>NC_092090.1:62491098-63728598 GCF_045679555.1 Salvelinus alpinus
GTGCGTTTGTGCGTGCATTTTAATAGCGTGTCAAATGGAGAATGCTTGTTAAGATGGACAGAAGTCAGACATACTCCACCTGTTAGACGGACTGCTACTGCTGGTGGGGGGGGGGGGGTAATATGGGGCAAGGGGTTCTGGGTTACGGGTAGACAGGATGAAATGACGTAATTGGTTAGCCAGAGCAGGGTTAGAGGTTCAGCACTTCAGTAATGTGACACTGACTAGAGAGAGAGAGAGAGAGAGAGAGAACACACCAGACGCACACACAGGCAGACACACACACAGGCAGACACACACACACACAAATGTGAAAATTGACTTCTCTAACAGAGAGGGATGTGCACAGTACTTGTCAGTAGGTACCTATTGTAGCCGTAGGAGTTATTGACTGAGGATCTATTGGTAGTAACAGTAGGAGGACTCCTCTCAGTAGACAGACAGCACTACATCACACAGATGATGTCACTGAGAGAACCAGGAAGTACAGAGAGGAGCCAACTGGTCCATTTCCATTGCTGGGTGATATGGACAAAAATCCATATTGAAATAAATTGACACATTTTTGGATGCTAATGATAAATCTGCTGTAGATTATTTGTTGGGGAGGTGCTAGAGCTGGTCGATATGGACAATATGTGTAAAACAATATGTGTAAAATGGACAGTTACTTTAAATAATTTGTTTACATTTATTTTACTGAATCTTTATTTAAAAAAGGCAAGTCAGTCAAGAACACATTCTTATTTACAATGACGGCCCACCCCGGCCAAACCCGGACGACGCTGGGCCAATTGTGCACCGCCCTATGGGACTCCCAATCACAGCCGGAATCAAACCAGGGTCTGTAGTGATGCCTCTAGCACTGAGATGCAGTGCCTCAGACCGCTGGGCCACTCGGGACAGGGCTCTAGAAATGTTTTTCTCCAGTGCCAAGACAACTGAGATGGTAGCCTATGATTTAAAAAGTAAGCCATTTCATCTAACATATGTAGGGAATGCATGATTGATCTTTTTATGTGCAACCTGTCAAAATAGGATCCAGAATGACCAGATTTATTTTAGGCTCTTCAGAATCTGCATATTGGCCTATAGGCTACACTTTTATTATTCACCACCTGAGGAAGTGGGAACTCAAAACACAGCTAGATTGCTAATTCTAAATATATTGTTGCTAAATATTTACTGTAGAGCTTTTGTTTTATTATTTTGATATAGAAGTGGAGGTTTTCTAATACTAAAAGCACCAATTTTCTATAACCTGAAAGTAGGTAGGACAGGAGTCTGAACGGAGAGTTCTGTAGTAAAACCCTTTTTTTTTGCAGACATTAGTGTAGCTCTTCAGTGTTTTCTTCTCTCCAGATAATACTGTAGCATTTACTATCGTATACTACAAAATTATATACTGAGTACTACACATAATCAAGGGATACTAGTGTGTAGTATACAGTTGAAGTCGGAAGTTTACATACACTTAGGTTGGAGTCATTAAAACTCGTTTTTCAACCACTCCACAAATTTCTTGTTAACAATTTATAGTTTTGGCAAGTCGGTTAGGACATCTACTTTGTGCATGACACAAGTCATTTTTCCAATAGTTGTTTACAGACAGATTATTTAACTTATAATTCACTGTATCACAATTCCAGTGGGTCAGAAGTTTACATACACTAAGTTGACTGTGCCTTTAAACAGCTTGTGAAATTACAGAAAATAATGTCATGGCTTTTGAAGCTTCTGATAGGCTAATTGACATCAATTGAGTCAATTGGAGGTGTACCTGTGGATGTATTTCAAGGCCTACCTTCAAACTCAGTGCCTCTTTGCTTGACATCACGGGAAAATCAAAAGAAATCAGCCAAGACCTCAGAAAAAAAATTGCAGACCTCCACAAGTCTGGTTCATCCTTGGGAGCAATCTCCAAACGCCTGATGGTACCACGTTCATCTGTACAAACAATAGTACGCAAGTATAAACACCATGGGACCACGCAGCTATCATACCGCTCAGGTAGGAGAAGCGTTCTGTCTCCTAGAGATGAACGTACTTCGGTGCGAAAAGTGCAAAGCAATCCCAAAACAACAGCAAAGGACCTTGTGGAGATGCTGGAGGAAACAGGTACAAAAGTATCTATATCCACAGTAAAACAAGTCCTATATCGACATAACCTGAAAGGCCACTCAGCAAGGAAGAAGCCACTGCTCCAAAACCGCCATAAAAAAGCCAGACTACGGTTTGCAACTGTACATGGGGACAAAGATCGTACTTTTTGGAGAAATGTCCTCTGGTCTGATGAAACAAAAATAGAACTGTTTGGCCATAATGACCATCATTATGTTTGGAGGAAAAAGGGGGATGCTTGCAAGCCGAAGAACACCATCCCAACCGTCAAGCACGGGGGGGGGGGTAGCATCATGTTGTGGGGGTGCTTTGCTGCAGGAGGGACTGGTGCACTTCACAAAATAGATGGCATCATGAGGCAGGGAAATTATGTGGATATATTGAAGCAACATCTCAAGACATCAGTCAGGAAGTTAAAGCTTGGTCGCAAATGGGTCTTCCAAATGGACAATGACCCCAACCACATTTCCAAAGTTGTGGCAAAATGGCTTAAGGACAACAAAGTCAAGGTATTGGAGTGGCCATCACAGAGCCTTGACCTCAATCCTATAGAACATGTGTGGGAAGAACTGAAAAAGCGTGTGCGAGCAAGGAGGCCTACAAACCTGACTCAGTTACACCAGCTCTGTCAGGAGGAATGGGCCAAAATTCACCCAACTTATTGTGGGAAGCTTGTGGAAGGCTACCCGAAACATTTGACCCAAGTTAAACAATTGAAAGGCAATGCTACCAAATACTAATTGAGTGTATGTAAACTTCTGACCCACTGAGAATGTGAAGAAATAAATAAAAGCTGAAATAATTCATTCTCTCTACTATTATTCTGACATTTCACATTCTTAAAATAAAGTGGTGATCCTACCTGACCTAAGACAGGGAATTTTTACTAGGATTAAATGTCAGGAATTGAAAAACTGAGTTTATATGTATTTGGCTAAGGTATATGTAAACTTCCGACTTCAACTGTAGTATTCTACATTATACTACAGAACTATATAGTAAGTACTGTACTATTCTATAGTAAAAACTGTAGTATTATTTCATGTGGGTGCCATGAAGTCAATATCGAGATGTAAATAATAAATTATATACTCACAGAAAGCTGTGACTCTCCTCTCTGTAGCAAGAACAGTAGTTGCTTTGAAAACTGTATTCTTCCTGCAATTGCTTTTCGAGCAAAGGTCATATGCTTGTGCTTCTCAGAATGCATCTCTCTCTCCTCTGTGCGCACAGTGGGGAGAGGGAGCGAGAGTGGCTCACTAACACACCAGCCGACAGCGAAACGGGGATAGGCAGGTACGTTCATAGCCTGAATCAACATAATACATAGGCTATTACTGTTGACCCCAAAAAATGGTTTTAGAACAATCTACAGGAACAATGCTTTGCAAAAACGCTGAAAATTACCAACATAGGCCGAGGCAAAATACTTCGGTAAGAGAAAGGCAATGTCGGTAATTTGCAGTTTATCGCCCCAGCTCTATCTCACACACACACACACACGCACACGCACACGCACACACACAGAGACGTAGACGCATGAGATGAAGGTACACGGTGAATCAACTAGTAATCTAGCCTTTCTCAGGGCCAGGAAAAGTGGATCTCTCATCGGCACATCACACTCAATCTGATAACGCTAAACAAACAATGAACCAGACAACTAAATGAAGGGGGGGGGGGGGAGAGAAGGGTACAAATAGGGCTTGTATTATATCGTGTTTGAATCCTCTGCTGTCTCCGTCGGCTCTCTGCTGGAGTCTAGAAAAAGGGCTTTTAGTGGTTAGGGAATCAAAGTCCCACGCTTGCTAATCGTGAGAAGGGTTATGCACATCTATACTAACTGAACAAACACACAGACACACAGACACCGTGCATTGCCAGAGGATGTCTCCCGCAGCATTGAGACTGGGGCTAATTGTTCTCTGGCTCTTCCTTCAGCGCGGCTTGTCTGGCGTAGCGTTGGAACGGAGGGATCGGAGTGGAGGAGAAGAAAAGACTTAAAGGAGAATAAAGGATTTAAAGGATTAGCCGTCTAATCTCGCCCCCGTCCCATTATAGAGGCTCAGTAACACCCCCCCTCCCTATCTCCTTCTCTGTTTCTCTCTCTCCCACTCTCTCTGTACAGTAACACCCCCTCCA
Source organism: Salvelinus alpinus (assembly GCF_045679555.1). Lineage (NCBI taxonomy): Eukaryota > Metazoa > Chordata > Actinopteri > Salmoniformes > Salmonidae > Salvelinus > Salvelinus alpinus. Next base: position 62,495,362 of record NC_092090.1, read on the forward strand.
TTTCCTTCTGTGTTTCTCTCTCTCTCTCTCTCTACAGTAAGACACCCTGATAATGCACCCTCTCACAGTGAGCTATGAGAATGGACGGTATGATGCTGAATAAAGTCAGACAGTATGGTATTTTTTTTTAAAGGGATATGAATACATGGAGGTTAGACATGAGGATATCTTTAAAGGGCGTCTTTAGTAAGTCATCCTGCTGTGTGAAAGACATGGGATTATTTTGTAATATGGACATACTGCTGTTTCATTCACTCTAATACAATGGCACTGGCTAAAAGGTCAGGCTGAAAGCTGGCAATAGAGACAAAGATGTGGAGCTAGTGCACGTGGCAGAAGCACACACACACACACACGCACACACACGTCTGTGTCGGCCTGTCCATCCGTCCATCTCTATCGTTATAAGAGACATTCCCTCCACGTTGTCTCGCAAATTGGCATTAATTGGGGTGACTACATACTGGAGGAAGCTCGGCAGAGTGGCCACTAGCTGGCACAGACACCAAGTAAAAATAGGATTAAAAACCTAACCCTAACCACACTGCTAACCTTAATGCCTAACCTTAACCTTAAATTAACAGCACATTTCTTGAATTTTTACGATGCACTTGTTTGGTTACTACATGATTCCATATGGGTTATTTCATAGTTTTGATGTCTTCACTATTATTCTACAATGTAGAAAACAGTAAAAATAAAGAAAAAAACATGGAATAAGTAGGTGTCCAAACTTTTGACTGGTACTGTATATATTCATGATTCTCTTGAATTGTGACATTATCCACATTATGTCAGTGGGTGTTTTCCCCATGGAACATCTCTCAGTGGCTCGGATTGTTTGATTAAAGGCCATGGGAGTAAACACATGACTAAGTCTCTGTATGCATGGCCTGTCACCTCTATACGAGAGACCATTCACCCTACTAGATGTGCACTGTTTTACACTTACACACACAGGGCTTTGGAACCCCAGTGACCATGGTGGCCACTTCTCCTCCTCTCTCTCTCTCAAAACAGACACACACACATAAAAATGGTCTCTCACCTCATTACTGCACTAGAATACAGATGAATGTGTTTGGGCTGGGGAGAAATTACAAAACATATTACACACACACACACACACACACACACACACACACACACACACACACACACACACACACACACACACACACACACACACACACACACACACACACACACACACACAGTAAATAGCAGAAGCAGGTGTTGGTTGTAATGAGTACATGCTGTTATAAAACGTCAACTGGGAGGGGAACCCATTATTGTCAGATACAGCCCTCTGTATACCTGCCACACACACACCTCTTTTCCCTTCTAAATTGGATACACCGAGGCACACGCTTACAGATGTTACTTTGCATTGAGCAGAATAATTACTTGTTCAACTGTTTCAACACAAAGATGTTTGCTTACCTTAACATTGCTTTCAGAACACATCAGGATCAGACATATTTAATATGAAATGTTCATTTACCCCAGTAAAAGAGCAATGATTTAGGGTGCACACCCACTCTCGCTCGTTCTCACCCGCCTAGAGACGCACAGATAAACACGTTCTTTTCTCAGTCTCATCGGTTTCCGTAGGGAGACAAGTGTGTGCGAGGGCAACAAACACCCTACTACACCTCAATTCCCTCTGATCAAACTCAGTTTCCGCCTAAAAGGATCCCCTTTGTGCCATCCAACTTATCATCCCCAAATGTGTACAATCAGTGTTCCTAAATTTACATTGCTGCCAACGCTGCAAAAAAAAAATAATAAATTGAATGTAATTTATCTATATACATTTCTGCCGAGAGGCGCTTTTAAATGGAAGTCTATGGGAACAGCTAGCAGGTCCCTGGGGAAACACTGAATGTATATTTTCTTTAAAAAGTCATTTCCCCCTGAAAATGGGTTTTTAAGTCTATTTTGTGCCACCTTTAAAATGCTAATAAACTAATTCCAGAGTGATGCAGGATAGAGGCCTTTTCAATTTCACCAGGCTTTGTTCAAATTTGTTTTACATTATGACTGCGGCAAGGATAGAGAGAGGAAGGAAAGAGAGAGAAGGAGAGAGAGGGGGGTGAGAGAGGGGGGGGGGGGGGTGAGAGAGAGAAGAAAGACGTAGCGAGGACAGAGAGAGAGAAGGAGAGAGAGAAGGAGAGAGAGAGGAGGGAGGGTGGATGAGATCAAGGAAGGAGTGCTGTGGTTGGCCTGCTGTGTTTTAGTGCTCAAGTCTCTTTCTGTTTGCTTCTGCTCACACCCGCACACACACCCACACCCACACCCACACCCACACCCACACACACACACAAACAACGTTCAAAAGCAAAGCAGCTCCCTGTAGAGTGCAACAGATATTTATTTACTAAAGACCAGAAAACAAATAGCCTGTAAGACTCTTTATCCACACAACACACTGTTTCCCCTGCACATTATGGTTACGGAAATCTACATCAACCCTCTGTTAAGACTTTGTATATTGAACACGAGAAGATCTGAAAAAGCAATACGGCGTCATACCGACGGTCTGTCAACAGTCTGAATAACCAATGTACACAATGTTGTAATGTCTGATGTGGTGATGGTGCTGAGGAGTGCAACAGAGTAATAGCCATACCAGACAATCATTCTGATAATAACACACCTTAATGTGGACCTGATACACCGGACTTGTTCTGTTGATTGCAATGATTGTTAATTGCATGTGTTTGAGACATATTCTGACTGGTTTTACTTAAGTGTCCAGATTGGACCAGACACACGCACCCACCCACACACCCACAATGACCTCCTGAGTGTTGTGGTCGGCTAGTGCTTCCATGCTGTGTCACCACAGGGATCCTAATGTTAGATGTCAGTCACAATGACCATTTGAAACCCTATAGCTAACACACACACCGTGAGTGTGATATCAGTGGAGGGCATCGAGGCCTGTGACGTCAGAGAATAAAGTAAGGCGGCGATAAAAGGAACAAAGTAATAGCCATAAAACACCAACTCTCCAGAACCCCTGGCAGGTTTAGAGCAGCCCAGTCCAGCTAGACAGTGATGTATGGTCAACAAAGAGAGGAGGCTGAGAGAGAGGCCTAGACAGACCTGAGCCAATACTAAATGTCTCCAAACACCTTGGAATAACGCAACATTATGGATATTATATAAGAGCAAAGCCTTTTATCAGAAGTGACTTGTGTGTGTGTGTGTGTGTATATATATATACGTGTGTGTCATTACAGCCTATAGGTATCCATTGCCAACAGGTGAAGAAAGTATAGGACAGAAGAACAGAGCTCTCGTGGCTAGGCTATATCTCACATGGTACTTAAACACAATATCAAACTCTCCTTTCAAGGCAGTTTAGTAGTACTATTACAACGGCTTTGACAAGCATTTTACATCGGCCCTGTGTGTGTGTGTGTGTGTGTGTCCTCTACTAACATGTATTTTACATGCGTTTTACTTGATCCCTACAGTATAAATCATGTTTTCTGGTCTGTGTTCCAACTCTTCCCTCAAAGCCAAGCCTTTTAAAATCATCCATGTGAAATGTGACTTATCATACTCTGTTATAGTTCAGGGCTATAACTTTCAAGACTAGGTACTTTCAGGCCAAGCAACAGCAGCTAGGTCCAGATTCTCTACAATACAGATGGTCTGACTGGACTTTACAACGTGGAATGTACTGGATGCTGCTAGGTAACCACAAACACATGGCTGTCCACTCATGCTCTACCTAGTGCGAGTAGGTCTGTGATGCACGCTCGCCCACTAGTACATACTTCCGCACGCAGACGTGCGCCCATGCGGTCACGCGTACCCAGCCAGACACCGTTCCACTATTCAGCTGAATGGCATTCATTCCGGTGACACCTCTCTTTAGGTGAGAAACAGGTGATATAAGCAACCTCATCAGACACCTCTCGCTCTCCCTCCCTCCCTCCCTCCCCAGTAGATTCAGACGCGTGGAGAAGAAAGAAAGGGGGAAAGAGGGAAATCACAGTCATTATAAATTCAGCTCCTGTGCTGCTTTTTGTGCTGGAATGACCTATTATTTCACACCGGGCCAAATGGCATGAATACATGAATACAAATAACTAGCTGCACATTCCACTTCTCACACACACACACACACACACACACACACACACACACACACACACACACACACACACACACACACACACACACACACACACACACACACACACACACACACACACACACACACACACACACACACACACACACACACACACACACACACACACCTCTCCTCCCTCTGCTATTTTACTTATCTGATTTGATTGTTTTACTGCTAAGTGTGTTGCCATTTTAAATGCACTTCAGAGTTTAAATTGAGGATTCTCTCCTCTCCTTCCACATCTCTCTTCCTTTCTATATAGCCACACAGAGACAGTGATGTGTGGGTGGGTGGTTAGGAGCAGGCCATGGTCTCTCCCCCCCCTCTCAATTCTATTCAATCTCTCCCTCGCTCCCTCTCCACATTAACATTGAGGTACAGGTGGGTGGGAAAGAGATGGTGGTCTTCGCTGTCTCTCTGCCTCGTGGGTTTTCCGTCAGAAAAACAGAGGGGGTTGTGGGCGAGTGAAGGGCAGGTGTAACTTATTAGTCAAAGTGCTAGCTCTCCACGCTGCCAACGTTAATGTTTGACACAGCCGACTGATAAATACAGACAATCACACCTAATCACAGAGAACAGAGAGGGAGCGGAGAGCAGGTAATGAATTAGATGGAGCAGAGGCGTATGGGAGAGAAGGCTACAATACATTCAGAGGGTTGAGAGGAATTTGCTTCAATTCAAAGGTATAATTTTTTTATCCTGTAAGTGTGGAGAAAGTCATTATGTCCACTGGCTTTCTCTGTGCCTATCAATCAATCCACCTATCAATCAATCCACCTATCAATCAATCAATCCACCTATCAATCTACTTACAGTGCCACCGGAAAGACCCCTTGACTTTTCCATATTTTGTTATGTTAGCCTTATCCTAAAATTGATTAAATAAAATTAAACATTTAGCAATCTCAACACAATACCCCATAATGACAAAGCGAAAACAGATTTTAGAAATTTTAGCACATTTATTACAAATAAAAAACAGAAATAGCTTATTTACATAAGTATTCAAACCCTTTGCTTTGCGACTCAAAATTGAGCTCAGGTCCATCCTGTTTCCATTGATCATCCTTGAGATGTTTCTACAACTTGATTGGAGTCCACCTGTGGTAAATTCAATTGATTGTTTGGCCCTGTCCGGGGGTATCATCGGATGGGGCCACAGTGTCTCCTGACCCCTCCTGTCTCAGCCTCCAGTATTTATGCTGCAGTAGTTTATGTGTCTGGGGGCTAGGGTCAGTCTGTTATATCTGGAGTATTTCTCCTGTCTTATACGGTGTCCTGTGTGAATTTAAGTATGCTCTCTCTAATTCTCTCTTTCTCTCTCTCGGAGGACCTGAGCCCTAGGACCATGCCTCAGGACTACCTAGCATGATGACTCCTTGCTGTCCCCAGTCCACCTGGCCGTGCTGCTGCTCCAGTTCCAACTGTTCTGCCTGCGGCTATGGAACCCTGACCTGTTCACCGGACGTGCTACCTGTCCCAGACCTGCTGTTTTCAACTCTCTAGAGACAGCAGAGATACTCTCAATGATCGGCTATGAAAAGCCAACTGACATTTACTCCTGAGGTGCTGACTTGTTGCACCATCGACAACTACTGTGATTATTATTATTTGACCATGCTGGTCATTTATGAACATTTGAACATCTTGGCCATGTTCTGTTATAATATCCACCCGGCACAGCCAGAAGAGGACTGGCCACCCCTCATAGCCAGGTTCCTCTCTAGGTTTCTTCCTAGGTTTTGGCCATTCTATGGAGTTTTTCCTAGCCACCGTGCTTCTACATCTGCATTGTTTGCTGTTTGGGGTTTTAGGCTGGGTTTCTATACAGCACTTTGATATATCAGCTGATACAGTGGGGGGGAAAAGTATTTAGTCAGCCACCAATTGTGCAAGTTCTCCCACTTAAAAAGATGAGAGAGGCCTGTAATTTTCATCATAGGTACACTTCAACTATGACAGACAAAATGAGAAGAAAAAAAATCCAGAAAATCATATTGTAGGATTTTTTATGAATTTATTTGCAAATTATGGTGGAAAATAAGTATTTGGTCACCTACAAACAAACAAGATTTCTGGCTCTCACAGACCTGTAACTTCTTCTTTAAGAGGTTCCTCTGTCCTCCACTCGTTACCTGTATTAATGGCACCTGTTTGAACTTGTTATCAGTATAAAAGACACCTGTCCACAACCTCAAACAGTCACACTCCAAACTCCACTATGGCCAAGACCAAAGAGCTGTCAAAGGACACCAGAAACAATATAAATAAATTTGATTTGGACAATGTTCGGAAAAACACACACCTGTCTATATAAGGTCTCACAGTTGACAGTGCATATTAGAGCAAATACCAAGCCATGAGGTCGAAGGAATTGTCCGTAGAGCACCGAGACAGGATTGTGTCGAGGCACAGATCTGGGGAAGGGTACCAAAGCATTTCTGCAGCATTGAAGGTCCCCAAGAACACAGTGGCCTCCATCATTCTTAAATGGAAGAAGTTTGGAACCACCAAGACTCTTCCTAGAGCTGCCTGCCCGGCCAAACTGAGTAATCGAGGGAGAAGGGCCTTGGTCAGGGAGGTGACCATGAACCTGATGGTCACCGACAGAGATCTAGATTTCTTCTGTGGAGATGGGAGAATCTTCCAGAAGGAAAACCATCTTCGCAGCACTCCACCAAATCAGGCCAGACGGAAGCCACACCTCTGTAAAAAGGCACTTGACAGCCCCGCTTGGAGTTTGCCAAAAACCTCTCAGACCATGAGAAACAAGATTTTCTGGTCTGATGAAACCAAGATTGAACTCTTTGGCCTGAATGCCAAGCGTCACGTCTGGAGGACACCTGGCACCATCCCTATGGTGAAGCATGGTGGTGGCAGCATCATGCTGTGGGGATGTTTTTCCAGCGGCAGGGAGTGGGAGACTAGTCAGGCAAAGATGAACGGAGCAAAGAACAGAGAGATCCTTGATAAAAACCTCAGGACCTCAGACTGTTGCCGAAGGTTCACCTTCCAACAGGACAACGACCCTCAGCACACAGCCAAGACAACGCAGGAGTGGCTTCAGGACCAGTCTCTGAATGTTCTTGAGTGGCCCAGCCAGAGTCCGGACTTGAACCTGATCGAACATCTGTGGAGATACTTGAAAATGCAGCAATGCTCCCCATCCAACCTGTCAGAGCTTGAGAGGATCTGCAGAGAAGAAATGGGAGAAACTCCCCAAATACAGGTGTGCCAAACTTGTAGCATCATACCCAAGAAGACTCGAGGCTGTAATCGCTGTCAAAGGTGATGCAACATACTACTGAGTAAAGGGTCTGAATACAACCTACCTACATACCTACCTACCAACCTACCTAAGAGGACCAAACAAGACCAAAGTCGTGCATTAAGGGAAGCAGAGTGCTAGAAACTCTCTACCAATAAATATTAATTAGGACATCTATATAGATTTATATGTCAAGCAAATGAGGTGGTTCCACACAAACTAAAGTGTTATAGTGCAGGTACAGTTGAAGTCGGAAGTTTACATACACCATCGCCAAATACATTTAAAAACAGTTTTTTCACAATTCCTGACATTTAGTCCTAGTAAACATTCCCTGTCTTAGGTCATTTAAAATCACCACTTTATTTTAGGAACGTGAAATGTCAGAATAATAGTAGAGAGAATTATTTATTTCAGCTTTTATTTCTTTCATCACATTCCCAGTGGGTCAGAAGTTTACATACACTCAATTAGTATTTGGTAGCATTGCCTTTAAATTGTTGAATTTGGGTCAAATGTTTCAGGTAGCCTTCCACAAGCTTCCCACAATAAGTTGGGTGAATTTTGGCCCATTCCTCCTGACAGAGCTGGTGTAACTGAGTCAGGTTTGTAGACCTCCTTGCTCGCATACGCTTTTTCACTTTTTTCAACAGAAAGCCTCCCCCTTTCTCCTCCAAACATAACGATGGTCATTATGGCCAAACAGTTCTATTTTTGTTTCATCAAACCAGAGGACATTTATCCGAGAAGTACGATCTTTGTCCCCATGTGCATGTCGATATAGGACTCTTTTTTCTGTGGATAGAGATACTTTTGTACCTGTTTCCTCCAGCATCTTCACAAGGTCCTTTGCTGTTGTTCCTGGATTGATTTGCACTTTTCACACCAAAGTACGTTCATCTCGAAGAGACACAACGCTTCTCCTTCCTGAGCGGTATGACGACTGCGTGGTCCCATTGTGTTTATACTTGCGTACTATTGTTTGTACAGATGAACGTGGTACCTTCAGGCGTTTGGGAATTGCTGGATGAACCAGACTTGTGGAGGTCTACAATTTTTTTTCTGAGGTCTTGGCTGATTTATTTTGATTTTCCCATGATGTCAAGCAAAGAGGCACTGTGTTTGAAGGTAGGCCTTGAAATACATCCACAGGTACACCTCCAATTGACTCAAATGATGTCAATTAGCCTATCAGAAGCTTCAAAAGCCATGACATTTTCTGGAATTTCCCAAGCTGTTTAAAGGCACAGTCAACTTAGTGTATGTAAACTTCTGACCCACTGGAATTGTGATACAGTGAGTTATAAGTTAAATAATCTGTCTGTAAACAACTGTTGGAAAAATGACTTGTGTCATGCACAAAGTAGATGTCCTAACAGACTTGCCAAAACTATAGTTTGTTAACAAGACATTTGTGGAGTGGTTGAAAAACGAGGTTTAATGACTCCAACCTAAGTGTATGTAAACTTCCGACTTCAACTGTATGTGTGATTTAGGGCCTAACAAAACAAAGTGTCTAGTAACTACTCTGCGAGATTGAGATTTAGGTCGTTTTCTTTATTTGTAACTTTTTTACAAGAGTCAGATGAACCCATGGATACCATTTGTATGTCTCTGCGTGCAATTCAAAATAATTGAAGTTAGCATGTTAGCTTAGCGCAATTGCTGGAAGTCTGCAGGTACAGCAACCAGTTCCTCCCAAAAGCAGGGAAATATACCTTCTAACCAGTAGGGGTGCGACAGTAAAATCACTGGGGAATCCCCCCCCCAAAAAGCCATATTGATAATTGCGTTGTTTTCTCTGTAACCTGTTAGTTCATATGCCTTGCGACTGTGATATATAGGCCTAAACGCCGAGACAATAAGAAGGCATAGCGGCAGAATAAATTCAACCACACCTTTGTTTCATCACAAAATGAGAGCAACCTCTGTCCAGTGCATGTAACAAACAGTCACATGACCTACAGCACGGTCAAGGAAGTTAAATGTTTTCAGACATTTTCGGACCACTAAACTACTATTGGATTTAGAACCACTGAGTTACCGCAAGTCACACAGAAAACAGGAGCTGCCTCCACTATTCCAGCACCATTTCGACATTTCAACATCAAATCACCTCTGCTTAGTCTAATACAGTGACAACTAAAAGATACCAACAATTATTTAGTCCAATCAACGTAAGGTAAATATGATGTGGATGCCCATGGTTCTGATTTCTGTCTGTCTGTCTGTCTGTCTGTCTGTCTGTCTGTCTGTCTGTCTGTCTGTCTGTCTGTCTGTCTGTGTGTGTGTGTGTGTGTGTGTCTGTGTGTCTGTGTGTCTGTGTGTGCGTGGCATTCATGCAATTAGAAAAAACATGTTGACTCACCCTACTTCTAGAGAAACACCAATGCCATCCTCCTCTATTTCATGTTGACGAAACGGTCTATGACTCTGTCATACAGTACAGGTTTTTAGTTTGTTGTTGTTGTTGTCCTAGGCTACCTGGCTAAAATGCTTGCTCGCTAGCTTAACTTCCTTTCATGGGCATCGTTCGCTAGTTAACATTAGCCGTCTACATCTAGCTACATATTGAACTTCCATCCTCTCAGGCCAGGGGCACAATGTATGAATTTATGGTTGGATCAGAATCGCTGTTATAATCATTGGCCAGCACGGAGAATTAAGTAAAACAATATGTCCAAATCCCTATTTCCATCCATGGCTAATTTAGGAAAGGGACAACTTTAGCTAGCTAACTAGCCACTGGAGGTCTGTTCTCGATGTGATTTGATAGGAGTGACGCTAAATCCAAACTGGCTTCCCTTAAAAAAAAAATCTTTGGTGAGCCAGGACCATTCACAGTTGATCTTACTCAGTTTTGCTCAACGCTGATTGTCTATTATTTTATACTTTTTAAAAAATGAATACACACCACTGCTTCTAGATACCCCAAAGCTGGGTGGATGGTAATTTAGCCTTACAAATGTATAAATATGTACACAGAGTACAAAACATTAAGGACACCTGGCTCTTTCCATGACAGACTGAGCAAGAGAGTCCAGGTGAAAGCTACAGTATTTTTAAGCCTTGAGACAATTGAGACATGGATTGTGTATGTGAGGCATTCAAAGGGTGAATGGGCATGACAAAATATTTAAGTGCCTTTGAACAGGATATGGTAGTAGGTGCCAAGCACACAGGTTTGTGTCAAGAACTACAAGACGGCTTGGTTTTCACGCTCAACAGTTTCCCGTGTGTATCAAGAACGGTCCATCACCCGAAGGACATCCAGCCAACTTGACAACTGTGGGAAGCATTGGCGTCAACATGGGCCAGCATCCCTGTGGAATGCTTTCGACACCTGGTAGAGTCCATGCCCCGACGAATTGAGGCTAATTCGTGGGGGGTGCAACTCAATATTAGGAAGGTGTCCTTAATGTTTGGTACAGTCAGTGTCTATTTTATACATTTGTTCATTTGCCTGATAATCATAAGAAACGAGATTCTGTCAACGTCCTCATTTTCAACTTCCTCATCCCTCAAAACGGAAGTGCTGTACCATTGTCACGGCTGGCTAGGAGTGATGACTTGAGAGGTTGCCCACAGCCTATTGCGGATGAATGAAATGTGTACTTCAGAGAAATGATTACCCAAAATGAAATCAACTACAATCAAAATATAGTTTCATATACACTTGTAAACAATACAGAGTACAACGTGGTGACCTCCCAGCTGTAGTTAGAATGTCCATTAACCTGCATTAGAGAGGAGCTGGATACTGTACCCGGAGACTTCCACTAAGCTAAAGACACGCTACCTTCAATCATCTTCAAACGGCACGCGGAGACAACCACGGTATCCCTGAGTTCATCTGACTCTGGGTATGTAGAAAAACGACCCGAATCTCGAAATATCGCAGTATCACGTCGAGAACGGTACAGCAGATCAACGCAGTCCTTGTAGAAATCTGACGTGGTCGGGTCAACACCGCGACATTTTCAAAACCAAGCCGGCCTCCCTTACTACACGCTGCCTGGGGTATCCATGTGTATGAAATGTCAGTCGTGTTCGCTGAAATAGGGTCGCACAATTATTCACCGGGGACTACAAATGTCATAACCTCCCTTTAGACTGAAGCACTAGCTGTAGAACAGAGGGGAGTCCTGACCTAATCATAGCACCACGCCAAATCACAGAACCACTCTCTCTCTCTCTCTCTCTCTCTGAGGTACATGACCTTTTCCTCTTCTTCGCGTCTCCCGTCCTCCAGGCTGGCGGCGAGCGGACGCAGAATTGCTCCAGCGCGCCACGGATGTCGCGTGGGAAACGGGGAGCGTTGTCACGCGTCAAATAAACAGGAAAGGTCAAAGTGACGTGCGGTGGTGGTAGTCACAGCGACTTGTCGCAAAAACATGACAGGCGCAATCGGAGGGGAGCGTTTCTCAACGGGAACTGGAACTGTATCTGATGGAGGTGGCGTGCATGTGCGGGGTTGAAACCAAACTCGCTCGTTTAGTCAATAAACCCCTTGGGAGGTATTTTAGAAAAACACACACACGCACGGGACAGACAGATGGAGGCCTAGGTGAAACAACAACCCAGATTGATGATCCATATATATTAAAAGGGGGAGAGTAGTGCAGTGTAAAAGGTTGAGGACGGTGCCTGGTGTTGTGAAGCAGACAGTGGAAACCTGAAGCCAGTCGGAGATCACAGACAGACAAGGACAGAGCTGAATCAAAAGAAAGAGAGGAAGAGGTTGGTCAGGGTTCTCAACCCCATCATAAACCAATCACACACACACACACACACACACACACACACACACACACACACACACACACACACACACACACACACACACACACACGTGTTGTTCCCTACCACTCTCTGTTTGCTTACAAATACAAACCAACAGCATGCCCAGATGCCTGGAATGTGGGGTGGGGAAGAGAAGGGAGTGTGTGTGTGTAGGATGTGTGCGTGTGTGTGTGTAGGATGTGTGCGTGTGTGCCGTGCATACGTGAGACTGTGTGTGTGTGTGTGTGTGTGTATGTCCCATCTCCTCTCCCTCCATTCGTCTTCTTCCTGAAAAAGTTCTCAACCTGAGTTCCAACTTCCTCCCTTGGGAACAGTGATGGCGTATGGAAAATTGCTCATCTATGCAGAGCAGACAAACACACACACACACACACACACACACACACACACACACACACACACACACACACACACACACACACACACACACACACACACACACACACACACACACACACACACACACACACACACACATATGTGTGTGACGGTATGGAAATGTGTTTCATCTCATCTCAACGCCAAGGAGTTCCACCAGGATCATATAGAGTAGACCGGGGAACGGAGGAAAAGAGGGGGTGGGGGGGGGTAATGATTATCATTTACATGTGACAGTCAATACATAATGCATAGTTCTAATGAAATGGAAAAGTGAGACAATAGGACCTTTGGAGGAGGAAGCAGGCAGGCACATGTGGTAACAGCATTAACATACAGAGAGGGTCAATGTGCTTTCTCCACCCCCCCACCCCCATCTTCTTTCTCCATCCCCCGCTCCACACGTTGTATGTGTCAGCTCCCCTCTCCTGCGGGCGGACTATGTGCGGAGTTTCATCCACAGGAAGAAGGAAGGACAGGCTGGGGCGTTGAAAGTACATGTGTTGTCAATGGGAGCCAATGGTGTGTGTGTTTGTGTGTGTGTGTGTGTGTGTGTGTGTGTGTGCGCGCGAGCGGGCGTGCGTGTGTAGGGAATGAGCTTAATCTAAAAAGAGAGTATTTCAAAGTGGATAAAACTTTGAGAGAGAGACCGAGAGGACAAAGAGACATAGGGGAGAGAGGGGGGGGGGGGGAGGAGAGAGAGAGAGAGAGGGGAGAGAGAGAACGAGAGAGAGGCCCAGCAGGTTACTAAGACCCTGCCATACTGCGCCAGATTATGTTGGAAGGAGATGTGTAGCCTTTCTCTGTGTGTATCAGAAGTCAGGCCAGAATCAACACTTTACTGAAGAGGAGAGAGACGTTTACACTAACCTAGTAGAGTACTGCAGAGAGTACTGCAAAGAGTACTGCAGAGAGTACTGCAGATTGTACTGCAGAGATGAGGTCAACAACACCAGGTCGACAACGTCAATCTACCCACTACTACTCTGGCTGGCCTACTTTGTGTCTCTACCTCTAAGGTCAGGTGTGCTGAAAAAAAAAGAAAAGAAAACTGACCGACCGACAGCGAGCCTCTCTACTCTGCCCTCCAGCAGATAAGGCTTGGTTCAGTTGTGGCACTCGATGGCCGCAAAAGAAGGAGATAATTGCAAGTGTTAGAAAGCAGCGTTTCGACTCCACAGAAGAGTTCGGAATGAGACGATAAGGTCAGAGCGAACATTTGGACACGGAGTGCAGTGAACTACGTTGCCCGAGGATAATATATCCCGCAACCAACAGACCGAGAGGACGCAGAGAAATTAGATGAAACGGAGTCGTTTCATGGAGTCAGGATAGGCTAAAAAGCCACTAGTGTAATGGCTGGCCTTCCTCATGGCCTTCCTGTGTTAGTTCTTCAAGGTTGAAAGGCACCGAGACTGAAGCTCAAACTGCTGCATTTCAAAAGCCACCTCACTCAGTAATTCAGACGGACAGTCGATGTAATGTATCGATTTAAGCTCCTTCAGAGAGAAGCCCATTGGCTATCTCGCAGGCCTCTCTCATACATGAATGGCTGAGCTCTCTTCTGCTTCAGCCAGGGAGGAATCTGATTAGGTGGCTCCATCTGAATTCTGACCATTCATCTCATCTCCACATCAGAAACGTTGCATCTCCAAGGCTTCCTTACTATGGAATATTGGGAGATTCTGAGCTCAGAAAAGAGTTTTTGAACACCTGGAGCTCTATGTAGAAAGAGAGGAGGGTGGAGCGAGAAAGGGAGCAGTGTGGAGAATAATAATACAAATCGAATTGATCATAAAAGCATGTGAGATTTACTGGTTTCATTTCATTCTGAGCAATTCCTCTAACTTAAATTGGACAGCTGGGAAAGAGAGATGGGAGAACACACAAACACATACACAAACCCCTAAAACACACACAACCCTCACTGGTGATACAATTTTAACAAGTTTTAATCATCTATTATTTAGGAAGCCCATCCCTTATCAGCCCCCATCCCTTACCAGACCCCATCCCTTACCAGACCCCATCCCTTATCAGACCCCATGCAAAAACACCAGGGAAGAGACAGTCAGATTGACCAAACAGGCCAAGAGGCAGAGAGATGGTGAGGAGGAAGAGGAACAACAGAATCAGCCTGGTTCAAGTGCTAAGGGAATGTACTGAGTAGAGGTTGGCCGATTAATTAGGGACGATTTCAAGTTTTCATAACAATCGGTAATAGCCATTTTTGGACGACGATTATGGCCGATGACATTGCACTCCACGAGGAAACTGCGTGGCAGGACGACCACCTGTTACGCGAACGCAGCAAGGAGCCAAGGTAAGTTGCTAGCTAACATTAAACTTATCTTATAAAAAACAATCAATCTTAACATAATCACTAGTTAACTACACATGGTTGATGATATTACTAGATTAACTAGCTTGTCCTGCGTTGCAAATAATCAATGAGGTGCCTGTTAATTTATCATCGAATCACAGCCTATTTCGCCAAACGGGTGATGATTTAACAAGCGCATTCGCGAAAAAAGCACTGTTGTTGCGCAAATTTATTTAACCATTAACATCAATGCCTTTCTTAAAATCAATACACAAGTATATTTTTTTTAAACCTGCATATTTAGTTAAAAGAAATTCATGTTAGCAGGTAATATTAACTAGGGAAATTGTGTCACTTCTCTTGTGTTCTGTGCAAGCAGTCGGGGTATATGCAGCAGTTTGGGCCGCCTGGCTCGTTGCGAACTGTGTGAAGACCATTTCTTCCTAACAAAGACCGTAATTAATTTGCCAGAATTTTACATAATTATGACATAACATTGAAGGTTGTGCAATGTAACAGCAATATTTAGACTTAGGGTTGCCACCCGTTAGATAAAATACGGAACGGTTCCGTATTTCACTGAAAGAATAAACGTTTTGTTTTCGAAATCATAGGTCATTAATATGGTCAAATCTGGAAACTAAGGCTCATATTCCTGTGTGTTTATTATATTATAATTAAGTCTATGATTTGATATTTCATAGAGCAGTCTGACTGAGCGGTGGTAGGCAGCAGCAGGCTCGTAAGCATTCATTCAAACAGCACTTTCCTGTGTTTGCGTTTGCCAGCAGCTCTTCGCAATGCTTGAAGCACAGCGCTGTTTATGACTTCAAGCCTATCAACTCCCGAGATTAGGTATATAGTCAAAGGTATATGAAATACAAATGGTATAGAGAGAAATAGCCCTATAACTCCTATAATAACTACAACCTAAAACTTCTTAACTGGGAATACTGAAGACTCATGTTAAAAGGAACCACCAGCTTTCATATATTCTCATGTTCTGAGCAAGGAACTTAAACTTTGGCTTTTTTACATGGCACATATTGCCCTTTTACTTTCTTCTCCAACACTGTGTTTTTGCATTATTTAAACCAAATTGAACATGTTTCATTATTTATTTGAGACTAAATAGATTTTAATGTATGTATTATATTAAGTTAAAATAAAAGTGTTAATTCAGTATTATTGTAATTGTCATTATTACAAATATATATATATATATAAATATATAAAAATAGGCCGAATAATTGGTATCGGCTATTTTTGGTCCTCCAATAATCGTTGTCGGTATCGGCATTGAAAAATCCTAATCGGTCGACCTCTAGTACTGAGTGTGTGTGTTCTGGCTCTACATACTGAAATATGACAACGCCAGACATAAACCGTCCCAAGTTGGGTAGGACAGCTTTACATTAGAAATGACTGCAAATACAGATAAGGTAAACGGATAGTTGTGCATGATGTATACAAAACTATATACAGGGAGAGTGAGGGAGAGAAAGGCAGAGAGAGAGAGAGAGCAATATCATATTATGCTATTTCTCTTAAACATACATTATTATGTCAGCATAGTGAGCTAATCAGCAACTCAAGTCAACCCACACCCAATCTCTCTCTTTATACCTGCCTCTCATCGCTGCCTTTCCTCCTCTCCTCCACAGGAATATTCCTCTGTTCATCCTAAAGCTACGGAGATGACACACACACACACACACACACACACACACACACACACACACACACACACACACACACACACACACACACACACACACACACACACACACACACACACACACACACACACACACACACACACGTGAAGGTGACAGTTCCACTTCCTACAGCCACAGGTGGCAACTTATTAGCACAGTCATCTTAACCAGCCTGCAATGACACCTCACCCAGCTCTCTACACAATCCGCCCATAGCCATCTACCTACCCCCCACCCCCCACACACACACACACAGACACCCCTCCATGTCCTCCCCCTATTCTGGGTCTACAGTATCTGTCTAAGGCTGAGAAGTGCCACTGTCTCTTCTGGCAGTGCCAGGGTTGGTGTATGTCACACCTGGACCTACAGCTGCTCAGCAAAGCAACCGGCGACAATGTACTGCTGCTAATGAGTACAGAGTGAAGTCACACACATGACTGGTCTCATCTACTTTAAGAGACAGGATGTGACACGTGCAACACAGTGAACTGCTTCCTGTCGTGTCAGGAAGCCCAAGAGGATGGCGGAGCGAGAGATGGGCTGAGAAGAGCGCAAAGAGCGAGAGAGCAAGAGAGAGAGCAGGAGCAAGAGAGAGCAAGCGCGAGCAAGAAGAGAGAGATCAAGAGCAAGAGGGCAAGGGCAAGAGAGAGAGAACAAGAGAGAGAGAAGAGAGAGAGCAAGAGAGAGAGAAGAGAGAGAGCAAGAGAGGAACAGAGAGAGGAGAGAAGAGAGAGAGAGCAGAGAGGAGAGCAAGCAAGAGGAAGAGAGAGAGAGCAAGAGAGGAAGAGAGAGAGAGGAGAGAGAAGAGAGAGAGCAAGAGAGAGAGGAGAGAGAAGAGAGAAGAGAGAGAGCAAGAGAGAGAGGAGAGAGAAGAGAGAGCAAGAGAGAGAGAAGAGAGAAGAGAGAGCAAGAGAGAGAGAAGAGAGGAGAAGAGAGAGAGAAGAGAGAGGAGAGCAAACAAGAGGGAGAGAGAACAGAGAGAGGAGAGCAAGCAAGAGGAAGAGAGAGAGCAAGAGAGAGAGAGAGCAAGAGAGAGAGAGAGCAAGAGAGAGAGAGAGCAAGAGAGAGAGAGAGCAAGAGAGAGAGCGAAGAGCGAGAGAGCGAGAGAGAGCAAGAGAGAGAGAGCAAGAGAGCGAGAGAGAGAGAGCAAGAGAGCGACAGAGCAAGAGAGAGAGAGCGAAGAGCGAAGAGAGAGAGAGAGAGATCCTCCTTCTCTTTGATGTGTATTTACTCTCACATCACATTCCAACCATAACAAAGTGAGTCCTCAGCATACGAAGGCATTGGTTTACTCTTCCATTTATCCATAAAAACGTGGTGAGGAGAAGTTAAACGAAGGCCTGTAAAACTCAATAACCCTACAGTCTGCATGGGGAAACGGTGTTGTCCGTACGCGGTCCCTGTGTGTGTGCGGCCTGCCGGCTGGACTTTGTGAGGTCAGTATGACATGGTTTCTCACGCTGGTGAGAGAGGCTAGTAAAACGGTCAATGATAGGCTGATGTCACTAGCCAGTCACAGACATGTATGACGGGGGAGCTTTATGTATGGGACAGCCTCATTTGGGGCCGTGGATGTCTCCATTTAGGATTTTTAGATTAAAAAATAAATAATAATAGCTTGAAAGTGACAAAGATGTCTGTGGACACATCACTGAAACACACACACACACACACACACACCTGGACCACACGAAGCTAGACCAGTGGACGTTTTAGAAGCAGACATCAGTAGAGAGAGTGAAACTCTACTCTCTGTAATAACAGCTCAGTTAAAACATTACAGCCTCTCATAAAATATCATAACCCTAGTTTTAATGGCAGAGATCTATTTCCTTTGGCCCCGCCAGGAGAGCACAGAGACAACTAAAACAGGCAGCCTGTATGTATGTATGTATGTATGTATGTGTGTGTGTGTGTGTGTGTGTGTGTGTGTGTGTGTGTGTGTGTGTGTGTGTGTGTGTGTGTGTGTGTGTGTGTGTGTGTGTGTGTGTGTGTGCGCGCGCTTCGGTCTGGCTTGACATGGTTATCTAATGATGGGGCCAGCGCAGGACAGCAAGCCGAGCAACAATCTCTCTTTTGCTCCCTCTGGAGCCCTCTGGTTCCACAGTCGGAAAGTTGACCATTGGAACAGACACAGACTGGGCCAACCAGAGAGAACAGAGCATTACCACTGCAGGACTATGAAAAGCTTTAACCATAATAGAAAGAAACTAAAGATGTGTACCGGTATATAAGTGAAGAGTTTCCCCCCCCCTGTGTTCAGGTTGTGTTGTTTGATGTAGCTGTGCCTCAACATTGAGCTGGTTAGAAAGACCAGAGGTGCTGAAACTGCTGTATGTTCAGAGGCAGTAGGTCTATAAATACTGCACATCTCTCCATGAGACGTGAGGAGAGGAGTGTAGCGGGAAAAACAGCTCCTGGTACAAACTGATGCCAACAACAAAGGGATAGGGAGGAAGAAAATGCACACACCGATTTTATTATTAACTCAGTGGAGCTTAGAGATCGCACGCACGCGCACGCACGCGCGCGCACACACAGACACACACAGAACTGAGAGATCAAATAAACTGCTAAGATACAGTATGTTCTTTTCCTCCGCTTTCCATTACAACTAAAACCTGACGTGTGACAGCACACACACACACACACACACACACACACACACACACACACACACACACACACACACACACACACACACACACACACACACACACACACACACACACACACCGTTGAGGGTAGAAGAGGCTATTTGAGATGATGGGGAACAAACCATAGGATGAGACGGACAGTTTTGGTGAACCAAAACATGAACTGTAAAATGTAGCAGTGTGTACACATAATATCGACAGTAATTTATTCACAAACTGAAATAAACCTCCATTCTGTCTGTCAGTCAGTCAGTGGATGGTGGTGTGTGCCAGTGGAACAGAAGGTTGATACTGTTCCACAAGGCTCTGCTCCTTTAAATCATTATCCACACACCCTCACAGGGAGGCCTGTACTGACACTGCTAAGCTGGGGCCGCCGCCCCCCCCCCACCCACCCACCCACCCCACACAAAGAAAGAACGACAGAAAGACACTCACCTCCTCCCCTCCCTCCCTCCCTCCCTCCCCTAGGAACTGGCTGACAGACAAAGCTAGGTTTAAAAAAAATAAAATATCCCTTCTTTCCGTGTTTGATGTTCCTCTCTATGCACTCTGAACAAATCCCCCTTTTCCTGAACCTAATCGCATTACCACCTGTGGCCCAATGCACCCTGGGTAATGGGGACAGGTCTGGTGCCAACGGGCCACTCCACCACGCCCGCTGTGCCTGTCTGGTACAGGCTGGCACCACCACCACCACCACCACCACCCACACCCACACCCACACCCACACACACACACACACACACACACACACACACACACACACACACACACACACACACACACACACACACACACACACACACACACACACACACACACACACACACACACACACACACACACACACACACACACACACACAGAGAGAGAGAGTATGGAACAGTCTGGCATGAAGACACACACCCCCAATGGCCTGGTGTGTCTGGCACGGTGGTGGTTTGGCAGGAGTGTGAATGCCAGTTTGGTCTCAGGCCAAAGCTGGGTAGTGGGTACTAGTATGATACGGAGTCTGAGACTTTGAACATGTCAGGATAATCTTCTTAAGAGAGAACTGACCACCACCTTTTGAGTCACACTTTTCGCCATTAATTTAGCAATAGAAAACTGTGTTTTAATGGACTCTTTCTATGTGTAGAGGAGCTAATCCTGGTGCGGTGTGGGTTGGCAGTGGCTCGCTGGCGCCACTAGGGTAAAACCAGGACTGCGTAGAGAGACGAACGGATGAAAGGACAGAGAGAAGAAAGAGAGTAAGAGAGAGAGGTGGAAGCTCGATCTGGCAAAGAGGAGTTCGTGGGTCCAGGTGTTATTAAAATGTTTATGTGGTGCCAACAAACAGAAGTGCAGTATTAAAGTATTAAATATGTCTAAGAGAGGCCAGAGAGAGAGAGAGAAAGAGAGACAGCAGGCTAAGTTTCCCCCCATTCACACTAGGGGCCCCTATTTGACTGTCAAAATATGCATATGCATGTATGAAAAGGTGATAATAGCACAAACATACCTAATTGTTGTCATATTCTCAGATATATAGCGAAAGCATTTCATAGTTTCGGGTTGGGGGCTAGAAAATTAGAAGTCCTGCTTGTGAGGAGAGAAAAAAAAAGGCATTTTCCAGCAAAGTTACCTAATAATGATGCATTTTAGACAAGTTTCAAGGTTTCTTCAATTGGTTCAATTGTTGGCTAATGAATTTAAAACCTTTCTCAAACCAAGCTTCTGAAAATATCCGACAGACTGCCACGGGATAAATATAGTTCTGGTGGAGGGAACAGTTGGAGCAACACTTAGGTGGGAAAACACAAACACACCATATCATTAAGAAAAAACTATTAGACATTGTAGACTTGGTTTTCCTACTCTCTGATGTTTAAACTGAACTGGACTGAGAGATTCTATTTGGGGCCAAACCGACCAATCCTGAGCCAGGAGGAGACTTCCCACCCATTAAAATTGATTGTGGTGTCCTTCAAAAGGTCATTAGGGCCATTTCTGATGAAGAGGTGTTGATAATTTCGATAAGTGAGCAGAGTGCCGTGTGTTTGTGTGTGTATGTGTATGTGTATGTGTGTGTGTGTGTATGTGTGTGTGTGTGTGTGTGTGTGTGTGTGTGTGTGTGTGTGTGTGTGTGCAGCTCGACGTCTGGCGGGGGTTCTGGGTAAAAAAAAGCATTTCATCCCTAATGAGAAGCCTTTATATGTTCAGTATTGTTCTAGTTTCCTTGAAGGCTGTTCCTTTGGGAAACATAACACTTCTGACATCTCTATGTAAGATATGACAGCACATTAGACTGTGTACCAGTATGACCGCACTATTTCACCCACAAGACTATATCATACCACCACTGTTTGTTTTCCCGCTCATCTCCTCTCTACCAAACTGTGAAAGAGCACACCAGTAGCTCACACACACACCAGGCGTTATCCACACACACACACACACACACACACACACACACACACACACACACACACACACACACACACACACACACACACACACACACACACACACACACACACACACACACACACACACACACACACACACACACACACACGGCATTATCCACACACAAACAAACACAGAGTATAAGCAGATGTGTCTCTCTTGTCTCTCCAAGTCAGCCACACAGTAACCTGATAAGAACACAGCCCAGCTGACCAGTAAGAGCCAGGTCATAAGAGATGGGTTGAGGGGAGTTTACATTAACATTTAAGCCTATCATTCACAGCTGTGGTCCGTTCCAGAGGTCTCTGACCGAACTCGCTCTCCACTCTGTTTGGACCTCTGTCTCTCTCGGGGTCAAAGAGAGAACATCCCCCATCATATTACTCAACTTTACAGGCTTGATTTACAAGCTGAACACGTACGGGGAAACAGAAGCTGCCTTAGCACTGTTTTGAATTTGATATCGAACCCCCTTTGACAGAAGTTCGCCTGGTTACCCAAAACAAGCACTTTATTTGGGAGTAATTCCATTAGTAAAAGGTTCCGTACACTATCTACAACGTTGTGATTGGAGGTTGTGGATCAGTAAAATAAACGGTGGTTCTTACCTGAGTTAGACAAACACACCAACACCATAATGGGCCACAGCAACATGGAAGAGAGAGGGAAGGAAGAGAGAGGGAAGGAGAGATGGCAAAGAGAAAAAGAGCGATTTTTAATGTTGAGCTCAGAAAACTAATGAAACAGAAATAAATATTAATGGACAACCTGTGTGTGTGTGTGTGTGTGTGTGTGTGTGTGTGTGTGTGTGTGTGTGTGTGTGTTCCCTGGGGGTCTTCACTGTGGGTGAAGTGTAAATATGATGTTGGAAATCTCCTCTGATCTAAAGTCAGAATCAAAGGAGTAGGTTTTCTCAGTTGGCTTGTGCAATACATGGTGTGTGTTTCTCAGGGAGTGATGAACACACAAACACACACCAAAGCAGAAAGTGCTGAAGTCAACACGGAGCAGCTGTAATTTAGGCTGCATAATTTACACACACACACACACACACACACACACACACACACACACACACACACACACACACACACACACACACACACACACACACACACACACACACACACGAAGCAAGGTGTAGAATAATTCTGGAGTGGTGTGTGTGAGTGCAACCAATTTGAAAGAGGTAGGCGCACACAACGACATTTAGAAGCAAAATTAAAAATAGCCTTGATTTCGAGAGGTGCACCGGTGCGCGTAAATTAAAAGTCCAGGTCGCACAACAAAATATTTCGACCATATGCAGGTTAAATTGTCGCACTGTAGAGCCCTGGACTGAACGTTCCACATGACTGTTCTACACTTCATTTCCCCAAAGTGACAACCAAATACCAGGCCTTGCAACCAGGAGTTTATAACCAACACCAAAAATCCAATTAGACAAATGCTTTCACATCAATCCATAAAACATGTGCTTCCACTTGGACACAGGACAGTTCTTAACTGCCACGGGGACTGAAAGGTGAGGAGCAAACAGCCAATTAGCAGAGGTTTAAAGCCAAAACATGAATTGTTGTTATTTACCATCACTCATTCATATATGTTTTTATGTACATATTCTTATTCATTCCTTTACACTTGTGTGTATAAGGTAGTTGTTGTGAAATTGTTAGGTTAGATTACTCGTTGGATATTACTGCATTGTCGGAACTAGAAGCACAAGCATTAACATCTGCTAACCATGTGTATGTGACAAATAAAATGTGATTTGATTGAAATAAAAGTCATTTTCCTCAACGTGTTACACCGCTTTGACTAGACTACACATATCTGGTGCTTCACCAATTCTACCTGAAACACAACACACAGTGACATTTCAAGAAGACCAGAGAAAACAAAGTCAATCCACCGAGACACAGATAAACCTAGACAGACACACACACACGCCACAGGGACAAGGCGTCAGAACAGCAAACAGCTATCACTACTGTGGAAGTTAGTCAGCATCGAGGCATGGAAGGCACACACACACACACACACACACACACACACTCTCAGCTTTCAAAACAAGGGTATTAACCATAATTGTGTGCACACACATGACCTGGGTTCAAATAAATGTGTATTTGTTATTTAACCCTTTACATTGGTGGGAATTGGCCTATATGCATAGGGCTGAATTGAAATGCATAACCATAGTAGCAACTGAAAGGGAACAGTTTGGAGAGAATAGAAAAAGTTAACACACAACAGTTCACCTGACAAGACTGAATCCAGACATTACAGTTTGTTTCATGTGCATTTTACATTTACTGTACTTTCCGAGACATTCAGTAACATAACACTGTTCCTGGAAAATGTGGCGGGGTAGGTGCAACGTCAGACAAATAAATGACAAGGCTTTGAGTGAAAGGACTAACTGGGGTCTCTCCAAGTGGCCACACACCTCTCCAAAGTGTGCAGTCTTTAACTCTAAGGTACTCTGAGCTCTCTTACAGTAGCTGTGCTGTTGAGGAACTAGAGTAGGGCTATTTAACTATATTCTTATGGGCGTTTTGAAAAAGGTTATTTACAGGGGGGACAGACATTTTCTACATGAGATTACTCTTCCTACGACCGATATTTAAAAAAATATATGCGCAAAACACAATTATAATCTTATGAAGCAATTTGACTAAAATGTCATTTATCTAAAAGTTAATTTTAAGAGCTTTAAGATTACCATAATTCAGTGCATCAAATTGCTTAAATAATTAAACACATTTGAACTGTGCCTTCAGAAAGTATTCACACCCCTGGACTTTTTCCATATTTTGTTACGTTACAGATTGTGTGTCACTTGCCGAAACACAATTCCCCATAATGTCAAAGTGGAATTGTGTTTTTAGAAATGTTTGCAAATTAATCAAAAATGTAATTCTGAAATGTCTTCAGTTAATAAGTATTCAACATCTTTGTTATGGCAAGCATAAATAAGTTCAGGAGTAAACATTTGCTTAACAAGTCACATGGACTCATTGTGTGCAATAGTTTAGAACATCATTTTTTTTTATGACTACTTCCTCTCTGTACCCCACACATACAATCAATTATCTGTAAGGTCCCTAATTTAAGCAGTGAATTTTAAACACAGATCCAACCACAAAGACCAGGCAGGTTTCCCAAAGCAAAGAAGGGTACCTATTGGGGTTAAAATATATATATTAAAAAAGCAGACATTGAATATCCCTTCGAGCATGGTAAAGTTATAAATTACAGGAAAACAGATTCTCCCATTGGAGAATAGTGAACAAGGGCTCCTTTTGGAATTTAACATTGGATTTTAGCAGGATTTTTTGGGAGATTTTTTTAAATTAATGTTCAGCATTGATTTAAAGGCTATTCTAAATTGATAAACGGGACAGATCTGTCCCGTGGCCCGCCAGTTGAATAGCCCTGAACTACAGCAAGCACACTCGTCGTTGTTTCATTTGGAACACAACCCTGCATCCCCGCCACCACACAATTACTGTTGTAATTTACGCAATCTGAAAACAGCCCATTATAAATCGCAGTCTGGGTCAGGTGGGCATGATTTGAAAGCCTATTCTATTGGCAACACGACTAACCAAGTTATAAAATACAATCTTCCAGTGTTATTTCACAGAGCAATTCAGATAAACAGATTATCATTTTGGTGAGCATAGAAAGGAGTCATTCATGCATTCATGTTCCCCGGCAAATTTTCTTCACAATAAACAAACATACTCTCATTCTGTTCAGAACAACCCAGGGTATTACGCCATGTAACTGCACATCAAACAAATTGATCCTAAACGTTGACACTGTATATGACATGCGTTTTGTGATTTGGAAACGGGAAGTGCACAGTTGGACGGGTGTTTGGCTTGCTTGTATTTATTATAAATCCTCGACGTCTCATCTTTCAAAGTCCATCGAGTAATCTTAATTTACAGCATTTCCCTCAGTCAGATACCCTCAAAACGTGCAAAAGTTTCCCAATTAGCTGGAGGGATGTGGGGAACTTCTTGTCGCGCGTGGTGCTCAAGCTCAGAATGGCTGTCAGTCAAAACCCATACAGCGTTGTGACGCGCCGAGCCAGAGCTCTGAAATCATGTATAGCATGTTACTGTACAGCCACTACGTTCCAATGTATTAGTGGCCAAATCTGTCATTTTCAACCCGTATACAGGTATGAGTGTAAACGGCTACATTCTTATTTTCTGTGTATTTCAGTATTTTAAATGAAAAAGTATTGGAAGTATTTGAAAGTATATTCAAATAATTTTGTTAAATGCATGGGAGTGTATGAGAGTCAGTGTATTGGAGTATTTCCAAATACATTCCAGTATTCAACTACTTGCCTTTTTCCAAATGTCTTTGAAAGTAATTGAAATACCCTAAATATAGGTATGCACGTCAGCTTTGACATCGGTTTTGCACATCGGCGTTAAACTAGACATCGGGCCGATGCCGTTGTTGGTATTTTTAGCTATCATAGTCCGATTCTGAAATGCTTACCGATATATCGTGCATCTCTAGTTGTGAATCCTACATAGGACCATCTGCACATGCCACTATGCCACTTGACCTTGGTTGCTATGAAAGCACAGTCAGGGTTGCGTTGAGGTATGCGTCAGTGAGGTCTCCGTGTGCGTTGAGGTGTCTGTGTATTTGACGAGTCTCCCAGCCGCAACCAGCTAGTGTGTGTGTGTGTGTGCGCGCGCGTGTCAGACCTATTACTATAACGTAGGTAGATGACGTAATGACGCCACGAAAAATAAGGCGCCGCACGTGCAACACAGCATTCCTAACCTAGCCCACAATGTCCGCTGTGTGGATCGAGCAGTCAACAAGTCGAACAGTCATTTGAAAGAGTAAGAACATTTCAGAGAGACAACACAAAGGTGAAATCCATTAACCCCAAGATAACGTAATTCATTGTCCTTGACAATCAATCGTTCTCTGTCGTGGGTGATGTTGGCTTTCGCTGACTGGTCGAGCACCGGTACACACTACCAAGTAGGCGCTATTTTTCCAGATGTTGCCCTACCTGAGTTACACAGCGTCCATGAACTGCTTGCTATGGGCGTCACTGCTTCACGACTGACATTTGGACCAGCGATGTCAGCCCCATGAGCTTTATGAGTCTGACAGCACAGTGGGTCGACGAGGATTTCGTACTGAGGGAAGCCGTATTGCGTGCTCAAAAATGTGCTGGTTCTCATAACGCTGCTGCCATTTCAATGGCATTTGAGAACATGTTTGAAATGTGGAAACATGAACACTCCTAGCTCCACTCAAACAACTGACTCCAGAAATAAGCACCACTGTGTCCGGTGCAGACCCTGTCATGGCACTGAAACGCCTGTTCAACAAAAATGCCAACACAGACAGTTGGGTTAACTTGGAAAAGTACTCTACTCGAGGCTGTGAACAAGCGAGTCGGTGGCATTCTCTCGGAGCCTATTTACTGTGTCGCCACCATGCTCGATGCTAGGTACAAGGACAGCTACTTCGATGCAGACAAGAAACAGGGTTTACGTGAAATGTTACAGACACAGCTGGACAAGATGGAAACGGACACAGTGACAGTGTGCACTGAGAAAGAGATGCCACAGACAGACAGAGCTGAAACTATGATGATGATGATGTACTATGAAATCCTGGTTGAGACTGAACAAATGAACAATGAAACAAGCACAGCAAGTAAGTGAAATAAAAAGGTTTTGATTATGTTTCACTGGTAATGGGGACATATGTAAATGACAACAAAATAACTTTTTGGTCAGAGTGTGTGTGTGTGTGTGTGTGTGTGTGTGTGTGTGTGTGTGTGTGTCTCTCTCTCTCAACTATTTAACTGTACTAGAATGCTTAAAAGGCTGCTAAAATTTGAAATATCGGATATCGGTATTGTTATTTTTTTGGCAAGGAAAATATTGGATATCTGTATCGGCCAAAAATGTCATATCGCTGCATCACTATTAGCAACATCAAGAACAGACAGACAGACTGACAGACCGGTGGAGCGACGAGCTACTGTCCTTAGGTGCTGCACTACGGAGTAGGTGAGTAACACACACATCAACCACAAGTAAGGACTACAGGTACCCTTATGTAGTGTTGTGTGTGTGTGGACAGTCTAACTTGAAGACTTACTGCACACTCTTGACTTCTAATGCGTAGCGTACTGCCATTCCGACTCCAAACACACAGTCTCTCTGTCAAAGCCTCTTTGATCTTCTGTGGCATTGTGTCACTGTCTTCTATGGTCAGCCACATTCTATACTGACGCAGCTCCAAGGGCACAGACACGCATCAAACAGCGCATCGTATCCCCCCCAAAACACATTTAATATTAAAAAGACCTGAATCCGCACATTTACACACACACACACAGACAGACACACACGTTATTCAAATCCAAACACAATCCGAGTCTATCGCTGAGGGCAGACTCAGACTTCCGAACCCTGTAGTCTTTGATCCCATTGGCCACAGACCAGGGGTCCTTTTGTAGTCGTTGGAAAATGTGCCCGTGACTCAAACACACAGTCTCTCCCAGGCCTCATATAATTAACATCAAAGGACAAATATCCCCCAAAACATGGAAGCGAGGGAGACATGCTCCCAGACACACACACAGACAGACCCACACACCCTCTTAATTAGCTAGGCCTCTGGCCCTTAGCAGTCCTCCGAGGATCCATTGTGATCCCCAAACACACACACACACACACACACACACACACACACCCCCCCCCCCCCCAGGCCTTCTGTTGTGATAGTGATGTCTGTGTGGTGTGTGTACTCATTAGCCTATCCTTCTCCCCGTCTCCCTCATCCTCTCCTCTCCTCATTATCTCCCCTCTAGCATAGCTATAGTACTGGTGGAATGACATCATTGTTCTAGATAGCTTAGAAGCAAATACACCTAGGATGGATATAGTTTTAGTCACATCAGTAGAGTGGTCTAATAGACAGTCTGTGATCCCACATAACACAGACTGGGAGATGTTTCTGGGGCCGCCACTGAGCCACATATGCAGTGTTCACACATACAAGACACACACACACACACACACACACACACACACACACACACACACACACACACACACACACACACACACACACACACACACACACACACACACACACACACACACACACACACACACACACACAGGACACACACACATCGATCCACGCTGAGAGCAGCTGGGGCGTGCTATTGGTCCGACGGAACCCCTGTGAGGTTGCCGCGGGATACAGTTACTCTTCGGCCAATCAGATCACTGACCGCACAGGAATGACCTGACCTTAGAGTGTGACATACGCCAACTCGCACCAGCATCAGAGGGGCAGCCGGCCGCACGCACGTCAAAGTCAGAGGACAGACAGAAGAACTCTGTCTGGCCTAACACATCACAGAGGTCCATATGGATAATCCTCGCAAGCCATGTGTCCTGCAATAGTGATGCGCGGGTTGACTCATAACCCACACGGAATTTAGGGTCATGAAATATTGAGTGAATGAAGGGCGGGTGGGTGGCGTGTGGATTGAACAAAAAGTAAACAATACCTTATAGGCTACATTGCGGTTTTTCTTTCATTATTTTAGGCTATCTGGCATTAGTGCATAAGCTTTAGAGCCTAACTGTAGACATGCCAAATACCCTACACGCCAATCGCTTTTCACTTCATCACATATAGTTGGGCGGTTGCGGATGGGTTATTAGCAGTTGTAGTCCAGGTAAACAAACAGCTAACCCACGCGCCACTAGTCTGCAAAAGGCTCCCCATACACCCACTGCCTACGGCTGCAAGGAGACGGAGGGAGGGTAAACCTGGTTCAAAAAGGTATGGACGGTGATGATTGCATTAATTAAACATGATGGCTTATTTCAAATCACATTGTCGTCTCCTCCTCCCATCCTTCTCTCATTCCTCTACCCCCTCTCCCTCCCTCGGCCCCCCACCCCCCCCCGCTCTCTCCGGCCCCCTCCCTCTCCCTCCGGCCCCCTCCCTCTCCCTCCGGCCCCCTCCCTCTCCAGCCCCCTCTCCGCAGTATTAACGGCAGACGGCTGCTCTGACCTTTTCACTCTAATCAGATCCCTATTGGCTCTACTAGACCCAGAGGACAGGAGTCACAACCAGTGGCTAAAACACCAGCTCTCACACTAGTCACACTTAATGTGTCAAAACGGCGCACGCAACCTATCAGGAGCAAGTACAGCAACATGCTAGGACTGGGGAATAGCAGCGGTTTGAAACAGAGCGTGGACATGTCCAATGTGAACTTTCTCAGCATTGGACTGCAGTGACAAAGTCACAAGATTCCCGTGGAAAAGGAGGAGGGGTGTCTGTGGGTGATGCTTGGAGAGAAACAGCAGTGACATGGTGGATATTAGCCTTCGACTTACATTAGATCTCACGCGCGCGCATATGCACAGACACACACAGACACAGACAAGCCATCCCCTTACATTAGCAACCACACATCCAGCGATCAGTTAATGCTGTCCGCAGGCTATTATTCCAGACAGATGGCAGCTGCTCTCCTCTCTCTCCTCCTCCTCTATTCCTACTTTATTTCCCTTTTCCGGTGAGAAGAGGTAGATAGATAACGGCCTTAAAATAACTAATATCATTCCAATAAAGCCATTAACACTGACCCCCCCCCCTCTCCCTTTCTCTGCGTCTCTCACTCGCCGTCTGATTGGAAGGCTCTGAAGCAGTGTTAATACAGGAGGGTTTTCGGACAGACAGTGCCGTCTCTCCAACTAGACTAGCTATTAAAAGGGCACCTGGGTAAACAGCCAGGGTAAAGGTTAGGGAAAACAACACTATCAACCACCGAGCCACACGCACAAACCACAGGACTCCCTCTGTGTACTCCATCTCTCCGTCTTTCAGTCTCTTATTGAAAGTATTGATTGTGCAGGCTTAAATGACCCTGAACCAAGCAGCCAATATGTGGAGGCTGAGAAGTGATCACTTCATAGTTCATCAATTATTAAGATGTTTTTAATTTCCTGTCTGTGGCCCTGAGGCCTAATAATAGTCTGGTGTGTGTGTGCGCGCGCGTGTGTGCGTGTGTGTGTGCGTGTGTGTGTGCGTGCGTGCGTGCGTGCGTGCGTGCGTGCGTGCGTTCCCCTCTCTGGGATCCTGAGATAACTTACCCTGGAGACCCGTCTCTCCATCCCTCGCTGATCCCTCTTCAAGGGAAGACAGAATGGACGGATCCTCACTAGGCTCACAAGAGGCAAGGGGCATTTTATCAGCTTTCCCTTTAATACAAACTGGGTGTGTGAGTGTACTAACTGCAGAGCGAGATACACTGGAATACACAAACCATCTTATCGTCCATTTACAGCTGGCAGCACACACAAAGCTACCCTGTTATGAACACACTGTGGAGAGAGAGGAGAGGAGGAGCAGAGAAAACGAGAGAAAGCGTGTGGGTGCAGAGAAAACGAGAGTGGAAAGCGTCTCCGATTTCCCTTTTCTTTCCCATCTCTCCCTCTGGGCCCATCAGTGTGAACTAGTTTCTGGGGATGCACTGCAGGGTTCAACATCAGGCTCCTTTCATAACAGCAGGACCACAATGATCACTACACCCCTGAGCACAACCCTCACATTCACTCTCAGACAACTAGAAAGTAGCAGGAAGTGGGTGTGCTACAGGTCAAAGTAAATACCTGCATTTCTGTATGCGGCTTCTACAAATAAGATGTGTGGAGTGAAATGTACGACTTATCTCGCTCTATAGCCCCCCCCCCCCCACCACCTTCTGTCTTTCTGTCTCGCGCTCTCTCCCTCAGTAGCTGTTTTATAAAAGTGTCTGTATCGTAAATGGGCCCATGCTGTAGCTTTCAAGGGTAAATTGATGTCAGCAGCGCGGCAGTACGTTTGCATAAAACCGTGGGAAGATGGGGCCAAGGGAAAGTCACTCTGAGAGCTGAAAGCAAACTGACAGCTGCCTGACTAACTAAAGCTTTCACATACTTTAACCCTCATTACAGAATGCAATGCAACCTCCAAAGAAAATTGAGGCACTTGACATAACTGTACGCAGTGTACAGCAAAGGACTGTGATAAAGCTCCTGTTGCAGGTCTAGTAATTCATGCAGGCAAAAACAAAATCTAACAAGGTGGATTGACATGATGCACAAGATATGCTGGTTACATTCCACACTCTCTTTGATGTGCAAAGAAAAAGAAGAGAAAGAAAGAAAGAGAGAGAGCGAGAGAAAGAAAGAAAGAAAGGAGAAAGAAAGAAAAGTGAAAGGAGAGAAGAAAAAAATTGAGAGAAAGAAAGAAAGGAGAAAGAGAAGAGAAAGAAAGAAAGAGGAGAG
Source organism: Salvelinus alpinus (assembly GCF_045679555.1). NCBI lineage: Eukaryota > Metazoa > Chordata > Actinopteri > Salmoniformes > Salmonidae > Salvelinus > Salvelinus alpinus. Next base: position 62,527,480 of record NC_092090.1, read on the forward strand.
AAGAGAGAGAGCAAGAAAGAAGAGGACAGATTTTGTTGGATTACCTTTCTAATAACAGAGGCTACTGAAAAACAGATTGTATTTTACGCTAGCATTTTACAAGCGGACTGTGGGCTTGACAGACAGACAGGGCTTGACTGGGGCCTGAAGGCTGCAGTCAGACTGGCTTTCAGAACACAACTGGGGAACTCAAGACTCCCAAAGTTCCCCTCAAACCAGCTCCATTTATCAAACTTTGGACACAGGGTGATGTTTTCATTAAGAAAATATCTACAGTGTGACATTTATAGCGGCCCGTTAAAATGAAGATGTATTGCAGTTTTCACAAGGTGGCAAAAAATAGATCCATCTATCTCTCTGCTGAAACATCTTACAGATAGGGCCTTATTAATGTAACGCATCCACAATCAACCAATCCCCAGAGAATATGCTAATCCATAATTTTTGGAAAGCCTGAAGAAGTATTTTACGACGGCCTGTAAAAGCTTTTCGGGAAAACCGTCTCTGTCAGGTCCAGTTGTTCGACGTGACGAAACAAGACAAGCGATTTCACTTCAGCGCACGACACCAATTTTGCTTCATCCAGTCTGTGATTGAGAATCTAAGTTGAAAGGTCCTCAGAAAGTGTCTGCTTGAAAACAGCCCTGATGTAAAGTCAAGACTGAAGGGGGATGGTGGTTGAAAAAAAATGTTTATAAGGACCAGGAGGTCAAAGTTGTCGCCAGAAAGACTGGTTCTGCCTCAGTCATATCACAGCAGCTTAACCAAGACACTGAACATCATACTGTGCTTTAAAGTCAAGTCTCACTGAATCACACTCAACGTTCATCGGACTAAAAGTATTTTCATAACCATCCAGAGGTTAAAGACCTTTTTATCAGAGATGTACCTTTAACAAATCGCCAGGCACAGAGAGACAGAGCGCTTCATCAGGTACAGTGGCACGCCAAGCGCTTCTCTTCATCATGTACGTGGCCTGGAACCCATGACGGCAGCCATGCTTGATCAACGCAGATGAGAGGATGACAGACGAGTGGAGAAAGTGAATGATGAGATTGAGTGAAGAAAGGGGTGTAAAAGAGAGGAGTGATTGAGACCGCTGATACGGTGAATACGATGCCCCAAGAGACCCTGAGATCTACGCCTGAGGACACAAACTATTCTCTCTCTCGCTCTCTCCCTTCTCTCTCTCCAACCGGTAGTTATTTATACAGTGAGGGAAAAAAGTATTTGATCCCCTGCTGATTTTGTACGTTTGCCCACTGACAAAGAAATGATCAGTCTATAATTTTAATGGTAGGTTTATTTGAACAGTGAGAGACAGAATATCAACAAAAAAATCCAGAAAAACGCATGTCAAAAATGTTATGAATTGATTTGCATTTTAATGAGGGAAATAAGTATTTGACCCCTCTGCAAAACATGACTTAGTACTTGGTGGCAAAACCCTTGTTGGCAATCACAGAGGTCAGACGTTTCTTGTAGTTGGCCACCAGGTTTGCACACATCTCAGGAGGGATTTTGTCCCACTCCTCTTTGCAGATCTTCTTCAAGTCATTAAGGTTTCGAGGCTGACGTTTGGCAACTCGAACCTTCAGCTCCCTACACAGATTTTCTATGGGATTAAGGTCTGGAGACTGGCTAGGCCACTCCAGGACCTTAATGTGCTTCTTCTTGAGCCACTCCTTTGTTGCCTTGGCCGTGTGTTTTGGGTCATTGTCATGCTGGAATACCCATCCACGACCCATTTTCAATACCCTGGCTGAGGGAAGGAGGTTTTCACCCAAAATTTGACGGTACATGTCCCCGTCCATCGTCCCTTTGATGCGGTGAAGTTGTCCTGTCCCTTTAGCAGAAAAACACCCCCAAAGCATAGTGTTTCCACCTCCATGTTTGACGGTGGGGATGGTTTCTTGGGGTCATAGGCAGCATTCCTCCTCCTCCAAACACGGCAAATTGGGTTGATGCCAAAGAACTCCATTTTGGTCTCATCTGACCACAACACGTTCACCCAGTTGTCCTCTGAATCATTCAGATGTTCATTGGCAAACTTCAGACGGGCATGTATATGTGCTTTTTTGAGCAGGGGGACCTTGCGGGCGCTGCAGGATTTCAGTCCTTCACGGCATAGTGTGTTACCAATTGTTTTCTTGATGACTATGGTCCCAGCTGCCTTGAGATCATTGACAAGATCCTCCTGTGTAGTTCTGGGCTGATTCCTCACCGTTCTCATGATCATTGCAACTTCACGAGGTGAGATCTTGCATGGAGCCCCAGGCTGAGGGAGATTGACAGGTCTTTTGTGTTTCTTCCATTTGCGAATAATCACAGAAACTGTTGTCACCTTCTCACCAAGCTGCTTGGCGATGGTCTTGTAGCCCATTCCAGCCTTGTGTAGGTCTACAATCTTGTCCCTGACATCCTTGGAGAGCTCTTTGGTCTTGGCCATGGTGGAGAGTTTGGAATCTGATTGATTGATTGCTTCTGTGGACAGGTATCTTTTATACAGGTAAGAAACTGAGATTAGGAGCACTCCCTTTAAGAGTGTGCTCCTAATCTCCGTTCGTTACCTGTATGAAAGACACCTGGGAGCCAGAAATCTTTTTGATTGAGAAGGGGTCAAATACTTATTTCCCTCATTAAAATGCAAATCAATTTATAACATTTTTGACATGCATTTTTCTGGATATTTTTGTTGTTATTCTGTCTCTCACTGTTCAAATAAACCTACCATTAAAATTATAGACTGATAATATCTTTGTCAGTGGGCAAACGTACAAAATCAGCAGGGGATCAAATACTTTTTTCCCTCACTGTATATGAAACACTATGATCAGGGATAACGTCCATGATTCCATATCCCATACCGTGCATCAGTGCCTAATACAGCTGCTATAACTGGCTAATGACAAATCCGGGTTAAGTATCCATCTCAACAGCAGTCCAATTGAAAAGTCCTTTAATCTGCTAATGTTCTCTCTCTCTCTCTGTTGATCTATACACGACAGAGACCAGTGTGCTTCAGACTGAGAGACAATGACAAGGGCTGCACTGGTGAGGAGATGAGTCCAGTAGCTGATATGTTTCTAAGAGCATTAGGGTTGAACTAGGCCAGGGAGATATATATATATATATATATATAGAGAGAGAGAGAGAGACAGAGATTTTACACACACATACTACCGTTCAAAAGTTTGGGGTCACTTAGAAATGTCCTTGTTTTTTGAAAGAAAAGCAAAAAAGAGAGAAATCCAGTGTAGACATTGTTAATGTTGTAAATGACTATTGTAGCTGGAAATGGCAATTTTTTTAATGGAATATCTACATAGGCGTACAGAGGTCCAATATCAGCAGCCATCACTCCTGTGTTCCAATGGCACGTTGTGTTAGCTAATCCAAGTTTACCATTTTAAAAGGCTCATTTATCATTAGAAAACCCTTTTGCAATTATGTTAGCACAGCTGAAAACTGTTTTTCTGATTAAAGAAGCAATAAAACTGGCCTTCTTTAGACTAGTTGAGTATCTGAAGCATCAGCATTTGTGGATTCGATTACAGGCTCAAAATAGCCAGAAACAAAGAACTTTCTTCTGAAACTCGTCAGTCTATTCTTGTTCTGAGAAATTGTCAAGAAAATGAAGATCTCGTACAACGCTGTACTCCCTTCAAAGAACAGCGCAAACTGGCTCTAACCAGAATAGAAAGAGGAGTGGGAGGCCCCGATGCACAACTGAGCAAGAGGACAAGTACATACTAACCGGTACCCCCACACACTGACTCTGTATCGGTTACCCCCTGTATATCGTCTCGATATTGTTATTTTACTGAAGCTCTTTAATTACTTGTTACTTTTATCCATTATTCTTATCGTATTTTTTTGAAACTGCATTGTTGGTTAGGGGCTCGTAAGTAAGCATTTCACTGGAAGGTCTACACCTGTTGTATTCGGCGCATGTGACTAATACAATTTGATTTGATTAGAGTGTCTAGTTTGAGAAACAGACACCTCACAAGTCCTCAACTGGCAGCTTCATTAAATATTACCCGCAAAACACCAGTCTCAACGTCAACAGTGAAGAGGCGACTCCGGGATGCTGGCCTTCTAGGCAGAGTTGCAAAGAAAAAGCCATATCTCAGACTGGCCAATTAAAAGAAAATGGGCAAAAGAACACAAACACTGGACAGAGGAACTCTGCCTAGAAGGCCAGCATCCCGGAGTCGCCTCTTCACTGCTGATGTTGAGAAGTTATTTTCTATTTTAATGGGTGGTCTCAACTCAGTGGGGGGTCTCAACTTACTGTTGAGAGTTAGAATAGTAAAATGTGTAGAATTGCAGGAAATGAACTCTAAAACGTCCCTTTTTTCTCTCTGCTGTCAATGTTTTGCTCGCAACATTTCAACTTAGGGCTCCCAAAAGGCTAGGGCCGGCTCTGACTGCATGTGTGGTTGTGGATGCAGACCAGCGAGCCACTTGGCCCTTCATGAGGAGTTCAGATTTTTTGTGGCCCCCACCCCCATCAAAGTTCCCATCCCTGACTGTACGTATCATCCCTTCACTATGGGACACAGAGAGGGGACACGGTAGGGTATACAGACCCTTCAGCCATCACAGCAGAAAATGACCGACTACTCTGTGTGTGCATGTGCGTGTGTGTGTGTGTGATGTACCATGCGTGCATGCGCATGTCCAACTGTAAGGCAGCAACCGCTTCAAAGTTCCCACTCTGCCAGGCAGTGAAGCGGCCCGGCCTCAAACCACAAGGTCAAAAGATCAGCACCACTCTTTATTCAGATTTTTACTCTCTATGGGTTTATGGCCAACTCTTATTTTCCCTCTTTTTACTGCCTCCCACAAGTCTGAGTTTCCGTAATCTTCCAGATCGGCTGCCAATACATTTCCCACCAGAGTTCACGCTCTCATTGGTGATTCACAGGATGGGAAAGGAGAACCTACACACATACACACCCCTACACACACACAAACACACACACACCCCTACACACACACACACACACACACACACACACACACCCCTACACACACACACACACACCCCTACACACACACACACCCCTACACACACACACACACCCCTACACACACACACCACTAAGCTCTGGGGACCTTCTTTAATAGTCTTTCACTTCTGACGGATCTGATAAGACCGGGGAGCAGAGGGGAGTTTAAATAGTGATCGCTCTAAACGAGGGAGAGAGGGAATGAGGGAGGTAAGGGGTGAGGGAGGGAGGGAGGTTGGGGATCGACGGAGGGAGGTAAGGGGGTGAGATGTATAAGCCACAGCAAATAGCTATTACCACTCTGAGAGGGCTGGGAGCATGTGTAGAATAGACTGGGTGTGAGAGGCTGTTGGTGACCGGGGTGTTTCACAGCTATGGGACCAAGGCTTGGTATGCAGGAATCGAAGCCTAAACCCTGGTGTTGCAAGCAGCAATGCTCCAACTTGAGTCATTGGAACCACAACAGTTAACTTAGGGACTCAGAACTAGCCAGTGGAGTTGGGAAGGCTACAGCTAAACATAACGTTTCGCCTGGAAAGCACATTCACCTCACAGCTATGAAAAGAAACCTCAGGCATTACAAACGCCCTAGCTGAGGGAAAATAGAGCCTTTGTTATGGTAACATCAACATGGTTTCTCACCGAGTTAAACCGAGAGGAACACATACACCGGAAAAACAACCAGTGTTTTTAAACTCCATTTACCCCTCATCTTCTCATTCGAAGTTGGGGAATTCCTAGCTTCAGAAGAAAAAGGAAAACTCTTTTTAAAAAAGAGTTGACAATTGGGAGTTTCCAGCGGGAAAAGTTTCCAGAAAGTTTCAGGGGGTGTCTTGAGAGTGTTTCTGCATCAATCCGTTCCAGCTGAACATTTTTAGGTACAGGAGTTTGGGCCGATCAAGCACACCATACAGTATGGTCTGGCCTGGGTATGTTAGGGTGGAGGGGGGGGGGGTCAGGCATTTGAACCGGGATGTGTTTTGGCACCCATTCAAAGCTGAGCCGTCTAGGACATAGGGTTTTTCCCCAGTGGACTTTGAGCACTGGTCAACACCGCATCCTCCAAACCTACTATAAGACCATAGCCAAAACACACTAACCAACCAACCCACACAAACACCACCCCAGGACACATGTCTCGGTGTGAACTGAGAGCATTGAGTGTGGGCTGGGGTGTACAAAGGGCGTTTTGGCTCAGTGGTCTGTAACAGGTGACCGGATGTAACACACACACACACACACACACACACACACACACACACACACACACACACACACACACACACACACACACACACACACACACACACACACACACACACACACACACACACACACACACACACACACACACACACACACACACACACACAGCTCTCCTACCTCTAGTATGGTTTAACAAAGTAGAAAGACAAGAGCATCCAGTTACACCGCTGCACAACAGCAGTGACTGTGAAAGTCTTCAAATTGAATATGCTAAAATTGTCCAAGGAACATTTAAGCTTTTTCGTAATTCACACCCTAGACAGACACACCCTCCAGCCTTTCGATGATACCTAATAGGCTACAATACCCTCTTTTTCTTCTCCTTTAGTTAGAGAAGAGACATCCCTCTCTCCCCTGGTGACGGGAAGCCTGGGTAATTTCCTTAATCTGTGCCCAATTCGAGGCATTTACATAAAAATGTGCACTCTCAAGCCCCCTTAATAGAAGAGCATTTTTAATACGCAATTATACTCCTCAATAGATTCCACTTATTAGGCTAGTGTTAGACAAACAGGTACGTATACAGAGAGGGACTCCAAGACACAACGGCTGAAGTGCTGCTCTGCCACCAGGGAGAGGTGAACTCAATAGAAAGAGCTCAATTCATTTAACCGAGGTTCATTAAACCCAGCACGGTGGCTTCTCCCCGCTTCCCTCGTCTCATTTGTGCGTGGGCGCGAGCGCGCGTGCATCCGCACTTACCCCTGCACAGCACCGCAAGTCCAACCTGATTTTGACTTCCACACATCTGTGCAGCGTACCATTTGACCACATCTTATACAACTAAACCATTCATCCCTGGCCCTGCGCATCAAACCGTCTTTGCATCTGCATGGTCACACCTGTACGGCCTGGATCAGCCACAGAACGTTTTTTTAACCACTGCACGGCTTTTCTGGCTGAGCATCTTTCCTTTATAGCTTTTGGGAGATTTTCTTCCACGTACAGATCTCACTTTAGGATTTGGCCCCGATACTGTAGTCCCTTATTACAGCCAGCATCGCTGTGAAAGTACATTCCCTCCAACCTGTCTGAGAGTATTTGGGCAGAGCAGGAGGTGTTGAAGGACGAGCGTCTGGACACAGGAAGCATCAGAGCCTGTATCCCTGCCCAGGCGGCCCGGTGTGCGACCCCCATCTCTCCCTGAGTGCAACGAGGCTCCCTGCTCTTTTGGTTCCTGGCCAGCGGAGCACTTCTTAAGCAGCGTTCTGTGTGATTACATTACCTATTTTCTGAGTAGATGGCCTGATTCAGCGCGACTCCAATAGCTTTTACACATGACCCACAGATCCAGCTGGAGACTGAACAAACGCAAGCCCAGTTTAAGTGCTTCCCTCTGGGGTGGAATAATGGAGAGAGCCCCTGAGGGGAGTCGGACATGGAGCCCCTATGGCTAAGAACACACACAGCACTGAAGTATCCTATTACTGCAGACACTTGACCCGTACTCAATTAACAGAAGCTCTTTGAACACAACACATCTCCTAAACGACCCATAACAACAGTGAGGAGGGGAGAGAGAGAAAAGGGTTGAAGGAGAGGTTTAGAAAGAGAGAAACGTGTCCTTTCCCATGTGACTCAAATGCATTGGTTCCAGATGGGGGGGAAACTACTAAAGCCACAAGGTGAGTTTGAGGGAATACATTAAGTCTTATTTACACATGATAGACTGCACTAGGACATAAAAGACCAGAGGATTTGTGGAGGTTAAGCTGATCCCAGATCTGTGGCTAAGAACAACGTGCACCTGAAGGGGCTGTTCCATCCTGATACTGTGTCAGCGGTATATCCGCCTGCTCTCAGACTCTCTCAGCGAGGGTTTTCTCCAGACGCTACTGATCAACACAGCCGTGTCTGACGCCGCCATTACTCAACATTAATAACCACACCGGCGTGTTCATCATACCGCGCTTCTACATCAAACCTGCCACAAATAATCACCTCGCCGCGCGTGTTGGTGTGCGCACACGTCAAGCCGCCGTGTTCAAACTCCTCGCACCGCACCGAGCACCTCTTATTTCTCACGTGTGACACCAGGGAAGCGGAATAAAACCCGCTTTTGTGTTGACTCTGGTAAACAGTTGCCTAATATCCTGCGACAGCCCATACACACAACAATAAACCAGTCGTCGGTAAACGGGAAAAGCAACTCATGATTTATAAATCGTGTGAGTACAAGGCAAAGGCTTGTTTAACTAATGTGCTGTCAGACAAGGTGCAGACCGAGTGTATGTGGAGTTTCTGACTAAAGTCGTCAGAAGGTGATAGTCAAGGTTTTAAGGTCTACGAGCTAAGGAAGGGCCTGGATGGACTTTTGCACTTTTCCTTGGACACCTATAGAGGGATGAGAAAGAGAAAAGTCGCTTTTCAATGGTACAGTTGAGCTCCAGGTCTACGATCTATCTGTAAGACTAGGAAATGGAAAGGAGGGGATGTGATGTCCTTTTGGACTTGAGCTAAAACGTCACGTGACAGGTAGGCAGGGATAAATCCCTGTCCCAAGCTCAGGTCCCCGCTGACATTTAGGTGACATTTAACAAACACCTGGGAACTGAACCGAGAGACCACACAAAAACCCAAAATACTGGAGTTGAGAAAGACTCTGATATCAGGTGAGGTGAGACACAGTTGTATTATAATAATAATAATAATACTAATAAACGCCATTTAGTAGACAATTTTATCCAAAGCGATTTACAACAGTGAGTGGCCCCAGCAGGAATCGAACTCACGATACAAGGCGCTGCTAGCTCCATGCTCAACCAACTGAGCCACACGGGACCAGTGTTGTATTTTACTTCCGTTCACAACATTCCCAAGACTTTGCATATTGGCAGTCGACTGCCCTTATCGTCCCATAATTATCCATTCCTACAGACACAACAGGCCGACACATGCCTATGCACCCTCAGAGTAACGCTTTTCTGGGAGAATGACTCTCAGATATTCACTATTTTATTGAAAAAGTAGAGGAAAAGTCAGAGGGGCCCCCAAGCCATCCCTCATCTTGTTTGATTTATATGAGAGGCGACAAAAATGTATAACAGGCAATTTGGAGGGTGATTTGTGATTCTCATAAGTGATGAAGATATGCTGAGAATGTTGGCCAGGAGAAAGGAGGGAGGGAAAAATGGAGAAAAAGAGAGGAGGGTGAGCCAATATTGATTTTGTTGTTTAAATGAAGCTGTCGGGAAGGGTGTGAGAGTGAAAGATTGAAAGGGAGAGAGGGAGGCTTTGGGACGTGGAAAACACAACTATACGCCAAATGAACAACCCCCAGAAAATGACTAAGTAAGTCCACGTGTCTGCTTTCAAAGTGGACAAGAGGCGAGCTGACTAGTTTGGGTGCGCTTGCTCTCACCCAAAATCGACACCTCACTTACACATCCAACCACGCATTCTCTCTCTCAAAAACACACACACACACCCCACAGACACAACTCCACACACGGGGACCCGAATCAACTCCAGGAAAACTCAAAGGCCAACATAAATACATTAACTGAGCAGGCACTTCAGGCAGAATGAAATAACTGAATAGTTTAGCAGCCCTGACACAGACAGACACACCGTTTCATAACTGTACTGTTTAAGAGAGAATAGTGAGGCGCTGGACTGGACAGAGGAGGCAGACTCAACGCTGCAGGACTGTTTCGAGATGACTGATCGGAATATGTTCAAAGATTCATCATCCACCCAGGACTCCTCCAACAACATCGAGGAATATACATGGCCAGTAAGAGGCTTCATTAGGAAATGTGTTGATGTTGTAGCCACAATAAAAATCCAAGACATTCCCCAACCAAATACCCTGGAGGAACCGAGAAACCTGTGTCATGCTGAGAGCCCGTACTGCATTCAATGTCAGACAGAACGAACCCTGATGACTAGGTGGAGCGTGGCGCGTACAAGGCAAGCAGGTACCAGCGCCGCAAATCCATTCGGGACGCAAAAAGACAATACAGATTCAAACTTGAATTGATGTTCGACAACTCGGACTCGGAAACGCATTTGGCACGGACTACAGACTCTCACGGACTACAAAGGCAAATACCCAATCCAACAACACCTCTTAACACAGGGGGCCAACAGCCCGTTCACCCACGGCTGCGTGACTTTGCACGACACCGACTCCATCAGCAAGTTTGCTGACGACACCAACGTTGTAGGCCTGATAACCAACAACAGCCTGTAGAGTGGAGTTAAGTCAACTAGCGTTGTGGTGCCAGGACAACAACCTTTCCCTCAATTTCAACAAAGGAGTTGATTGTTGACTTCAGGAAGCAGAGGAGGGAACATGCCCCGATCCACATCAACGGGACTGAGAGTCAGCAGTTCCTGACCGTCCACATCACCGAGGACTTGACATGGCCCAACAACACCCCCCGCCCTTGTCAAGAGGGAGCAACAGCGTCCCTATTTACTAAGGCGGCTGAAGAAAACGGGCATGCCAAACCGGGTCCACTCCAAATACTACCGCAAACATCGAGAGCATCCTGACCTGTTGCATCACAGCCTGGTAAAGGAATTGCTCGACCGCAAGGCCCTCCAGCGGGTGGTGAAGACAGCCTAGTACATCACTGAGACTGTGCTCCCACCCCTTCAGGAAAACGACGCAAAACAGTGCCTGAGGAAGGCCCAAAGCATCATCAAGGACCCCCAGCCACGAGCTGTTCCCTCCCTTACGGATACCCACAGGCTCAGAGACAGTTTCTAACTACAAGCCATAAGACTGCTGAACACTTGCACCTGACTGATCACCTGCACTGACTCTCTGCACCTGAACACACTCGCGCACACATATACAGGTAACTGCCAAAATAATGGAAACACTTGAGTATATGGGGGATAGAAATGATATTGAAAGCAAATGCTTCCACATGTAGCGATGTGTCGTTTGAATGTCATATGTTGAACAATGCTGAACCTTATGTTGAATTGATCTTAACCAATTTTTAGGTTCTCACCCCAAAACACCTGATCTTCTTCCAAGACAATGGGTCGAAAAAATGGCTCTAGACAGCTGGGGGTGATACCAAAAACCTCCATCTCCAGCAGGTCGACCACAGGCCCAGGACCTTTTCCTTTAAACGGCCAGAACTGGTAACTGATAAATTAGGGGAAAAGTACATTTTAGGGAAGTACAAGTACATTTTAGGGAATAGTACTTGTAATCCAGTACAGAAATAGGGACGGAAGTGCCCCTGCACTAAACAGGCTCAGAAGAAGACGGAAGACTTAAAAGAGCTAGCGTAGCCTGAACGATACGCGTAAGCTAACCTTCTTCAAGGAAAGAAAGAGAAGACAATTATAGGACAGCCTCTGCAACTGATGAGTGTCATAAAACGTGGTATAAATCAATTGGGTTTGTCTTGTTATTCTGGTAAAGAACTCCAATTGATGTTCAAAGATGTCATACCTTATGAATCAATGTATTACTATTATTGTAACTGTAGTCTTATAGAGGTGTTACTAAAATAACTCGTAAGTCAGGTCTTAGAAGACCATTTTGTCCAATAACTGGTGCCCATTTAATAAGTGTACACACTATCTTACATTATGACACCCTGTGTGAGGAGAATCTTAGAGCTACTTTGCAAAATGTTCTGAAACGGACACTACTGTAACCACTAAAAGTGTGACAAAAGTGCTACAGTTCACAAAAGTCTTCGCAAAATGTCAACACAATTACTGGATACAATCTAACATTGTTATTTGATAAAGTATAGGATTGGAAATAGAGTAGAGTTACGTTGATTAGGATATCACGTTCAAATAGACTTATTATTTAACAGCACTTTGAGCATATCAGATCATCAGAATTATCTGACCGACATTGATCACAATCGCTAACAAACAACTGTTTGTTAATACCACCAGAGCCTTGATCGGCCCTGGTGGTATAAACATCGTGCTAATGATTGCATTAGGCGCTTCGATGTTAAACCGCCAAATTTCTAATGAAATTAAACTGTAGTCTCAGTCTGACTGAGACTACCAGCAATGTATCCCACCATGTGGCCCCGGATAACACCACAGAGATCTTATCTTCTCTCACGCTACAGGGGTCCCAAATGGAACATAAATCCAAGCTATTGTTAAACTCACAAGGCGATAAGGCTATGCCTGTGAAATTAGATTCCGCTAATTTAACTGACCTAGCAGCTATGTTCAACACTTGCCAATTACAAAATGACACATAAGAACAGTCCCAAGTCATGCGTTCAGAAATGGAACAAATCAAAACTAAGATTGTTAACCTACAAGTCCCAAGTCTCTAATCAGCTAGAAAAGTTGAAATAACTAAAATCAGGGCCAAGCAAAGACTGTGAGCAGAATCCTTCGGGTTGACCAAGTTACAAGGGAATGTTTCTTTTCAAAAGAAAAGGCAACGCCCTACCTCCCGAGTGGCGCAGCGTTCTAAGGCACTTCATCGCACTACAGACCCGGGTTCGATCCCAGACTGTGTCACAAACAACCGTGACCGGGAGTCCTAGAGGGCGGTGCACAATTGGCCCAGCGTCGTCCGGGTTAGGGGAGGGTTTGGCTGGGGGGGCTCTACTTGGCTCATTGCGCTCTAGCGACTCCTTGTGGCAGGCCGGGCACCTGCAGGGTGACTTCGGTCGTCAGTTGAACAGTGTTTCCTTCGACACATTGGTGCGGCTGGCTTCCGGGTTAAGAGGGCGGGTGTTACGAAGCGCGGTTTGGCGGGACATGTTTCGGAGGACGCATGACTCAACTTTTGCCTCTCCTGAGCCTGTTGGGACAAGATCGTAATTGGATCGCAATAGGCTATCACGAAATTTAAGATAAAAAGGGGGTCATCTATGAACATTTGAATATCTAGGCCATTTTCTGTTATAATCTCCACCCGGCACAGCCAGAAGAGGACTGTCCACCCCTCATAGCCTGGTTCCTCTCTAGGTTTCTTCCTAGGTTCTGGCCTTTCTAGGGAGTTTTTTCTAGCCACCACGCTTCTACACCTGCATTGCTTGCTGTTTGGGGTTTTAGGCTGGGTTTCTGTACAGCACTTTGAGACATCAGCTGATGTAAGAAGGGCTTTATAAATACATTTGATTTGATTTAAAAATACAACAAAAAAAGAAGTCAATGACTAACTTCCCCCACCAGGATAGAGACAAACTTAGAGATAATGGAACGGGGGAGGGGCACCCTCCCAGCCCCAAACCCTTTGCCCAGCTCCAGAAAATGAGCATACTGTCACTTCCGGTAACCTCCCCCACCTGGCTGAGAAAGCAAAAGCACAGGCGGAGACAATAGGAGACCAAATTGACACCAGTGAAGGATGCTCATAATAATGGCCGGAACGGAGAAAATGGAATGGCATCAAACACCTGGAAACCATGTATTTGATACCATTCCACTGACTCTGCTCCAGTCATTACCACCAGCCTGTTCTCCCCAATTAAGGTGCCACCAACCTCCTGTGATTGACACCTAGGCGTACTGAAACATCCCAGGCAAAACTCCACACACTCAACCATCAAACTTTTTGATCGGTCACATCCTGCAGGCTCAAACATGAAGTCATACTTGAAAGATCTCAACCATTCTCTGCATTTACTGCCACAAATCTCAGACGATGAGAAAGGATACCTTCACAGAACCACCACTGGTAGGACAGTTCATGGTTTTATTAAACAGACAAATCGCTGATGTTGCTCCGAATTTTGACTTGCTATGCCGAGCCCTAACTTCTGGGTACTCAGCTCTGCATGACAAGAGAAGGTAGAGTTGTTCAACCAAAATCTTTTCCCATTACTCAGAATGTTTAGTAGGCTTAAAGTTCAGCATTTCATACCCATTACCGAAATCCGCAGAAAAGTACAAATACGATGGGACGACCTAACAGAACGCGAATGAGGTTAAAACCTATTGGAACCCGAGTTACACAATAACTCTACACGGCTTCCTCAAACTAAAAAGACCAACAAAGTACGGCAACATCCCGGCCTCGTTCCAGCATCATCCCCCGACTTCTTCAGGCCAACCCTCAAGTCCATCTAGACGTTTCCATAAGATGAGACATAATACTACCAGAAATGTTGGTCCAAAGAATACAGGGAAAGGGGAGGTGATGTGAACGAGCGAGGCTAGGATGCACGTCAGGAAAGAACGCATCGTAAGACCGGCCAACCTTGTGGAAGGCATCAAACGATTGGTTCTCCTCCATGCGGCCTAAACAATCAAGCAGCCACAACCAACTTTGATCGCAGTCGGAGTATAAGATCATTTCATGTTCAGGATCTCCAGGTCTTCACTTTTTATATTCCATTCTATTTCCTAATCATTCCCGTTGTTTGTAAATATTGTTGATTGGCGTTATTAATTGTTGATGGCATAAATCAAATGTGTTTGTCTTGCTATTCTGGTGAAGTACTCCCATTGATTCTCAAAGAATTCCCACCTTCAGATGACTCAATGTTTTACGATTATTGTAATTGTAGTCTTGTAGAGGTATTACTAAAATAACTCATAAGTCAGGGCTTCTTAGAATACTATTTTGTCCAATAACTGGACTGGTGCCCCGTTAATAATTCCATAGTAATACGTGTACACACTACCTTATACACACAATTCATTAAGCAATTAACATCCCATCATGCTTAGGGTCATTTGTAAAAATGCTGGAAAGCCATTATTTTGGACATTATTTTACCTACAATGGCTATGCCCCTATAGGATGACAATGCCCCCATCCACAGGGCACGAGTGGTCACTGAATGGCTTGATGAAAACCATATGCCCATGGCCTTCTCAGTCCCCAGATCTCAACCCAAGTGAAACTCACGGGAGATTCTGGAGCGGCGCCTTGAGACAACGTTTTACGTCACCGTCAACAAAACAACATCATTATGGAATTTAGCGAGAAAGAATGGTGTCGCAATCCCTCCAACAGAGTTCTAGATACTTGTAGAATCTATGCCAAGGTGCATTAGAGCTGTTATGGCTCGTTGTGGCCCAACGCCCTGTTAATACACTTTTTGTTGCCGTTTCCTTTATTTTGGTAGTTACCTGTATATTCATGCTAAACACACATCACAACTGCTGCTACCAGTCTTATTATTACTGCTAAATACTGCACAATTTAAACACTTGCCCCCCAATCCCACAAAACGCGTGTAAATATTGGACTACAAACCGTGCCTTCATGTATTATAATTCATTGTTTATTCTATTCCACTGAGCTACTTACTTTACCGTCGTGTTCTTATCTTTTATGATTTCGTATCGTTGTTGTATTGTCCGAGAAAGAAAACTGCAGGTAAGCATTTCATTGGACGGCGTATACCATCTGTATCCTGTACCTACGACTAATCCAACTTTAAAACGAACACAGGCAGGGTTAACGCTAAGACATACTGACGTAACAAGTGTCTAGCGCGAGTAGTATTGTAGTTTTACTGACAACTCTCTACTATTCTCGACAGGAGGAGATGGTTTGGACTGAGGTAATGTTTTGATATGTTAAACACACCGTCTCTACTTTGACTGCTATCCCTTTGTTTCATCATCTTCTATTTGACTCGTTATCGCTCTCCCTCTCTGTGTAACATTACTGGCACGGTGAGAACCACATGTTGACCTGCTTCGGGTCATCACACGAAATGTTCTACAATTCTCAGGAAATTAAGAGTAGCAAAGAAGGACCTCCCATTGTCCCAGTCAGACAGTCATTGGTCGAGTGTTGAGGCACAATGGTTTGAGAGGTGGAGAGGCGTTAGAGGGGGGGATAAACTGCCAGGGTATTTTACCTCCCCTTGTGTCCTGTATTTTTGATGACACCTCATTTCATCACGCACGAGCACACACGCACACACACACCTACACACACACACCTACACACACCTACACACACCTACACACCTCATGGGCTCTATCTATCTGATGTCCCCATCAGGGGGAAATTACACCTGGAAATAAGAGGTCATTTTGCACCTGTTTACCTCCACACACAAACACCTCGTCTAAGTCAAGCCCGCCAAATACCACAGTGGTAATCTAGCAGCAGGAAGGTAAATGGTAAAGAGATGGGATGTGGAAGAGGGGGAGGCACGGGTGGAAACGGTTTCTGCTAGATGACTGATTGCTAGTGGGGGCTTTCATAGAGTGCGGGTGTACTGTGTACACGCATGTGTGCGGCTCGCGTGTTTAGGGGAAACCTACTCGTTATGGCGGATCCCATGTCTGATTCTGAATCATATTGCCGGGTGTCTGTCTCCCTTTCCGTCTCCCTCCGTCTAACCTTTCCGTCTCCCTCTCCGTCGCAGTCTGTCTTAGACTGCAGCGTTACATTCTGACATGCTAAACAAGGCCTGTCCAGGAGAGGAACACACCAATAGAGGTAATCTCATTGTCAAACAGACACCCTAACACAATCTCTCTCTCACCTCTCTGAGATATGTGGCATTTCATAACAGTAAACCAGATTACCAATTTGATTTGCTCTCTTGGCCCTTGGGCACTCAGCAGCAGATCGAGCGCAGTAGGTTATACAGTACATCTGATATACAGCCTGATATACAGTCATACAGCCTAGGATTTATACACCTTGCAACTGGGGAAATCAAGGTGGTAAACTCTCCCCTCTTGCCTTGCGTCACTCATTTTCTCTCCTCTAACTCGCTCTGTCATCCCCAGCCGTAGCCCCAATAATCCTGTACACACCCCTCGCCCCCCAGCTCCACCAACACCAGTTAATGTCATTATAGGGCATAGGGCCGGTGTGTGTGTGAGCGTGTGCGTGTGTAAGGGGTGAAGGACGGTAACGTCTCGCGGCCCCCTCAGAGTAATCTGGCACACGTCATGTTTTTAATGTTTTTATTGGTGGAGTATACTAGAATACCATAACCCTCCAAGTCCAACCACATCGCCAGCAAATTCATAGATGCATAACCTGGTACAGAGCTGAGAAACTGAGGAAGCTGCAGCCATTGTATCTAGGCTGCATAGTAAATTCAATAGTGTGTTAACACTCCAAAAGCAGCCTGCTATACCTCAAGGCAGGTAGGCTGCTGCCAGGGCCATACATCAATACATAAAACAGATATAAATCAATATATTAAAAATATATATATAAATAAAACAAGAGATGGTTTACTCAAGCCACCAAAGTCATGCCTCTAAAGGGTTGGTTTTTCCCTCTCTCTCTCTCTACAGTAACTCCCACTTCCTCCCAAAAGGAAAATCTTATTTCACCTTTTCCCTCCTTTGGGACGTGATCCATGAATCCAGCCAGCGGGTTATTTGAGTCTGTCAATCATTCCAGAGAATTGGAAGCGCCAATGAGGAAAAACCTGCCAGAACCTTCTCTCCCCCCTTCCCTCTCTCTGTCTCTCCGTCCCCCCTGTCTCTCTCTCTCCTTCCCCCTCTCTCTCCCTCTCTCTCTCTCCTCCCCACCCCCCTCTCTCTCTCCTCCCCACCCCCCTCTCTCTCTCCTTCCCCTTCTCTCTCTCCCCCTCTCTCTCCTTCCCCTTCTCTCTCTCTCTCTCTCCTTCCCCTTCTCTCTCTCTCTCTCTCCTTCCCCTTCTCTCTCTCTCTCTCTCCTTCCCCCCTGCTCTCTCTCTCTCCTTCCCCCCTGCTCTCTCTCTCTCCTTCCCCCCTGCTCTCTCTCTCTCCTTCCCCCCTGCTCTCTCTCTCTCCTTCCCCCCTGCTCTCTCTCTCTCCTTCTCCCTCTGCTCTCTCTCCTCTCCTTCCCTCCCTCGCTCTCTCTCTCTCCTTCCCCCTCGCTCTCTCTCTCTCTCTCTCTCTCTCCTTCCCCCTCGCTCTCTCTCTCTTTCCCCCTCGCTCTCTCTCTCTCTCTCCTTCCCCCTCGCTCTCTCTCTCTCTCTCCTTCCCCCTCGCTCTCTCTCTCTCTCTCCTTCCCCCTCGCTCTCTCTTTCCCCCTCGCTCTCTCTCTCTCTCCTTCCCCCTCGCTCTCTCTCTCTCTCTCCTTCCCCCTCGCTCTCTCTCTCTCTCTTTCCCCCTCGCTCTCTCTCTCTCCTTCCCCCTCGCTCTCTCACTCTCTCCTTCCCCCTCTCTCTCTCTCTCTCCTTCACCCTCGCTCGCTCTCTCTCTCCTTCCCCCTCGCTCTCTCTCTCTCTCCTTCCCCCTCGCTCTCTCTCTCCTTCCCCCTCGCTCTCTCTCTCCTTCCCCCTCACTCTCTCTCTCTCTCCTTCCCCCTCGCTCTCTCTCTCTCTCTCCTTCCCCCTCGCTCTCTCTCTCTCTCTCCTTCCGCCTCGCTCTCTCTCTCTCTCTCCTTCCCCCTCGCTCTCTCTCTCTCTCTCTCCTTCCCCCTCGCTCTCTCTCTCTCTCTCCTTCCCCCTCGCTCTCTCTCTCTCTCTCCTTCCCCCTCGCTCTCTCTCTCTCTCTCCTTCCCCCTCGCTCTCTCTCTCTCTCCTTCCCCCTCGCTCTCTCTCTCTCTCTCCTTCCCCCTCGCTCTCTCTCTCTCTCTCCTTCCCCCTCGCTCTCTCTCCTTCCCCCTCGCTCTCTCTCTCTCTCTCCTTCCCCCTCGCTCTCTCTCTCTCTCAATCCCCCTCGCTCTCTCTCTCTCCCAATCCCCCTCGCTCTCTCTCTCTCTCTCTCTCCTTCCCCTCGCTCTCTCTCTCTCTCTCTCCTTCCCCCTCGCTCTCTCTCTCTCTCTCTCTCCTCCTCTCTCTCTCTCTCTCTCTCTCTCTCCTTCCCCCTCGCTCTCTCTCTCTCTCTCCTTCCCCCTCGCTCTCTCTCTCTATCTCTCTCCTTCCCCCTCGCTCTCTCTCTCTCTCTCTCTCTCCTTCCCCCTCGCTCTCTCCTTACCCCTGGCACTCTCTCTATCTCTCCTTCCCCCTCACTCTCACTCTCTATCTCTCCTTCCCCCTCACTCTCACTCTCTATCTCTCCTTCCCCCCTTCTCTCACTCTCTATCTCTCCTTCCCCCCTTCTCTCGCTCGCTCTCTCCTTACTCTCGCTCGCTCTCTCCTTCCCCCTCGCTCTCTCCTTACCCCTCGCTCTCTCCTTACCCCTCGCTCTCTCCTTACCCCTCGCTCTCTCCTTACCCCTCGCTCTCTCCTTACCCCTCGCTCTCTCCTTACCCCTCGCTCTCTCCTTCCCCCTCGCTCTCTCTCTCTCCTTCCCCCTCGCTCTCTCTCTCCTTCCCTCTCCCTCTCCCTCTCTCCTTCCCCCTCGCTCTCTCTCTCTCCTTCCCCCTCGCTCTCTCTCTCTCCTTCCCCCTCGCTCTCTCTCTCTCCTTCCCCCTCACTCTCTCTCTCTCCTTCCCCCTCGCTCTCTCTCTCTCCTTCCCCCTCGCTCTCTGCCACGGAACAAAATCTGTGTGCACGTCTGGTCTAGAACTGGGAAAGAGCCAACTGGCTTGACTCAGTCCCACAACGCATCAAACATGTGTCATAACACAGAAATCCCATCCCATGTCAGAGTTGAGTTTCCATTTATTGAAGTCTTTTTTTCCACCTCCTCTACTCTCCTCCAGCCCCTGAGACTTGACTGACTATAGAAACTAGCGTAATGAATATCAATACCTGTAGCGCAAGAGAAGTAACATACGGTCATTATGTGGATGCTAGCAAGCAGGCTAGCTAGTGCTAAGTATCAACAGCCAATCCAGTAGGGGCTGGAAGCTATGGTGAGCTTCAAATCTGTCAATTGCGCCGTGATATCGCTGACTATTTGCATCAAGTTCAGCTTTCCCCATTTCTTTGGTCCCGCCCTGTTAATGCTCCCTCGCCCAACGCTCGCACTGCCCGATGGTCCCCCCCCGCCCACTTGACTTCTCTCCATTGAAAATGAATGGGTTCCGGTGTTTCATTGCCCCCTAACATGTTCAGCGGGTACGCACTGTTAGAGGAAGCAATATCCAGCGATTGACAAATAGCCCCCTGAACAGTAACACATCAGTGCAACACAGAAACTGTCATCAACACAGAACCAGAGTCCAAGAGATGAAAAGCTCACGACAGCAATTTCACACACCATCACATTCATAATATAGGAGCATAGACGATATGCTGCCTTCACTACAGGAAAATGGCTATGATTCCAGGAACACACACACACACACACACACAGAGAGAAATATGAATGCACACATCTGAGATGAGAAGTGAGGGAGCTACAGTATGTAAGCCCGAAACTCATAAAACATTAGTTTGATATGTAGGTGTGTGTGTGTGTGTGTGTGTGTGTGTGTGTGTGTGTGTGTGTGTGTGTGTGTGTGTGTGTGTGTGTGTGTACCTGTCGTTGATGCTCCAGTTGAGACAGAGGTTGAGGGAGCTGAGGTTCCTACACTTCCGGACCACCTCCATCACGGTCTCGTTGTTGAGCTCGGAGATGTGCCGCAGGTCCAGGCTGCTCAGGTTACGCAGCTAGGAGAGAGGACAGAGATAGAGGTCAGTAGAGAGACACACGTGTTCTGCTTTTCACCCCCCCCCCCATACATATACATAGCACTTCAATCAATCACCTGACCAAACCTGCGTGTACATATGACCTCAATCAATCAGCCCAACTACCTCGTACCCCAGGACACTTGTACTGTGTATAGCCTCGTTGTTATTTTGTGTTAGTATTTGAATTTGATCTATTTGTTATTTATCCTTCTTAACTGCGTTGTTGGGAAAGGGCTCGTGAGTAAGCATTTCACGGTAAAGTCTGCACTTACGTGACGAATAACATTTGATTTGCACAGAGAGTCCTTCAGCACAAGAAAGTTACGAGAGGATTACCAACTCAACAAGTAATAACAACACAGGTATATTTTCTCTGATACACACTCGGGAAGGAGGATGGATAAGCCTACGCACACACACACACACACACGCACACACGCACACGCGTGCGCACCAGGAAGGCCGGATAATAAGTATTATTAAAAACATATACCATTTCTAAAACGCACAACGGGGAAGCAGGGTGTAAAATGTCACAGTCATGGCTAAACACAAAACAAGCTTCCAGTAGGTATTAAGATTAGAGGTATCATTGTCTGCTCTGTGGGCTTCTAGTCAAGACAGACTGGAGGTGGGAAGAGTAGGGCAGGGCAGCCTGGAGAATCCCTGGATCTGCTTCTCACTTGACACACGCGGAAACAGAAGTGTGTCTTCTTTTTATTTGCCAGAGACCGTGCAGTCTGAAAATCATCCGACATAACCATGTGGCCTGGTAAATACATGATGCATTAACCGTAGAGTTCACAGTGGCTTTACACACACGGGGTTGACAGTACAGGGAGGAACCGTAGTCGCAGTCATAATTAGAATGCATAGAGCTTAGTGCTGGTCACATGGACAGCTACAGAGGTGGACAAAAATGTTGTACTGAGCGAGCGAACCAAGCCCTCCCCCCCCCCCCCCATTTCACTGTACATAGAACCCCCTCCTAACGCCCCAGACCCCTACAACGGATTACAAAGCAGCACAGCTCTGGGGTCTGTACACCCTCCTCCCCCACATCTCATTTTTCCTGGTCTTCCACACCATTTTTGGTAGTTTACTAGGCAGTCCCTTTGCCTGTTGGCTACGGTATACCTAGGCCCTCCAACATATAGCTTCACAGTCAACCCCTACCCTAGGCCTGTACACCACCCACCCAGGACAGAAAACAACCCTACCAGCCTGGAAGAAGATAAAGATATGCTTCGCTGTCTTCTCCTCCCTACAAAACAGACACCTCCTCCCCACTGATGGATCAAGGTGCGACACTTATCTGTTTGTAGCGATAGCCCCGTGAATAATCCTCCACTGTAGATCAGTAGAGAGAGAGGCGAGACAGAGACAAAGGCAGAGACAGAGGTAGAGGCGAGACAGAGGGAGAGGCGAGACAGAGGCAGAGACAGAGGCGAGACAGAGGGAGAGGCGAGACAGAGGGAGAGGCGAGACAAAGGCAGAGACAGAGACAAAGGCAGAGACAGAGGCGAGACAGAGACAAAGGCAGAGACAGAGGCGAGACAGAGGGAGAGGCGAGACAGAGGCAGATGCGAGACAGAGGGAGACAGACAGAGGGAGACAGACACAGAGGGAGACAGACACCCAGCAATATGATTCAGGATCAGACATGGGATCCGCCATAACGAGTAGGTTTCCCCTAATATTTTTCATTATGTATATGGTGTCCCAACAGCACATAATTTGAAGCATTCCATATGTAAACTCAGTACAAAATAATAATTTACAAACATTATCAAGGCTCACCTGATAAATACATATCCTAAAGCGTTCCCCAGTGATCGACTCTGGATTGAAGGGTTAAATTATTCATAGAGTGGCTGGTGTGTGTGTGTGTATGTGTTGGGGGGGGGAGATATGGCTGCGTTGTTGGCAAAACAAAGAAAACGCAGAAATGACTATAAGACAAACCTCTCACTCACTGTCTCCGTCTAACAGCCTCTCTCTTGTGATGTCAAATGTCAAAGGCTCACCTGCACGCTCTCACAGACACACACACCATTTTGTATGGCTACTTATTCTGGGGCCAACACTAAAGCACAACTTCAAAAGTGGAATTCGGTCTTCAAATATGCTTATCTTTGCCCAAATAGAGTTTCTTGGCCAGCCAGTGGAAACCCAGCCATTGATGTGAATTATCCAACGAGAAACCAGGGCAACAAACCCTCAGTTCTGATTGGCCGATGTGCAGCTGGGTTGTATGCGAGTGAATTAGCATAGGTCTGCATAAACGAGGAGAGTAGCACAGTCACGACTGAGACTAACCTTGTTAAACTCCAAAAACCACAATGGGGTAAAATTCTACATTTTGGAATGCGGATCGAAAAATATCCCTAAATCCCTCAAATAAAGAAAGAAAATCCATGTCAAGAAAAAAAAAAAAGGTAGAATGAGTAAAATCCATCACGTTGAAAGGAGTGACAGTATTTGTTGATAGATTATAATGAATGGAGTTTTCGGCCTATATGCATCAGGATAATGAATCACTTCCAGTTATAAGATCAGAGTTGATACTAATTCATTACACTGATCACACACACACACACAGAGAGACAGAGAGACAGAGAGACAGAGAGACAGAGAGACAGAGAGACAGAGAGACAGAGAGACAGAGAGAGAGAGAGAGAGAGAGAGAGAGAGAGAGTGTTCTGGCATGTTGTTCCTCGTTGGCGCTGCTTTTTACCTTAGCAGTTTCACTCCTGTGAGTTGGCAGGAAGGGTTGGCTGATTATTCACAGTGTTAATAAAAACACTCAAACCTGTGAAACACAGCTGCTCTGGGCTCAGCCTACGCACGCGCACACGCCAGATTTTCCTCACTTTTGTATTAATCACATTGGGCAACCGAAGGTCCAGTGAACTATTGCCATGGAGAAGAAAGAAAAAAAAATCAACTTTTTGGGTTTATGATTTTAATAATGGAAAAATTCTGTGTTTTCTGTTCCAGCGTGTGAGATGATGAGCGGAGCTCGAGGTTAACACCGCATGGAAGTCTGTTCATTAATCAATACATTTACAGTAGGAAAAAAGAGAGGGAAAAAATAAATGGTAACAGGTAGCCTAGTAGTTAGGCCAGTAACTAAAAGGGGGCTGGTTTGAATACCCGAGCCGACAAGGTGAAAAACCTGTTGCTGTGCCCTTAAGCAAGGCACGTAACCCCAATTTGCTCCAGGTGCCGTACTATTATGGCTGAACCTGCAAAACACCACATTTCACTGCACCCATCTGATGTATGTGACAAAAATATATATATATACACAGTACCAGTCAAAAGTTTGGGCACACCTACTCATTCAAATGTTTTTCTTTATTTTTACAATTTTCTACATTGTAGAATAATAGTGAAGACATCAAAACTATGAAATGTCACATACGGAATCATGTAGTAAACAAAAAAATTGTTAAAACAAATATTTATATTTATATTTGAGATTCTTCAAATAGCCACCCTTTGCCTTGATGACAGCTTTCCACACTCTTCGCATTCTCTCAACCAGCTTCACTTGGAATGCTTTTCCAACAGTCTTGAAGGAGTTCCCACATATGCTGAGCACTTGTTGGCTGCTTTTCCTTCACTCTGCGGTTCAACTCATCCCAAACTATCTCAATTGGGTTGAGGTCAGCTGATTGTGGAGGCCAGGTCATCTGATGCAGCACTCAATCACTCCCCTTCTTGGTTACCAGCAAAGCACCCCCACACCTCCATGCTTCACGGTGGGAACCACACATGCGGTGATCATCCGTTCACCTACTCTGCGTCTCACAAAGACACGGCGGTTGGAACCAAAAATCTCTAATTTGGACTCATCAGACCAAACAACATATTTCAACCGGTCTAATGTCCATTGCTTGTGCTTCTTGGCCCAAACAAGTCTCTTCTTCTCATTGGTGTCGTTTATTAGTGGTTTCACGCAGTCTCCTCTGAACAGTTGATGTTGAGATGTGTCTGTTACTTGAACTCTATGAAGCATTAATTTGGGCTGCAATTTCTGAGACTGGTAACTCTAATGAACGTATCCTCTGCAGCAGAGGCCACATTTGTGGCCTGCTGGAGGTCATTTTGCAGGGCTCTGGCAGTGCTCCTCCTTGCACAAAGGCGGAGGTAGCGGTCCTGCTGCTGGGTTGTTGCCCTCCTACGGCCTCCTCCACGTCTCCTGATGTACTGGCCTGTCTCCTGGTAGCGCCTCCATGCTCTGGACACTACGCTGACAGATACAGCAAACCTTCTTGCCATAGCTCGCATTGATGTGCCATCCTGGATGAGCTGCACTACCTGAGCCACTTGTGTGGGTTGTAGACTCCGTCTCATGCTGACCTCCAAGTCAATCACACTTCTGTGAAATCAAACTGTCCACTTAGGAAGCAACACTGATTGACAATACATTTCACATGCTGTTGTGCAAATGGAATAGACAAAAGGTGGAAAATATAGGCAATTAGCAAGACACCCCCAATAAAGGAGGGATTCTGCAGGTGGTGACCACAGACCACTTCTCAGTTCCTATGCTTCCTGGCTGATGTTTTGGTCACTTTTGAATGCTGGCGGTGCTCTCACTCTAGTGGTAGCATGAGACGGAGTCTACAACCCACACAAGTGGCTCAGGAGGTCATTTGCAGGGCTCTGGCAGTGCTCCTCCTTGCACAAAGGCGGAGGTAGCGGTCCTGCTCCTGGGTTGTTGCCCTCCTACGGCCTCCTCCACATCTCCTGATGTACTGGCCTGTCTCCTGGTAGCGCCTCCATGCTCTGGACACTACGCTGACAGACACAGCAAACCTTCTTGCCACAGCTCGCATTGATGTGCCATCCTGGATGAGGTGCACTACCTGAGCCACTTGTGTGGGTTGTAGACTCCGTCTCATGCTACCATTAGAGTGAGAGCACCGCCAGCATTCAAGTGACCAAAACATCAGCCAGGAAGCATAGGAAGGAACTGAGAAGTGGTCTGTGGTCACCACCTGCAGAATCACTCCTTTATTGGGGGTGTCTTGCTAATTGCCTATAATTTCCACCTTTTGTCTATTCCATTTGCACAACAGCATGTGAAATTTATTGTCAATCAGTGTTGCTTCCTAAGTGGACAGTTTGATTTCACAGAAGTGTGATTGACTTGGAGTTACATTGTGTTGTTTAAGTGTTCCCTTTATTTTTTTGAGCAGTGTATATATATCATCCCAAACTATCTCAATTGGGTTGAGGTCAGCTGATTGTGGAGGCCAGGTCATCTGATGCAGCACTCAATCACTCCCCTTCTTCCATATATATAAATTACATAAATATTATTTATTTTGAATCATTTTGGTGAGAATATTTTTGGGAATACATGTCTGTGCAGACTCCTTGTGAAGCTAGTCATAACAAACCAAACAGTTACCACAGAGCATGGAGACTAGCAAACGCTACAGAGCATCACATTATGAGGGGGAAAAAAGAGGTTTCTAACCAGTAACTGATATATAATACAACTGAACTGTGCGTATCTAGCCTTTAATTCACAGTTCCGTTAGTCTCAATTATTATGTTAACATCTTTTTTTAAACTCTCCATTTCTTTACTGTAAGTCTGTATCATGTGGTAAGTTTCAGTTCAAATATATTTTCTATGTTTTTGTGGACCAGCTGGTGAGGTTGGCTCCCACCTACCTCCTCCATAATTAAACACGTCTCAAAAGCAGGAAATGAGAGCACAGGTCAGGGGTCAAATAGAAAATGTCACATTTTATGAAATAAAAATGTAAATGGTTCACCTTTAAACAAACCGGGGCGGGAGTTTTCGGAAACTTTAGATTAAAGTTTGTGTGTGTGTGTGTGTGTTGCCAGTGCACGGTGCCATGACCAACTGTGTAGCGTCATGTGCCAGATAGGAAGCTGGACCATAGTCGATACCACATGGAAAGGAAATGTCATGGTTAGAATACTGGACCCTGAACTATGAGGTCATTGATTCTAGTCCAAGACCTGTGTGACCGGCCCAGTCTACTCCTGCCATAGACACATAACCAGCTTACAGGCTACAAGATCAAAGGTGGTTAGGACTGACAGAGCTGGCATGGCTAGTAATAATCACAAAGACTGTGTATAACTTAGGCTGAATGTTGTGGCCATGCCACACTTTCTAAGAGGAGTAACTAAACAGGTTTGTTAGTAAGAGAAAAGTCAATCTGGCAACTATAGAATCAAGGAGCACACAGCTATGACCAGCATGGGCAGAACAACAGTTGTCCTTATAGCAAGAGTTGTCTTCAAGAGTTGTCTTAAAGAGTTGACCAAGGGCAAAGCAATGCTAGGTGTAGTGTTTCCCGTCTCGCACGCTCTCTGTCCAGAGGTGTTGCATGGTGAGAGGACAGGACACCTTCTGTTTGTTTACCAAGGTGAGAGAGAGGACGAGTGATGGGGCAGGGTGGAGGTGTGAGAGAGAGAGGACGAGTGACGGGGCAGGGTGGAGGTGTGAGTGAGAGAGGTGTCGCTGGTCCACATTCAAAACACCAGCACATCAGATGAGAGAGACACACAATATCGCACAGGTCATTCCACACTAGTCAGCTTTCTGGGTCAAATGCCTAACAAGGATATAATAATACTGAATAATGATATGAATTTGTTCTCCATTTCTCTCTCTCTCCCTCCCTCGCTCTTCTTATCCGTTTCAGTCAGGAGAGCAGAGCTGTGGCAGGGCTATCCCTCTGGCATCAAGCCAAATCTCTCTCGCGCTTGCACTCGTCTCTCTCTCTCCCTTTCTCTCTCTCAGCTGTTGGTGTATAAGTTTGTATGTGATGTGCGTGCGTAGTGTGATGAGTGTGTGGACGGGTTGTGATGCATGTGGTCATTTAGATTGGTGGGTTGGAGAGTAAATGACCCTCTATTGGTCCAGCCCTCTCACTGCCCTCCCCCTACCACTGGCCACAGGCTGTTATCTACAACAGCACACACAGGATTAGAGAGACAGAGGGGAGAGAGAGACAGAGGAGGGGAGCGAGATAGAGAGTTATTTGATTTGTTTTGTTCATCTATTTACTGAAAATATTTTTTGTTGTTGTTTAGAATGAGTTCTTTCGATATCAGCTGCTGGAATATCCAGGGCCTTTATTCTTCAGCATGTGTGTGTGTGTCATTGTAAATAAGAATTTGTTCTTAACTTACTTGCCTAGGTAAATAAAGGTTAAACAAATTCTTCAGCATTTGGCCTGAAGAGTAGAGACCAATGATTTATATACACACACTATATAACTCATAGGGGGCACTGTGCTGAATCCACCGTCCCTACATCTTGGCACTCCCTAACTATCGTAAAAAAATATATTTTGTAAGCTATAGAAATGCATGTATTAAATGTCTACATTCGTTTTTGCTACATGTGTTCTATTACAGACACCTTATTGCATACTTCTAAATGATGTGATCTAAACATACAAATATATATATATTTTTTTATCCTTAAAGTATAATTCTTTGAAATCACTAATGTTACTGTCCCCACTACAAAAAAATGTGTTAAATACATGTAATTTTGTCTTTGAAACATTTAATTGAACACTGTAGAATTCCACTCATTACTATGGAGGACTACTCCTACTGGGGAGTGCTAATATGGCTGACCAGTGGCTTCAAAGCCTCTCAAAAAAATATATATTTAAACTTTATTTAACAAAGGCAAGTCAGTTCAGAACAAATTCTTATTTACAATGACGGCCTACCAAAAGGCTAAAGGCCTCCTGCGGGGGCGTGGGCTGGGATTCATAAAAAAATATATATATATGTATAGGACAAAACATACATCACGACAAGAGACAATACAACACTGCATAAAGAGGGACCTAAGACGACAACAACATAGCATGGCCGCAACACATGACAACACAGCATGGTAGCAACACAACATGGCAGCAGGACAACATGGTAGCGGCACAAAACAGGGTACAAACATGATTGTGCACAGACAACAGCACGCAAAGCAGCCAATGGCCAATACATAGCATCAGCAATACAGGGTTTATATACTTCAGTGGTAGAGACCCTGGTTTTATTGTTATCAATAATAAGAGAGGCATATTATTGCCAGAGACATGGTGTAGAGCCGATGTAGCTACCCACTGTCCATGTAATTACAGAGAGCTCATTGTACAATCACAAAAACAACTGTAAAATATTAGACTGGATAGAGAGAAAATCAGGAATCAGAAATTCCTAAAATTGGGAAACGATCACATTTAGTTGAAAATAAAAAATCTCTCACAGAGAGATGTATTTCTCTGTGCTATATATGTACTGCCCTCGGAGTCTACTTACTATTCAGATGACATATTCTCTGACCTTGACTTAGAGATATGCAATCTTCAAACCCAAGATATTGTGCTGGTATGTGGTGACCTTAACTCTTCCCGATTCAAAAAGCACACGGGGAGACAACTTTATAATTGACCACAATTGATTTAATCACTTGAATATGCCCCCCCAGAAATAATTATGACACCACCATCAACAAAAACTCTGCTGCAGCGTGGCCGAAGCCTGGGTCATTGTCAATGGTAGGGTACGAGGTGACTCTTTAGGACAAGGGTGTCAAACTCAAATCAGTGCATGGGCCATATTGAAAAAAATATATAATAATTTGCTGGCCAGACATACTCTATTATGTTTGCTTTTTTACAACAACAAAAAAAACATGCATACAACCTCGACCCAAACTGGCCATTGTTTTATTAGAAAAACATATGTCCCTTTATAAAGTCCACTTATGTACATAGGATGTTGTATATAGCATTTTAACATATTAAAACAAAAGAGGAAAATAATACTGGTCCAGCCTTTGCTGCTATGCTTTCAGATGTGCATAATATACTGCAACCCTAATCAAAAAGTATTTCACTCGAAATGACAAAAAACGCAGCTAGGTTGATGTAACATTTAAACGTAAAAAATGTTTTCAATTTGCATGGATCACCCATCTGGTTGAATGCAGCATTGCTGTATTTTATATTCCAAAACAATTGTCGGCCTAGCTGAGTAGCCAGCTAAGGCTACTGCTCAAATGTTGTTGTGGAGCTCCACTTGATTTGAGCCCCACCTCTTTAATAAAACAAAAAAGTGTAATACATTTTTTATTTTTTATTTATTGATTGTATTTATTATGGATCCCCATTAGCAGCTCTTCCTGTGGTCCAGAAAAATTAAGGCAGTTGACACCATTTAAAAAAGGGCACCCAGGCCCCTACTCCAATACAGAGTAGGAGCCAATACATTATCGACAGTACAAAATCCATGTTATCGTGTGTGTATGCATATGTTTGTGTTGCTTCACAATCCCCGCTGTTCCATAAGGTGTATTTTTATATAACTTCAATGCTTGCATCAGTTACTTAATGTGGAATTGAGTTCCATGTAGTCATGGCTCATTGTAGTCTGTTCTGGACTCGGGGACTTTGAAGAGACCTCTTGTGGCATGTCTTGGGGCTATTTTTATTTTACCTTTATTTAACTAGGCAAATCAGTTAAGAACAAATTCTTATTTTCAATGACGGCCTAGGAACAGTGGGTTAACTGCTTTGTTCAGGGAAAGAACGACAGATTTTTACCTTGTCAGCTCGGGGATTCGATCTTGCAACCTTTCGGTTACTAGTCCAACGCTCTAAACACTAGGCTTCCTGCCGCCCCAATGCATGGGTGTCCGAGCTATGCGTCAGTAGTTCAAACAGACAGCTCGGGTAATTGAACATGTCAATACCTCTTATAAATAGTGATAAAGTTAATCTCTCCTCCACTTTTAGCAAGGAGAGATTGTCATGCTAATATTAATATTAGCTCTCTGTGTACATCCAAGGGCCAGCCGCGCTGGCTAGGGCCTGTAGGACCTAACTTGTTGATAGTGTTGTTAAGAAGGTAGTGCAGTGCTTTATTATGGATAAAGCCACTTACAAACATCTCTCTTTTTTCTCTTTTTTTCTTTCTTGAGTAAGGCAGCTCCAAAATGCAAGTGTTTCAGCCTAGCTCAGTGCTTTCTGTGGTGGCGGGGCAGCCAGTGGAAAACACAGAGTGTAGCGGCCGGTAATGTTCTCTAGTTGCGCCGTGATTGGCTCAGTGTTCCGTCACTCATGGGGACACTACGTCACCGCAAAATCTACGGGTAGAGCTTTAAAAGTCAAGTCCCTTGGGTGCTGCCATAGATTTACATTAGAAGTGCCCATCCAAGAAAGCTCAAGGTCATTGGCCACAGATAAAATGTTGTCAAATCACGTTATATATACAGTAGCTTTGATTGGACTGATCACGTCAACATCATACTTTTAAAATCTTAGCAAGCAAGCAAGCAGTCATCATCATGAATCAAGTCGACAATCTACTGGCAAATGCTTTTCAATCTTGTCATAATGAAGAGAAATTATAGATAAAACATATCAGTGCTCATTGGCCATTGGACATAAACATTATACAACAAGTTGGAAATCGCAAATCCAACAATGAGTGGTTTGGGAGGAATCAGTGGCTAACTGCAAGCGTTGCAAAGCAATCACTAGCTTGCTATTCAGTGGAGCGGCTGTGTGGTCCAAGTCTGGGTTTAAGGATCTCTTTTCCAAGCTTCAACAAGATGGGCCAGAAAAGGTTGAATACATTGGCCATGCTGTCAATCCATCATGATTTCTGCCGTGTTCAAAACAATTGGAAACTCGTAACTGGGAAATCTCAGACTTCAGTGAGTTCAAGACAACTGGGAACTCAGAAATAAAATGAGCTACAACTGGGAAAATACGTTTTCAATGGTCATCCAACTCGAAATTCCAAGTCGGGAATTTGTGCCTCTTTCTAGAGCTCCAAACTGAAGATCACTGACGTCATGGTTCGACCTTATTTTATTCAGAGTTTCCAGTTGTCTTGAAAGCACCATAAATCTACAGAATGCCAGACTGATGACAAAGTTTGATGCCAAAATTTGCCCACGAAGGACCGCCGCGCCACCTTCCTGTTCAAATGAGCACAGCACAACAAGGTGAGGCCAAAAATGTCTTGTATGCTGCTGAATAGATTATGTAATATGAATTTTGATGCCGTACATTTCAAACGTGCTGAACAAATAGTTATATTGACTACGTCCATCCTAGCTCGCTCATTTATGTCTTAATCGAAATTACAAATTGCCTCGTATCCACTCGTTGTCCCCTCATGCCATAGTTTGCACATCTCAATTGTTTGCCCCACCACGATTTACATGACTTTCGGACAAAATTAGAAACATATAATATCTGAATGTAGCTAGACCCTTACCCTTATCTGTGCATGTCTAGACAATAGTAACTAGGGTTGCACATTTTGGGGAATATTCAGAGGTGGAAACTTTCAGTGGGAATTAAAGGGAATATATGCAAATTAATATTAATACCATTTAAATGTAGATGTTTTTTGAATTGGATATATTTACTATATCATTTGGAGACAGAAACAGAAACCTTTCACCTTATCATAAGTAGACATAATTGCAAATTATTAAATCCTTCCAATAGAAATAAAAAAAAACGATTTAGTTATGAATTGAACATTAATTAAATGAGTTGACTCTTCACATGGGATGATTTCACTGAACAGAAGGGAATATTGAATGATCCCCAATGATCCATCGCATCTCCCAAAAACGTTTTCAACATACATCTGTAAAACGATAGTCTAGAAACTAAAGCTTTGGTTGTCTTCCTCTCAGGCTTCCATGTCTTCTCCCTGGACCTCCTCAATGTCCACCTCTTGAACATCAGACTCTGAAGCCTCATCTTCACTGTCACTTTCCAACATTGTTGAGGATGGCTCGTTGTCAGGCTCAAAAAGCCAAAAAATTTCCCAGTTTCAACACTTGTATTGGTCAGCCTGTTGCTTGCTTTGGTGTGTGTGTTCCCAACAAACAAGGACCAGTTGCGCTCTGAGGCGGATAATGTTGGTGGAATTTGGTGTACGATGGAGGCAACAGCGGAAAGAACATCAGATCCACAAAGTCCCTTCCACCAGGTGGCTGATGAGATATGTTGGCACGACTGCCATATTGCATCTCCATCCCCAAAGCCCTTGCTTGGAAGTGTACTTCGCCAGACTGCCAAGAACCTTGCCCTCATCCAGGCCATGGTGGCGACACGGTAGTGATGACACCATAGGCCTTGTTGATCTCTGCACCAGACAGGATGCTCTTGCCAGCATACACACAACATGTACGCTGCGGCGTGTATGAGCTTCAGGCAGAAGTCTTCACGCTTTTTTATGTATTTCAGAACTGCAGTTTCCTCAGATTTCTTCTCTTACATCTGCAAGCAGAGTCTGAACATCAGACAGGATGGCATTGTCTCCCTCAAGTCGTGCAATGGCTACTGCTATAGGTTTCAGGAGTTTCAGGCTGCTTACCACTATCTTCCTAAATACCTCATCCAGGAGGATCCTCTTGATGGGGCTGTCCATACCGGCAGACTGTGATATTGCCATTTCTTGGAGACTCCTTCCCCTCCAGGAGACTGTCAAACATGATGACAACACCACCCCAACGGGTGTTGCTGGGCAACTTCAACGTGGTGCTATTATTCTTCTCACTTTGCTTGGTGAGGTAGATTGCTGCTATATCTTGATGAACCTTCACATACCTAACCATTTCCTTGGCTCTCTTGTAGAGTGTATACATTGTTTTCAGTGCCATGATGTCCTTGAGGAGCAGATGCAATGCATGAGTAGCACAGCCAATGGGTGTGATGTGAGGGTAGGACTCCTCCACTTTAGACCAAGCAGCTTTCAATCACTGAAGCTGGAGTCATATCTCCCTCACTAACTTTAAGCATCAGCTGTCAGAGCAGATTAGCGATCATTGCACCTGTACACAGCCCATCTGTAAATAGCCCATCCAACTACCTCATACCCATATTGTTATTTATTATTTGCTCCTTTGCACCCCAGTATCTTTACTCGCACATTCATCTTCTGCTCATCTATCACTCCAGTGTTTAATTGCTAAATTGTAATTATTTCGCCACTATGGCCTATTTATTGCCTTACCTCCCTAATCTTTATACATTTGCACACAGTGTATATAGATTCTTCTATTGTGTTATTGACTGTACGTTTGTTTATCCCATATGTAACTCTGTGTTGTTTGTGTCGCACTTCTTTGCTTTATCTTGGCCAGTTCGCAGTTGTAAATGAGAACTTGTTCTCAACTGGCCTACCTGGTTAAATAAAGGTGAAATAAAAAATAAATAAAATGAACAAATAAATGTTTGCAGCATTGTCTGTCACCAATGCAAATACCTTCTGTGGTTCAAGGTCATTGATGACTGCCTTCAGCTCATCTGCAATGTAGAAACCGGTGTGTCTGTTGTCCCTTGTGTCTGTGCTCTTGTAGAATACTGGTTGAGGGGTGGAGATGATGTAGTTAATTATTCCATGCCCACGAACATTCAACCACCCATCAGCGATCATTGCAATACAGTCTGCTTTCTCTATGATTTGCTTGACCTTCACTTGAACTCTGTTGAACTCTGCATTCAGCAAATTAGTAGTTAAAGCATGTCTGGTTGGAGGGCTGTATGCTGGGCAAAGAACATTCAGAAATCTCTTCAATACACATTGCCTGTGAGCATCAGAGGTGAACCAGTTGCATACACAGCTCGAGCAAGACATTTATCAGCATTTCTCTGACTACGTTCCTCCATTGAGTCAAAAAAAACTTCTGATTCCAGGAGGCCCATGAGCTGTTGCTATCGATAAGGTGTCTGATTCATCATTTTCACCTCGAATAGAAGTAGAGGGACTTTTGTCAGAGGTTGCTTGTTGTGAGCTCTGAGGGAACTTTATGCACTTGGCCAGATGATTCTGCATCTTTGTTGCATTCTTCACGTATGATTTGGCACTGTATTTGCAAATGTACACAGCTTTTCCTTCTACATTAGCTGCAGTGAAATGTCTCCACACATCAGATAGTGCCCGTTGCATTTTCCTGTAAAGATTAGAAAAAAGTAGTTAAAAAAACCCAAATACAACTCCTTTGTAAGATAAATGTTTTCAAATGAAACATGTATGGAAAGAGGTGAATTAACACTCCTCAGTTAGCAGGCTCAAGCAAGCTAAAACCCACATGGTAGCAAAAAATAACTAGTAGAAATTGTTAACATTTTAGAAATGATTTAAACACACTTTGGTGTAGGCTACTATTTACTAGTTAACAAAGAATAATGTATGTCATATAAAGTATATTCACCCCACCCAGTATTGTAATCAAAACTTACCAGAAAGCATGTAGTCCTAGGCTCAGACAGTGTAGTAGTGTGGGCTCAACAGCATCTCATTAGTGTGCAAGATCTTGAGAATCAGCTGTACATGTGTTGGAAGAATGCACTGTGCATGCAAAGGTTTGCAACTCCATTGAATTGGGGATAGGTTCATCAAAATATGCCACAAGACCTAGAATTGCCTTATGTGTATCCCACAAAAAAAGGTTCACTGTTATAAGCTAACTGTTTTGATTAATTTTAGCAAAATTCCTGGGCTTAACTTCCCATGGAATATTTCCAACCCTTTGCAACCCTAATAGTGACCCATCCACTTAGCTAGATGTGGCTGGGGGTGGTGATTGGCTATGAAAAGCCAACTGACATTTACTCCTGAGGTGCTGACCTGTTGCACCCTCGACAACCACTGTGATTATTATTATTTGACCCTGCTGGTCATGAACATTTGAACATCTTGGCCATGTTCTGTTATAATCTCCACCCGGCACAGCCAGAAGAGGACTGGCCACCCCTCATAGCCTGGTTCCTCTCTAGGTTTCTTCCTAGGTTCCGGCCTTTCTAGGGAGTTTTTCCTAGCCACTGTGCTTCTACACCTGCATTGCTTGCTGTTTGGGGTTTTAGGCTGGGTTTCTGTACAGCACTTTGTGACATCAGCTGATGTAAGAAGGGCTTTATAAATACATTTGATTATAGCATTTCTTTCACATGGCCCATCAATTTATACAAGTGTGTCTGGGTAAGCGTCCTCTAATAATTATTTAAAGCATAAAATATTTTTATCTGTATACTTCCTGTTTTTGATATTGCTACTATGCTAGTAACCACTTCACTGTACCGTTTACACCTTCTGTATCCTGTGCATGTGACAAAGAAACATAGATTTTATTTGATATAGTGTGTTTACCAGAAATGGCAATGTGAAGTACAACATAACCTGCACCAAAGTCAGATTTGGATATAGGCCAATGACTACATCAAGTGTATTTTTACCTGGAGATGGATACTACTTTTACCACTTCTAGTCTTGAAATCTTTCGTCGTTTACTACACTACTCACTGTGTTCAGCACATGGCCTCACAAGTGAATGCACTAAGAGATGGGTGGGGCTAAGGCTTAAGATGATGTGAACGACGCTGAATGGGTGTAGACAAAGTACCAAAACATTCAATGGCCATTTTCTCAAAAGTGGGGTTTGAAGTATATCAACTTTCAAAGCAGAATTACTTTGCTATTGTTCCTCAACTGCAGTATATGGTATACCGTTTTCTATCTCTGAGTCTCTACTTTGATCCAATGGAGAAAAAAACACAATTTCAAATCCTGCAACATCGTACCAAATTCCAGGTGGTGGTTCACATTTGTGAGCATCCATGGGGGTGTAAGGATGGGAGAGCTTTGTCCCCATCTGGTGGCTAACTGACTTGTTACAAGGTGTGGCAGCTCTCCACAGAGACTTAATTGACTGCAGCTGCACACCTGGCTGCAATTAGGGCTGCAGCAGAACATAGGCCATGCAGTGGCATTCACACAGGAGAGCGAAACATGCTGAAGCTCTGTTGCAATCGTTGGACCAGAACCCTAATTATGATTAAAGTTTGAAGCTCTCTCTGCCCTGGGGTAAAATACTATCTTCCCCAGTATTTATGGCCAGTGTTTGACTTGGAGCATTTGCTATGTTTAAGAACTGAATTGCCTTGTCTGACTACCACGTATGTGACACACTCCACCTATGGAGTTGTGACACATAAGAAAACCATCAGTATAAAAAGATTGAACATACCCGAAAACAACTGTGCCTAACTGAGGAGTCCATAAATGTAAATTATTTCTTGGACCATTGGAAATCACTCAACAAACAAAAAACATAATAATTGGAGACACAAAATGGAGAGAGTATGGATTAGTCATTTTAAAACTGTATGTACAACCTCACCAAGGCCCAAGACACCGAACATATCCATGACAAATTGCAGAAATGTAAGATTTTCATTAAAAAATCCACTAGATTTCCACATCACTGAACAGGAATTGAGGACAAAATCCTGTGGTAACAATGGCATATTAAACAAGATAATTAAACACAGTTCTGAAAAATTCCAATTGGCCATCTTACAATTATTTAATCTAAGTGTAGGCTATATCCTTGACACTTGAAATGGACTCAAAACCCTTTAAGAGTGGAGATACATTTTTATCCCAAAATTGGAGGCATCTGTGTGAACAGTAACCTGGGGAAGGTACTTTGTAGTATTATAAATGCAAGACTTCCTTATCGTGTCTTCAGCAAGAGCCCAATTACATGTTTACCTAATTACCAAACATCTGATCATATTTACAACCTCAACTCCCTTATTGACACCAAAGTAAACCAACATAAAAATCCTCCCCTGCTTTGTCTTTCTGAAAAAAACATTTGGTTCCATTTGGCATGAAGGTCTCCTCTAAAAACTTATTGAAAGTGGTGTTGGGGGAAAGATATGATTTGATCAAATCTAGGTATACAAACAGTAAATGTGCAATACAAATTGAATGCCAATACAGGGATGTATTCTAAGCTCCCACTCTATTTAACATATACAAAATGTACAAAGCATGACAAACTGACCAGGTGAATCCAGGTTAAAGCTATGATCCCTTATTTATGTCACCTGTCAAATTCACTTCAATCAGCATAGACAAAGGAAGGAGACAGGATAAAGAAGGATTTTTAAGCCTCGAGACAATTGAGACATGGGTTGTGTATGGATGCCATTCAGAGGGTGAATGGGCAAGACAAAAGATTGAAGTGCCTTTGAACGGGGTATGGTGGTAGGTGCCAGGGGCACCGGTTTGAGTGTATCAATAACTGCAACGGTGCTATTTCTTTTACGATCAACAGTTTCCCGTGTGTATCGAAAAGGGTCCACCACCCAAAAGACATCCAGCCAACTTGACAGCTGTGGGAAGCATTGAAGTCAACATGGACCAGCATCCCTGTGGAACGCTTTCGACACCTTGTAGAGTCAGAGCCCAGACGAATTGAGACTGTTCTCAGAGCAAAAGAGTGTGCAACTCTATATTAGGAAGGTGTTCCTAATGTTTTATACTCTCAGTGTATATAAATAAATTGGGAAAATTATTAGACAAGTCTACAGCACCTGGTCTCACCCTGTATGACACGAAAGTTGAATTCCTGCTGTATGCAGACGATCTAGTTCTGTTGTCATCCACAATAGAGGGTCTACAACATAATCAAAATATCCCTGACAAACTTCAAGACAAAAAAAACATGATTTTCAAAAAAACATCCAAATCCTAAGGCTTAAAACAGAACTTCATAGTTAGAATGAAAGACATAGAACACACTAAAGTCTATTCATATCTGGGCTTAAAAATAAGCTATATGGGTAATTTCTGCTTGGCTGCCAATGAACTGAAAGAGAAAGCGAGAAGGGCTTTTAAGGGCTTCCTGTGACATCACTCGAGCGATGGCATCTTTCTAGACAAGCGCTACCCCTGCCATTGAAAATGGAAGTTGGGTTTGAAAATACTTTTTGACTACTACGTATGTGACACACTCCACCTATGGAGTGTGTCACATACGTGTAACTCCACCTTGTTACACATAAGAAAACCATCAGTATAAAAAGATTGAACATACCTGAAAACAACTAGTTGAGAAAGATGCTGAAGCCCTCACCAACACCTGACGATTCTGAGGAACCGCCGTCATCACCAACTACAGTAGCATTAGCTCAACTGCTAATGGTGTGGAGGCAATACTGCAAGATATATGCAAGTTGAGAGAGATGAACGGAAAACTGGAGGAATTATCTATCTCCGTGGCTGGTTTCAAACAATAAGTCACCCGGCTGGACGGACGAATAAATGAGGCAGAGCACAGGATCAACGAAACGGAGAATGGATGTTCCCGTAATGGCAGACTACTGAGCTACCTGCTGACGAGAGAGAAACAACTTGAACTTGAAACAACTTGAAGCAAACAGCTCAAGTCTCTTTTGTGAAGATCAAACGCGAAAATTTAAGGAATCTAAAAGAATTCCCGAGACTGGAGACATTGAACTGGGTCCAAGGTTTTCGGTAAGAACTCTTAAAACTTCCACCTGAACTTGACCTACAGCTGGAAAGGGCGCACCGGTGCCTGACACCGAAGCAAGTACCCCAGCGAGTCCTTGGTGTTGAAATTCTTGAACTTTCAAACAAAGCAGATGGCGATATTAAAAGCATGGAACAAGAAGGACCTGTGCAACAAGGAAATGAGAATTTCCATTGACAATAACTACAACTCAACAGTACAATGCAAACGAAAACGATACACCGGTATCATGACAGTTAAAATAAAAAAACATCAGGTTCCAGTCTCCCTACCCGGCAAAGCTGAAAGTAGAGCGGGATACAGGTCTACAGGAACATGATACAGGAAGCACAGCAGAAGCAGAAGGACTCTGCCCCCTGGGTATCAAGACCAACCTGTCCGAATGGGAAATGATGGAACGGGAGTGACAGCGCATCGGATGGCACACTGCTGGAGGCGGAGCTCGGAGTGGCACGGAGAGAGAGACAGGTCGTTCTCCAAGACGCAGTTCAACTTTTTGGGCAGTCAAGGGAAGACCAGCGCTGAATACTGTAAATGGGTGAGACAGTCCTAGGGACTTCTTTTTTATATACATACACACACACACACACACACACACACACACACACACATACATAAATACATACACACATATACATAGTACGAATGCACAAAGTTGTGAGTGATAATGTGAAAGGTCTTCATAGTCAAATCAAGAGAAAGAAAATCGAAAAACGCAGCTGAAACAGTGCCAAGTAGTCTTTCTACAAAAAACACATTTATCTGGTATAGAACACCGGAAACTTTGTAGATCATGGGCTAACCAAGTTATTTTTCTTGCCATCAGTCAGGTAGGTGTGGGGTGGCCATTCTAATACAGAGGATGGTTCAATTTTCTCATTCCTTTCAACTTCAAGATACTGAAGGAAGATGTATTTTGATTAATGGGGGGGACAGATGCCTCCTTACTTAATGTTTATGCTCCCACTGATAATAACCTGCAGTTCGTTAAAAATATATTTAATTTAATTCTGGATAAGGCAACTGGGGTGCTTATAATCGGAGGGGATTTTAATTGTGTGACGTCAAACAATCTAGACAAGCTTCCTGCAACCAACGTTCTCTCCAAAATGAGTAAAGCACTTAAGAATAGCTGTGTTAAGGCTGGATATCTGGCACCATGTGCATCCTACTTTTTATTCTAGCCCAGACAACACTTTTTTCCCCAAAGAGTAATAACTAAGTGCGACATACTACCTACCCATCACTACCTACCCATCACTGTCCGACCATCGGCCAGTGAGTCTCCAATGGGACATAAGAAATAATATAATGTCTAAAAGATGGCGCTTTAACACTGGATTACTGAATGATATAGAATTGAAGGTATTTGTTGAATCAGAGACAAAGCAACAGCTTGAAATCAAAGCTTTGCCTGAAATGTCGCCTGTTACTCTCTGGGAGTGTGCCAAAGCGTACCTGAGAGGGCGTATAATTGACTTCGCGTCTGTAAAAAAAGAAAATAAGTGAGGCCTACAGTCATGCTTGAAAATAAAAAATGTGAATTACAGTGGCAGCATAAGCAGCAGCAATCCCACATCTTAAAGGAGATGAAAGTGGCAAGAGTAGAACTTAAAAAGCTGTTTTCTGGAAAATTATGTAATCTAAGGCTCTTAAAACATAAATATTATGAAAGTGGAAAGGGGACTTGTCGTCTATTGGCATACCAGGCTGCATCTACTATAAAGAAAATAAAACCTACCATTAATGATACTTTTCTAACAAAACCCAGCCATATTTGTGATGCATTTGCAGACTTGTGTAAAACACGTGATACATGCAAAAATGTGGAGGAGATTAAGGGCTTTCTTTAGAGCGTTAAATTGCCTCCTATTTCAGAGGAAGAAGAAAGAAATGGACGTGCCGATCACAGAAATTGAAATTAAGCAAGTGATGATAAATCAAAACACTTGAGTCCTTTACAAATGAATTCTATAAGACATTTGCTGAAAGTCTCTCCTATACTATTACACTGAACAAAAA
This sequence comes from Salvelinus alpinus, assembly GCF_045679555.1. Taxonomy (NCBI): domain Eukaryota; kingdom Metazoa; phylum Chordata; class Actinopteri; order Salmoniformes; family Salmonidae; genus Salvelinus; species Salvelinus alpinus. The sequence goes on from NC_092090.1 coordinate 62,568,557, forward strand.
TGTATACGCAACATGTAAAGAGTTGGTCCCATGTTTCATGAGCGGAAATAAAACGTCCCCGAAATGTTCAATATGCTCAAAAAGCAGATTTCTCTCAAAATGTCAGGACAAATTTGTTTACATCCCTTTTAGTGAGAATTTCTCCTTTGCCAAGATAATCCATCCTGACAGGTGTGGCATTTCAAGAAGCTGATTAAACAGTATGATCATTACACAGGTGCACCTTGTGCTGGGGACAATAAAAGGCCACTAAAATGTGAATTTTTGTCACAACACAATGCCACGGATGTCTCAAGTTGAGGGAGCGTGCAATTGGCATGCTGACTGCATGAATGTCCACCAGAGCTGTTGCCAGATAATTGAATGTTAATTTCTCTACCATAAGCTGCCTCCAAACCGTTTTATAGAATTTGGCAGTACGTCCAACCAGCCTCAGAACCGAAGACCGCGTGTATGGTGTCGTGTGGGCGAGCGATTTGCTGATGTCAACGTTGTGCACAAAGTGCCCCATGGTGTAGGTGAGGTTATGGTATGGGCAGGCATAAGCTACAGACAGCGAACACAATTGCATTTTATCAATGGCAATTTGAATGCACAGACAGTGGCAAGATCCTGAGGCCCATTGTCATGCCATTCATCTGCCACCATCACCTCATGCTTCAGGTTTTCTGATCCACGCCCCTAATTTTTTTTAAGGTATCTGACCAACAGATGCATATCTGTATTCCCAGTCATGTGAAAGCCATAGATTAGGGCCTAATTAATGTATTTCAATTGACTGATTTCCTTATATGAACTGTAACTCAGTAAAATCTTTGAAATCTATCTTGATAGACGCATATATCATCATATAAATGCTACCCCCATGAATTACTGTTATCCACAAGGAAGTGAAAAACCCTACAGAATGCGGATCTTATAGACCTATTTCGCTGCTGAATTGTGACTACTGCAGCTTAACAAGCATACTGTCACAGACTGAAGCGATTTGTCAGCACTATCATACATCCGGACCAAACAGGGTTCATAACAGGGAGGTACTCAGGAAATAATATCCACAGGCTTCTCAACATCATGGCGCACTCCCGGAGAGTAGGAGATGAAGCTGTGGTCCTCTCTCTGGATGCAGAAAAGGCCTTTGACCGGGTTTCCTGGGAGTTTCTAGCCCAGACATTGATCAAATTTGGTCTCGGGCCAAGGTTTCTAAGTTGGATACAGGTATGCAAACTGGTGAGGGTCCAAAAAGATGACACTTTTTTTTGTTGCACTGAAACATGCAAAAAATCCCTGCTAGGGGGATAATACAGGTTAAACAACAAAGAATATGATCTTCAAGATCAGTCTCTGTGTGTAAAATAAAAAGTGGTTCGTGTGAACCTAACCCACAGCTAAAAAATGTAAAGAAAGCAATCCAATGTTATTTGTTGCCTAGACTTTACTGCAAATGAGAAAAAAAACAATACACTAATATCGCAGTTAGCCATGACAGCCTTTATAATAGAACGCTTGTGACCACACACATAAATATTGCACTTGGGGAAAAAAACATCTTAAAGTAGAATAGAATGAAACAAACTCTTTTTGCTATATTATAGTGGCCACTATAGACATCGATCAAGTGCACAAGGCTACATGTGTGCGAAAAACGTTCACTGAATTTTTTTCTTTTTAAATAATCTCCCCAACCTCACACACGTGTTACTGTCAAATTCAACACAAGCAATATCTTTGGGCTACACATTATTACATTGTACACTTTCTGCCTGTGGACATCTGTTCTACAATGTGCCAGCAGAGCATTGATACCCTTTGTTGGCATACTTGATCTCTTTCAGGCAGAGTACACCTGGCATACCCCTTCTTATCCACTGTATTGAAAAAGTGTGTGGTGTTCCTTTCACCTTCTATAGTGGCGTCCAGTTTAAGCCAGGCCCAGCTCCAGCTCCACTTGTTGAATAACAAGCAACGCCTCATTTTCACCTAATTCTCTCATTCTGAAAATTAACCACATACTGTAGAGGGAAAACACAGTTGACAGATAACTAGTTATAGTTAGCTAACGAACAAACTACTAACATTTCACACAGATTGCCAGGGTCCAGCAAGCAGCTAACGCGTTATAACTTGAGGAACGGCAAGGAGTCGTAGCGAATTGGTTAGATTACTAACGTTAGCTCATCTGACGTTCTAACGTTATCGGTCTGACTTTATTAGCCAGCCAATTTTCACCCCATAAACTCAATTTGATCAATTAAGTTGGCTAATGCCCATAATGTCTCTGACTAGCAAACAGATAACGTGAACCAGCTAGCAAGATACTTAACAATGCTAACAATACTTGGTCCACACCCCTTTCTCCCTCACCTCAAACTTTCCAAATGCCAGTTGTTTTTCGGTTACAGCTCATGAAGTACGCTTCATCACCTTCTCACCCCTGTCTCCGTGGTCAGGCTTCTCACCTACCTCTTCGTTATCGTTCAGGGGACGCGCTGCTGTAAATTAAATGACAAACTGCCTTTCCACTCTCCTGCGCTGATGCTGAAAAACTAGCAAATTGGTTGTCTCCTCTCTCTTCAGTCGCGTGATGCATTCTGTTGTTGTGTGAACTATTGAGGACCACAATGGAAATAAGTCCCAGACTTTATTGTGTGTTATCCTCAATGATTTTATTCATGTGCATGTATGGCTTTTAAGTTTTACGTGTGCTTGTTTTTTTTTAATGGTCGAATTAATAAACTAAACTAAATTGGCTGAGCCTTGGATACAGCCAGTATTGCTCAAAACGCGCATCACTCGTTTGCATACAGCCAGTAGTCATCCAAACTTTTCTCATCGGATTGACACGAATCACGTAGGTCACCTATTTTGGATTCAAAACGGCGAATTTCGCCGAAAGATGACTAGTTTGCATCCCTGTGGATAAGAATACTTTATTAAAATCCAAAAGCCTCAGTACATGCAAACATTGCTATATCCAATTATTTTATTCTGGATAGAGGGACAATACAAGGTTGCGGATTGAGTCCCCTACTGTTTGATAACTGTATTGAACCTTTGGCCCAAATGATAAGGGATGAAGAGGATATTAAAAAAGGTATTAAGATTGGTGGAGAGGAACATAAGATTTCCCTATATGCAGATGACATTCTCCTCTATTTATCTTAGCCACAGGCATCCATCCCATGTAGATGATTAAATAGTTTGGTCATTACTCGGGGTACAAAGTAAATGTTGACAAAGAGGCCATGAAAAGAGGAGGCGATATTTCACAGCAAGCAAAGGCCTTGCTATCATTTAAAATGGCCATATTGTAGTATAAGATATTTATGAATTACCATACCTGCTCGTCTAGATCATTTGTATGAAGCAAATTACACTAAAATGTATTGTATCAATAGAATTAGAGCAGATATGGACAGATGGAACATTCTGCCCCCTCTATCTAGTAGGGAGTAAAATCAGTCCAAATTAACATCCTGGCAAGATTACTACAGTATACCCATTTCCGATGCTACCTATCCCTATAACTACCTCTACTTTTGACCTACTGAATTGATTGATCACACGTTTTATAATAGTAAGAAAAACACCCAAGAGTGTGATTAAAAACACTGCAACTCTCTAAACAGTCAGGTGGACTAGTTGTGCCCAACCTTAATTAAGTATTACTACTGGGCAGCTCAACTTAAACCATTGACTGCCTGGCTTGTTGATGACAGTGGGTCTCGATGGCTCAACATTGAGAAGTCCTTTTGTACTTCAATACCCCGGCAGCTCTTCCATTTTCCAATTCCAACATCAGAGAACATGAGCTAAGCACCTGGTCTCAGTTCAAAATTAAGATTTGGAGAGTGGTTCAGAAAATATCCATATACCCGTCAGTCTCAAAACGTTGTACCATCTCTGACTCAGGTTATAAAAGGGTGGTCTGGATTTAATCTGTCTTTCATACACCAACTTTTCCATGGAGACACATTAAAGTCATTCCAACAGCAAACAGAGTGAGTTTGGCCTTCCTAGTAGGGTTGGGCGGTATTCCGAGTTTCATTTCGTCATACCGTTCTCCTCTCACCCTGGGATTTACGGTATTACCAGTTTAGTACACAAGGGGCCGCCAAAAAAAACACAACCCATTGGGCTTCTATTACCAGAATAGCGAATTGGCATGGAGGATGCTAGCTAAATATGCTAACGAGCGCAAACAAAAATAAACTAATTGCAAAGACAGGCAATCTAGCTCAAGTTATACATATATAGGTAGGAGCTACCAATTGCCATTTTTGGTGAGTTTGGACATCTACAAGCGAATATGAACAAGAGACATTGTGCAAATGAACAACGTTTTGATGCACGCAGTACTGGCTCTGGAGTCTGGAGTTGCTAAGGCAACGGGCCTGCCTCAGAGAAGAGGGGGAGGAGCAAACAGGCCGAGAACGGAGAGGAGAAAAAACGCAATGAAATCAAGACAGCAGGGGCAGCAGTACAAATAACTCACCCAAAGAGCTTTGCCTTCTCAAACACGGCAGAAAGCTAACACAATATGATGCCCTTAATAATTCAGACACTTACTTAGATGGCAAGTAAACTAGGGGTCGTGTTAACGCATAATTCTGCGCTTTTTCACGCGGGAGAAAAAAAGATAAAACACATAAGAAATATCTTGCTGTGTTTTCTAAACACAGATCTAAAATGCTTCTTATTGTAATTTCTGCTTGGCATCAGACTCATTTTGTGCTTCAGATGCACTTCTAAACTCGGATGAGAATTCACAAACAGGCATTCTATCAGCTAGCTACATTCTTTCTATGATAAGCCTAAACATGAATAATATGATGGCCATGCATCGTTTTTGAAAAAAAGACCTTGCCGTTTCATTGTAAGCTCATTTACTCGTATGGTTGCCCGCCAAATAGCGTCACACTTCTGTTGTCATCCAATGAAAATGAAGCTTATGTCGAATGTGTTGCACTCGTGTATTTTCTGTGAAGTCCCTGATTACTCTATTGAAGCCAAAAAAAACACTTGACTTTCAATATAAAACATGACTCCTGTCAATACACAGCTGTATTCGCCTGCTCCCGTTTTTCCTGTTGTGCTATTTACAAACAAAACAGGTGACTGGCTCAACTGTGCTGGGAAACTAAGTAGGCTTCGTAATGTAAAATAATGTGACAGGTGAAATAAGAACGCAATCTTCTTTGTCTCCTAACGCATTGCACAAGTTGACTGCGGGTATTTACTGAAATGGCTACAAATATTAAAATGTATTGAAAAACCATCCCGTGGCTATTTCCAAATACCCCGGTATACGGTATACCACCCAAGCCTACTACCTAGGACAGACGTGTATACATTCTTATAAAATCAGACACTTTCTAGAGAAGCATAAAGACTGGGCTATCATCCAGCACCCCAAAAACACTAGAACTGTTCCTGACGAGGTCTCAAAATCAAGATCCTGTCACCAACAGTACCTTGTTTCAACTGATGATTGTGACTCTTTGTATTTGAAAAGTAAATAAGAGATAGAAATAGAGAAGGTTATCTCAGACCAAGAATGGGGTGCAATATGTACTGAGGTACTCATAGTAACAAATCTTGGAGAGAATTTAAGCGGAAAGTGACTTTACATTTTTTCAGAACCCCCAAACGTTACGTTAAAAAGCCGGAGTCACCGCCGCCAGTGACTGCTGGACGCAGTGTGGAGAACAAGAAGGTAACCACCATCATATATTCTGGTCCTGTCCAAAGTTGAGCAACTTCTGGGACTTGGTGTACAGGGACCTCTGCCAAGTTTTTGAAGCAGAAATCCCACGGGATTTTAAGACCGCTGTATTAGGTGTTGTATCGGCTGGTATCATTGGCAGGAAAAGTATTTATTTGTTACAAATTGGCTTCAACCCAGCGGTTGTCCAAAATCTAAAGAGATTTATGAAATGGAAAGGATAACCCATTCTTTAAGACTTCAGGGTGAAACATGTATTTATAAAATGGGTACCTATAGAGAATACCCTTTTTCTGACACCCAACTAGAGTGATCCAAGCCCCCCCCCCCCGGCTTTTATTCCTTTATTTCTTCTCCTTTTTATATTACTGTCCTGTCTGTCTGTTACTCAGTGATACTACTCTATTACAACTATTGCCGTCTTGTCCTCTTTTCTATTATTATTATTTATTTTATTTTGTCAAGTATAACTTCTTATAGATAATAATATTAGTATGGTCTGTATTGTGGTACATGTACTGAATATGCACCTTTTGAAATGTTTTACTTATTTTTGTATTTTTTATTTCCCTTCTATTTAACCAGGTAGGCTAGTTGAGAACAAGTTCTCATTTACAACTGCGACCTGGCCAAGATAAAGCAATGCAGTGCGACAAAAACAATACAGAGTTACACATAAACAAAGGTACAGTCAATAACACAAAATAAAAGAAAAATAGAAAAATATATGTACAGTGTGTACAAATGTAGAAGAGTAGGGAGGTAAGGCAATAAATAGTCCATAGAGGCGAAAATAATGACAATTTAGCAATTAATACTGGAGTGATAGATGTGCAGATGATGATGTGCAAGTAGAGATACTGGGGTGAAAAAGAGCAAGACCAATGACAATAATTATATATTTTTAAAATGGCTTTTTACCCAATCAAAAGTCAAATTGACATACCAATTAGACCTGGCTCAAAATATTCAAATGTACAATTAAAACAATTTCCATATATGGATATGAAGTATGGGGTCCACTAACCAATCAAGATTTCAATGCTTTTTATTTTATTTTATTTTTTACAAACATCAAACTTAAATCCTTCATGCAGAATTCTGCAAAAGCATTCCTAGAGTACAGAGAAAAGCCCCAAATAGTGCATGCAGGGCAGAATTAGGCCAATATCCAATACTAATTAATATCAAAAAACGAGCCATCAAATTCTAACCACCTAAAAACAAGCGATCCCCACTCCTACCACTACAAAGCCCTGAAATGACAAGAGATTAACAGAGAAAAGTCCCCTCATCCAGCTAGTCCTGAAAGCAAGTTCACAAATCACTACCAACCCAACAAAGCCTCAAGACAGCACTCGGACCCAACCAAATAAATAATAATATTACCTATTGGGAAAGCATTACAAAATCTCAAAGTAAATGTAAATGCTATTTGGCCCTAAACACACAATGGCAGACCCTGACCACTGTGACTGAAAGAAAGCTGAGATTTTTTTTTTACAAAAGTACAGACTCAGTCAGGATAGCCTTAACATTGAAAGAGGCCGCCAAAGCCAGACCTGGCTCTCAAGAGAAGACAGGTTGTGTGTCCACTGCCCACAAAATGAGGTGGAAACTGAGCTTCACTTCCTAATCTCCTGGCAAATATTTCCCTCAGATTACAAGGACTCAAAAATAATTTGAAAACATATCAAATATAGACAAGCTCCTGTATCCGTCAGGTGAAATACCACAGTGTGCAAACGTCGCAGCAAAATGTGTGACCTGTTGCGATAAGGTTAACCAGTGGAGAACAAACACTAAAGTAAATAAAACCTAGGCCATATATTTATCCGTTTAGTTATTTATCTTACCATTTGTAATTCTACTTTTTTTGCACACACAGCACATGCTCTCGCAAACACTGGGCCCTAGTGGAGCCAGCGAGTTGTACGAGTAGTTTAATTCGTCTGAACCATTATCTTCATTTATAGGCTATTTTAAATTGTATTTCGTGTAGCGACCGACGGCCTGTACAGGTCCGGAGAGAGAGCCTAAATTCTAGTCCCATTCATATGCCTAATGATCTGTAAATAGCTGATAGGAAGAGGTGAGACATGGAAATACACACACACACACACACACACACACACACACACACACACACACACACACACACACACACACACACACACACACACACACACACACACACACACACACACACACACACACACACACACACACACACACAGAGAGAGAGAGAGAGAGAGAGAGGGTCAGTTCCTCTCCAGTGCACTAAGCCAAATGACCAGGGCTTACCAGGACGTGACATCACTCAGTCACAAAGAGTCTGACCCCACTGACGATAGAAGATAGACACATAACACCATAGATAGAGAGAGGTCTCGTTCTGTACACCACTGACACCCAGAAGATACAGACAGATAACACCATAGATAGAGAGAGGTCTCGTTCTGTACACCACTGACACCCAGAAGATACAGACAGATAACACCATAGATAGAGAGAGGTCTCGTTCTGTACACCACTGACACCCAGAAGATACAGACAGATAACACCAGATAGAGAGAGGTCTCATTCTGTACACCACTGACACCCAGAAGATACAGACAGATAACACCATAGATAGAGAGAGGTCTCGTTCTGTACACCACTGACACCCAGAAGATACAGACAGATAACACCATAGATAGAGAGAGGTCTCGTTCTGTACATCACTGACACCCAGAAGATACAGACAGATAACACCATAGATAGAGAGAGGTCTCATTCTGTACACCACTGACACCCAGAAGATACAGACAGGTAACACCATAGATAGAGAGAGGTCTCATTCTGTACTCCACGGATGCACACACACACACTTATTAAGAAATGAACAACCACCCCAAACACACAACCTCTGCACCCACATACCACACAATACCTCCACCATCTCACACACACACACACACACACACACACACACACACACACACACACACACACACACACACACACACACACACACACACACACACACACACACACACACACACACACACACACACACACCTCCAGGCTATAGAATACAAGTCAGTCAGTCTTAGTGCTGGGCAGAGCTTATTCCCCATCTGATTCGAAGGCCACAGAAGATATGGAAAAGCTATTTAACCCTTAACTTAGCAGCACCCCACACCCTCACACACACCCTCACTCCGTACACCCCCGTCTTTTGTCGGTCCCCAGGTTGGAAGTCTTATCCAAAAAGGAAAGGATTATTTTTCTTGAAGCACCACCAAAATTATACATCCTCCATTTCTCCCTTCTCCACCCGATGGCTGTGAATAAAATGATTATTACTCTATAATTCCCCACCCCTTCATCCCCTGTCTCCCTTCAGTCTTCTCCCCACCCGCCCCTCCTCTCCTCTCCCCCAGACCTGTGTGTGTTCTGGTCTTATCTCGGCGTGAGGGGTTGGCTCGCAGGGCTCAGGGGGCACACTGTGATTATGTATTTGTCTGTTCCAGTCAGGGAGAGGAGATAAGGGACCAGAGGCTTCCACCAACCCCAGAGAAGGTGAGCCCTACATGGGGTGCATGTGCCTGCCTACCTGCCTGCCTCTTTCTATGCATCACTATCACTATTTTGTTTCCCTCTCTAAAAACACACACACACAAACACACGTAAATAATGTTTAAAAAATGAAAAATAAGTGATTATAATGCTACTCAAAGTAAGCGTCAAAACCTGCCCATTGTTATCAGATAATCTCTTGGTAAATACCAGAATCAGAGTTGGGCTCAATTCAGAATTAAATGAAGAATACCTCAAATTTCAATTCAATTCTTGAATTTGAATTCAATTAGTATACAGGACACAGAATTGCAATTTGAATTGGAAAAATAATTAAATTCAGAGAAATTCAAATGCCTCTTCTATGCTATATTAGGTGTAGTCTATACAAATGTATATCTTGTACATAAAACATGTTGTTATATACATGCATATAAAATATTGTTGAAACTTGAAAAAACTTGAATGCAAATATTCTAAGTCATTACATTTCATTAATCACTTAAATTTGGTTAAAAATGGCGGAAATACTACATTTTCCAGAATGCATTAGTTTAACCCACAAGTTCACACTAACAAATTAAATGGGTGGTGGAAATATAAGCACTAAGGTTAAAAGAGTATACGAACATTGTTTCCAGGGAAAAGTGATGTATTATTTGGTATCTGAAAGTGTGACCTGTCTGTTTCAAATGAAACTCATGTTCGATGACTGAGTGGAATTTATTTGAATTGCACTGAATTCAATTCTACTCCCGTCATTCAAATTCAAATTCTACATCCTGTGGGGTGTGGCCAATTCAATTTGAATTTCAACTCATGAGTTGAATGGGAGTCAATTCCCAAACTCTGAACTGAGCCCAACCCTGACGAGAAAACCGTAAAAATCTCCTCCTCACCAGCCCTTGCTCAGCGTAAATGTTATTTGACGGGGCCAACTCATTTTAAAATAACTCGTCTTTCAAGTCTCAAATTAATACCAGAGACACAATGTCAAATAAAAAAAGGGCACATCCATTGCCTGTTTCCAACATGGTTCCTTTCTGACATTCTAGAAACAGCCCATTTTGTTTGGTCTCTGGCCGCCACTCTCCTGAGAAGGCTCACACACACAAAGGCATTCCACACTCCACATTCTGCAGCGCTGGGGAGGCTGATGTGATGTATGAGGGCATTGTGGAAAAGTGGAGCCCATCACGGAGACATCTAAGGCAGGGGAGTGAAGGCTTTCTGGCCCTGAACAACACTCTTACAGAGTTTGATACGGACGACCTTGAGTTTAATGACTTCCAAATGAGCGCTGTGCGTTTGACAGACAGAGAGGGATGTGTTGATGTACCATTAGCTCCATACACAGGGTTGGAGGGGTCAGTGTAATGGACGTCTGTCAGGGCGTTTTCTCCCCTCTCTACTTTGATAATGAAACTGTTAGATGTGGGGAGGGGGACGGCCTCAGCTGCGTCTCAGTTCGGCTTTCAAAGGGAGCGTGAAGCGGATCGCAGGCTAGGCTACTAGAGGTCAGAGAGAGAGAGAGGTCAGAGAGAGAGAGAGGGAGGAAATCTCACACTGTCATTTTTCACCGTGTTTAACTTCGATACTGTTGTTAATACTCACATGGGCATGCACGCACAGACACTTTACACACAGTCATTAAAACAAAAAAAAGGTCAAACTCCAGCTGGGTTGGTCCAATCACACACTCAGACCTCATTCATTCCGGCTCCACCTCTGTGGTCTGACCTTTGACCTTACTCAAGAGAGACCCCTCGACCCTAAAAAGGGGAACGATTCATCTGGGAGGTTAACGCACACAGACAAATGAAGGAAAACATTCATCTGGTGAAGGATCCACCGAGCAGACCAGAGAAGTAAAACGAGACGAGTGAGGCCACCGGCAAAGACGCACACACCCTGATCCCGTATCCATTACCATGCCTTGGGATGTGACAACCAACGTCAACACAACCATTAATACCGCCACAAGCCTTCGGTGCCTAAGATGTATCCCTTTGTTGTGTGACAGATATTCTGTTATGTGGTTGTATATCACAAAACAAATGTTAACACAGAAAACAGTTCGTTCCCATGGCCCTAAAATAGATACAATTGGAGCATATTTTATTTTATTGCCTACAATTTAATTACTGCTACAAAACATTCTATTTTATTCTACACCTTTGTGGTGAACTACTTGAATTGGCAGATCACTTGATAAAAAATTTAACTTTAATTGAATCCCGCTCGCAACGTCGTTTCTCAGAAGTGGCTACAAAGTCTATCAAAAGGTAAATTAATAGTAACCAATGCAAGAAAAGTTAATAAAAGTAATGGATTTTTCCTGATAACTCAGGAGTGTTTGTAAGAACGTCACTGATATGAGCGAGCGTGACAATAGACAGAACGAGCCAGGAGAGGAGAGACGGAGCGATGGCAGATGTCCTCGGAGTAATCAGAAATGCAACGATTTCAAAACGGAAGAATATTTCCAATGGCTGCTGAACGAGACTGAATGAGGTGAGGAATCCAAGTCGAAACGCTGATAATTACCACCTCTGATTAGTCAGAGAGAGAGAGAGAGAGAGAGAGAGAGAGAGAGAGAGAGAGAGAGAGAGAGAGAGAGAGAGAGAGAGAGAAAATGAGGGAGAGAGACAGAGAGAGAGACAGAGAGAGAGAGAGAGAAAAGGAGGGAGAGAGAGAGAGAGATAGAAAAGGAGGGGGAGAGAGAGACAGAGAGAGATAGAAAAGGAGGGAGACAGAGAGACAGAGAGAGATAGAAAAGGAGGGGGAGAGAGAGATAGAAAAGGTGGGAGAGAGAGAGACAGAGAGAGATAGAAAAAGAGGGAGAGAGAGAGGGGGGGTTACTATGGTGCTGGTGTGCGACCAGGAAACTGAAGAGTAAGGTGTCAAACGCAGAGACACACACTGAACATATGTCATGGAACTAAGTCTTCTCTTGGTTTACACAATTACCTCATGTTCTAATGAACAGTAACCTCCATGAACACACAGGGATAACTTTCACTTATCTAGCGTGGGTTCACTTCCCCCAATTACCTGCAGGTATGCTAATATGATAATGAATTGTTAGCGTCATTATATTTCTCTGAAGCGGCGTGCCCAAGGTCAAAGCAAACAGCTCGGTTGATCGGCCAGACCGTGAAAAATAAATTAATCTGCTGTTTAATCTAATAATGAGGCAGAGCATCAGGCTTCTCCTCTCATTAACACAAGTGTAATTGCATTTGAGGAGGCACACACGCCAACTTACACACAGGCAAAGATCAATTCATTACAGGTGGAAAAGGGGAAATAGCAGTACTGAAACAGAAAACACAAAAAAAACACAGGATTACCTGATAATTGACATTCTGTGTGACTGTGTGTGTGTGTGTGCGATATCTTTAACCATGAAGCCCTTCTCATTAGCATGGTAATAGTGAAACAGCAGGGTGTTGTATTAGGATTCGTCTCATTACACTTTCAGGAGATTTAAAGTTTACTTTGAAAGTTACAAAAACACTCAGACCTGTAGTTAAAGGAAAGTATTTCAGAAAAGTTGCATGCCATTCGTAAAAAAACAAAAAAACACTTCAATAATAATAACTTTCATTTCTAAATATAAAAACTGCTTCTACAGAGTACTTACTTTCCTTGGCATTCAGCTAATGTATGTACTTATTCCACCTTAATTTAGCCAGGTGTTCACAGCCTGCTTGATACTTTGCGAGACATTAGTAGAAAAATGTTTTACAAAAAAATGGAAAACCTGATTTCCACACCGTAGCTTGCATTCATTCACCCGCACGCACAGGTAAACGTTGGCCATTTTATGAAGCCTACTCACCCCAGTAAGATGGATGACTCCCAGTGATGTCACAGAACAGCCCATGAAGCCCACAAACTGCAGCTCGGGACAGTGCTCGGCAAACGCCCTCACCGACTTATCAGTCACCTGACAGAGGAGAGAGGGAGGGGAAGGGTTAACATTTCAACGTGCCGGAGCTTTTTCAAAGAGAAAGTCGACCAAAACATTTGGAAGCATTTTGGAGTTACCCTCGCGCACCAGCTGTGTGTCTGACAACACTAATGTCGGTGTGCCTAGAAGCCTGACACGAAGAGTTAGTACTGTATCTAGTAAGTATTTCTGTCTCTGCTTTTTCAACAGAAACATACTTTTTTTTAAATAATGAATTTAGAGGTCAAAACCTGGTGTCCTGGTCTTTTGTGTGTGATTAGCTCCATTCTATATTTAATGCCCATCAGATATTCTGTCACTGCACTCTCCCTATCACTGTGTCAACATTCAATGCCTCTCCTTCCCTTTGAAGTTGACTTGAATTGCTGGAAGAGAGAGGAGAGGGAACGAACGAAGGAATAAAAAGAAAAGGGGGAGCGGTTGAAGGACTGGGACAGGCAGTTGGTTCGGGGCGCAGAGCTATGATGGATTAGTCCGTCTCCATCCTTTCACAGAGGAGGAAACGCAAACAGCTCGTTATGGATTGATGATCAATACGCAGGGTGAACATTGTCCCGGTCCCTCTCACTATATCAATATGGATTCCACACAAATTCTTCAGAGAGCGGCATTGACGAAAATGAGAGCATTTTTTCCTTTGCTAAGCAGGGTGTATCTGCTCTCTGAAAGATGGGAACGATAGCTTGCATTCATTTCCACGCCGTAAGTTATATTCTTTCACCCACACACACGGGTAAACGTTGGCCATTTTATGAAGTTGCATGCTAATATATATATCAAACACAGAGTGGGGGGGGGGGGGGCAAGAAGAGTGAGAGAGAGAGAGAGATTACTGTCCGTTTCTCCACTGACATCAAACTGAGAACACACAAAGAAAGCAAACAACAAAAAAACAGCTCTCTGTATTCAGTTGGCTTGTTGACTCTCCCTGTTCCCCTCTCATTTAAATCCCAGAACACACAACATTTTGGTCAATATAAAGATGAAAGAAGAGGAGAACACTAGGGTGAAAAAGGGGGATAAAGGGAGGATAGGAAAAGAAACCGTATCACTCCAGTAGGTCCTGCATGAACTCCACAGAGACCGAAGAAAGAAGACGGGAGGCGGAGGCACGGGACTGCAGACTTACAGATCCATATTATCCCACACTAGGTTGCAAGACAAACTAAAGTATACAGCAAAGGCTGGGCTAAAGCAGTGCCATGGAAACAATGTGAGTGTTCGATTTTACTATCCTTGTGGGGACCAGAAGTCCTTGCCAGTCCCCACAAGAGAAAATGCTATTTTAGGGATCAGGTTTAGGGTTAAGGTTATAATTAGGGTTAGGTTTTGTGGTTAAGGTTAAGGAAAATGGGATTTTGAATGGGAATCAATTGTTTGGTCCCCAGAAAGATAGTAAAACAAACATGTGTGTGTGTGTGTGTTTGTTTTGGGGTTTAGCCCTGGTTGAGCGCTTCTCAGATTACATATAGTGCTGACATTGCTAATAACACAAAATACCAATATCCTTGTTCATTTAATAAAGCCAGACATGCCCTTTGAAATGGGATGTTTTCCATATAAATCAACGAGCTGCTTTGATGTTTATGAGAGAGCATTACGAGGAGGGGAAACGTGAGAGGAGGAACCCATGGGGTTCTGGTATACTGTTCTACAAAAGACTGCACACACATCACACACACACAAACGCACAAAGTCACACACACACACACGTTCCCAGCTTCCCCACTGTGTTCACACTGAAAAGATGCATCGTCTCAGAGACTATTGTGATGCACCCCATGAATCATGTTCATAATGAAAGATAAAAGAATGCACATCATTTCCACTGTCCCAGATGAGACCGGGTTTGGACTGGCCACTGAGCATGGCAAACAGCCTTAGTGTCAGATCTGAATGCGAAATCGGTCATTTGTCCAGCATGCCGTTACCAGCTGGGTTGAAGATCTTGGAAACACAAAACTTCCCTGTTTCAGAAGGTTTGAATAAATGTTGTCGCCCTACTGAACATGATCCGGAAGGTGGCCTTGCAGGAACACTGGTTGTCTTTACTACTCCAGGGTCAACAGCATTTTAAACGGCTATAGGTGGGAAGCAAATTAAGATTACGGTCTGTGAGAACCTCATCAGTGAAACCGGTGACACACACACAATTTTGCAAACGCACACAAACACTGAAAAGTCTCTCTCAAACACACCCCTTTCTCTTAGAAACAAACACACAATTTAAATATGTTTTATTGTTACATACAGTACACGCAAAATGTGTTTTTTTCCCAGCTTGCGTATTTGACCCGCTAGGCTACCTGCCGCCCATTTCAAAGCAAAGACTCTTTCTAATCACATCCGATATGATCAAAGCAAACAGTCACACAGACACACATACTGCTATTGACCTCTGTACTAAACAACTGCTGATCAGAGACTCTCCCATGTTAAATCAGTCCGATTCTGACGTCTCTTAAACATCATGCGACGCAGCTATATCAAAGGGGGACCACCTCAGACTGTCCTGCCTGCTTTATCCTCGTCTGTCTGGCTCTCTATCCAGAAACAACATTGATTGGCCAGCGTGTCCCCTCACCTAGTTCCCAGGTCGAAATCCGTCTTAATTAGAGAAAGCAGGAAAAACATATTTCTTCTCTCTTCACTCCGGTCTTTAGGCCAAAGACTCGGTCGCATTTTCCATACTTTTGTCCCATTTTTCTCTCCGTCGCCTTTTTGTTATCTTAAAGGTTATCAGGGCGAGGGAGAGGAAGATGGAACGCCAAGGAGAGCGAGAAACAGAGAGGAGGAGGAATAGAGAGGAGGCTCATCAGTCTCTGCTTTGCTCAGCCAACATGCCATCCATTACTCCTGCTCAGACTGAAGTTACCCACACATGATTGTCTTGCCTCAACAAAGTCCTCAAATGAAGCCAAATGTGAAGCTATATTCATCTCTTCTATTTCAAAATTGGGTTTGTATAGAAACGCTCCCACAGATGAAAAGGACATACAGCTCATAGAAATCCATTCCAAAGCAATGATCTGAACGGAAGTCGGAGTTG
This sequence comes from Salvelinus alpinus, assembly GCF_045679555.1. NCBI lineage: Eukaryota > Metazoa > Chordata > Actinopteri > Salmoniformes > Salmonidae > Salvelinus > Salvelinus alpinus. The sequence continues at coordinate 62,584,868 of NC_092090.1, forward strand.
GCCAGTGATACACTATATATACACAAAGGTATGTGGACACCCCTTCAAATTAGTGGTTTCGGCTATTTTAGCCACACCCGTTGCTGTGGCCCACCAATCTCCATAGAGAAACAATGGCAGTAGAATGGCCTTACTGAAGAGCTCAATGACTCCACGTGGCACCGCATAGGATGCCACCTTTCCAACAAGTCAGTTGGTCAAATGTATGCCCTGCTAGAGCTGCCCCGGTCAACTATAAGTGCTGTTATTGTGAAGTGGAAATGTCTAGGAGCACCAACAGCTCAGCCGCAAAGTGGTAGGCCACACGAGCTCACAAAACGGGGTCGTGTGTAAAAATCGCCTGTCCTCAGTTGCAACACCCACTACCAAGGCCTCTGGAAGCACAAGAACTGTTCCTCGGGAGCTTCATGAAATGGGTTTCAATAGCTGCGCAGCCGCAAACGAGCCTAGAATCACCATGCGCAATGCCAAGTCTCGGCTGGATGGAGCGGCGTGAAGCTCGCCGCCATTGGACTCTGGAGCAGTGGAAAAGCGTTCACTGGAGTGATGAATCACACTTCACCATCTGGCAGTCCGATGGACTAATCTGGGTTTGGCGAATGCCAGGAGAACGGTACCTGCCCCAGTGCATAGTGCCAACTGTAAAGTTTGGTGGAGGAGGAATAATGGTCTGGGGCTGTTTTTCATGGTTTGGGCTAGGCCCCTTAGTTCCAGGGAAGTCTTAACGCTACAACATACAATGACATTCCAGTCAATTCTGTGCTTCTAACTTTGTGGCAACAGTTTGTGGAAGGCACTTTCCTGTTCCAGCATGACAATGCCCCTGTGCACAAAGCGAGGTCCATACAGAAATGGTTTGTCGAGATCGGGGTGGAAGAACTTGACTGGCCTGCACAGAGCCCTGACCTCAACCCCATCGGGCACCTTTGGGGTGAATTGGAACGCAGACCGCGAGCCAGGCCTAATCGCGCAATATCTGAGCCCAATCTCACGAATGCCCGTGGCTGAATTGAAGCAAGTCCCCGCAGCAATGTTCCAACATCTAGTGGAAAGCCTTCCCAGAAGAGTGGAGGCTGTTATAGCGGCAAAGGGGGGACCAAATCCATATTAATGCCAATGATCTTGGAATGAGATGTTCGACGAGCAGGTATCCACATACTTTTGGTCATGTAGTGTACGTTGCAATCCATTTGAAATAGAATATAATAAAATATATAAATATAATATAGTTCTGTGCTCTGTACGCGGAAGGAGAGGGAATGAGACCGAGTGCGAGAGAAAGATGGAGGTTTTTCCTACTGTACGTTTTCAGATCGGTGCAGATGAGGAAGAGGTGATCAGTTTAGACTATCGAGATGCACCCCAAGTCTTTTTCTGTATTTTTCTATTGGAAAGTACTCTGCATCCAGGCGGGACATGATTTGCACAGCTGGCATATGAAGCAGGTTGGCCTGAAAGCAAACCTTCACTCTGCCAATAGACCATCAGGAAAACATTTTCAGTTTGAGTACCAACAGAATCAAAACCAACATACTGACATGATTCCTAAATGACTGCCGTCTGGACCAAGGCAAACAAATCATGGACTGGCCATATTCAAACTGTCCATCAGAGCTGTGTGTGTGTGTGTGTGTTAACTCATAACAGGTGAGTGGGGAGACAGAGAGAGGAGAATCCTATCCCACCAGAGCGTAACAGGGCAGGATGGGCACGGTTTCATACGAACTGTACCGTCCGTTAAAGTGGTGTGTGTATGTGTGCGTGCAAAACACTAGGGAACAGCATCTCTGCACCCTTCACTCCTCTTCATGCTCACCCCATTCCTCAGACTCTCACTCGGGTCTTGATTTAAAAAGATGAAAAGAGGAGTGCAGAAGGAGTGCCTAGCTCACAGAGGTCTGAAAGCCTTTTAGGAGGGGATCTGGTTTTTAATGGCCTCATTCAGAGTCTGAAGGGTTCAGTTTTGTTCCAGTCAGTCCCTGAGCTAGGTTTGGGAAGGAGGTTGCCATTTAGCCAACTGCAGGGGGTGTCGTTGAGAAAATGCTGGGCTAAGCAGACTCCTAGTCTAAAGTGGGTATTTAAAAACCTGTCGATGGCAGCTCACACAGAGCCTCATGAAGTATTGAACAGGTGCTCCCGCATTATCCACATGCACGCAACATCGAATCCGGTCGTGTGTGCATGGCAGTCCTTTAAAAGTCAAACGACACGACTGCTTCCCTTCTCCCGCCGCGCCCGTCAGAAACCCAACTAAACCCGCGGGACAAGAGCGGGAAACCCGCTATAGTTGAACCAATTGAAACCCAGCCGGTCTACATCGGTCCATTTATTAAGAGGGTTTTATTAAAGCACTCCAAGCAGCTTCGGGGCTTCCTGATAACGCTCGTAAACTGACACAGAAGCCAAATGTTGAAGTGGGATGATTCTCATCAAAGCTATTTTTTCCCAGAGCAATCATTTCAACTCATAAATACTCTCCTAGGATGGATATCTCTTTGTTTATAGTGGTGATGATGGCTTCATGAAGGAGCAGTTACACACAAAAGAGAAGAGAACTCACATGGACACTTAGTATTGATTTGAAAAGACGGAGGTGGCGAAAAGGTAAATGAACACTTCCCTATTGTAAGTAAATAGAGTCAATGCAAGCTAGGTCCAACGTAAACGATCTACAATACAGTAATACAAAACACACACACAGTACGCCACATGATTCGCACATAGCCTGCAGTGTAGATTTAAATTGCATATTTGTTTTTTTGTAAACACTGTGGAACCCAAAAGGCTACATTTCGTAGAATATATGAACATAGTTTAGCCAGCACACACAGCTCCTGATGAACTGTGAAGTTGTTTGCTGACATTGGCCTGTCTAGAGTATTGCCCCCGTCACTCAAACACAACTTCATCCCAACACTGAACTTTACAACGCTGGTAGAACTCTTTGTTTACTGTGAAAATGTTCAAACTTCAACTGCCACTTGAGCTCTGCTAACCCCTCTCAGGGAGGCCTAGGTGTGAACCACACTAAACGTCACAACATGTCTGTGTGTCCCTCTCGGAAAAATGGCAGGGTCCCCTGTGTGGGTGCTCTGACAGGCCACCTAGCAACCCCTCATCTACCCAGCAAGGAAAACTTTCCCTGTTGATGGCTGTGCATGTGTGTTTGTGTGTGTGTGTGACCTGCCAACGTGGGTAGCTGTACGTGATGACACAACTAATCCTCTGACCACTTGACTACCCACGATGCCCCACTGTGGACTGGTGGCGTTCAAGGGCTATGGGTAAACACGAGGGCCGTGTTTATTTCCCTCGTTCTCCTCTTCCTCGCTTTCCCTCTCCATGACTGTTATTTCTCGACCGTTTCAGTTTCTTTGTTTCCCTTCTCTGTACTCTGTCTGTCTCTCTTGTCCGTCTCTGTGCACAAAGGTAACTAACTTTAAGAGGCAGCAGAGCAGGGGGAGAAGGAAGGCTGGCGTTGTGTTGTGTTGTAAACAGACCAGGGGGACCCCAGGCCCCTGTCTGACAGAAAGGTCACACCTTTCACACACCAGGAACAAACACAAACAGTTCACTGAAGAGGCAGCAGAGCGAAGCGAACTTTGCTTTGAGCACTTTGACTCACCCGCAGTTTGCTACTGCTACTGGCACTTCTTTAACTGGAACCCAACGAACCCATAAAGGACTTCGGTCAAACCTGAGTAACAACAGAAAAAGTAAGCTAGACCCTCATTTGAAAAAAGTTTTTTCTCGACGTCCATTTATCACAGAGCATAAAAATGTAGATCATTCTATCATATCAAAAATGAAGGCAGGGTTGGGAGCACGGTGCCTTCTACAACTGTCTGGAAAAGTTGAAATTCAGCCCAAGATCAATATTTCAACTTTAGACCCTAGTCAATTTCCAAACGTAAAAATCTATAAGATAGCTTCCCCATCTCTCCCTCTTACACAACTGGAGATCAACTACCGTCCACTTTGGAACATCGACTCTGGACATGAAGACAGCTTCTTGCACTTCTTGTAGCTGGGAACAAAGTCACACGGAGGGAGATCTGACAATAGACTATTCTCACACACACACACTCCCATCTCCCTCTATCAATGTCAACAACCCTGATGCTACCAGCGTTAGCTAGCATCTGCATGGGCGATCATCGCTACGGTGATTGATCCCGTGATTCCCTGTGGAGCGTGAATCACAAAGCAAAAATTGCCTGTCATTTGCATGACGCCCTCAGCACTTACTTTCCTCGGAGACTGTGTGTGTGCATGTGTACTGTAAGTGTGCGGGAGTGTTCGGTAGAGACACAGCATGCGCACACACACACACACACACACACACACACACACACACACACACACACACACACACACACACACACACACACACACACACACACACACACACACACACACACACACACACACACACACACACACACACACACACACACACACACACACACACACACACACACACACACACACACACACACACCAAATCATGGCTTAGAGATGAGTATGAGTAGTTCTTGTAGGCCTATCCCTGAGGATCAATAGTGCTTTGTACAGTGTCAAACAGAGGGATATCAAACGCTACTTTGGAGGAAAACCATCCATTGTATCCCTTATCACAAAGCAGGCTATCATCTCACCACACTGGAGAGAAGCACAATCAATGGCGTGTTGTAGTTACCCTGCATAGACATCCATTGAAATCCATGACATCTTACCATCCAACTGCATAAAATGGGCACAACCAGCCCTCGCCTCTCCATTGTAGTCTACTGTGATGTGCATGTGGATTGTCTGGTGAGTGTTCTGGCACAAAAGCTCAGGTGTGCATCAGCAGGTAGCTGCTATAAAATTGGCGGTGCATGGACTATGGAGTGATCAGTCCCAATTAACATTATTCACGTCGCGTGTTGGAACGCATTATATTTCCGACCCTCAAAGCTATTTTCCCTGCGCCAACCAACGCATGTTGACACGGAGGGTTGAGTTGAAGAGGATTCTCTGATCCTAGGTCTGCCTTTTATAAATAGACCACATATAGAAGTTTCCCCAATGTCAAAGTATAGTCTTCGCTAAACCTCTATATTGGATTGTTCTGTTGACAAGCCTTCCGAATTTACTCCTCCTCTCCACACGAATAGCATGTGCGTGTGTACTTTACGAGCCTTCAGAGAGAGAGAGAGAGAGAGCCACCTCCATTCTCTGTCGACTTGAGCAGTGTTTATGGACAAAGAGCTGGCTGGAACACAGAGCTCTTTAACAACCAACGGGAGATCAAACTGAAAGAGTTGACTTCACAGTCGGCAGAGACAAGCCTCCTGTTACTCCAATGTTGTATTTCTTTGAGAGGATATTGATCGTGTTGGTGTTGATTAGAAAGGCAGGTCTTTGATGTTAATCTTGGAACTATTACAGGTCTGGGTAACTGTAGACACGGCTAAGACTCTGTATAGCACAGTTAAGCTTTGGGGGGGGGGGGGATAAACCAATGGAAAATGATGCCATGGCCCATGAAAAACCCATTTAATCTTGGGTGTGTGGGTGTGTTCCCCTTTATCATCTACATAAAATGACAGTCAGTCGAAACATCTAACTTTTATGTTTCCAACACACACACACAAAATGGTGCAACCTTCCAAATACATATACATATATACACATATATAAATACATATACATATACATATTTATATATACATAAACTACTGGTCAAAAGTTTGGGGTCACTTAGAAATGTCCTCGTTTCTGAAAGAAAAACAATTTTTTTTTGTCCATTAAAATAACATTGAATTGATCAGAAATACAGTGTAGACATTGCTAATGTTGTAAATGAATGTTGTAGCTGGAAAAGGCAGATTTCTAATGGAATAACTACATAAGCGTACAGAGGCCCATTATCAGCAACCATCACTCCTGTGTTCCAATGGCACATTGTGTTAGCTAATCCAAGTCAAATCAAATCAAGTTTTGTTGGTCACATACACATGGTTAGCAGATGTTAATGTGAGTGTAGCGAAATGCTTGTGCTTCTAGTTCCGACCGGGCAGTAATATCTAACAAGTAATCTAACAATTTCACAACAACTACCTTATACACACAAATCTAAAGGGGTGAATGAGAATATGTACATATAAATACATGGATGAGTGATGGCCGTGCGGCATAGGCAAGATGCAGTAGATGGTATAGAGGACAGTATATACATATGAGATGAGTAATGTAGGGTATGTAAACATTATATAAAGTGGCATTGTTTAAAGTGACACATTTATTACATCCAATTTTTAGTTATTAAAGTGGCTAGAGATTTGAGTCAGTATGTTGGCAGCAGCCGCTCAATGTTAGTGATGGCTGTTTAACAGTCTGATGGCCTTGAGATAGAAGCTGTTTTTCAGTCTCTGGGCCCCAGCTTTGATGCACCTCTACTGACCTCGCCTTCTGGATGATAGCGGGGTGAACAGCCAGTGGCTCGGGTGGTTGTTGTCCTTGATGATCTTTTTGGGTTACCACAGCTGAAAACTGATGTGCTGATTAAAGAAGCAATAAAACGGGTCTTCTTCAGACTAGTTGAGTATCTGCACCTGTACACCTGTACTGCACCTGTACATAAGCCATCTGTAAACAGCCCATCTATCTACCTACCTACCTCATCCCCATACTGTATTTATTTATTTATCTTACTCCTTTGCAGTATCTCTACTTGCACATTCATCTTCTGCACATCTACCATTCCAGTGTTTAATTGCTATATTGTAATTACTTCGCCACCATGGCCTATTTATTGCCTTAACTTACCTAATTTGCACTCACTGTATATAGACTTCTTGTTTTCTTTTGTTCTACTGTATTATTGACTGTATGTTTTGTTTATTCCATGTGTAACTCTGTGTTGTTGTATGTGTCGAAGTGCTATGCTTTATCTTGGCCAGGTCGCAGTTGCAAATGAGAACTTGTTCTCAACTAGCCTACCTGGTTAAATAAAGGTGAAAACATTTCAAAAAAATACATCTGGAGCATCAGCATTTGTGGGTTCGATTACATGCTCAAAATGGCCAGAAACAAAGAACTTTCTTCTGAAACTCATCAGTCTATTCTTGTTCTGAGAAATGAAGGCTATTCCATGCGAGAAATTGCCAAGACTTCCTCTGTCCAGTGTCTGTGTTCTTTTGCCCATCTTTTATTTTTATTGGCCAGTCTGAGATATGGCTTTTTCTTTGCTCTGGCTGGGCCACTCAAGGACATTCAGAGACTTGTCCCGAAGCCATTCCTGCGTTGTCTTGGCTGTGTGCTTAGGGTCGTTGTCCTGTTGAAAGGTAAACATTCACCCCAGTCTGAGGTCCTGAGCGCTCTGGAGCAGGTTTTCATCAAGGATCTCTCTGTACTTTGACTCGTTCATCTTTCCCTCAATCCTGACTAGTCTCCCAGTCCCTGCCTCTGAAAAACATCCCACAGCATGATGCTGCTACCCTCATGCTTAACCATAGGGATGGTGCCATGTTTCCTCCAGACTTGACGCTTGGTATTCAGGCCATAGAGTTCAATCTTGGTTTCATCAAACCAGGGAATCTTGTTTCTCATGGTCTGAGAGTCTTTAGGTGCCTTTTGGCAAACTCCAAGCAGGCCATCATTTGCCTTTTACTGAGGAGTGGCTTCCATCTGGCCACTCTACCATAAAAGGCCTGATCGGTGGAGTGCTGAATAGATGATTGTCCTTCTGGAAGGTTCTCCCATCTCCACAGAGGAACTCTGAAGTTCTGTCAGAGTGACCATCAAGTTCCTGGTCACCTCTCAGACCAAGGCCCATCTCCCCCGATTGCTCAGTTTGGCAGGGCGGCCAGCTCTAGGAAAAGTATTGGTAGTTCCAAACTTCTTCCATTTAAAAATGATGGAGGCCACTGTGCTCTTGGGGACCTTCAATGCTGCAGAACTATTTTGGTACCCTACCCCAGATCTGTGCCTCGACACAATCCTGTCTCTGAGCTCTACGGACAATTCCTTCGGCCTCATGACTTGGTTTTTGCTCTGACATGCACTGTCAACTGTGGGAACTCATATAGACAGGTGTGTGCCTTTCCAAATCATGTCCAATCAATTGAATTTACCACAGGTGGACTCCAATCTGTAGAAACATCTCAAGGATGATCAATGAAAACAGCATGCACCTGAACTCAATTTTGATTCTCATAGCAAAGGTTCTGAATACTTATGTAAATAAGGTATTTCAGTTTGCAAAAATGTATATAAACCTGTTTTCGCTTTGTCGTTATGGGGTGTTGTGTGTAGATTGATGAGGAAAACAATTAATTTAATCCACTTTAGAATAAGGCTGTAAAGTAATAAAATGTGGAAAAAGTCAAGAGGTCTGAATACTTTCCAAATGCACTGTATGTATATATGTATGTATGTACGTACATAGGGTTGGTATACATACATATATGTGTGTGTGTGTGTGTGTGTGTGTGTGTGTGTGTGTGTGTGTGTGTGTGTGTGTGTGTGTGTGTGTTATACACACAGACACACACAGTCAAAAGTTTGGACACACCTACTCATTCATTGTTTTTCATGTAGTAACCAAAGAAGTTTTAAACAAATCAAAATATATTTTATATTTCAGAAAACTGCCTTGATGACAGTTTTGCACACTCTTGGCATTCTCTCAACCAGCTTCATGAGGTAGTCACCTGGAATGCATTTCAAATAACACGTGTGCCTTGTTAATTTGTGGAATTTCTTTCCTTCTTAATGCGTTTCAGCCAATCAGTTGTGTTGTGACAAGGTAGGGGTGGTATACAGATGATAGCCTTATTTGGTAAAAGACCAAGTCCATATTATGACAAGGACAGCTCAAATAAACAAAGAGAAACGACAGTCCAATACTTTAAGACATGAAGGTCAGTCAACACGAAAATTTTCAAGAACTTTCAAAGTTTCTTCAAGTGAAGTCTCAAAAAAACATCAAGCTCTATGGCTCTCATGAGGACCGCCACAGGAAAGTTACATCTGCTGCAGAGGATAAGTTCATTAGAGTTACCAGCCTCAGAAATTGCAGCCCAAATAAATGCTTCAAAATTCAAGTAACAGACACATCTCAACATCAACTGTTCAGAGGAGACTGTGTGCATCAGGCCTTCATGGTCGAATTGATGCAAAGAAACCACTACTAAAGGACACCAATAAGAAGAAGAGACTTGCTTGGGCCAAGAAACACGAGAAATGGACATTAGACCAGTGGAATTCTGTCCTTTGGTCTGATGAGTCCAAATTAGATTTTTGGTTCCAACCGCCGTGTCTTTGTGAGACGCAGAGAAGGTGAACGGATGATCTCCGCATGTATGGTTCCCACCATGAAGGATGGAGGAGGTGTGATGGTGTTGGGGTGCTTTGCTGGTGACACTGTCTGTGATTTATTTAGAATTCAAGGCACTCTTAACCAGCATGGCTACAACAGCATTCTACAGCGATACGCCGTCCCATCTGGTTTGCGCTTAGGAGGACTAACATTTGATTTTCAACAGGACAATGACCCAATACACCTCCAGGCTGTGTACGAGCTATTTGACCATGAAAGAGTGTGATGGAGTGCTGCATCAGATGACCTGTCCTCCACAATCATCTGACCTCAACCCAATTGAGATTGTTTGGGATGAGTTGGACCACAGAGTGAAGGAAAAGCAGCCAACAAGTGCTCAGCATGTGGGAACTCCTTCAAGACAGTTGGAAAAGCATTAATCATGAAGCTGGTTGAGAGAATACCAAGAGTGTGCACAGCTGTCATGAAGGCAAAGGGTGGCTACTTTGATATGAAATATTTTTTGATTTGTTTAACACTGTTTTGGTTACTACATGATTCCATAGTTGTTATTCAATAGTTTTGATGTCTTCACTATTATTCTACAATGTAGAAAATAGTGAAAATAAAGAAAAACCCTTGAATGAGTAGGTGTGTCCAAACTTTTGACCGGTACTGTATATATGCTAATACTAGATATTATCATAGAGCTAGGACTGAGCATGTCTTGATTTAGGAGAAAATGTCCTCCGAGACGGGGGTCAATTTACTGAGAGATTATATCCATTTACACATGGATTCTACAGAAACTTCCCCTCCTCCAGTGGACAGAACCTGTGGTCCAGCAGTACACGGTTTATGTTACGGAGGAGAGACAAAGTCCTACGCTCTAAACACGTAAGCTTAGATACATGTGAGCGTGTGTGATCCCCACTAGCAGTCTTAGGGGTCCAGCCAGACCAGAACATAAATATTTCCTATCTCAATGCACTTTCAATTACCCAGGGTTACAGAGGGACTATTAACCTGGTAAACTACAACACACACACACACTGGATATTTACTAGATGTAGCCCCCTCCAAACACTTGCATTAAAACAGGTATTCCCAAACCCCCAGGGGTACGTGCAAAAAATAAATTCCAGTCCATTTATATTTTCCAATGGGGCTATACATATGGGTGAGGTTGTTTTCTCGCCTGAGTAGCCCCGTTTTACTGCCAAAAATACAATTAAACCATCTAGTGTTCAGCGAAATAACAACACAATGTCAAATACAGGTAGCCTCGTCAAATCATTAACATCCAATCACATTAACCGATACTCTCTCGCGGGAATTCCACTAACGCCCCTTATGTTGCCAAACGTAGCTGCTGCTCATTCCGTTGGCTCGAAAATTGATAAATGGTTCAAAAAAGTGTAAGGCCCGCGTCCATAGAGACACATACCAGCTCTACTGGTAGAACTGCTACTACCAGCAGTACAACACCTGCACCTTTCGACGACGAGTTGTTCTGCTCCCACGAGCACATCCATTGCTAGCATCAGTAATTCTACATTTGTTGTTAGCCCAGCTAGTATGGACGCTGACAGTTGTGAATCTGATGCAGCCGAAGAGCTACTGCCCCCTTACCCGGGAAAGCACCGAACAACAGACGGGGACGTTGGACCATCGAAGAGGCGCAAATATGATGAGAACTACATTGATTTGGGGTTCACTTATATTGGGAGTAGTGCCTTTCCTCAGCCATAGTTTGTTATATGCGCAAAAGTACAATCTCACAACTCGATGAAACCTTCACTCTTAAGCAGACATTTGGAAACAAAACACGCCAATTTGAAAAATAAGCCGCGGGACTTTTTGGAGGGAGAATTAAGATGAATTTCGAGTAGTAAGACATGTATTAAAGCAAAATATACCATTAATAAGAAGGGGCTAGAAGCATTTTATATGGTGAGTTGCCGAGTGGCTAGGACAGGCAAGCCCCATACTATTGTGAAGGACTGAATTATTCCTGCTGCCACGGATATGGCTGGGACAATGCTGGGGAAAAGGCCCCAAAAAACTATACAGACGATGCTTTCATCAAACAACACTGTTTCACGATGCATCAGTGACATGGCAGGAGATGTTTTGAAACAATTACTGCTTCGCATACATGCCAGTGAATTATATACGTTACAGCTGTATGAGTAAACAGACGTGGCCCTGGCACAGCTCCTGGTATATTTCCGTTACGTTTATGGGGGGTCAATTAAGGAAGACATCCTCTTCTGCAAACCACTGGAAACCAGGACAACAGGAGAGGATATTTTTATAGTTCTGGGCAGCATTGTGACATCAAATGGACTTTGGTGGTCAAGATGTGTTGGTATCTGTACTGATGGCGCAAAATCCATGACAGGGAGACATAGTGGAGTGGTAATGCTTGTGCAAGCAGTTGCTCCCCACGCTACTTGCGTACACTGCAGCATCCACGAGAGGCTCTTGCTGCCAAGGGAATGCCTGACAGCTTGAAAGACTATTTTGGACACTACAGTGAAAATGGTTAACTTTTTTAAAGCAACGCTGTTGATGGAATTTATATGTTTAAATGAATGATTAGAATATTCCACCCTGAAACCATATAAAGGACAGTGAAATTGATCAGAATCATAAAATTATAATTATTGATGTGTGTAGTGTTAGTCAGTAAAATTATAATAAATTATGTGTGTAGTTTTAGTCATGATGTGTGTAGTTTTAGTCAGAATTAGGGTAAGACAATATAACAATATGTCTCTATGGTATCTTAAACACAGACTGTCTTAGCAGAAGTCGGTGCCGACCTGGCTAGAGGCCTCTGAAAGATTGGGGAAAGGATGGGAAGTACTTCCCACGGTCTCCCTATCTTGAGGGAGGACGGGGAGTGATTCTCACGGTCTCCCCAAATCTTTGTCGGCTGGGTAGTGGGACAGTGTGTGCGTAGGATACCTAATGTTTGTGTGCAAAAGTATGTGCGTAAGGAGCTAGTATAAAATGAATGGTTTTGTACAACGAACTTGCGCGCCCGTGATTAAACATTTTGACTATCATAGCTGGGGCCTCCGTCTGTTTCATTCAACCAGTATCTTACAAATCCTGGGTTGCAGACTGAGTAGTTTAATTGAATTGGGTTTATGAACATTGAGAACACAATTCTCGTGACAAACGCCCAATGACTCTCGTGTATTTTCTGCACTATGCAATGATATGGGCAGCGACCATGTAACGCTTTTAAAACATACAGAAGTGTGCTGGTTATCAAGGGGCAAAGTATTGACACGTATCGTGTATTTGTGGCAGGCTTACAATGATGGCAAAAAACAACATTTGAGAGTGCGCTGACCCTGGTGCTAGAGGGGTACGCAGCTGGAGGTTGAATGTTTGAAGGGGTACGGGACTATAAAAAGTTTGGGAACCACTGCATTAAAACATCAAACACTAAGACTCACTGGGCCTGAAACGGATGTGTGTGTTCCACCAGCCATCGAGACATTGTCCCCCCTCTCGCTTCCCTTCCTTTCCGATGCTGCTCAAATCTACACCGCATCCCCTCTGCCTTATCAGTGTCACCATAGGTCAGAAGAATGTGGGGCTCACCTGAAGCCAGCAGCCCCCTCTGCCTTCATCGCCTCTGGGCATGTGGCCCCGGCCTGGCAGGGCCTAATGACTAGACCTAGAGGTGGGCCGCGGGGCTGGTGACAACCTCAGGAATTAGGAGAGTGCACACACACATGCTTTCAAGACCTATATTAACAAACACAGACACAGGGAAACACACACACACACACACACACATACATATTTATTCAGAAGGCCTGTAAGAGCAGCAAAGAATCAGTAGACTGCAGGCGTGTGACAGGGCCAGGGAATTATAGGCCTGTTCCATTGGGTAGTCAGACCAAAGCACATCCACAGAGATTATGCAGGAGGGAGGAGAGATAGTGATGGGAGGACCTGAACAGGAAATATGCTGTATTCATACAGTGAGAGAGCCGGGGTAGTTTCTTACCTCGAGCTGGAGTAAGACAGGTAGCACCTTGGGATGTCTTACTTATACATACACAACATCCAGCAAGCAGGTGAATATGAGAAATGCACTGTCATTTCCACAATGTAGCCTATTCCCCATTGTGTCTGTATTCTCCATTGTGTAGCTAATCACACCGTACATAATGTGTCCAGCATGCTCTCACTGTGTCCGTTTCAAACTCACAGCCCCAGTGTAGCTGTTACAGAATATCTCAGTAGTACGTATGTAAACAGTGGTGTGTACGTGTGATACATACAGAATAGAGGGACAGGAGGCAGGGGAGAGACAAGACAAAGAGATGGAGCGAGTGGGTGATGGTGTATCGTATATGTAAGGGATAAACACTGACGTTCTGTACATTGCCTTGGAAATAATGGACCACGCAGCCGGGACGAGGCGGAGTCCCTTGGTGGCGTACATTTTTCTGAGGTAATGTACAGAACGGAGGTGTTTATCCTGCTTATACCACAGTTGCTAAAGAAAACAATACTAAGGCACACATTTGCCAGTAGAAATAACATGCTTTCATTGATAGTTTATATATTTTTTAAAGAGTCCATTGCCAGAGATGCGACCCAGTTGTTCATTATTTTTGTTCCGTTGCCATGCTGTGTGCCAATGTTCTTATTTCTTGCTAGCTAGCTAGCCAGCCAACTACAGCTGGCACAGTCGCGTCAACCTCTGCAGCGAGAATAAAAGCAAAGTAGCTGCATTTGCGTTTGTTTAAGCTCGTTTTATCGTGAAATTAATTTGGATAGATCCATAACAAATGAGCTAATGACACGCGATCTTGCCTAGCATAGAAACGTTTGCCTTATCGTCAGGACACCACTGTTCATTACGAGGAGATCGCATTGCATATCAAACACTCTAAGCTAAAAGCTAGCTAAATAGTTGGTTCCTAGCAAACATGCCAACATGACAACCGAATTCAACAATATCCATTGCTGAAAACAGGTGGCCAATCTAGAAACGTGAGACAGCACAGATGACAGCATAGCACCACTTGCGTCATGACTGAAACATTGACGGACCGGAGAAATGTATGTTCATCCCATCATACATCACATTAGGTCATCAGATGTCTCTGCAAAAACAAATGAATGCTCGTTCGCTAGCTAAGTTTTTCCTCTTCTGACCTGCGCTTACAATGTATTCAATTTCGGTGTGTGTAGCTGTTGGTTTAGCTTTCTGTAACTTTGTAGCAAGTACAGTCTGCATGTGCAGTGCTTTATATTGCATCATGATTAGGTTTTTGAATACTAGAATGCCCTTCTAGCCTATCAGAAACGAGGATTCAACAACGCTCTGGTATAATTTGCATTATAAACTGGGTGGATCGAGCCCTGAATGCTGATTGGCTGACAGCCATGGTATATCAGACCGTATACCACAGGTATGACAAAGCATTTATTTTCACTGCTCTAATTACGTTGGTAACCAGTTTATAATAGCAATATTATAACCTCGGGATTTGTGGTAAATGGCCAGTATACCACGACAAAGAACTGTATCCAGGCACTCCGCATTGCGTCGTGCTTAAGAACAGCCCTAAGCCGTGGTATATTAGTCATATACCACACCTCCGCGGGCCTTATTGCTTAAACATAACCTCTGAGATTTCAACATGAATCCACAGATACTGTCCATTTCTTCCAAACACAACAGGCTTGAGACAATTAGAACATTATCTCGCCCATAACTGTTACAGCTGACAATGAATGGGAATGGGCAGCTGTTAAACTGGAGAGTGCACCATTAACACGGCCTGCACGGCAGCTAATGGCCTCTCTCGTGTGTGTGTGTGTCTAATTAGCGAATCATATCACAATTGGACCTAGGGTCATCGTCAAACACTCATTTACTGCCATATTGGCCACGTCAATTCTAATGCTATGTCAGCAAACGATTGTCTCGGAAAAGATCGACTTGACAAAAACACTGGCGAACGTGCAGTGGTTAAACGTGTGAGTTGGAGCCATTTCTTTTAGAAAAGTAACGGCACCACGATGACGCTGTCCCTAACCTTATGGAAAATACCACACTGACCTTAGATCAGTTTCATTTCATCCCCAGTTTAATCCTAACCACCCCCCCCCCCCCAGGTGTGTGTGTGAAGGTTCTGTGCAGACTTAGAGAACCGCGGTTCGCAGGATTGAAACGGAGCAGAACACAGGGAGGGGGCGAGACAGACAGAGAAAGAGAGAGACAGAGAGATGGACAGGAGCCAAGGATCAGTCTAGACACTAATACACCAGGCATGAGACACACAGGCTTTATTGGGACCGTAACACACAATACACACACACACACACACTCACATATTTAGACAATAAGTCACGGCAGTGGGTTTATTGTATTGGCGGTGTGTGTGTGTGTGTGTGTGTGTGTGTGTGTGTGTGTGTGTGTGTGTGTGTGTGTGTGTGTGTGTGTGTGTGTGTGTGTGTGTGTGTGTGTGTGTGTGTGTGTGAGAGAGAGAGAAAGCGCGCCCAAACAATCTGGACCTACAGTAACGGCTCAAGGAAGAGACTTTGTACTATATACCGAACAAATAAACCACTGACAAGATGCACAGACAAGCTAACACACTGCATGATGCCGGTTATACATACTAGTAGGTGTGTGTGTGTGTGTGAGAGAATAACATGTACGCCCTTTAGTACACAAAGCAGCCTTACCCCATCCAGAGTCTGATGATGATCAAAAGACAGAGGAAAGAGGGATGGAGAGAGGGAGTCTTAAAGACGGCATTAGAAGGATGCATAAAAATCGAATATTATGGGATAGGCCAACTGGGGAGACGGCCCAGCGGGGGATGTCACAGAGATATGGTATCCGTGGGGATCTGTGTGATGTGGGAAGGGGAAGCAGCAAAACCTTGGTTTAGTAGTATGCCTACACTCAGATACAATCCTGCTCAAAACACACACAGATGTATACACACCGAGGCAAACACACACACACACACACACACACACACACACACACACACGCACACACACGCACACACACGCACACACACTCAGACAGGAATGCACTCACTGATATGAAAACAGTTCCAGGGTTGTTTCTGGATCAAAAAGGGTCTAAGAGAAGATTTGAGGCCTCCATCTCGGCGGTGTATTGTATTTTTAAGCCAATTTCCTGCAAATCTACACATTTCTCCATGGAGCTGAGATTAAGGATGTGACAGAAGTAAAAAATGAAAATAAAAATTCGCTTCATGTTGAAACTGACATTTTTTTATCGTTTAAAACAATCTACTGCAGTCCTGGCTACCTACCATTTACATTTTAGTCATTTAGCAAATGATCTTATCCAGAGCGACTTACAGTTAGTGCATTCATCTTAAGATAGCTAGCTGGGACAAGCACATATTACAGGCATAGTAAATACACTTTCTCAATAAAGTAGCTTTAAGTCAAAAGTCAAGTGCAAGTGTTGGTTCAGGAAAGTGTTATACTGAACCAACGGCACTCACCTTAGTGCTTTCTCCCACCCACTCAGTGACGATGTTAGTTAATGCAGTTTCAAAGTTGAAACAGGAAATGGCCTTCCCCAAAATCTAATCGTCTAGAATGTCATTGATCAGTACGCTGTAGCGTTAAGACTTCCCTTCACTGGAACTAAGGCCCGAACCATGAACAACAGCCCCAGACCAATATTCCTCCTCCACCAAACTTAACAGTTGGCACTATGCATTGGGGCAGGTAGCGTTCTCCTGACATCCACCAAACCCAGATTTGTCCGTCGGACTGCCAAATGGTGAAGCGCGATTCATCACTACAGAGAAAGCGTTTCCACTGCTCCAGAGTCCAATGGCGGCAAGCTTAACGCCACTCCAGCCGACACTTAGCATTGCGCATGGTGATCTTAGGCTTGTGTGCAGCGGCTCGGCCATGGAAACCCATTACATGAAGCTCCCGACGAACAGTTATTGTGCCGACGTTGCTTCCAGAGGCAGTTTAGAACTCGGTAGTGAGCGTTGCAACCGAGGACAGACAATTCTTATGTGCTACCCGCTTCAGCACTCGGCGGTCCATTCATGTCTTTCATTTTCCCAACGCAGTTAAGCCAAAACCACGCCTCGTTATTCAGAGAGATGTTCTACAATGCTTTGAGCGCTCTCCAAGTCTGGAAGTGAATATCACATAGCGCGAAATTTCAGTCACTGATTAATAACATTTGCCCTTCTACTTCAAGATTGATAAATATAATAACATAATGTATAATAACATAGAGCTAGCCATTAACGTCCCTTAACGCTCAACGACAGATTCAATGGCTGTAGCATAGCGTATTCGACTGAATGATTCACTAATAAATATTTGAGAAATTATGAATAATAAGCATATCCTTTTACCTGATAATAGACTACTAATGATAATACAACAACTTCAAATACCGAGCTAGTAACGTTAAGTAGTCTAGGAAAACTTAGCTGACCTTCAATTGACGGAGTTCTGAGACATTTTTACAACTCCTTGAAACTCTAAAAATAAATAGAGATGGGCAAATGTTACCAAACATGATTATAATAGGCCTGCATTACGGTAGGCAGCTAATTGTTCAATTACTTTCCATCCTTACCTTGGAAGGCCACTGTCTCTGTGCTGATCGCCTGTGAGTGAGACATTAGCTAGCCAATGGGAGCGTAGTAGAACGTCCCTCTGAATAACGGGGCGTAGTTTTGGGTTAACTGCGTTGGGGAAAAAGAAAGACGCAAGTCCATTCTGTGAGCTTGTGTGGCCTACCACTTTTCAGCTGAGCCGTTATAGACCCTAAACGTTTCCACTTCACAATAACAGCACTTACAGTTGAACGTGGCAGCTCCACCAGGGCAGGACTATGACGAACTGACTTGTTGGAAAGGTGGCATCCTGTGCCTTGTTGAAAGTCACTGAGCTCTTCAGTACGGCATTCTTCCGCCAATGTTTGTCTATGGAGATTGCATGGCTGGGTGCTCAATTTTATACATCTGTGAGCTGAAATAGCCAAATCCACTAATTTGATGGGGTGTCCACATACTTTTGTATATATAGTGTATGTAGCTCTGGTAATATGAATAACTATTGAAAGGTAGCTGGTATGCATTTTTCTACATTCTAATGGACATGGAGCAACCTTTGGTAGGTAGGCTGCTAGCATGCTTCGGTACAGCAAAGCCAAGTCAGCCCATGCTTTGTCACAGGGGAAGTGAAATGATACAATTATGATACAATTACGTTACTCATGATCATGCAAGCCATAAATGACATGCAACTAAGTTCCTTGGATTCTCTTTCACGGGTGTCTTTTCATTATCTGGATAGACACTTGCGGTTTCTAATGTTACACCAATAAAAGAAGTGGGGTGTGTGGTGAAGTAAAACTTTAGTAGTCAAAACCATTCATCTTGGGGCGACAGGGCGAGCGGGTTTGCAAAACGCTATCATATCACACAATTATACCATTTATAAAATAGTCAGATACAGTCCCTTCAGAAAGTATTCACACCCCTTAACTTCTTCTACATTTTGATATGTTACAGCCTGAATTTAAAATTGATTCAATGTAGATGTTTTTGTCACATGCCTACACACAAAGCCCCGTAATGTCAAAGTGGAATTTTTATAACTTAATAAAAAATGTTCTTGAGACAGTAAGTATTCAACCCCTTTCTTCTGGCAAGCCTAAATAAGTTCAGGAGTAAAAATTTGCTTAGCAAGTCACATAAGTTGCATGGACTCACTCTGTGTGCAATAGTAGGTGTTGAACATGATTTTTCAATGACTACCTCATCTCTGTACCCACACATACAATTATCTGTAAGGTCCCTCAGTCGGGCAGTGAATTTCAAACAGAGTCAACCAAAGACCAGAGAGATTTTCCAATGCCTCGCAAAGAAGGGCACCTATTGGTAGATGGGTAAAACAAAAGAAAATCCCTTGGAGCATGAAGTTATTAATTACACTTTGGATGGTGTATCAATACACCTAGTCACTACAAAGATACAGATGTCCTTCCAAACTCAGTTGCCGGAGAGGAAGGAAACCACTCAGGCCAATGGTGACTATAAAACAGTTACATCTTAATGGCTGTGATAGGATAAAACTGAGGATGGATCAAAAACATTGTAGTTACTCCACAATACTAACCTAAATGACTGAGTGAAAAGAAGGAAGCCTGTACAGTAAAAAAATATTCAAAAAGTTGCATCCTGTTTGAAACACGGCACTAAAGTAATACTGCAAAAATGTGGCAAAGTGTTATGTTTGGGGGCAAATCCAATACAACATTTTACTGAGTACCACTCTCCATATTTTGAAGCATGGTGGTGCCTGAATCATGTTATGGGTATGCTTGTAATCGTTAAGGACTTGGGAGTTTTTCAGGATAAAAAAAGAAGAAGAAAAGGAACGGAGCTAAATTTACACTGGAGTTGCACAATCCAATTGTGGAATGTCTCTTATAGACTTACCCAGAAAGACTCACACCTGTAATCCCTGCCAGAGGTAATTCTAACCTGTATTGACTCAGGGGGTTGAAAAATTATCATCTACTCAAGATATATTTGTGTTTTATTTGTCATAATTTCTTTACAAAATGTTTGAGTATTTTGCGTAGATCGTTGACAAAAAATAATGACAATTAGATCAATTTTAATCCCACTTTTTAACACACCAAAAAAAGTCAAGGGGTGTGAATACTTTGAAGGCACTGTATATATTTTTAACACAGACTAGCTCAAAAATAAGTGACAAATTATCCAACGGATTCTGAAAATTTTCTGATAAAAAAAGTGGAGGTTTAAAAACATAAGTTTGCACCCCCTATTTTAATTTGCTCCATGGCTCAGGAGGCCAAGTGGACACAAGGCTGTTTTGCCTCAGTCGCGAATAGGAATAACTTTGCAGCTGTTTCCGATTAATTAATAACACCATGCTGGTGGGTGGTAACATTCAAATAAAACTAAGCATAGGCTGTAAAGTCACCGCATTCACACGGACTTGCACAAAGCGGGCAGATCGGATTGGTCACTTCAAGGCCAAATACACTGAGTGTACGAAACATTTAGAAGATCTTGTTAATATTGAGTTGCACCCCCTTTGGCCCTAAGAACAGCCTGACGCTCTGCCATTTTTCCAGCTTTACGACGATAACGTGCAGAGCACTTTATATCTGTGGCAAATAATTAGAAGAATCATTATCATCTCCTACTAACGTTACAACATTGATGCGCTAGGTATTTGTGATAACTGCACTGTGATTTTAATGTAATAGAAGTTTTCAGTTAGGGACTTTTTTTCTAAAAGTTAACGATCTCAATTTTCGATTAAACGTCACACCCCTAGCTGATATATACTTGCTGTTTTAAAGCTAATTTCCTGCAATTCTACATATTATGGCATGGAGCCGAGAGAACATTTTGCCATTTTAAAGCTAATTTCATGCAATTCTATGCATTATGGCCAACACACACAACACTGTGTTATTTTGCTTAAACATAAAATCAATACTGCTAAACTCATTGTTTTTGGAATTTTAAATTCTCCCTGACTGTCTTGCATTTATTTTGGCGATTGTTAGTTCTCAAAGATTATATTATTTAAAAATATATAATAGGTCCATTATCTGTTCAACACTGAACAAAAATATAAACGCAACATGTAAAGTGTTGGTCCCATGTTTCATGAACTGAAATAAAAGATCCCAGAAATTTTCCACACACACAAAAAGCTTATTTCTCTAAAATGTTCAGCACAAATTTGTTTACATCCCTGTTATTGAGAATTTTATCCTTTGTCAAGATAATATGCCACACTTGTCAGGTGGATGTATCAAGAAGCAGATTAAATAGCACCTTGTGCTGCGGACAATAAAATGTGTATTTCTGTCTGTAATAAAACAAATTCAGATTGGCCTGGCTCCCCAGTGTCGTGAAAACCATAGATTAAGGACCTGATTTATTTATTTCAATTGACTGATTTCCTTATATGAACTGTATCTCGACAAAATACTTGAGATTGTTGCATTTATATTTTTTATCTGGGGGGGATTTTAACACCTTTGGTCTTAGACACATTGAAAAAACGCTTAGGCGGCCCGTCCAAGGATGACAGAAAGATCCGAGTCTAGACTGAACACAGGCACACAAGCTGTGTGGCAACATGCGTCAGTGACACACAGAGAGAGAGAGCGAGAGAGAGACAGAGAGCGAGAGAGAGACAGAGAGCGAGAGAGAGACAGAGAGAGCAAGAGAGAGACAGAGAGAGGATACGGTGATACATTATTAACCCTCCTTCTCTGCTGATTTGGTCTGCGCGCACACACACATAGCCAGGGCCCATAAAGTCTGGATTATTTACAGTACATGACTAATGTAGAGGGGTTAAGACTTTGATATTGCCCCAGTGGCCACTTTGATGCTCTAATCCTGCAGCAGCCTCTGCCCTGCACCAAACACATACTGCATGAGGCTGGCACACACACACACACACCCACACCACAGGAGAATGGAGAACACACACGTACGTATACACCATATCAGAACCCATCTCCTCTCCTGTGCGTGTTATTTATTTCCCGTAGCCTGCAGGTAACTGTGGCATTTTGGTACTCAGATATGTTTCTAACTGCATTTAGCTCCAACACCAACCAATACAGGTGGGGGGGGGGGGGGGGGGGGCGAGGGTAGGGCTGATATGGTGACCGTAATACCACCACACCCGGCAGTCAAGATTCATGACCGCAGTCAAATTCCACGTGACCCGTTGAGTCACGGTAACTAGGCTTCTCCGAAACTGCGCTCGCTCTGATGCCACTGATGGTCTTTAGTAGCCTACCAAACGTGCTAAAGGCCAGTCGCTAATGTCGGGTACTCAGCGCTCTATTGTCCCTCTAATCACTCTGACATCAATGCAAATCAAAAATCTAAATCAAACACTTCACGAGAGCCCTGGCATTCATAGTTTGACTTGAATAGGATCCCCTGTTGCCAGAGAGCCAGCTCCTCATAGCTGGTTGACTCATGGAATGAAATAAATGTTCCTATAAGCCCATGTTGCGTAACATTCCGATAGGCTATGCTATGCAATTGCATGAGTATACTGTGTTGATGGCCTTTCTTTAAATCCCATCAGCTTTCTATAGGCTCGGCGTACTATATCTATACCTCGCCTTTCCTCATTTTAAGCACATCGCGTCACTTTACAACCAGAGTAGGCTACCTGGAAAATGAACCGCGGGAAAAGTGTCCTCCATTCGCTATTCAAATGCATACGGATGACATGTCTTCTTTACCACCTGCCCCTGTTCCGACAGGTGCATGATAACGGCCCATTCTAAATCAAAACTCATTTCACACAAAGGATATTATTTAGTATATGTAAAGACAAGATTATGTTGAGAATAGTCTGATGGGTGAGAATATGACCACTTGTGAATGATGCCCAGCGTGTGCAGTCAAAGGCAAAAAAAAAAAAGAATCATCAAAATTCATTTCAAATCATAGTCGTATATGCATCATGTAGCCTAGCCCATAGGCCTATACGTTTTGATAAGGTTTGTACCACAACTAAAGTGGCCAAATAACTCTACACACATCCTAAAAGGCCCAATACCCCCTGGAATATGGTTGGAGAGCCCATAGCCTACAGAGAGCCAAGTGAAACACAACCTAGTCTGGCCACTATTTAAAAGAGGATCCCAGATTTCTCATGCTGCTATATTTATTTGTCAAACCTTAAAATGAAGCACATTAATCTGCTTTACAACCGGTGTAGCCTACCTGGCATGTTAAAAACGTAACCGGACATAACCTCCATACCAGTGCCGGCTAGGTTTGACATAATTTATTTTTTTAGGGGGGGGGGGGGGGGGGGGGTCAAAATAAAAAATTATTCCACTAATATTAGCATGCTATATGTAAAGACCAGATTAAATTGAGAATAGTTTGATGGGTGACAAAATGATCGAGTGCTCGTCTAATTGGGAATACGAGACTGATGAAGTGCGTGCCGATTGGGCAAGAAACAGAGCACTTGCCATTCAAGTGCAGCCTTAGAACCTATTAAAATCAAAACATATAGCCTAACATCTGTATCACAACTGAAGTTGCATGAGCGACTCAGAATAGGCCATTCCATTCTTCTGAATAGGCTAACTTTCCTTCATATCATAATGTTTCTTTAGATCTACCTAAAATAAATCATGGATTTATTGTAATGGTGTAGGGCAGGCTATATCAAATGTATTTATTAGACTTTTTTAAAAAGTGGCTGTTGCAAAAAGGTCCACAACAGTGGCTTGTAGACTATGCGTGGAAGCCGGAGATGCGCAACAGTGTTTATGTTGATTAACGGTCAATTACCTTGAGACCGGCAGTTATTCGCATGACAATCACCGGCTGACAACATGTCATGACCACCACAGCACTAGTCGAGAGGGGTCTCCACCACATTTACATTTACATTTAAGTCATTTAGCAGACGCTCCACAACACATACACGTTCAAAGGAACTGAGACGTATCTGCACACTCAGACACAAAAATACACACACATTACGTGGAGCCAAGGAACGAGTCATGTTTGCACACACACACACACACACACACACACACACACACACACACACACACACACACACACACACACACACACACACACACACACACACACACACACACACACACACACACACACACACACACACACCCTCCCTCTAAAAACAACAAACAAGGAGAACAACAATGGAGGGGAACACGAAAGGAGAGAAAGCAGAGGTGGATCGCTAGTGGGCTTTTAAGTCGGAGAATAAAAGGTCCCTTTGGAAAGAAGGTTCCTACGGTGTTTAACCTTGTGTGGGCAATCAGAGGGGACTGAATAAACCGTAGCACAAATACGGACATTGACAAAGCCTCGGGGACCCATAACATGGAAGCAGCTTGAGGGACACAATGAAAGGCAGCTTGTAGAAAGTATGAGTGAACCTACTGTACACAGGGGAGAGAGAGAGGGAGAGAGAGGAAGTCCAGTCAAATACAGCACATTGTTGTACGTTCCCAAATAGTCTGCCTGCAATACTGCAACTAAACCATACAATAACCTGTAGAACTACAGCAGAGAGTAATCATTTTTAGCTTACAATTTCCACCTGACTCAGGGACCCTCCGAAATCCCCGCGGTGATAGAGCAGACACAGCAACTCAGCACGTCTCGCACCCTCACCAGGTGTTGCTCAGATCGGTAAAGGAGGTATGACAAAGCCAGAGGAGAAGGAAAATGGAGCTATAAATGATCGATGTGTCGCAGAGCAAATGGAGAGAGATGATTTCATGTGGATGGTCTGATGTGTGGTTGTGGACTGCAGCTATGAAACATGCATGGGTTGTTTCTGGGGGGCGATGAATGTTTGATGGATGAAGTGAAACAATGAAGGTAGAGATTGGAGAGGTCAAAAGTCAGAGGTGTGAACATTCTCCAATATCGCATTCCCTCCTGATGGACAGTAAGCCGAACCAACAGAACAGGGCCAACTCTATGATTGAACACATTTTCATCTCTAGCATTACACACTGAGGAGGCTACTCAAACACTTATGGTAAAAACATCAGGATTCAGCTTAATCTTTGGAGCGCAAATCATAAATAGTTCAAGCCCCACCTAAGTGTGTGAGACAAAAAACAACTTGGTCAAATAACAAGAACTTGGTCTGACTTAGTGTGAGTTAGACCAAGCACCTTGAAACTCTCCCAGTCCACAGCACTGGGGTATAGGCTCATTATTATGGCCATGCCTATAAGCCAAACCCACCTCGCTTCTCAGCTTCTCACCTTCAAAACTTCAGAGGACGACACTCTGATAATGGGTTTAAAAACCCCTTTCAGAATCATTCAAATGAAAATGGGAACAACTTTGGTGAATTTCCAAAGATTAAAAACCTTTTAGTGTTACTTTTGGTTGAGTTCCTCCAACAATCACATCTTCACTGAGGAGAGGACTGTGCCAGGTAGATCACATCTGGGGCCCAAGGGAGAGAAAATGAAAATGGTCGAAAAAGGGCGGGGAGGAAGAGAGGAAGAAGAAAAATAGGGAGAAAGAGAGAGGGCAAACCCAGTGGTCACTATCAGATCATATTCAGAGCATTTCTATTCACCTCAGTAACCATTAAAGCTAGGTGTCATACAATACCTAAGAGAGAAAAAAGGGAGAGAGAGACAGAGATGAAAGCGCAGAGAGAGAGAGAGAGAGAGAGAAACAGTGGGGAGTTGGGAGAGAGGGCGATCACGGTTGAACTAAAACTAAGGAGCATTACCATAAAGGAGTAGGCCTAATCACTGACATAAAAGCTTCTCCCGCTGAGTTAAAGTGCTTTGGAGAAACAACAGAATGGGAAAGAAACAAGAAGAGCGAAATTAGCGTAGCAACTATTGGCTTGTTTGACAGCCACGGCTGAGAAAGCAATGTCTTTTGCTGATGGAAGGGAGAAAGAACAAGGGGAGAGAGGAAGAGAGTGGGGCGAAGGAATGGGGAGAGCGTGTGTAGGAGAGACTGACAGAGAGAGAAAGTCAGAGGGTGAAAGAGCAAGAAAATTAGAAAGCCCAAAGGGCTCTTTCTGTCCATTTCTGCATCATTCTCTCCTATTAGTGCTACTCTTCCGCCTGTCCAAACACTGCCGAAGCCTAATAAAGCCTGAACACAGACACACACTGTTGAATAAAACCCTGCCTCTCTAATGGCCATCAGGAGACGAGTATATCCACTTCGGTTTTAAAACTGACCTCCACACACACCAGACTCACTCACCCAAAAACTTGGACATTTTAAAAATGGGCACGATTTGGGTTGTTTGTCATTTTCCATCTTCCAACCGTTTGGAGGGTAAGGATAAACATCGAAAAGCATTTTCAGGGCAACGTAGGGTAGATACCAGCTTGTGTTCAAACCACTGTATCACTATAATGGAAAGTTGGTGGAAAGTGTTTAACTAAGATGAAGAAGTACAGGTAAAATAAAGGAAACACCACAAGCCACTTGGCATAGATTCTACAAGTGCCTGCGACTACTGAAGGGACGCAACGCCATTCTTCCATGAGAAATTCCAGCATTTGGTGTTTTGTTGATGGTGGTGGAAAACGCCGTCTCAGGCGCCGCTCCAGAATCTCCCATAACTGTTTAATTGGGTTGAGATCTGGTGACCAAGATGGCCTTGGCATATGGATTCATCGTTTTAACGCTCATCAAACCATTCAGTGACCACTCGTGCCCTGTGGATGGTGGCATGTTCATCCTATTGCGTCATAGCCAGAGTAGCCAAAATATTTTATTCATGACCCTAAGCATGATGGGATGTTAATTGCTTCATTACCTTAGGAACAACACCTGTGTGGAAGCACCTGCTTTCAATATACTTTGTATCCGTCATTTACTCAAGAGTTTCCATTATTTTGGCAGTTACCGTTATAACACCACATGTGGTTTCTGAAGGAAATACTGTTGAGAGTTTAGTTTTACTTGGGTGGTTAGAAACAAAGCAATGACAAAGACTTTGGTCCAAATGGGTTAGCGTGGCTGTGTCTTCTCTCTGAATAAAGAAATCTATAGGCAAAAAAATATATTTTCTGTTTTGGCCAATGTGAATGATGGTGGCCCAACACTCCAAAAACTATGTTGGATGTTCTAGATGTACTTCTATAATATCCTGTCTAGAAAAAGGTAGATACTGGAATCCATGCTATTCTGCATGACTAGGTACTACTCACTTTCTGTAAGCAGAGTTTGGGTTGTCTAGGGTGTGCTAGCTGTACGTCAGCGTGAAAGGGAGTAACGTTTGAAGTCCTTCATCAATCTACAAAACGACTTCAAAAGATCAAATCAATTTCCATGTGATCCAGCATCACGCTGTTCTTCTTTCTTAAGTCGCTGCTACATTCTGAATTTGACCCCAATAACGTAAATCACGATGCCTACTAGCGGTGGGCAACAACAGATCTCAGAGAGCGAAGGAGTGAAAAAGTGAGAGAGACAAAGGAAAGGGAAAACAGAGAGCGAGAGAGAGTAATCAACGTGCTCACTAGCACCGCCATAACCTTTCTAATTGCTGCATTAAATATTAAAGGTGAATGGCCACGAGCGTCGCTACGGGCAACATTAAAACTTTACCACGAAACGAGCTGAACTTCACTTCAGAGCACAGCTGCATCTCTCGCTCTATCAACCCCCAACGCATTTTTACAGATACAGAGGAATGGAGAAAGCGATAGAGGGAAAAAAGGAGCCTGGGTTCCGCTGGTACAGGAACAAGATATATGGAGTGAGGGAGAAGGGGATGGAGGAAGGTAGGTAGGAAGGGAGAAGGAGAAAGGTAGGAAGGGAGAAGGGAGAAGGAGAAAGGTAGGAAGGGAGAAGGAGAAAGGTAGGAAGGGAGAAGGAGAAAGGTAGGAAGGGAGAAGGAGATAGGAAGGAAGGGAGAAGGAGATAGGAAGGAAGGGAGAAGGGGATGGAGGAATGTAGGAAGGGAGAAGGGGATGGAAGAAGGTAGGAAGGGAGAAAGAGACAGAGGAAGAAGGGGATGGAGGAGGACCTCTCTGGTGCCAGATTCCTCATTCTATCGCTCCCCAAGCAGAGGGATGAGGAGCGGGGTAAAGAAAGAGGTGAAGAGACCAAGAGAGAGAGGTAGAGGTGTAGGGAGGAAAAAACATTTCCATAAGCCTCTTCATGGGTACAACCGGTGACCATTTGTGGTACCTACTGTGGCAACAACGTAGAACAACCATTATGAGACAGTATGCAAGAAACAAAACACAGGCACAGGTACGCACACAAACCAACACCGAAGTTCCCACAGTATAAAATGGAAGGCCTCAGACTCCTCTGGTAAAATAAGTTTAAAAATATTAGAACTCTTCTTTCAAAATGTAAACAAATGAAAAGATGGGGTGAGAAGGAGAGGGGGGTTGCCACAGTGGAATAGAAGACAGACAGAGGTTTTTTGAATATCAACCAAATTACAAGGAAGGGGGGGGTTGACGAAATAAAGGGGGCTTGGAAATGAAAGGAGAAGGCCTTGCCACATTCATTCTATTCCCGATGCTAAACTCTCCCCAAATCAATTACTAGGGGTTAAAAGGAAGAGTGTGGACGGGAGGATGGGGAGAGGAGAGGGTAAGAGGCCAGACTGGCATCGTCTAAAAATCAGTTGTCAGGGGACGTTAAACTCTCATCGTGTCCCGAGTAAGATTGTGTGCGTGCGCCTCGATGTGAAAGACACCTTTTATAAGTCGAACTGCAAAGTGGCAATAATAAAAGAAGCTTATTGATAATGTGGCTGTGAAAATCCTGAACTCAAAACAAAAATGTTGAACCATGACTAGGCTTCTTGACCACAATGCGTAACCTTGACCAGTCGTGCAGGACAGCAACAACTCCCACAAAACACGAAAGCAATACATCGAACATGCAACCCAAACAATATCTATCCATATATCTAATATTTCCATCTATTTGCTACGACGTATTTATTGTTTAAACAGACACCATCTGACAACAGCTCGTCTGACAATAGTCTTTGTCTAGAATGTCATTGTATGCTGTAGTGTTAAGATTTCCCTTCACTGGAACTAAGGAGCCTGAACAATTAAAGACCATTATTCCTCCTCCACCAAACTTTACAGTTGACACTATGCATTGGGGCAGGTAGCGTTCTCCTGGCATCCGCCAAACCCAGATTTGTCTGTCGGACTGCCAGGTGGTGAAACGTGATGCATCACTCCAGAGAACGCATTTCAACTGCTCCACAGTCCAATGGTGGTGAGCTTTACACAGCTCCAGCCGATGCTTGGCATTGTGATCTTAGGCTTGTGTGCGGTTGCTCAGCCATGGAAACTGATTTCATGAAGCTCCCGACAAACAGTGCCAACACTGACTTGTTGGAAAGGTGGCATCCTATGCGGTGCCACGTGGAGTCATTGTGCTCTTCAGTAAGGCCATTCTACTGCCATTGTTTCTCTATGGAGATTGGTGGGCCACAGCAACGGGTGTGGCTAAAATAGCCAAATCCACTAATTTGAAGGGGTGTCCACATAACTTTGTATATATAGTGTAAAGGCCAGAACCATTTCAGGAAAGTGCTGAACAAAACAATGAAGGGTGGGGGGGGGACTAATTATCTTTGGAACTGACAACTCAGCATCTCTGCCCCATGGCAAAATGTGTAGAATTTCCTAAAGGAAACACAGCACACTAAGGATCTTTATGGGTGAGGTAGATACATCAACTGTCTTTGTGTGTGTCGATGAAAATATCTGTTTATGTTACTAATTTAAACTAATGGTTACTGTTTATAATTCTTTATTGGCAGTTTATAAGCAGACCTTCAAATAAAGTGTTATATCGATAGTATGGCGAGAAATAATCCAACAGCATTCACCTCATCAGTAACCGAAAGGTTGCAAGATCGAATCCCCGAGCTGACAAGGATAAAAATCTGTCGTTCTGCCCCCCAAAAAATCAGGGATACACTGAAGAGGCCATTCAGTCTCTGTTCTCTGTTGTCAGTTGCCTTTTCTGACACAGAGCAGAAATATTAAACGCCTCACTTTGAATCAATGTGGGAAGACAAATGGCGCTGCATAAATGGTTTATTCATTAAACAATGTGCTGGGAGGAATACAGTACTGAAAATGTGTTTTTATGAAGTATCAATAGGGGGGGGAACTTAATCTGAATATATCCTGTCAAATAAAGAGCTTGGGCAGAGATCAGCTCAATTAACATTTTGGCTACTTTATGAATACTTTATTATGACAATAAAACTCTCCAAACTGTCATTTGAAATAGGCTTAATGGTGAGCCAGTTCAGTTGAGAGTCATTTCAAGTCCCCGAATATTAAGACACACCCGAGGGTTTGAGTTATGTAAACAAAATGAAGGAACATTAGGGATAATTGAGCAACTCGATCCCGATATCGCCGACAAATAGGGAGAAATTGAGGTCAAGAGAGGGGCATGTGGACATTATGAGGACTTGATGAGAGAGGAGAGGAGTTAATGAGAGAGACCTCCAACGTGGTCAGAGACGGGCAAATTCAATTTCACTTCCGTCAAGGTGTCCTGTAGGAAACGTTAGAATGCCGCTTTAAAAATCAACTTCCATGATGCTTCCCCCAAGGGTCGCGTTAGGTTGAAAAAAATCTGCATTTTCAAAACTCAGACCGTCAAACAATCTGCGTCTTAAACCATTTCACTTGCGTTTTGTATTGAAAGTCAACAGTGGTTATTTGCTATAATAGAGTGATAATTTAATAAATGTTTACATTCTGTTTTACCAGGTTCATATGTATATACTGTATTCTAGTCAAGGCCATCCTATTCAACTATTGCTGTACATATACTATTCTTCAGATATACTGCATATTCTGTCCACGCACACACAGCTCGTCCTAATATTTTTAGATTTCTTAATTCCATCCATTTACTTTTTAGATTAGTGTGTGTTGTTATGTATTATTAGATATTACTGCACTGTTGGAACTAGGAACACACATATTTATTTGCTACACCCGCTGTAACATCTGCTAAATATGTGTATGCAACCAATAACATTTCATAGGATCAGGGGTGTGCAACTAGTTTTCCTTAACACAAAATACATTTGTGCAACACATTCGGCAAAAATGAGCTTAATTTTCATCAGATGACAACAGAAGTGCAACACTGTTCGGCTAGCAGACACAGACAGCTAGCTAAGTTAATTAGCTTACAATAAAAAAGCAAGGTCTTTTGTGCAAAAAAGATACATATCCATCATATTTCTAATGTTTATCATAGATGGTTTTGCTTCAAGTTAATATAGCTGTTTACCAGAGAAAAGTACACCGAAAAAAGTACAGGCGAAAAGTGGCTACACATCAGTCAAAGCTCTGTCTGCTGATACAATTCCTGCATTCACAAACTGGCATTCTATTGGACAACGAGAGCTTATTATTACAATAAGAGGCATTTTAAATATTTCTTATGCGTTCTTTTTTATTTATTTTTGAAAAATTCTGCATTAAAACACAACCCCTGCCCCCTCCTTCTCTCTCTTTCACACCGAGAGTCAGTCTTGCCACCTCCGTCAATTAACTGGTCCAAAAGGTTTTTCATTTAAGCAGACAGCCATTTTAGGTTCCTGGAAACAACCTGCCATCAATTAAAGCTGTGTAGGCGAAGGGCTTTGGACAATAATTGCTTTTATCTTGGCGAGACATGAAATCCAACAACATATGGACAAAAATGGTTGAAAATACTGCAATATAGAAGAGATTTTATTTTGAATGACTACAAAAAACAGTAAATGAGTGACAGAATTGAACAAGTGAATAGATAGACGAAATGGAAGGTTTCTATATTTTCAAGGATGATCATCTTTTATAGAGATAGATATAATTATATATATATAAATAATCTATATATAAACAATAGATTCTCATCTTTGCATTGCTGAAAATATAGGCTAAATGGAAGGCTTCTATCTATTCATGTACAGTGGGGAGAACAAGTATTTGATACACTGCCGATTTTGCAGGTTTTCCTACTTACAAAGCATGTAGAGGTCTGTCATTTTTATCATAGGTACACTTCAACTGTGAGAGACGGAATCTAAAACAAAAATCCAGAAAATCACATTGTATGATTTTTAAGTAATTAATTTGCATTTTATTGCATGACATAAGTATTTGATCACCTACCAACCAGTAAGAATTCCGGCTCTCACAGACCTGTTAGTTTTTCTTTAAGAAGCCCTCCTGTTCTCCACTCATTACCTGTATTAACTGCACCTGTTTGAACTCGTTACCTGTATAAAAGACACCTGTCCACACACTCAATCAAACAGACTCCAACCTCTCCACAATGGCCAAGACCAGAGAGCTGTGTAAGGACATCAGGGATAAATTGTAGACCTGTACAAGGCTGGGATGGGCTACAGGACAATAGCCAAGCAGCTTGGTGAGAAGGCAACAACTGTTGGCACAATTATTAGAAAATGGAAGAAGTTCAAGATGACGGTCAATCACCCTCGGTCTGGGGCTCCATGCAAGATCTCACCTCGTGGGGCATCAATGATCATGAGGAATGTGAGGGATCAGCCCAGAACTACACGGCAGGACCTGGTCAATGACCTGAAGAGAGCTGGGACCACAGTCTCAAAGAAAACCATTAGTAACACACTACGCCGTCATGGATTAAAATCCTGCAGCGCACGCAAGGTCCCCCTGCTCAAGCCAGCGCATGTCCAGGCCCGTCTGAAGTTTGCCAATGACCATCTGGATGATCCAGAGGAGGAATGGGAGAAGGTCATGTGGTCTGATGAGACAAAAATAGAGCTTTTTGCTCTAAACTCCACTCGCCGTGTTTGGAGGAATAGAAGGATGAGTACAACCCCAAGAACACCATCCCAACCGTGAAGCATGGAGGTGGAAACATCATTCTTTGGGGATGCTTTTCTGCAAAGGGGACAGGACGACTGCACCGTATTGAAGGGAGGATGGATGGGGCCATGTATCGCGAGATCTTGACCAACAACCTCCTTCCCTCAGTAAGAGCATTGAAGATGGGTCGTGGCTGGGTCTTCCAGCATGACAACGACCCGAAACACACAGCCAGGGCAACTAAGGAGTGGCTCCGTAAGAAGCATCTCAAGGTCCTGGAGTGGCCTAGCCAGTCTCCAGACCTGAACCCAATAGAAAATCTTTGGAGGGAGCCGAAAGTCCGTATTGCCCAGCGACAGCCCCGAAACCTGAAGGATCTGGAGAAGGTCTGTATGGAGGAGTGGGCCAAAATCCCTGCTGCAGTGTGTGCAAACCTGGTCAAGAACTACAGGAAACGTATGATCTCTGTAATTGCAAACTAAGGTTTCTGTACCAAATATTCAGTTCTGCTTTTCTGATGTATCAAATACTTATGTCATGCAATAAAATGCAAATTAATTAATTAAAAATCATACAATGTGATTTTCTGGATTTTTGTTTTAGATTCCTTCTCTCACAGTTGAAGTGTACCTATGATAAAAATTACAGACCTCTACATGCTTTGTAAGTAGGAAAACCTGCAAAATTGTCAGTGTATCAAATACTTGTTCTCCCCACTGTATATGTACACTAACGTATATATACTACCATTGAAAATGTCCTTGTTTTCCATGAAAACATACAAGAAATGAGATGCAAAATGAATAGGAAATATAGTCAAGACGTTGACAAGGTTATAAATAATGATTTTTAATTGAAATAATAATAGTGTCCTTCAAACTTTGCTTTCGTCAAAGAATCCTCCATTTGCAGCAATTACAGCCTTGCAGACGTTTGGCATTCTAGTTGTCAATTTGTTGAGGTAATCTGAAGAGATTTCACCCCATACTTCCTGAAACACCTCCCACAAGTTGGATTGGCTTGATGGGCACTTCTTACGTACCATACGGTCAAGCTGCTCCCACAACAGTTCAATCGGGTTGACATCTGGTGACTGTGCTGGCCACTCCATTATAGACAGAATACCAGCTGACTGCTTCTTCCCTAAATAGTTCTTGCATAGTTTGAAGCTGTGCTTTGGGTCATTGTCCTGTTGTAGGAGGACATTGGCTCCAATTAAGCGCCATCCACAGGATATGCCATGGTGTTGCAAAATGGAGTGAT
Source organism: Salvelinus alpinus (assembly GCF_045679555.1). Taxonomy (NCBI): domain Eukaryota; kingdom Metazoa; phylum Chordata; class Actinopteri; order Salmoniformes; family Salmonidae; genus Salvelinus; species Salvelinus alpinus. The sequence goes on from NC_092090.1 coordinate 62,618,884, forward strand.
AGCCTTCCTTCTTCAAGATCCCTTTTACCCTGTAGAAATCTCCCACTTTACCACCACCAAAGCACCCCCAGACCATCACATTGCCTCCACCATGCTTGACAGATGGCGTCAAGCACTCCTCCAGCATCTTTTCATTTTTTCTGTGTCTCATAAATGTTCTTCCTTGTGACCCAAACACTTCAAAATTAGATTAGTCTGCCCATAACACTTTTTTCCAATCTTCCTCTGTCCAGTGTCTGTGTTCTTTAGCCATCTTAATCTTTTCTTTTTAATGGCCAGTCTGAGATATGGCTTTTTCTTTGCAACTCTGCCTAGAAGGCCAGTATCCCGGAGTCGCCTCTTAACGTCAACAGTGGAGACTGGTGTTTTGCGGGTACTATTAAATGAAGCTGCCAGTTGAGGACTTGAGGCGTCTGTTTCTCAAACTAGACACTTCAATGTACTTGTCCTCTTGTTCAGTTGTGCATCGGGGCCTTCCACTCCTCTTTCTGTTCTGGTTAGAGCCAGTTTGCGCTGTTCTGTGAAGGGAGTAGTACACAGCGTTGTATGAGATCTTCAGTTTCTTGGCAATTTCTCGCATGGAATAGCCTTCATTTCTCAGAACAAGAATAGACTGACGAGTTTCAGAAGAAAGTTATTTGTTTCTGGCCATTTTTAGCCTGCAATCGAACCCACAAATGCTGATACTCCAGATACTCAACTAGTCTAAAGAAGGCCAGTTTTATTGCTTCTTTAATCAGAACAACAGTTTTCAGCTGTGCTAACATAATTGCAAAAGGGTTTTCTAATGATCAATTAGCCTTTCAAAATTATAAACTTGGATTAGCTAACACAACGTGCCATTGGAACACAGGAGTGATTTTTGTTGAGAATGGGCCTCTGTACACCAATGTAGATATTCCATAAAAAATCTGCAGTTTCCAGCTACAATAGTTATTTACAACATTAACGATGTCTACACTGTATTTCTGATCAATTTGATGTTATTTTAATGGACAATTATTTTTTATTTTTTTCAAAAACAAGGACATTCCTAAGTGACCCCAAACTTTTGAAAGGTAGTGTAGATACACACACACACACACCTACTCACTCAAGGGTTTTTCTTTATTTTTATAATTTTCTACATTGTAGAATAATTGTGAAGACATTAAAACTATGAAATAACACATATGGAATCATGTAGTAACCAAAAAGGTGTAATTAAAATATATGTTACATTTTAGATTCTTCAAAGTAGCCACCCTTTGCCTTGATGACAGCTTTGCACACTCTTGGCATTCTCTCAACCAGCTTCACCTGGAATGCTTTTCCAACAGTCTTGAAGGAGTACCCACATATGCTGAGCACTTGTTGGCTGCTTTTCCTTCACTCTGCAATCCAACTCAACCCAAACCATCTCAATTGGGTTGAGGTCAGTTGATTGTGGAGGCCAGGTCATCTGATGCAGCACTCCATCACTCTCCTTCTTGGTCAAATAGCCTTTCACAGCCTGGAGGTGTGTAAGGGTCATTGTCCTGTTGAAAAACAAATGATAGCTCAAACCAGACAGGATGGCGTATCGCTGCAGAATCCTGTGGTAGCCATGCTGGTTAAGTGTGCCTTGAATTATAAATAAAACACAGAGAATGTCACCAGCAAAGCACCCTCACACCATAACTCCTCCTCCTCCTACATGCGGAGATGATCCGTTCACCTTCTCTGCGTTTCACAAAGACACGGCGGTTGGAACCAAAAATCTCAAATTTGGACTCATCAGACCAAGGGACCGATTTCCACCGGTCTAATGTCCATGCTCGTGGTTCTTGGCCCAAGCAAGTCTCTTTTTCTTATTGGTGTCCTTTAGTGATGGTTTCTTTGCAGCAATTCGACCATGAAAGCCTGATGCACACAGTCTCCTCTGAACAGTTGATGTTGAGATGTTTGTGTTACTTGAACTCTGTGAAGCATTTATTTGGGCTGCAATTTCTGAGACTGGTAACTCTAATGAACTTATCCTCTACAGCAGAGGTAACTCTGGGTCTTCCTTTCCTGTGGCGGTCCTCATGAGAGCCAGTTTCAACGTAGAGCTTGATGGTTTTTGCGACTGCACTTGAAGAAACTTTCAAAGTTCTTGACATTGTCCGTATTGACTTCATGTCTTAAAGTAATGATGGACTGTCGTTTCTCTTTGTTTATTTGAGCCGTTCTTTCCATAATATGGACTTGGTCTTTTACCAAATAGGGCTATCTTCTGTATACCACCCCTTCCTTGTCACAACACAACTGATTGTCTAAAACGCATTTAGAAGGAAAAATATTCCACTAATTAACTTTTAACATGGCACACCTGTTAATTGAAATGCATTCCAGGTGACTACCTCATGAAGCTGGATGAGAGAATGCCAAGAGTGTGCAAAGTTGTCATCAAGGCAAAGGGTGGCTATTTGAAGAATCTCAAATATAAAATATATTTTGATTTGTTGAAACACTTTTTTGGTAACTACATGATTCCATGTGTTATTTCATAGCTTTGATGTCTTCACTATTATTCTACAATGTAGAAAATAGTCAAAATAAAGAAAAACCATGGAATGAGAAGGTATGTCCAAACTTTTGATTGGAACTGTATATACACACACACAGTGCATTCGGAAAGTATTCAGACCCCTTGACTTTTTCCGCATTTTGTTACGTTACAGCCTTTTTCTAAAATTGACTAAATCGTTTTTTATGATAAAGCAAAAACAGGTTTTTAGATTTTTTTGTAAATGTATAATACATTTTAAAAAGTCACATTTACATAAGTATTCAGACCCTTTAATCAGTACTTTTATGAAGCACCTTTGGCAGCGTTTACAGACTTGAATCTTCTTGGGTATGACGCTACAAGCTCGGCACAACTATTTGGGGAGTTTCTCCCATTGTTCTCTGCAGATCCTCTCAAGCTCTGTCAGGTCGGATAGGGAGTGTTGGTGCACAGCTATTTTCAGGTCTCTCCAGAGATATTCGATTGGGTTCAAGTCCACTCAAGGACATTCAGAGACCCGAAGCCACTCCTGCGTTGTCTTGGCTGTGTGCTTAGGGTCGTTGTCCTGTTGGAAGGTGAACCTTCGCCCCAGTCTGAGGTCCTGAGCACTCTGGAGAGGGTTATCATCAAGGATCTCTGTACTTTGCTACGTTCATCTTTCCCTCGATCCTGACTAGTCTCCCAGTCCCTGCCGCTGAAAAACATTCCCACAGCATGATGCTGTCACCACCATGCTTCACCATAGGGATGATGTAAGGTTTCCTCCAGATGTGACGCTTGGCATTCAGGCCAAAGAGTTCCATCTTGGTTTCATCAGACCAGAGGATCTTGTTTCTCATGGACTAAGAGTCCTTTAAGTGTCTTTTGGCAAACTCCAAGCGGGCTGTCATGTGCCTTTTACTGATGAGTGGCTTCCGTCTGGCCACTCTACCATAAAGACCTGATCGGAGAACTATCTCCACAGAGGAACTCTGGAGCTCTGTCAGAGTGACCATCGGGTTCTTGGTCACCTCCCTGACCAAGGCCCTTTTCCCCCGATTGCGCAGTTTGGCCGGGCGGCCAGCTCTAGGAAGAGTCTTGGTGGTTCCAAACTTCTTCTATTTAAAGATTGATGGAGGCCACTGTGTTCTTGGGGACCTTCAATGCTGCAGACATTTTTTGGTACCCTTACCCAAATCTGTGCCTTGACACAATCTTGTCTTGGAGCTCTACGGACAATTCCTTTGACCTCATGGCTTGGTTTTTGCTCTGACATGTACTGTCAACTGTGGGACAATATATAGACAGAAGTGTGCCTTTCCAAATCATGTTCTGTCAATTGAATTTACCACAGGTGGACTCCAATCAAGTTGTAGAAACATCTCAAGGATGATCAATAAGAAACAGGACCATAGCAAAGGTTCTGAATACTTATGTAAATAAGGTATTTGTTTTTTATTTTTCATACATTTGCTAACATTTCTAAAAAAAACTGTTTTTGCTTTGTCATTGTGGGGTATTGTGTGTCGATTGATGAGAATATTTTTTTTTAATACATTTTAGAATGAGGCTGTAACGTAACAAAATCGTGAACATTTCAATAAAACAAGTATTATTTATTTATATTTGTGTGAGCCAGACGCTATTTAAAAAAAACACACACACCATCAACAATACAATTCGGAAAGCACACACTAGAACACCTCGGCTTTTGTGGCACAAAGGCGACATTAAGAGCCAGTCAGACATTCTATCCTCCCTTTCACTGGTTGTTGTGTATAGAGACCAGGTTCCTCTTCATTATAACGCCGGCAATCGATTAAAGCTGTGCCAAGACCGTGTGCTTGGTCCTCTCTGTCTTCACCGCACTTCTCTCTTTTTCTTATCCAGACCAGAGTTTCAAAACAAGGAAACGCTAAGCCAGACACTGTCCACTCAATGCATTTTCTATGCTTTTCACTAAAAACATTCAACAAAGACCGAGGACAACTCAAAGCTTAAAATGAAAAGTATTCAAGCTTAGAATTATATTAGAAAAGAACTGCATGCATTGGACAGCAAGCATCTACCTCACTGAAGTCATGTAATAATTCTGATTGAAAATACAAAATAAATACTACAAAAAAATATATATAATAATCACCCATGACAAATTGCTCATGATATATTTCTTTGGTTTTCTCATTAAAAAAAAACATCAGTACAACAACAGTAAGAATAGAGAATAAAACAGCTTGATGGAGAATTCAATCTAAAATCAGACTTAGATGTTCTATAAAAACAGAAACTTAAACAAAAGGCTGTATTCATACTGCAACCGCCAAAGACTCTCCAATAAGAAAACATCAATACAACAGAGTTTGGCTTGATTGACCTTCTTTCTCCACAGTTGTACCAAAATGAATTTCCTTTGATAGGCCCAACACAAACATAGCCTAATCAACAATATTACAACAATCAGGCTGATCTTTGAAATGGCATTTTGCTTCCCTGCTTCTATATGTGCCCCTGGCGATGAAAGAAAAAATCAATAAAGACTGTGATGTAGACGACTGAAAGCAGACTAGACAGAGTTCAAAAGGCCCTTTTCCCCTGAACACCATCAAGAGTAGATTACAAGTACAGTGTGGCGCCATCATATGATTTCCCACTTATGGGACAGACCGGGAGCCAAAACTGGCACCAGGAGATAAGTTGGCCGCCAAATGGATGAAAAGAGGTTTATGAAAATTTCATAGAATTATTCAACATGACAATTTATTTGTTTATGTTTGCTTCCCCCGGAGCATCTGCTGGAGCCAGAAAAGACTCCGATATTAAAGGGGATTTTCAGCAAGCGCCACAGAGTTGGCAAGGGAGAGTAATGCGACACGGGTGCGTGCACACAAACACACTCTGCATTGAAAAAACAAGGAATTTTGTTACTTCAACGAGAAATATTAACTCCCGTTATGCAGTAAAGTGCGATTCCACCAAAATGAAGGGAGGAAAAACACCAGGAGTGATGGAAATTCAGCTTGGCCCAGAGCAGAATGTGATCATCATCAATAGTGTCCACCGCACAGCTCCTCAGACAGACAGAAAGCTACGGACGAGCTACGGACCTCAAACACAGGAATTCACGAATAGGACTTCGCTCACACGGAGAGAGAGGAGGTTCTCAGCCCATCGCATAAGATTTCAACTCTCCATCCATATAAATGAGTGCTAGTCCACAAAGATAGAATATTAAGTAATAAAAAAATGGGATGATCGCAAAAAAAAACGACTTTCATTTCAGTAGGTTCCATTGTTCAGTCACTTCAGGCTGACAGAACTCAGTTTGGAAAACTAAATCTGAGAATTAAACACATATACATAAGGAAATCATTGTTGAGTGTGCCCTCCACCTGCCCCCCGAGCTAACAAGTCCATTCCCAGCAGTAGTACTATGGGTGACTCCATTCCCAGCAGTAGTACTATGGGTGACTCCATTCCCAACAGTAGTACTATGGGTGACTCCATTCCCAGCAGTAGTACTATGGGTGACTCCATTCCCAGCAGTAGTACTATGGGTGACTCCATTCCCAGCAGTAGTACTATGGGTGACTCCATTCCCAGCAGTAGTACTATGGGTGACTCCATTCCCAGCAGTAGTACTATGGGTGACTCCATTCCCAGCAGTAGTACTATGGGTGACTCCATTCCCAGCAGGAGTACTATGGGTGAGGTGTTGGCACCAGAGCCACAGAGTTCGGCACATTCTCTTCCATGTTGGCACAAAAAACGTTCCACATGGCAATAACGTTCTCCTTTGCATTCCTTAATAGAATGGAGGTTTAATTATCCTCGAACTTTTGGCACAACTACACATGGAAGTCATTAAAATGATCAATCTAAAGCATGTATTCCGTTCTTCTCCCTGGCACACATGGAGACAACATCCATAAAACCATACTCATTTGGAGTATATACCCATTGGACTGTGTTGATTCGTTCCATTACACTAAGAATGTCCCGCCACGAGTAATGATGATGTTACTGGTGTCTCTGTTGGTTTAAATAGCTAGTCAGTGTCGCCAAATATCCCGTGGTAAACTAACGAAGCAGCGGCCAGACGGACAGACGTGAATTACCAAAGAGTCGGAGTAAACCGGCATAAAACACCTGGCCTGGCACACTGTGGGCTGACAGAGGAGAGAGCGTGCCAGAGAAAGAGAGAAGGCTCCAGACAGTGCTGTTATTTTAACACCTGGAGGAATGCATGGCCAAATGAAACCTGGATCCTACCGTCTAGACATCTCATCTGTCTCTGCTGAGGCCTCTTTTACTGTATTCTCTCAAGCATCGACCCAGAGAGGACAAGGCCTCGCAAGACAAACACAGACCACAGGCCACTGAACACACACTGATGACAAAAAGAATGGGTGAAAAAAAGAACAGAAAGAGAAATAGAAAATTAGAGAAGTGGGAGAGAGAGAGGAACAGAGAGAAAGTGAGAGAAAGGGAGAGCAATAATATCAGACTCTGGGTTTTTTCTGTATTAAAAAAAGGGGCTAAGGAGATGGGGGCGTGGCAGGTTGCGTGGTCGGCCAGTTGGCGCAGCTGAATTTTAAAGAACATTTTAGAGGCCCCCATCTTGGCCGTGTAAAGAAATGAGTGCATTTTTAAGCCGATGGTTTAAGCCGAGAATACAGCTTTGCCGTTTTAAAGGTAATTTCCTGCATTTCGACACATTTTGCCATGCAGCCGAGAGAAAATGTTGCCGTTTCAAAGCAAATGTTCTGCGATTCTATGCATTTTGCCATGGCTAATGCGGTGTTCTTTTGCTCAAAACATAATAACACAATCTATACAGCTAAATTAATTGTTTGGGGAATTTTCTATTCTCCCTGACTATCTAGCTTTTATTTTATGATTGTTAGTTCTCAAAGACTATATTATACAAAAATATATATTACTCTATCTTTTCTACATACTTTATATCTCGTTTTAGTCTTTAAGTTGACACTGAAAGCGTTTTTCCATCCCGGAAAAAATGCTTAGGTTGGCCCACCCCAGGATTTCAACGGCTGTTATCAGTGTACAAAACCTCTCACAACTGTTTCTGAATGACTGGAGAGGATTTTCCTCTTTACTAAGCTCTTCATTATCTTCTTTTGCACCCCCCCTCTCTTTTTTACTGTTCTCCTTTTTTCCCACCAACTCATTGTCTGCGCTTCCAATAATGACACTCTTTGTCATGGGAGACTAGTCTGCATGCATGGCCAGTAGACTCCAACATATTATGGTCTCAAAGTCGTTAACCCTTTAATGGCGTACACTTACACTGTCCTTTGTAACTGATCCTAAATGACGACATGACAAAGTACCTGAATTGCGTAGAATTACATATTACAACTCATTTAGTAATTGAATATGATCTTTAAGCTGAATTCTGCCTGAAAAAGAGCCCAGAAGAAAATCACTGTAGATATGGTTGTAAATCCTTCCTTCCTAAAGGTTGAAGCTGCGATTTTACAGCGTCTCTTTGCCCTTTAGTGATGTACTCCCTGCCCAGCCAAGGCCCAGCGTATGAAGAGTTTAATTTCATTTTTACGGTGTTGCTGACCGCAGAGTAGAAACGCTGTGCATTAATGAGCTAAGCCAATATAAACGTAATCACGCCCCAGGAGCAATTACAAATCTAATTGAGCATCTAAACAGAATGTTGAGACGGCATTAAAGCAGTCCTCCAATTTAGAAGATACTTAAAAAGCCTGATCCTAACCCATAAAATGAACAGATATTATTTCCACAGGGAAAGCCATTAAGAGAGAACAGGGCTGGGATCAGGGGCAGTTTGGAAACTAAAGGGAAAAAAGAAACAATCAAATGAAACGTCTTATCGTAACGTTTCGAAAACAGCACCATGGTTACATGTTTGAAATGGACAAAAACATGTAGTCGCTGCCTCGCTTGAATCAAATCCCTCCAGAGACGCAAAATGCTGTTCTTCCCATTAGTATCGAGGCTAAGACTGAGCATATGTCAGTCGATATCACTGCAGGCCAATACCTGTCCATCAGCAACTACCTGCATTACTGTATACCACTACACCACCCAATGCCTCCTTATAATCAAATACCACAACATTATCCAATATACCTTCTTTTAATCAAATGTAACCTTTATTTAACTAGGCAAGTCAGTTCAGAACAATTTCATTTTTTCAATGACGGCCTAACGGGGAACAGTGGGTTAACTGCCTTGTTCAGGGGCAGAACGGCAGATTTTTACCTCGTCAGCTCGGGGATTCAATCCAGCAACCTTTCGGTTACTGGCCCAACGCTCTAACCACTAGGCTACACTGCTCAATATAACTTCTTATAAATCAAATACCACTAAATTATCCAATACCTTCTAGTCTTAAATTAAGTATTGATAAGGTATTTATGAGCCTTGCCGAAACAGAAAGGTAACGACACAAAAAAGGGGGTAGGAGAGGGAAAACAATTCAAAAGTTGAAAAGAATTGCTGCCTCTCATTTCAAAAGTTGAGCAAACGAAGTAAACCCAAAATATTTTTCAGTCTCTGAGGTGAAACCTGCGGTCAGTGCGGTGGTCGAAACTTGAATAACTAAAACACAACACATATTTTGGATGTTCGGACAGGTGGGTGTGTTGTAATGTATGTCCCATCGGTCCAGTTGGGTCTTTTATTCTGTATGTTGTATGAACGTGACTGTACTAACGACGGCAACAAGTGGAAGGCGAACGTTATGTTGAATTCTTTGTGTTCAGAGGTGCCGTTGGGGAGGACAGCTGTGGTTCTTGTCTTAGGGCAATAACAGTTGAAGGAGAGCGGTGGGCGACAGAGCCCGTCGGCTCCTGAGAGAGCCCTTGGAGAAGGTTAGCCCTCATCTCAATCCCGCTTTCATTTCCATCCTCTTCTCCTCCACAGGCAAGTAATTAGCCAGAATAAACCGCTCTGCAATACCAACTGCATACAAACACCCAATCATGTTTACTGTTCAGAAAGCCTTAATAAAAACACAGCAGCGGCAACAACACAACGCACACGCTAAGTTAACTACCTGCACAGAGCAGCCTAACAGCCTGGGGGTGAACTGTGATTTACCGCCTCTTGGAAAAAAATAAAAAATAAAAGTGTCACAGGACTTCCACAGAGCTAGACGCAGACCTCAGGAGATATCTCAATAGCCCTGTTTATTGATCTGCGTGTGTGTGTGTGTGTGTGTGTGTGTGTGAGAGAATCGTTGCTCGCTCCCTGGTTTATTTATTTAGCTATTTATTCATTTGTTGGGAAGAGGCACTTTATCTCGCCGGTGTTTGAAAAGTTAATGCGCTTACTTTTAAATTAAAGACCCACTTAGGGGTGGTTGGAGGGCAGAGGCAGGGGAGGAGGAGAGGGGGAGAGCAGTAGTGGGGTCAGGCATCCATTGCTGACGAGAAGGCTATTGAATTTCAATTTGTGCACACCTGTATTTACATACAGCCTACACTGTAATGCTTGGGTAAGCAATTTAACGCTCAAATTCAAACAGCTGCTGAGTTATTTACATAACTTAAGGGAACAAATTAAAATTCTATTCAAGTGTTTTCTCCTCGTATTTTCTTTACTTTTTAGGGGAGGGGTTAAAAGTGAGTGGAAATATCAACGCCATGGGTTCACTGTAACAGGTGGGTCAGATCTAATTTACCTCTCCCTCCCGGGTCAAATTAAGGGGAGATTTTTTTTTAAATAACTACAAAATCAAAGTTTGAGAGGCCTTCTTATACTTCAAAAGTGGTCTTATAGTCGAGCTCTACATTTGCAGGCATGAAAACATCAAACTTTTCTTTTGAAGTGAAATATCCCTTAATAATGAGCCAACATGTAAACGAAACTAGTCTAGTCTGTTACGGTCTTTAAAACCAGATGTTTGACAAATTAGCGACGGCATTAGAGATGGAAATGATCACACAGAGGAAATGTCATGCTAATTTTTGCTAAACCCAAACATGATCAAAACCAATCTCCTCTACAGCTTTACTAACAAAGGGCCCGATTCAGACTTAGGAAATCTACACCCTTCCTAAGCACTTCTCAGTAGTTGGTATTGACTTACCTTATGCAGGTGCGTAATCGCTTTGCAGGCGTAGCTTCCTTGCACGCGTTGAATAAATGTAATTCTACGACTGAAAACACTCCCACTTGTTGAATAAAAAATACATTGGTTTGATTCATCCTGAAAGTTGCCATATTCAATTGTTTAATCCATGAAATATTGGCAGGTGAGAAAGGTGTCCTACAAATCTACCCCGATAACCATTTACAAATCATGGAACTGTGATGACAACGGTCCAGTCGTCGTGAACCGTGCGCCAGGCTCCAGGTTTAAACTGCTACATGTGGTCTGCCTTCCATAATGATTCAAATATTGCACAATGTGTAATACGTTAGCCTAATATGATCCACTATTGCTAGCGATCCTCAAGAACAACCACACAAATGTGTGACAGAAGAAAAAAAAAGGTCATCTAACAATGTGATTGTCTGCTTTTACATTTGTCATCATTCTAACACTAAAGTGACAGTTATGAATGTATGTACTGTAGGTATAACTGACAGTGACTACTACTATTAACTTTTAACACGTTACAAATTGTTTAAAAAAATATATATAAATACAGTGAAAAGCTTGGGCATATACAGTACCAGTCAAAAGTTTGGACACTCCTACTTATTCAATGGTTTTTATTTATTTGGACTATTTTCTACAATGTAGAATAATAGTGAAGACATCAAAACTATGAAATAACACATATGGAATCTTGTAGTAACCAAAACAAAGTGTTAAACAAATCAAATATATTTTATATTTGAGATTCTTCAAAGTAGCCACAGCTTTGCACACTTGGCATTCCCTCAACCAGCTTCATGAGGTAGTCGCCTGGATTGCATTTCAATTAACAGGTGTGCCTTGTTAAAAGTTAATTTGTTGAATTTCTTCCTTCTTAATGCGTTTGAGCCAATCAGTTGTGTTATGACAGGGTAGGGGTGGTATACAGAAGATAGCCCTATTTGGTAAAAGACCAAGTCCATATTATGGCAAGAACAGCTCAAATAAGCTTTAAGACAAGGTCAGTCAATGCGGAAAATTTCAAGAACAGACACATCTCTCACATCTCACATCAACTGTTCAGAGGAGACTGTGTGAAATCAGGCCTTTATGGTCGAATTGCTGCAAAGACACCACTACTAAAGTACACCAATAAGAAGCAGAAACTTGCTTGGGCCAAGAAACACGAGCAAATTACATTAGACTGGTGGAAATTTCTCCTTTGGTCTGACGAGACCAAATTTAAGATTTTTGGTTCCAACTGCCGTGTCTTTGTGAGATGCAGAGTAGGTGAACGGATGATCTCCACATGTGTGGTTCCCACCGTGAAGCATGGAGGAGGTGGTGTGATGTTGCTTTGCTGGTGACACTGTCTGTGATTTATTTAGAATTCAAGGCACACTAAACCAGCATGGCTACCACAGCATTCTGCAGCGATACGCCATCCTGTCTGGTTTGTGCTTAGTGGGACTATAATTCGTTTTTTAACAGGACAATGACCCAACACACCTCAAGGCTGTGTAAGGGCTATTTGACAAAGAAGGAGAGTGATGGAGTGCTGCATCAGATGACCTGGCCTCCATAATCCCCCGACCTCAACCCAATTGGGATGAGTTGGACCGCAGAGTGAAGGAAAAGCAGCCAACAAGTGCTCAGCATATGTGGGAACTCCTTCAAGACTGTTGGAAAAGCATTCCAATTGAAGCTGGTTGAGAGAATGCCAAGAGTGTGCAAAGCTGTCATCAAGGCAAAGGGTGGCCACGTTGAAGAATCTCATAAAATATATTTTGCTTTGTTTAACACTTGTTTGGTTACTGCATGATTCCATATGTGTTATTTCATAGTTTTGATGTCTTCAATATGATTCTACAATGTAAAAAATAGGAGAAATAAAGAAAAACCCTTCAATAAGTAGGTGTGTCCAAACTTTTGACTGGTACTGTAATTAAAACATTCTAGAAATCATAAAACCAACTTGGCAGGTTGGTGCTATACTGTCATTTGTGCATGGCTACAGAAGGCTATAGCTTGGGTCTCCACATTGCATATGTGCAAGTTATAAGACCAGTATTTCATAAATCTCACTGTGGAAAAGGTGCTATTTTGATATGCCTCAGTTTGCTGCCATGTGACTGGTTTCACATTTGTCTCCAGCGCTCTAAAATGGAGATCTAAAACAATTGTCATTTCCATTTACAATCCCCTCATCCAAACGACTTACTCGGTTATCGAGCTCTTATCAATAACTCTTACCAGTTTGTTCAATTACATTGCATGGAGTACGGTGTTATTTCTCTCCGGAAAAACTAACTAGATGCTTTTCCACTTGGAACCGTCAGGTTGCTCAACCTTATTCGTCATTTCATTGCGCGTAAAAGGTGAGGGAATTAAACCAAGTTCAGACACCTCTTTAGACACAACTCTGCCACAACTTAATGTCTCTGATCTCCACCCCCAAACGAATAGAGGGTGAATAGCATTGGTAGAGAGAAATGTGCCGAAAAAATTAAGTTCCATTTGCACATGCTTAACTCAGGTTGGAATCCCCCCCCCCTCTAACAGCTGAGCACTTTCACAACCCTTACTAACAGTGGCTTTGACTGCAGTGTGAAACGTCTCACCAAACCAAATAAGTCAGAGAGACATGGTCAGCTCAGTCTCCCCTCCCGGTTTTCCACTCCACCACCATTTTCCTACAGTATGATACACCTGAGGATTCTGGAAACACACAATTCAATTCTGAAAAGCAATGGGCGATCAGATGTCATTTTAATGTTTCCTAACGAGAGAGGTTGTGAGTTCACGGGATATTCCAGACACAGCTACTGCTGAGTGGAGGTTAAAGACTGTCACACCGAACTATAGCTTGAAGAGTTTAAAACAGGCTAGCACCTGCATACATACACAAATTATAGAGTTGGACACCATGTTGCTGCCCAGAGACAAACAATGCGTTTAATATTTTGTCATTTAGTGTAATGTTGTTCAAAGACCATAATGCATTTTGGTTGAACCCAGAATGACTGCTGTAAACTCTGGTTCTACTTCTCGATCACAGTCCAGACCTGGCAGCCCAGAGGGCCTGAAATCAGAGCACGGTGGTCAGTTTGCAGCTTCACACTTCCAAGCGTTCAGTCTGTCTGTCCAGCTCTAGAACTCAAGACTGATGAGGGTACAGTGGGGAGCTTGTTATACACAACTGATCCAGCCTGGACTCACTTGTCCCCCTATCCTCCCTCTCTCTCCTCCCCTTTCTCTCTCTATTAGAAGCTTTACTGAACTGTGACCGAGTCATTTCAATAACGCCTCAGGTTGCAACACTGTGCCTAATTAGCTCATTAAATAGGGTGGCAATTATAGGAATCCATTTTCTTCCCCCCTCTCCTCCATCCCTCTACAGGAGTGTGGGCAGGTGTGCGGCTATGAGGTGGCTCAAAGGTGGTACGTCTTCATTTAGGGGGAAGAGGGTGGGCACGTTATGGGTGGACGCACATCTGGTATCTGCTTGTCATCCTCACAACTCTCCTGGGTTCATCAATAGATCGCCACACACACAAACTGACACTCTCTCACACACACACACAGTCTGTGAAATGGGACAGCTCCATCCTTCAGAGGCAGAGTTACCCAGAGTCATTAGTCTTGCTTTGCAGCCCAATTGGACTGGCATAGCCTGTATTGTCCACTCACACTGACTAAACAGCTACAGAGAACACTACTACAGCATTGGACTGGCAGAGGCTGTGTTGTCCACTCACACAGACTACACAGCTACAGAGAACACTACTACAAATACACCAGGTGTCTTACCTTGCATTGTAGCAGGCTACGCCATAACATGTTGTGGCGCAATAAGCAACGTCAATATTCACCGTGAAAGATACTTGGTTTCTCTCTAGAAATGAGTGTCGTGATTGTGAAAGTTAAGCAGACAGATGCAAAGAAAGAGAGCGTGAAAGAGAGAGAGAGAGAGAGAGCAAGAGAGAGCGAAAGAGAGAGAGAGAGCGAGAAGAATGCATTTCCCTCAGCCAGTCTACTTTCATTCACACTATCTTTTGTTGGTTTAACAGAAGTCTTGCAGTTTCTCAGACAACCCCAAGGCCTACAGTACCTCTAGTCTCTATGCTCTCACCTCACATTATTTAGTCACACGTCAAACAGTCCTGTTTCTAAAGATCCTCTTTCCTCCCAATTCATATCACCACAAAGTCTAATGCTGAGGCCGGGCCAGGTGCTTGGCTTTTCATGGCATTGCTGTCCTTCAATATTTTTCAGACCTGAGATCAAATACTTTACAAGGTAATTTAATTACTTTCAAAGACATTTGGAAGTAAGTATTTAAAAAAAAATGTTGATGAAAAGACAAGCAGTTGAAATAAATGCTCAAATACACCGACTCAAATAGACTCCCATGCATTTAACCCAGGTATTTGAAAATACTTTCAAATATTAGGCTATTTACAGTTGAAGTCGGAAGTTTAAATACACCTTAGACAAATACATTTAAACTCAGTTTTTCACAATTACTGAGATTTAATCCTAGTAAAATAAATCCCTGTTTTAGGTCAGTTAGGATCACCACTTTATTTTAAGAATATGAAATGTCAGAATAATGAATGCTTTATTTCAGCTATTATTTATTTCATCACATTCCCAGTGGGTCAGAAGTTTACATGCACTCAATTAGTATTTGGTAGCATTGCCTTTAAATTGTTTAACTTGGGTCAAACGTTTCGGGTAGCCTTCCACAAGCTTCCAACAATAAGTTGGGTGAATTTTGGCCCATTCCTACGGACAGAGCTGGTGTAACAGAGACAGGTTTGTAGGCCTCCATGCTCGCACACGCTTTTTCAGTTCTGCCCACAGGATTGAGGTCAGGGCTTTGTGATGGCCACTCCAATACCTTGACTTTGTTGTCCTTAAGCCATTTTGCCACAACATAGGAAGTATGCTTGGCGTCATTGTCCATTTGGAAGACCCATTTGCGACCAAGCTTTAACTTCCTGACTGATGTCTTGAGATGTTGCTTCAATATATCCACATAATTTTCCTCCCTCATGATACCATCTATTTTGTGAAGTGCACCAGTCCCTCCTGCAGCAAAGCACCCCCACAACATGATGCTGCCACCCCCATGCTTCACGGTTGAGATGGTGTTCTTCGGCTTGCAAGCCTCCCCCTTTTTCCTCCAAACATAACAATGGTCATTATGGTCAAATAGTTATATTTTTGTTTCATCAGACCAGAAGACATTTCTCCAAAAAGTACGATCTTTGTCCCCATGTGCAGTTGCAAACCATAGTCTGGCTTTTTAATGGCGGTTTTGGAACAGTGGCTTCTTCCTTGCTGAGCGGCCTTTCAGGTTATGTCGATATAGGACTAATTTTACTGTGGATTTAGATACTTTTGTACCCGTTTCCTCCAGCATCTTCACAAGGTCCTTTGCTGTTGTTCTGGGATTGATTTGCACTTTTCGCACCAAAGTACGTTCATATCTAGGAGACAGAACGCGTCTCCTTCCTGAGCGGTATGACGGCTGCATGGTCCCATGCTGTTTATACTTGCAAAGTATTGTTTGTACAGATGAATGTGGTACCTTCAGGCGTTCGGAAATTGCTCCCAAGGATGAATCAGACTTGTGGAGGTCTACAATTTTCTTTCTGAGGTCTTGGCTGATTTCTTTTGATTTTCCCATGATGTCAAGCAAAGAGGCACTGAGTTTGAAGGTAGGCCTTGAAATACATCCACAGGTACAACCCAAATGATGTCAATTAGCCTATCAGAATCTTCGAAAGCCATGACATCATTTTCTGGACTTTTCTAAGCTATTTAAAGGCACAGTCAACTTAGTGTATATAAACTTCTGACCCACTGGAATTGTGAATTATGAGTGAAATAATCTGTCTGTAAACAATTTTTGGAAAAATGACTTGTGTCATGCACAAAGTAGATGTCCTAACCGACTTGCCAAAACTATAGTTTGTTAACAAGAAATTTGTGGAGTGGTTGAAAAACGAGTTTTAATGACTCCAACCTAAGTGTATTTAAACTTCCGACTTCAACTGTATATGAAATTATTTGAAAATCATTTCAAATAGTTTCAATAGAAGTAGTTGATTCGGGCCACATTACTTGAAAATACTCAAACACAAATACTTAAATAGACATGTATTTGAACCCAGGTCTAATAATTACCATTGTACACCATACAGTTTCCTCAAAATCTATTTGTATGGAACGATATTGTGCATTCACCTTGCACAGACCAAGGTTAGAGAGAGACAATATATGGTTGGGGACCAGCAATAGGTGTTACCTTGTTTTACCAAACGACAAAATCCCATCAGATTTCACAATAATAAACAAGATGACAATAAAAGAATGAAAAGAATGAGACGGGAATGACAAAGCAGGAGTCTTTGCTGATCCTGTCACACTGAGGACAATGGAAATTCAATAGAAAAGTTATTCTTTATTGTGAAAAGTACCGCATTAAAGCATTCACGCAAAGTACAGTTTTTTCATAATAAAAAGGAACATTTTCTATTCTACTGAACTTCCATTGTCCTCCAAAAGTGGCAGATTATTTATTGCTGAGCCCAGGCCTGGATGGGGCCCAGACATGCCCCAGACAGTTCCCAGATGTCAGGGTCCGGGGGTTCAGTGTCACTCCATGTCAGAGCATGTCTGTGACAAGCCAGGGTGAGGGAAGGGGCACCAAGGACAAGCAGGAGGGCATAAACCCCCAGAACAAGGAGTGACCCTCTGGCATGAGTCTCTGTTCTGATCAGGGACACGTCTGATCTGACACCACTGACCTGAGCTGAACTCAGCTGAAACCCTTGCCCTGCTCTGGGTCATTGTCACAGAAGGGGAGGTCACTTCCACTTTGCATACCCTCATTGACACACACATACTATGGGTCAGTGGGTTTGTATGCAAACATACAACAGTTCACACACAGAGAAATATACTTTAACACACAAACACACACAGCTAGAAACTCTCTCACACAAGCAAACACGCACACATTTTCTTGAAATGCCTTCCGCCCCCCTTATCTACTGACCCTAGACCTGTCAATTAGTATAAAGGCCATGAGCGAGACAGCAAGCGAGAGAGCAAGAGAGAGATTTTACCATCTCTTCCTGGAATATACAAGGTCTGAGGTCCTCTGCTTTTGTCCTAAAGAGCAGGAACCCAGACTTCCGCAAATAAATACAAAATACAGACATTGTCATCCTGCAAGGAACATGGTATAGAGGAGATGGACCCACTTGTTGCCCTATGGTTACAGAGAGCTGGTAGTGCCATCCACTAAACTACCAGGTGTTACACAGGGAAGACTCAGGGAGTATGCTAATTTTGTATAGATCAGACTTAATCCACTCTATTAAATTAATCAAAACGGGAACATTTTACATTTGGCTAGAAATTCTAAAAGAAATTATCGCAGAGAAAATTGTCCTCCTGTGTGCTACCCATATCCCCCCACTAGAATCCCCATACCTTAATGAAGACAGCTTCTCCATCCTAGAGTAAGAGGTAAATCATTTTCAGGCTCAGGGACACATACTAGTCTGTGGTGACCTAAGCACCAGCAATGGACAAGAACCTGTTATTCTCAGCACACATGGGGACAAACACCTACCTGAAGGTGACAGCATTCCTTTCCAAATATACCTCGTAGACACAACTAGGACAAAACAACCAACAAAAATGGGTCGCAACTCTTGCAGCTCTGTCGCACGCTGGGTCTGTACATAGTCGATGGTAGGCGTCGAGGGGACTCCTATGGTAGGTACACCAACAGCTCATTCCTTGGCAGTACTACTGTAGATTACTTTATCACAGACCTCAACCCAGAGTCTCTCAGAGCGTTCAGTCAGCTCACTGACACCCCTATCATATCACGGCAAAATCACAGCCTACTTGAACAGAGCAATACTCAATCATGACAAACAAACCGCATACTATTTATTAGGAAACTATAGATGGAAGGAAAGTAGTGTAGAAACCTGCCATCAAACCATCAGGCGACAACAAATCCGATACCTTTTAGACGACTTCCTGAACAAAATGTTTCACTGAAATTGTGAAAGTGTAAACTTGGCAGTAGAAAGCCTAAACAGTATATTTGACCTCTCAGCTTCCCTATCAAATCTAAAAATGTCAAGCAGACGACCAAAAGAAAATTAACAACAATGACAAATGGTTTGATGAAGAATGCAAAACCCTGAGAAAGAAATTGAGAAACATATCCAACCAAAAACCCAGAAACCCTGACCCTACACCTTCCCCATGGTGAAACACTAAAACAATACATAAACACACTAACAAAAAAATAAGAGCACGTCAGAAATCAGCTCAATGTAATTGAAGAATGCATAGAATATAACCACTTCTAGGAAAAGTGGAACACACTAAACCAACAACAACACGAAGAGCTACATATCCAAAATGGAGATAGATAAACCACTTCTCAAAATCTTTTTCAAATCAAATTTTATTAAAACACATGAGCAGAATACAACAGGTGAAACGCTTACTTACGAGCCCCTAACCAACGATGCGGTTTAAAAAAAAAATACAGATAAGAATAAGAAATAAAAGTAAGAAGTAAAATAATAAGTGAGACTATATACAGGGGGGTACCGGTACAGAGTCAATGAGCGGGGGCACCGGTTAGTTGAGGTAATATGTACATGTAGGTAGAGTTATTAAAGTGACTATGCATAGATGATAACAACAGAGGGTAGCAGCAGTGTAAAAGACGGGGGGGGGGGGGGCAATGCAAATAGTCTGAGTAGCCATTTGATTAGACGCGTTGACACTATAACAAAGTACAAAAACAAATACATGATCAACCACACAGCTATTAAAGACAACCAGAAGTCAATGGATTCTCCAATTACATTGAATGAACTACAGGACAAAATACAAAACCCTCCAACCCCAAAAGAGGCCTGTTGATATTGATGGTATCCTAAATGAAATTATAAAACATACAGATCACAAATTCCAAATGGCTATACTTAAAACTCTTTAACATCTTCCTCGGCTCAGGCATCCCAACTCCCCAAGGACTGATCACCCCAATCCACAAATAAACCAAATTTGACCCCAATAACTACCATGGAATCTGTGTCTGTACAGCACAAAACCCCTAACAACGCATGTAACAGGAGAATTAGGACTATATCCGCTAGTTATCAACATACAGAAAAGAGCTGTTCAATTCTACAACCACCTAAAAGGAAGCAAACGTCCACACATTTCACCCCAAAGCCCACAGCTAGAGTGATTAACCTAGAGAAGAGTCCCCTCAGCCAGCTGATTCTGGGGCTCTGTTCACAAACAGACCCCACAGAAACAGATCCCTAGGACTGCAACACAATTAGACCCAACGCATTTTTGTGAAAGCAAAAAGATAACCTATTAGACACACTGGAGGGAATCAACCAAAAAAAACGGCACAAATCGGGAACACCACCTGGCCCTAAACAAAGAGTACAGTGGCTAAATACCTGACCACTGTAACTGACCCAAAATTAAGAAAGAGAGTTAGAAATGCATATTTCCCACAGATCACACAGACCCATAAAGAATTTGAAAACAAATCAAAAATGGATATATCTCCCATATCTGTTAGGCGAAATTGTGCAATCACAGCAGCACGAGACAAGGGCAAGAGAAAAGGGTGGAGCACAAACATTGTAAATACCACCAATATGTATCGGTTTATTTATCTTCCCTTACTATTCGTACTACAACTATTTGTACATAGCTGATAATATAACATTTGAAATGTCCATCTTTTTGAGTGCAATATTTAAAGATAATTTAAAGAGGAGATGCATGCTGGGGTACGGCGGGGGGGGGGGTGAAGTCGGGGAGATGCATGCTGGGGTAAGGGGTAGAAAGCAAAGGGAGATACATGCTGGGGTAAGGGGTAGAGAGGTAGGGGAGGCTAAGGGAAGTAAGGGGGGCTGGGGAATCATGGGGTTAGGCTAGTTGAGGCAAAGGGTGGTTGGGTTCAGCGGAAGGAGTCTTGATAATGCATAGGGAGGCAGAGGAGGGCCGGGCGAGGCCTTGGGAGGCAGGTGGAGGGAGCACAGGGCTTGGGTAGAGTAGAGTACAGCTGGGGGAGGCTAGGTATGGATGTTGGCTCCCAGCTTTTCCCGTCCAGACAGCCATTGTTGAAGATGACGACCGGGACAAACGCTTGGCGGCTAGAAGGATTAGAGCGGAGAGTTCACCCCACATCCTCTCTCCTCACCCCAGAACAAAAGAACGACAGAAAAAAGGGGCGGGAGAGAGAGTTCACCCGACATGCCGACCCCAGCATCCTCTACTCACCTCGATACAAAAGAATGGCACAGAGGGAGGGCAAGATGGAAAGAGGGAGGGATGGAGAACAACAAGCAGGCGTGTCGCCTGGCCTGCGCATATATTAACCGCTCCTTCTCCTCCTTTCATCTGACCGGACAAAAGAAACCGCTAACGTTTCACAGGAACGTCCAGACAACCAACGAGGTAAGAAAGCGATTTCCAGGTCCCGGTCTGAGATGAGAGGAGGTGTCTTGTAATGTATTGTACTGTGTTTGTGTGATTGTGTGTCCGTGGCGGGTCACACAGGGCTTTCTGCTCAGACCAGGGGCTTGTGGGGTCAGGGCGTGAACAGAGAGCTAGGCAGGCTCTCACAGGGCTCCGACACGGACACTAATGGGCTTAACGCCAGTGGACAGACACTGGAGGAGAAAGGAGAGAGAGAGAGAGAGAGAGAGAGAGAGAGAGATAGTGAAACAACCAGCTCTGTCTGAAGAGAAAAACAGAGACAGACAGGAAAGAGGGGGCAGAGAAAATGAGGGCAAGAAAGCGAGACAGAAAGAGCGAGAACAGTCTTTGTATCTGCTGTGTTTAGGTCAGAAGGCTGATAGAATGGAAGAAAGCCGTCTCCAATTTACTACCAAGTTCTGCACATTGTTAGCTGAAAAGTAAGGGCTTTTTCAAGCTACTTAAGACAGGCTATTTCTTGGCTACTTAGCGCTCTTATTCTTTAGACACACATACAACGGGGGCAACGAAAGAGATCAGATTCAAGGCCCCATTTCTAATTCCTCCTCTGATCTAGTGGATTATCTATTGCTAGTTACCAGCTACTATGAAGTGTGCAGTGTCTGATGTTCAGGAGAAGAGCCCTTAGGCATGAGAACACTAAGAAGTATACGCTAGCAAATTAGCATTAGGTCCACATCCTGGATTCTTCATCCTAGCCTGAGGGTGTGTGTGTGTGTGCGTGCGTATGTGTGTGCACCCACGTCTTTTTCATACAGGTGAAAAGTCTCCTTTTAAATCCACCTTTCCAGAACAGCAGGATCTCCACCTGTGGAATCACCCTTTCATCCCTGTCCGGCCAATCACATCGCTCGGACCCAGGCTCGGGCGATGTACCATATACACCGTAAAATGGGATATTTGACGGTACCGTCAGTCAGATTTGTCAATACCGTTAGAACCGTTTGTACTCTATAACGATCGAATCTGTTTTTTCGTTTTTTTAAATGTGCACTGTTTGCTTAACCACAATGCGAGTGAGGTGAAGAGATACAATTACACTTCTCTTGACATGAGAGGGAGGGGTCATATAGCCTACTAACTTTTGGGGCGGTAACGTGTGACCTCTTCCACTTTTTAGTTCGATAAGAGAGACGGAGAAGAAAAGGAGTGAGAATGGCAGATTATATGGTGTCGAAAATAAATGCCACTGCCAATATTTTGATACATTTGGACAAACGGACCCAACGATAAAGGGGAACCCAAAGATTAACTGAGGTAATTTGCTAGATTTGCTATAACAGCAAAAGCAGGCAATACATCAATTCTGCGCTCCTACACCTGGGTACACCACCCTCTCAGCTATGCACGGCTGGTGACCACGAGCGCTGGGGCAGGGCCCTCATCACCGCCGTCACCAACCCCATCAAAGCCGACTACTAAACCGACTACCATATCCAAAGACATAGCAAAAGAAAATGGTTTCGTTCAACACGGTGGAAAAAGGCCTTCAAGGACATTATCCACACATTAGACCCCCATAGGTGGTGGGCCAATGCCGAAAACAGTGAATGATCGACCTACGTCGAAGAAGGAACTGATTTTTGTATATGATTGTAAGATGTGTCAGCACCTTCAATTGTTGCACATTTTCAGAACTCCTGTACCCCTGGTGATGAAAGCAGCCAATGGCCTGCTTCTATCTAAGATGTAAACACAGCCTCTGATCTGCTGTCAGAGTGTTAAGAGGAACTAACGTTAGCGACCAAAGACTGAAATAAGATAAATATCTGTTTGAGTGCACTTGAAATATGCAGCATGCATTATGAATGGTCTTGTACATAGCAAGTGGTAACTCCGTAGACCATTTAGACAATCTATTGAAAGCTAGCCAACGTTACAGTTGACTAGCCAGCTAATACTGTAAAAAATCAATGTGCCTGCTCAGGAAGCTAGTGTTTCATTAGCTCCCTCTCTGTCAGTCAATTCAATGTTTTAACCCTGCACCTTAAGAGGCTGCTGCCCCATATACATAGACTTGAAATCACTGGCCACTTAATAATGGAACACTAGTCACTTTAATAATGTTTTCATATTTTTGCTTTACTCATCTCTTATCTCATCCCATTGTTCATCCTAATATTTATATATTCCTTAATTCCATTCTTTTTACTTTTAGGTTGTGTGTATTGTTGTTAATTGTTAGATATTACTGCATTGTCGGAGCTAGAAACACAAGCATTTCACTACACCTGCAATAACATCTGCTAAACGTGTATGTAGCAAATAAAATGTGATTTGTCTCATTTGAAGTAACTATCTGCAGGCTTAAAATAAACAATCAATTATATAATTTGAGAAAGAACCCAAATAAAAGCATGTACAGTGAACAAAGATATAAAACACAACATGTAAAAGTGTTGGTCCCATGTTTCATGAGCTGAAATAAAAGACCTCAGAAATGTTCCATACGCACAAAAAGCTGACTCTCAAATTTGGTGCACAAATGTGTTTACATCCCTGTTCATGAGCATTTCAGCCAACTGGACAGCTGATGAGATTGTGGGTTTGCACAACCGAAGAATTTCTGCACAAACTGTCAGAAACCGTCTCAAAGAAGCTCATCTGGGTGCTTGTCGTCCTCACCAGGGATTTGACATGACTGAAGTTTGACACCTTAACTGAATTCAGTGTGCAAATGCTCACCTTCAATGGCAACTGGCATGCTGGAGAAGTGTTCTCTTCACAGATGAAATCCGGTTTCAACTGTACTGGGCTGTCTACCATCTGCCCGGTTCTTCCATGGCCTGCATACTCACCAGACATGTCACCCATCGACCATGTTTGGGATGCTCTGGATCAACATGTATGACAGCGTGTTCCAGTTCCTGCCAATATCCAGCAAACTTCACACAGCCATTGAAGAGCATTGGGACAACATTCCACAGGCCACAATTTATTTTATTTTATTTAACTAGGCAAGTTAGTTAAGAACAAATTCTTATTTACAATGACGGCCTTCCTCGGCCAAACCCGGACGACGCTGGGCCAATTGTGCGCCGCCCTATGGGATTCCCAATCACGGCCGGATGTGATGCAGCCTTGATTCAAACCAGGGACTGCAGTGATGCCTCTTGCACGGAGATGCAGTGCCTTAGACCACTGCATCACTCGGGAGCCCAATCAACAGCCTGATCAACTCTATGTGAAGGAGATGTATCGCACTGCATGAGGCAAATGGTTGTCACACCAGACACTGACTGGTTTTCTGATCCACGCCACTACTTTTCTTTTAAGTTATCTGTGACCAACAGATGCATGTCCGTATTCCCAGTCATGTGAAATCCATAGATTAGGGCAGAATTAATTTATTTAAAATCGACGGATTTCCTTATATGAACTGTAACTCAGTGAAATCTTTGAAATTGTTGCATGTGGCGTTTATATATTTTTATTGTGTGTAGATAAAGGTGTATGCTAGACTGTAGGTTTAAAAATGACAGCTGCATATGCATGTTAGCCAATTTATATAAAATCAAACTTTATTTGTCACATGTGCCAAATACAACAAGTGTAGACCTTACCGTGAAATGCTTACTTACAAACAGTGCAGTTCAAGTAGAGTTAAGAAAATATTTACCAAATAAACTAAAGTAAAAAATTATAAAAAGTAACACAATATCGAGGCTATATACAAGGGGTACCGGTACCGAGTCAGTGTGCAGGGGTACAGGTTAGAGGTAATTTGTACATGTAGGTAGGGGTGAAGTGACAATGCATAGATAATAAACAGCGAGTAGCAGCATTGTTCCCGCTTTGGCGGAGACTGCATTCACGGTAACTGCTGCACATAAAAACCGTCTCAATCAGAAATGACCTTTAAATTTCTACTCCGGAATCTGTAATGCTTCAGCTTGAATAAGTGCCCTTACATGCTGACCAGACCGGACACGTCGCGTGCGCGAGAGTTGCAAAATAAATTTAGAAATCCATGTTATTCAATTATTGCACCCACACTGCTCGCGTGTGCCAACGAGCATCTGCGTTGCCAAGGGCTAAAATAGAAGTAATTCCTATTTCTGACGCAGATCACGCTGAAAGTCCTGCCTCTCCCATTTCCTCATTGGTTTATAGAAGCAGGTACCCACGTGCCATCTCCTCATTGGTTTATAGATGCAGGTACCCACGTGCCATCTCCTCATTGGTTATACCCACGTGGGTGATTGAAAGACTAACTGTTTTGCCGGTCGTCGTGGTAATACTATGAAAGTTTAGATGCCAAACACCATATAAGTGCAAAGATGAAAAAGCCTGGAAGGAGGAGAGATTACTAGAAACGATTCGGTTGACCGTTTTATGTGTGGGTTAATTGTCGGAGTAGAGGACCTTGTGCATTTCAGGTAAAATAACAACTCAATATTTATATCCCAGGACAAATTAGCTAGCAACAGCAAGCTAGCTAAATAGGACAAATTAGCTAGCATGTGCAAGCTAGCTAGCTAAATTGCCATACATGTTTAATGCTTTTTGAGCTGTCCCAAATTAATGTAATTGGTTCAGAGTTTGTTTTGATATTTTAACCTGCGTGTCATGATAGCGTTTGTTGTGGGGGAACAAAATACATTTATGCACGATGGCGCACGCGTGCAGCCGGTTTGGGTTCCGTGTTAGTATTCTATGCAAATTGAAAATACAATGCCGCCTCACTGCGACGAGATTGCATTGTGTTGACGAGAATGTGTGAACCCAAATTCCAGTAACAAGTAGGCCTAGAGAAGGTAAATGCCGCCACATTGTAGCATGATAGTGGCACTTACGTAAGGCAGGTAGCATTGTTAGCGCAACACAAGAACCAGCGGTGGAGCATCGTAAACACAAGGCACGGATGCTGATATCGTTCATTACGATAAATTACCTATAGGGTCCTGCTAGAGGACTATGAAGTTTGAAATGAAATAAGTGTGCTAATATGGGTGATTGTTAATGGAACTATTGATAGCTACAACATTCAAAGTAGCAGTAGTAGTTTTAAGGCTAATATTTCCAAAAATACTGTGATGCACATTAATGTTAGAAACGTTTCATTCAATTTACCGTAATTGTGATAATTCAGTCAACTTACGTGACATGGATCTGTCCATATCATCCAGCTCTAATACACACAAACACACATGACATGCATACATATGATCTGGAGTGTGACTTTGATGACATGCTCTGTATGTCGAAAAAAATATATATATATAAAGCACGCACCCGCACGCACACGCACACGCACACACACACCGGGGCGAACCACATAGGGGTCACAGACATGGAACAGATAAGCCTTAAGGGAGACTACAGCGCAGCCTCATGTCAGGTGTGTGGTACAACCCCAGATGAACCCGTCCTAGTGCCACCCAGCCGGTGTCTGTCTGGGGAAATTACTAATAGGAATTGATAGGCATGAAAATGTTAGGCTTATAGGCTTTAAATAAAAACAAACATCAGATCTGTTAGAGGGAGCTTAAACGGAAGAATCTACAGTCGCTGAGCTCTCTGAAAGACAGCGGTGTTTAGGTATAGTTGGCTGCAAGTATGTGTGTGCGTGCGTCCCTAGCAAAAATATATATATACTGCGCAGACACTTCCCTCTGAGCGAGGGGGTGTTACTCAAAACCACCATCATCCAAGACGGTGAGGACCCATATCTATTCTAAGTAGAACATTTGATAAAAAGTTCTTCCATCCCTCTACTCAGTCATAAATCATGTTCAAAGTGCAGACTGTCAACACTGCTCCGTTGGACCACTACAGAGCTCACCGAACGCCGCAGACAAATGTGAGTGTGTGTCGAGGCTGTTTTAACTAGAGAAGGAGACTACAAGGCCTACTGACACATTTACGTCTTGAGTTTCATCTGTATGACAAATTAGGCACAGACAGAACTTTCATAGATAATCTGTTCATTCACAGAAATCCATGAATTCAAATCAGAGTGAATCCTTAAAACGAAACAAACTAAATATGTAGACCTCTGAAATAGGTACTGATGAGGAAAGGTTTCATCTGGCACCAGTCTCATTCTGAGCACTCTGTAAATAACTCTTAACATCTATTCTGTTCTACCTACAGTACTGTTACAAAAGGCCCACATGTTCAAAAAACATGACTATTACATTAGACGCCCACCATGAGCCTTTCAGTAAGGGGCATTTCCATCTTAAAGGAACCAACATGTGAAGTTCAAATGAGCATGTCAAAATTGGGTGTCAAATGAAAGCTAAGAGACTATATTTGAGAAATTAATGCAAATACAGCGCAGTCGGGAAGGTATTCAGACCTTGACTTTTTCCAGTTACATTACAGCCTTATTGTAAAATTGAAGAAATTGTTCCCCCCCCCCCCCCCCCTCAATCTACACACAATACCCTATAATGACAGAGCAAAAAAAAAATAGCAAATGTATTCAAATTTATTTTTTGAAATATCACATTTACATAAGTATTCAGACCCTTTACTCAGTACTTGAAGAACCTTTGGCAGCGATTACAGCCTCACGTCTTCTTGGGTATGACGCTACAAGCATGGTACACCTGTATTTGGGGAGTTTCTCACATTCTTCTCTGCAGATCCTCTCAAGCTCTGTCAGGTTGGATGGTGCACAGTTATTTTCAGGTCTCTCCAGAATTGTTCGATCGGGTTCAAGTCTGGGCTCTGGCTGGGCCACTGAAGGACATTCAGAGACTTGTCCCGAAGCCACTCCTGCGTTGTCTTGGCTGTGTGCATAGGGTCGTTGTCCTGTTGGAAGGTAAACATTTACCCCAGTCTGAGGTCCTGAGCTCTCTGGAGCAGGTTTTCATCAAGGATATCTCTGTACTTTGCTCCGTTCATCTTTCCCTTGATCCTGACTAGTCTCCCAATCCCTGCCTCTGAAAAACATCCCCACCGCATGATGCTGCCACCACCATGCTTCACCGTAGGGATGGTGCCAGCTTTCCTCCAGACGTAACGCTTGGCATTCAGGCCAAAGAGTTCAGCCTTGGTTTCATCAGACCAGAGAATCTTGTTTCTCAAGTTCCGAGAGTCCTTTAAGTACCTTTAACCAAACTCCAAGCGGGCTGTCATGTGCCTTTTACTGAGAAGTGGCTTCTGTCTGGCCACTACCATAAAAGTCCTGATCGGTGGAGTGCTGCAGAGATGGTTGTCCTTCTAGAAGTTTCACCCATCGCCACAGAGGAACTCTGGAGCTCTGTCAGAGTGACCCCCGTGTTCTTGGTCACCTCCCTGACCAAGGCCCTTCTCCCCCGATTGCTCAGCTTGGCCGGGCGACCATAACTAGGAAGAGTCTTGGTGGTTCCAAACTTCTTCCATTTAAGAATGATGGAGACCACCGTGTTCTTGGGGACCTTCAATGCTGCAGATATGTTTTGGTACCCTTCCCCAGATCTGTGCCTTGACACAAACCTGTCTCTGAGCTCTACGGAAAATTCCTTCAACCTCATGGCTTGGTTTTTGCTCTGACATGCAGTCAATTGTGGGACAATATATAGACAGGTGTGCACCTACCCAAATCACATCCAATCAATTGAATTTACCACAGGTGGACTCCAATCTGTAGAAACATCTCAAGGATGATCAATGGAAACAGGATGCCTCTGAGCTCAATTTCAAGTCTCATAGCAAAGGGTTTGAATACTTATGTAAATAAGGTTTATTCTGTTTATTTTTTGCAAACATTTCTAAAACCTGTTTTCGCTTTGTCATTACGGGGTATTATGTGTAGATTGATGAGGGAAAACATGCATTTAATCTATTTTAAAATAAGGCTGTAACGTAACAAAATGTGAAGGGGTCTGAATACTTTCAGAATGCACTGTATACAGTTTAACCATTTTCCAAACAAAAAATTAGTAATAAGCAAAGGCTATGATTTCAAGTGACTTTGACGAAAAAGGGTCTTAGAAAACATCTACCAGAAAAAGTCTTAAAAGGTATTAGGAATACATCAAAACGGCCTCCCGAGTGGCACAGTGGTCTAGTAGCTGTGCCACTAGAGATTCTGGTTTCGAGTCCAGGCTCTGTCGCAGCCGGCCGTGACAGGGAGACCCATGGGGCGGCGCACAATTGGCCCAGCGTCGTCCGGGTTAGGGGAGGGTTTGGCCGGGCAGGGATGTCCTTGTCCCATCGCGCTCTAGCGACTCCTGTGGCAGGCCGGGTGCAGTGCACGCTGACACGGTCGCCAGGTGTACGGTGTTTCCTCCAACACATTGGTGCGGCTGGCTTCCTAGTTAAGTGGGCATTGTGTCAAGAAGCAGTGAGGTTTGGTTGGGTCGTGTTTCGGAGGACGCACGGCTCTCGACCTTCACCTCTTCCGAGTCCGTACGGGAGTTGCAGCGATGAGACAAGACTGTAACTACCAATTGTATACCACGAAATGGGGGAGAAAAACGGGTAAAAAAAAACACACACAAAAAAAAGAAATACATCAAAAGTAAAGACCTCTTCCAACTAATATGAACACCTAGATTTAGATTTCAAGAACGTATTTGCTTTCTGTAAGTTTAAGAAACACTCCCTTCCACTGGCATACTGTTATGTTCAGCTCATAGGGTCTCCTGCTATTGTCCTCCCTTCCACTGGCATACTGTTATGTTCAGCTCATAGGGTATCCTGCTAACTGTCCTCCCTTCCACTGGAATACTGTTATGTTCAGCTCATAGGCTAACTGTCCTCCCTCCCTTCCTGCTAACTGTCCTCCCTTCCACTGGCATACTGTTATGTTCAGCTCATAACAGAGTTTTTTCTCTTTCTGTCGTCTGGTGGTCAAAGCAAGACTGAAAACAGTCTGGACAACCCCTCCCTCTCAATCTCCCTCCGCCGCTCTCTCCAGTTAATGTCACCTCTCCCGGCTCTTACTGACACCCACCATGACACCTACCCTCTTTCCATTTACTGTAACAAGCATCCTCACCCACTGAGCACCGGCCCACACGGAAGTTGAAAAGTAGTTGAAATTTGGTCAGTCCGCCCTGTCCAGAGTAAATATGAACCAATCATAGACAGCACAGTACAGTAGTGTTCAGTACAGTATAGTATAATGTACATACCTACTTTATTGTACTCTGCTGTACTGTCATGTCCAAACTTCTGAAACATAGACGTCTATGATTGGTTCAGATTTGGCCTGGTCTGGACTTTGTTTGGGGGCGGAGCTCGTTACAATAAACAGACTGTGTGGAATAACACCCAATTATGCAAAAGAAGGATATTTGCATATTTATACCTTTGCATAACTTTTCAGGATACATCACCATGAAGTGAATGATATTCATATCCATAATTATGCATTTCTGTATAGTACAGATATATAGATGTATAGTACATCATGGGACCCATGATGTCATTCCGTTATCGGATGTAAATCCACTTCACCTACTGTAGTTCAATAATCCCCCCAAAAACGTACCTGTTCTTCCTGCAGACATCTTTGAATCTTAATTCAGAGTATAAATTTAACAGACTTTTTTAAAAACCTGGCCACATAAAAAAAAACTGAGGGAGATTTTACTGTTCTTCTGTTACCAAACTTTGCATCGGCAACAGGTTTTCCAGTAAATGTGTTTTTTTGTGAAATGCTATATAAAATTGCTTAAAGTAGCCCTTGTGCAAAGAGTTGTATGGTTTGATAAACTTTTAAAACAATGTTTTTTTGGGTTTGGCATACATTATAAAGTGAAAAATCGGAGTCGAAGAGTAATTCCGTTAACTTGCCCGGAGGCAGAAACCCTTGGAAGCTGGTAGAGTAGACGAGACAGTACGCCATACCGATTCCTCTTCTATTCATTTGGAGACAGTGGGCCAACGGTGGGCAGTGAACTGAATGGGCTGACTGGACACTTTCTAACCATTCAGATTCTCATCATGTGTTCTTATGGGATGAACTGAAGAGCTCTTTTTATCGACCTACACTCTGTCTAGTCTAGTTCTACCATCACCCTGAGAGTCATACATTTGCTAGGTTGCACTGAGACCTGCCACAGAGTATCTGCAATGCAAACAGACTACACTTTGCACTGGCAGGTAATTGAATCTCCAAACTTTTCAGAGTTGTCTTTCCTCTCCCCCCTCGCCTCCCCCACTCCTCTCCTCGGCCTCCCCCACTCCTCTCCTCGGCCTCCCCCACTCCTCTCCTCGGCCTCCCCCACTCCTCTCCTCGGCCTCCCCCACTCCTCTCCTCGGCCTCCCCCACTCCTCTCCTCGGCCTCCCCCACTCCTCTCCTCGGCCTCCCCCACTCCTCTCCTCTCACAGCTCAATCACATCCCAGCTACAACCTTCTATTAGTCCCTCTGGTTCAGAATCAGCAAGTTTCAATCGGAGTGCGAGCGGGTAAGAACCCGTAACAGGACGTCTGGGAAAGACGACGCAGACACACATACAGTAATATCAGCTCTCTGTCCCAGACTCCCTTAAAGAGACCTGAGAGTTGCAGAGGGACGAGAGGGAAATAAATAATCGGCTTTTTTGCTCAGAGACGGGGGGAGAGAGAGAGGCCATGAGAAGACAGAGAGAAAGAGCGGAGAGGCAGAGAGCAGGCCAGTGAGAGAGGGAGAAGAAGAAAAAAATGGGGTGTGTTGAATTTGTCATTATCATAATACTTTTATTGAGAGAGAGGGAAACATGCACAGACAGCCTCCCAGGGTCGTGCAGTAACAGACCCGGCAGTGAAGAACTCTAATAAATGAGCTTCTTAATTCCTCCTGTCAGCAAACCTCACTGATTCCTGCTCACTAATATGCACACGGCTGACGAGAGAGAGAGAGGTTTCCAACCTGACAGGAGGAAAGCAAGTCCTTCCTCTATACTTTCGCTCCTTCTCTTTCTCCCTCTCTGATCATGAAGGAAAGGTTCAATTAGTGTGTTCACCACTCCTTGGTTCCGGTAGCTGCATCAATTTACAGATGACGCTTAGCAGTGTGTGTGTGTGTGTGTGTGTGTGTGTGTGTGTGTGTGTGTGTGTGTGTGTGTGTGTGTGTGTGTTCCCCTGCAGAGGCACGCTGCTGTTCTCTCTCTGATGATACCTGTGTCACTCCGAAAGGATAACGAGACCAACAGGGATGAGCGGCCTGCTGCCTTCACTCCTCCAGCTCCCTCCCTCGCCCTCTCTCTCTCTCGCTCACCCTCTCCTGTCTTTGTCCAACCTAATTTCCTCTTTCTGTCGCTCTCTCGAGCTCATTCCCTGTGTCTGACTTTCTCTGCAACTCTCTCTTTGTTTCTCTCGCTCTCTTCATTCACACTCTCGCTCTCCATCTCACGTAGTCTTACACTGTGTTATGTTATTTTCTGTCACTATCCATCACTCTCTCTCTCTCTCTCTGTCTGTCTCTGTGCTGTGCTGGTGTTAAGTCAACTAATAGAGAGTAATCAAGTGGGTGTGAAGTAACCACACAGAGAAGACACTAGGCGTTAGATGGCCATGAGGTTTGAGTTTGTTGCAATACAAGACTCTAGCCTAATCAGCTTCACTTCCCCCCCGTGCCCTAGAGAAGTAGGCACGATCTCTTCTTACAAAGTCGCTTGTGAAAGTCTCCACGCCCCTTGCAGTCATCACATTTTGCTTCCTTTAAATAACATTGAAAAAAGGGGATTCAATTGGGATCTACACAAGCTGCTCCACATTTTCAAAGTAATTGTTTGTAGTTGAAAATCATCCAAATTATTTTTTTAAAACACTTAAAATAAAGATGTGTTGATTGCACAATTGGCCAAGATTCGTCCCGGTTTGTCCGGGGTAGGCCTTCATTGTAAATAAGAATTTGTTCTTAACCGACTTGCCTAGTTTAAATAAAGGTTAAGTTTTTAAAAATATATATTTTTTAAATACGGTCTTCACAACCCAAAGTGAATACTTAATGGAACTACCTTTGACAGCCAACACAGCTGTGAGTCATTTCGGGTTGTTCGCATTCTTCATTTCAACGGTCCCATAATTCTTCATTATGAAGCTTACCGATAGTCCCCAGTCACGTGGTGTTTGTTTACAAGCACACAACGACGTGAGACCGGAGCCTTGTCAGTCACTCACTGTTGTGCAGCACGCGCCAGGTGATCTGCTTACAGTATGGAATTCACAACTTAAAATGTTTGCCGGCTAGATATCTTACAACCTAAGTTAACGGTCTGAATTGTTCCAAATGCTTGCAGTTGTGCATTCGGTTCGCTAATTTAGTAGCTAGTTAGCCATCTACCTGTGGTTAGCTTCTCGCAAATTCAAGCTTTGTAGCAGTATAAATGTATACAATTCTCTCCCCGCGAAGCATGATGGAGACCATCTGCACTGTCAATTCGCATTGAATTGAATAAACTTAACAGAAACCCAGAAGAAAACAAAATGCCCCATTTGTCACATCCCTAGTGTGTGTGTGTGTCCATGTGTGTTATCTGCATGCTGTCGATGTGGCAATCCTACACTCCTCTGGTATATTTGTTTTTATTTAAGTCAGTTAAGAACAAATTCTTATTTACAATGACTGCCTACACCGGCCGAACCCGGGCGAGGCTGGGCCAATTGTGCGCCCCTCTATGGGACTCCCAATCACGGCCGGTTGTGATAGAGCCTGGATTCGAACCAGGGTGTCTGTAGTGACGCCTCAAGCACTGAGATGCAGTGCCTTAGACCGCTGCGCCACTCGGGAGCTGGTATATCCAGCTTTTCAGAGAGATGACAAGAAAGGGGGAAATAGGCAGAAGGTGCATTTGCTTTACAGGGACAGGAGCACAGTGTGGATTATACACAGGAGGGATATACCGAGGAAGAGAGGAGATCAATGCAGAGCGGTACAGGAGAAAGAGAGAGAGAAGAGAGAGAATCCAGTAGCCTTAGGCCTATTAAAAACTACAGCATTATGGTAGTGGGCATAGTACTGATGGTATAGTACCTTATTCTCTAATTGAATCAAAGGAGAGAGGTACAGTAGTTGTATAAAAGATAGCCCTGTCTGTGTACTGGTCTCCGCCGGTCTCTCAGCTAGAACTGCTGCCATCGTTAATTCCCAACAGTAGAGCTAACACAAACACAGACCTTCACCTGCCACTGGTTCATATTTATGGCATTTTCAGATCATCTGACCACTGTGGCTGTCCAACAAGCTGATGCAAACACACACACACACACACACACACACACACTATTTAAGCAGTCATGGTTCATATTTCCTTCCCTGACTGTCTGTGAAAGTAGGCCATCTCCTGCAGGTAATGGGGCGTGGGTGGGGGCCGAGGATTTAGCCACCTGCATCTCGATGACAACATCATATCTATGGAGATTTATCTACATGTAAATCAGCTGCTTTCAGACCGCGACACACACACACACACACGCACACCACGCCCACAATCCACACAAAATGCGCCCAGCTCTCTTTCATCTGTGCCCTATGGAGCAAATTCACTATAACCAAATGCACTTTTAATTGAGGGAACTGATTCAGCTTAACCCAAAATAACCCGGCGTAGGTAAGAGACGGGCTGAGGGGAGGAGTGGAGCACCCCCCCCCCCCGTCTCTCAGAGGAACCATTTGAAAGGAAAGACGAGGTGAATAAAGGCGAGAGAAATAAAGTCGGCAAAAGAAGAACAGCGTCACAGAAAGCGCAGGGCTGGCACGCCCTGTAGCTTTCCACTGCCACGGAACAGCTTTACGTTCACGTCAGTGACGTAGCGGTAAAAAAATAAATTAAAAAAAATAGGTGGGTAAACGCAAAAAAATAAAAATGACTTTCGCCCGGAGTAAAGTAGCGCTCCCTATATTTCCAATGCATTTTCCTGCAAAATGTGCGTTTACCCTCCACTACACCACTGGTTCACATGGAAAGTTGGTGGTGGTCACTGTCATGATGATTACCTTGTAGAAAAAAGGCAGGCAGGCAGTAAATCACAACTCGGCATACTACAGCGTCTATAAAGGCAACAACGCCTAGGGACTAAAGGCCCGGCTGGAAGGGTTCCTGTAAGAGATATGCTACAGGGTTATCTAGGTTCACTCTCCCTCTCTCTGATCTCCCCCCCCCAGTCCTACACAGCTGTTAATTAGCCTGGCTAAGTGCTCCATTAATCGATTGGTTGTCCAGATGCTATACCTCATAACGGGTGTTACACTCGCCAGAGAAATATGAGGCTCAGGAAGTCACACTGTCTCTGGTGAGTTACTGGTCCTCGGTGGGAGCAAAGGAGTATGGGTAGACGGGCAGTCCTACGTAGGTCAGTATGGGGGACCAATGGACGATGACAACTGCCTCCCCTCCCTTGCAATGCACAGAATGTAACCTACGGACAATACAGTATAGGTAGACATCCCCGAAGTGACAATTGTATAAATGAGTGACCATGGATTCCTCAGAGTTCCGTGTCAGAATATCTGAGAACAGTGTCGTTCCAAACATTCTACATTACATTTCATATTTGACAGCAACCGTAGGCCAAACTTTCCTTGCTGTCAATCCCTGGTTGGTAGAAAAGAAGGCCTACAGACAGCCAACCCTCCACAGTCCAGCCATTTAAAACATTGTAGGGACCTTGAAAATACGTCTCTTCTCAGAAGCAGGGTCCTTGAAAAAAATAAAAAAAAAGGTTTCTGAAGCCAAGTTCTCTTTCAAAAGATAGCCTATCTTATATGTTACTGTGAGAGAGTGAGAGCAAGAGACACGAAAAGACAAAAAAACGGGACAGAGAGAGAGAGACCGATTACCGTGACCTCGTTAACCCCTCTGGCTCGTTAGCGTCTCGTTAACGTGTTAGCGCTCTCCTGGCCAGTCGTCTGTCACACCTTCATTAAGCCCATCGACCCACACAGCTTATTAAACACATTCATTACAGCCCAGATCGAACCAATACCAGGCGCCAGCACAGAACCAAACACATTAGCAGAAGGGGGTGTTCCCACGTTCACTGTTGGAGACGGTGGAGATACGGAGGGTAGGAAAGGAGGAGGAAGACGAAAGGGGATGAGGAGGCAGAGGAAGACAACACACACTCACTCAGACAGGCACACACCTCTACTTCACATCTATCATTAGTAATGAAGCCAGTGGTTAGAGCCACTCTGGCCTCTCAATCAGCAGACAGACAGGAGAGAGAAAGAGAGAGGAGGAAAGAGCCGGAGAAGTACCGAAGAGAGAAAGGAGACAGAGAGGGAAGACGGGGTGAAAGGAGAGCAGTCTTTTCACGTCCCTTTACCTCCTCCTTTCTCCTCTCCCATGACTCTACAGATTCCAGTTTACCCAGAGCCATTTATCACCGACCATCACATCCCAGAGCACTAAAGACTTCCATCTCACCGCCAGGCTAATGGCGCTCCCAACTCCGGCTTTAGATGATGATGTCATCAGAGCTGCCATTGTAAAACAAAAGGAAATGGGGTAAAGTGTGGGGGGGGGGGGGGGCCTAGCCCATTAATCATTTGGATACCCCCCTGGCACAGGGTCAGGACCCCGTGACTATCTGCCGGCCGGAGGAGAGATGGGAGGCCCGGAATGACTCAGAACTACCAAGCAAAGACACAACAACTGTAACTAAGTCTAACTTGAATCCTAATCCATTCCATAAATGCCTGGATGTAACCAACTTTCCCTTGAATCATGCATTTATGTTGATAGTAGTTTTGGATGAAAATGTGTTTTACTCCTATAATACTACAGTGATACTCCTATACTACCACAGTGATACTACTACAGTGATACTCATATACTACTACAGTGATACTCATACTACTACAGTGATACTCCTACAGTGATACGCCTATACTACTACAGTGATACACCTACTGTGAAACTCATATACTACTACAGTGATACTCCTACAGTGATACTCCTATACTACTACAGTGATAACCCTACAGTGATACTCCTATACTACCACAGTGATACTACTACAGTGACGCTCCTATACTACTACAGTGATAATCCTACAGTGATACTCCTATACTACCACAGTGATGCTCCTACAGTGATACTCATATACTACTACAGTGATACTCCTACAGTGATACTCCTATACTACTACAATGATACTCCTACAGTGATACTCCTATACTACTACAGTGATACTCCTACGGTGATACTCCTATACTACTACAGTGATACTCCTATACTACTACAGTGATGATCCTACAGTGATACTCCAATACTACTACAGTGATACTCCTATACTACTACAGTGATACTCCTATACTACTACAGTGACGCTCCTATACTACTACAGTGATGCTCCTACAGTGATACTCCTATACTACTACAGTGATACACCTACACTACTACAGTGATACTCCTATACTACTACAGTAATACTCCTATACTACTACAGTAATACTCCTATACTACTACAGTGATACTACTACAGTGATACGCCTATACTACTACAGTGATACTACTACAGTGATACTCATATACTACTACAGTGATACACATATACTACTACAGTGATACACATATACTACTAGAGTGATACTCCTACAGTGATACGCCTATACTACTACAGTGAAACTACTACAGGGACGCTCCTATACTACTACAGTGATACACATACTGTGAAACTCCTATACTACTACAGTGATACTCCTATACCACCACAGTGATACTACTACAGTGATACTACTACAGTGATACTCCTATACTACTACAATGATACTCCTACAGTGATACTCCTATACTACTACAGTGATACTCCTATACTACTACAGTGATACTCCTATACTCCTACAGTGATACTCCTACAGTGATACTCCTACAGTGATACTCCAATACTACTACAGTGATACTCCTAATGTGATACTACTATACTACTACAGTGACGCTCCTATACTACTACAGTGATGCTCCTATACTACTACAGTGATACTCCTATACTACCACAGTGATACTACTACAGTGATACTCCTATACTACTACAGTAAAACTCCTATACTACTACAGTGATACTCATATACTACTACAGTGATACTCCTACACTACTACAGTGATGCTCCTACAGTGATACTCATATACTACTACAGTGATGCTCCTATAGTACTACAGTGATACTCATATACTACTACAGCGATGCTCCTACAGTGATACTCCTATACCACTACAGTGATACTCCTATACTACTACAGTGAAACTACTACAGTGAAACTCATATACTACTACAGTGATACTCCTACACTACTACAGCGATGCTCCTACAGTGATACTCCTATACCACTACAGTGATACTCCTATATTGATACTCCTACTGTGATACTCATATACTACTAGTGATACTCCTACACTACTACAGCGATACTCCTACAGTGATACTCCTATATTGATACTCCTACTGTGATACTCCTATACTACTACAGTGATACTACTATACTACTACAGTGACGCTCCTATAATACTACAGTGATGCTCCTACAGTGATACTCCTATACTACTACACTAATACTCCTATACTACTACAGTGCTACTCCTATACTACTACAGTGATACTCCTATACTACTCCAGTGATACTCCTATACTACTACAGTGATACTCCTAGAAAACTACAGTGATACTCCTACAGGGATACTCCTACAGTGATACTCCTATACTACTACAGTGATACTCCTATACTAGTACAGTGGTACTCCTACAGTGCTACTCCTATACTACTACAGTGCTACTCCTATACTACTACAGTGATACTACTACAGAGATACTACTATACTACTACAGTGAAACTACTACAGTGATACTCATATACTACTACAGTGATACTCCTATAGTACTACAGTGATACTCATATACTACTACAGCGATGCTCCTACAGTGATACTCCTATACCACTACAGTGATACTCCTATATTGATACTCCTACTGTGATACTCCTATACTACTACAGTGATAATCCTATACTACTACAGTGATGCTTCTATACTACTACAGTGATGCTCCTACAGTGATACTCCTATACTACTACAGTGATACTCCTATACTACTACACTACTACAGTGGCGCTCCTATACTACTACAGTGATGGTCCTACAGTGATACTCCTACAGTGAAACTCCTACTGTGATACCCCTATACTACTACTGCGATACTCCTATACTACTACAGTGATACTCCTACACTGATACTCCTATACTACTACAGTGATACTCCTACACTGATACTCCTATACTACTACAGTGATACGCCTACTGTGATACTCCTATACTAGTACGGTGGTACTCCTATACTACTACATGGATGCTCCTATACGACTA
The DNA here is from genome assembly GCF_045679555.1 of Salvelinus alpinus. Classification (NCBI taxonomy): domain Eukaryota; kingdom Metazoa; phylum Chordata; class Actinopteri; order Salmoniformes; family Salmonidae; genus Salvelinus; species Salvelinus alpinus. The sequence continues at coordinate 62,658,259 of NC_092090.1, forward strand.
CAGTGATACTCCTATACTACTACAGTGATACCCCTATACTACTACAGTGATACTCCTAGAACACTACAGGGATACTCCTACAGGGATACTCCTACAGTGATACTCCTATACTACTACAGTGATAATCCTATACTACTACAGTGATGCTCCTACAGTGATACTCCTATACTACTACACTAATACTCCTATACTACTACAGTGCTACTCCTATACTACTACAGTGATACTCCTATACTACTACAGTGATACTCCTAGAAAACTACAGTGATACTCCTACAGGGATACTCCTACAGTGATACTCCTATACTACTACAGTGATACTCCTATACTAGTACAGTGGTACTCCTACAGTGCTACTCCTATACTACTACAGTGCTACTCCTATACTACTACAGTGATACTACTACAGAGATACTACTATACTACTACAGTGATACTCATATACTACTACAGTGATACTCATATACTACTACAGTGATACTCCTACACTACTACAGTGATGCTCCTACAGTGATACTCATATACTACTACAGTGATACTCCTATAGTACTACAGTGATACTCATATACTACTACAGCGATGCTCCTACAGTGATACTCCTATACCACTACAGTGATACTCCTATATTGATACTCCTACTGTGATACTCCTATACTACTACAGTGATAATCCTATACTACTACAGTGATGCTTCTATACTACTACAGTGATGCTCCTACAGTGATACTCCTATACTACTACAGTGATACTCCTATACTACTACACTACTACAGTGGCGCTCCTATACTACTACAGTGATGGTCCTACAGTGATACTCCTACAGTGAAACTCCTACTGTGATACCCCTATACTACTACTGCGATACTCCTATACTACTACAGTGATACTCCTACACTGATACTCCTATACTACTACAGTGATACTCCTACACTGATACTCCTATACTACTACAGTGATACGCCTACTGTGATACTCCTATACTAGTACGGTGGTACTCCTATACTACTACATGGATGCTCCTATACGACTACAGTGATACTCCTATACTACTACAGTGATACCCCTATACTACTACAGTGATACTCCTAGAACACTACAGTGATACTCCTACAGGGATACTCCTACAGTGATACTCCTATACTACTACAGTGATAATCCTATACTACTACAGTGATGCTCCTACAGTGATACTCCTATACTACTACACTACTACAGTGATGCTCCTACAGTGATACTCCTATACTACTACAGTGATACTCCTACTGTGATACTCCTATACTAGTACGGTGGTACTCCTATACTACTACATGGATGCTCCTATACGACTACAGTGATACCCCTATACTACTACAGTGATACCCCTATACTACTACAGTGATACTCCTAGAACACTACAGTGATACTCCTACAGGGATACTCCTACAGTGATACTACTACAGTGATACTCCTATACTACTACAGTGATACTCCTATACTACTACAGGGATACTCCTATACTACTACAGGGATACTCCTATACTACTACAGTGATGCTCCTACAGTGATACTCCTATACTCCAACAGTGATACTCCTACAGTGATACTCTTATACTCCAACAGTGATACTCCAACAGTGATACTCCAACAGTGATACTCCTATACTACTACAGTGATGCTCCTACAGTGATACTCCTATACTACTACAGTGAAACTCCTATACTACTACAGTGATGCTCCTACAGTGATACTCCACTCCTACAGTGATACTCTTATACTCCAACAGTGATACTCCAACAGTGATACTCCTATACTCCTACAGTGATACTCCTATACTACTACAGTGATGCTCCTACAGTGATACTCCTATACTACTACAGTGAAACTCCTATACTACTACAGTGATGCTCCTACAGTGATACTCCTATACTACTACAGTGATACTCCTACAGTGATACTCCTATACTACTACAGTGATACTCCTATACTACTACAGTGATACTCCTATACTACTACAGTGAAACTCCTATACTACTACAGTGATGCTCCTACAGTGATACTCCAACAGTGATACTCCCATACTACTACAGTGATACTCCTACAGTGATACTCCTATACTACTACAGTGATGCTCCTACAGTGATACTCCTATACTACTACAGTGATACTCCTACAGTGATACTCCTATACTACTACAGTGATACTCCTATACTACTACAGTGAAACTCCTATACTACTACAGTGAAACTCCTATACTACTACAGTGATACTCCTATACTACTACAGTGATACTCCTATACTACTACAGTGAAACTCCTATACTACTACAGTGATGCTCCTACAGTGATACTCCAACAGTGATACTCCCATACTACTACAGTGATACTCCTACAGTGATACTCCTACACTACTACAGTGATGCTCCTACAGTGATACTCCTATACTACTACAGTGATACTCCTACACTACTACAGTGACACTCCTACAGTGCTACTCCTATACTACTACAGTGCTACTCCTATACTACTACAGTGATACTCCTATACTACTACAGTGATACTCCTATACTACTATGGCGATACTACTACACTACTACGGTGATACTACTAGTGATACTACTACAGGGATTCTCCTTTACTGCTACAGTGATACTCCTAGAATACTACAGTGATACTCCTACAGTGATACTACTACTGTGATACTCCTATACTACTACAGTGATACTACTACAGTGATACTCCTATACTACTACACTACTACAGTGATGCTCCTACAGTGATACTCCTATACTACAACAGTGATACTCCTACAGTGCTACTCCTATACTACTACAGCGATACTCCTACTGTGATACTCCTATACTAGTATGGTGGTACTCCTATACTACTACATGGATGCTCCTATACGACTACAGTGATACTCCTATACTACTACAGTGATACTCCTAGAACACTACAGTGATACTCCTACAGTGATACTCCTATACTCCTACAGTGATACTCCTATACTCCTACAGTGATACTCCTATACTCCTACAGTGATACTCCTATACTACTACAGTGATACTCCCATACTACTACAGTGATACTACTACAGTGATACTCCTATACTACTACAGTGATACTCCTAGAATACTACAGTGATACTCCTATACTACTGTATATCCTAGTTAACAGGCTATGCTGCAGCAACCAGTGATCCAGCACACGAGCTGTTCATCCTCAGGGTTGAGTCGGTCCACTGTCCCAGAGAATTTCCTTCCCATTATTTATGTTGGAGATGTTGAAAAATGTGCTTCGGTTCCACTTTGTGCTGCTAAAAAGCCAAAAGATGAACTTAAGGCCAAATGGCTGCTTATTTTAGGCATGTTTCCAGTCTTCATATACTGAAAAGGGGATTTTTTTTTTTTACTCTCTGTAGTCATCGAAGCAACACTGATATCCTGTTCAGAACCATTCTTACGGCGCCATCTGCAGGTCAAGGTATGATACAACAGCCTCAGCTACCAACACACTGCAGTGGATGAACAGACTCTCAACTTGATTCCTTTCTTTTGAGCTCCCAGCAACCCTTTACCCAGATTTTAACTGTAGGCCCACCTGTAAACAAATAGGCCTATCAGCTATATAAGAGTTAATACAGCTATAACAAACAGGCTCAAGTGGACACAAGATGTTGGATTGAAAGATATCATCGATCACGGTCGGTGATGTTTAGTGAATTGAGGTATTTCTGCTTTACATTATTGACAGGGCACAAGACAAATCATTCAAGTGACTGAGACGGGTATCGCGAATAAAGAGACAGAGGTTCACAGAAGACCTGGCAAAGGTGCACGGTGATAGAAAACCTTGGTGTTTCATCGTTCAAAAGCAACTTAGCGAGCTGGGTCCATGTTTGTTCTGTAACAAAAGAGAAAAACAGCACAGCCTCGCCTTGTCTGATCTATGCTTAGAAAGAGTCCACCAGCTACATAACAAACACCAAACCTTAACCTGAAGAACCGCACTAGGCCATCTCCTGTCGCCACAAAGGAACCTTTTTAAACCACGGTCCTTTCTTCCAACCAGGGTCTTTGTCTGAGAAGGACGGTCACCGCGTAATCCCCTGAACATCTTTTAAGGGAAAGTTCACTCCACAGACACTCATATCTAGAGGCCAGACCTGACATTTACAAAACTCCTCGCCTGGCGTCTCTCCATTGCTTCTGTCCTCTCCTGTTCCGGCGTTTTTTTGTTGTTGAAGGCCAGACGGCGAGGTGAACATATCGACAGCAGCGTGTCTGGATCCAGACAGCCAGGCCGTCAATGGAAGCACAGCAAACATTCAATAAATGGACCTGATGACTTGTGAACCTGAGAGATGATCAACTGGATGTCCCCCAAACATGGTCCTCACTCATAACCACAGGACACAGCTTTCACATGCTTTCTGAGGGATACATAGCTAGACGTCAAAGACTACAGAGGGGGGAGAGAGAGGCAGAATGAGAAATAAGATGAGGTGAAGGAGAGAGATGGATAGAAGAGAGGAGCAAGTGTAGCAGCGAGGGTATACGAAAGAGGGCGAGAAGTAAAGGTAGAGCAAGTGGAGGGGGAAAAAAAGGGATGTGGGAGGAGAGCGAGAGAGAGAAAATAGTGGCAATTTCCACCTCGAGCACCTGGGGAGTGGGGGGACGTTTGATAGCCTGGTCCCCTGTGTTGCCTGATAGTCATCATTACAGGGACCAGCATCCCTACAGCTCAGAAACACAGCAGCTCTAACTGGTGGTTACCTCACAGATGGATAATCACAGCGAGATGGTGGGGGAGACAGGGGCAGAAGAAAGAAAGAGCGAAAGAAAGAGCGACAAGAGACGAAGAACAGAGGGACTGGGCACATAGTAGCACAAATCATGTAACGTCTATATGGGAGAAGGTTACGGTCATCTCATCTATGGTCTGGAATGAACGCATGTGGATAATGAAAAAAATGACAACACATCACACTAACCGAACAACAAAAAACACCACTCGTAAACACGACGACACGGTTCTCTCTCCTCCTACTGACTCAAAAGGCACATTTCTAAACCTTCCTTTCAGATCACAATTTCATTCTGACAAAAGCATCTAAATACAACCCTCCTATATATGCAACAGCTGTGACGAAATTTCAAGACCAAGAAATAAATAAGTCAATAATATTATAAATAAAGGTGAAGTTGGAGTCAAGATAAAATTGACAGCAGTTTCTCATTATGTACAGTGGGGCAAAAAAGTATTTAGTCAGCCACCAATTGTGCAAGTTCTCCCACTTAAAAAGATGAGAGAGGCCTGTAATTTTCATCATAGGTACACTTCAACTATGACAGACAAAATGAGAAAAAAAATCCAGAAAATCACATTGTAGGATTTTTTATGAATTTATTTGCAAATTATGGTGGAAAATAAGTATTTGGTCAATAACAAAAGTTTATCTCAATACTTTGTTATATACCCTTTGTTGTCAATGACAGAGGTCAAACGTTTTCTTTAAGTCTTCACAAGGTTTTCACACACTGTTGCTGGTATTTTGGCCCATTCCTCCATGCAGATCTCCTCTAGAGCAGTGATGTTTTGGGGCTGTTGCTGGGCAACACGGACTTTCAACTCCCTCCAAAGATTTTCTATGGGGTTGAGATCTGGAGACTGGCTAGGCCACTCCAGGACCTTGAAATGCTTCTTACGAAGCCACTCCTTCGTTGCCCGGGCGGTGTGTTTGGGATCATTGTCATGCTGAAAGACCCAGCCACGTTTCATCTTCAATGCCCTTGCTGATGGACGGAGGTTTTCACTCAAAATCTCACGATACATGGCCCCATTCATTCTGTCCTTTACACAGATCAGTCGTCCTGGTCCCTTTGCAGAAAAACAGCCCCAAAGCATGATGTTTCCAGCCCCATGCTTCACAGTGGGTATGGTGTTCTTTGGATGCAACTCAGCATTCTTTGTCCTCCAAACACGACGAGTTGAGTTTTTACCAAAAAGTTCTATTTTGGTTTCATCTGACCATATGACATTCTCCCAATCTTCTTCTGGATCATCCAAATGCTCTCTAGCAAACTTCAGACGGCCCTGGACATGTACTGGCTTAAGCAGGGGGACACGTCTGGCACTGCAGGATTTGAGTCCCTGGCGGCGTAGTGTGTTACTGATGGTAGGCTTTGTTACTTTGGTCCCAGCTCTCTGCAGGTCATTCACTAGGTCCCCCCGTGTGGTTCTGGGATTTTTGCTCATTTTGACCCCACGGGGGGAGATCTTGCGTGGAGCCCCAGATCGAGGAAGATTATCAGTGGTCTTGTATGTCTTCCATTTCCTAATAATTGCTCCCACAGTTGATTTCTTCAAACCAAGCTGCTTACCTATTGCAGATTCAGTCTTCCCAGCCTGGTGCAGGTCTACAATTTTGTTTCTGGTGTCCTTTGACAGCTCTTTGGTCTTGGCCATAGTGGAGTTTGGAGTGTGACTGTTTGAGGTTGTGGACAGGTGTCTTTTATACTGATAACAAGTTCAAACAGGTGCCATTAATACAGGTAACGAGTGGAGGACAGAGGAGCCTCTTAAAGAAGAAGTTACAGGTCTGTGAGAGCCAGAAATCTTGCTTGTTTGTAGGTGACCAAATACTTATTTTCCACCATAATTTGCAAATAAATTCATTAAAAATCCTACAATGTGATTTTCTGGATTTTTCTTTCTCATTTTGTTTGTCATAGTTGAAGTGTACCTATGATAAAAAATTACAGGCCTCTCTCATCTTTTTAAGTGGGAGAACTTGCACAATTGGTGGCTGACTAAATACTTTTTTGCCCCACTGTATATAATTTGTATGAAACGACATATTATTGATTGGTATAATGATTTCGTATGACGTCAACATGATTGTGTCATCTTAGACCCGCTCTCACTCTGAACGGCAGGGTCCCGACACAAGCTGGCCCGCTGGTGAACTCTCAGCCATTCACGCGGGTAGGAGACCCCCGCCCGTTGTGACCCCACATCCAACAGGTCACTTCCTGTCCTTAGTAATACTTCAGGTCCAGTAGCGTGTCGTGTCATCCCGCCATGCTCAAGCCAAAGTAGACGGATCCTCCATGTCACACAGAACGGAGAACGCCACTGGATTGTTTCCTCTGCGAGGGAAGACGGCTGTGGGGAGCGTTCCTCCCATCCGCAGGTTGGGATGTTTCTACTTATCTCTAATCAATCCAAAATAATTCCCGGGACAACTTCTCAGCGAGGGAGAAAAATCCGTCTAGCTTGCCCAATATTTCCCATGTGTCTCCCAGTGTTTAAACTAGCCAGGGGGGTGTCATGTCAGAACAGGTCTCCCATAACTGACAGCACTTGTTACCACTTCCTGTTCCCCGGTTCTCCCTTTGTTCGAGCTAGTTAAATCTGATGTAGCATAAATACACAGATCACTGACTAGTCATCCTGCACTGGACTGTTATTGAACCGTGATGACCTCAAAACACTTCTCTGGCTTTAATTACCCTGTAATGTTCACAAGCCGTCAACCTATCAGGGAGGGATATGAGGTGTATGTGACTGACCAATGGCTAAACAGACGCCAGTCACAGTGACACCACGTCACCCTGAGTGTCTGAGTGTTCCGTGGTCCCTGTTCGGAGTTCTGTTCACACAAACACAGCCGTCACACGCCACCCTCTCCCAGGCGACGAGGATTAGCCAAGATGGACAGATTTCAGGGAAAAAGGAGAGGATATATGAAGGAGAAAAAAAGGGATATATGCAAGTAATTAGAGCTAAATTGAGGGCACATGGTAATCTATTGCAGGTCATCTCCAATTCCAATTACACATACACACATTTAAGCTAATTAAAACTGGTTAATCAAAACCGTGTGTGTGTGTGTGTGTATATATCTACACACACACACGGTTATAGCTGTATTATATATTTATAAATAACAGACAGACACATGTTCCCAGGAGCGAGTCCAAGACAGACAGTTCCTATGGGGAATTTTCATGGAAAAAGCCCCATGAGCACAAACATGTGAAGTTCAAGATCATAGGAGCACATCACATTTGATGTCAAATGAAAGCTAAGAGTTCTATATTTTTGATAAAATAAGGTATATACAGTACATCAAATGTGCGACCATATTCCATCCTGAAAAATAAGCAAAGAATAAGCAAGAATAAGCAAAGCCTTGATTTCTGGTCAAATAGATGGAAAAGGGGGTCTTGGAAAACATTGAGCAGAAAAAGGTCTTAAAAAAGGTATTAGAAATACTTCAAAACACAATAATGTTGAAGACCTCTTCAACTATATAATATCAGCATTTCTATTGAGTTTTGCAGAAAATATTTGCCTTCTGTAAGTTAAAGAAATATTGCCTAGTGTCATAATTCGGTTATTAAAACCCATATAACTTTAAGATATTTGTTCATTTCTCTCCCTCGTGAGGGGGTAGGATAATGAAAGTTCACAGAAGCAGTAAGAAGCAAAAAGGTAGACCTAAAAATTAGTTATAGTGATAGTTATAGTGTTTTTAATGACAACAATTTGATTTATGATTTATTAAGTGATTAAAACCTGTCATTCTGTTACCAAATTGGTAACAGAATGACCCCCCCCCCCCCAAAAAAAGAAAAATCAGTAACAGCTGAATTGCAGCTGAATTGGCTACATTGGAAATTCATAGTATTCACAAACCACAGTTGGGTCACATGCTTCTGTCCTCCCTTCCACTGGCATACTGTTATGTTCAGCTCATAACTGTTTCTATTTCTATCACGTGGTGGTCACATATTTTCTTTGGTTTAAAGTCAGTACAACCCCTCCCACTCTTCTCTCTGTGCAGTTAATGTCACCTCTCACGGCACTGACACCTACCCATAAGCCCCTCTCTCTTTCCATTGACTGTAACCAGCCCTCTCGCTCATTGAAGACCGACCGACACCGGAAGTCCCCGGACGTCGTAAAGTAGTGGAAATTTGGTCAGTCCAAATCTAAGCCAATCATAGACGTCTGTTTCACAAGTTTGGAAAGCACAATACAGTCAATTATACTGTACTCCACTCTAGTGTACTCTACTGCACTGTAATAAACTCTACAGCACAGTACTCTACTGTGCTGTACTGTCCAATCTTGTGAAAGACATTTATGATATTAAATTTTTCTACCTTTGCATGTACCTATTCATTATGGATCACCATGAACAGAATGATGTTAATAAATATGAATTTCTGTATAGTACAGATCAGGGACCCATGATGTCATTCTGTTACTATTATCCTGTTACCGGGTGTTAATCCACGTCACTTACTAAGTGATTCCTCATGATACCCAGACAAAAAAAGGCCATGATTTTGTGGATTTTTACTAAATGCAATCCATAGACGACTAGTCCTTTGGAGGTAGAATTGTTGACATTTGTATCTAAAAACATAATTTTCAAAATAATTAAAGTTGGCATATTTGCGCCATTTTGGCCTCACCCAGGCCCCCTTTCAGACTCCATAATGGTTCATCTGTAGGTGCTACAAAGCAAATATTGGTGTCATATGAAGCTTTACCGCTTGCTGTGTAATATGAGTTGTATGTTTCCATCTATTTTTCGACATAAATGTATGAATATAATAAAATACACATGCATATAGAAAATATATTTAAAAAAATATTTGGCACATTTCATTATATTACTTTTACATACAAATGTCAAATATATGTCAACAATCCTTCCTCCAAATGACTATTCTATGGATTACATTCGAAAATCACAACAATTTTTTTTATAGTTTTGTGCGGAATCACTCAGCTGCAGTTCAATAACCAAATTAGATGTTTTTCAAACTCAAGGTGTCATATCATAACTGACACCACATTCTTTCTGCAGATATCTTTCAATCTTAATTATATATATATATATATATATATATATATATATATATATTTAACAGATTTCTTGAAAAACGTGGTCACATAAAATGAGGGAGATTTTACCGTCATTCTGTTACCAAACTACATCTGCACTGTTCTTTGAGTAAACGTGTTTTTGTCATATTTTCTGTGGAAATTGTTAAAAGTAGTCATTGTGCATAGAGTTGGATGGTTTGTTAAACTTTGCAAATCAGTGATTTTTGTTTGGCTAAAACCACTGTTACCGTGTCATCACCTCGCTGGAGAATTAAAGAAACACGCTTTTATTCCACCAGGAAAGGAGAGGAAGGAGAAGCAAAGGAAGAGGGATAAAAAATGTGGATAAACGTTTCTAAAATTGCGATACTCCTGTGCAATTGTAAGGAACTAATGGAATATAATTATTCATGTAGAAGAATGGCTGCGATCTGTTGAGCTGATAAGCCTACACAATACTTTGTCTGTATTGACAAAACTCTCAGCTCAACTTCCGGGGACGTCTCTCTCCTAGCCAAGGACACATTAATATGAGAAGAGGAGGAGTTTGGTATTATATAAGTCCTTGTCCTCTGAGGCAGACAGAGAGAAAACAGAATATGAAAGGCAAAACAACAAGAGCTCAAATAAAATGTCTGAAAACAGACTGAAACAATCCCTACAATGGCAGAGATTCAGTAAATATGGACAAGATAAATAGAGTATGAACACACACCACTTTACTCTTTACTTACACAGGTGAGGTGATCCCATTTTAAAAACAAAACACTTTTCTAGTCCGACAAACTTCTTCTGGAAAGTTCTCTCTATTCCTCCTCCCACACGGCAGCCTAAGCAGAGAGAAACATTCAGCGGTTCAAATCAGCCATTTCACCTAAGTACTGTGTGGACACAGAGAGCTGTCAGGGAGATGGGGAGAGAAAAGGAGAAAGAGTGGGTGGGGGAAAGAGAGCGAGAGAGAAATAGAGAGCAAAAATAAAAAATAAAAATAAAAAAAGAGATTAAGACCCAACCATCAGAGCTTCACCTGAGAAATCACTGGAGCTCAAAAATAGTAATTCTCTGCGTCTGTACAGACTCCACTGGCCAACACCCACAGCCAGCCAGACCAGGCTAACTAGCTGAGATCTGACAGGGAAACGGAAGGTGAGAGCAGTGACTCTAGCCAGTCACACAGGCCATAGTCACACAGGTCATTATTCCTCAACTTCTACACACGGAAGAATAGTCCTCCTTACAACACTCAATGTAGTTTAAAAAAAAAAAAAAATTATTATAATTTTTTTTTAAATAGGCTAGCTAGAAAGAGAATTGTCTACTTCATCAGCTTAGTGTGACAGACTCCCTCCGTGAAAGGATTCAAAAAAAAATTCTAAACTGTTAAAGAGTTCCAGACTAGATACTGTATGTTGATGAGAGCAGGAGGCCTCGAGCCAAAGAAGAGAGAAACCACCATAAGAGTCGAGCGAGAGAGAGAGAGAGAGAGAGAGAGAGAGAGAGAGAGAGAGAGAGAGAGCACAGAAAAGTACTCCGGCTTTTTTAATTATTCAATTAGAAGAAGGCCAGAAAGGAGAGGAGGGAGGAGGAAAGGAAAAAGGACAGAACACCAGAGTCGATGGATCATCTCCATTCCTCACTGATTGAAAGGGACAGGATCCTGTTACATTACATTAGGGGAAGGGGGGGGGGGGGGGGGGGGGGGCAGGAAAAGAGAAGAAGGGAGGCAGTGGGAAAGATGAGGCATGCGAGCGAGAGAAAGAGAGAGGGACCTGTCAGTGAGTGAATTGGGGGCCGTTGTGATAAAAGATGTTTCGTAAAGGCTTCAGATGTCAGAGTAGACCTGCCGGTGCCTGGCCTCCTAACCCCACAGGACAGAGGGAACTGTACACGCATCTCCCGCAGACGGACAGAGAGAGAGAGAGAAGGGAGAGGGCAGAAGACCAGGGATAAGAGAGAGAAGAACTGACAATGCCTTCTAAACTATGACCTCAGAGGAAGATGAATTTGTCCAGTGAAAAATGAGGTGAGAGAAAGGGAGAAGGATAAAGAGACACCGAACATGTCCTATTCTCATAGAGAGGCCTGCACTGCTACACACAGCAGATAAGAAACATTTCACTAGGAAACAAGACTTGTTTTTACGCAGTCAACTAAATCCTCTCATCAAAACACTTCATAGGCTAGATTCCATAGGGCACCTATGACTCAGTCAAAATATGTTTATCCTCAGTCTCACACTAAAAAAAAGTCTGTAAATGTAAAATAGTTCATTTATGTTTTCGAGCTAAACACAGGAGAAACCATGAAAACCAGCAGCCACATTTGGATCCAGAGATAGAGATTTATCCTTAGGCCTACAAGACAACTGTAAACAAATCACAATTTTGCCCACTTTCCTTCTTACGGAGATTAAATCAATTCTTTAATCTGGTCCAAAATGTCCAATTAGAAAAGGGAATTACTTATCGAGCTATTGCATTTGATTCCTCAAAACAGTTGGGGAGAGAAACTCTAGCAGGCAACGCTGTGAGAGAATGAGAATCGTCTACGGAGAGGAGAGAGGGCGGAAAGTGTTCCTGTCCTTCTTAATAACAGGCAAACTTAATGACAATATCAGGCCAAAGCAATGAGAGCGGCTAGACATAACAACTCCTAAAAATATTCACAATCCATTTTTTCCGACGGCATGATATGAAGAGGAAGCCAGAAAACTTCACGCAATCTCACATCTGAAAAATGACTGTCTGAAATTGATACTGCCGCGTTGAAATATCATTAGCACCTAAATGAATCTCTCGCCTCGCTATAATCGCTATTTTCATAACTGTTAAGATGATGAACGGGATTTTAACAGACTGAGCCATTGTTAATAACTTTAAGTGGACTAATTCATCAGGAGCATAATCACTCAGAGGAGAGAGAAATATTTTGAGGCAAGGAAGACCAAGCCATTAGGCTCGAGAATAAAGAGGGCGGATTATGATGAAATGCTATTCAATACACTTGGAAACAGAACTCCTTTGCACATCTCAATGCATACATATCCAGAGAAGCTTTTCATGGAAGTGACAAATGTAGAGGATTCTAGCCAGCCTCTGTGGCTTTGTTAAAAGAACACACTTTATCTAGCTACTGCAACCTTGGCTGGCCACGTTCAATAGTGAAGTACCACTGACCTCTAGTGGTGAAGGGAAGGCACTGTCAGGGATCGTTCAACATTCACACTGGGGAATAAGTGCATCACTGGGGAGACATGTCAAACTGGGTGGGTTATGGGCAATTCCACGGTAGTGGAATTACGCTGAGACTCCGATTTCGCACTTTAAAATGTATGACAAACAAAAAGCGTTGATTTCAAAAAGTTTAACAAACCATACAACTCTATGCACAATTACTACTTTCAATAATTTACACAGTAAAAAAAATAAAAAATACAATGTACTGGAAAAACTGTGCTGATGCCAAGTTCGGTAAGAGAATTTGGGTAAAATCTCCCTTAGTTTTACCTTAGTTACCAAACTTTGTATCTGCACAGTTCTTCCTATGAATGTGTTTCTGTAAACTTTTCCGTGGAAATTGTTAAAAGTAGTACTTGTGCATCAGTGGAGGCTGCTGAGGGGAGGACGGCTCATAATGGCTGGAATGGAGTCAATGGAATGGTATCAAACATGTGGATTCCATTGGTTGATGCCATTCCAGTGACTCCATTCCAGCCATTACTATGAACCATCCTCCCTTCAGCAGCCTCCACTGTTTTGCGTAAAGTTCTATGGTTTGTTCAACTTTGAAATCAATGGTTTTTGTTTTGGATACATTTTAAAAGTGAACAAATCTGTTTTAGCGTAATTCCGTTACCATGGAATTGCCCTTATACAATAGACAGTCAGGAAGTACTCTAGTCACTGAGGCTTTTTGATAAGCTACATTAGGAAAGGAGTGGACACACTTTATCCAACAGGCTTTCAAAGCCAGAGATTCAGGTTGTCAGGATGTCCAAATCCCCTGCAGAACATGAAAACAAGCCAAAATCTGTGTTCAACCGCCGCCGAGATGTCTCACTGCAGGGTTCTAGTGTTAGCAGGCCGCTGTCAGAACCAGTGACTACTGGTACAACACAGACACCCAACTAAAATGAACAAGATTCCACCACAACCAGAAATGCAAAGTTCTGAGATTTTTACCCAAATTCTCAGGTTTTTACAGAATACCTGGTTGGGAGATTCCTGGAATCAGGAGGGAATGAGCTGGAAATCTGGGAATCCTCCACATGAAGCTAGCTCAGGGACCCCAGCCAATGTGTGTGTCGTGTGTGTGTGTGTGTGTGTCCAGGGAGTATTAATAATATAGCTTGTATTGCCAGCTGGCACACAAACCAAGGGGTGCAGAATATCCATTTTTATTTTGTTGTGCAAGTGCAGACCCCCTGTGTTAGAGGACTTGGCGCATCCTCACACTGCACTCTAACAGTGACTGTCCCCAAAACACCCCGACACCACCAGCAGACACACAACAAGCATACTTAGAGAAATCAAACCTACACAACCAAAAATGCATGCAGTCCTCTCCTTCAGTCTATGCCTCTTCGCATGTTTTCAACAGATTTGACTTGGAGTTTGGGATTTGCCTTTCATTTGAAACAGATAGATCACGATCCTTCGATGCCAACAGCAAAAAAATACACCACAACCCCTCTATCCAACACACACACACACACAGTAAACGCACACAAACATCACCTACCTAGGCTGTTTCACATTACACATCACAGAGACGCCACTCAACGGTTCTCTAGTAGCCTTCAGGGCCCCAGACAGACAGAGTGTGTGTGATCCACACTTTTTTTCCCCCTTCCCTAGATTTAAAGTCAAACATGTAGGCAGCGTTTCCCCTAACACTACAGAGACAGGGCGGGCCCTCTACCTTGTTTTGCAGTCCAACCGGTGTCAATGGGAACATTGTGTTGTAGCCTAAAAACTGGGTAGGGTACTCACCAGTTTGTTCTCTTGCATGTAGATTCTCTGCAGCTTGGGACATCCCTTGGACAGAGCCACCATCCCCTCATCAGTAATACTGTAGCACTGGCCCAGGTGGATGTCCTTCAACTCTGAACTGTGTTCTCCTAACTAGGGACACAAGAGAGAGGGGGAGAGAAGGGTTAAGCCTGATAAACATGTTATAAATGCATTGTACAAAGTGTTAATGCATCAGATTGATCGACTGATGGATTAAGGGGGGAGAGAGAGAGAGAGAGAGAGAGAGAGAGAGAGAGAGAGAGAGAGAGAGAGAGAGAGAGAGAGAGAGAGAGAGAGAGAGAGAGGCAGAGGCAGAGATATGGAGAGAGAGAGAGATATGGAGAGAGAGATGGAGAGAGAGATGGAGAGAGAGATGGAGAGAGAGATGGAGAGAGAGATGGAGAGATGAAGCACCTTTTTGAGTGCGTCGTCTGTCAGTTTGTCCTGGTTGCCAACATGGACCTTGGCCAGCAGAGGACAGTGTAAGGCCAGGGAGCTGAGGGACAGGTCACTCAGCTGTTTACAGCGGTAGGCTGTGTACCTCTGAAGGCCCGGGCAGTGGGCCGCCAGGGAACACACACCGTGATCCTGCACGCCACGACAGTCGGAGATGTTTAACTCCGTCACATTCTGCCTCCGAGACGCTATCTTCACCAGGAGGTCATCATTTACCTGAGGGGGGTGTGGGTGGGTGAGTGAGTGAGTGAGTGAGTGAGTGAGTGAGTGAGTGAGTGAGTGAGTGAGTGAGTGCAGAGAGAGAGAGAGAGAGAGAGAGAGAGAGAGAGAGGTTAACGCTCAAGGTAAAGTTTGATGAGAAAGTGGTCTGTGATAAACATATAGTCACATAATAAACACTTTAAAATACATGAACAATACAAAAAATATATACACACAACATGTAAAGTGCTGGTCCCATTTTTCACGAGATGAAATGAAATACCCCAGAAATGTTTCATATTCTGTCTGTAATAAAGCCCTTTTGTGGGGAAAAACTCATTCTGATTGGCTGGGCCTGACTCCACAGTGGGTAGGCCTATGCCCTCCCAGGCCCAATCATGGCTGCAACCCTGCCCAGTCATATGAAATCCATAGATTAGGGCCTAATGAATGAATTTCAATTGACTGATTTCCTTCTATGAACTGTAACTCAGTCAAATCTTTGAAATTGTTGCATGTTGCGTTTACATTTTTAATTAAAATGTTACTATAAAATGTCTCAAATGTTGTACTCACTTGTTGTAGGCCACTGAGGTCAATTTGCTTCCAGAACTGGAAGTCTAAGCAGAGGTCCCTCCAGTACTTACAGACCAGCGAGGCACACAGACAGCGTTCTTTCACCGACAGGTGGGAGAACACCTGAGAGGAACAGAAAACACATTAACAGGTTGTGTATCCACCCACATCCAGCCTGTTGTTTGGCAATGACACAGAGTACAAGCAGTGGAGCTAAACAGACGGGTACCCAGGCTACATCCAGCCCATTTCAGTTAGTTTCAGTTAGAATAAAAGCCTTTGAAAGCATCCACCTCCCAAATTAACTGCACTCTAGTGGTGACCTCTGACCTTAAGCAGGATGGAGGAGGGGAGGCGGTTGATGCTGGATGTGTCAATCACGTCACTGCCTCTCCCCTGGCAGTCGTCATGGTGATGCGGACAGCAGGGGGAGGAGTCAGAACTCTGGGGCAGCGAATCGCCATGGAGAGCCATCCCACAGCAGCCCTCGACAGACGAGGATGAGGAGGAAGAGGATGAGGGCAGTGGGCAGAGGTGGCAGTGGCCGGTCCCGGAGTTAGAGGAGGCATCCCCACTTCCTCCTCCTCCTCCATCCTCCACACCTCCCTCAGGGACAGGGAAGGCACATCGCGGCTGCTTACAGGGTGTGCACCTCTGCACCTCCGCACACTTCCTCTTACACACCTTGGAGGAAAGAAACAAGGATCAGACACAGATCACAGAAAACCACGTGGAAAGGGATTCGACAGAGATGACATCAGAAGAGATACCAGGAAGTGTACGGTACGAGAGCAAACTGTTCAGATCGTGTCTGTCGATTTTCATCCTTCCCTTCTGAAATCAGGGACTGACTCAAACCTGGGACATCAAGTGAGTGGACTCTGGCCAATCAATTACATGAATTAAACAATTAACTCAGCAGCACTAGGAATAAATCCTTTCTAGTTTCTCACCATCTCAGCGTAGTCACTGGCACTACCAGGCACAGAAACAGCCACAGCTATGGGCACTGGAATCCCTGCACTCCGGAACAGCGCTGGCGGTGGAATCAGCTTAGCCGGCACGGCAGACAGTAGACTCCTCCCTTGGCCCTCCCAGATGGCTAGTTCCCTTGGCGACAGCAGGAACTTGGCACAGTCCTCAGGAGAAGTGAGAACAGCGTACCGCCCAGCGAGCTTTGAGGTGCTTCCGATTCCGGTACCACCTGTGTTGATGTGACAACGTCCTCTGCCTCCGCCGTTGACACCGGTCTCCAATTGGTCGCTGTCGTCGTCGTCGAGGCCCC
This sequence comes from Salvelinus alpinus, assembly GCF_045679555.1. Taxonomy (NCBI): domain Eukaryota; kingdom Metazoa; phylum Chordata; class Actinopteri; order Salmoniformes; family Salmonidae; genus Salvelinus; species Salvelinus alpinus. Next base: position 62,675,670 of record NC_092090.1, read on the forward strand.
CGCTGTTGCCGTGGACGATGAAGCAGAGCATGCAGGGCCCCTGCAGGAAGCAGTTCCTCTTCTTCTTCTTCCTGTGGTGCAGCTTGCGTGTCCTCTTGTTCAGGCGGTAACCATTTTTCGAGAGAAGATGGCCCATATAGATGACTCACGGAGACTCTGGGTAAGGGAAGAAAGAAGGACATAAAAGAACAGAATTACACATGTCATTTCCATGTAAATGGACCCATGAGCACCAATTTGAAGTCTATAGGAGCATGTCAAATTGGGTGTAAAAATGAAAGCTAAGAGTCTATGTTTGAGAAATTAAGGCATATAGACATTCACCAAACATTTTCCATCCTAGAAATTAGGAATTAAGCAGACTTTGATTTCTTGTCAAACAGATGGAAAGCAGTTCTTAAAAAACATCTACCAGAAAAAGTCTTAAAAAGTATTAGAAATACATCAAAACACAATAATGTTGAAGTAAAGACCCCTGCCAGCTAATAATATAATATATATTCCGTTTAGATTTTTTTTATGCCTTCTGTAAGTTTAAGAAACATTGCCTTATGTCTTGAAATTCCGTTACTACAAACCCACTTATCTAAGATATTTTCACATTTCTCTCCCTCATCAGGAGGGAGGATAATGAAAGTGCGCCGGTAAGTGCACAGGTATTGGTAGATCTATAAATTAGTTATGTTTTTACTGATATTAATTTTGTTTATGAATTATTAAGCGATTCAAACTTGAAATTCTGTTACCAAATCAGTAACGGAATTTCTGCAATTGAATTGGCTACAATGGGAAATCCTAGTAGTCACAAACCACAGTTGGGTCTCCTGCTACTGTCCTCCCTTCCACTGATATACTGTTATGTTCAGCTCATAGGGTCTCCTGCTATTGTCCTCCCTTCCACTGGCATACTGTTATGATCAGCTCATAACTTTTCTTTACCTTTTTGTCGTCTGGTGGTCAAAGCAAGAACATGAAAAGTCTGGACAACCCGTCCCCCTCTCTCTCGCGCTCTCTCTAATTAACGTCTCCTCTCCCAGCTCGTATTGACACCTACCCATGAGCCCCGTCTCTCCATTTACTGTAACCGGCATCCTCACCCACTGAGCACCGACCGACACCGGACGTCCATGGACGTTGAAAAGTAGTTGAAATTTGGTCAGTCCGCCCTTGTCTTGCTTTCAACGTGCAGAGATATCTGGACCGGCCTTCATTTGGCCCAAACATCTAGACGTCCATGATTGGTTTAGATTTGGTCTGGTCAGGTCTAGGTTTCACAACTTTGGACAACAAAGTACAGTACAGTTAAGAAAAGTACATTATAATTCAGTACAGTCCTGTACTGTACAGTAATATAGAGTGGAGTAGAGTTAAGTACAGTACACAGTAGAGCTTGAGCATACTATAATGTACTGTACTGAACTATACTGAGCTCTAGTGCTCTGTACTTTGATATCAAAACTTGTAAAACATAGATGCCTATGATTGGTTCAGATTTAGTCCGGTCCAACCACATTTGTTCTTGTTTGGTGGCGGAGTCCATTAAAATAATAGCAAGTGTGTAGAATAATACCTAAATATGCAAAGGATATTGCATATTTCTAACTTTGTGTACCTATTTAGGACACATCACCATGAAGAGAATGACATTCATATCCATAATTATGCATTTCTGTGTAGTACAGATCAGGGACCCGTGAAGAAATTATGTTACCAGGTGTAAATCCACTTCAAGAACCAAAATATATATTTTTCTATCTCAAGGTGTCATGTCAGAGCTGACACCCCATTCTTTCTGCAGACATCTTTGAATCTTAATTCGTAACAGATATTTAATTGCGTTTTTGGAAAACGTGGTCACAAACTGAGGGAGATTATACGGATTAATTTTACCAAACTTTGCATCTGCACAGTTCTTCCAGTAAATGTGTTTTTATCAAATTGTCCATGTATTTTTTTTAAAGTGCTCATTGTGCATAAAGCTGTATGGTTTGTTAATCGATGAAATCAATGGTTTTTGTTTGGCATAGATTTTAATTATAAAATCTGAGTCTCAGCGCAATTCCATTACCATGGAATTACCCATGACAGTTAAAATACCAGATATGTCTTGCATTGATTAAGAGATAAAAACTAAATAATGCAGAAAACAACACATAATGCCTTCAGAAAGTACTCCTACCCCTTGACTTATTCCACATTTTGTTGTGTTACAGCCTGAATTCAAAATGGATTAAATAGATTGTTTTTCCTCACCCATCTACACACAATACCCCATAATGACAAAGTGAAAACATGTTTTTAGACATTTTAGCAAATGTACTGAAAATGAAATACAGATACATCTCATTTACATAAGTATTCACACTCATGAGTTAATACTTTGTAAAAGCACCTTTGGCAGCGATTACAGCGGTGAGTCTTTCTGGGTAAATCTAAGAGCTTTGTACACCTGGATTGTGCAATATCTGCCCATTCTTCTTTTCAAAATTCTTCAAGCTGTCAAATTAGTTGTTTATCATTGCTAGACAACCATTTAAGTCTTTCCATATATTTTCAAGTAGATTTAAGTCAAAACTGTAACTCAGCTACTCAGGAACAGTCACTTTCTTCTTGGTAAGCAACTCCAGTGTAGATTTGACCTTGTTTTTTTAGGTTATTGTCCTGCTGAAATGTGAACTCATCTCCCAGTGTCTGGTGGAAAGCAGACTGAACCAGGTTTTCCTCTAGGATTTTGCATGTGCTTAGCTCCATTCTCTTTCTTTTTTATCCTGTCTTTAACGATTACAAGCATACCCATAACATGACGCAGCCACCACTATGCTTGAAAATATGGAGATTGGTACTCAGTAATGTGTTGTATTTGCCCCAAACATAACTTTTTATTCAGGACAAAAAGTTTAATTGCTTTGCCACATTTTGCAGTAGTACTTCAGTGCCTTATTGCAAACAGGATGCATGTTTTTGAATATTTTCCTTCTTTTCACACTAGGTTAGTATTGTGGAGTAACTACAATGTTGTTGATCCATCCTCAGTTTTCTCCTATCACAGCCATTAAGCTCTATAACTGTTTTAAAATCACCATTGATGTCATGGTGAAATTCCTGAGCGGTTTCCTTCCTCTGCGGCAAATGAGTTACGAAGGACGCCTGTATCTTTGTAGTGACTGGGTGTATTAATAAACCAACCATAAAGTCATTCATAACTTCACCATGCTCAAAGGGATATTCAATGTCTTCTTTTTACCCATCTAACAATGGATGCCCTTCTTTGCGAGGCATTGTAAAATCTCCCTTGTCTTTGTGGTTGAATTGGTGTTTGAAATTCACTGCTCAACTGAGGGACCTTACAGATAATTGTATGTGTGGGGTACAGAGATGAGGTAGTCATAGAAAAATCATGTTAAAACACTTATTGGACGCAGAGTGAGTCCATTAGCTTAATCAAAATGCACAAAGTACTAGCCTATGTAACAACATATTACTACAAATGTTGTTACTAGTGTAGGATAATTAGGGTAGTGCCACATAGGTATAAAAACTGTTACGAAAGTGTTACCAAAACTCTTGCGAAGGCTGCTGAACCAAAATGTTTGCCTTTCAAATGAAAAAAAGCAATCGACAGCCTTAAGGCACTAGACAAGACCGAGCTGCCACTATGATCACAGCAAGTCAAGTTCCAAAACATTCCACTGTTCCACTGACCTGCATTAGATCTCATTCAAGCCAACACTGTAACATAACATCTGCACTATTTCACCATAATAGGAAAATATGCCATTACATGAATTTCAAGAACTTCAAAAAGTGACAGTAACACAATCTTTCCCCCTGCTATTCTATAATGTGTGTGGTCTTTCATCACAAGTCATGGTCAAACACAACTATGACACTATCTGTGCCTAAATATAATGGAACAGCTGGTGGTCAGTTCCTCTAAATAGAACGCTACTGTAAGGTCCATCTCGACTCACAACAGTGTTTCCTGTATATGCATTTAGCAGCTGCTATTATTGGTCAAGCACAGACAGTGACAATAGTGGGCAGTGTAGGTCTCTAGAATATCGCTGTTTGTGTATTAAGGCAAGCAGCTAGTTAATGTTTCCTACAACGCATTTGATTATTCTTAAGGTAGTTAGCTAGTGTTTGTACAGTGATGATACTGCCCAATAGACAGTGAGTGAGTAAGATGATTTCTGCAACTATTGGTTTCACTAGCTAGGAGGCTACATTGTAAATACAACTTTAGCGAGGGCAGAGATTAAATTGTAACGTAGCACGCAAGACTTGTAAACGAATTAATCAGAATAAACTTTACCTTCCCTCAGCCTTAAATCATTGGTATATATATATTGCGATATACCTTACTCAATTATATCCATTGTGCGTTTATTTGCATTATCATTGGCATGGCGCAAGCAGGTTTTGGATTCGTATGCTTTTTTGCAACAATGTGTATCATTAGACAGTGCCTGCCTTTACTACTGACTTGTCATGTAAAACACTTAGCCTGGGGGTTTAAAATGGAAGAATAGCAAGCAAGCTATTACTATTACTTTATAGAAAATGAAAAATAACTTGTTAAATAACACATATCCAGCAATAGGCTACATGGTAAGACTACAGGATAGTAGCTAGTAGTAAAACAGTGGCTAGATCAGCTGTGTTTTAGATAGATAGCTAGTTAGCAACATGGATACTAGCTGAGGATGCATAGCTAGCTTCTAGCTACATTGTATTGCTGCTCACCAGTTCACGCTGTGCTCCCCCCTCCGAATGGTGCTCTCATAATCCGCGCGTGCAACACACGGACGAGTATAGCGTTAAAATTTCAGGACACAATCATGTGAAATTGGCAACAATTCAGGTAAAATATTCTTTATGATGTTTTGGTCTCCAAAGAAAACACTTCCGGACTAAATAAATGCAAGGAGAGGAAGACGACAAGCACGATTTACAATCTGTTATTGGTGGAGCCAAATGTCAGTCTTTGCCCAGTGTGACCAATCCAGGATGTAGTCAACGTTGGACTCCAATGGGTAGAAAAGGGGGTAGGTAGCTAATGACAATTGGAAATAAAATAGTCATGTAGTGGAAAGTAGTTGCAATCGGTGCTTAATTTGAGCCGGATCCGCACCTCTCAGTTTTGGACTGTTTCGTTCCGGAACCCATTTGCCAGGATTCGATACCTCTCTTGGCATGAAAAATTATTGTCACCATTTGTAATGTAAAACATTTGAATAAAAATAGTTAATTCAAGTTGCCTCCTCTGTAATTCTCCTGACACCTAAAAAAGTAAGGTGAAAACTTGCCTGATATTCTATGGATTGATTCGTGTAACGCCTCGATTACACAGACAGGATTATTGCGTTTTGGTACACCAGAAATACATTAATTTTCAATGGAACGCTGCGTTTGCCTTACAGCATTGCGTTGCAGAGGCAGTTGCAGTGCATTTTGTGTTGTGCATACTTTGGATTTATCGAACATATGCATCAACCTGTATGCGTAAACTGCTTGACATAAATGGTGGCAGAAGGTGAATGTTGAACTTTTGTTGCACACATATCCAGATTATGCTGAGTAATATTTTGCGCATATAGGCGTTAGGCCTGCCCAGTTTACGGTTTGCGCAACATTGTAGCCTATAGACCAATGCATGGCCATTGCTGTGGTGAGAGAGAGAATCACGGCTGTATCTCTCACATAACTAGAATGACATTCACTATTCACTTTCTATGATCTCTGCTCTGATAGATGATCCAACTCTCATCTCTCCAGCGTTGCACTTATAGAAGGGCTCCCGAGTGGAGCAGCTGTCTAAGGCACAAGAGGCGTCTCTACAGACCCTGGTTTGATCCCGGGCTATATCACAACTGGCTGTGATCAGGAGTCCCATAGGGCGGAGCACAATTGGCCCAGCGTTGTCCATGTTTGGCCTGGGTAGGCCGTCTTTGTAAATAAGAATTTGTTCTTAACTGACTTGCCTAGTTAAATAAATGTTCAATGTAAAAAAAAATCATAGATGCGGGGAAGGTGCTAGAGATGCCGCAGCACCCCTGATAAATTGAAATACATTTGCCAAAGTTATAGAAGTACTGCTGTCTGTTCAGAAAGAAATGAAATGATTCAGAAGACTACACCAGGAGTAGGCCTATAATTTAGCCACAGCGGATCAATAGCTTTTTTTTTAATAGTCTAGCTGTGGATTAGTTGGGAACACACTGCAAATCTGTCATTATTCTTCTTCTGTGGGTTTTATGCCGGACTACAACCCAAAAAGGTGTATTGCCGCCCCCAACTGGATGGGTTGAAACCAAAACAAGGTAAAAAGAAAATCCATACGCGATAGGGAAACTAACTTAATCCACCCAAATAAAAATAGTACATTGACAAAACAAAACTCCCACTTCCTTCTTTCAACTCTCTATAGCTCCCTTCTCAGGCTCTAGGGCCTGAGAGGGTTGTACAGCTTGTGACAATATTCCATGAAACTCCTTCACCGAGAAATCTTTCTGCCCCAGGAACTGCTCCTCCGCTTCCACAATGATTTCTATCTTCCTGGAACTTCTTTCCACCTTGGCAGAGCTATTTATCACCATAGCTATAAAGGCCACAAAGTACACCTTCTTCACCTTTAAAATGTCAGGATCCTGCTGGCGAAAGGCAACCACTGCAGCCTGCAGTGAAGGCCTATCCACCACCAAACCCTCAACCCTTTTAATAGCTGCTGCATATGATATGCTCTGGATAGCCCTGACTTTGGCCACCTCATTCTCTTTCACACTTGTGGGGCATTCGAAAGATGTGTCTGTCACATGTTCATCACTTTTATAACACATAGACTTAACTTTTTCTTCATTCACCACAATCGCGGGAACGCAAATGGCTCCTGCTGAAAAAAGAGAATACTAATCTGCTTGTTGGCTACCAAATATGTTATCAACTTCCAAATAGGCCTGTTAAGCGAACAGCCTTGTTTTACAATGTAAAACAAGCAAGAGGCTTTTGACACAATGGCATCAGTCATCTCCAGTGGGTGAGTGGTGAATCAGTGAAACTGGAAAGCTTTTTTAGGACTATAATTTCCTCCTCATATTGTACAATATCTGTGTCTCCACCTTCAGCCCCATCAGAGATATTAGTTAAAGGAAGACATAGGAATCCAATTGGGCTAGAAGAACAAAAGTGGAAGAGGCCCAACTCGGCTGAAATTCTGTTTCCCTCCAGCAGGTGACGTTTTTTGTTGTTTCGCCCACCGATCAAGGAGTTTTTGTATGGAGGTCAAAGTGTCGAATTTGGTCCCAAAAAATGGCTAATGGTCGTCTTGCACCGAACTGTGGGTGTGCAGGTCAAATCAAAGGCACTCCTTCGATATTAAGTTGTTTTTTGACAAAAATGAAAACGTTTCAGTTTGTCACTTTTATGAGGTTGGAGCAGTGGTGGAGAAAGGTCCGAGTTGGCATACTTGAGTAAAAGTAAAGATACCTTCATAGAAAATAACTCAAGTAAAAGTCACCCAAAATACTGATTTAGTAAAGTCTAAAAGTGTTTGGTTTTAAATATACTTAGCCTAATAAGTACTTTTGGGTGTCAGGAAGAATGTATGTTGTAAAAAGTACATTATTTTCTTTGTGAATGTAGTGGAGTGAAAGTAAAAGGTGTCAAGCATATTAATAGTAAAGTACAGATATCCCAAAACACTACTTAAGTAGTACTTTAAAGTATTTTTACATAAGTACTTTACACCACTAGGTTGGATTAATAACATGTTCAACTACTTAAGACACTGGCTCGATTCAAGGTTGTGCCTTTAGATTTGAGAAAATTAACAACCAAGGAAGAATTTTTCACTTCTCTCATTGACTTGACCCTGGCCTGGTCTGTTTGATCTATTTCGCAAGCATTCCAAGAAGTTTCGCGATGTTGGACTCCCGAGGGGCGCAACGGTCTAAGGCACTGTATCTCTCAGTCCCTGGTTCGAATCCAGGCTGTATCACATCTGGCTGTGATTGCGAGTTCCATATGGTGGAGCACAATTGGTCTGGGTTTGGCCATAATTGTAAATAAGAATCTGGGTTTAGACGTGTAGTGTTTGTAACACAAGATGGAGGAGAGCCTGTCTCTCTTCAGATTGCATATATTTTGGGAGATAGCAAAATATGACCTTTTCATTCAAGACAGGATAAATATATTGTTCCAGATGATAATAAAACCTGTTTTGTTGAGTTACTTTTTCCTCAACTTGTTTATCTAACTTTATAGCAAGTCAAGCTAGCTTGCACTGCAGCTAGCTAAAAGCTAGGCTAGGTTGAAGATACCATTGTAACTAGCGACCTCCACCTAATAATTATCATGAAATACCATGGGGTGACCTGGGGCGCTCTGAGGTACCCGAACGCATGAAAAAAAATACGTTATAATAAAGCATTGCATTATTTGTTCGACTGCAACTTCTGGGGTAGCTAGCTTTAGCTTGGTACCTAGCTAGCACCAATACAACCAGCCTGAAAAAAAATGACCAGTAGAAACTGCAGTCATTTTCATTATTCTTAGCAATGATTTAGGAATCATTGTGAGTAAGTATTAGCTAGGTAGCCACTTGTTGTTCGCCTATTGAAATTGAACTTCAGTTCATGAAAATAAATAGCTAGCCAGCTACTTAACCCTGTTGCCCAAAGCTAACGTTATAAGCAGCCAGCTAGCTTTATCAGGCTAGTGAAGCTCGACCGGACCGGGTTATGTGTTGTGAAGCTAGCCACAATAAGGATTAGGCACAATAGTGGAATTTTCTGTTTGCCTTCAAAATAAAAGGACCTCTTTGAAAGTTATGCAGAGGTTACAATTGGTGGAATCATGCCATATTTAGACTAGATAATGTTAAACAAGGTTATGACATATGAAATACGAATGTTAGTGTAATCAATGTGTAATAACTACGTAAAAAAATGTATGAATGCGTTAAATTATTATGTGACGTGCTGTCATATTCATGTCCTGATTGGTCAACAAGCTAATTTGACACGTCAAATAGTGGTATTTGACACGTCACATTGTGTTATTTGACATGTATATTTTTTGACACGCAAAGACCCAAATGGAGTTCCATAATTGCATGCATTGTCATCTTTTGCACACTGGCATAGAGCCGTAGAGCAGAGGTGCTTGCAGAAGTTGCACACATGGGGGGAAAAGTTTGTAGTCTAGGGTCTGGGAAATTGTGGCCTTTTATAAACTGTAGCCCTGGCTATGGAAACACAATTATCCTAATATATCATACGGGTGTATACGCTAGTCTAGTATAACACTGGTGTTACAGTGTTATATCACATTAAGCGTCTCCAATTCAAAATTAAATCTAGAATCGGCTTCCTATTTCACAACAAAGCATCCTTCACTCGTGCTGCCAAACATACTTTCGTAAAACTGATTATCCTACCGATCCTTGACTTTGGTGATGTCATTTACAAAATAACCTCCAACACTCTACTCAGCAAATTGGATGCAATCTATCACAGTGCCATCCGTTTTGTCACCAAAGCCCCATATACTACCCACCACTGCGACCTGTATGCTCTCGTTTGCTGGCCCTCACTTCATATTCGTCGCCAAACCCACTGGCTCCAGGTCATCTATAAGTCTTTGCTAGGTAAAGCCCCGCCTTATCTCAGCTCACTGGTCACCATAGCAGCACCCACCCGTAGCACGCGCTCCAGCAGGTATATTTCACTGGTCACCCCCAAAGCCAATTCCTCCTTTGGTCGCTTTTCCTTCCAGTTCTCTGCTGCCAATGACTGGAACAAATTGCAAAAATCACTGAAGCTGGAGACTCATATCTCCCTCACTAACATTAAGCACCAGCTGGCAGAGCAGCTCACAGATCACTGCACCTGTACATAGCCCATCTGTAAATAGCCCATCCAACTACCTCATTATATATATTTTTCTCCTTTGCACCCCAATATCTCTACTTGCACATTCATCTTCTGCACATCTATCACTCCAGTCTCTATCACTCCAGTGTTGAATTGCTAAATTGTATTTATTTCGCCACTATGGCCTATTTATTGCCTTACCTCCCTTATCTTACCCCATTTGCACAAACTGTATATATACTTTTTTTTCTATTGTGTTATTGACTGTATGTTTTGTTTATTCCATGTGTAACTCTGTCTTGTTGTTTGTCGCACTGCTTTGCTTTATCTTGGCCAGGTCGCAGTTGTAAATGAGAACTTGTTCTCAACCGGCCTACCTGGTTAAATAAAGGTGAAATAAATAAAATAAAATAAACAGTCGAAAAGCAGCATAATAATAATAACAGTAACTACTGAGGGGCAGGCAACGTCTTACGTCACAGAAAGGGATTCATAAACTTGCCCCGTTCACAAACGTCACCAAAGGAAAAACTGAGCAAGAGCGAACAACTGCGCTTCGGATGACACCCTAGCTGGAGAGCAAGGATCAACATAATAAAGCACCGAAAACTAAAACAACCGCAGTGCAGACGATCTCACTGTGCCATTTGGAGATGCTCGCAGTGCATGCATAAAAGCAAGAATGAAGCGCAAAAGCGAAAAGAGGCGACCTGAGTCGATGAAAAAGCGCCGTGCAGCTCAGAGAGAGGAGGCGGAGCTAAAGTCAGATATTCACATTAGTGTATCAGGTAAGAAACTGCGGATGAACCCTTCGTAGCTTGCATTGAGCGAGTTTGGAGCATAGACCGTAGGCTACGCTGGCCTTGCAGTGTCTAAATGCAGATTTTATGATTTAGCTGACTATTAGACTTCCCTGCAGCTTTTTATCTAAAATGGCGACAACATCGGTTCCTAATCATAAGCTACAATATTGACTATGCTACTTATGCGTTGTCAGCTACCCCAGTTTATGCATTTTCATACTAGGGCGGCGCACGTCAGTTAAGAACAAATTCTTATTTCCAATAACGGCCAAACCCGGAGGACGCTGGGCCAATTGTGCGCCGCCCTATGGGACAATCACGGCCGGTTGTGATACTGCCTGGATTCGAACCAGGATAGGTTCGATAGGCATGATAGGCTAGCCTACAGCCTTGTATAACCAACCAAACATTGTCGTCTGTAGTGACACCTTTAAAACTGAAATGCAGTGCCTTCGACCACTGCGCCACTCGGGGGCCACGGTGCACTACAGTGTATTTATATCATTACCATGTGCGTCAGAGGATGCAGAATTCCTGTTTACCCCAAAAATGAGGATAGGCTACAATACATGCATTTTGCCTGATTCAAAAGGCTGATAATGTGGCTGTTTTTATAAACCAAACCACACTTAAGGAAATTGTCTCACTTGTTATTTTAAATTGAGAATGGGCGCGCTTTTTGCACACAAACAATGGGTCTACTGTAGGCTATTTGTCAGGCTACCTCATAATGCATATTAGGCCTGCATGATAGGCTAGCCTACAGCCTTGTATAACCAACCAAACATGTGTCGTTTTGTAATAACTTGGTAAGAAAATGTTTTCAATCAATTCAAACCTTATCGCTTATTCTAAAAATCCCTCACTTGAGGACTACAGTGGACGTGTTCCGTCTAAGTAGAAGATGCATTTCTATTGGCCACGCGAATCTATTCTCCTAGCAACGGCTTGGGCATCGTTCCAATTAGAATCTCGAATGTCTTCCCAAGCAGAACTTTAAAAAATGAGGGAATTCGATTAATATAGCCCGGGAACCCGATACGCATGGTTTAACAGGGTGAAAGTTGATTGTATTCGTTTTGGAACGGGGCAACCACCCGGGCGTGAACCAGGTGCCCCGTTCAAAGTCCACGGCAAAGTCAGCTCAAAACAAAGGGGACGTAATTAAGCACGATAAGTAACGAGTAGGATGCTGTGTTTTCACATGCAAAAGTGATTGCTTTTGATAAAAACGTATTATCTGGCATTAGTTGTAGTTCGACAATTCAAAGATATAAGCTATTTGATGGAAAATAAATGTATGTTTCTGGACGGTTCGCCATGTTGCATTGTTGACAACATGACCGAGTGGCTCAGATTACTGTGAGATTTGAGAAGGGCGCTCCTGCCTCACTGCATTTGCCGTTTACGTCACGGGCCATGGTATGGTGCCCCGTGGTTCAACATAATAGAATCGGCCCAGTCCTGCATTCATAGAAGTAGAATGATTGGCATGCCAACCCTGCAACAGTGTAGCGTTCACCGTTTCCTTGAACCAATAACGTTGCGCGAGAGCATTACATTGTTGCAGTGGGTGGTGCTTATGATTCTATTTCAAACTATTTTTGAGCAGAGTACGTAGCCTGTCTATGCGGCGTGTTATTTTTCGTCGCTAAGCAAGTTGAGGCTTTATTTGTCATATCAGTATATTTTTTTCAACTGAGACAGACACATTTATAGACCTTGCCCAGCAAAGCATTATGCTACTTTAGAAAAATATTTGCTGCACTTTCTATTGGTTTTTGAGTGGTAGAAAATACCATATTTTGCTGTTCGCTACTGTGGGGCGTTTTAGTTTAATGGGATAAAGAAAATAGATTTTCTTTAATGCGTGTGTAGGCCATTGTGCTGGAATGTTTTTCAGACGTTTTCGTTATTATTTAGGCGCGTTTATAGTAAGACTGCAGTGAAAACAAGCCGTTCAGCTTGACTTGTAACTAATTGATGGCTAAAGTCGCTATCAGAATGACCGAGGACAATGTCACGAAAAGTATTGAAATCATTAAAGGTAAGTGCTGTTCTGAAAGCAAACCATACCTTGCCTACTGTAAATTGTTGCACTATTGATATCCGTCGGTCGAAACATTTCTGGGGGCAAGGAAATTCAAATTCAAACTGGCATGTGCTATTTGTTTTGCCCGCAAAGTGTGGCACAATTAACAAGCATTCATTTGTAGCTAACGGTACATTGTATGTTTGTTTGATGTCCATAATCAAATCAAATCCATGATGAAACTCAAACAGAATATAATGCAAAATAGTTCTCTTGATCACTGAACGCCCCCCCCCCCCCCCCCCCCAAGACCACGACTGTGTGCCAAAAAAAGCTTTTAAAACCCCCTTCTATTTTTCAGATCAACTGTATTTCGCAGTACTGCAGCAGAAGATAAAAAGCACAGCTGACAGACATTGCTTCTGCATAGATGATGAATTGTCATATGAAAAGTAAGTGCTTTGTCTTACAGGACGTTCATAGGCATATGAGTGATTCCTCACGAAACCAGGTGTGTAGTCATTTCTCCAAACATTTGCAAAACATATTGTTTTGCAACAAAAACTAGCGTTTCTATTGGAAAGGTTCAGCAAACAGGCCGGACCTACCCAAATCTGTCTAATAGAAACAATAGTTTTGGTTGCAGAACTGAACGTTTTGCAACTGTTTGGAGTAATGATTATACCCCAGGACAAAAAAAAGCAGGCTGAGTTTTCCAAAAAGATTCGTAGCACTAAGGATCATCTTGCGTCCATTTAGTTTCAATGGAATGAAGATGATCTACGATGCTTTTGGGAAACCCTGGTTGGATTTGAGATTACTCATGTATTGGAGCCCTGCAAAGTGGTCACCATAGCTGGCACGGCCACAAAGTCATGAAATCAGGTTTTAAATCTTAACCACACTGCTAAGCCTAATCTTAAATTAAGACCAAAAAGCATATTTGTGGTTTCATGAATTTTTAAAATATATACAATTTTGACTTTGCAGCTTAACATATATTTAACATTTGTATGTAAAAGCATAATTGAGAAATAATAAATAAATGTTGGTATATTTGACATTTTGGCCTTACCCAGGCCTCCTGTGTATGACTCCATAATGTTTCATTTGTAGGTGCTACAAAGCAATTATGTAATATGAAGCTTTACTGCTTGCTCTTTTTATTAATGTTTTACATTCGTTTATGAATATTGAAACACACATATGTACACACACACACTACCAGTCAAAATAAACACCTGTGTGTCACGAGAGAGAGAGGAGCTGAGGATATGTTTATTGTGGAGGTGTCTGCGAGCGTATATGACTGTTCTGGTCTTAAACCATACAAATTATATACTTTTACATTTGAGAAAATAAATGTTTACATACAGTATATGCCAAGTCTACAGAATGAAATGTGAAAGTGGATGGCATTTAATCTAATGTGCTATCTGATATACAGTACCAGTCAAGTTTGGACACACCTACTCATTCAAGGGTTTTTCTTTTTACTATTTTCTAAATTGTAGAATAATAGTGAAGACATCAAAACTATGAAATAACACATATGGAATCATGTAGTAACCAAAAAAGTGTTAAATCAAAATACATTTTAGATTCTTCAAAGTATTCTTTGCCTTGATGACAGCTTTGCACACTCTGCATCTTCTTCATTTTAAGAATGATGGAGGCCACTATGTTCTTGGGGACCTTTTAATGCTACAGAATTGTTTTGGTACCCTTCCCCAGATCTGTGCCTCGACACAATCCTGTCTCGGAGCTTTGACCTCATGGCTTGGTTTTTGCTCTGACATGCACTTGTGAACTGTGGGACCTTATAGTGTGGCAGACCAGTGGGTTGGGTCAAAACGTTTAGACAGATCAGACACGGACAGAGTAGGATTAGCTCAGTTTCAAAAGGTGTTTATTAAAATAAGTTCAAAAGAAAATAATGGGTCTCCCCCAAGAGACCCTCGCCGGGATACCGTCTTCTAGGTCTTGCTGTATCCTGTGGAGATCAAAAACGGAACTCCCTACTGTTACCTCTGGTACTGTCCCCAACTATACAGTAGTCCTTTCCTCCCCCAGTCTCTCCTCTGTGTGCTGCCCTTCTGGCAGCTTTATGGGACTTGTACAGCTGGTGAGCAATCAGCCCTTGATTACTCACCAATCAGCTCTGGCCGGAGAGACCTGGCACGTCCAGCAGATGGAGCCGTCGCCTCGTGATGTATACTCGGTCTGTCACCAGGCCTCGACGAGTCTCCCCCTGGTGGCTTACCTGCTGTACGTCCCCCCCTTAGCTCTGGTCGGGGAGGGGACTGTCATCAGTGCGACGTATGTCTCCCTTCCCGATAAGGCATCCGCGTTTCCATGCTTCGCCCCTGACCTGTGCACAACAGAAAAAGAGAAGCATTGAAGGGACAAGAACCACCTGGTGACCCGATCGTTTGTGTCCATTCCCCTGGCCATCCAGACCAGGGGAGCATGGCCCGTGACCAGGGTGAAGTGGGTACCTAACAGGTAATAATTGAGTGTCCCACTTCACCGCTAGACACTCTTTCTCAACAATAGAGTATTTTTTTCTCTCGGTATCAGCTTTTGGCTGATGTACATGGGGTGCTCCTCCCCATCGTGTATCTGGGACAGAACGGCCCCTAGTCCCGTATTAAATGCATCCGTCTGGACCAACATCGACACCTGGAAATCGGGCGTTACGAGAATCAGATGGGAGCACAGCGCTTCCTTCAAGCGGCTGAACGCCGCTTCTGTCTCGTCTGTCCATTTCACTGTTTTTGGGAGGCGGGCCCTGGTTAGGTTGATGAGGGGGGAAGCTATAGCCGCAAAGTTGGGGATAAACCGGCTATAGTATCCTGCCAGTCCCAGGAAGGACTTGACCTGTTTCTTGGTGCGTGGAACGGGCCAGTCACGTACCGTGTGACCCTTCCTCTCCTGGGGCTTGACGTTCCCCCGTCCGATCAAATACCCCAGCTAATCCACCTCTTCGAACCCTAGTTTGCATTTCTTGGGGTTCGCGGTCAACCCGGCTTGTCTGAGCGCGTCCAGCACCGCCTGGAGGCGCGTCAGGTGCTCTTCCCAACCTTGGCTGTGGATGATGATATCATCCAAATAGGCCGCTGCGTACTGCTGGTGGGGTCGAAGTACTTTGTTCATCAGTTGCTGGAATCTGGGCGGGGCTCTGTGGAGACCGAACGGGAGCACCCAGTACTGATACAATCCGTCTGGTGTCAAACGCCGTCTTCTCCCAGGAGGAGGCTGCCAACGGTACCTGCCAATATCCTTTGGTCAGGTCAAAAGTGCTGATGTACCGGCCTTTCCCAATCGGTCGATGAGCTCGTCCACTCTCGGCATGAGGTAGGCGTTGAACAAGCTTGTCGTTCACACCCCGGAAATCATTACAGAAGTGCAGGCTACCGTCGGGTTTGGGCACCAACACGATGGGGCTGCACCATGCACTGTGAGACTCTTAAAGCCCCCCCCCATCCTTAGCATAGCCTCCACTTCCTGTTTCACGGCCTTCCTTTGGGCCTCCGGAATCCGATATGGCCTCTTTTGTACCGTTTCCCCAGGTACGGATGTGGTGTTCAATGAGGGTCATGCGGCCCGGCATCTCGGAGAACACCGCCGTGTTCTGATCGACGAGCTCCCTGAGCTCTTGCTTCTGGGCTTGGTCGAGGTCCTCATTGCTCGGGACCACCACTGGTACCGTTGGCGTCCCGGGTCCTGACCATAACACGACCAAGGCTGTCCTCTCGTGCCATTTCTTCAACAGGTTCACGTAGTAAATCTGTTGGGGTTTCCATCTCCCCCGGCTGCCGTAAGCGGTAATTGACAGGTCCCAGCTTCTCGATCACCTCGTATGGCACGTGCCATGTTGCCAGGAACTTACTTTCGGCCGTGGGGATTAAGACCAGCACCCTGTCTCCCACCTGTTATTCTCGGGGCTGGGCTCCCCGATTGTAAGCTTGGGTGCGTTGGGCCTTCTCCATATGTTCCCTCACGACTGGCCATATGGCTGTCATCCGCTCCCTCATCATCTCCACGTGCTCTACCACGCTGCGTATTGGGGTCGGTTGGGCTTCCCACACCTCCATGGCGAGGTCCAGTAGGCCTCGTGGCCTCCTCTCATAGAGGAGTTCGAAAGGGGAAAACCCAGTGGAGGACTGGGGTACTTCTCGGATTGAGAACATTAGGTGGGGTAGTAGCTGGTCACAGTTCTTTCCGTCCTGCTCAATGACCTTCCACAGCATTTGTTTGGGTGTTTTATTGAACCGCTCGACGAGCCCATCCGTCTGCCAGGTGGAAGACGGAGGTCCGGATCTGCAGGAGAGCACACAAATCTTTCATTAGATGGGACATAAACTCAGTACCTTGGTCTGTCAGGATCTAGTTCGGGATGCCCACCCGGCTAAAGAGGTGGAACAGCTCCCGGGCGATTCCCTTGGATACCACCGCCCGTAAGGGGAATGGCCTCGGGATACCGGGTGGCATAGTCCACTATTACCAGGATGTACCGGTGTCCTCGAGCTGTTTTTACCAGGGGTCCCACTATATCCATGGCGATGCGTTCAAAGGGCACCCCGATGATCGGTAGGGGGACCAGTGGGTTTCGGAAGTGTGCCTTTGGGGCAGTCATTTGACACTCCGGGCAGCTTCGACAGTAATCTTCCACGGCCAGTGGAACCGGGCGGCGATCCGTTCCCGGGTCTTCTCCATTCCCAGGTGTGCACCCAACAGGTGGGTGTGGGCCAGCTGAAGAACGGTTCCCACGTACCGTTGGGGCAGCAACAATACCTCTCGAAGTTCCCAATGTTGGCGTGACATCTGATACAGAAGGTTATTCTTGATTTGGAAATGGGGGTATCGCCAGTCACTCACCCCCGGAAGTAGCTGTCCATCCACCGCTATCACTTGGGCTGCGGCGGCTTTCAAGTTAGGATCCTCCCACTGGGCCATCCGGAATTGTCCCCTCAGTTGGCCCCCAGGGGGTGTCTCGACTGGCCCCTCGAAATTGAGGAGGGGGAGGCTGGGCTCTTCCTCCTGTGGTTCCTCAAGGGGGTTGAGTTCCCACTGAGCCGCATGTTGGGCCCGGATGAACTGAGCTATCAACTCGTCCATGCTCATGCTGCATAAACATCAACCCTGATCTGACCACGTTATCAGAATGCCCGCATTCTCCACCACTTGTGGCAGACCAGGGGGTTGGGTCAAAATGTTTACACAGATCAGACACAGACAGAGTAGGATTAGCTCAGTTTCAAAAGTGTTTATTAAAATAATAGTCCGAAAGAAAAGAATGGGTCTCCCCCAAGAGACCCTCTCCGGGATACCGTCTTCTGGGTCTTGCTGTATCCTGTGGGGATCAAAAACTGAACTCCCTCCTGTTACCTCTGGTACTGTCCCCAACTATACAGGAGTCCTCTCCTCTGTGTTCTGCCCTTCTGGCAAGTTTATGGGACTTGTACAGCTGGTGAGCAATCAGCCCTTGATTACTCACCAATCCCCAATCAGCTCCAATTAGTCCAGCTCCAATTAGTCCAGCAGATGGAGCCATCGCCTCGTGATGTATACTCCGTCTGTCACCAGGCCTCGACGAGTCTCCCCCTGGTGGCTTACCTGCTGTACGCCACAATAGATAGGTGTGTGCTGTCGTGGCTTTGCTATGCCGGATTAAGTGATATGACATGCTATTCTATAAAATAATTTCTCTGTAACTAATATTACCTGATTGAACTAATCATGTAAATGTAATTAACTAGAATATTCGGGCCTCCACGAAATAATGTTTATAGAGCTGTTATCTTCCGAATAAACTCTTAATAACCTGTTGAGGATGGGGGCGCTGTTGTGGCTATTTATGCTAATCGTGTAATTTTTTGAAACGGCTTCCCACAAAGTTCTTGATCGTACAATATGCATATTATTATTATTATTGGATAGAAAACAGTCTATAGTTTCTATAGGAGTTGAAATTTTGTCTCTAAGTGGAACAGAGCCCATTCTACAGCAATTTCCCTGACATGGAGTCAGAATTCAGAAATTTTTGCCACTGTTCTGGAGTCAGTTAAAAGGCCACTGTTATTGCTATGACTATACGGACACTGCTTACGTCTTCCCCTGGATGTCTTTACGTGATGACGATTTGAATTGGGTCGATTGCGCGTTCACAGGCACTATAAATTAAAAAACCCTGAGGCTAGTCAATCTTTTGGAGCTGCGTCATGCGCCTAGAGGACACCGACCGCACCTGTTCCAAGCATTAGTGGAGGGAGTAATATTACTCTGGTCATGTTTCTACTCGTTATGGGAGTTAAAAACATCATAAGGTAGTTAATTTAAAGCGTTTTATAGCAATTTATATCCGTTTAGTGCGATTTTGGGACATTTATTTCTGAAACGCTGTGAGTTGCTGGGCA
This sequence comes from Salvelinus alpinus, assembly GCF_045679555.1. Taxonomy (NCBI): domain Eukaryota; kingdom Metazoa; phylum Chordata; class Actinopteri; order Salmoniformes; family Salmonidae; genus Salvelinus; species Salvelinus alpinus. The sequence goes on from NC_092090.1 coordinate 62,694,796, forward strand.
CGCTTCCAGTTCATCCCGAACGCGGTTGGCATTTCCACATGGCAAGAGGACAGCTTTCCACCAAAAGACGATTGGACCCAAGAAAGGATCCTTTGCCCAAGATACCGATGGAAGAACAGCTCAAAGTAGGACATTTTTATTATGATAAATCGTGTTTCTGTCGAAAAGTGTTAGTGGCTTCGGACGCCATGTTTTTTGACGTAGCTTGGCTTGGCGCAAGCTGTATTGAAAAGTAAGGATAATTTAAAAAATGTAATTCCGCGATTGTATTAAGAATTAAATTGTCTATCAATCCCTGTCCACCCTATATTTTTTAGTCACGTTTATGAGTATTTATGTATAAGAGTAGATCACTGTCTAAGTGGCGCACAGACTTTTTCTGACCAGCTGAGCTACATTTCACATTGTCTAACCATGATTTTGGTGGCTAAATATAAACATTTTCGATCAAACTCTATATGGATTGTGTAATATGATGTTACAGGAGTGTCATCTGAAGAATTCTGAGAAGGTTAGTGAAAAAATTAATATATTTTGGCGATGTTTACTTTTATCGCTCACTTTGGCTAGAATCAATGCTGGGCTGCTATGTGCTATGTGCTATGCTAATATAACGATTTATTGTGTTTTCGCTGTAAGACACTTAGAAAATCTGAAATATTGTCTGTATTCACAGGATCTGTGTCTTTCGATTCGTGTATGCTGTGTATTTTTACGAAATGTTTGATGATTAGTAAGTAGGTAAACACGTTGCTCTAAGTAGTTTTTCTATTCCATTTGTGACGGTGGGTGCAATTGTAACCTAGGCCATCTACCTGAAATATGCACTTTTTTCTAACAAAACCTATCCCATACCATAAATATGTTATCAGACTGTCATCTGATGAGTTTTTTTTATTGGTTAGGGGCTATAAATATCTTAGTTTAGCCGAATTGGTGATAGCTACTGGTGTTGGTGGACAAATAAAAGATGGTGGATTATGCTAATGTATTTTTAGGTAATAGATGTACATCTTTACATATTGTGTCTTCCCTGTAAAACATTTTAAAAATCGGACATGTTGACTGGATTCACAAGATCTGTGTCTTTCATTAGCTGTATTGGACTTTAATGTGTGAAAGTTAAATATTTAAAAAAAATATTGTTTTTGAATTTCGCGGCACTGGTTTTTCAGTGGGGGTGGGGGGGGAGTGCCGCTAGCGCCACTCTCATCCTAGAGAGGTTAAAGACCTGGTAATCTTTTACATCAGTAGCGGTCAATTCTTAATCGTCACCTTATTCAGTCTCGTCTGAAGTCGTGGAATTCTTGGTTATCTTCACGAACCCTGGCTAACAAGTTGAATCAGCAATACAAAATTTGGTTTAATTATTAATTTACTAAATACCTAAACAATCACACAGAATTACACATACGCAGGATGGGTCATACATTGATGACTAATTATGTCATAAAAGAAAACGTCCCTAGCGGACGGAACAGATATGATGGCTGGTTACACATAGAAAGGTGGTTGGGTTTTGAATGAAAGCGCGGGAAGACTGGGGAACAAAGGAATTTGGTCTCTGATCAGACCTTGTAAAGCTATGCTATCGTAACTACAGAATCTTATGCATTGTAAATAACCACCCTTTTGGAAAAGGAAAATGCAAGGAATATTTACTCTGAGCTGTGCTTCAATAGGTTGGTCGTAGATGGAAGGCCGTGTTGCCCAACAGAGATCTTCCTGTCCTCTGAAGAATGTATGGTAGAACGGATGCGTTGTAGTAACGTCTTGTGTTTGGTAGAAGAGATACTTTGTCCGTCCCTTCCTACCCCACGTTTACAGCTGCTGCTGCTCACTCAACGGCTAGGAGGTATCACTTCTTTAGTGAATAAGAGTTCAAAGTTCATACCAAGTTGCCATACTTTAAGCTCACGCTGAAGTTGGTTTAGTTCTGTAGATTAGCCCTTTTAAAGTATGGACCGTCGTCCTCGGGAACACAAATGTTACATTTACGTAAAGGGCTTATATAGTGGTGGAGAGAAGGGCGTGTTTCATAGTTTACAAACAATGTCTGTTCGCATGGGCGGGGCCACTGAGTTGAGCCTAGTTCACTTATGAAAACCAATTCTCTCATTTAGAAGCTAAAATTACATTTAATCTTTTCACAAATAGTTTCATATTTAAACATTTAAATTGCACAACAATTCCATGTGAATCTGATAACTTGAATGTGTAGACTTTCCAAGATACAGTTTGTCATCCTATCATCAGTAATAATGTCTCAGATGACAACTGATCTGATATCATATTCTTTAAGTACCAATGCATATTTTCAACTGGTTGGATTACTGAAATATGGTTCTGGTCCCCACCCTTTTGATGTTTTCAGACTCTCTATGTTAACAAATGGCTTTCCAATAGTAACTCTGTAGAGAGAGAGAGGAAAGGGGGGGGGAGGTATTTATGGGGGTCATAAACCTGACCAACAGGCCAACGTCATGACAGTGCCCTTCCAAATCATGTCCAATCAATTGAATTTACCACAGGTGGACTTTGTTGTAGAAACATCTCAAGGATGATCAATGGAAACAGGATGCACTTGAGCTCAATTTCGAGTCTCTTAGCAAAAGGTCTGAATACTTATTATGTAAATAAGGTATTTCTGTTTTTTATTTGTAATGTGCAAAAATTTCTAAAATCCTGTTCACTTTGTCATTATGGGGTATTGTGTGTAGATTGAGGGACAAAAAAAATATTTTATACATTTTAGAGTAAGGCTGTAACGTAACAAAATGCAGAAAAAGTCAAAACGTCTGAATACTTTCTGAATGCACTGTAAGTGTTGAACATTAATGAATAGCAGATGTGGATGTCCAAGTATGAATGTTCATCAGCAAAGAGGATAGTTCACACACAGTGTAACATATGTCACAATATTCATATTTCCGAGCTTGTCTCCACCCATTAGGTCTTCATCAGAGGCTTAGGCCTATTTAGGAGAGCTGATTTATTGATTGTTCAGAACATTGCAGGTCACTCTAAAGAAACTTCGCTTTAACAGTCAACCTGCCTGTGCCTTGTGTTCTCTCTTCTCCAGCTTCTATGCAGACTTTGGCCCGCTCAACCTGGCCATGTTTTATCACTTCTGTTGCAAGCTCACTAAAAAGCTCAAGGTAAAGGAACTCTGTAACCTTACACACACACACACGGACAGAGGACTTGGTCAATTGATAGTCAACTGTTTTCTCAGCCTAACCAAACAGAAGTTATGTCACACTAGTCAGAAATGGGTAATGTTTGTAGATTATTGAAGAGAATGATGGCAGGGTATTAGAACTCATGATTTTTAGAGCATTGTAGTCTGGTAAACCCAGACTCTTTCGGCAACTTTGATAAAGGGAAGAAAAAATTTGGGGTGGGTACTCTTCAGACAACACACCTCTCCCAACAAATCTCGAGGCAGACATGCCAGAACTTCGGGATTCGAAACCAAAGTTTGCAGGCAAAACCTTTTGCAGTGGATTTAGTGAAGGTAGTTGATTCAAACTAGCCACTTGCGAAATGCACTCATTAAAAATAACCTCTGATCTCCGTCTTGCTAGCTACTATTTAGTATTTTATTCAAGCGAATAAGGTAGTGACGCAGTTCCTCTTTGCCGAACTGAAGTTCTATTGTTAAACTGGAATATTATAAAATTTTGGGAGGAACTCGGGATGTCTAGAGAGACTAAGAGCATTGAGTTCAGAGATCTCCTAATCCAGTCCTGGACACTCAATGATAGTCTGACTTATAGCAGGCCTAGGCCTATTGGTGTAAGACAAGCTCATATGGAAAAGTTGTGACAAAAGAAAAACCTTTCAATTTATTACTGTTCTGTATGTTGTCAACTTGCTATGTTGTTAGTCTGTCGTAGTCAGGGATCAGGATTGTTTTGTGTAGTGATGTGCAGAGTCAGGTAGCCTAGTAGTTAAAAGCATTGGGCCAGTAACCGAAAGGTTGCTGGTTCAAATCCCCAAGCTGAATAGGTGAAAAATCTCTGTGCCCTTGAGCAAGGCACTTAAAGATGCACTATGCAGAAATCACTCCGCCATTTCCTAGTCACTAAAATTCTAATAGTTCGCCTCATTTCAGTTTGTGACAAAACAATCAAGTATAGTGTAGAGAATCATTGTACAGTCTAAACCGCTGTGAAATATATTTTCCATAGCGAAAAATATTATATTTCCAGCTTTTTGAAGCTGGTGTACAAACCCGAAAGTAAAAGACGTAAGAACGGAAAACATAAAATAGCGCACATACAGATCTACCGCTTCGCAGACATGTTTTCAATGAGAATGACAGATCTATAACACACATTTCTATGTGAATTTGGTCGGGTCGCCCAACAAGTTACATATTGCAACTGTAAGTCACTCTAGATCAGAGCATCTGCAAAATGACTTAAATGTAATTTGCTAATTGTTATTTTGTTGTCATCTGGAGCAGTCATGCACACTAGCGAAGAAGAAGATAGTCTTCTACACCTGTGGAGATCAAAAGAAACAAGCCAACGCTGCTTATCTTATTGGTTCATATGCAGTAAGTATTTCTCACCCAGCAGAGAAGTCATACTGATTGATGGCCCTGTACCAATGATTGATTGTATGTTACCGGGTAATAAAAGTGCTTGTGAATCTTCATTTTAATGTTGCTGCTGTTCCCCATTAGTAGGTCCTCCGTAATGCTGGCCTGTGTTTGTTTGAAGGTGATGCATCTTCAGAAGACGCCAGAGGAAGCCTACAGTCTACTGGTGTCCAGGAACTCTACCTACTTACCCTTCAGGTAAACACACACACACAAATGCATGCATACATATACAAACACAGAACTTCTAGAGAGAGAAACTGCTCAAGAGCACACATTAGAAAGTAGTGCCAATCACAATTGATCAACGTCGTATTGTTAATCTTTTATGACCCTGTCTTTATTTAGTCCTTATAAATGTGGTATGAATGCTTTATGCAGATGGATTTGAATAGTTTCTAAATGTAATTGTTTTGTCTGTTTTGAACAGAGATGCCTCTTTTGGAACCTGCATGTACAATCTGAACATTCTAGATTGCCTGTGCGCCGTATACAAGGTACAACGCTTCAGTCAGTCCGATGTTAGTCTAACAAGTTCATCTGCAGCTGCACATTTTATGAAATGTAAAACATTTTGCATAGTGTTCCGTGCTCCAAATGAAATGTACTCCCATAAAATGTATCTCCAGGCTTTGCAGTTTGGCTGGCTTGATTTCTCCCAGTTTGATGTGGAGGAATACGAACATTACGAGGTAAGTTTATCGCTATCGTACTTCAGAATGCAACTTGGGTAAACACAAACGATTCGTAATTGTCTGTCTGTGTTTCTTTGTTGCAGAGAGCAGAAAATGGAGATTTCAACTGGATAATTCCTGGAAAATTCCTAGCGTTCAGCGGTCCTCATCCAAAAAGCAAAATGGAGAACGGTAGGATGAAACCCTCCAGATTAGCTTTCTTCAATCTGAGCTGTAAGGACATGTTTGCATTTTTTATGTTTTAATACCAATGTGGAACACGCTGCCACATTGATCTTTTCCCCACTAAGAATGACTGGCAAATTAACTCCCTTACACTGTGTAGGCTATACTTGCAAAGTGGACATTGAAAACATGACGCATTTCAGTCACAGAACGTTATGAAATGAATGATCATTTTGCAAGCGTACACTTCCCCCCTACATGCCGTGTACAAATATATGTGACTTCAGGTGTGCAGAAGTAAAACAATTTCTACAAAATAATTTTGTTCTCTCCAGGTTACCCTCTTCATGCCCCCGAGGCCTACTTTCCTTACTTCACGAAACACAATATCACAACCATCGTCCGTCTCAACAAGAAGATGTATGACGCAAAGCGTTTCACCGACATGGGCTTCGAGCACCACGACCTCTTCTTCGTGGACGGGAGCACGCCAAACGACTCCATCGTCAGGAAGTTCCTCAACATCTGTGAGAACGCAGACGGAGCTATCGCTGTTCACTGCAAAGGTACATTACTTAATTACATTCACGCCTCAGTCCCAAATGAATGGGAAAGATTGGCAGCGTAACTCTGATCAAACACTACATATCCCACTGATCCTAATGTTTTTCAGCTGGTCTGGGTCGAACAGGCACCCTGATAGGCTGCTACATGATGAAGCACTACCGCCTGACTGCGGCTGAGGCCATCGCCTGGATGCGTATCTGCCGGCCCGGATCAGTCATCGGACCACAACAAAACTTTGTGGAAGAGTATGTGTCTGATTTTCTCTAGATTCAATCCATTGTTGTGAAGGCTTTTGCTGTATAGATCAGTGGTCACCAGCTCTAGTCCTGGAGAGCCACAGGCAGACTAGCTCCAACCCAGCACTAACGCACCCAATTCAACTAAGTTTTTCAGTTCTGGGACATCTTGGATTGAGTTGAGTATCAATTGTTGAATCAGTATCAAAGATGTTTTGTAGGGAGTTGTACAACTTCAATGCTGTTATCCCGTTATGCTGCAGTAAGCAGAGCAGTCTGTGGTCCGAGGGCGACGTGTTCCGGGAGAAAATGAACGAGCAGGAAAACGGCAAGCTGGCGGTCACCAGGATCCTGTCGGGGGTTGATGACATCACCATCAACGGCAGCAACAAGAACAAGATGTCCAAGAAAGAAGAGGCGGAACTGGTAAGAGTTTTGGAAATCCTGTCTGGTTACTTTGATGTCAAGAAATTGAATAAACCTTAATGTCAAGAAAGGAGGGAGGGAACAGTGAGTTAATGGATTCCTCTGTCTGTGTACCTCATTTTCTTACCATTTGTCATTCATCTCCCTCAGTATAATGACGATGAGGAGATGAACGGCATCACGCAGGGTGATAAACTGCGAGCCCTGAAAAGCAAGAGACAGGCCAGAGCATCCACAGGCTCCCTATCGTAAGTATCCCATCTACCTTCAACTCCCATCATGCATCACACTGACTTGTTTCAGGATACTGAAATAAGTGAACCCCCCCCAATTCCCTGCATTTGGTTGAGTTATCAAATTGATTAATTGGGTTTATTTTGTCCTTAAAGTTCATAGAATTGTAATTAGGGGAGGGGAGTAGGAACAGGCTTTGTAGTCATGTTATCCAAGTCATCCATTGTATTGATGTTCAGAGAAAGTTGAGGTTTCATTAGGATTCTAACTTGAGATCATTTGGTATTGTAGTTTCCTTTTTGGATGTCATTTCATGCTCCCCCATTCATTCTTGGGTGGCAAGGATTTGATTTTAGCCTAATGATAGTTGGCCCATTATAGGTATATGTACTATGGGTTGTAATACAGGTTTTGGGTTGAAATAACAGTCCACTTGTTGTTCTGTTGGTGCCATGCATTTGGTCTTGTAGTCATCATGGTTTATTTTTCATTGTCTGCCTCAAAACCATATAGTAGCTGCAACTCATGATTCTAACACTGATTGACTATTGTTTATGTTGAGAAAATTGTCTATGTAGAATGACTGAAAGTAGTGTCTTACAAGCCCATATGGGCTGGGCACACTGCGCTATTTTAACGAGCGCCAAATTTACTATTTTAATTTGCGCCATGTTCCACTGAGAATCCAAATGCGAATGTTATGGTTGTGGAACATTTGGTGCCAACATGGAGCACAGTTTGTAGACCTCTGTGAACACCTATGGCTGTGGGTTTTGTTATCCCGTGGCAGGCAGGCGGTAGTATACTGCTGGAGCCTCTTAGGCACCGTGTGGCCAGAATGCTGTCTGGATTGTCTGCCTTTCAAAATGTAGCAGAGAGAGCAAGACAGAGAGGGGGAAAAAAACTGAGAGAAAAACTGAGAGAGGAAGTGAGGTTTTGTATCATGGAGGTAAGTGCATGTCACTTCTTGTCTGACTAGCTTCCTCTTCCTGTTTAAATGGTCGCCATGCCAATGGATGTATGGCTTTTGAGTGACTGCGGTACGATAAGGTATCCTGTGGGTGGATAATGTGATGAATGATTTTGGTCACCTGCTCGGGCACGTGCTGCTTTGATATGCACAGGCTAGCAAGGGGGAGAACTGGGAATCTCCATTAGACAGGGATTCCCAAGGACTGCTCATACTATTGATTGAGACAGCTGCTCAACAGAATGTGGTTTCTCCATCGTCACGGATACAGCGATATGCTCTGAGATTGGCCGTTCATGGAAGCCCAAACCTTGCCCTCCTATTATTTAACTCCAGCATAGTCCAGCTACCATTTAGTTTTTCTCTGTGAAAGGGACTGAAATGGATAATGCAACATTGACTGTGGGCACGTGTGATCTATTTTTACCTCCTATGCATGACAACAACAAAAAAGCATGATTTAACCTTTTGAACATGCACGGCCTCTGTATTGTACCTAATATGTTGTAAGTGTTGGGCCAGGTTGAATGTAAAATGGCTGTTCTTTTTCCATTGTGTTAGTGACTGGGTCAGTGCCTGCCCACTGTCCGAGCCTTGCTTCTTCCTGCCTAAAAATCCTCTTCTCTACTGAACCAAACCCACATTTATCTTGCAAGAATCCCTCATTGACTCTTGTCGTAGTAAGGGTCCAATCACCATAGGCCACTTTCATCAGCCTATTGTATTCATGTCTTGAGAATGATTATTGCTAATTATTTTCATGAAAGTCTCAGTTTCTTTCCGCCAGTATCTTCCACGGGCACAGTTAGACTCAGATTATGTTCTAGATTCCAGAGTGTATCCTCCACATGATTGTCAAATGCCCTGGGTGTTCACTGTGAGAACACTCGTCGAGACGACATTTGGGCTTCTGGACTAAGAGGTGTATAAGCCGAGTTATTTTTAGGTGATGTATTTACACAGTCAAACCCACATTGTGTGAAGCTTTTCTTCAGTTGTCTAGGCCTGTGGAGGTGCCTTTGTTCTTGCAGCGTGTCCTTGATTGCCTTCTCCATTGAAGTCAGTCTTTTAGAGTAAACTGGAAGCAAGCTTTGGTGTTTCCTTACTGATTCTCAATGTTGAACCATACTTAGGCCTATAACTGCGCAAACAACGGAGATGGTAGACTCTGAAATGCGCCACTAGACCACCATTTGGGAAACAGTTTTAGCATGCTGCAGAAAACAAGTTGTGTAAAATCAATGCAAGAACTTGGGAGGTGGTGAGACTTGAATTGGTGAACTTAGCAGGTACCTTTTCTGCTATGGTGAAAAGACTACTTTACCTTTTATTTTATTTTGTAGCCTGGGTGCCTAACTGTTTCAGCATTTAATAATGCCACTTTGCTGCCTTGTCAATCAAGATAACAACCAGTTGGCTGAAGTGGAAAGGGTCTGGCGCCCAGGCTACAGGCTAGTGGATATGTACAGTAGGACTCAGGACGGGGTGTTGCTGTTGGCTATGCCTGACCCAGTTCCAGTGGAAAAAAGAACGAGTGAGATTCTCTCCTCTGGATGTCTCTCTGGCTATCCTTCTTTCTGTCATGTTTTTGTTTCTGTTCTGTTTGGATGTTTTCCCCCTCCTCCTTTAGATGGTTGATAGCCATGCTGCTCTCGTCCCTGTGTAGCCTTGCCCTGTGGTGGATTGTGTATGGCTTCCCTTCTTCCATCCTGCATTTCTGTATAGACGGGTTAGGATTTCACTGAGCTCTTCTGTCCGCCCGTCCCCCAAACTCTTCCCCCTTCCGGAGTCTAACTGAGAATGCTGTAAGTGTGCCCCCTCACCTTAATAACCCCCTCAAGAGTTTATGTGCCGGGCCCCCCCCCCCCCCCCCTGTCCACCATCCCGTCCACCATCCTCACCTTTCTTTACACTTCTAAATATCCTTCAGAGTTCTGGTACAAGTTTTCTCACACCCTGGCTGCAACTGACTTTTTTTTGCAAACGAGGAGAGTAGGGATCACATTTCTGTGATGTGTTACTTAGCCTTTGTCAGTCTTGGAAAGTTTTGGAAATGCCTTTTTTTGCTTTTTAACTTCAAGCACTGCCAGTAATAACCACTTCCTGCTTATATATTTCACTCCTTGAATCTCTGTTTTGGAATAATTTTACCAGTAGCTGCATATCAGCAAAGCCAATGCAAATCACTCCCACCCCAACTGAATAGTGCGCTTAAAGCAGTCAGTGAAAACAGATATTGATCCAATTCCTAATTTAAGTGCTACAACCAGCTTATATTTGACCCCTGGCAAGCCTCCAGCACCTGAATAACCAACAAAGTGCTTCTATTGCCTCACATTCAACTTTGCATCAAACTCTGAGCCAAAGTTCCTCTGAGCCATGAGTAAATTAATGCTCAACATCTTAGAATGTTCTGGATTATTCTGCGGCTGCTGCCTGTTTGCTCTCTCTCTCTCTCTCTCTCTCTCTCTCTCTCTCTCTCTCTCTCTCTCTCTCTCTCTCTCTCTCTCTCTCTCTCTCTCTCTGTCTCTGTCTCTGCATCTCCAAGCTGTGTGGTCTCAATCTCCTCCTGTTTGTCTTTCTCCCTCCCTTGCTGTTGATGTTGAAATATGGTGTGTGTTTGTGTGTTTACAGACAAGAAGAAAAAAACATCCACAGCAGGTCATCGCAGTCTTTAAGGTACTTAAACGCTTCCTGATTGAGAACTCAACTAGACCGATTGTCCGGCTGCACAGTATGGGGCCGTTTGTTCACTTGCTGTCGGCGTGGTGTGTTAAAGGGACCCCCCACAACTGAAGGCCATCATGTTCGCCCGTTTCTACGTGTAGCATCGGTTTGCAAATTACGGCCGGCACTCTGTTCAGACGGGCTAAGTACTCTCGGCCGGCAGGCGCTTGACAATCCTACCAGTCTGTCCGTTCTCTAAGTATGTGATCTCTCTCTGCTCCAGGATTCTCCTTCAGTCCAGTGGGCAGAGCTGTAAAGCTGTGGTGAACCCCTCCCATCTCCCTGATGCCTCTGAGAAAAGGAAGAGAACCAGAACCTCACTGCCTGCCAATAGTGTGGGGGGCAGGTTAGTGTCAAGGTCTCCAATAAGCCGTGCTATTGAATTCCAACTAGTACTTTCATCGACAGCAGTGCAATATTAATGTGAAAGTCTGTATACGGTGTGGGTAACTCAAGTTAGGATTTGTCAGAGGTAATGCTGATCTAGTTTATTCTATTTCTCATATTTGTTAGCTGAATATTCTGTAAAATGTTTGAAGGTTATATTTACTCAGTCATACAGAAAAGAGTTGACACAAGTGTGTGAAGTAAACTGGACAGAATGAGCTGTAGCCATACATGGTTTATGATGACTCGATGAACCCCTTCCCTCCTCCGTCAGCTCCCTGTGCCACTCCAGACTAGCCAGGTCTCTAGACAGCATGCATGTAGTGGCCAGTGACAGAGAGCCAGTGTGCCGTGAGCCCAGTGGCTGCCGTAGAGACACAGTCAACCTGCCCAACATAAACATGCTGCAGGCCCCTCGGAAGGCAAGCCCCTCCTCAACCTTTTCTCTGGGCTCAACCTCACTCTCTCCTACTCTGCGGGTCCCCCACACACCAAGGGTCTGCCTAACTTGACATTTCATATGAGCAAACGCCTTCTATATCTGTTTGTACTCTAGGCTTCCGACACTCCGGCTCAAGCAATTGAACAGTCTCTCCAGCTTTTTACACTCCCTACGTCTTTTTGCATGTCCTACTGGAATGGATGATTCAGGAGTATGACTGGCTATCACTTCTCTGGACTTTTACTGCTCACACTGTGTCTCCTTGCTTTCAGACCCCGACAACCTTTTGTTGGCTGTTGGCGATTCTGCTGAGAAGTCATTGGGGAATCAATCATATAACCCTTTCATTTTTCTTTCACCCTTTTTTACTTTTTAATTTCACTCCTAACAGACGCACTGTGTCCAGAAGACGGAGAACTCAATGCTCTTTACAATCAATGCGCTTAACGAGACTATGGTATCCATTTCCCTTTTCTATCCCTTTTTGTATGGCTCATTGCTCTGCTATGCTGTTGTGTGTCTCTAGACAACCTGCACTCTTAATTGCCCACATCTCTAAGTCCTTTATAAGATTAGAATAGACAGACTGCATGCATAGTAAAGTCTTGCATATTGTGTTTTTGTAACCCCTCTTTAGGGTCTTTAATGAATAGAAGACATTGTAGTATCGTTGAGAAGTTGCGGTGTATTATCTGAATGTCCCATTTCTCTCTGCCTGGGTGTAATTGTGTGCTTTTTCTCCCTTCAGTCACTCCATACCAAAAGCTAGAGCTCCTCTACTGCGCTGAGCCTGGGGTCCCGGAATTCTAAAAGAGTTCTACAGGAGTCCAGTCTACCCCACAGCTCCTGAAAATTTAGATTTTGTTTTCATTTCTTAAAAGGGACTGGGTGTATTTTTCTTGAACCAGTCCAGTCGATTTTTGATAAAGGGATGATGTTCGATGAGGAAATGATGCATCTGATTGTGAATGGGAAGAACGAGTTATCAGATATGATTGAAGATGTAAACCATGTTTGGTTGGTTTGGAGTTAATTTGCCAAATCTCTTTATCAAAAGGCACGTCTTTTATTATATATTTCACTGTTTATCATGGAACAAAATTTAAAAAAGGTTGTGTGCATCTTAAAATGAAACCCTGTTCTCTATACACTAGTCCTGGCCATAAGTAGTGGAAATAGTGTTCCATTTCACACATTCGTTGCCTGCTTGTTTACATACTAGTAGAGGGTTGCCATAGCAATCCAGACTGATCCTGAACCATCAGACTGTCAATCTGCTTGTTGGTGAAGGTCCTCCAGAGGTAGGCACCGTCCACTTTTCTTAACCTTTTGTATGATCTAGGTCAGGTCATGTCCAGCTGTTTGGAAGTTGAGGTGTTTTGTAGATGAAATCATTTGTGAAAAGCTCATGTCGGCCCTCTTGAACATGCACCATGTCTACTCTAGGGGGTATGCTCTTTGGGGAGCATCTTTCAGAATGTTATAGACAGAAATGTCATGCACAGAAGTAATACAATGCCACCCTCTTTTCAATAATCGATGGTTTGTCCAGAGTTGTAAATCCTCATTTCGCTTGTTGTATTTCACTTGGCTCTATTCAATCCGTATTGCGGAAGTTCAACGTTCCCGCTCGATTGAAATTGAATGGCAACGTTCCCGCGTTAGCAGAGACTGCGTTCACGGTCAACTCTGCATATGTCCGTTCAATCAGAAATGATCTTTACATTTCTAGCGCTTCAGCGACGCAGACTGAATAGCACCCTTAATATGCTCCAGCTTTCTTTCATTCTCCAGTGACGCTTCCAGTCAGTTGTCTTTTTTTTGTTGTTGAGCTGCTGTACTTAAACTGTAAATAAGTCAACATTTTGATATACTGAAAAATGTATTTGTACTTTGTAAATATTTTTGTACTTGTTATGATCAACCACGCTATCAATTGTAATCAGTCTTGCATACAAAATGGTCTTAAAGGGGCCTCATCTCATTTGTGATGATCGTGCATTATATATCTGCTTGGAGCACATGGAGTATACCAGCTTTCTAAAATAAAATGCCACCAATTATACTGACCAATGTCTTTGATCATTTTTGGTGACAGCCTGCTCATGTACTACCACAGCAACCAAATAAATGTTCAATTCATGGACACCCCTGGCAAGCACCATTCACTACTCACCATTTTCAAGCTTTGTACTTTTAATCTTGTATACTTTGTGCTACATTAGAGCCATTGAGAACAGGATATTGATGGTGATTGATGACCACAGGATAGTCAATTATTCATAGTGTGTGCTGTGGTGAATTATCTGAATGTTAAGTCTGCAGCTGTGTATCTACAAACTCACCACTGGGGGACATATAATGTAGAAAGCTGCTAACTAACTGGTTAGACTAAGTGTGTAAAGAACAAGAGACCAACACCGACATCAGTGGTGTGCAGTAGATCACCTGCTGGGTGTCGTCGAACGGTGGCGATTTAACATGTAGAATCAGAAAATTACTGCCAATATTCTGAGGATGCGCATCCACTGTGCAAGGCCTGTGTTGGTCTGTTGTGTCCTTCAGAGGAACAAAGTAAGACAAGACAAGCCATCTGCAACAGTACATCTATTGTCACAGGACTTATTGAACATTGCCTTCAGTGCTTCCATAGGAACACAAGGCAGGAGGACAAATAACACCCAAATGTGTTAGAATAGATTTCAAAAAATGTAAGTGCAACCCATTTCACCAGGAGCCAAATGCAAACAAAAGGAATTCCTTTGTAGTCTTGGTAAAATAATTAATCTCCCCATAGCTAAGGCAGGGAAGTCCTCAGGGTGATCTGGGTTTGGGGCTAGGACATAAGCCTGGAGAGAAGCACAACAGGACATATGAACATGAGTGGTGTTAGGGGATAGGATTATAATACGTGTACAGTACTTTTCATGCTCCTAGAAAGAAGTTTCTTCACCTCACAAAATGTGTTATGGTTGTCTAAAAATAATTTTGTCTGTTTTTTACCAAGACATTTTAAAAAAACCCTTGCCTTTGGTGTTCACTTAATAGAACTGCTCTGTATAAAACTAATATAAAAAGCCTCTGCCCATATGTAGTTGGTTTCCAGCATATTTCCTAGTATAAGAAATGCCAAATATGAGCAACAATAGAAACACATGAACTTAAACACAAATAAATGCCTAATTGTTTATCCATTTATGGTCCTGCCAAAGGTCAATCTCTGCAGCACTAATCTGAATCACTCACCTCAATGCGTTTGGACTTTATGCCTTGGAGGGCACCTTGCTGTCCAGCTTACGGAGGTTAAACTCCGCCTTGGGGCGACTCAGCTTCTGCAGGGCCTTCCACTTGTCCAGAGACACTTCTCCCTCTGGCTCTGATGGTCTGTGATGAATGGGAGGGATGTATAATAAACACATTACCACTACTAAAAATATAACTATACACCTGTTCCACTATGCATCTTCCCAGTATCAATCAATGTTATTACCTCCAGAAATTGTTGAGTGCATGTGTTGTATTCACTGGTTCCCCCCATCTATCGTGTGTGTGTGTGTGTGTGTGTGTGTGTGTGTGTGTGTGTGTGTGTGTGTGTGTGTGTGTGTGTGTGTGTGTGTGTGTGTGTGTGTTGGTTATCCTATCCTCGTGGGGAACTAAAATCCCCAATTGTCCCCACAAAGATAGTCAAACAAGGAAAACTCTCCCTCATGGGGACATTTCAAAGACTATTTTAAGCTTAGGGGTTAGGTTTAGTGTTACAATTAGGGTTAGAATTAGGATAAGGGGTTAGTGGTTAGGGTTACGGGTTAAGGTTATGGTAAGTTTTAGGGTTAGGCTTACAATTAGGGTTAGGGTTACAATTAAGGTTAGGAGTTAGATTTAGGGTTAGGAGTAAGGGTTAAATTTAGTTTTAGGGTTTGGGGTTAAGATTAGGTTTAGGGAAAATAGGATTTTGAATGGGATGAAATGTTTTGGTACCCACAAGGATAGTGAAACAAATGTGTGTGTGTTTGTGGTGTGTGGTGACTCCGCCTCAGGTGGGATTCCTCCTGCATCAGGAGTCACGTCCATCCCTACATCACTACAGCCCTACATCACTACATTCCCACATCACTACATCACTACAGTGGAGAGAATAACCATGCTAAATCATCCATCACCAATTTTAAAATTGCACTTTGTGCATTTTACTATTACAACTTTCAAGAGTAAGTTTAAAGTTGGACTGAGTTCCAAATGTATTATTATTATTTATTTATTTGGAGGGGGGGGGGGGCATAGTATGCTTAGCCTAGCCTACATAGGCTATATGGAGGCCACACTTGCACTGCAGAAAAACTACTGTAGTGTCATGTTCAAGAGGAAATTAGAACAGCACATGGAACAGATGTTATATTTACAGAGGAACTATTGGTGCAGTCGTCTACTTTTGTGGAGAATTTTCTTTTTGGGGGGGGGGGGGTGCTGCAGCAAACTTCCTTTAAAACTGCAAAATGTTCTCTATGCTGAAAATGTACACTGCTCAAAAAAATATGTTATGCAAATGGAATAGACAAAAGGTGGAAATTATAGGCAATTAGCAAGACACCCCAAATAAAGGAGTGGTTCTGCAGGTGGTGACCACAGACCACTTCTCAGTTCCTATGCTTCCTGGCTGATATTTTGGTCACTTTTGAATGCTGGCGGTGCTTTCACTCTAGTGGTAGCATGAGACGGAGTCTACAACCCACACAAGTGGCTCAGGTAGTGCAGCTCATCCAGGATGGCACATCAATGCGAGCTGTGGCAAGAAGGTTTGCTGTGTCTGTCAGCGTAGTGTCCAGAGCATGGAGGCGCTACCAGGAGACAGGCCAGTACATCAGGAGACGTGGAGGAGGCCGTAGGAGGGCAACAACCCAGCAGCAGGACCGCTACCTCCGCCTTTGTGCAAGGAGGAGCACTGCCAGAGCCCTGCAAAATGACCTCCAGCAGGCCACAAATGTGCATGTGTCAGCATATGGTCTCACAAGGGGTCTGAGGATCTCATCTCGGTACCTAATGGCAGTCAGGCTACCTCTGGCGAGCCCATGGAGGGCTGTGCGGCCCCCCAAAGAAATATTCCTACACCATGACTGACCCACCGCCAAACCGGTCATGCTGGAGGATGTTGCAGGCAGCAGAACGTTCTCCACGGCCTCTCCAGACTGTCACGTCTGTCACATGTGCTCAGTGTGAACCTGCTTTCATCTGTGAAGAGCACAGGGCGCCAGTGGCGAATTTGCCAATCTTGGAGTTCTCTGGCAAATGCCAAACGTCCTGCACGGTGTTGGGCTGTAAGCACAACCCACACCTGTGGACGTCGGGCCCTCATACCACCCTTATGGAGTCTGTTTCTGACCGTTTGAGCAGACACATGCACATTTGTGGCCTGCTGGAGGTCATTTTGCAGGGCTCTGGCAGTGCTCCTCCTTGCAGTGTACTTTAAAACTTAAATTTTTCTCTCAACTGTCAAGGGGGTGCCACAAAAAAAAAATGTGACCACGTGGTGGGGGGTGGGGGGGGGGCTCCCACCAAGTGGGTGAAAAGCCCTGACACAATCTCACCTGTTTAGAAAGCCCTGACACAATCTCACCTGTTTCAGAAAGAGTTGCTATTAAAATATTTGCCATACAACCTCCGTTCACAATTTATGCTTACATTTTGCTCATATTTCATCACAGAAAAACATATTATGCATGGGATCCGATGTGAGGAGGCACACCAACTAGAAGGGGGGAAAGGAGGCAACACACACCGTCTGTTGAACTTTATTTCCTTTACACATGTAGGCCTACATGTCCGCAAATATCCCATAAGAGCCATGTGCACATGCAACCAGAGTAAAGTAATGAATCTGTTTTCATTATCTTTTTAAAAACGTTACAATGCCAGTCTTACATACATTACAAACAGTCCTCTGATAAACAACAGGTTAATTTAATTTACTAGGCCTAATGTAATAGGCAAATACTTGTATAGTGTAGGACTATTCTACTAGGCATAGGTTTTAAATGACTGACTGCAACCTTATTTTCAGTTTCATTTCCTCTCTGGTGGCTTGATTAGGCCTACCCAGTGTTGCCAACTCATTTTCAGGGTAAGTTGCTAGAGGCAGGTTGATTTGTTGCTAAAAGTTGCGAAATGACGTTACACAATAACGTTACTCAAATTGACTGGCCATCTCGGCAAAGAATATGATTTGACATTTGTTCAGGTACAGACTTCCACTCTTTTCTGTACTTCTGGCTGTACAATTTTGATTGAGACATGTTAATTGATGTAAGTTCTGTTCAAGATCAAACATTCGTGACCAACTATATTCATTGGGTTTGGCTCGTCGACTGACTGACTGCTGTTGAAGTCAGCCAACAATGATTTGCAATTTGCTGAAATTGCTAATGCCTGTGCACGAGCTGAGCGCCTGCTGCTGACGTCACTCACAATGCACTTTTGCAGCCAGTGACGTGTGTTGTGACTGAGTGTGTGACAGAGAAAATCGTTTTTGTGTCATTTAGAGGGAAAATGCGTGCATTTTAGCGTTTGAGTAACTTTTCAAAAGTTGCTAAAAGTTCCAAATACATTTTTAAAAGTAGCTACATTTGTTGCTAGATGCTATTTGAAAAAAAAGTTGCCAGGGTAGTCAGAAAAATTGCTAAATCTAGCAACAAAATTGGTCTGTTGGCCTACCTACGTAACTTTGGCGCCTTTGACTCACCCGTTCCCTTTAAATCGTTCCAAAAATGTAATAATATAAACAAACATAGGCTACTTTATGCGTGGGAGAGGCTTCTGATCCGCAGCGGTCCAATCCCAGTCCACTGTAAAAATTAACCGCCCTTCATTGCTATTGGTTTAAGCATCTCAGTGTCTGGAGCGGTTTTATGCGTTATGCACATTGGTTCAATCTGCTGTCAATCTGTAAAGGCGCGCTCTAGAACGTTTAAAACATTCATTGGATAAAAAGTAGCAACCAATGAGCGTACTTTGAACGTTCCGATGATGACCATTGGTTACTGTGTTGCTCTCGTTCGGATTTACCTCATGCTTTGACCCTTGTAATAGGTTATTTCCCATACATGTGGTAGGAGGATTTAATTTACCTTCAACTGATTTGTCAAATGAACCGCCCAGGCGCGATTTGCAACGCGGGAAAGACTTCCAGAAGTAGGAGCTGTATCCACATTGACCTTGTGAACATCGGACTTTCTATTTTTGTAAATTAATGAATATTTGTGCAATTTTTAATACGGAATTGTGGCGCGGTTGTCTACGTCGCTGGAAATGAAGAATATTTTCTCTCCTGATTGAGTAGCTGAATTTGGTGGGACACTTTCAGACGTATAGCTGCCTAATCCAACTTCTGTTAGAAGGCTATTTTGCTAACGTTAAGCTACTTGATAAAAACGCGTTTAGCCTATCTTTAGATGACAAAGTGATTCCTGAACACCATTGTGATACAATTTGAGATGTTATCAGTTTTGAACAAATCGGTCTTCATCTCAGCGATGGCCGAGAACAAGCACCCTCAAGTAATTTTTTGCAACGACTCCCCAAAGAGGGTTCTGGTGTCTGTGATCAAGACCACCCCGATCAAGCCCAGGAAGTGCGCGTCCCTGATGCCGACCAGCCCTGGATTCAGCGACTTCATGGGATACCCGTGTGGGTGGGGGGAGAACGCCCATAATGTGAGTCTGAGCCCTGGCTCGGTGAACGGGGCTGCCTCACCTACCGGGACCAACACCGCCAGCGAGGCTGACCTGGCTGCCTCTGACCAGTTTAAGGTAGGATAAGTTGGAGGTTGTTGTTCATGTTGTTTACCCTAATAACGTTGTGTTGAAGTTGAAATCATATCTAGTAGGCTAGGATAGTTTTACTGACTAGAAAGTAGTCTATACAAATAGCCTACTTAGACTTTGTATTAATTATGTATCTGTTAGTATACCGTAATAAATGTATGAGCATATTTGCATGTAACTTTCAGTTGTTTTTTGTATTTAATCTTTTTGCAATGAATGATAGGTTACATTGTTTCAACTTTACAATATAGATGATCATGTTACACTCATCGGAAAGGCCAGATACAAATACACTTTAGGCTACACTGAATCATTGAATGACGCAAAAAGAGAAATGTAATCTAAATCATTGTCGTTTTTTTTAATGAAACGGCAACTAGGAAAAGTGTGTTTTTAAAAAACGCCTGCGCGCACGGTGTGACATGATGAATTTTAAAACCCAGTCACTTCCTACAGTAACATCTGTCACACGTGATGTCACCTCGCGCGGCAATTTTTTTTTTTACCGGATGTGCATGGAATGAATGAATACATGCACCTTGCCACAATGTTGAACTGCTTGTGGCCCTGGCACCATTCATTTGTACCAAACAAACAAATATCCCTATTTGACAATGATCATCAAGTTGATTTATATCATGTGTGGCAGCAATGATTTGAAGTTGGAATTAGAAATTGAGGGAACTTTTGCTTTGAATGAAGCCGTTCATAAAGCATCAGTATAAGACGACGTAACAACTAGTTACTGTTTTAGTAAAACAAACATTGTTAGGGGAATAATGCTGCATTCCAAACTGAAAGTATGAGGTTGTAAGTCTACATTAAGTATTCAGAGAGTAAAGAAAGATGCATTTATTAATTTAAACTGTAGTTAACTTTGTTTCCTCTTTGTTTTCAGGACGGTATTCGGCGTGGCCGCCCGCGTGCTGACACTGTCCGTGAGTTGATCAACGAGGGGGAGAGCTCCTCCAGTCGCATCCGCTGCAACATCTGCAATCGTGTGTTCCCCAGAGAGAAGTCCCTACAGGCCCATAAGAGAACACACACAGGTGAGAGCAGAGCACAGATGGCCCTGACACACGGACACCCAGCCTACCAGGACACTATGCTGTTACCTGTGTTGCAACCTGCATTTGGCGGAACACCAAGACTCCAGCCACCCAAGTCATCGACTGTTCCTTTGGCTACCACCCGGCAAGCGGTACCGATGCACCAAGTCTGGAACAAACAGGACCCTGAACAGCTTCTATCCCCAAGCCATAAGACTGCTAATTAGTTAGTTAAATAGTTAACCAAATAGCTACCCGGACTATCTGCATTGACCCTGCACATCGACTCGGTACTGGTACCCCGTGTATATAACCAAGTTACCGTTACTCATTGTGTATTTATTCTTCGTGTTAATATTTTTCTATTATTTCTAAACGTTTCTGTCTGCATTGTAGGGAAGGGCCCGTAAGTAAGCATTTCACTGTTAGTCTACACCTGTTGTTTACGAAGCATGTGACAAATAGCATGTGGTTTTAGTTCAACTCCCCATCTGTGTTCTCTCTCAGGGGAGAGGCCATACCTGTGTGACTACCCTGACTGTAGCAAGGCTTTTGTCCAGAGTGGCCAGCTAAAGACCCACCAGCGTCTGCACACTGGAGAGAAGCCCTTTGTCTGCTCTAAGAAAGGTAAGTACACAACTAGATCGTCACTTTTGTCCCTTTACATAGGTGGTACCTTGAGACCTTTCATATAGATGGGGTGCAGAATCTACCAAATGGAAAAGCATTGACACTAACTCGGATGTTACTGTTACCTCCGCAGCCTGTGGCAGTCGCTTTACCCACGCTAACCGGCACTGCCCAAAGCACCCGTATGCCCGTTTGAAGAGAGAGGACCCCAAAAAGGGACCAGGCAAGGCCCAGTCTGTGGACAATAAGGCTGTGGCAGAGTGGCTGGCAAAGTGGGTGGCTCTGGAGGGAGGGAGGACAGGCAGATCAGATGGATAGTAAAAACTAGTAAACAAATCAAGCGATATCACCCTGTTCTGCACACCCCAATACTCACCATATCCCCCCCTTGTCTCTGTGTTGTGGCAGGTACTGGCAGACCCGTGAGCAGCGTGCCCCTGTGCCCACCAAGGGGAAACCCCAGGGCACGGGTGGGGTGGAGGACCAGGAGCAGCAGGACCCCCGGGAGTTTCTCCAATCAGACGAGGAAGAAGAGGAGGATCCAATGGAGGAAGAGAAGGGCAACGGGGGCGGGGCTGCTAGGCGGCGTCTCCAAGAGCAACGGGAGCGTCTTCATGGTGCCCTGGCGCTCATTGAGCTGGCTAATAACCTGTCTGCCTAAATCCCCGCCCACATCCCAGTCCTGAAACCTTCCCCAGTCAATCCCCTTCTGCCTCCCTACGCAGTATGCTTGGGATAGAAGTTTGCCTGTAGGGAAAAACATCTAGGATAAGCTTACCCTCCCCAAATACTTAACCATTAATGGGGGGGGGACGCTAAGCTGACCTTAGATTAGTATGTGGAAGGAACTCCTCCACCTGCAGTGTGGGGCAGGCACAAGCTTAAAGCACCTTATCCAGCTTCCAATGTTACCTTATTGGGCTGCTATGATTGTAGATGTCATTATTTGATGAATGTTTTTACTCTCCTCTGCCTTCTAAAGAAAAGAGGAGAGAGGAACTTTGAATGTTTTTGCTGTTGTTTTGTTTGCACTTTGGTGGTAACGAGTTATTTGCCGTCTTTTACTTCGGGAACTTAAGCATATTGTGTGCTTGTGATTGTGTGAAGCATATTCTGTGCTTGTGATTGTGTGCGTATTCGTATAATGGATGTATATGTGGATTCGGCTCAGATGGAAGTAGTGGTACAGGGTGCGTTCAGACGTAGGATAACTTAGGTGTATCTAAATGCTCTGATCTGGACTGTGACAGGATACAGTAGGTGGAAAAGCAATGCGGTGGAAGCCTATCAGGGGATCTTGCTTCCACCTGTCTAGTTCTTTCAGATCAGTGCAGATGAAGGAGAGTAGATGAGGGGAGGAAGTCACTGAAGAGACGATTGGGATGCAACCCACTGTTAGAAGAAGAGGTGGTCATTGCAAGTCCAATCTAGAGTAGTAGCTAGGCACAAGCTTTCACAAGAATCCAAGCTCTGACACCTTCACCTGTCAAACGAATCCCACCCAGACCTGTAGCTCTAACCCAGGGGAGGGACAACTCGGGTCCCGGAGAGCCGCAGAGTGAGCAGATTTAGCTCCATCTCAGCTCTTAACAAACCCGATTCAAATGGTGATCTTATCATGGCCATTTAGACCACAATCAGTCGACCCGGGTGTGTTAGAGCTATGGCTGTGCAGGCGTTGACCGTCCCTGCTCTAACCAAATCACATCGCCGGACAGAAGGAAGACATGCAGAGCCAGGATATGTAAAGTCAGAAGTGCTGCCATCTTTTATATTAAAAGATGCTAGCTGATTGGAGATACGGACATGGTAGCGCCATTGGTGGTGTATGAACAAGTCTTCTCTGCAATCAACGCTTCATAGGTATTTATTTCATCATGTTTATTTGACATTATTGATGACACCGATTTGCTATCACAAGCTTTCTCCGAGTACGGACATACTGAGTAATTCCACTGAAGAGTTTATTGATCATGTCCTTCCTCAGTGATTTAGTATCTATCCATGTCAACTAATAGCAATTAGAATGTCACTCACCTTTGCAGCAGAACTTGTATCTATCTGCTATTAAGTTTTGCCTTTATTGATTAAGTTTGCAGTGTAACGTTTCCACTTATCAGACCGGTCTAGAGAAATGTCTAGAGGATGTAATGATTGCTTGGCGTTGGCGATGTTTTATTATTTGTTAGCAACACTACATCTTTTTACATTGTGTAAAGGTTTTATGATCAATGGTCAATTGTTTTTAAATTTATGTTTCGGTTGTTTGATTAGGTTTGTGCTTCGCGCAATACCCAGATCCTTTATTGGCCATATGTGATTAAATATGTTGTATCCCACTGGGACACAAACTGGTTGAATCAATGTTGTTTCCACAGCATTTCAACAACAACAAAAATGCAACGTTATGACGTTAAATCAATTTGGAAAACTGATTGGATTTACCAAAAGTCATTAACATTAAGGAATTTTGGTTTGTATTTTTTTCAGACAACTTTTAACCAATGACATGGTAAAAAAAAAAAAAAAAGAATTCACATTGAATTCACTTTACTTTACAATTCAAACAAATGTAAATAAAACTAGACTTTGAATGGACCACACTGTCCAGTGGGATAACATGTCCTATAAATCTTTTAATAGAGTACAGGTTCAACTGGACGACAGTTATTATTTGATAGTCAAAGCACCAAATTATGTATAATGTATATATCTTGTTTTTCTAACTCTTTGTTTATTATTTGGTTTCAAAATGTTTCGTCGGTTAATATATTCCCTAACTTGTTTGTTAGAAATAGAGAAGGGGGAAAATGACTGCACACGATCTACAGTACAAGAGCTTGAAGTTCATGTGTAGATGATTGTGAAACTCACTTTCTCTCCCACCGTGTTAAACAGACCATAGTCAGAATTGGTGTGTTTTAGGCCTTGATAGGAAATGTTCTGACTTGCTCTGTGGAGATGACATTGTTGTTGTTTAAAGCAGAGATTCTCTTTATAGGCAGTCCACTGTTGGTACTTGTTGGTCTTCAATAAACACCATCGTTGATCATGATCTAGGAGCTAGTTTCATTTCGTCACGTTTATAGTTAGGTTCATTGATTGGTAAGAGCTGCATCACTAAACTAGTTTATGTTCTCATTGAACATACAACTCTATACACTACACTTACAGTATGTCTTTCAGTCACACACATTGGTTTCAAGAGGTGGTTAGTAACTACTAGTGGCCATTGCTACTTACATGTGTAATAATACAAATAGTATTGCTATTTACATGTGTAATACATATAGTATTGCTATATGGATGTTTAATAATACATATAGTATTGCTATTTACATGTGTAATAATACATATAGTATTGCTATATGCGTGTGTAATAATACATATAGTATTGCTATTTACATGTGTAATAATACATATAGTATTGTTATTTATGTGTGTAATAACACGTATAGTATTGCTATTTACGTGTGTAATAACATAGCTAAACCCTTGACAAGACAATTGAATTGCAGGTTTCAACTTGCAACACAAAATAATGAACATTGGTCTAAAATATGATTATAATTTAACATAATGATAATTTAAGTCTACAAAATGTTATAACTTTTGCTCCACTATGAAGGCAGTGTTTACTGCTTACAGTACAGAAAAAGAGACTACGGCATCATGTCTCACCTGGTTCATCACAGGTTTATTCACTTATTTCACAGGGAGTCTGTCTATGGAATCGTCCATCATGGGAATGATCAGCTGATCCTGGTTTCCCTGTATTCCGCTTTCATCGCTTTGGGATGGTTTGCTGCTGCTGTGGAACGTCAGGTAGGAATACACAAGTCCCCCTGATATACTGACGAGAAGAGAGAACTATAGAGTTGGACATTGGCAATAACTTAAACAGAATGGCATAGCAACAGTGTTCCTGAGCTAATGTGTCACGACTTGGAAACTCATCCGCTCTTACCAAATATTTAACCCCAGGAAGTTTGTCCATGAAAACAGGTAGTCTCCACCTAAAAACATGCCGATGTAGGCCACAGCAACGTTCTGCGGAAAACAATTGATCTTGATACACTAGTTGCCTTGGCATGATATTCATGGATATGTGGACTCGTGAGAAGGACATGATCAGAAGAGGATTGTGCATTTAAAAACATTTTCTTCCCCCCCCCCATTTTGTGCTCACTGAACCTGACCCAGCTGTGTCAATACAGCCCCGAAATGTTAGGAACAAACATATTGACCCACATGTTACTGGTCCACATGTGCTCTTCTTACCTTAATTGCTCCCACCACCGTGGTGGTCAGTGCAGAGTTGTAGTGGCTACACAGCACTATGGAAAACATCAGCACAAACCTTAAACAGAGGCGCAACATTTTTATCATGTTATACTTACATTTCATATGATTTTTATGATTATTATTTATTATTAATAATAAGACCACCACCCCCTAGTAGGGGCCTTTTGTTTTTTTAAACATAGATTTATTTTTCAAGTTCAAATATACATTATAGAACACCATGTGAACGATCATACTTTTTGGAAGAAAAGGGAAAGAGACATAAAAATAAACAAAATAAAGAAGAATAGAAATTCAAAAAATTAAGTTTAAAAATAAAACATCCTTAAAAGGACCAAAATAAGTAATAATACTAATAATTACAGGAGTTTATTTCAGTGTCATTAAATGAAGGGAATTATTCTACAAACATATGTCCCTCTTTTTGTCTATACAGTTATTGGGCAAGGTACAATCTGTTGGGAGTCCATTTCGACAGAAAAGTATCCATCTTTAGTTGCAACCTGGCTGTCATATTTTCCATAATTGACAATTTTTTCCCGTTGACTTACAGTTGGCGGCTATGGTTTAAGCCAATT
Source organism: Salvelinus alpinus (assembly GCF_045679555.1). Lineage (NCBI taxonomy): Eukaryota > Metazoa > Chordata > Actinopteri > Salmoniformes > Salmonidae > Salvelinus > Salvelinus alpinus. Next base: position 62,720,630 of record NC_092090.1, read on the forward strand.
GAACATAATAATTTTCTGTGCAATCACTAACAGTGACCTTAATATGTACAGTTGTTTTTTTATCTTCCAGGTTACAAGGTATTATACCCCTAATAAAATGAACATTGGGTCCAGTGGTAACTCAATGTCTCGGATTGTCTTCACTTCTTACTTTTTTTAATGCTCTTCCAGAACCCTTGTAACTTTGGACAGTACCAGAAGATGCGTGTGTGGTCTCATATTTTTCAACACAGCGACTCCAACAGTGCTGAAGCTGTTTGATCAAATGTTCGATATCAACAAAGGTGTTTTAAAGTATCTCATCTTCACTTACCAGTCAAAATCCCTCCACGCTGGGCTACTATTGCATTTGTGACTACTTTCACAAATTCTCTCCCATGATTCATCTTCCACCACCACATTCATTTCTAGTTCACATTTTCCTTTTACCTCCCACGTGTGTTCAGAAGTGGTCATTTGAAACCTTTTATGTAACTGAGACACCTCTTTTCTGGCTGCTATTTGCCCTTCTAATATGTTTATGAAATATTGCTCTACAATGAATGGTAGTAGGGGCCTTTTGCATTACTTTTCTTAATATGTTCTAAGATTTGTTAGGGGAAGTTGTGTTGGCAACGATTGAGCCCAATGGGACAACATCATGGCTAAGGTGGAACGTGTCTCAGTGTTCTGCTCCGCCTCCAGTTGTTGAGGAAGGATATCCTCATGGAGACTACACTTCCTTGAGACACATCTTGCTCTTACAATGTTGAACCACAAACATATCAAATGACAGAAGTGGAATAATCCCCCTTTAACAGCCATATAAAAAGGCATACGCTGCCAGTTTCTTTTTTGAGTCATTTGTACACTGACTTACCCCATGATGCAGGAAATAAGGAAGCAGGAAACAAAGGGGGCATTCAACCAGTGTTCATATGTGATGGCCTGTCAATGGAAAACAAACACACAGACAGCGGGTCAGACAGACAGACAGACAGGCGGGAATGAACTGATCCTAAATCTGTGGCTAAAAGCGATGCTTATCCTGAGAAAACAAGAAATCCATTTACCTTGTGTAAATCCCCAGTAAATGCACTTGCCAGAAGAGTTGGGATGACGATGATGAATGCATTGTAAAATAAGATCCCATATTTTCCAAGACCCTTTAAAGAAATAGAAAACTTTATTTCATGTGAATCCCGAATTACGCAAAACACTTCGCTTTTCAACTCCTCAAATGTTCAACCATAAGAGGAGAGTGTTGCTGGAGCTTAAAGATCCAGTGATCCACAGTAGAGGCAGGTTACGCATTTTGCAGTGTTTACTTTAAGGGTGGTTATCCAAACAAATGAATCAACGTCACGTAGCCTGGCCACGTTTAGGTGAGTCATTATCCTGAAAATTCAGACCCTATACATTGTAAGCAATAGAACACAGGTGACTCTTTCAGCAACACCTCACTTCACCTTTCCTCACTTGGCTGGAATGTAAACATGCAGGATGTAAATGTATCGATTGTTGCAAAACTAAGGACTAGATTCATTCAACCTGCCGTATAAATATGTATGTATTCTCCTGTGCCTGTTTAAGAATCTCTTAAATCTAAAAACTGGAAGTATCTACCTGTAAGGAGAATGTAGTCCAGGTGCTTGGTATTGTCACAGTACCCAGAACCATTCTGCGATTATTTATTTGACGACGGGTAAAAAAGGTATGTTTACGTGCTGAAATCAATTCTTTATCCCTTCCTAATTGCCCTGGTCTACATGTTGATAGGGAAAACAGATGGAGGACAAATAGTGTGGCTACAATGTGTCCCACCTCAGTTCCCAGCTTCTTCTTGGTGTACACACCACTGGCAGCAGTGAAGACATCATTAAGCAGAATGAACGTGTAGGCCTCTGCATCAAAGGCCAAGTCAGAGCTATTGGAGAAAATAAGTGGTACATTTTATTCATAATGGTAATGAAGATAATCAGTGATTCCTTTGAAGAACTATAGATGTTTTCAGAGGTAATATCTGAAGGAGGGTAGCTCACCGGACAGGAGTATGTTAACAGTGTGAAAGTGTATTAGTAGCATATCAGTGTTGGCAATCTATTGGACCTACCTGGCAGCCACCAAAGCTCCAAAAACTATGGCCAGAACACTGTAGATAAGACGATTAGGGAATGTTTTTCTGGAGAGGAAATGTGAATGAACATGTTAATACTTCAAGGCTGAACTGTAAACTTTAAGGCTGAACTGTAAAAGATGAGCAGTTATTACAGTGCAGTAGACATGTGGGAAAATGGCCACAAACCTCAATAGCCTTGCTTCCATGATCATTGTCATCAATATGGTGAACTTCCTTAATACTGTGAACATGGGCAAGCTGTACAAGGATCAATGGATCAATCAATACAATCATTAATATTTGATCTGCTTTTTTATAAATGCATTTGTCACAAAGTGCTTGGCGCCCAGGCCTAAGTTCCTATGAGTAGGGAGTGTTGTTTAAATTGTACCGACTGTAATTGAGATGATATCTGAAACATTACGTTTCACTCATGCATTTAGACTCCATTGTACCTTAACTTCTTTGTACTAGCCAGTCCTGTTATGTGGTTTCCAACATACAGCAAAGGTAGGGGGAAGATCTGTATGTCCAGAATGTATTAAATTAATTAAATCAAGATTATTACATTGACATGTTGGCAAATGGCCCCCCAAATCTTTTTTTTAACATTGGTTCCTTTTGTGGCTCATTGTGGTTCACCTTTTGTTGTATGCATCTGTGACAGACAGAAGATGAAAATAAAGGGAAATCACTTACTTTGACGAGAACGCTTCTGTCAAAGTCTTGGAAGTGAACTGTTTGGTTCATTTTAGCAAAATAGAGAATGAGGATTGTAGTAGTCATCTGTAAATAATTTTAAAAAAAGAAGGGGGATCAATATTTATGAATAGATGGCAATTCCACACTCAGTGATGTAGTTGATGTTACGCTACTGATAATGGTCAGTTCTTATTTCATCAACAGTTTGATTTGGTTATGATACGGGAAGGTAACCTGATCCTACATCTGCGGTGCAACTTCTACCTCAAGAATCCTGAATTGAGATACAGAATAGCCTACCTGGCCAATTCCTAGAAACATGTAGGAGGGAAATCTAAAAGCAAGGAAATAAATGTTATTGGATAATCAAGATGTCAAGATGTAGCGTATAAACAATACAATACAGAAGGTAACCCATGATAACTGGCTGCCTGTTTGAGCCTCAAATTGTCATGTTAATTTAGAATGTTATTTGTTGAACCTCTGTACACAATAATTGCAGTGACGAAACGACCTTACCTGTAGTTTGTGAGAATCGTTTTGTTTACAACAATGATAAAAAAAGAACTGACAGCGTAGAACGCAGCAGATAAACACTTTAAAAGTACGGAATGTTCGGGTTCTGGTAAATTAGCTGAGGTAGACATGACAGACATTAGTTCAAGAATAGTTGTTATCGCAAAAATATATATAATGATCTCGGTTGCTTTCACTTAGGCTTTGTCGCGATCATTTGGTAAAAGGGGAGGACGTTAATTAGAGTGGGCTGGGACTGTTCAAACAGGCTGAAATTTGCGAAGGGAATTACATAATTCTGGAAGATTATAAACAATATCTTTACTTTTACTTTTTGCATAGAAGGGAGGAGATATACGTTTAGTGCCAAATATAGACGTTATGCCATTTTGCTGAATCATGCTTGATTATTCACAATTCATTTCCATGCATGGTCAATTTTTTACAATTTTTTAAGTAAAATGACATGGAATTTCAATGACTGCCTGAAGTACGACTAACCATAACACACACACAGTCACACAGCTAAGTATTTATGTAAATATAATAAATCAAGGGAAAGGGAAAGGAGACGATCTGGATACGGGGATTGCTATGATTATTTTATTGCACCATAACACAGTAGTTCATGATTTATTACCTGTTCCAGCTGTAAAATTCTCACTGTCATTACTAATCTTCAAAATGAAGGCAAGTGGTTGTTAATTCCTTTAGGTGGCGCCATTGTGTAATTTTGTTTAATATTGCTACTCTTGCAGCCAGTAACTTTGCACCTCTCTTTTTGTAGCCTGGGACCGGATATCTGGTCTGGTCTGGTCCCAAATGGGATATCTGATCTGGTCCCAGGTTAGATCAACCTGTAGGCTGCAGGCTGGCAGAGAGCTTGGGAGTCAAAAGTGTTTGTCCCCTCCCTAATATATCTCTTTCTATCTGTCTCTGAGTCCACACTTGTATTTTCTCTTGACCATCTAGAATGAGATAAAGAAGGATTGGACTGTGGAGCAATGAATCTCAATATTCACCCGGAAGTGAAATGGAAATTCAGTGAATAGAACTGAATAATACGATCACAGCATTTCCCATAATATTAGCATACATGGCTGCTTTTTCATTTTTTTTAACAAAATCTCAAAATGTTTTTCTGAGTCCATTTGAGTCTACACAGGTTTGTAGGCAGGCGATAGATAAGTGAGTTGACCTGAGCTTTTATACTAAGAGGCTCTGTTTTCCTCTGCTCAGTATCTCTCCCAGGGCCGACTCCAGGCATAAGCGTCATAAACTTTTTTCAATTTATTTAAAAAATTGGAACTCATTCGGTGTCTCAACTTACTGTTGAGATTTAGAATAGTAGAATACGTAAGGTGTAAGTTTGAAATTTGGTTGTGCATCAGCCAGGGGACCTGCATTGATTTTGCTAGTCACGCTCACTGAGATATCATTAATATGGCATAAGTCATGGCAAAATGTGTAGAATTGCAGGATATTCGCTTTAAAACGGCAACATTTTCTCTATGCCCGATGGCAAAATGTGTAGAAATGCAGGAAATTAACTACTATCAGGGCCACCCAACCAAATCTCTTAGGGCCTCCTAAAGGCTAGAGCCAGCCGTGGTTTCTCCTCTCTTTGTCTACTTCCTGCTTCTCCAGCCTCACAGACTTAAGCACAGCCTCCACATCTCTCTCCCTGGACGAAAGGATGGAATACCAAGGTGGGTCTAAATAGTGACTTCCTCTCCTCTCCGTCTAGATTGATGTGAAAGACATGGACACCTGGGTATCCATCTACCGTATTGCTTTCACATGTTTTATGATCATTGCAGATGAAGGAGTGGAGGCATTTTTTGTCATTTAATATATTGTTTTGTTGCTCATACACTGCTAAACTTTTGTCATTTTGGTCCTGGAGGTAAAGTATCTTCCTAATTAGTAGACCTTTGTTTTCCTCCTTCACATGTGTAGAGTAATCCCTCTAAAGCAGAGGTTACTTCTCTCGTTTATCCGGTCTTTCTCCTCCACCCCTAGCAAGAAATCTATGTGTTTTGGCAAAGTTGTGAATGAGTTCTGTTAAGTAAGGGAAGTCATTTTACTCACAAGCAGCTGGCTTCGCTATGAAGGTCACCTTCCTGGACCTCCTCAGCATTTTCACAGGTCATAGTGACCCACAGAAACACACCACAACCAAACGTCACTCCTCTGAGTGTTCCAGATACACACATCAGTTGTGTTTATTCATATGTGTGGTCATTGATGTTTTCTCTGTATATATGTCTCTGTACGTGCCTCTGGTCCGTACTGGTCTCTGTACGTGCCTCTGTTGTACACCAGAGCTGGTGTGTTAGCAGAAGGATTGTGTGTGGTCTTGGTTTAATTGCTGTTGCTAGGTTGTAAAGCAGTGGTCACCAACCCAGGTCCTGGAGAGAGATTGTTGGGTGTTTGTCTCAGTCCAGCACTAACACATCAGCTACTCAACAAATGATCAAAAACCTAAATTAGTTGAATCAGGTGGGTTAGTGCAGGGCTATAGCAAAAGCCTGCACACCTCTTCAGAATGAGCGTGACTGACAGTGATCGCAACGCAACCCTTACGAAAAGACTGCATGATTTCACACGTGACAAATCACAGGTTTTGCCCATGTACAATTATATTTCAGATGTGAAATTTCAGATGTGAAATCATGTGAAAACATGTGGTTTGGAACACTTTATATGTGATGATATTTCACATGAAGTTTCACGTGAATTTTCACGTGATCACACAACATTTCACATGTGAAATCATGTGAGACCATCTGGTTCTGGAACACTTTAAATGTGATGATATTTCACATAACCTTTCACATGTGGATTAATATTTTCACATGATGCCCTGCAAACAAAAATGAGTTGTTAGGATGTCTCCGGAACATAACGAAATAGCCACAGTGTTTTCAATTCACATATTTGACTACATTGTGTATGTTTATACATGAATTATTATTCAAGGTGTCCTCACCTGGGATTTGAACTCACCACCTCTTGGTTCACAGCATTCCAATATTCCTGCTATGCCACCATGTCTGTGTCAATCACTGATTTCATCTGTATTCCTACACTTTGGCCTTCAAAGTAAATCTCAGCTTTGTATAACACACTCAAGAAAAACTATTATATTTATCATAGTGATTCAGGAGTAGCATTAAAACAGAATAATATGCTCCAACAACATTAGAACACTATACAGAAAACCCTCAAATTGATGGTACTCTTTTGCTAAGTGCAGAGATATATTATAGGTAATGAATGTGTAGGGGACTGTCACGATCGTTGGAATAAATGGACCATGTTTTAATAAATGAAACTCACCAAAACAAATACAGAAACAAACGAAACGTGAAGTAATGGAGTGTTCACAGGCACTACACAAAAACAAGATCCCACAAACAACAGGTGGGAAAAGGCTGCCTAAATATGATCCCCAATCAGAGACAACGATAGACAGTTGCCTCTGATTGGGAACCATACCAGGCCAACATAGAAACGAAAAACTAGAATGCCCACCCTAATAACATCCTGACATAACCAAGTAGAGAAATGAAAGGATCTCTACGGTCAGGGTGTGACAGGGACATCTGAGAATGCTTCAAACTTTGTGGCACAACAGAAAGATCAAAGTATCCCAAATAGTGAGTTCAAATCCCAGATAGGGTCATATTGAACATGTTGAATTGAAATGTTCACATGGGAAAACAAAAGACACACATGTGAGGTCAGTTGTTCACATGTAAAATCATATGTATTCAATATAGAGTTCACAAGTTAACAGCACTTTCTCACATGTAAGTAGAATAACATGTTTTCAACTTTCACTTGTGAAATTGCATGTGAGCTAAAATGAGCATTTTCACATATGAAAATTTTCTCTGAAAATCTAACTCTCAGATGTGAAAATCAAATTTGCACTTTCATGTAAAAAACATTTTCACATGACAATCGAATTTTCACTTTCACATGTAAAAAAACGTTCAAATGTTGTCACGTGTAGTTTCCTGGTATCACATGTTTAAATGTTGCATCTCAAATGTTTTCACATGTGTAGTTTCATGTTATCAAATGTTGCTTTTACATGCTGTCACATGTTATGTAAAACACTAGATCACATGTGAAATTCATGTGGTTTTTCTATAAGGGAATATATTGCAGCTCATACTAAAATCAACAACACAAGAATGTTTTGGGATAAGTATGGATTTTATTTCAGATATCACAGCCCTTGATTATTTATACAAAGTATAAGTAGAAAACAGTTTTGCGAATGCTATAGATTAGTTGGTGGATTACATGCAGAAATGTATTCGATTTTTATTACACACACCACAGGTTTCTGCCTCACACACATAGTAATGCATTTACAAAACTCCTCCAAAACACATAATGATAACCAAGGAAAATGTCTAAAAAGACATGAAAGAAAAGTCAAGCTGCTGCACATTAATCTCAGTTAACCTAGAAGTAAAATGTTGCATAAATTGGTCAGGTGCCAGTTATGTTTACGTAGTCTGTCCACAAGGGATTAGCCACACATTAAAAAGTTCCCTCACTCCACAGAGCACTAATGCTTTTTCTGTTTTCCGCCCTTTTTTCTCTGCATCCTCTTCAGCTTTCTCTTTACCTTTGGGTGGGCACAGAGCTTCTTCCCTTTCACGTGCAGTCTATGGAAATGGAGGGGAAAAGACATTGTCTCAGGTCACCATCTGACATAGAGGGTCTTTATTAAAGGCCCTGAACAGTCATTCTGAAAAATACATTTTCTTTCATGGCTAACTACCAGGAAGTATGAAAAGACAGGCTGAGTGAGCAGGGAGCTTATATTCATGACCTCGTCTTTACTGACAGCTTTTTGAAACGCCTTTGTCAAGTAACTTGGATGCAGTGAGTAGCGTTGCAGTAAAATTACCCCCGGCAAATTTGTTGAGACACAAAGCAACTCAAATAACATTGAAATTGCATCAAATGATATAAACAAATGTAATACACATCTCCTGTTTGGCATGTCATTTGTGATGCGATTCACAGCAGCACTGACGGGGTGTGTTGACTTGACAACTGCGTCAGTTTAGAACGACCCCCCCTTTTTGTTCCATGCTAGGTGAAGACCTAGCTAGCCAGAAGCTAGCTAACACCAGACACAGATGAAAGGGGAAACAAGGCGGTAAGAGATACGAGAGTATCATGTTACCATTGGTGTATTAAAATGAGAATTAAGGTAATGTCACCTTGTCCCCTTAATGATGAAGCTAAGTGTTTGACATGGGGGGAGGGGACCAGTAACTTTTTGATTAAATGTTATCAATGTAGAAGTGACAGTCATTTTTCATACTTTGATCATCATACCTTCAAATATCATCCAATTTCATGAAAAACATGATTTTTACTGTTCTGACCTTTAACATAATTTATATCAGACAGTGGAACACTAACACTAGTATGCCATGACAGTTTTTAATGATAGTAAATGTGTAATTGGGATACTACAATTAGTCTACTCTAGTCAGTACTGTGATGAACTCACACGAGTGCGTTGATCTCACAGGGACCATTGCTTCTCTGCATCTCTGCTCTCTCCACCTTCCTCAGCACATTGGGGGGAATGTCCATAGATGTCGTCACACAGCATTTAGGAATGCCACCTGCAATGTTTACCATCAGTTGTAAGAGTTGCAGTAATAGTGGCCTAAGTGATGGTAGTGGTAGTTGCAGTAGTGGAAGTTGTATTGGTGTACAGATGTAGGATCTTAATATGATCACTATGGTGTTGCTGAGAATTTCCCCACACAGCAGGAAATGCAAACCTGTAGTATATTCAAGGTTTAAAAAGGCTTCAATAGTTGGTAATTTTAGTAATGTATCAACCCCTACAAACAAATGTCCATTAATTACTGTATAATCCACATAATAATTAACATTACCTGTTGCTGCAGGATTATTTTCCTGCTGTAGCAAACTGGCTCAAATCAAGATCATACATCTGTAGTAGTGGCTTCAGTAGGCATGGTAATAAAATAATAAAGTAATAATAATAGTAGTAATAGTTGTAGTAGTACAGGTAGTAGAGTGTTTTTTCAAAGAACAAGGAGTTGGAGAGGTAGCTGAAGTAGTAGTTTAGGTTGCTCCAAAAACCACAGACTAGTAAATTCTCCTTAAACTCAAGTGACCTGTGTTGTTTTAAACTGTGACTATAGAATGACAGTTGAATGACAACCTAGTGGTTGATGAGTATCAACTGAAAGTAAGCGAGTCATAACAGATAAAACCCAACAATTATAATCCTGCCTGTGCCACCAAATAAACACTTCTGGGCAATACCATTCAGGAAACATAACTATAGTAACTGTCAATCTCTCTCTCTCTCATTGTCTCTTTCTCTTTCTCTTAATCGCATGTACACACACACACACACACACACACACACACACACACACACACACACACACACACACACACACACACACACACACACACACACACACACACACACACACACACACACACACACACACACACACACACACACACACACACATACACATACACACACACACACATCACAAGCTTCAGCATTTCCACTGAGCTCTTGTGTCTCCACTCTCACACAGCCCCAAATAATGAACATTCAAGGCAGCTAGCTACTCATTGAGTTCTATGCAAAGGAGTGATGGTTTGATGACTGACCAATAGATAAAAGTCATTGTTTACTAGGCCACTGCTGTTCTGATTTGTCAAATATCAATATTTGTTTTTCAAGCAAGAACTACTGCAAAATGTTCTGATGATAGAAATTAGAGTGGCAGGGGGCCAGATCCTGAACATTTATTAATTTATAATGGTCCCTTTGATCAATTCTATACATTAATCAAATATTCTGCATATGAATTTGGCTCTAGCATTTGTATGGTTTAAGCTACAAAAGATCATGACCACATTCCCGAAAGCTACGACTCTAAGGAACACCTACGTGCTTTCTGTTTCCATCTCTGATACTCACAAGGACTCTGTTAGAAGGGAGTGTGACAAAAAACGAATCTAATGACTGAGGGAAATTAATTCAAAGCATACTGTACTTCCTTCAGACTGGAATTTGGCATTACCTGATTTGTGTTATTTATTGAGATTCTTAGTTTTCAGATCATTTTAAAAGGACCTCATTACTTTTAAGAGGCTTTTGAACAAAAAAATGGTGAGCAAGCTTTGCACCTTTACCTTTTCAATGATGATCAAATTATTTGGTTGCACCTCATTGGTTGAGCACCCTCCACTTGTTTCCTACCTCGTTTTAGCAACATTACATTTGAAGAAAAGTGCTTTATTGGTGGTTGCGTTGCTTTCTTATACAGTTCTTCCAAAGAATAATCGCATGTGGAAAATGTCCGGCCCCTCTGCAATTTACCTTTTGTACATCTGCCCCCCCTAAGAATATAGTTGAATAGACTTGTATTACAGTGTCTTCCTTACCTTCAGTGGTTGTGACGGCCAGAGCACACAGAAAGAGCAGCATCACCATCACTCTAAGATCCATGGTGACAGCGGGAGTGAGAGAGCAAGTGAAACCCATCAGAATTTATACCGAATTCCTCCCCCCTCCTATCGCTGTGGGTTGTTGGTATTAGTCTGGCAGGTTTTAACAGGTTCGATTACTACTACATTTAACTTAATGAAAGACTACAACAACCTCACAATGCTTTGCGAGAGACATCATGTAGAATGGTAGAATGGATAATAGAATATAGGTGGCAAACCAAAAACAGAGATCTAGGTGGAGCAGCCTGGTAAAAGCCAGGGTAAAAGTGGGGGCAGTGCATACCAAACCAACACAGGAAATAAAGGGGGCTATACTGTCAATATAGCGCAAATAATGCAATTTAAGGTTGAGCTGTGTTGTCAACAGGCGTTGATAGAACTCATATCTTTTTCAGTATGTATTTTGTTGTTCCATCAAAAAAGTATGAAAACACCCCTCAGTGAAATTGCTAATAAATCTATTTGCTGATAAATTGAAGAGTTCTATACTCCAACTCTATACTAGTTCCAGACATCTTCACATGGTAGAATTCCCCCTGGGGAATTTTATGGTGTGATACAGTGAGTAGTTGATTGGTTTGTCCAGGAAAACATACTCAATAAGAGTAGAGCTATCAAAACATAGACGAAGAGTGTTTGTTTAGCACGATGACACACCTGCTAAATCATCTCAACACTGGTTTGACAGTAGTAAACTGCTAATGACTTGCATATGTTCCACCCCCCTCTCTCACACTCTCACTCACCACAAAGCAATTTGCAATTGCCTTTTTGCAAAATTACATGTGACGACCCTCCCATTCTGTCTTCCGAATTCTTTCTCTTTGCTATTGTTTTCCTTAATAAGATGGGTAGTCAGTGAAATGGAACACACCTGGGCTCGGGTGTGTCCCAGGGATAAATACACCTTTCCCCTATTCATTAGAGAGACTCTCTCCATGCAGACACACTGTATTTTTGGTTGTGGCATTTTGTGGCTTGTTTATTTTGGCACTGCTCAACACCCCACATTATCACTACCTATGCACGCAACCACTCACTTACACTACTGATTACTGCCTAGACACACACCATTGTTAATTGTATATAGTTTACTTTATTTAATAAATATCTTTTTGTTATTCCGTTATCTCTGCGTTGTCTCCCTCTTTGTTACGGGCTACGAGTCGGTTCGTGACACATAGGTGTCTTCTCAAACCTCCTCAGACCAGGTGTTATTTAACCATCAATGCACTTTATAATTAAATATCCAGGTATTGGCTGCACATACCATCCTAGAAAAACTACGCACGCACACACACACACACACACACACACACACACACACACACACACACACACACACACGGTAGAACCAGTCAAGACGCATCCGTTTCTTTCAGTAAATCAAAGCTATGAGACAGGTATAATTACTCTTCAGAAGTACAGAACCTGGCTTGGAACTGGGTACAAAAGACAACCGACAAGTTTGGTTGGTAGTGATTTCTTGATATCTTTAATTCAATTATACAACAGCAGAGATTCTCAGTATTATATGGTGATTCATAATAGTAATATCTGTAATGCACTGCATTAATGTAGTGATCTACAAGCACTTCACATACTAACAACAATGATTGTTGAACATTAATCTGATCATTCTATAACACTGCAAGAAAACGATTTATTTCCTACATATTTAAATGTCTGTATTTCTGTGGTGTATACATGACCTATTTATATTGAGGCATTAGGAGAAACAATGTCTTGTAGAACTTAAAACGTATATATGCAATGTATGTATGTGTATATACGTTGTTAGGTGGAAAAAACACTCTTTCTTTGACAGTTCATAACTCGTATCCATTTTATCCTGTTATTTCTGTCAGAGGTTTAACCATTTTGCCTGATTCCAAATCGACCGCGGGCCCCTAGCCTAAGTATTGTATAGATGTAAAAGATTTTGATAGTAGTGGTCAACAATATGGCGAAATCGCCACCACTAGGCAAGGTGGAACAATTACCATATTGCTAAAACCTATCCAATTACTTGAAGTTCCTTCTGAAAAAATTAAGTAATTCATTTCAATCTTTTCCGATCTACGAGAAGTGTCAAATGCTAGTAAGGGAATTAGGCAACATGTAAGCGAATCTCTGGAGTGAGATTGTTACTCTTAGTATTCACTTTGCCCCCTGGTGGCAAAGTGTAGCAGGCGCAGCAGCAGTTCCTCCGGTGAGTCACTTGTGGCTCCAGCGCTGTGATCCGCAGGAGAGTGGTACCGACTCTCCCCCAAACAGTCTTGATCTAGAACACAGCTCTCTGTCGACATACATACAACGATGAGAGTTAGAAAGCGATATAAACATAGCATTTATTGTGCAAGTGTAACGGATGTGAAATGGCTAGCTAGTTAGCGGGTACGCGCTAGTAGCATTTCAATCAGTTACGTCACTTGCTCTGAAACCAATATGTAGTGTTGCCCCTTGCTCTGCAAGGGCCGCGGCTTTTGTGGAGCGATGGGTAACGATGCTTCGTGGGTGTCAGTTGTTGATGTGTGCAGAGGGTCCCTGGTTCGCGCCCGTGTCGGGGCGAGGGGACGTACTAAAGTTATACTGTTACACAAGTATACACCGGTTTGCACAGACAGAAACAGACAGACATACAGAGGCAGATGACAGACAGACAGACAAACGGGTAAGCGCACAACCACACACACAGACGAAACACAATAGACAGAAATAAACAATGACACCTACTGTACCTGAGTCACAGCAAACTCCTGGTGCAGCGCAGTGCCCTGAATCAGATCCACAAGGTCTCCCTCCTGTCTGGCAGGGGGTGGGCAGGTAATTCTCCTCAAAGCAGCGTGCTGTCTCTGAGGAGCCCATCCAGCAGCCCAGTCCCTCCCCACAGCAGATACTGGGGCCAAAGCAGCGGCCCTGGTCCCCTGGTCCACATGTCATGCACTTCAGGGGGAGAGACCAGTTAGCTGGCTTTCTATTGTTTTTATGCTATGAACCTCAATGTGTCATTTGTTTATGATTTAATTATTGATAATAGTTGGTATTGGAAATACAATTATCCATAATAAAGAAAAAAAAATGTTTTCATTGTTGTAGGCCTATGTGTGTTTTAAGGAGCACTGGAAGCACAGATGAACTCCAAGAAGAAAAAAAATTGCCTACAATTATGTCGGTTCAATCTAAATTCCATTCCGCATTTATTATGACCGTGTAAATACCGAATTGTATAAAACAATAGGCTCTATATTGATGAGTTGTCAACATAACAGTATGACCATTAGAAAAAACCTAACTAAAATGCAATAGGAAAAATAAATTACTGCACCCGGTAATTTTCAAATGGTCATTTTCCAAACCTTTAGGCCTATGGATTATAATAAAGTTGTGCGGTGCGTAATGGAAAGATGGTAGCCTAGTCTATCTACTCTGGTGGGGGGGGGGGGGGGGGACAGCACAAAGTAATTACCTTTGAAGCATAGCCTATATAGCCTAAAAAGAGGACTCGGAAAATAGAACAGTCTGTAACGTAGGCCTACCTGTCTGGTGCCGGTGTCCTGTAACGCGCGCTTCCCGCCTCTGGGACAGTTCTGGATGTAGCACGCAGAGGAGAACGCTAGGAGTCCGATGACGCACAGTAGAAGCGTGGAATGTGGCATTGCAATTGTGCAGAAAAAGCGCGCCTATATTCCTCTTGCTGCTTCACTGATGACTGACAGATATTCGATGCTATCCGTTACTTATATGGGATGGGTTTGTTATTCAAAGTTGTTTGACGTCAGAGTTTTTTCTTACATTTGCCTCTAGTGATGGAGTTAGGGTACTAGGGGGTAACTAGCCCCCAGGGGTAACTGCCACCCCCCCTGTAATTCACATTAAGACCACAAGATGTCACCAAATTATTTCCCCAACACTTTCCCTGGCTGCCACTGCTCTTGCTCAACAAAAAATGTCCTCTGTGTCATCACAACTTTTGGAGATATTTCAACAAAATGATTTTGTGGTAAGTTGATTTAAAAAAAATCAAATTTTAAAAAGCTGTAGTTATAGTCCAATGAAGTTAGATCTATATATATATTTATAAATGTACAAGTAGGAAAGCCTTAACATAAATAATCCACTTGTTTAGAGAGGAAAATGTAGATAATTTTTTTGTAAAGCAGGATGTTGGATGAGTGTGTTGGGGGCAACTCGCCTACTTTATGCTAACTTTCTAGCTAGCAACTTCACTAGCAGTAAATGCTAGCCAGCTAGCTAGTTAGCATAAGCTGCTAGGAGTGCTAGCTAGCAATATTACTACCAGATCGTCTGAGGGAAAATACATTAAAAAAAGATAAAGTAACTTAATTGCAGTTGTAAATGTTTCCACTTATGACTGACAGTTTTACACTAAATGCTACTTTATAGCCTTTTAGCTATTTTACATAGCTTTTTATGTCATATAGCTAGATAGCTAGCTACGTTTTTGAGTTTCTTGTTAATTTTTATTAATCAACATTTCATTAACAGTGCCGGTTTTAGCCAGTCGGCTAATTTTCAACTGAAGTCCCTGGGCAGGTTTTCAGAGAGAGCTTTTCAAAATCTCTCCTCCTGTTATCAGTCACAGGTGGGGACTGGATTAGGTGTGAGCAGTGAAGTGAAGTGAAGTGAAGTGAAGTGAAGTGAAGTAAAGTGAAGTGAGCAGGCTCATGAGTTGTGCTCCAATTTTACTGGGGATAGCTTTATTTGTGACCGATTTACAAATTAGAGTCATACAATAGCAGAGAACAAGAGTTGCCACAATGTTACATTTAATGAATGAGTTATGACTCAGTAACTCAGTTATCCTGTCTAGCCCCAGCGTTCCGCTAGCGGAACTCCTCCCACATTCCACTGAAAAGGCAGAGCGCGAAATTCAAAAAATATTTTTGAGAAATATTTAACTTTCACACATTAACAAGTCCAATACAGCAAATGAAAGATACACATCCTGTGAATCCAGTCAACATGTCCGATTTTTAAAATGTTTTACAGCGAAAACACCACATATATTTATGTTAGCTCACCACCAAATACAAAAAAGGACAGACATTTTTCACAGCACAGGTAGCATGCACAAAGCCAACCTTACTAACCAAGAACCAACCAAACTAACCAAGAAACAACTTCATCAGATGACAGTCTTATAACATGTTATTCAATAAATCTATGTTTTATTCGAAAAATGTGCATATTTGAGCTATAAATCAGTTTTACATTGCAGCTACCATCACAGCTACCGTCAGAAATAGCACCGAAGCAGCCAGAGTAATTACAGACACCAACGTCAAATACCTAAATACGCATCATAAAACATTTCTGAAAAATACACAGCGTACAGCAAATGAAAGACAGGCATCTTGTGATTCCAGACAATATTTCCGATTTCTTAAGTGTTTTACAGCGAAAACACAATATAGCATTATATTAGCTTACCACAATAGCCAGAAACACAAGCCATTTACCAGCAGCAAAAGTTAGCGATCGTAACAAACCAGCAAAAGATATATAATTTTTGACTAACCTTGATAAGCTTCATCAGATGACAGTCCTATAACATCAGGTTATACATACACTTATGTTTTGTTCGAAAATGTGCATATTTAGAGCTGAAATCAGTGGTTATACATTGTGCTAACGTAGCATCTTTTTCCCACAACGTCCGGATATTTTTCTGACACTGACACATATTCTGACCAAATAACTATTCATAAACATTACTAAAAAATACATGTTGTATAGGAAATGATAGATACACTAGTTCTTAATGCAATCGCCGTGTTAGAATTCTAAAAATAACTTCATTACGACATGCAGTTTACGTTATGGCGAGAGCGTGCCCAAAATCTGGGCGCAAACTACTAGTTCACATGTTCGACAGATATATGAAATAGCATCATAAAATGGGTCCTACTTTTGATGATCTTCCATCAGAATGTTGTACAAGGGGTCCTTTGTCCAGAACAATCGTTGTTTGGATTTAGAATGTCCTCTTCTCCAGTCAATTAGCACGGAAAGCTAGCAAAGTGGCGCGAAGCTCTCCTTCCTGAACATACGCAGACAAAGCAACACGCCTAACGTCCCAAAAAAAATTCAATAATCTAATAAAACTATATTGAAAAAACATACTTTACGATGATATTGTCACATGTATCAAATAAAATCAAAGCCGGAGATATTAGTCGTCTATAACGACAGCTTTACAGAAGGCAATACCAGGTCACTTCTCTCGCGTTCCAGAAAACAGGAAATTGGGGTCACGTCATGCCAAGAGCTTTTATTCGACCTCAGATGATGTTATACACTCCATTTCTTCTCTCACTGCCTGTTGACATCTAGTGGAAGGCGTATGAAGTGCATGTATACTAATAAATATCAAGCACATTTATAGGCAGGCCCTAGAACAGAGCATCGATTTCAGATTTTCCACTTCCTGTCAGGAAGTTTGCTGCAAAATGAGTTCTGTTTTACTCACAGATATAATTCAAACGGTTTTAGAAACTAGAGAGTGTTTTCTATCCAATAGTAATAATAATATGCATATTGTACGAGCAAGAATAGAGTACGAGGCCATTTAAATTGGGCACGATTTTCCCCCAAAGTGTAAATAGCGCCCTCTATCCTCAACAGGTTATGAGTTATTGTTATTAAATGTTATATTCCAATATTATATAATGTTATTAGTTACAGTGCCTTCGGAAAGTATTCAATCCCCTTGACTTTTTCCACATTTTGTTAGCATGGTGGTGGCAGCATTATGCTGTGGGGATGTTTTTCAGTGGCAGGGACTGGGAGACTAGTCAGGGTTGAGGGAAAGATGAACGGCCCAGCCAAAGTGGCCCAGCCAGCCAGAGCTCGGTCTTGAACCCGATCAAACATCTCTGGAGAGACCTGAAAATAGCTGTGCAGCAACGCTCCCAATCCAACTTGACAGAGCTTGAGAGGATCTGTATAGAAGAATGGGAAAAACTCAAGTCATTTTTCCAACAATTGTTTACAGACAGATTATTTCACTTATAATTCACTGTATCTCAATTCCAGTGAGTCAGAAGTTTACATACACTAAGTTGACTGTGCCTTTAAACAGCTTGGAAAATTACAGAAAATTATGTCATGGCTTTAGAAGCTTCTGATAGGCTAACTGACATCATTTGAGTCAATTGGAGGTGTACCTGTGGATGTATTTCAAGGTCTACCTTCAAACTCAGTGCCTCTTTGCTTGACATCAGGGGAAAATCAAAAGAAATCAGACCTCAGACCTCCACAAGTCTGGTTCATCCTTGGGAGCAATTTCCAAACGCCTGAAGGTACCACGTCATCTGTACAAACAATAGTACGCAAGTATAAACACCATGGGACCACGCAGCCGTCATACCGCTCAGGAAGGAGACGAGTTCTGTCTCCTAGAATGGAACGTACTTTGGTGCGAAAAGTGCAAATCAATCCCAGAACAACAGCAAATGACCTTGTGAAGATGCTGGAGGAAACAGGTACAGAAGTATCTATATCCACAGTAAAACGAGTCCTATATCGACATAACCTGAAAGGCCGCTCAGCAAGGAAGAAGCCACTGCTCCAAAACCGCCCCAAAAAAGCCAGACTATGGTTTGCAACTGCACATGGGGACAAAGATCGTACTTTTTGGAGAAATGTCCTCTGGTCTGATGAAACAAAAATACAACTGTTTGGCCATAATGACCATCGTTATGTTTGGAGGAAAAAGGGGGAGGCTTTAAAGCTGACGAACACCATCCCAACTGTGAAGCACTGGGGTGGCAGCATCATGTTGTGGGGGTGCTTTGCTGCAGGAGAGACTGGTGCACTTCACAAAATAGATGGCCTCATGAGGGAGGAAAATTATGTGGATATATTGAGGATATATTGAAGCAACATCTCAAGACATCAGTTGGGAAGTTAAAGCTTGGTCGCAAATGGGTGTTCCAAATGGACAATGACCCCAAGCATACTTCCAAAGTTGTGGCAAAATGTCTTAAGGACAACAAAGTCAAGGTATTGGAGTGGGCATCACAAAGCCCTGACCTAAATCCTATAGAACACTTGTGGGCAGAACTGAAAAAGTGTGTGCGAGCAAGGAGCCCTACAAACCTGACTCAGTTACACCAGCTCTGTCAGGAGGAATGGGCCAAAATTCACCCAACTTATTGTGGGAAGCTTGTGGATGGCTACCCGAAACGTTTGACCCATGTTAAACAATTTAAAGGCAATGCTACCAAATACTAAATAAGTGTATGCAAACTTCTGACCCACTGGGAATGTGATGAAAGAAATAAAAGCTGAAATAAATCATTCTCTCTACTATTATTCTGACATTTCACATTCTTAAAATAAAGTGGTGATCCTAACTGACCTACGACAGGGAATTTTTACTAGGATTAAATGTCAGGAATTGTGAAAAACTGAGTTTAAATGTATTTGGCTAAGGCGTATGTAAACTTCCGACTTCAACTGTAGGTGTGCCAAGCTTGTAGCATCATACCCAAGAAGTCTCATGACTGTAATCGCTTCCAAAGGTGCTTCAACAAAGTACTGAGTAAAGGGTGTGAATACTTATGTAAATTATGATATTTCATATTACATTTCTTTTGTAAATTGGCAAAAATGTAAAAAATTCTGGTTTTGCTTTGTCATAATGGGATATTGTGTGCAGATTGATTAGGGGAAAAAACGATTTAATCATTTTTAGAATAAGGCTGTAACGTCAATGTCAAGTGGTCTGAATACTTTCCCAAGGAACTGTATAATCCATTCCAATATTACATTTAATCTTTTTTTACATTAATTAAAAACAACTATTGAAAACCTTTTGCTCCTGAATGTAATTTTAAAGATGGCTGGGATTTAAAATCTTGCATTATTCAAATAATATTTAGTGCAATTGTACATAATGGACTGTATGGAAAAGGAAGAAAGGAGAAAGAACAAATAAAATGAATGTGCAGGTGAGTTAAAAAGAGGAACTTTACATAAAATCTCCTTATACTGCGGATTTTAATGGTGACATGTGCAACACCATTTCCCCCCCATATTTTATAAAAATAATTCAAATTAGACAACTAGACTTAGCTTTTAAGTATTACATACTAAAGAATTTAAACCCCACCCATAAAATGGATTTTAACACACTTGTGTGAAACCCTATGCCATAATCTTCTACAGGGGTTACTGGCAACCCGGTACTGGCTAAGTTACCCCCGGTACTTTTAAAAAACACCCCATTTCTAAAAACAACAACAAAGTGTAAACTGTAGCTATTTATTTCTCTTTATTGTTAATTTGCCTAAGCATGACCTTCATCCACATACCATTTTTTCCCCAAGCGTTGCTGTTTTGTGTTTGCAATTAGACATCGATCTTAGGGGGGGGCTAGTTACCCCCTAGTACCCTACAAATTAACATTAGCCTAAGCCATACCACATTCTATTTTGCTTCTCAATTCAGTTAGACTTTTTGTTTTTGTCCTTCCCGTGTGGCATAACCTAGCCACCATGATGTCCTTTCAATTGAGTTTTTCCTATTCCTTTTCTGTTTTGCCTCTGATTTTAGGATGGTGTTGTTGCATGTTCTTTGAGAGTTGTAGGTTGCCCACATTTAGAAGGAAGGAGAAAGGTAAAGACCACTCAGGATTAGATCCACCCGTTGTATAAAACAGAAATAAACAATTTGTTCAATAATGTTAGGCAGACAGACAGTGCCCTGTTTGGAAACAACACGTATCCCCGGAACTTCATGTAGCCTATAGGCCACCTGTAGCTCCACATTGCTGTAATAATTGTTAGCTAAGATACAGTAAAGTTACACTAGCTAAATCATTTTTGGGGTTAACATAGAATTGTCTGGTGATGTCATTGAGATCAATAGATAAAATGAAATTGTCCTCGATTTTCAGATGAGTTTCAAAGGAAGAAAACAACATTTTCATGCATTTTGGTGTAGAATGTCCCACCACAAGTGACCTTCTCACAGTCGTTAACCCCAAAAATTCCCCGCTACCTCTGCCACTGCTGCTGAAGAACATCCTAGGGGAAACACTGTACCTATCCAATCCTTTTTAGATTGGCATAAGTCAAAGCCATGCACAAGGGCCTGGGGGTTAGGGGCTAGGGGCTAGAGGTTGTTTCAATGTTTCTGGACAGAGCCAAAGATAACCAGTTCTGATAGCTAGATAGCAGAACATTCAGTGCAGGGGTGGGATGTATAGGCACTGCCTGGCCAAGGTAGTCTATACAACTGGCACATAATGGCCTTGACTGTATGACCCTACGAATAGAAGGATGGAGGTGGTCACTTGTTTTCAGGACACCACAGAGCTTGGAGAGGGTTGAAGTTAATAGAAAGAGAGAACAAGGGAATGAGAGGGAAAGGGAGAGGGAAGAGAAAGAGACGTCACACAGTGTCTGTCTTTGCATCCAAAATTCTAAATTATCTGAGCAACAAAAGAGAGCTTTGAACCTGGCAGAAGAAAACATCTAGTCTGTATTCAAAACTGCATGTATACTAATCTGGTTTAATTTTTATGAATTATTCATGTACACGTAACTGCCAAAATAATGGAAACACGTGAAAAAATGAGGGATAAAGTTGCCTATATTGAAAGAAGGTGCTTCCACACAGGTGTGGTTCCTGAGTTAATTAAGCAATTAACATCTCATTATGCTTAGGGTCATGTATAAAAAGGCTGGGCAGGCCACTATTGGTCTATGGTCATTGAATGGTTTGATGAGCATGAAAACGATGTTAACCATGTGACATGGCAGTTTCAGTCACCAGATCTCAACCCAATTGAACACTTCTGGAGCGGCGCCTGAGACAGTGTTTTCCACCACCATCAACAAAACACAAAATTATGGAATTTCTTGTGGAAGAATGGTGTCGCGCCAGGGGAGAACGACTGCATGGAAGTTCAAGGCCGACAGCTGTACTGCAGGCATTATTAGCAGAAAACAGGATCCCCCACTATAGTGAATATAACATTTTAATCTTCCTGGTCAATCTTAGTGTAAAAAATAAATAAAAATTGAACACAACCATGGTACCAATAATTGCTTCTAATACACCAGATGTAGAATCAGAATCACATTTATTGTCCTTCAAGAGGAAACTCTTGGCACAGCTCACACATGAATTGATAAAACAAATATGAAACGCAGAAGAAACAGACAAAAGGCATAAATCTGAGAAATTACATGGAATTTTTCACTATGGTGATACCCCCGGGATGAAACTCCTCCTGAAACGCGCAGTGATGCCACTCTGACATTGCTCATCCTAATACTTATATATTCCTTAATTCCATTATTTTACTTTTAACTTGTGAGGGATCAGCCGGATCAAGTGGACCGACCGCGCCGTCTCCTGGAGGTGGGCTGCAGTACAGCCACTACTGATGCGCTCACCTGAGGTTTGTAAACACTTGATGTTGAGGTTTCCTTTATGTTGGAAGTTACCTGTATGTGGTAGCTAGGTGGCATGAAAGCAACCCACTGGGCATACACTGGTTGAATCAACGTTGTTTCCTCGTCATTTGAAGCAATGTGGAATAGACGTTGAATTAACGTCTGTGCCCAGTGGGGGGAAAAAGTATGTTTTTATTTCAACAAAATATCATTGCATAATCATTGTTTAGGTATTTATATGGCATATTTCTAAAGTTTTCCTTAATAAACTACTTTACATGATGTGGAAAGAAAAGTCCAAGAGGTAAAACAGACTTAAACATGATACCACAGCGACTGTGTTCCATGGACAATGTGACAAATAAGTTTCCCTTCGAGATGTGTTTCTATTTATTGATGACTGAAGAAGCAAACCATGTCTGCCAATATAGATTTGCATCTCAAACTGACATTTAAATGATCAGATTAATTATTGTATTCTAGATGAGTGTCTTGATGCATGCTTAGGTTTGTGTTCTCCTTATAAACTGTCATTATGTTGCTGATTAACTTGTAAATAGCAAATGAAATTAAGCAGGCACATTGTTCAGAAATACAAAAGGGCAAACGATGCTTAGTAGGAGGGTAACTGTGTTCTTGTTATCTTCCCGAGAGTGATAGGGAGTTGAGGCTGGTCCTCTGATAAGTAGAAAATCACTTCAAGATACCTTCGTAAAAACAGGTCTATACATTATAAGTACAGTACCTCATTCTGCTATACTTTCAAGAGTATGTGGTTGAGGTGGTTCAAAGGAATGTTTACATGTGAGAGCATGTTTAAAAAATATATATATATATTGTAGCCTATCAGCCTCATAACAGCAGTACACATAATTTGTGTACTGTTGAAGATTAGTTTGACTGGTGTCTGTCTGCATAGACCTTAAGATCTCAATGTTTAGTAAATAAACAATCTCCAATTCTGCCCATGTAACCCCAAAATGAGTGTCAGTGAGAGAGAGAGAAAGAACACCAGCATTGCTGTCTACCAAGCCACTCATTACAGAGAACCAGGGACAAGACACTTGTCCAGCTTTACGTTGCCCTTGCAACCTCAACTTCCTAACTCCTATACTTTGTAAGGATTGCGTTGTGGGGATCACAAAATGGTCTTAACGTAAACTTTGATCTGAAGCCATTCTTGTGATTTTGCTATTGTAAATGTTTGTAGGCTTATGTAGCCAAATTGTATCTATGATCGTACGCTATCCATTTATGTTTTTTGTATGCTATTTTAATATATGATAATTAACCAATGATATCAGGCCACAACTGGCTATGATTACAGACACCTGTGTGTGTCTTTTGACACTATACAAATGAGTTATCTCGGAGTGTTTGTCATTATAACCTGAAGAAGACAGCTTGTCTTTCAAAACGTTGGGCATAAATATTTTTGCATCTGAGCTCCGAGAGTGTGCGGTTCTCCTTTATTTTTTTAAGTGTTCTACTCCGCTAGCCAGCACCTCGCCTAAATAGGCGTGCGTTTCTTTCGCCTCAGGATCACAAAATGTCCAGTGCTTTCTTCCCAGATTTGTATAACACAATTGGCCCTTGTAGAATAAATAAAGTATACAACTGAATTGGATTGAATAAACAGGTGTAGAGAAGTTCCATGTTGTACTGGCCTCCTTCTGTCAGTTGAGATGGTAGAAAGGAGGAGAGGGAGCAGAGGGATGTTGATCTAGTGCAGGCCTCCAGTGGTCAGTTCAGCACATGGTTCTGCTTTGTTCCCTTACAATGACACGTCAGCCTTGGGACCACTCTGTTCACTGTCACTCTTTCTCTACCTCTCACTCTTCATCGATTGCCTGGAGATTTGAAGTGTTTTAGCCTTCAGCAACCAACTCAAGGGTCCTCACAATGAGACGGATGAGAGGAATAGAGAAGGCAAGGGCCTTTTCCTCAACTGGATTAGCTGAACTCATGCGTCCTCTGCTCCGTCCTCTCTCACATTTGAAAAAGGTAAATCGAGAGAAAGTGGACGAAAATATGAAATGAGACTCTCCTCCACTGGTGCGTCATCAAGCAAATTACTTTTACAGGGTGGATCCCAAAATAATTGTGTAAAATTATAAAAACAAAGTTAGTTGCGCACTACATTTTCTAGATAAAAACATGCTACTTATAATTTTTAACATGTACGTGTCCTTCTCTTACAAAACAATAGCTTATTCAAACGGGATGTGGCAGATTTCAAAACTCTTCTACGAAGGACTCGGGTAGGATACACGACTATCCTCTATGAAAGGTGGCTATCGAGGGGGGGGAAGACACTCTCCCATCGTATTGAAACTCTCCTCGAACACTTTTCGGCTTCCGGGTCACGGAGGAGAGGACGGACTTTTGCCCAAATGTGAAAAGGCCGAAGAGAAGAGAATGAGAGGGAGAATAGTATAGATAAATGTATTCACCTATGAAGTTGCTTTAAATTACCTACGTATGAAGTCCCTGTCAATAAATTGTTTTTGTCTTTATGTTTGAGACTATTGTGGCAAAATATATTTTGAATCTTGAAAACAGGGGGGGGGGTGGGGGCAGGATCAGCAGAGGTTTTTCTGTACTGGCCACTCAGATACAGCAACCTTGGACCACTCTGTTCTCTCTCATTCTTCATCTCCCCCAACCTTTCTTTGTGACTCAACACACTTTTCTATTCCTCTCTGATCAATCTATACAACGGCAGCTGACAAAAGGCTGTGGCCCTTGCTGTGACGCTACACTATTGCCTTGTTTAGCAAGACAAGTTAGATAAAGCAGAAACAGAGATACACTCTCCTTAAGTTATGACACTTGGGTGCAAGTACGACCCACATCGCCACAATTAATAAACCAAACAAAAAAACATAAATTTAAGAAGTTTAGTCTGTAAACGTTTTAATGACTTCTGTTGGGGAGTGGGGTAGAGGGGCAGCACAAGACAGGTGGATTTGTTTATCAAGGCTCAAGGGATAATAAAGAGTCCCATTGCAATCTGTTTCGTCCAATGTCCACCCCTCACAGTTGCAGTGAAGAGCACAGGCATGTACAGTGAGTGGGAGTCCGGTGGTGGTTAACAACACACATGTTTTCAGTGAGTAGGGTTGTTCAGTGGTTAATGCCACACATTTTTTCATTCAGTGATGCACGCGCGTTATGTTACTGGAAGAGGCAGGGATATTGCAGGTGGGACATAGGATGTGATTGGGCATTGCTGTGGTGACAAGTGGGCGGGACTTCCTGTGTAGGCAGGGGCGGCACAGGAAGTGACCACAGGGCAGGCGGTATGCTGACGGAGAGGTCGAGTAGACGGACAGAGAGCAGGAACACGAACCACACCTGTTCTCACCTGGGAGAGAGAGAAAGGGAAGGGGAGAGAGAAGGGGGGGAAGGAGAGAAATAGGAAA
This sequence comes from Salvelinus alpinus, assembly GCF_045679555.1. Classification (NCBI taxonomy): domain Eukaryota; kingdom Metazoa; phylum Chordata; class Actinopteri; order Salmoniformes; family Salmonidae; genus Salvelinus; species Salvelinus alpinus. Next base: position 62,746,357 of record NC_092090.1, read on the forward strand.
AGCTATAGAGGGTGAAGGAGAGAAAGAGAACATGTATTGAGCAGTACATATAACCTTGAATGAGTATCTGTTCAGTTTTTATTTTCTCTCTCACAGACCACTGTATTCACTCTCCAACAACTGAAACATTATTGAAAAAAGGCTAACAACAAACTACAGGAATTACAGCAATGGAAATAACGCTTTTATGGCAAGTCGGAGAGGATCCAGTATAAAGAAAGACCCATCTTGACCCATCTCTGCACACATACTGTAGGTGAAAATAACAAACTGAAAGACCTTGGTAGTGTAGTAGGCCTGAAAAGCCTGCCGTTGCACTGCCTCTCTATGTTTTAAGTGTCTTTCTCCCTGGTAACTAGGCAACATCCCACTACTTAACCATCTAACTCGGTCAACTAATGACTAGTCAACTCAATACTTTTCCCCGTCATTCATTCGTACTCTCAACCCTGAAGTTGATGGAAAACCTTATAAAAGCATTACAGCCATTCTATTTTAATTGAAGTAATCACTTTTCTGAACGGGATTGGAGAAGAGAAAAAACAGGATTCCACTGAATTGTTTTTCCTTGTCAGATCAGTGATTACTCAGAGGAAAAGATACATCTTAGCCATATTCATACCAGCCACTAGCCGCTGCTCCTACCTGTTGGGGTGTCAGCGGGTGTGTCTGTGTGTTTGTGTTGGACCTGGGGGGTTTGGGAGGTGTAGGAGGTAAAGGAGGGTCGGCCCTGCAGGGCTGAGAGAAGGGCCTGGTCTAGACTGGCAGACAAACGCTGCTCATGGTCTAGACTGGCAGACGAACAATGCTCATGGGAGCTACCGCTGGGAACGGTGGCTGGAACAAAAGGAATAACACAGCAACACTCATGAGTGACACATTCAAATATTTGATAGATCCAACCTTCAATAAAGGCCTTTGAACTAGCAAGAGAATTAATGCCTTGATGTTTTGCTCTCACGCTTTTTGAATTGTCTACACCAGTTTACCACTTACCTGTGGAGATAGTGGAGTTTGTGTCTGTTCTTAGTCTTTTCGAGTCAGGAAGTAGCTCCTTGGCGTGACCAGCACTAGCAGAGGCTGCTTTGGCCGCGGGGGGCTCACCCTTTCCCTTAGAGCGGATCAGAGTGGCCCAAACCTCCAGCTCTCTCTTCCTCCTACTCCCCAAATCTGGCCCTCCATCCTGGGGACTCACTCTATCCACTACCCCTTCTTTACAACCAACTTTACCAGCACACCGGTCCTTCCCATTCCCATTCTTCACCCTGTTGTTAAAAGCTCCGGTTCCCCTGTGCTGTGTAGAGTGGCTCCTCTCAGTATTTACACTTTCTGCACGTTTTTGGGTAGTCTGTGTGAGAGTCCCACTGTTCCTGCTAAGTGCACCCTGGTGGTTGGCTGACTCTATAGCAGCAGCAGCAGTAGTGACAGCAGAGTCCCCACTGTCCCCAGTCCTCTGTGGGGGTATGAGCCTGGAGGTGTGCGGACTCTCCCCCTGGACCTGCCTCCCCACCATCCCCTCCCTGACCTCTAACCCTGTCTGAAGCAGGAAGCGGTCGATGCGGCTCTTCAGGTGGGGGTTGGGGAGGGCCTGTGCCTCAGGGATGAAGGGTACACCGGTGAAGGGGTCGTTGGGGACACGACCCCAGGTAGCCTCCCTCCTCTGGTACTCTTCCAGAGTGGAGCTGTCCACAGACACTCCGCTGGGCAGCAGCATAGGGAGCAGCATCACTTCCTGGGTCAGGGGGTCCAGGAAATCCTCAGGGACCTGCAGGAGGCTGGGAGGGGGGTTGGACCGAGAAAAATACAGAACATTATTATCGTCCCAGAGATCGTGCCTTTGGCTTGAGGACCAGAATTACAATTCACCTTGCATCATATATTGTGTTGAAAACAGTCAGCATTTAATACACACTTTACCTAGTTGCTGTTGTCGTCTGTGACAGTGGCTGTGGTTGAACGACAGGTGAAGGCTGCGCTGATGCCAAGTGGCTAAGCTGTGGCGCTGGTCTCAGGGTAGCATTCTCATGTGCTATTCTCACCCTCTCCGCCTCCTCTGGAGGACAGCAGCGAGAAGGCAGCCCCCACACTGCCAGTGCCTTGAGCCCCATCGCGGAGGCACCCGCACCGTACGGCACTGACACACGGAGCTGCTTCACAGAGCCTAGTGAGAGCGGCCCCCTGCTCCACAGCTCCTCTTGTCTACACCCCTCTCGGGGGGGCGGTGGCAGGGAGGGGAAGGGAGGGCGCGGGCGGAAACAGGGATGGGAGAAACTGACATGGGTCTCTTCTCTTAGTTCACAGCGTCCCACTAGACGGAAATCCCCCTGGCTGGTGTCTGTGTGACTCTGAGTTTGGCCACGTTGGGCCCATTGCTGGCTCTTCTCCTGGCCTTGTTGGCTCCATTGTTGGGCCTGGAGGCTCCATTGGTGGCCTTTGAATTGGGCCTTGGCTTGGTCCCATTGCTGGCCCTTCTCTTGGCCTTGTTGGACCTGACTTTGGCCCTGCTCTAGGCTGTGGTTGTGAGGGAGTGGGGGATCAGAGCTGGTGCTGATCTCCAGCCTCTTGCAGGCCTGTCCACGGTCCATCCCCCAGGGCCACAGCTCCACATCCACCCGACACACTTCCACCTGGAAACCAAACTGCAGTGTCACCTAGGGTCAGATAAAGGGAAGATTAGACAGACACACACCCAAAATGACCACTTCTCTAGAACGAGATGAAGAATAGAACAGTGATGTCATAAGATTAATCTCTAAATATTCTAGAGCGTCAGCTCACCTGAACGGGTGGCCGAAGGAAGTACTCCAGCTTAAAACCCCGCCTCCGGACTGCTGGGTCAGCCGATAGGAGGTTGGTGACGTCATACCCATCTGCACACAGCTAGATGAGGGAGAGCGGGAAAAGAAGAGAGGAGAGAGAGGGGTGAAGAGTGAGGAAGGGGAGAGGGATGGAAAGGAGGAGGAGAGAGAGCGGTAGGGTCAAAGAGAGAAGTTATGAGGGGTAAAGTGAGGTAAGGGAAAGAGGAGACAGGAAGGGCAAAAAGGAGAGGTGGAGAATGAAAGGAGAGAGGGAGAGGTAAAAGAGGAGAGTGAAAAGGATGAAGAGTCACTCCCAGAACAATAATAAGGACTAGCCAAGAGAGTTTCATTCAGCCTATAATACAAAGCGAGGAACAGAGCAAGGTCAGCTGTGATTCAACCTCCCACACTTGCCCCTCTCCTTCCAACCTCTTCCTCTCATTCTAGCGCACATCTCTCACCCTAGCTCTTTTTCCTCCTCTCCATAAAACCCAGAAGACAGAACATGACCACAGATGTATTAAAGAAGGACAAGAGGGTGAGACGAGACAAAAATAAAAAGTGGCTTTGTCAGCTGGATGCCAGGTTCGCACTCAGGAGGAAAGCGGGTATCTGAACTTTTCCAATAAGAATGCTCATTTTAGATGTTTTACTTAGAAGCATCTCCCCCATTTGCATTGACTGGCTGAGCATACCCATAGCATAACCATAGGGCAGCGCACAATTGGCCCAGCATCGTTAGGGTTTGGCCGGGGTAGGCCGTCATTGTAAATAAGAATTTGTTCTTAACTGACATGCCTAGTTAAAGGTTAAATTATATTTATTTTTTTTATTTTATTTTTTAAAGCATACAACCTTTGTTCAGATTGTTAGCCGACACATTGAACCAATGCTAGAAAACGACCCATGGAAGGGGGGATAATGTCAGCTCCGGTCCATACAATCCTAACGCAATGTAAAATGTTTTGTACCTTGTCACACTGGATGGTGGTCTTGAAATGTGGCAGGCAGAGATTCACCACCATGGTCTTCACACTTGCTGAAAAAAATAATAATAAACTAAAATCAATGTTAACTTCTACACTTTTCATTGCTCTCCTCATTAGGGTTACCAACTTACTCGGTGGAATTATGAAAATCCTTCAGACAACACTCTAAACCAGGCGTAGCAAAACAAGTGTCAACCCTACTGATCACATAGGGCAGCACGTCTGTGGGTGTATGACAGAGATGCTGAATAATTCCATTCAATTGCCTAGATCTTTATTGTCCCTTAAAAGGTCAATTCTTGTTCAGTGTAAAAAAAGACATACATCTACATATAGCAAATATTTCTTACAGTGACAAGGGGAAGAGTAAGGCCAGTGTGTTGTGAATCATAAACACACAATGAAGTTCTATACAGGCAGTAATAGCTACAGACTTAACGAAATTGTTTCTCTTCAGAATTGCAATAACCCTTGACCTCTCTCCACTGTGAGCGGTCAGATGACCTTGTCCTAGAAAGGGACACTTATTTAGTTTCACGTTAATTTACAACGATTGCCTACTTGATTCAAAGAAACAATATATTGGGAAGCAATATATAACTCATAGCACTACATCCAATAAATCGTAAGGAGGATGACACACTACATTACAATTGAACACAAAGAAAAAGGACATGGCAGTAAAGAAAAAAAATACGACTATGCCATTCAGTAGTCTATCTGGAGTTATACAGTCATGTTCAGTTAGCCTAGCTATTCCTCCACAACACAACAAGTTAGCTAGCTAGATAACGCTAGAGGCATATGCTAGCTACATAATAGCATTTGAACACATTATAGCCTATTCTACAAACAAACGGTCGACTAATGACAGTATTCTGTCATTTATGTTGGCCCTTTCATCTCTAAAGATAACCAACTAGCTAGGTAGTACTTCTTTGGTTGTTTCCTAGGCAGAGACCCGACGATGTGGTCTCTCTGGCTAACGTTAGTTGCTTAATTGCTAGCGAACGTTCGCTAGCTAGCTAGGTTTTGTTTACAGAAACCGGTCTAACGTTAACTTCTTGCAAAAAGTTGTCTAGCAAGCTATCTGAGTTTACCGTGCTTCCTGCTAATGTTCTTGTAGAAGAGCTCACACGAACTGTCTGAAATATATGAAGATACAATCACTTGAGCTTTTCTCTGGAGGGACCACTTTTGCATGCATTTAACCAAAACACTGACTACTAGCTAGCTAGCTAATGTAAGGAAAGAGAAGAGGGACAAATTTCACAGCGTCAACTGTTTTCACGATTGCTACTACCTTGTGACAGTTCTAATGAACTGGCTCTGAGTATAGCACTATGATGCCAAAAGCAGATAGGCCTACAATGTTAAAGCTGTTCTTACAGCTTCTCTGCTATGAATTAAAGTATTTTTCTTAATTCGAAATGGTTAATTGTTTCGATGTGGCAAGAGAGGTTTACATCAGAATAGCAGCAGTACCTTGACAGATTTATTAGATTATGGCACCTAGGGGAGAGTGGGGTAAGTTGAGCCACCATTGTTTCTAGGAAATCAATCACAAAATTAATGATTTTAATAAATATTTAGGAAAAGGTAATCATTTCATGGAGTCTGTGAAGTAAGAATCCACATGGAAAAAGTGGTAAGCAAATTAGGTAAAAAAAAAAACAGTAAGTGTTTCCAAAAAAGTTCAAAGGGTTTGTTATTTGTTAAGCCTGTGTTAAAAGTTGCTTAAAAGTATTAAAAGGCAAAAAAGCATTGTGATTGCGTTGAATTGTGTTTGGGAAATGGTTTTAAAAGGTAATGGTAATATTTCATTAAGTAAAAAAATGTGTAGGCAGCTTAATTTACTCTGTCCCATGGCTCAACTTAACCCATACCCGGGGTAAGTTATGCTAAGAAACCACTTTTGTATGGCTGTATGGTCAAAAAGGGTATGAAATTGTTGCCGCCGTAGCATTGAACGCCAGAGAGCATTTGGCCTCCCTTGATAAAAAACAATATAAAATAATAGCCAATCAGCTTTGAGCTAAACTGAGTGAGCTCAACTGGGAAGCCAGTTTGGATTTGGCTTCACACCAATCACATCAAAAGCAAAACGACAAAAAAAACTTGAATTGTTGCATCTTGTTGTGTCGTTGTCCTCTGGTGGCTAGCTAGCTAAAATGGGCCCTTTCCTAAATTAGCCATGGATGGAAATAGGGATTTGGACTAGATGTAGTAGGCTAATGTTAACCAGCTGGCTTATCGTCACCCATGAAAGGAAGTTAGGCTAGTGAGCAAGCATTTTAACCAGGTAGCCTAGGACAACAAAAACTTAAAGCATGCATTATATGACAGTCATAGACCGTTTCGTCAACATGAAAGAGTGGAGGATGGCATTGGCATTTCTCTACAAGTAGGGTGAGTCCCAAAAAAATGATACTTGCACACACACACACACACACACACACACACACACACACACACACACACACACACACACACACACACACACACACACACACACACACACACACACACACACACACACACACACACACACACACACACACACACACACACACACAGAGAGAGAGAGAGAAATCAGAACCATGGACAGCCACATCATATTTAGGTTTGGTTGATTGGACCAAATCGTTTTTGGTATCTTTTAGTTGGCACTGTATTAGACTAAGCAAAGGGGATTGGATGATATTGAAATGGTGCTGGAATAGTGGAGGCAGCTCCTGTTTTCTTTGCGACTTGCGGTAACTCTCCGTGGTTCTAAATCAACAGTTGTTTAGTACTCCGAAAATGTCTGAAACATTAACTTGCTTGACCATGCTGTAGGTCATGTAACTGTTTGTTACATGCAATATGGTTTGTGGACTTCACCGGACAGATGTTGCTTTCAGGTTTTGTGATGAAACAAAGGTGTGGTTGAATTTATTCTGCCACTGTGTCTTCTCATTGTCTCGGCCTTAGGCCTATATATCATGGTGGCAAGGCATATGAACTAACAGGTTATAGAGCAAACAACGCAATTATCACACCACATAGGTTGTAATATGGCTTTTTAGGGTGGGGGGGAGCTTAGCTTCCCTGGTGATTTTACCCACGCACAGCTACTGCCCTTGACCGTGTCTCCCGACCCATCCTGTCTCAGCCTCCAGTATTTATGCTGCAGTAGTTTATGTGTCGGGGGGCTAGGGTCAGTCTGTTATATCTGGAGTATTTCTCCTGTCTTATCCGGTGTTTATTTATTTATTTTATTTAACCTTTATTTAACCAGGTAGGCAAATTGAGAACACGTTCTCATTTACAATTGCGACCTGGCCAAGATAAAGCAAAGCAGTTCAACACATACAACAACACATAGTTACACATGGAGTAAAACAAACATATAGTCAATGATACAGTGAAAAAAAATAAGTCTATATACAATGTGAGCAAGTGAGGTGAGATAAGGGAGGTGAAGGCAAACAAATATATGTATAAATAAATACAAATATAAAAAGGCCATGGTGGCGAAGTAAATACAACACAGCAAGTAAAATAAAAACTAAAAACACTGGAATGGTTGGTTTGCAGTGGAAGAAAGCGCAAAGTAGAGACAGAAATAATGGGGTGCAAAGGAGCAAAATAAATAAATAAATACAGTAGGTAAAGAGGTAGTTGTTTGGGCTAAATTATAGATGGGCTATGTACAGGTGCAGTAATCTATGAGCTGCTCTGACAGCTGGTGCTTAAAGCTAGTGAGGGAGATAAGTGTTTCCAGTTTCAGAGATTTTTGTAGTTCGTTCCAGTCATTGGCAGCAGAGAACTGGAAGGAGAGGCGGCCAAAGGAAGAATTGGTTTTGGGGGTGACCAGAGAGATACAGTGGGGAGAACAAGTATTTGATACACTGCCGATTTTGCAGGTTTTCCTACTTACAAAGCATGTAGAGGTCTGTAATTTTTATCACAGGTACACTTCAACTGTGAGAGACAGAATCTAAAACAAAAATCCAGAAAATCACATTGTATGATTTTTAAGTAATTAATTTGCATTTTATTGCATGACATAAGTATTTGATACATCAGAAAAGCAGAACTTAATATTTGGTACAGAAACCTTTGTTTGCAATTACAGAGATCATACGTTTCCTGTAGTTCTTGACCAGGTTTGCACACACTGCAGCAGGGATTTTGGCCCACTCCTCCATACAGACCTTCTCCAGATCCTTCAGGTTTCGGGGCTGTCGCTGGGCAATACGGACTTTCAGCTCCCTCCAAAGATTTTCTATTGGGTTCAGGTCTGGAGACTGGCTAGGCCACTCCAGGACCTTGAGATGCTTCTTACGGAGCCACTCCTTAGTTGCCCTGGCTGTGTGTTTCGGGTCGTTGTCATGCTGGAAGACCCAGCCACGACCTATCTTCAATGCTCTTACTGAGGGAAGGAGGTTGTTGGCCAAGATCTCGCGATGCATGGCCCCATCCATCCTCCCCTCAATACGGTGCAGTCGTCCTGTCCCCTTTGCAGAAAAACATCCCCAAAGAATGATGTTTCCACCTCCAAGCTTCACGGTTAGGATGGTGTTCTTGGGGTTGTACTAATCCTTCTTCTTCCTCCAAACACGGCGAGTGGAGTTTAGACCAAAAAGCTCTATTTTTGTCTCATCAGACCACATGACCTTCTCCAATTCCTCCTCTGGATCATCCAGATGGTCATTGGCAAACTTCAGACGGGCCTGGACATGCGCTGGCTTGAGCAGGGGGACCTTGCGTGCGCTGCAGGATTTTAATCCATGACGGCGTAGTGTGTTACTAATGGTTTTCTTTGAGACTGTGGTCCCAGCTCTCTTCAGGTCATTGACCAGGTCCTGCCGTGTAGTTCTGGGCTGATCCCTCACCTTCCTCATGATCATTGATGCCCCACGAGGTGAGATCTTGCATGGAGCCCCAGACCGAGGGTGATTGACCGTCATCTTGAACTTCTTCCATTTTCTAATAATTGCGCCAACAGTTGTTGCCTTCTCACCAAGCTGCTTACCTATTGTCCTGTAGCCCATCCCAGCCTTGTGCAGGTCTACAATTTTATCCCTGATGTCCTTACACAGCTCTCTGGTCTTGGCCATTGTGGAGAGGTTGGAGTCTGTTTGATTGAGTGTGTGGACAGGTGTCTTTTATACAGGTAACGAGTTCAAACAGGTGCAGTTAATACAGGTAATGAGTGGAGAACAGGAGGGCTTCTTAAAGAAAAACTAACAGGTCTGTGAGAGCCGGAATTCTTACTGGTTGGTAGGTGATCAAATACTTATGTCATGCAATAAAATGCGAATTAATTACTTAAAAATCATACAATGTGATTTTCTGGATTTTTGTTTTAGATTCCGTCTCTCACAGTTGAAGTGTACCTATGATAAAAATTACAGACCTCTACATGCTTTGTAAGTAGGAAAACCTGCAAAATCGGCAGTGTATCAAATACTTGTTCTCCCCACTGTAAACCTGCTGGAGCGCGTGCTACAGGTAGGTGTTGCTATGGTGACCAGCGAGCTGAGATAAGGGGGGACTTTACCTAGCAGGGTCTTGTAGATGACCTGGAACCAGTGGGTTTGGCGACGAGTATGAAGCGAGGGCCAGCCAACGAGAGTGTACAGGTCGCAGTGGTGGGTAGTATATGGGGCTTTGGTGACAAAACGGATGGCACTGTGATAGACTGCATCCAATTTATTGAGTAGGGTTTTGGAGGCTATTTTGTAAATGACATCACCGAAGTCGAGGATTGGTAGGATGGTCAGTTTTACAAGGGTATGTTTGGCAGCATGAGTGAAGGATGCTTTGTTGCGGAATAGGAAGCCAATTCTAGATTTAACTTTGAATTGGAGATGTTTGATGTGAGTCTGGAAGGAGAGTTTACAGTCTAACCAGACACCTAGGTATTTGTAGTTGTCCACATATTCTAAGTCAGAGCCGTCCAGAGTAGTGATGTTGGACAGGCGGGCAGGTGCAGGCAGCGATCGGTTGAAGAGCATGCATTTAGTTTTACTTGTATTTAAGAGCAATTGGAGGCCACGGAAGGAGAGTTGTATGGCATTGAAGCTTTTTTTTTTTTTTTTTCTTCTTTTTTTAAAAAATTTTATCCCCTTTTCTCCCCAATTTTTCGTGGTATCCAATCGCTAGTAATTACTATCTTGTCTCATCGCTACAACTCCCGTACGGGCTCGGGAGAGACGAAGGTCGAAAGTCATGCGTCCTCCGAAGCACAACCCAACCTAGCCGCACTGCTTCTTAACACAGCGCGCCTCCAACCCGGAAGCCGGCCGCACCAATGTGTCGGAGGAAACACCGTGCACCCGCCCCCTCGGTTAGCGCGCACTGCGCCCGGCCCGCCACAGGAGTCGCTGGAGCGCGATGAGACAAGGATATCCCTACCGGCCAAACCCTCCCTAACCCGGACGACGCTAAGCCAATTGTGCGTCGCCCCACGGACCTCCCGGTCGCGGCCGGCTGCGACAGAGCCTGGGCGCGAACCCAGACTCTGGTGGCGCAGCATAGCACTGCGATGCAGTGCTCTAGACCACTGCGCCACCCGGGAGGCCTATTGAAGCTTGCCTGGAGGGTTGTTAACACAGTGTCAAAAGAAGGGCCAGAAGTATACAGAATAGTGTCGTCTGCGTAGAGGTGGATCAGAGAATCACCAGCAGCAAGAGCGACATCATTGATGTATACAGAGAAGAGAGTCGGTCCAAGAATTGAACCCTGTGGCACCCCCATGGAGACTGCCAGAGGCCCGGACAACAGACCCTCCGATTTGACACACTGAACTCGATCAGAGAAGTAGTTGGTGAACCAGGCGAGGCAATCATTAGAGAAACCAAGGCTGTCGAGTCTGCCGATGAGGATGTGGTGATTGACAGAGTCAAAAGCCTTGGCCAGGTCAATGAATACGGCTGCACAGTATTGTTTCCTATCGATGGCGGTTAAGATATCGTTTATGACCTTGAGCGTGGCTGAGGTGCACCCATGACCAGCTCTGAAACCAGATTGCATAGCGGAGAAGGTATGGTGGGATTCGAAATGGTCGGTAATCTGTTTGTTGACTTGGCTTTCGAAGACCTTAGAAAGGCAGGGTAGGATAGATATAGGTCTGTAGCTGTTAGGGTCAAGAGTGTCCCCCCCTTTGAAGAGGGGGATAACCGCAGCTGCTTTCCAATCTTTGGGAATCTCAGACGACACGAAAGAGAGGTTGAAAAGGCTAGTAATAGGGGTGGCAACAATTTCAGCAGATAGTTTTAGAAAGAAAGGGTCCAGATTATCTAGCCCGGCTGATTTGTAAGGGTCCAGATTTTGCAGCTCTTTTAGAACGTCAGCTGACTGTATTTGGGAGAAAGAGAAATGGGGAAGGCTTGGGCGAGTAGCAGAGGGGAGGGCAGTGCTGTTGTCCGGGGTAGGGGTAGCCAGGTGGAAAGCATGGACAGCCGTAGAAAAATGCTTATTGAAATTCTCAATTATAGTGGATTTGTCGGTGGTGACAGTGTTTCCTATCTTCAGAGCAGTTGGAAGCTGGGAGGAGGTGTTCTTATTCTCCATGGACTTTACAGTGTCCCAGAACTTTTTTGAATTTGTGTTGCAGGAAGCAAATTTCTGCTTGAAAAAGCTAGCCTTGGCTTTTCTAACTGCCTGTGTATACTGGTTTCTAGCTTCCCTGAAAAGTTGCATATCACGGGGGCTGTTCGATGCTAATGCAGAACGCCATAGGATGTTTTTCTGTTGGTTAAGGGCAGTCAGGTCAGGAGAGAACCATGGGCTATATCTGTTCCTGGTTCTAAATTTCTTGAATGGGGCATGCTTATTCAAGATGGTGAGGAAGGCATTTAAAAAAAATGTCCAGGCATCCTCTACTGACGGGATGAGATCAATATCCTTCTAGGATACCTCGGCCAGGTCGATTAGAAAGGCCTGCTCGCTGAAGTGTTTCAGGGAGCGTTTGACAGTGATGAGTGGAGGTCGTTTGACCGCTGACCCATTACGGATGCAGGCAATGAGGCAGTGATCGCTGAGATCTTGGTTGAAAACAGCAGAGGTGTATTTGGAGGGCAAGTTTGTTAGGATGATATCTATGAGGGTACCCGTGTTTACGGAATTGGGGTGGTACCTGGTAGGTTCATTGATAATTTGTGTGAGATTGAGGGCATCAAGCTTAGATTGTAGGGTGGCTGGGGTGTTAAGCATGTTAAAATTTAGGTCGCCTAGCAGCACGAGCTCTGAAGATAGATGGGGGGCAATCAGTTCACATATAGTGTCCAGAGCACAGCTGGGGGCAGAGGGTGGTCTATAGCAGGCGGCAACGGTGAGAGACTTGTTTTTAGAGAGGTGGATTTTTAAAAGTAGAAGTTCAAATTGTTTGGGAACAGACCTGGATAGTAAAACAGAACTCTGCAGGCAATCTTTGCAATAGATTGCAACACCGCCCCCTTTGGCCGTTCTATCTTGTCTGAAAATCTTGTAGTTGGGGATGAAAATGTCAGAATTTTTGGTGGTCTTTCTAAGCCAGGATTCAGACACGGCTAAAACATCCGGGTTGGCAGAGTGTGCTAAAGCAGTGAACAAAACAAACTTAGGGAGGAGGCTTCTAATGTTAACATGCATGAAGCCAAGGCTATTACGGTTACAGAAGTCATCAAAAGAGAGCGCCTGGGGAATAGGAGTGGAGCTAGGTACTGCAGGGCCTGGATTCACCTCTACATCACCAGAGGAACAGAGGAGGAGTAGGATAAGGGTACGGCTAAAAGCTATGAGAATTGGTCGTCTAGAACTTCTAGAGCAGAGAGTAAAAGGAAGTTTCTGGGGGCGATAAAATAGCTTAAAGGAATAATGTACAGACAAAGGTATGGTAGGATGTGAATACAGTGGAGGTAAACCTAGGTATTGAGTGATGATGAGAGAGATATTGTCTCTAGAAACATCATTGAAACCAGGTGATGTCATCGCATATGTGGGTGGTGGAACTGTGAGGTTGGATATGGTATAGTGAGCAGGGCTAGAGGCTCTACAGTGAAATAAGCCAATAAACACTAACCAGAACAGCAATGGACAAGGCATATTTACATTAAGGAGAGACATGCTTAATCGAGTGATCAATAAGGGTCCAGTGAGTAGAGGTTGGTTGGGGTCACGGCGATCCAGACAGCTGGCCGGGTAGATGGCTATCGGTAGCAAGATAGCATAGTATGGAAGTCTATTTGTAGATACCTCGTGCGTTTCCGTCGGTAGGTTAGTGGGGTTCCGTGTGGTAGAGGGGATCAATCCAAATTGGCAAAATAGATATAGTGACCCAAGAAAAAAAATAAAAAAATAACTAATAATAATAATTGTCCGATATACTTATTCAGATAGCAGCCGATAAGACAGCTAACGGTTAGCGGGCCCCAGATGAGCGTTCAGGTAACGTCGGGACGGAGGTGCCAGTTGGATAACTCCCTCGGGCAGATAACGTCGGCAGTCAGTCGTGAAGGCCCGGTGGGGCTCCGTATCTGCAGCAACAACAAAACAAAAACAAAAAACGGGTCCGGATAGGTGACTGTAGCCCAGGAATGGCTGATGGAACTCCTCAGCTGGCTAGCTCCGGAATGATTTGAGTTTGCTCCGGGATCGACGTAAGCCAATAGTCACACGGTTTGCAGCTAGCTAGCTGCAAATGTCCAGAGCCTGCGGCTGAAATCCGGGGAAACTGAGAGAAAAAATGTCCCGGAATGCTCCGGTCCGAGTCGCGTTGCACAAAAGTGCCGTTAGATTATCGAGCTAAAGGAATAGCTGATGACCACAAAACGTGGGCAGCTGAAACACCAACGCTAGCCAGCAGACCGGCTAATTTCTGGGCAGCTACAGATTAGCTTCTGGCTAGCTATCGGATAGCTTCTGGTTAGCTTTCTGGCTAGCTTCTGAATTAGCCCCTGGCTAGCTTCCACGGTGGATTTTCAGATTTGAGGTAAATAATACTTTTTTGTAATTGGTGAAGCGGGTTGCAGGAAAGCTTTTGCAGGAAAGCTTTTGTAGTTGAGTTCTTGGATAATAAAATATATAAAAGATATGCGAAGAAAGGTGTAAATATATATATATACAGGACACGACAATACGAAACAGAAATGACGTCTGAACTGCTAAGCCATCTTGGAATATCAATATCGGTGTCCAGTGTGAATTTAAGTATTCTCTCTCTCTTTTTCTCTCTTTCTCTCTTTTTTTCTTTCTTTCTCTCTCTCTCTCTCGGAGGACCTGAGCCCTAGGACCATGCCTCAGGACTACCTGGCCTGATGACTCCTTGCTGTCCCCAGTCCACCTGGCCGTGCTGCTGCTCCAGTTTCAACTGTTCTGCCTGCGGCTATGGTACCCTGACCTGTTCACCGGACGTGCTACCTGTCCCAGACCTGCTGTTTTCAACTCTCTAGAGACAGCAGGAGCGGTAGAGATACTCTGAATGATCGGCTATGAAAAGCCAACTGACATTTACTCCTGAGGTGCTGACCTGTTGCACCCTCGACAACCACTGTGATTATTATTATTTGACCCTGCTGGTCATCTATGAACATTTGAACATCTTGGCTATGTTCTGTTATAATCTCCACTCGGCACAGCCAGAAGAGGACTGGCCACCCCTCATAGCCTGGTTCCTCTCTAGGTTTCTTCCTAGGTTCTGGCCTTTCTAGGGAGTTTTTCCTGACCACCGTGCTTCTACACCTGCATTGCTTGCTGTTTGGGGTTTATAAATACATTTGATTGAATGATTGACCGAGTTATGCTGAATGTAAAAAATTGCTCAATTTACCCCACTCTCCCCTACTTAAAATAAATGCAGGCATGACTGTAAGTTGCTTTGGGTCCCATGTGGCGCAGTTGGTAGAGCATGGCACTTGCAAGGACAGGGTTGTGCTTGATTCCAAAGGGGGACCAGTACGGAAAATATATGCACTCACTGCTGTAAGTCGTTCTGGATAAGAGCGTCTGCTAAGTGACTAAAATGTAAAAAAGCCTCTTCTAAATGGCATATATTATAAAGGTGAATGCTGGTTTTCCTGCCAGAAAACTGCTGATATTGACATGGCCTTGACTGGTAAGCTTAAATTCTTATATTTTTAGTAAACTGAAATAAAATTATTAACGAAACTATACTAAAACTATTATCTTTGACTTCAAAAATAAAATCATCATTAATTATGTTCAGTTTTAGTTTTTTTTCACTAGCTATCACTAGCTAACAGCGGGGAAAAACTCTAGCTAACTCGATTTTTCTTACTGTCAGGTCAGAACACAAGTCTGTAGTGTAAGCCTGTATGTTATATGTATGTACAGCGGGAAGAAAAAGTATGTGAACCCTTTAGAATTACCTGGATTTCTGCATAAATTGGTCATAAATTGTTATCTGGTCTTCATCTAAGTCACAACAATAGACAAACACAGTCTGCTTAAACTAATAACATACAAACAATTACAATTTTTCATGTCTTCATTGAACACACGTTGTAAACATTCATAGCGCAGGTTGGAAAAAGTATGTGAACCCTTGGATTTAATTACAGGTTGACCCTCCTTTGGCAGCAACAACCTTAACCAAATGTTTTCTGTAGTTGCGGATCAGACCTGCACAACGTTCAGGAGGAATTTTGGACTATTCCTCTTTACAAAACTGTTTCAGTTCCACAATACTCTTGGGATGTCCGGTGTGAACTGCTCTCTGGAGGTCAAGCCACAGCATCTCAATCGGGTTGAGGTCAGGACTGACTGGGCCACTCCAGAAGATGTATTTTCTTCTGTTCAAGCCATTCTGTTGTTGAATTACTTCTGTCTTTGGGTCGTTGTCCAGTTGCATCACCTAACTTCGGTTGAGCTTCAATTGGCAGACAGGTAGCCTTACATTCTCCTGAAAAATGTCTTGATAAACTTGGGAATTCATTTTCCCGTCGATGATAGCAAGCTGTCCAGGCCCTGAGGCAGCCCCAAACCATGATGCTCCCTCCACCATACTTTACAGTTGGGATGAGGTTTTGATGTTGGTGTGCTGTGCCTTTTTTTCTCTCCACACATAGTGTTGTGTGTTACTTCCAAACAACTCAACTTTAGTTTAATCTGTCCACAGAATATTTTGCCAGTAGCGCTGTGGAACATCCATGTGCTCTTTTGCAAACTTCAGATGTGCAGCAATGTTTTTTTTTGGACAGCAGAGGCTTCTTCCATGGTGTCCTCCCAAGAACACCATTCTTGATTAGTGTTTTACGTGTTGTATACTCGTCAACAGAGATGTTAGCATCTTCCAGAGATTTCTGTAAGTCTTTAGCTGACACTCTAGGATTCTTCTTAACCTCATTGAGCATTCTGCGCTGTGCTCTTGCAGTCATCTTTGCAGGACGGCCACTCCTAGGGAGAGTAGCAACAGTGCTGAAATTTCTCCATTTATAGACAATTTGTCTTGCCGTGGACTGACTTTTAGAGTGACACAATAATTTGTGTGTTATTAGTTTAAGCACATTGTTTGTCTATTGTTGTGACTTAGATGAAGATCAAATTTTTGGTCAAATTTATGCAGAAATCCATTTAATTACAAAGGGTTCACATACTTTTTCTTGCCACTGTATGTACAGTATGTATGTACTGTATGTATGTATCAGTGGAGGCTGGTGGGAGTAGCTATAGGAGGACAGGCTTATTGTAATGGCTGGACTGGAATAAATGGAACGGAGTCAAATGTGGTTTCTGTATGTTTGATACCGTTCCAATTATTCCATTCCAGCCATTACAATGAGCCTGTCCTCCTATAGCTCCCACCACCAGCCTCCATTGGTATGTATGTACAGTTGAAGTCGGAAGTTTACATACACCTTAGCCAAATACATTTAAACTCAGTTTTTCACAATTCCTGACATTTAATCCTAGTAAAAGTTCCCTGTCGTAGGTCAGTTAGGATCACCACTATATTTTAAGAATGTGAAATGTCAGAATAATAGTAGAGAGAATGATTTATTTCTTTCATCACATTCCCAATGGATCAGAAGTTTACATACACTCAATTAGTATTTGGTAGCATTGCCTTTAAATTGTTTAACTTGGGTCAAACGTTTCGGGTAGCCTTCCACAAGCTTCCCTGTCACGATCGTCTTGCTGTGAGAGATTGGACCAAGGCGCAGCGTGTGCAAAATACATCTTCTTTTATTGAAGAAGAGAGAAAACAAACAAGAAACGAACAACTATACATGAACTAACAAAATAACAAAACTGACGACCGTGAAGCTATACAAACATAAGTGCTGACACTAAACACTTAGACATAGACAATTACCCACAACCAGCTAAAGCCTATGGCTGCCTTAAATATGGCTCCCAATCAGAGACAACAATAACCAGCTGTCTCTAATTGAGAACCAATTCAGGCAACCATAGACTTTCCTAGACACCTACACTGAACACTAAACCATCTACTCTACTTAACCCCCTAAACCATACAACACCCTAGACAATACAAAAACACATACTACACCATGTCACACCCTGACCTAACTAAAATAATAATGAAAACAAAGATAACTAAGGCCAGGGTGTGACATTCCCACAATAAGTTGGGTGAATTTTGGCCCATTCCTCCTGACAGAGCTGGTGTAACTGAGTCAGGTTTGTAGGGCTCCTTGCTCGCACACACTTTTTCAGTTCTGCCCACAAGTGTTCTATAGGATTTAGGTCGGGGCTTTGTGATGGCCTCTCCAATACCTTGACTTTGTTGTCCTTAAGCCATTTTGCCACAACTTTGGAAGTATGATTGGGGTCATTGTCCATTTGGAAGACTCATTTGCGACCAATCTTTAACTTCCTGACTGATGTCTTGAGATGTTGCTTCAATATATCCACATAATTTTCCTCCCTCACGAGGCCATCTATTTTGTGAAGTGCACCAGTCTCTCCTGCAGCAAAGCACCCCCACAACATGATGCTGCCACCCCAGTGCTTCACGGTTGGGATGGTGTTTGTCAGCTTGCAAGCCTCCCACTTTTTCCTCCAAACATAACGATGGTCATTATGGCCAAACAGTTCTATTTTTGTTTCATCAGACCAGAGGACAATTCTCCAAAAAGTACGATCTTTGTCCCCATGTGCAGTTGCAAACCATAGTCTGGCTTTTCTATGGCGGTTTTGGAGCAGTGGCTTCTTCCTTGCTGAGCGGCCTTTCAGGTTATGTCGATATAGGACTCGTTTTTACTGTGGATATAGATACCTGTTTCCTCAAGCATCTTCACAAGGTCCTTTGCTGTTGTTCTGGGATTGATTTGCACTTTTTGCACCAAAGTATGTTCATCTCTAGGAGACAGAACTCGTCTCCTTCCTGAGCGGTATGACGGCTGCGTGGTCCCATGGTGTTTATACTTGCGTACTATTGTTTGTACAGATGAATGTGGTACCTTCAGGTGTTTGGAAATTGCTCCCAAGGATGAACCAGATTTGTGGAGGTCTTGGTTGATTTCTTTTGATTTTCCCATGATGTCAAGCAAAGAGGCACTGAGTTTGAAGGTAGGCCTTGAAATACATCCCCAGGACTCAAATGATGTCAATTAGCCTATCAGAAGCTTCTAAAGCCATGACATCATTTTCTGGAATTTTCCAAGCTGTTTAAAGGCACAGTCAACTTAGTGTATGGTAACTTCTGACCCACTGGAATTGTGATACAGTGAATTATAAGTGAAATAATCTGTCTGTAAACAATTGTTGTACTTGCCAAAACTATAGTTTGTTAATTAACAAGAAATTTGTGGAGTGGTTGAAAAACGAGTTAATGACTCCAACCTAAGTGTATGTAAATTTCCGACTTCAACTGTATGTACTGTATATATGTATTCATGTATCACAGGAGGTTGGTGGCACCTTCATTGGGGAGGACCGGCTCGTGGTAATGGCTGGAGCAGAATAGTTGGAATGGTATCAAATACATCAAACACATGGTTTTATTATGAGTCGTCCTCCCCTAAGCAGCCTCCACTCTTATGTACAGTGGGGAGAACAAGTATTTGATACACTGCCGATTTTGCAGGTTTTCCTACTTACAAAGCATGTAGAGGTCTGTAATTTTTATCATAGGTACACTTAAACTGTGAGAGACGGAATCTAAAACAAAAATCCTGATTATCACATTGTATGATTTTTAAGTAATTAATTAGCATTTTATTGCATGACATAAGTATTTGATCACCTACCAACCAGTAAGAATTCCGGCTCTCACAGACCTGTTAGTTTTTCTTTAAGACGCCCTCCTGTTCTCCACTCATTACCTGTATTAACTGCACCTGTTTGAACTTGTTACCTGTATAAAAGACACCTGTCCACACACTCAATCAAACAGACTCCAACCTCTCCACAATGGCCAAGACCAGAGAGCTGTGTAAGGACATCAGGGATAAAATTGTAGACCTGCACAAGGCTGGGATGTGCTACAGGACAATAGGCAAGCAGCTTGGTGAGAAGGCAACAACTGTTGGCGCAATTATTAGAAAATGGAAGAAGTTCAAGATGACGGTCAATCACCCTCGGTCTGGGGCTCCATGCAAGATCTCACCTCGTGGGGCATCAATGATCATGAGGAAGGTGAGGGATCAGCCCAGAACTACACGGCAGGACCTGGTCAATGACCTGAAGAGAGCTGGGACCACAGTCTCAAAGAAAACCATTAGTAACACACTACGCCGTCATGGATTAAAATCCTGCAGCGCACATAAGGTCCCCCTGCTCAAGCCAGCGCATGTCCAGGCCCGTCTGAAGTTTGCCAATGACCATCTGGATGATCCAGAGGAGGAATGGGAGAAGGTCATGTGGTCTGATGAGACAAAAATAGAGCTTTTTGGTCTAAACTCCACTCGCCGTGTTTGGAGGAAGAAGAAGGATGAGTACAACCCCAAGAACACCATCCCAACCGTGAAGCACGGAGGTGGAAACATCATTCTTTGGGGATGCTTTTCTGCAAAGGGGACAGGACGACTGCACCGTATTGAGGGGAGGATGGATGGGGCCATGTATCGTGAGATCTTGGCCAACAACCTCCTTCCCTCAGTAAGAGCATTGAAGATGGGTCGTGGCTGGGTCTTCCAGCATGACAACGACCTGAAACACACAGCCATGGTAACTAAGGAGTGGCTCCGTAAGAAGCATCTCAAGGTCCTGGAGTGGCCTAGCCAGTCTCCAGACCTGAACCCAATAGAACATTTTTGAAGGGAGCTGAAAGTCCGTATTGCCCAGCGACAGCCCCGAAACGTGAAGGATCTGGAGAAGGTCTGTATGGAGGAGTGGGCCAAAATCCCTGCTGCAGTGCGTGCAAACCTGGTCAAGAACTACAGGAAATGTATGATCTCTGTAATTGCAAACAAAAGTTTCTGTACTAAATATTAAGTTCTGCTTTTCTGATGTATCAAATACTTATGTCATGCAATAAAATGCTAATTAATTACTTAAAAATCATACAATGTGATTTTCAGGATTTTTGTTTTAGATTCCGTCTCTCACAGTTGAAGTGTACCTATGATAAAAATTACAGACCTCTACATGCTTTGTAAGTAGGAAAACCTGCAAAATCGGCAGTGTATCAAATACTTGTTCTCCCCACTGTATATATATTGTTTTTAAAGCATTGGATTGGTGAGATTGACTTTATAATTTATACCTAACCTAAAGTAACCTATGACCTGACCCCCCACCTGTCCCCCGGCCCCCAGTGGCAAGAAGAGGCATCCCAAAAATCACACATAACTACAGTATATAACACAAATGGCCCCTCCTATGCTCCGACACATGCTTTCTGTCCCTAACACTAAAACCAAAAATATTATAACAACTAAAGATGTATTTGTATAGAACTAAAACTAAATAAAAACCAGCAAATCAGGTCTAAAAACTGAAACTAAACTGAATTTTAAATAAAAAAAACAAATAGAAATAATAACAAATATAAAACCACAAAACTACACTGAGTATACAAAAGACTAGGAACACTTGCTCTTTCCATGACAGACTGACCAGGTGAATCCAGGTGAATATGATCCCTTATTGATGTCACTTGTTAAATTCGCTTCAATCAGTGTAGATGAAGGGGAGGACACAGGTTAGAGAAGGATTGTTAAGCCATGAGACATGGATTGTGTATGTATGCCATTCAGAGGGTGAATGGGCAAGACACAAGATTTATGTGCCTTTGAACGGGGTATGGTAGTATTTATTGAACCTTTATTTAACTAGGCAAGTCAGTTAAGAACAAATTCTTATTTACAATGACGGCCTACCAAAAGGCAAAAGGCCTCCTTCGGGGACGGGGGCCTGGGCTTAAAATAAATAAATAAATACAATGTAAAAATAGGACAAAACACACATCACAACATTAGAGACAACACAACACTACATAAAGAGAGACCTGAGACAACAACATTGTCACGTTCCTGACCTGTTTTCTGTTGTTTTTGTATGTGTTTAGTCGGTCAGGGCGTGAGTTGGGGTGGGCATTCTATGTTATGTGTATCTATGTTGGTTAATGGGTTACCTGATATGGTTCTCAATTAGAGGCAGGTGTAATTCATTTCCTCTGATTGAGAACCATATTAAGGTAGGATGTTCTCACTGTTTGTTGGTGGGTGATTGTCTTCCGTGTCTGTGTTTGTCGCGCCACACGGGACTGTTTCGGTTTGTGTAGTCTATTCCTGTTCTGCGTGTTTATGTAAGTTTTTCCAGTTCAGGTCTGTCTACGTCGTTTTGTTATTTTGTTTATTATCAAGTGTAGTTCGTTTTCGTCTTGTTTAATAAATTCATCATGTCTTCATTACCCGTTGCGTCTTGGTCCAATCTATCTCCTCAAGACAATCGTTACAGAATCACCCACCAACCAAGGATCAAGCAACGGGGGAGAAAGCAGCAACAACAGCGCACGAAGGAGGAATGGACATGGGAGGACGTTTTGGACGACAAGGGTTGCTACACATGGGAGGAGATACTGGCTGGAAAAGATCGCCTCCCATGGGAGCAGCTGGAGGCGATTAGGAGAGCAGAGGCAACCGGAGAGAGGGACCGGCATTATGAGGGTACGCGGCTAGCACGGAAGCCTGTGAGTCAAGCCCAAAAATGTATTGGTGGGGGGCTAAAGGGTAGTGTGGCGAAGTCAGGTAGGAGACCTGCGCCAACTCCCTGTACTTACCGTGGAAAGCGAGAGTACGGGCAGACACCGTGTTACGCAGTAGAGCGCACGGTGTCTCCTGTACGTGTGCATAGCCCGGTGTGGTACATACCAGCTCCTCGTATCTGCCGGGCTAGATTGAGCATTGAGCCAAGTGCCATGAAGCCGGCTCTACATATATGGCCTCCAGTACGTCTCCTTGGGCCGGCACCAAGGATGGCACCAGCACCAGCCTTACGCATGGTGTCCCCGGTTCGCCTACATAGCCTGGTGCGGGTTATTCCACCTCCCCGCACTGGTCGGGCTACGGGGAGCATACAACCAGGTAAGGTTGGGCAGGCTCAGTGCTCAAGGGAGCCAGTACGCCTGCACGGTCCGGTATTTCCGGCGCCACCTCCCCAGCCCAGTACCACCAGTGCCAACACCACGCACCAGGCTTCCTGTGCGTCTCCAGAGCCCAGTTCCTCCTCCACGCACTAGCCCTGTGGTGCGTGTCTCCAGCCCATTACCACCAGTGCCTACACCACGCACCAAGCCTCCTGTGCGTTTCCAGAGTCCTGTGCGTCCTGTTGCTGCTCCCCGCACTAGCCCTGAGATGCTTGTCCCCAGCCCGGTACCACCAGTTCCGGCACCACGCACCAGGCCTAATGTGCGTCTCCAGGGTCCAGTATGCCCTGTTCCTCCTCCCCGCACTAGCCTTCAGGTGCGTGTCCCCAGCCCGGTACCACCAGTTCCGGCACCACGCACCAGGCCTACAGTGCGCCTCAGCCGGCCAGAGTCTGCAGTCTGCCCAAGGCCGTCTGAGCTGCCCGTCTGCCCAGTGCCATCTGAGCCATCCGTCTGCCCAGTGCCATCTGAGCCATCCGTCTGCCCAGTGCCATCTGAGCCATCCGTCTGCACAGCGCCATCTGAGCCATCCGTCTGTCCAGCGCCGTCTGAGCCATCCGTCTGTCCCGAGCCATTAGAGCCGCCCGTCTGTCCCGAGCCGTCAGAGCCGCCCGTCTGTCCCGAGCCGTCAGAGCCAGTCAGCCAGGATCTGCCAGAGCCGCCAGTCAGCCAGGATCTGCCAGAGCCGCCAGTCAGCCAGGATCTGCCAGAGCCGCCAGTCAGCCAGGATCTGCCAGAGCCGCCAGTCAGCCAGGATCTGCCAGAGCCGTCAGCGAGCCATGAGCAGCCAGAGCCGTCAGCGAGCCATGAGCAGCGAGAGCCGTCAGCCAGTCCGGAGCTGCCGTCCTTCAGTCCGGAGCTGCCGTCCTTCAGTCCGGAGCTGCCGTCCTTCAGTCCGGAGCTGCCCCTCAGTCCGGAGCTGCCCCTCAGTCCGGAGCTGCCGTCCCTCAGTCCGGAGCTGCCCCTTATCCCGGTGCTGCCCCTTGTCCCGGTGCTGCCCCTTGTCCCGGTGCTGCCCCTTGTCCTGGTGCTGCCCCTTGTCCCGCTGATGCCTCTTATTTTAGGTGGGTGTATTTGGAGGGTGGTCATTGGGAGGGGGCTACAAAAGTGGGAATTGACTATGGTGGGGTGGGGACCACGCCCAGAGCCTGAGCCGGCACCGCGGACAGATGCCCACCCAGACCCTCCCCTAGACTTTATGCTGGTGCGTCCGGAGTTCGCACCTTGAGGGGGGGGTTATGTCACGTTCCTGACCTGTTTTCTGTTGTTTTTGTATGTGTTTAGTCGGTCAGGGCGTGAGTTGGGGTGGGCATTCTATGTTATGTGTATCTATGTTGGTTAATGGGTTACCTGATATGGTTCTCAATTAGAGGCAGGTGTAATTCATTTCCTCTGATTGAGAACCATATTAAGGTAGGATGTTCTCACTGTTTGTTGGTGGGTGATTGTCTTCCGTGTCTGTGTTTGTCGCGCCACACGGGACTGTTTCGGTTTGTGTAGTCTATTCCTGTTCTGCGTGTTTATGTAAGTTTTTCCAGTTCAGGTCTGTCTACGTCGTTTTGTTATTTTGTTTATTATCAAGTGTAGTTCGTTTTCGTCTTGTTTAATAAATTCATCATGTCTTCATTACCCGTTGCGTCTTGGTCCAATCTCTCTCCTCAAGACGATCGTTACACATAGCAAGGCAGCAACACATGACAACAGCATGGTAGCAACACAACATGACAACAACATGGTAGCAACACAACATGGTAGCAGCACAAATCATGGTACAAACATTATTGGGCACAGTCAACAGCACAAAGGTCAAGAAGGTAGAGACCACAATACATCACACAAAGCAGCCACAACTGTCAGTAAGTGTCCACGATTGAGTCTTTGAATGGAGAGATTGAAATAAAACTGTCCAGTTTGAGTGTTTGTTGCAGCTCGTTCCAGTCGCTAGCTGCAGCGAACTGAAAAGAGGAGTGACCCAGGGATATGTGTGCTTTGGGGACCTTTAACATAATGTGACTGGCAGAACAGGTGTTGTATGTGGAGGATGTGGGCTGCAGTAGATATCTCAGATAGGGGGGAGAGAGGCCGAAGAGGGTTTTATAAATAAGCATCAACCAGTGGGTCTTGCGACGGGTATACAGAGATGACCAGATTACAGAGGAGTATAGAGTGCAGTGATGTGTCCTATAAGGAGCATTGGTGGCAAATCTGATGGCCGAATGGTAAAGAACATTAGCCGCTCGAGAGCACCCTTACCAGCCGATCTATAAATTATGTCTCCGTAATCTAGCATGGGTAGGATTGTCATCTGAATCAGGTTTAGTTTGGCAGCTGGGGTGAAAGAGGAGCGATTACAATGGAGGAAACCAAGTATAGATTTAACTTTAGCCTGCATCTTTTATATGTGTTGAGGACAGTGCACCATCTAGCCATACTCCCAAGTACTTGTATGAGGTCACTACCTAAAGCTCTACACCATCAGAGGTAGTAATAACACCTGTGGGAAGAGGGGCATTCTTCTTACCAAACCACATGACCTTTTGTTTTGAAGGTGTTCAGAACAAGGTTAAGGGTAGAGATAGCTTGTTGGACACTAAGAAAGCTTTGTTGAAGAGCATTTAACACAAAATCCGGGGAGGGGGCAGCTGAGTATAAGACTGTATCATCTGCATATAAATGGATGAGAGAGCTTCCTACTGCCTGAGCTATGTTGTTGATGTAAATTGGGAAGAGCGTGGGGCCTAGGGTTGAGCCTTGGGGTACTCCCTTGGTGACAGGCAGTGGCTGAGGCAGCAGATTTTCTGACGTTATACACTGCACTCTTTGAGAGAGGTAGTTAGCAAACCAGGCCAAAGACCCCTCAGAGACACCAATACTCCTTAGCCGGCCCACAAGAATGGAATGGTCTACCGTATCAAAAGCTTTGGCCAAGTCAATAAAAATAGCAGCACAATATTGCTTAGAATCAAGGGCAATGGTGACATCATTCAGGACCTTTAAGGTTGCAGTGACACATCCATAACCTGAGCGGAAACCAGATTGCATACCCGAGAGAATACTATAGACATCAAGAAAGCCAGTCAGTTGATTATTGACTGTTTTTCCAACACTTTTGATAAACAGGGCAACATAGAAATAGGCCTATAACAGTTAGGATCAGCTTGATCTCCCCCTTTAAATAAAGAATGAACTGTGGCTTCCTTCCAAGCAATGGGAACCTCCCCAGAAAGGAGAGACATGTTAAAAAGGTTGGAGATAGGCTTGGCGATGATAGGGGCAGCAACCTTGAAGAAGAAAGGGTCTAAACCATCTGACCCAGATGGTTTTTTGGGGTCAAGTTTAAGGAGCTCCTTTAGCACCTCAGACTCAGTGACTGCAGGGAGAAACCTTGTTGCGGGGCAGGGGGAAATGATGGAATAGCATCGGGGATAGTCGCATTAGAAGGGGTGGGAGATGAGGAAATGTTGGACGGGCAAGGAGGAATGGCTGAGTCAAATAGGAATCCTGACTTAATGAAATGGTGATTAAAGAGCTCAGCCATGTTCTTCTTGTCAGTAATAACCACATCATCAACATTAAGGGACATGGGCAGCTGTGAGGAGGAGGGTTTATTCTCCAGGTCTTTAACCGTTTTCCAGAACTTCTTGGGGTTAGACCCACAGAGAGAGAACTGCTCCTTAAAGTAACTAACTTTGGCCTTCCGGATAGCCTGAGTGCACTTATTTCTCATTTGCCTGAACGATAGCAAGTCAGCTTGAGTATGCGTGTGCCGAGCCTTTCGCCAAATGCAATTCTTGAGGTGGCGTAACTCTGCAAGATCACGGTCGAACCAGGGGTTGAACCTGCTTTTAATTCTAATTTTCTTAATGGGGGCGTGTGTTACCACTGAAAATATAAAAAAGAAGGTTCAAGTGTCTTCGACAGAGGGGATCAAGCTGATTCTATACCATTACACAGAGGCCAGGTCATGAAGGAAGGCTTGCTCATTAAAGTTTTTTAGCAAGCGTCTATGACAAATCAGGACAGGTCGTTTCACTGAGCAGCCATTATGAACACAGGCTGTAAAACAGTGATCATTAAGGTCATTACAGAAAACACCAGACTAATACCTATCAGGATTATTTGTGAGGATAACATCGAGGAGAGTAGCCTTTTCTGGGTGTTTGGAGTCATACCTTGTGGATTGGTGATCATCTGAGAAAGATTTTGGGAGTCCCATTGCTTTAGGACTCAGGTGGTTAAAGCATGTCCCAGTTTAGGTAACCTAGCAGGACAAATTCAGACTTAGTGTAAGGGGCCAGGAGAGAACTTAGGGCAGGTAGGGTACAGGCCGGTGCTGATGGAGGACGATAGCACCCAGCAACAGTCAACAAAGAGCTATTTGAAAGTTTAATGCTTAAAACCAGCAAATCAAATTGTTTGGGGACAGACTTGGTAGAGACAACCGAACACTGAATGTGATCCTTGGTAAAGATTGCCAATCCCCCACCTTTGGAAGATCTGTCTTGCCGAGAAAGGTTATAACCAGAAAGGTTAACATCAGTATTCAAAACACTTTTTCTGAACCACGTCTCAGTAATGGCCAACACATCTGGATTGAAGCTGTGAACCCACAATTTCAATTGATCCATTTGAGGTAATAAGCTTCTGGTGTTAACGTGCAGAAAACCCAGGCTTTTATGAGAGCAGAAATCAGTGAAGCAGATATCAGAGCACAAGTCAGAATTGGGGCTAGCAACAGTAGATGGGCCAGGGTGTACATGCACATTTCCAGATATCATCAACAGTAATACAATCAAGGCACGGCTTAGTACAGGGAGAGCTCTGCAGTGCTGATTTATGACATCTGAATGTATATCAGATGGCAACAAGATCATATTGTAGTAGGTGCCAGGTGCACTGGTTTGAAGGTGTCAAGAACTGCAACGCTGCTGGGTTTTTCACACTACCTTGTGCATCAAGAATGGTCCACCATCCAGCCAACTTGACACAACTGTTGGAAGCATTGGAGTCAACATCCCTGTGGAACGCTTTCGACACCTTGTAGAGTCAGGCCATGCCCTGACGAATTGAGGCTGTTCTGAGGGCAAAGAGCGTGTAACTTAATATTAGGAAGGTGTTCCTAATGTTTTGTACACTGTGTATAATAACCCTATTGGAAATTAAGTCATGTTTATTTCCTTGCATCTTTATTGATTCAGTTTGATTTTACCCAGGAGTGATCTTCATCAAGCCATTACAGTAACATAAATACAAACCGTTAAAATAAGTACAAAAACATTGGTGGCAATTTCCCCTCTAAAACAATACAGTAATTACATTGACATCACCAACAACAACAAAAAGAAAGTAACAACGGCTTTGGATATAGTTGATATTGTTAGTAGTTGATTTTCAACATATTCTTACAATATGGTTGAACCATGTAGTAGATCTAAACTAGCATTCATACAGTTAAGAAACATTCAAGAAAAGCTTATAATATTCACAAGAATAATAATAACAATTGTAATAGTAATAATTTGATTTCTTTAAATATTCACACGCAGTATCTTGGTATGCTGGAATAAACATGAACACATAAAAGCCATACTATTCACATCTAATCGAGTCTACTTTCGGTCTGATCTCCTCAATAGGACATAGTGCAGTAAGTCTGAACCCTACCTAGGGAAGGCAATGTCTTCCTTTGTCTGGCTCTCTAACTCTTTGGGATGCATCCCATTTTGAAAACTGGCACCCTTGCTGATTTGAAAGGGCTGGGTGGGTGAAAGTTATTTCAGCCTTTCTCTGGCCCAAGCCTCTCATTCTTCCACTACTGTACTCTCACTTGCCTCCTATTTTTACATATGAAGTCAGTTTCAGCTCTGTCCTCACTTTTTTCACCTCATTCTTTCTGCTCACTCTTGTCACTTGGTCTTCTCCTCTCCTCCCACTCTTGCGTCATAAAAGCACGATCTTGAAAGTATAAATAATGACAATATCCGAGTAAAGCCAGTGTGTTTCCCGTGTCTCTTTCGCAGACCCCGGAATAAACAGTCATTTTCAAGTAATTTTCTCTGCTGGTGGGGAGGTCTGACACAGCTCAATGCGGACCCCTTGTGTTCATCTTTAGTCACCGCGGACAGTTTGTAGTGCCAGAGAGCCAGCCCACTGGGCACATACTGGTTTAATCAATGTCGTTTCCACATCGTTTCAATGAAATGACGAAGAACCAATGTCGAAGAGACGTTGAAATGACATCTGTGCCTAGTGGGAGGTTCTCCAATATCCCTGAATCTACATTAAGAATCATTCAGAGTTCGACTACATTTCATCTCAAGCCACTTCAGGAAATGAGCTGAAACGGAACCAACCAAACAACTACCAATCAACTACACTACTATTCTCCTAATTTCCTCCTATTAAAAACCACTTTGGATTTTTCATCCACAATTTTCACTTTCCAGACACATCCACTTTCTCATCACAATCCTCTCACACACCTTCTGAGAGAAACATCGCCCCAGAAATGGAAAAGACAAGCACATTCCGCAAAACCTCGCCCCTGATTATCCTCTAAAATATGATTCTGTTTTCCCCGACTTCATGTCCCATTATCATAGACATGCATTTTGGCAAACTACCCTCCAGGTTGGTACCAAGCCTCCCAGAACAATAACATGGTTATTTGCATTCAAACTAGAATGTTATCATCTTGGAACTTTTGGTGCCAATCTTGCTTCCATCTGAGTGTCACTGCTTCCCACCAAGACTGCATGGTAAGCAATGGATACTTTATCATTGACAGGATTGAGTAGTTTAGTTTTAATATTCAGATATAGTGTACTTTGCTTGTAATGTAGTTTATATTGCATTCTATAATGTAGCCTTTCAGTTTGTTTTTCTGTTGTTTTCTTTAATACTGTATCGTATTCAATTATAGTTTGTGTTCATAGTCTAAAACTCTATTGTATTGTTCTCTGCTGTTCAGTTTGCATTGGTTGTTTTAACTGTACAATATGCAATGGTACAGTTTGCGTTGCAGTTCTGTTTTGTAGTTTAATATGTCTTTTGTTGTTTGTAATCAAGTTGATATTCAGTAGAATGGAGCCTCTCTAAATCTCAGTGGACTCTATCCTCTCCAGGCGTGAGGGCCCTGCCCAGGGTGAGGGCAGCTGGAGGAGGGAAGGGGGGCCTTTCTGGTCCTCACAGTGCGGGGGTGAGAGGGTGAGTGCAATGGGGGCAGGGAGAGGGACGGCGGGCAGGGGAGGGAGGGTTGACAGGGCTGGTGGTGGGGGAGGGGAGCTGGAAGATGGGGAGGGGGTAAGTTTGGTCCCCAGCTGTCCCACCTGTTGCTCTAGAGCCTGGTTTTTCTGTAGAGTCTCCACATAGCTGACCTGAAGCTGCGCCTGGTATTTCAGCACACGCTCCTTCTCGTCAATCCAGGTGTGTCGCTCCTGGTCAAAACTGTGGGCTTGGAGCTCTCTCTGCTGACGTTCTAGACGTAAGGCCCCCTGGAGCTGTTCCAGCTGCTCACGCAGGTTCCCTGATTCCTCCCACTGGGCCTCCTGGCGCTGCTGCTGCTGCTGGGCCTCCTGACGCAAGTAGGCTTCCTGACGAAGTTGAGCTTCCTTACGCAGTTGGGATTCCTGGTGGAGATGAGCCTCCTGACGGAGATGGGCCTCCTGGCGTGGCTGCATGTCACACCACTGGGCCTCTTCACGCTGCTGCCTCTCCTGTCTCTGTGTCTCTTGCCTCTGGGCTTTTGCCTCATCACTCTGAAAGCTGAGCAGGGCATCTGAGGTGTGGGTAAGGGGGGTGGATGAGGGCTCAGTGGGGGTGCGGAGGCAGTAGAGAGCCCCCCAGGGGGGGAGTAGCCCTCCTGCTGTTAGGGTTTGTGTTATTGCAGGATCAACCGCTCCGCCCAGCTCCCCCAGAGTTCGTTTAAGACCCAGAACCTCAGCCTCAAACACACCCAGCTTCTCCCTCAGGATAGACACCTGGCAAAGAGAAGGAGGATTTAGTGTGCATTAGTGCTGTCTCTGAGCTTTTTGTGGTTGGTTCACTGTTTTCAATTTTGATTATTTGGCTTGAATGCTGTAACACACAATAAAACAATTCGAAAAAGTCCCATGATGGTATTACTGCATATCACTTAATAACCATAATTTATTCATAGTACTTATAAAAACAAACAGTTGTTGTGCATATTACATTTGTTTTATTTGATTCCAAGTCATCATCTCATCTCTATAGAGTAGTGCTGAGAGATTCGTGCTTTTTGAGGTTGGTTCGGTATAAAGAAATATTGAAACATTTTAAAATAATCCCGGTTTTCAATTTTGGTTAAATTATTTTGGTTGAATACTGTAACAACACAGAATAAAACAATTAATACAAGTCCAATGATGGTAGTGACTGGGTTTCAAAGTGTCGGAAACTTTCTGGTAAATTTCCCTGAATTTTTCCAGAAATTGTCCATGGGAAGTTAAGCCCGGGCAATTCTAGGTTTTGTGGCATATTTTGGTTAAACTATCCCCAATTCAATGGAATTGCAACCCCCTGCATGCACAGTGCACTCTTCCATCACATGTACAGCTGATTCTCAAGATCTTGCACACTAATGAGATGCTATTGAGCCCACACTACTACACTGTCTGAGTCAAGGACTACATGCTTTCTGATAAATTTTGATTACAATACTGGGTGGGGTGAATATATTTTATATATTTATTAACTAGTAAATAGTAGAATACAGAAAAGTGTGTTTAAATCATTTCTAACTTGTTAACAATTTCTGCTAGTTAGTTTTTGCTACCATGTGGGTTTTAGCTTGCTTGAGCCTGCTAACTGAGGAGTGTTAATTCACCTGTTTCCATACATGTTTCATTTTAAAACATTTATCTTACAAAGGAGTTGTTTAATCTTACTGCTTAACTATTTATCTGTACATGGAATTGTATTTGTTTTTTATTACCATTTTTTCCCTAATCTTTACAGGAAAATGCAACGGGCACTATCTGATGTGTGGAGACATTTCACTGCAGCTAATGTTGAAGGAAAAGCTGTGTACATTTGCAAATACAGTGCCAAATCATATGTGAAGAATGCAACAAAGATGCAGACTCATCTGGCCAAGTGCATAAAGTTCCCTCAGCGCTCACAACAAGCAACCTCTGACAAAAGTCCCTCTACTTCTATTTGAGGTGAAAATTATGACCTTATCGATAGCAATAGTTCATGGTCCTCCTGGAATTATAAGTTTTTTTGACTCACTGGAGGAACGTAGTCAGAGAAATGCTGATAAATGTCTTGCTCGAGCTGTGTATGCAACTATGCAACTCTGATGCTCACAGGCAATGTGTACTGGAAGAGATTTCTGAATGTTCTTCGCCCAGCATACACCACTCCAACCAGACATGCTTTATCTACTCATTTGCTGGGTGCAGAGTTCAACAGAGTTCAAGTGAAGGTCAAGCAAATCATAGAGAAAGCAGACTATTACAATCATCTCTGATGGGTGGTCGATTGTTCGTTGGCAAGGAATAATTAACTACATCATCTCCACCACTCAACCAGTATTCTACAAGAGCACAGACACAAGGGACAACAGACACACCAGTCTCTACATTGCAGATGAGCTGAAGGCAGTCATCAATGACCTTGGACCACAGAAAATATTTGCACTAGTGAAAGACAATGCTACAAACATGAAGGCTGCTTGGTCTAAAGTGGAGGAGTCCTATCCTCACATCACACCCATTGGCTGTGCTGCTCATGGATTAAATCTGCTCAAGGGCATCATGGCATTGAAAACAATGGATACACTCTACAAGAGAGCCAAGGAAATGGTTAGGTATGTGAAGGGTCATCAAGTTATAGCAGCAATCTACCTCACCAAGCAAAGTGAGAAGAATAAGAGCATCACATTGAAGCTGCCCAGCAACACCCGTTGGGGTGGTGTTGTCATCATGTTTGACAGTCTCCTGGAGGGGAAGGAGTCTCTCCAAGAAATGGCCATATCACAGTCTGCCGATATGGACAGCCCCATCAAGAGGATCCTCCTGGATGATGTATTTTGGAAGATAGTGGTAAGCAGCCCGAAACTCCTGAAACCTATAGCAGTAGCCATTGCACGACTTGAGGGAGACAATGCCATCCTGTCTAATGTTCAGACTCTGCTTGCAGATGTAAGAGAAGAAATCCGTACTGCCATGCCCACGTCACTGTTGCTCTAAGCAGAGGAAACTGTAGTTCTGAAAAACATCAAAAAGCGTGAAGACTTATGCCTGAAGCCCATACACACCGCAGTGTACATGTTGGACCCCAAGTATGCTGGCAAGAGCATCCGGTCTGTTGCAGAGATCAACAAGGCCTATGGTGTCATCACTACTGTGTCTTGCCACCTTGGCCTGGATGAGGGCAAGGTTCTTGGCAGTCTGGCGAAGTACACTTCCAAGCAAGGGCTTTGGGGATGGAGATGCAATATGGCAGTCGTGCCAACATATCTCATCAGCCACCTGGTGGAAGGGACTTTGTGAATCTGAGGTTCTTTCTCCTGTTGCCTCCATCATCCTCCAAATCCCACCAACATCAGCTGCCCCCGAGCGCAACTGGTCCTTGTTTGGGAACACACACACCAAAGCAAGCAACAGGCTGACCAATTCAAGTGTTGAAAAATTGGTGGCCACCCGGGCAAATTTGAGGCTTTTTGAGCCTGACAATGAGCCATCCTCAACAAGGTTGGAAAGTGACAGTGAAGATGAGGCTTCAGAGTCTGATGTTCAAGAGGTGGACATTGAGGAGGTCCAGGGAGAAGACATGGAAGCCTGAGAGGCAGACAACCCAAGCTTTAGTTTCTAGACTATCATTTTACATATGTATGTTAAAAACGTTTTTGGGAGATGCAATGGATCATTGGGGATCATTCAATATTCCCTTTCTTTTGTTGTTCAGTGAAATCATCCCATGTGAAGAGTCAACTCATTTAATTAAAGTTAAATTCGTAACTAAATAGTTTTTAAAATTTATATCGGAAGGATTTAATCATTTGCAATTATGTCTACTTATGAGAAGGTAAAATGTTTATGTTTCTGTCTTCATATGATATGGTAAATATATCCAATGCAAAAAACATCGATATTTAAATGGTATTAATATTAATTTGCATTTTTTTCCGTTAATTCCCATATATTCCCGTTAATTCCCATATATACCCGTTAATTCCCATGGAAAGTTTCCACCTCTGAATATTCCCCAAAATGTGCAACCCTAGTAGTGACTGCCCATTACTGGTTACTACCATCATTTATTCAGTTTTACTTAAATAAAATTGTTGTGTATAGTACATTTGTTTTATTCGTTGACTTTATTATATCATTCCAATTCATCATCTCATCTCTATAGAGCTGCTGCCTATTCTGTCTGACAAAATCACTGTTTTGTAGTTCTTCAAAGTAAATAAGGCATACTTTTAAGACTGCTGAATACCAACTATCAATCACTTAGAGCATGTACTTTCAGGTACAGACACTTCGCGAAGCAACAGCTGCTCTATATATCACCTCACGATCACACATTCTTCTGTCCCTCTCCGTGTCTGCACCACACGAACCTAATTTAGTAGGCGTAAATGAAACGCAGACCGGACAAGTAGATGCGCAATGGATTATGGTTATTGTAAATAATTACGACGTTTTATGCACTAAACTATGTAGAATATTGTCCTGTTGGAAACAACAACTCCCTACTACATCGCACTGTTAAGTTTGGATCTCATTTGTCACTAAAGGAACTGTGCCATGTGCACATTGAGCTCACAGAAAAATAAATAAATAAATGGAATTCAAATAATTGAACTGACGTCGGTCAATTAGTGTTTAATCACTCAGCACTAGTGTGCATATACTGCATGTATGTGTGTGGTCCGGTTTCATTTTGATCCCTAACTCTAAAACAACAGGATATCCCATCTAGTGTCACGTATTTGTGTCATCAGAAATGTGACTTACAGGTTTGTATGTGTATAGCTACCTCAGTCAGCGTCCTCCTCAGCTCTCCCTGGCAGCGCTCCAGCTCCAGGCTCTTGTTGGTGTAGGAGTCCTTGAGGCCCAGCATGACCTCCTCCCGGTCTCTCAGCTGAGCGTTGGCCTCTTTCAGCTGACCCCTGAGGGCCACCATCTCTCCCGCCCGCTGGGTCACCTCCACCTGGCTCTCCCTCAGCTGCTGCTTCAGCAGGGAGATCTCCCCCGCTTTCTGACATACCTGGACCACACAGCAGGGAAAGCATATAGTATAGTAAGGTAGAGCTGCAGTGTTATGGGGCTGTTCATACCGACGCACCATGCACAAACACACACATACACACACACACCACCACACGACACACACCTCCCACTTGGTCTCCTCCAGGCGTGGCAGTATGTCGGCCTGTTCCTTCTTGAAGTCCAGACACTTCCTCTCCAGCTCTTCTCTCTGGGCCAGCAAGGCAGGCATCTCCTCCTGCAGGCGCCGCTTGTCCTGCGACAGACGGGTGATCTGGGCCTGCAGGGCATTCTGGGAGCGCTGGGCGCGGCGCGTCACCTGTACACAGAGGAAGAGACGAACAACATTTGGTGGATTCTTATTGGTTAATGCCGCTGTGGAATGTGTGGTCACCTGCTGCAGGCGGGAGGCATAGTTCTGTCGCAGCTCTTCCATCTGTCTCTCCCACACGCGCTGCTTCTCCTCAAAAACCTGGACGATGGCTGCCTCGCTCTGGTCCAAGTTACGATGCATGTGCTGCACCTGGGAGAGGGGAGGAGAGGAGAGAGAGCTCAGGAGAGGAGGGAAGGATTGTTGGCACTGACCGAAGCGATGATAATTGCTACATCCATCTACTAAAATAAATCCCCCTTGACCACAAAATGACCTTTCACCTCTCACCTCTTGCTCCTTCTCCCAGAGCCGGTCCTCCAGGTCTTGGATGACGTCATCAGAGGAAGGCGAGGGGCGAAGGGGTGCTGGGGTGTCCCCCAGGTGGCTCAGCCTCTGATAGGATGAGGAGCTCTTTCCTGAAGAGGAGTGGCCACTGTCCGAGGCACTCAGCCCATTCTGGAATAGTCTCACATAGATTCATATACAGTCCACACTGGACTGGTACCAAACTGGATAGGTGCAGATACCCAGAGCAAGTAAAAACAATGTATATGAATTGCTGCTGGTAAACTGCACTACGCTAAAAGTATGTTAACGCTTATCAAATATGAACTCATTCGGAGTCGACTGCAGTGTCTGTAATTATGTTCAAAAGACCCTACCCACCTGGTAGCCTGGTTTCTCCAGCTTGTCCTGAGCCGCTGCAGCTCCAGCGGTGGTCCCCAGTCTGTTGATATGGCTGGTAGAAGCACTGAGAGTACCCAGGGCCGCTGGGGGCACATAGCCCGACCTAGAGCCTGTGTAGGTGGGCAGGCTGGTCAAGGAGTTTCTCCCCGAATCTGACATCCCCCCCTGGACCCCTCCTGCTCCCTCACCCCCTCCTGCTCCCTCTGCCCGGCAGCTGCCTCTTCCTGGGCTGTCCTGGTCTAGAATGAGGGCCTCTGGAACTGCCCCTGGTTCTCCTCCCCCTGCTCCTCCTTCTCTACGCCCCCCCGCACCCCTACCCTCACCACTAGTGGTTTGGCCTATGAGGTTCTGCATGGAGTGAAAGCTTTTGGGAACCACTGGTTTAAAGGCAGAAGGACGAACCAGCCCGGAGTTGTTCTAGAGAGTTGAAGGGAAAGGGGGAGGAAGGAGAGAGAGATTTGGGTAAAGAGCGATACGGGTAGAGATGGTTATAAAGAAACAGGAGAGGAAACTGTTAGCAAAACAACACATTAAAGGGGAATAACAGCAAATTTCTATGTTCCTAAACCCCCCTCGTTATTGGACTGTCTGTCAAAGTGCGAACCTCTCTCACTCAGAGAGAGCGAGGTAGAGACAGAGCAATGTCACAGGGTTATACAGCCCCCACTCACTGCAGCGCTAGAGAAAACTTTGTGGAATAACGCAAATCTACGAAAAATATAAACGTTCTGTCACAGCAAAAATAGTACATTTGGGAAGTCCAATCGATTGTGAGATATGTCATATATGTTTTATGTGATACATTTGGGTCGCTGGTTCACAATTGTACCTTTTCTGAGATCTCTGCCAAGCAAAGAGGAAAGGGGCCGACCTAATCCCGCCTCACACTTTAAGCTTGCAACTCCATTGGACATAATTTAACCTGCCTGTCAACATTGTCCATCTTCCCTCTCTGACTGTAGGCCACATCCCTCGTTGTATGGTGTGATCAGATCATTACAGCAAAGTATATTTACTAAAATGAGTGGGAAAGACTACTGAGTGTGCAACATAACGTCCACTTCCTAGGATGACACATATGGGCTAAAAGGCTCATTTATGTAACAAATGCTTAATTACATTGTAACTTTTCTACAGTAGCCAGCTGACAGCAAACATATCATTGGAAAAAAAATTGTGCAGATATAATAGATACAGTAGATACAGTATGTGATTGATGCTCATTGGGGTAGATCAAATATGATTTATTTACATTTATTATGAGCCTACATTTACAAATTGGTAGAATAATGACAATAATTGACAAAAATTATGCAGGAGATTCTGTTTGCAAACAGGGACAAATTGCCTTCCTCGAGCGAGCAAGAGAATGTGAAAATGTAGGCTAATTTTATAAAATGAAAAAGTATTCTTACAGCCTATGTTTGCATCAAACATGCATCAAATACCCTACTCCTTCAAAGTCGTGCATTGTTTATTTATAGCATATGTGATGAATAATGATCACTGCAAATCAACAGCTGCAGTGTTGCTCATTGGATTACCCCATATCATGGA
Organism: Salvelinus alpinus; assembly: GCF_045679555.1. NCBI lineage: Eukaryota > Metazoa > Chordata > Actinopteri > Salmoniformes > Salmonidae > Salvelinus > Salvelinus alpinus. The sequence goes on from NC_092090.1 coordinate 62,783,547, forward strand.
AAAGGCTATGTACAAGTTTATAAAGACAAAAGGCAGACACATGGAATTATTTGATTTGGATGGATGGTTGACATGACAGAAAGCTAGGTGGATATTTTCTTATCTAAAATGTGGGTGAAACGCCTCCCGAGTGGCACAGCGGTCTAAGGCACTGCATTGCAGTGTTGCGCCACCACTACAGCCTGAATTTGATCCCAGACTGTGTCACAACCAACCGGGATCGGGAGTCCCATAGGGCGGCACACAATTGGTCCAGCGTCATCCGGGTTAGGGGAGGGTTTGGCCGGGGAGGCTTTACTTGGCTCATTGCGCTCTAGCGACACCTTGTGGCGGCCCGGGCGCCTGCAGGCTGACTTCAGTCGTCAGTTGAACTGTGTTTTCTCCGACACATTGGTGCGGCTGACTTCCGGGTTAAGCGAGCGGGTGTTAAGAAGCACGGTTTGGCGGGTCATGTTCGGCAGGACGCATGACTTGACCTTCACCTCTCCCGAGCCCGTTGGGGAGTTGCAGTGATGAGACAAGATCGTAATATCGGGAAATTGGGGAGAAAAAAAGGAGGTAAAATTACAAAAAATATATTAAAAGAATAAATACAAATTTGGGTGAAACTTTGCTTCAGCTGTGTGGTTTCGCTTACGGGACTCGAGCCTGGATATACTCAGAACTGGTAAAAACCTTATATATTCCAAAATTCTAACAAAATACACCAGCAACATAATTTAGATAAAGGTTGTGATCAGTGTTTCTGATGAGATCGACAATTGGCTTCTATTGTATTTGTGTGGCTACAATACCATCTTTAGTGCACAGCATTTTCTGATTGGTTTCCAAAGCATTGAAAAAGACAAATTAAATAGGCTACTACTGAGGGGTGTTGTGTTGGGTCGGGTGATGTGCTAAAGTCTGATTTAGGCTATTTTGAAAACTGCCGGTGTTTTTTATGAGGAGCCCCTTCGTGCGTGTGTTGTTGCATGAGTTAGCTGCTGTTACCGCCTTGCTTGGCAGAGATCTCAGAAAAGGTAAAATAGTGAACCAGTGACCCAAATTATGACATAAAATGTATATGCCATATCTCACAATAGACTGGACTTGCCGAATTGGCAGAGATCTCAGAAAAGGTAAAATAGTGAACCAGTGACCCAAATTATGACATAAAATGTATATGCCATATCTCACAATAGACTGGACTTGCCGAATGGAGTATTTTCCCTGTGACAGAACTAAGTTCTATCTAGAGCTGAAGTGAGCGTTTTCTCCGAGTGACCGAGGTGTGCACTTTGATTTTCGAAATGTGCCGTTATTCTCCTTTAAAGCCTTTACGTCAATGTCTTAAATTAGTAAACACTAGAAATCATTATGAAGTACTATGGCAATATATATTTGTAAGACCTTTTCACCATGTCAAATTCTATTTCATCAGCTGTTATAAGATAGTCAAGTAATTATACAACAGTGTAATTATAAAGTCTTTATGTAACTGCAATGATATAAGGATACAGCAGAGTATGTGTGTCCCATGCAGGAATCAAACCCACACAACCCTGGTTTTGCTGTAATCTAATTGTGAACTAACTCACTATACCAATAAGCCACATGACCCTAGCTACAAACATACTTGTTTGAGAAAAGGAACATACCTGCTCTAGTTTGCCAGAGACAGGCAGGATTTGGGGTGGGTTGTGGTTTGGAGGGTTGTTGTGATTGTCTGTATTGGTCCCTCCAGTGTCTCTTTGTTGGTGGGGGGTCATCCCAGTACCAATATCATTCTCCCCCAGTCCCACCAAGTTACTGCATACATCCAGACTCACAACCCCTCCTCGTGGCTCTCTTTCCCTCTCTCTCTCAACCCTCTCTCTTGTCCTCTCTACCCTCTCTCTCTCCCGCTCTCTATCCCTCTCCCTCTCTACCCTGTCTCTATCCCTCTCTGTCCTCTCCTTTTCTCTTTCCCTCTCCCACTCCCTTTCTCTCTCCCTCTCTGCACTCTCCCTTTCCCTCTCTTTCTCCCACTCTCTACTCTCCCTATCCTCTCTACTCTCCCTTTCCCTCCCTCCACTCTCCCGCTCCCTCCTTCCTGCTCCGTTTCCGTATCCCACCCCTGTATCCCCCCGGTCACAGTTGGATGCAGTTGTAGCGGTACGGTCCGTGTCAGAGTCCGGGGGCCGGTCTTTCCCAGTTGCGGTCCCAATACTAATACTTCCTCGTTCTTCACTAGACGCAGTTCCCTCGGAGGCTGTCGCTGGGGGGAGTCGTTCGGTGCTGCAGCTACGGTCGGCGGGGCAACGGCGAGACAGGGGCGGAGCGCGAGGCAGGGTGGTCCTAGTGCCCACGGACTTCATGGCAAACTCCTGTTCCCCTGCCACTCCACTACCCACACTGCCCATGACGAAGGGTCAGGGGTGAGGGGTTAGAGGGGACAGAGAGTCACTCAGCCTCACACACTGGGAAGCAGTGTGGGTCATCAAGGGCTAAAGGAGGCACTGGAGGCACACACACTGAGGCGGAGGAGGAGGAAGAGAGAGAGAAGTTAATAATGTGCTCTTCATAAGTACCCTCATGCAAATAGACTGTTCATCCAGATGGTAGCAGAAGGCAGAGGCAGTAATATTCACAATGACGTCTATGAAAGAGGTTGGATCATCTGTCTAAACAATTATACTACACAGTGAAATACAAGGTGTAAAAATATAACAGTTCCGGTCAAATGGTGTTGTAGTACATTGGTTCGTCCTTTAAAAGTTGCAGCCTACTGCAGCATAGCTTGCGTGGTGCCGCAGAATTCTATGGCAGGTTATTTAAGTGCCAACCACTGGTACCACTAGTTAGTGCTAGTTTGACCAGAAGAGGGCATCTTTGAGATGCATTTGATAGCCTTCAATAGTGGCTGTACTAGAGAATTGAAAACCTTTTTTTGTAAGAACATAGTATATGGGAGTGATTTTAACAAATGTTGCTTAATTAATTTGCTTAATATTATGGTGTTTCTATTACAAGAAAAACGAAAAACCCTCTGGGTTTCCATTAGGATGGAATGGAAAATATGGCCCTGTACAATGTGACGGTCGGGAGTAGGCTACAGTACTTGGCTATTTAGCTAAAGAATCCCTGTGTTGTGCGGGCATGTGGGAGACTGGGGTTCAATTCCCCAACAGGGAGGAAGGAGTAGGCTGTCCTTGTAAATAAGATTATTTTCTTAACTGACTTGCCTAGTTAAATAAAGGTTACACTAAGAGCATAACATTTCTACACCCTAATTTTATAATTCTAGTCTAACCAATACCCAAACGGAGATTCAGTGAAAATAAAAATCTCATTGATTTATCAAGACCAGTCCCCATGCTTGTCTCAGAGCAGCGCGAAACGGTGCTAAAATAGTTGTAGGCTATTGCTTCAAGTCCTATTGCTTCTAACTGCAATATGCTCTTTAAATAAATAAGACCTACACCACTTTTAACAGCACATTACTCAACACTAGTGAGACTCATGTTGCCTACGGTAGGCCTACAGTATATCGAAAAATATGACGTGACTCTCTGCCAATAATTACATAGAGGATTGGAGGATTCTAAATTAAACCCAAAAGCTGCCTCATGGGTCTCCCGGTGGCGGCCGGCACGGGTATCTGTAGCAACGCATTTTGCATTGCGATGCGGTGACTTAGACAGATGCGCCACTGTATCACAAAGTATCAAAATAGAGAGAGGTGTTGGTCAAGGTATATTGTCATGCTAATAGCCCAAATGGGTTATTATAATACTGTACATGGTGTCCAGGTCAGGATAACCAAAACATTTCTTTGTTATAGACTATCAGAAAGAATGTTGGTACTTATTTATTTTGATCCAAAGCCATGAATGAGCGAGTCACTCAGCTTTATGTAGGTGCCACTATATGTAGGTGCCGCCAAGTTAATAAACAGATCACTGACCATTTCGAATCCCACCGTACCTTCTCCGCTGTGCAATCCGGTTTCCGAGCTGGTCACGGGTGCACCTCAGCCACGCTCAAGGTACTAAACGATATCATAACCGCCATCGATAAAAGACAGTACTGTGCAGCCGTCTTCATCAACCTGGCCAAGGCTTTCGACTCTGTCAATCACTGTATTCTTATCGGCAGACTCAACAGCCTTGGTTTCTCTAATGACTGCCTCGCCTGGTTCACCAACTACTTCTCAGACAGAGTTCAGTGTATCAAATCGGAGTGCCTGTTGTCCGGACCTCTGGCAGTCTCTATGGGGGTACCACAGGGTTAAATTCTCGGGCCGACTCTTTTCTCTGTATATATCAACGATGTCGTTCTTGCTGCGGGTGATTCCCTGATCCACCTCTACGCAGACGACACCATTCTGTATACATCTGGCCCTACTTTGGACACTGTGTTAACAAACCTCCAAACAAGCTTCAATGCCATACAACACTCCTTCCGTGGCCTCCAACTGCTCTTAAACGCTAGTAAAACTAAATGCATGCTTTTCAACCGATCGCTGCCCGCACCCGCCCGCCCGACCAGCATCACTACTCTGGACGGTTCTGACTTAGAATATGTGGAAAACTACAAATGCCTAGGTGTCTGGCTAGACTGTAAACTCTCCTTCCAGACTCATATTAAACATCTCCAATCCAAAATTAAATGTAGAATCGCCTTCCTATTTCGCAACAAAGCCTCCTTCACTCACGCCGCCAAACATACCCTCGTAAAACTGACTATCCTACCGATCTTCGACTTCGGCGATGTCATTTACAAAATAGCCTCCAACACTCTACTCAGCAAACTGGATGCAGTCTATCACATTGCCATCCGTTTTGTCACCAAAGCCCCATATACCACCTACCACTGTATGCTCTCGTCGCCAGACCCACTGGCTCCAGGTCATCTATAAGTCTTTGCTAGGTAAAGCTCTGCCTTATCTCAACTCACTGGTCACGATAACAACACCCACCTGTAGCACGCGCTCCAGCAGGTATAACTCACTATTCATCCCCAAAGTTAACACCTCCTTTGGCCGCCTTTCCTTTAATTTCTCTGCTGCCAATGACTGGAACAAATTGCAAAAATCTCTGAAGTTGGAGACTTTTATCTCCCTCACTAACTTTAAACATCAGCTATCTGAGCAGCTAACCGATCGCTGCAGCTGTACACAGCCCATCTGTAAATAACCCACCCAATCTACCTACCTCATCCCCATATTGTTTATATGTACTTTTTTGCTCTTTTGCACACAAGTATTTCTACTTGCACATCATCATCTGCACATCTATCACTCCAGTGTTAATTAGCTAAATTGTAATTACTTCGCTACTATGGCCTATTTATTACCTTACCTCCTCACGCCATTTGCACATACTGTATATAGACTTTTTTTTCTATTGTGTGTACGTTTATTTATTCCATGTGTAACTCTGTGTTGTTGTTTGTGTCGCACTGCTTTGCTTTATCTTGGCCAGGTCGCAGTTGTAAATGAGAACTTGTTCCCAACTGGCCTACCTGGTTAAATAAAGGTGAAATATATATATATATATTTTTTTAAATGACTGTGCCATCAACTTGATAATATATAACAATATTTTGGAGGTAATTTTGTTTTCAAAAAAACTAAAGTGAGCGATTGTAATCTGAATAATGGCCAAAATAATATTTGTATGGGCAAAAACATTTATTTCTGTTTTTAGAGGGAGAGAAACGCTGGGCCAATTGTGCTCTGCCCTATGGGACTGGACGATTGGATGTGATACATAATAATAATACATTTTGTTGTATTATTTGTTTGGTCTTTTCTGGTAGATTAAACTGAAATTGCAACCAATCACGGCCGGTTGTGATACAGCCAACCTAACTAAGAAATACAATTGACGATAGAATTATCCCCCTACCCTCCTTCTAGGCAGGTCTATTGTCCAACTACTTGCTAATAGCCATAATGGCACTGTAGTACGTGACTGTGTGTGTTTGAAAAAGTATTTTCCAGTAATCAACCATTTGTTTACCTTTATTAGACAACTCTGTTCCAATATTTCTGTAATTCAGTGATATTTATTCCCATAGTAATTCATTATGGATCCATAACTAAATAAACATCGGCTTCTGAAAGAGTATTTTTGATCATTATTTAATTAACGAAAGCATAAAGATGCCATTATTAGTTACATTGTTTTAGTTTGACTAAGAACAGACTGGCACTAAGAACAGCGGGAACGTTTCCCTAGTCAGCTCCATTACAGTGACCCTTACACTGTTGCTCTGTGCTACCCAGTGTGGCTGGGTGGGGATCCACCCCCCCTCCCCCTCCCTTCCCCATGGGCTAGGTCCATCTTCTGTGCGCGGCACTGCGGCCCGTCCCATGCCCCCTGCCCTCGTGCCTTGAACCTTGCGTGCTTTCAGTAGATACAGCTGGAGAAATGCAAGGCAATCCCATTGTGCGTCACTCGGGAGCCATGACCAATATGACCAATATATATTGTCCTGCTAATAACAGGGTTAATAATATATCAATGAGAATATCCAAGGGGCTTTTATATCATTCAAAATGAATAATAATCGCTTTATTTAAAAAATAACAATATTTTGGAGAATATTTCATATAACGTAAAATGAGTGAGAAAAAAAGCCATTCTTGAACATCGGGTGACATTGTTACTAATTTGTAAATAAAGCCAGTTTGCTATTTAGAATTATTTATTTATATCACGTTTCAGGTAAGACCCAGATGCAGACAATGTCGAATTAACAACAGTTTATTAATCCAACAGGGGCAGGCAAAAGACAGGTCAAGGCAGGCAGGGGCGCAGTAATCCAGATAGGTGTGGCAAAGGTACAGGACGGCAGGCAGGCTCAGGGTCTGGGCAGGCAGAAAACTTGAAAACAGGAACAATCGAGAGATAGGAACAGAGGGGAAAACGCTGGTAGGCTTGACAAAACAAAACGAACTGGCAACAGACAAACAGAGAACACAGGTATAAATACACAGGGGATAATGGGGAAGATGGGCGACACCTGGAGGGGGGTGGAGACAATCCAAAAAAGGCGAAACAGATCAGGGTGTGACAATTTCTGTTTTTAGAGGGAGAGAAACCAAAAACCTACAGTCGTCTCATGAGTCTCCCAGTCAAGGCCGGCACGGGTATTGAACCAGCATCAACACAGCTTGCACTGTTATGCAGTGTCTTAGACCGTTGCGCCACTCAGGTGCTGTACAACGTGACCGGTCGGGAGTGGGCTACACTACTACAGTAAGAGCAAAATAATTCTAATAAAATAAAATAATAAAAACCTTAGTGTAACTACAGTTTTAGTAAGTAATACTGAAGTCGTGCACAATTATCAGTTTCTATTTAGGTTTATGTCACCCATTCATTGTCAGTTAGAGAGACAGTAGGCCCCAAAAGCATAATCAGTGCTCTAACTCCCCCTTGTGCTGGTCTGGAACAATGAAGTGGTGACGCAGGGTACCGTACTAAACCATAAATTACCTCTAAGTACCGCAGCATAATCGCAAATATTTTAGTGGAGCAACCACTGTATGCAACATCCTATATTTATTTTGCCTTTATTTAACCAGGTAAGACATTGAGAACACATTCTCTTTTACAATAACGACCTGACCAAGATTGAGCAATAAACTGTGCAGAAAAGCAAACATTCAGTTACTATTCAGGTTGTTTCTGAACTTATAAATGACTTACGTGTGCAACATGTGTGTGTGTGTGAATGGCTGTGTGTGTGTGTGTGTGCGGATCTTTGTGCAGCTTGAGTGGGCGATTAGGCCCTGCCTACAAGGCAGTGAGTGAGAGGGCGGCAAAGAGGTATGTGCTCTTATGAAGTGTGGTTGTGTGTGTGTAGGTACACAATTGTTGACAGCTACATCAGGTTACATCTGGCTACTCTTGCACCTTTCAATCTGCAATGAAATTTAGATGGCGCGATTGCTGCAAAAGAGTGTAGGAGTATAGGCCTATATAGCCTTTTCTTCTCACTAACTCTCCCCTGTCGTCAAGACATTACAGACAGTAATGTGTGACGGTATACAGTATTCAACAGTACCCTCAATGCATTGACATGACAGAGGAAGAGAAGAAGAGAAAAAAAAGAGAGAGAGAGAGAGAGAGAGAGAGAGAGAGAGAGAGAATGAGTCGCTCCTGCCAGATAGGCTATAACCCCCACTCCATGTCCTTCTACACTATTTAATTCCACTCGGGTAAGCTATAGTAGCAGCCTAACTAACACACTGTCTCTCTACTGACATGGTCTCCTCTACTCTCACCCATGATTCTATCCACATCTCTCATCCCTCCCACCTTCTCTCTCCATCCCAACGTGACTATATCAGGATTCGAATCGCACAACTGCGTTTCCTGAAACATGAACAGTTATTATTAGATTGAAATGATTATAGTTGAAGTCAAATAACACGTATTTGTCATTGTCTGAGACGCTTTGATGTAGCCTGGGATACCGTATCGAACCATTACATCCCGTATGCCCTGTCTATAACATAGCCTACTCACTGTTTTCACCACCACCGTTGGTTTCGAGACACGACGATCGTAACAGCCGTTTATCCGTTAAACATACCCTTGGCCCCGTTCCGGTCGGTTCTGAAGGATAATGAAATGTTGTCAGTGGATGTTTTTTCCCCGATAATAGTCGCAGTCGGTGTCGTATTGATGATGGAGGCAGCGGAAGACGCGACTATCAGCTGTAACCAAACAACCCAGACACGCCCCTTCTTCTGCACGACAGAAACGCCCCTTTTTGCGCCACTCAACCATACAGGAGCAAAGGATATAGGCTACTGTCATCATCTATCAATCAAAAGTATTGGAAATAGATGAAATCATATTTTCGACCACCTATAGTCCTATATATACAATTTGTCTGGGATGGCGCAGTCTAAGGAAATTGGCAATATATTCCTACCAGTATCATTGACTCTAGGTGCATAAAGTAATTTGTGGTGTAACAGTATGTTGAAGAGAGAAAGTCAGAGAAAGTCAAGAGAGAAACTCAAGTCAACACTCAGACTGAGACATGGACAGTGTTCATCAAGATGTCATGGCTGTTAAGAGGCTGTCCATACTGCTACACGGTTGAGAGGTTAATTGCTGTGTTCATAACACCTCGTAAATGTACAAATACCAGCATACCACTGGGAATAATCCACTTGAAGGCCCCTCCAACTAGAAAGTAATGGGAAATTCGTGCCATCGTGGGAGCCCCACCCATAGAGAACGATAGAGGCCTCTAGTGGCAAAAATGCAATTTTAGCATGGGCAGTGCCACTGAGGGCTTCCACCATGCTTCCGACATTTTAGTAGTGAACTGGGGAGGGATTTCTATGAGTTGTAGCCTCCATGCGCTGCCCATGCAGTCACAGATTATATAATGCACACAACTTGTCCAATCCTCCCCCATTTCTCCTTCACCCAAATCCAGATAGCTGATGTTCTGAAAGAGCTGCAAGATCTGGACCCCTACAAATCAGCTGGGCAAGACAATCTGGACCTTCTCTTTCTAAAATTATCCGCGGCAATTGTTGCAACCCTTATTACTAGCCTGTTCAACCTCTCTTTCGTATCGTCTGAGATTACCAAAGATTGGAAAGCTGTAGAGGTCATCCCCCTCTTCAAAAGGGGAGACACTCTAGACCCAAACTGTTACAGACCTATATCTATCCTACCCTTTCTAAGGTCTTCGAAAGCCAAGTTAACAAACAGATCACCGACCATTTCGAATCCCACCGTACCTTCTCTGCTATGCAATCTGGTTTCCGAACTGGTCATGGGTGCACATCAACCACACTCAAGGTCCTAAACGATATCATAACCGCCATCAATAAAAGACAATACTGTGCAGCCGTCTTCATCGACCTGGCCAAGGCTTTCGACTCTGTCAATCACCACATTCTTATCGGCAGACTCAACAGGCTTGGTTTCTCAAATGACTGCCTCGCCTGGTTCACTAACTAATTCTCAGACAGAGTTCAGTGTGTCAAATCAGGGGGCCTGTTGTCCGGACCTCTGGCAGTCTCTATGGGGGTGCCACAGGGTTCAATTCTCGGGCCGACTCTTTTCTCTGTATACATCAATGATGTCGCTCTTGCTGCTGGTGATTCTCTGATCCACCTCTACGCAGACGACACCATTTTGTATTCTTCTGGCCCTTCTTTGGACACTGTGTTAACTAACCTCCATTACAACTCTCCTTGCGTGGCCTCCAACTGCTCTTAAATGCAAGTAAAACTAAATGCATGCTCTTCAACCGATCGCTGCCCGCACCTGCCCGTCCGTCTAGCATCACTACTCTGGATGGTTCTGACTTAGAATATGTGGACAACTACAAATACCTAGGTGTCTGGTTAGACTGTACACTCTCCTTCCAGACTCACATTAAGCATCTCCAATCCAAAATGAAATCTAGAATCGGATTCCTATTCTGCAACAAAACATCCTTCACTCATGCTGCCAAACATACCCTCGTAAAACTGACTATCCTATCGATGCTTGACTTTGGCAATGTCATTTACAAAATAGCCTCCAACACTCTACTCAGCAAATTGGATGCAGTCTATCACAGTGCCATCCGTTTTGTCACCAAAGCCCAATATACTGCCCACCACTGCGACCTGTATGCTCTCGTTGGCTGGCCCTCGCTTCATATTCGTCACCAAACCCACTACTGGCTCCAGGTCATCTATAAGTCTTTGCTAGGTAAAGCCCCGCCTTATCTCAGCTCATTGGTCACCATAGCAGCACCCACCCGTAGCACCCGCTCCAGCAGGTATATTTCACTGGTCACCCCCAAAGCCAATTCCTCCTTTGGCCGCCTTTCCTTCCAGTTCTCTGCTGCCAATGACTGGAATGAATTGCAAAAATCACTGAAGCTGGAGACTCACATCTCCATCACTAACTTTAAGCATCAGCTGTCAGAGCAGCTTACAGATCACTGCACCTGTACATAGCACATCTGTAAATAGCCCATCCAACTACCTCATACCCATTTGTTATTTATATTTTTTTGCCCCTTTGCACCCCAGTATCTTTACTTGCACATTCATCTTCTGCACATCTATCACTCCAGTGTTTAATTGCTAAATTGTAATTACTTCGCCACTTCGGCCTATTTATTGCCTTACCTCCCTAATCTTACCTAATTTGCACACACTGTATATAGACTTCCAATTGTGTTACTGACTGTACGTTTGTTTATTCCTTGTGTAACTCTGTGTTGTTGTTTGTCGCACTGCTTTGCTTTATCTTGGCCAGGTCGCAGTTGCAAATGAGAACTTGTTCTCAACTGGCCTACCTGGTTAAATAAAGGTGAAAAAAAGAAAAAAGAAAAATAAATAAAGAGTCCTCTATATATCTCTATGGCTCCGACTCTCACATGCTGAACTCAGATATCACATACTAAGGGAACATCATTTTCAGCAGTTATATGCAACAACAAAACATTATTTATAAAAAACAATCTATTAATATGTTTTTTGAACACTATAATTTGTTTACGAGCATGATAGCTATTGCCATTAGCCTAAAGCCGTTCTCAACGGGTTCAAAGCACATGAACGCACACAACTCGTTACTCGTTGCCAGTTTACAGTATTATTTTCTGAGTTTCCAACTTATGAACGCAGCATATGGATGGATAACCAGAAGCTGAGCGCACGAGGGACAGTTTTGCCACAGATAGAACAATGAGACAGATATTTCACCAGATGAAGCATTCGGTTGGCGTTTCCACTCACTACCAAATATGGTGGTGAGAGGAAGCCCAGTGGCTGGAAGTGGTAGAAGATGGAGTGAGATGGATTTTGGCCGACATTCTGCAAATTTTCTCATCAGTGAATACAGTTTTCTGTTTCCAGGCCGTCATTGTAAATAAGAATTTGTTCTTAACTGACTAGATAGTTAAAAAAGGTTAAATACAAAATAAAAAATTCCAAAACTAGAATATGTTACAAACAGAGTGGACTAAGTTTTGTAGACTTTAACCTTTGCCAAATTCTCAAAAAATTGCGTTGTTTAGGAGTGCAAGGGCAAATTTTGTTATTAAAGGACATCATGCTAATTAGAAGCATGCTGGAAACCTTGTGGATGTAGCCTAATGTAGCAGAACATTCTGATAGCTCTATGGAGCCCTAATTGCTCTTGGACAGATTCTGCGTGTAAAACAGGCCGTGACAAACTTTCTGGAGAATTGTACTTCAGGGTAACAGAGATTAATGGAGCCCCAAAGATGACAATCTCTCTCTCTCAAATGATACCAACACGTTGGGGTTGCTATGGAAACATGCTTCATTTGCTCTGTGATCATGTCAAGGAGATGAGGAAGGGGTTGCAATGCAGCAAGGAAGAGGAGAGGGAAGAGAGTGTGTATGTGAAGAAGAACGTATTGCCCAGTTTTATCTCGATCCCTAAAGACCTCGATATCATTTATGTAATCAGAAATGAAGGTGGCACTGAAATGTGACATAACCGGTGTCATAAGTTGACAGGAAACAGAGAGATCAGTGATAACCTGAATCCCAGAAATAATGCATTGTCTGACTGCACCATGTGTGGAGGCTGCAATCTGCATGGTGACTAAGGCAGATTGGAGATGCATCCTAGGATGTGGTTATGGATAAGAACAGAGCCAAGTTAATGTGCTGCTATAAAAAACATATTGTGAGGTCAACGTTGTTATATACGTAGCCTACAGTAAACACAGGCTGTTAAGTGAAAAAGTGAAATCCCATAATTAACTTAATTTGTTTCCTAGCGTGTTACAGTCTGTCACGTTCCTGACCTGTTTTCTGTTGTTTTTGTATGTGTTAAGTCGGTCAGGGCGTGAGTGTGGGTGGGCATTTCTATGTTATGTGTTTCTATGTTGGTAATGGGTGACCTGATATGGTTCTCAATTAGAGGCAGGTGGTTTTCATCTCCTCTGATTGAGAACCATATTAAGGTAGGTGGTTTCACATTGTTTGTCGTGGGTGGTTGTCTCCTGTGTCTGTGTTTGTCGCGCCACACGGGACTGTTTCGGTTTGTTTGTCCGTTCGTTCTTTTGTGTAGTCATTTTCCTGTTCGTGAGTTCTTCGTGGTATGTAAGTTCGCATGTCCAGGTCTGTCTACTCCGTTTTGTTATTTTGTTAGTTATTCAAGTGAAGTTCGTTTTCGTTCCTTGTTTAATAAATATCATGTCAAATCACAACGCTGCATTTTGGTCGAATCCCTGCTCCTCCTCTTCGGATGAAGAGGAGGAGGAAATCCGTTACACAGTCTAACTACATAGGTTATTTTTTGGAAGTTTGAAGTTGATGTGCCTCTTGGTTTGCACTGTTCGTGTCAGTGCCCTCTATAGCTGGCAGCTCTGCTGTTAGTGTACATGAAGCAAGGGTTATGGGACAAGAGGAAAGTGTGGAGATGGCACGTGAAAGTAAAAAAACAGTCTCAGCATCCCCCTGTTACTGTGGAATTGCCCATATAGGTCATACAATATGTTAATGATACCTTTAAATATGTCATATACTGTCAATTTCCTTCAAGTCTGAGTCCTTTAAACACATTCACAAAATGAAAAATATTGTTTGTCAATTTGTTTGTCATTGATAAAAATAATCATCATGTTTTCCCATTCCATGACCATGACACTTAACATATTCTGTGACACAACATTAACTGACCAACTATCAACATCTAATCTATATCTCAGGATGTATCTTAAGACATTTAGTCATGCAAAATATAGCATCCACACGAGATAGCGTTAGTTCTTCCTGAGTGTAACGCCCACTCCATCATAAAAGACACTCATCTCTCATTGGCAAAACCCACAATCCCTCTCATTGCATATTCTCCTCTCATCAGCGCTAATCTCTCTTTCTCCTTGTTCCTTTCTAGGATGCAGGCTGATCTGATGTCCAACCTCCTCTTTTCTGACTCTAGGAGCAGGGCTTTGGCCGCAAAATGACCATGCAGGTGAGTTCTTTCTTTGTTTCTGTCTGTCCGTCAATCCATCTGTGGAGAAACCAGACCATTGTCAGAAATGTACAGTAACTATAAATACTCCCCGATGTATTTGATCTACCAGGTGGTGTGCGAGGCTCCAGCCTGGCTCGGTCTTTCTCCTGGTGGCTCAGTCTGGGGACCAGCTAAGGATGCTGAGGGAGGATCTGGAGGATTCTGTGGTGGTTCAGGGGGGGCTGGTGGTCCGCTGTGTTCCTGCAGACCTGAGCAGGAGAGAGGGGGTGGAGGAGATTGGGTTGTCCGGGAAGAGGTCACTCGATATCGATCATGTGCCCCTCATCAACACTGGTGAGATGCCTTCTTGCTCTCTTCCTGTTTCTACTCTCTGCTGCTGATTGCTGGTGAGAGAGTGGTTATAATCAATTAGTGTTGAACACGAACTACAGAAATTCACATGCAACTTGAACTATCACACAAATCTTGCACAGGAGATTTGCATGGATATTGGGGTAACTCATCTCTGTTCTCCGTGCAGGCCTGCCTCCATTGGTGCTGTACTGTACAGGGAAGGCTGCCTGAGAGATGATGTTCAGAGACTTGGCTGAGGAGGAACAAGGTCTCAGGGTGCTCAATTATGCTCCAGGTGATAGCACAGGGACACAACTATAGAATTAAAAGTTTTTGGAATAGACATTACAAAGCAATAGACATTACAAAGCAATGACTGGCAGCTAATGTTGGGTGTTAATAATAATAATCTGTCAGAATTAGCTGCAATTCTAATTATTGATTCCAGAGATATCATCTGATTCCATTTGGCCCTACCCAAATCCCTCTGCTACTGTGTGTTCCCGCAGGTCCTCTGGACATGGATATGCAGGCGGAGGCATGGCGGGGCTCAGGGGATGTGCATCTGCGTCTGTACTGGACCTCCATGAATGCACAGGGACAGCTGCTGACCTGGCCTTATGCCATCCTACTTGACACCCCACCTAGTCAGAGAGTCAGAGAGAGAAAGAGAGAGAACATGAAAGAGCGATAGAGAGAGAAAGTGCCAGAACATGGTGGAGGAAAGGAGAAAGTGGGTAATGGGTTAAAGTTAAGGACAAACTATTGTAATTATACTGTAATAATACAAATTGTTTGATCACCATATTGATTTATTAGTTACAGTATCTGCTACTACTGTACTATGGTTGCATTTACTGCAAAATATACAGTGCATTCGGAAAGTATTCAGACCCCTTGACTTTTTCCATCAATCTACACACAATACCCCAAAATGACAAAGGAAAAAGACGTATTTAGAAATCTTTGGAAATGTATTAAAAATAAAAAACTGAAATATCACATGTACATAAGTATTCAGACCCTTTACTCAGTTCTTTGTTGAAGCACCTTTGGCAGTGATTACAGCCCTGAGTCAATCAATCACATTTATTTATAAAGCCCTTCTTACATCAGCTGATGGCACAAAATGCTGTACAGAAACCCAGCCTAAATCCCCAAACAGCAAGCAATGCAGGTGTAGAAGCATGGTGGTCAGGAAAAACTCCCTAGAAAGGACGTAACCTAAGAAGAAACCTAGAGAAGAACCAGGCTATGAGGGGTGGCCAGTCCTCTTCTGGCTGTGCCGGGTGGAGATTATAACAGAACATGGCCAAGATGTTCAAATATTCATAGATGACCAGCATGGTCAAATAATAATAATCACAGTGGTTGTCGAGGGTGCAACAGGTCAGCACCTCAGGAGTAAATGTCAGTTGGCTTTTCATAGCCGATCATTCAGAGTATCTCTACCGCTCCCGCTGTCTCTAGAGAGTTGAAAACAGCAGGTCTGGGACAAAGTAGCACGCCTGGTGAACAGGTCAGGGTTCCATAGCCGCAGGCAGAACAGTTGAAACTGGAGCAGCAGCACGAGCAGGTGGACTGGGGACAGCAAGGAGTCATCAGGCCAGGTAGTCCTGAAGCATGGTCCTAGGGATCAGGTACTCTGAGAGAAAGAGAGAAAGAGAGAGAGAATTAGAGAGAGCATACTTAAATTCACACAGGACCCCGGATAAGACAGGAGAAATACTCCAGATATAACAGACTGACCCTAGCCCCCCAACACAAACTATTGCAGCATAAATACTGGAGGCTGAGACAGGAGGGGTCGGGAGACACTGTGGCCCCGTCCGACGATACCCCCGGACAGGGCCAAACAGGCAGGATATAACCCCACCCACGTTGCCAAAGCACAGCCCCCAGACATTACTTCTGAATTTAGTTCTATAGGTCTATTAATTATATTTCTATGATTCTGACCAGGTTATATCAATATTATATATCTACACCAATGTAGTAATGATAAAATGTTTTATCAAGGTTTTTATCTAAAACCCAAGGTCACTATCCCAGGGCCAGGCTTACTGCTACTGCATGGTAGACAGTGAGAGATCCAGCTAGTGGGTCAGACTTAAGGACACTTTACACCAGTTGCAGGATGTAAAAAAACTAAAATAAAAAAATAATATTAAAAGCTGATGCACAAAACATTAAAGCATATCAGTATATCATTGCATCTAAATTATGCTCCTTTTTTCTCCTTTTAGTGGAACATTTTAATATATTCCCTGATTAGATGTTATACTCTATACCTCGCTATAGAATTACATAATTACTAATTATGTAATGTGATGTCTATGGTTACTATGTAACATGATGTCTATGGTTACTATGTAACATGATGTCTATGGTTACTATATGACGTGATATCTATGGTTACTCTGTAACTGTCAGGATTTGGCCAGGATTGTTCCGGTTTTGGCCACTAGATGCCCCCATTGTGCTTTTTTGACCCTTTAGTTTTCCCTTGTTTCCAGTTATTATTTGCACCTGTGCCTCGTTTCCCTTGAATGTATTTAAACCCTTAGTTTTCCTTTGCTCTGTGTTTGAATGTTAGCACCCAGCCCTAGCGATGCTGTGAACATTTGTTGCTCCAGTTGGACTCTCTTGTGGTACTCTGTTTTTGTTCTCGTTTATTTATTTTTGATTATCTTTTGAGGTTTTTTCCTGCTGTACCTACTACCTTGTGGATTTACCTTTTGACTTGGAGGATTACCTTTTTCTCTTGGAATTACTTTTGACGTTGTGGATTTATATTTTTGCCTGAAGAACTTTCCTTTGTACTTTATTAAAACACTGTCTCAAGTACTACTGTGTCTGCCTCATCTTCTGGGTTCTGCCGACTATTAGTGGCTCAGTTTGCTAAGTGACTGTTTCTCACACCGGAGACCCGAGTTCGTAACCGGGTCCTGACAGTAACATGTCTATGGTAACTATGTAACATGATGTCTATGGTTAATATGCAACATGATGTCTATGGTTACTATGCAACATGATGTCTATGGTTACTATGCAACATGATGTCTATGGTTACTATGCAACATGATGTCTATGGTTTCTATGCAACATGATGTCTATGGTTACTATGTAACATGATGTCTATGGTAACTATGTAACATGATGTCTATGGTTACTATGTAACATGATGTCTATGGTTACTATGTAACATGATGTCTATGGTTATTATGAAACATGATGTCTATGGTTACTATGTCTCTCCATGGGAATGGAGAGGGGCTGAGTGGAGATATCCAGCTCGGATGCCAGGGCAGCATCCATAAAGCTCTCAGAGTCGATGAGGACCCAGAGAGATTTCGACTGGTTCCCCCACAGCAACATGGCATGAAAAGGGATGCGAGTAAGAGGAGAGGAAAAGTTCTTCGTATGGCCCACCAGAATACTCGCTCATACAGGTGAGCCTGGTTTTTTAGTGGACAGGTGGAGATTAAATAACCAGTAGTCTCGCAATACAGATAGCTCTTAGTGTGAAGACTGTAAAGCCGTTCAGCTGGAGGCAGCCTAGCTCTGCCTAGTTGCATGGGCTCGGGAAGAGGTGAATCGGCAGCCATAGGAGACTCTCTGGGAAACTCAGGTAGCCTCGGGTTCTCTCGGCAACGGAGCCGTCGGGGACTTACGGGATACCTCGGAGGCGAGGTGGAATCGTTGGACGAACGAGTGAAATCGATTCTCCTCTTCTTCCTTTGTTCCCATGGTCGCCCATCGATCCGAATGGTCAAGGCAATGAGCGAGTCGAGATCCGTCGGTAGTTCCCGGGCAGCAAGCTTGTCCTTCACTTCCTCCGAAACTCCATGCAGGAACATGTCAAACAGTGCTTCCGGGATCCAGGCACTCTCAGCTGCCAACGTGCGGAAATCCACTGCTTAGTCTGCCACACCGCGGAAGCCTTGCTGGAGTAACTTCTGTGCAGCCTCTCTCCCGGGCAATGGAACATCGAAAACCTTCTTCACCTCTGCCATGGACTCCTCCAGACTGTTGTTCCCATACTGCCGTAGCCCAGGTGAGAGCCCTCCCAGACATTAGCGTGATGAGGTACGCTATCTTCGAGTGGTCCGAGGGGACGGAGGAGGGCTGCAGCTCGATGATGAGTGAACACTGAGCGAGAAATGCCCGACAGGTGCCCGAGTCTCCATCAAAGCGCTCCGGGGGAGGTAAGCGGGGTTCCCGGGAAAACACGGCGATGGTGCTGCTAACAGCCGAGTTACTGAGGGGTTGGGAGTTTACAGTCGTGGTAGGCTGCATAGTAGACAACCCACGGAATTGCTCCAGCAATGTGTTCAATGCTTGGTTGTGATGTTAAGGCCAAGGTCTGGAACCCTTCCATAAGACCACAAAGCAACTCCTCGTGCCTTCCAATGGTGGCTGCTTGGGAGGAGAGGGCATTGTGGAGCTGGTCCGAGTCTGCTGGGTCAGTCATGGCCAGTTCCTACTATCACGTTTCAGGTATGACCCAGATGCAGACAGTGCCGAAGAAACAAACGTTTATTTCTAAAACAGTGACAAGCAACCGACAGGTCAAAGGCAGGCATGGGTCAATAATCCAGAGAGGGTGCAAAGGGTCCAGAACGGCAGGCATTCTCAGGATCAGGGCACGCAGCGGTCAATAATCCAGTAAGGTGGGGTAAGGTACAGAACGGCAGGCAGACTCAGGGTCAGGGCAGGCAGAACGGTCAAAACCGGGAAGGATAAGAAAACAGGAGAACAGAACACAGGTATAAATACACAGGGGATAATGGGGAAGATGGGCGACACCTGGAGGGGGGTGGAGACAAGCATAAAGACAGGGGAAACAGATCAGGGTGTGACATGTAGTCCACAATCATCTCCTTTGTCTTGATCATGTTGAGGGAGAGGTTGTTGTTCTTGCACCACACGGTCAGGTCTCATTGTTGTCGGTGATCAGGCTTACCAGCAAACTTAATGCTGGTGTTGGAGTCATGCCTGGCCGTGCAGTCATGAGTGAACAGGGAGTACAGGAGGGGACTGAGCACGCACCCCTGAGGGGCCCTCGTGTTTTGTTACCTACCCTTACCACCTGGGGACGGCCCGTCAGGAAGTCCAGGATCCAGCTGCAGAGGGAGGTGTTTAGTGCCAGGGTCCTTAGCTTAGTGATGATCTTTGAGGGTACTATGGTGTTGAACGCTGAGCTGTAGTCAATGCATTTTCACATAGGTGTTTCTTTTGTCCAGGTGTGAAAAGGCAGTGTGGAGTGCAATATCATTTGTGGATCTGTTGGGGCGGTTTGCAAATTGGAGTGGGTCTAGGGTTTCTGGGATATTGGTGTTGATGTGAGCCATGACCAGCTTTTGAAAACACTTCATGGCAACAGACGTGAGTGCTACGGGTCAGTAGTCATTTAGGCAGATTACCTTAGTGTTCTTGGGCACAGAGACTATGGTGGTCTGCATAAAACATGTCGGAATTACAGCATCAGATAGGGAGAGGTTGAAAATGTCAGTGAAGACACTTGCAAATTGGTCAGCGCATGCTCGGAATACACGTCCTGGTAATCCTTCTAGCCCTGCGGCCTTGTGAATGTTGACCTGTTTAAAGGTCTTACGCACATCGTCTACGGAGAGCGTGATCACACACTCGTCCGGAGCAGCTGATGCTCTCATGCATGTTTCAGTGTTACTCGCCTCGAAGCGAGCATAGAAGAAATTTAGTTCGTCTGGTAGGCTCGTGTCACTGGGCAGCTCTTGGCTGTGCTTCCCTTTGTTGTCTGTAATAGTTTGCAAGCCCTGCCACATCTGACGAGCGTCAGAGCCGGTGTAGTACGATTCGATCTTAGTCCTGTATTGACATTTTGCCTGTTTGATGGTTCGTCAGAGGGCATAGCGCGATTTCAAGGAACGAGATTAGAGTCTCGTTCCTTGAAAGCGGCAGCTCTACCCTTTAGCTCAGTGCGGATGTTGCCTGTAATCCATGGCTTCTGGTTGGGGTATGTACGTACAGTCACTGTGGGAACGACGTCATCGATGTGCTTATGAAGCCAGTGACTGATGTGGTGTACTCCTCAATTCCATCGGAAGAATCCCGGAACATATTCCAGTCTGTGCTAGCAAAACAGTCCTGTAGCTTAGCATCTGCTTTATCTGACCACTTTTTTATTGACCGAGTCACTGGTGCTTCCTACTTAAATGTTCACTATGCATGACTGATATCAGTAAACGTTGGCAAAAAAAAGAAATTCAATTGTTTCCAGCAGCACATTTACATTTACTAACGCTCTGGATAACATGAAAACAGCCTAACCAGCTCTGCTAGGTTGAGTAAAATGGTCAGAGTGAGGTGTTCTCTCATTTGTGTCTGGAAGTAGCTAGCAAGCTTGCCAACTTTAGCCAGTTAGCTTGGGTGCTTGACTGCTGTTGTGAGGTCAGAATGCTCTTATCAACCCTACTCCTCGGCCAGAGCGTCCACTGTGCAATCTAAACGCCCCCCGAGAGCGAAACACTCTGAATTTATGAACAGACAATCTGACAACGCTCTGAATTTACAAGTGACACAGAGCGCACCCTGACACACTGGAGGATATTTACAAACGCACCAGATGCCTATAGATACAACCTATTTGGTTATTATATCACAATCAGCATTTACATTTTATGTTTATGGTTCATCATTGGACATTAAAAACTCTAAATGACCTATTGGTGATCCGCTCAAAGGTTTGTGTGATATGAGACCATAATAATGACAGCCAGTGAAGGAGATTAAAGTCCATTGAATTAGTAGTAGAACAGACACACCGCTTTAAAAATTACAAAAACAATCATAGTCCATTGTAGTGACTTACCAGCACTGGGCTGAATGTTACAGCACAGTGAATATGATGACTTTTTGACACACAGCACTTAGCCACTCATTTCATGTTTCAGATGTGGATGTTATTGTGCAATTAAATGTCAGTTAAAATCTTAGCTAGGTCCAATTCAGTGAGGTTGCTTATATATTGTACTGAAGTAGGAGGTCAGTAAATTGGTGGGTTAAATAGGTGGGCTGTACAAGGAACTACAAATAGGTAGCTTTGAACTACAAATCCTATCAACCAAGTGACCCCCATGGAACCATGGAATCACTTGCAGCTCATTGGTGGAATCGATAAGGAAGGCTGTGGTCAGCTAAGTCCAGGAGTCTGAGGATGATGTCACCAGAGTTGCTGACCTCTGATTGGCTGATTTGATTGTCACCTTCCATCTCGGCCTTCCAAGATTGGTCCACACTGCAGCCCTCTGAGTTACAAAATAAAGGATGAAGCAGGACACACAAGTCAACTCCCTCCCTGAATTGCACCTTCACTTTTCTAACCACGAGTGCATAATACTCCACCTGTCCCTTACATACCACGTTTGCATTCCCGAAGCACCCCACCATAAAACCTAAAAAGCCCTGATGTGGGGAGTGAGTCTACTCTTTAGTCATTATAGACAAGATAGCCGATTTTAGTTCATAGGAGTGGTCAATAGCGATAAAGAGGCAAATAACTATACTGAAGAAAAATATAAAATTAACACGTGACAATTTAACTGAGTTCATATAAGGAATTCAGTCAATTGAAATCAATTAATTAGGCCCTAATCTATGGATTTAACATGACTGGGCAGGGGCGCAGCCAAGGGTGGGCCTGGTAGGGCATAGGCACACCCACTCGGGAGCCAGGCCCAGCCAATCAGAATGAGTCATTCCCCACAAAAGAGCTTTATTACAGACATAAATACTCCTGTTTAATCAGCTGTCCAGGTGGCTGGTCTCAGACCATCTTGGCAGGCAGGGAAGATAGGTGGGACACTGCATGATGTGTAAGGCCTACGCCATCCTGCAGAGAACCCAGACAAAGACCTTGCGGTAAGACATGAACACAGGATGATCTGCAAGATTAAAATACATCTATATGACCCCACCTAGGTTCTGAAGACAGTTGGAGTAAAGGATGTTTAAGTAGAATGAGTATCATTTTCTACACACACAGGGGGCCCTGAAGGACTATCCAATAAGCATGAACAAACCTATGGCGGCAGGTGTCAAGAAACCAACAGCCAGCAGTAGTAACCTCACATTATCATACAAATATGTCAGACAAATCAACCCTTCAATTCCTACGTCCATGACACGTCAATTAAAAATTTGTCACAAGCGCCAAATACAAGTGTAGACCTTACCGTGAAATGCTTACTTACAAGCCCTTACCCAACAGTGCAGTTCAAGTTAAATATTTACCAAATAAGTAAATACCGAGTCAGTGTGCAGGGGTACAGGTTAGTTAAGGTAATTTGTACATATGTGAGGTGACTATGCATAGATACAGCAAGTAGCAGCAGTGTACAAAACAGAGGGGGTGGGGGAAAAGGTGTTCTGCCCTCTTCACAACTGCCTTTGTGTGTTAGGACCATGATTGTTCCTTGGCGTCCACATTTCCAGCAAACTAGCCGCTCTGTCGATGTTAATGGGGGCTTGTTCGGTTCGCCTTTTCCTATAGTCCACGTTCAGCTCCTTTGTCTTGCTCACATTGAGGTTGTTGACCTCTTTATAGACGTCTCATCATTGTCGGTGATCAGGCCTACCACTGGTGTTGTGGTGCACCTCAAACGTGGTGTTGGAGTTGTGTTTTACCACGCAGTTGTGGCCACGCCATTGTGGGTGAACAGGGAGTACAGGAGGGGCCCCAGTGTTGAGGATCAGTGTGGCAGATGTGTTGTTGCCTAACCTTACCACCTGTGGGCAGCCAGTCAGGAAGTGCAGGAGCCAGTTGCAGAGGGACGTTTTTAGTCCGAGAGTCCTTAGCTTTTCCAACCACACTGTAGCTGGGAAACCAGTCACCCTCAAATGGTGCACCTTTAGGCTTTTGTCAGCTACACTGGGGTGGAACTAGTGAAAGCAATGTCCAAAAGCACAGCCACTAGAATGCCTGAAACTTGATTTTCAAAAGTAACTGGAAATTGAGGAATCTGCTTTTTAAACTGACGCACCCAATGGTGGTAGGATTCTGACCCATATTGCAACAGACTACATGGAACAACCAAAGCCTTCATTTCTACAATGCTGGGTTCACATTTTAATGTGACTGCTTTATAGCAAATGTAGAAAATCCATCTTGGCCATTGTGTACTGTTTACGGAACTATGCCTTTCTACTGAATCCCACTAAGGTCGTCACTCATCCAACTCAAACCTTGCCTCATTATTACAAAACTCAATTTTCCCTGAAGTTCTACACATTGATATGAAATGCTGAGACCAGACCATTCCATGCCGTTCACATTTTATTAATCCAAAGAGTGCAGTAGATCTTCATAGTCGTTTGCTGGTCCTCTTGTATGAGATGCCAGCCAGAGTCATGGTCTGAAAAGAGAAAGCATCATTAATCATTACTGAATAAATCCATGCCAGTACACTATGCTGACCAAACCGGCCGCGCTCGTACGCACATTGATTTTGTTCACCCACACAAGTGATCAGGACATGCAGGTTGAAATATCAAAACAGTTAAATGCTTTTTGCCCCCAAATGAATGTATGGCAATTTAGCTAGCTAGCTAATTTGTCCTGACATGCAAACATTGGGTTGTTATTTTACCTGAAATGCACAAGGTCTACTCTGACAATTAATCCACAGAAAACAGTGAACTGAATTTGTTTATCGTCATCTCGCCTCCTTTATATGGCGGTTGACAACCAACTTTACCACAACTGACCAGAGTCGAACCTCAAAGTCAATCACACACATGGGTATATGCTCCTAGAAACCAATGAGGAGATGGGAGAGGCCAGACTTGCAGCACGTTGAGCATCACAAATAAAACCACGCAGCCACGCAGCCACACAGACGCTTGCTGAGGTGCGCGAGCAGTGTGGGTGTACATTTATTTTGCGACGCGAGCGGTGGGGTCAGCATGTAATTAGAACATTGGTGGCAGCAAACTGTTGAATTGCATTCACGACACTGTTAAAGACCACCCATTTTGTTAATGGTATAAATTAACCCTGAAATAGTGTCGCTTCATGAACCCCCAGCCATATTCCCCAGACTCACGTTGACGAGGATGTTTGTGTCTATAAGTTCTGTGACGTATTCGATCCCATTAATTAAGGACGTCAGCTTGTTACCTTCCCTCATTACCACAGACTGAAACACAGGAGAGGTCAATGGTTAGATCTGAAAGCAGTGGTCACCAACTAGTCAACGAGCACCAATTTAACAGGCCCAAGTTGGATGGCCATATATGGAGAAAAAAAAGGGTGACAGTGTGCATCAGGTGTGTGAGTTGGTTATGAGACGTAAACTGCTATAATTTTGCAACTGTGAGCCCAGTCCCTGGAGAGCAGAGGAGATTCTCTGCCAAAGAAAGTCAGTCCTCCCACAACGTCACTGGGACCTGAACTAACCATAGTGACCCCACATCAGCTGAACTTATAGTTTAGTTAGATACTGGCTGTATATGTAGGGAGATGGATAAATCCAG
Source organism: Salvelinus alpinus (assembly GCF_045679555.1). NCBI lineage: Eukaryota > Metazoa > Chordata > Actinopteri > Salmoniformes > Salmonidae > Salvelinus > Salvelinus alpinus. Next base: position 62,808,353 of record NC_092090.1, read on the forward strand.
GCTACATGTATGAAACTCATGGTTGGGTTGTGACATGCGCCACCCACAGTGACTTTCTCCCCGGTCGGCGACTCGAGCTCCGTCTCCTGGCCAATGGTGAAGGAGTTGGTGAGGATCTTTGTCCCCGTGGTGACAGTCATCTTGAAGTGGTCTCCAGTCTCCTCAATCTCAGAGATGCTCTTGATGTCTTTGCCCTCCTGGATAAGCTCATCAGGGAGACCTACATGTTTGCGGCAGCGAGAGAGTCATATACACTGCGCTTTTTAGTACTACAAAAAGTTAATGAAGTGGGACATGAACACTGAGTTATTACAGCTGAAGTAAAGCTCTGATGCACTATAATATGGCAACAATGAACTGAATGCAAACATTGAATGCATTCCCAGCTAGCACATAACGTTCTGAGGACCATACGTTTTAGGGCTTGGTTATTTTGCATACCACATTCTGGCAATGGTGCAGGACAGTTGATTGGCTTTGGAACATTCTCATTAAGGAATTCAACAAAATGTTATTTTCTTGGCATTTCATTATTTGATCAGAATATTTCCTGAAAGTTCAAACATTTAATTGAAGGTAAAGTTCTAGGAACATTAGTAATTTTACATTGGGAATGTTCTCAAGTTGTTCAGCTGACTAAATGTTCTCCTGTGGGAATTTCAGTACTTCAGCATAATGTTCTTTAGGTTCTCAGTTCCAGTTAAAGTCATGTTCTCAGAACACTAAAAACTTGCCATATGAAAACAAAAAATGAATTACTGAAACACACATTCCGTTTTCAGCTTCAACAATCACCATCATCTGTTAAGTGTGTTGACCACAGTAGTTGGCCACACCTGATCTTAATGAGTGCTCGTTCCTGTTGAAATAGTGTTTGAATAGACTACTTTTATCCACTTTCAATGAGTTACAAACTAATGCATGACAACATCCTGGAAGCACAGTGGATTAATTCCATGGATTGAGGACAGAAGAGCATAGGTTTGAAACTCACTGACACATGATTAAAGCCTAAGCAAATCTTTTTCAAACAATCCCATCTGTGCTGGAAGTTCAAAATAGTTACCCCCAAACAAACTAGTGTTTTTAGTCTTAAATTAAACATTCAGTGAAAGTTATTCAAAACACAGAAAATAACCTATAATTTGTTGTTAAGAACTAACACCTCCCAGGAGAACATAGTAAGATGTTCTCAGAACCTCCCTGGAACCTAAAAAAATATTAATTAAAAAACATTCCTACATCTCACTTCCATTCTCAGAACATCCAAGGAAACTAGTGTGCTACCTGGGTTTACGCCTCAGAAGTAACCATTGCAGTCGCAATCACCATTGAACATCATTACTGAAAGGACTACGACTTCTGAAATTAACACCCAAAGTCTAATCAAACGTACAACCCAACAGCAAAACTTACCAATAGCCTCCATGAAAGACTCAAAGTTCTCATGTGTCTCCATCTGGTATATCCCTGAGAAAGACATGGTGACTATAAGGCAGTGACGGTAGAGACAGCCACAGCTCCCTGCTTGTCTTTATACCCTCATCTATCCAGCCCTGCACTCATTAACTAACTAAAGGTGTCTACAATTGAGAACCCCTCCCCCTCATATCTTCCCTGCTACTTGCCTGTAGGCACAGATCTAGGATCAGCTTCCCAGCCAAGGGCAACTAATCTACATAGCAATGGTCAACTTTATTGTGCTCCCCTTCTCATCCTCTCTTCTTCTACTTTGGCGGTGTCAGTGATCATTGATCTGTTTTGAAAAGCAAGGCCTCCTCGACTCCTTAGAAAAATGATAAGCAGTCTCGTCATTGTAATACAAGTGTATGGATCAATCAACACATTTCAAATTCAACTTGACTTTATCTCGCTATACACCTGTATTGAAATTAAACTAGGCTACATTGCACTTTGAGTTGATTGAGTTGAGAGGTGTATTTTGTCTCCCTGCACTATAAAAAAGTTGAATCAATGTACAATTGTAAGGCAGCAGACTGCAATATGATTGGTCTTATGCACATCGGCTACGGAGAGCGTGATCACACACTCGTCCGGAACAGCTGATGATCTCATGCATGTTTCAGTGTTACTCCCCTCGAAGCGAGCATAGAAGTAATTTAGCTCGTCTGGTAGGCTCTGGTAGGTGGTGTACTCCTCAATGCCATCGGAAGAATCCCAGAATATACTCCAGTTTGTGTTAGCAAAACAGTCCTGTAGCTTAGCATCTGCTTCATCTGACCACTTTTTTATTGACCGAGTCACTGGTGCTTTCTGCTTTAGTTTTCACTTGTAAGCAGGAATCAGGAGGATAGAATTATGGAGGGCGAGGAAGAGCTTTGTACTTGTCTCTGTGTGTGAAGTAAAGGTGGTATAGAGTTTTTTCCCCCTCTGGTTGCACATTTAACATGTTTGTGGGAATGACGTAAAACGGACTTAATAAGTTTTCCTGCATTAAAGTCCCCGGCCACTAGGAGTGCCGCCTCTGGATGAGCGTTTTCCTGTTTGCTTATGGCCGTATACAGCTCATTGAGTGCGATCTTACTGCCAGCATTGGTTTGTGGTTGTAAGTAGACAGTTATGAATAATATAGACGAAAACTCTCTTGGTAAATAGTGTGGTCTATAGCTTATCATGAGAAACTCAACCTCAGGCGAGCAAAAACTTGAGACTTCCTTAGATTTCGTGCACCAGCTGTTGTTTACAAATATACATAGACCGCCACCCCTTGTCTTACCAGAGGTGCCTTTTCTATCCTGCCGAAAAGCGTAAAACCTGCCAGCTGTATGTTATTCATGTCATCGTTCAGCCACGACTCAGTGAAACATAAGATATTACCGTTTTTAAAGTCCCGTTGGTAGGATATACTATACGGGCTCGTTGCTCGTCTATTTTATTATCCAATGATTGTACTTTGGCTAATAGGACCGATGGTAAAGGCAGATTACCCACATTACCCACATTACAAGGCACCCAGACCTACGTCCTCGATATCTCCATCTCTTTCTCCTGTGAATGACTGGGGTGAGGGCCTTGTCGGGTGTCTGGAGTAAATCCTTTGCGTCCGACTCGTTAAAGAAAAAAAATCTTCTTCCAGTACGGGGTGAGTAATCGCTGTCCTGATATCTAGAAGCTCTTTGTGGTCATAAGAGAGGATGGCAGAAACATAATGTACAATATGAGTTACAAATAAAGCGGGAAAAACACACACAATAGCACAATTGGTTAGGGGATCGTAAAACGGCAGCCGTTCTCTCATCTAATCTATCAACATAGACAGGGCTCTAACTCCTCTAGCTAAACAATGAGATAGAGGGCAGGCCAGGCAGCAGGCTGTTAGCAAGCCTGCCAGCTTAGTGGAGTCTGCCACTAGCACTGTCAGTGTCGTCAGCTCAGCTATACCCATTGACATCGTGTCTGTGCCTCAATCTAGGTTGGGCAAAACTAAACATGGCGGTGTTTGCCTTAGCAATCTCACTGGAGTAAAGACTTCCTCCATTGTTGTCATTATTGAAAGAGATTGTGATATCTCACATCGCAAAATAGGGCTACTTAATGTTAGGTCCCTCACTTGCAAGGCAGTCATAGTCAATGAACTAAACACTGATCATAATGTTGATGTGATTGGCCTGACTGAAACATGGTTCAAGCCTGATGGATTTACTGTGTTAAATGAGGCCTCTCCTCCAGGTTACAAATAACAAAAAATCTGCTCAGACCCCAACCAGGGATCATCAAAAGCCATGCTATAAATTCTCGGACAACCCAACAATTCCTAGATGCCCTTCCAGACTCTCTCCACCTACCCAAGGATGTCGGAGTACAAAAATCGGTTAACCACCTAACTGAGGATCTAAATTTAACCTAGCATAATACCCTAGATGCAGTCGCACCCCAAAAAAACAAAAGACACTTGTCACAAGAAATTAGCTCCCTTGTATACAGAAAATATCAGAGCCCTGAAGCAAGCTTCCAGAAAATGTTAACGGAAATGGCGCTCCACCGAACTGGAAGTCTTGGAAAAGACAGTACTGTGCAATATCGAATTACCCTCACTGCTGCGCGATCATCCTATCTTTCCAGTGGTGGGCCGTCAGGGCCAGCAAGGCCTTCTCTGCTGGCCTAAACATCATCAGAATATAATTTTTTTTTAAATATATTTTCCCACAAATATGTATTAAATTATTCCCCAGAGTAAGAGTTATACTCTTCATTTCATAGCTTTCCTCTTGGTTGCTTGCACTGCTTCCAGCCCCAGGTTGAGATTTGGAGGGCTGGTCTTTATGTTAGATCTTTTATCCAATCATATTCAGCCATCATGTGTTGCCAGGGGTCTAAAATCTGCCCTCAGGCCTTCAGAATCAACAGTGCGGGCGCTTGTAGCTTAAAGTGAATGGAAATGAAAATTTTGTGTCAACCAATCAGCTTTAGAGTTGGCTATTGTACGCCTGCTGGCTGGCTCCAGTGTTACACAGGAGCCAGCTAGCAGGCGTAGTGCGTGCACGTCTTTTGATTGGATTACCAATATTGAGAGGCAGGTCCTATGGGCAGGTCTATGCAGAACCTCAGAACTAGGAAACTGAATTTGATAAACAAATTAATTTGCGTACTACTAAGCTGTTTTTTCAACCCACAATGGCGGAAGGAGGAGAAGATATCGATTTGGTCGAGGATATAATTATAACGCCATTCTCAAGACAAACTTTTCAAGAAAAGTTTGACATTGTAAGGAGAGGTCGCCCGACGCCGACGCTACAAAGCCTGTCACAGGCGGGAAAGGGGTTCGTTCGCCACTTTCAAAGTTCCAACTACGAGCGCTATCAATGGCTCGCAGGCTCCGAGAAGCACAGCAAACTGTACTGCTGGGAATGCCTATTATTTGCAAGTGATCGATTTGGTGTTTGGAGCCACACTGGCTTTGCAAACTTGAGTTGTCTAACCAAGGCAGCAACGAGACACCAAAGTACGGCTGGGCACTTACAAGCAATGGTGCTTTTGAAAACTTTTGGGGACACCCGAGTGGATCTACAGCTCAACGAACAAGCGCGCAGGGCAACGGAGCTGCACAATGAAAAGGTGAAGAAAAATAGGGAAATATTGAAAAGACTCATTGATTGTGTCATGTTTTTGGGTAAACACTGTTTACCCAAAATGTATAGTGTCTAGAGCCATGGCATCATAATGATGGTAATAAAGGTGGATTAATTCGGGTGGGACTGTGTAGGACCTCACTGAAGGCCCAGGCCCCAGGCCCACGGCACACCACTGTATTTTTCCAACCTAATTGAGGAGAATAAGAACAATCCTAAATGTATTTTTGATACTGTCGCAAAGCTAACTAAAAAGCAGCATTCCCCAAGAGAGGATGTATTTCACATCAGCAGTGATGAATTCCTGAACTTCTACGACGAAAAGATCATGATCATTAGAAAGCAAATTACGGACTCCTCTTTGAATCTGCGTATTTCTCCAAAGCTCAGTTGTCCTGAGTCTGCACAGAACTGCCAGGATTTAGGATCAATGGAGACACTCACGTTTTTTAATCCTGTATCTCTTGACACATGCAAATAGTCATGGCCTCTAAACCTTCAAGGTGCATACTGGCCCCTATTCCAACTCGGTGGTTTAAAGAGCTACTTCCTGTGCTTGGCCCTCAAATGTTGAACATAATGGATCGCTCCCTATCCTCCGTATATGTACCAAACTCTCTAAAGGTGGCAGTAATAAAGCCTCTCTTGAAAAAACAAAACATTGACCCGGCCGATTTTGAATATCCTATTCCTCGAACAACAACAAAAATAATAATACTATTGCCCAGCATCTCTCTGCCTTCCTGAAGACAAAAAATGTATATGAAATGCTTCAGTCTGGTTTAAGACCCCATCATAGCACTGAGACTGCACTCATGAAGGTGGTAAATTACCTTTTAATGGCGTCAGTGTCACGTTCCTGACCTGTTTTCTGTTGTTTTTGTATGTGTTAGTCGGTCAGGGCGTGAGTGTGGGTGGGCATTATATGTTATGTGTTTCTATGTTGGTTAATGGGTGTCCTGATATGGTTCTCAATTAGAGGCAGGTGGTTTTCATCTCCTCTGATTGAGAACCATATTAAGGTAGGTGGTTTCACATTGTTTGTTGTGGGTGGTTGTCTTCCATGTCTGTGTCTGTTTGCACCACACGGGACTGTTTCGTTTTGTTAGTTCGGTTTTTGTGTAGTCTATTTTCCTGTTCGTGCGTTCTTCGTGTTATGTAAGTTCGTTTGTTCAGGTCTGTTGACTCCGTTTATTATTTTGTAATTTCTCAAGTGTTTTTCGTATTTGTCTTTATTCTTTAATAAATATCATGTCAAATTACTACGCTGCAAATTGGTCCTCCGATCCTTCTCGCCTCTCCTCGTCTGATGAGGAGGACGAAGTAGAAGAGCGTTACAGAACCACCCACCAAACCCGGACCAAGCAGCGGGACTACGAACAGTGGTCCACTACACGGGAATTCTGGACATGGGAGGAAGTAATGGAGGGAAAAGGACACTGGGCTCACATTGGGGAATATCGCCGCGCTCGTGAGGAGATGGAGGCAGCGAGAGCCCAAGATCGGAGGTATGAAGGTACGCGGCTAGCACGGAAGCCCGTGAAGAAACCCCAAAAATGTCTTGGGGGGGGGCGGCTAAGAGGTAGTGGGCCGAGGGCAGGTAGGAGACCTGCGCCCACTTCCCAGGCTAACCGTGGAGAGCGGGAGTACGGGCAGACACCGTGTTACACAGTAGAGCGCACGGTGTCTCCTGTACGTGTTCATAGCCCGGTGCGGGTTATTCCACCTCCCCGCACTGGTAGGGCTAGATTGGGCATTGAGCCAGGTGCCATGAAGCCGGCTCAACGCGTCTGGTCTCCAGTGCGTCTCCTCGGGCCGGCATACATGGCACCAGCCTTACGCATGGTGTCCCCGGTTCGCCTACATAGCCCGGTGCGGGTTATTCCACCTCCCCGCACTGGGCGGGCGACGGGGAGCATTCAACCAGGTAAGGTTGGGCAGGCTCGGTGCTCAAGGGAGCCAGTACGCCTGCACGGTCCGGTATATCCGGCGCCACCTTCCCGCCCCAGCCCAGTACCACCAGTGCCTACACCACGCACCAGGCTTCCAGTGTGTCTCCAGAGCCCTGTTCCTCCTCCACGCACTCTCCCTATGGTGCGTGTCTCCAGCCCGGTGCCTCCTGTTCCGACACCACGCACCAAGCATCAGGTGCGTCTCCAGAGCCCTGTACACATTGTTCCTTCTCCCCGTACTCGTCCTGATGTGCGTGCCCTCAGCCCGGTACCACCAGTGCCGGTACCACGCACCAGGCCCATAGTACGCTTTGAGAGTTCAGTGTGCCCTGTCCCTGCTCCCCGCACTAGCCTGAAGGTACGTGTCCTTAGCCCGGTGCCTCCAGTTCCGGCACCACGCACCAGGCCTACAGTGCGCCTCATCTGGCCAGAGCTGCCCGTCTGCCAAGCGCCATCTGAGCCACCCGTCTGCCAAGCGCCATCTGAGCCATCCGTCTGCCCAGTGCCATCTGAGCTATCCGTCTACCCAGCGCCATCTGAGCCATCCGTCTGCCCAGCGCCATCTGAGCCATCCGTCTGCCCAGCGCCATCTGAGCCATCCGTCTGCCCAGCGCCATCTGAGCCATCCGTCTACCCAGCGCCATCTGAGCCATCCGTCTGCCCCGAGCCATTAGAGCCGCCCGTCTGTCCCGAGCCGTCAGAGCCGTTCGTCAGTCAGGAGCCGCTAGAGCCATTCGTCAGTCAGGATCTGCCAGAGTCGCCAACCAGACAGGATCTGCCAGAGCCGCCAACCAGACAGGATCTGCCAGAGCCGCCAACCAGACAGGATCTGCCAGAGCCGCCAACCAGACAGGGTCTGCCAGAGCCGCCAACCAGACAGGATCTGCCAGAGCCGCCAGTCAGCCAGGATCTGCCAGAGCCGCCAGTCAGCCAGGATCTGCCAGAGCCGCCAGCGAGCCATGAGCAGCCAGAGCCGTCAGCGAGCCATGAGCAGACAGAGCCGTCAGCGAGCCATGAGCAGCCAGAGCTGTCAGCGAGCCATGAGCAGTCAGAGCCAGCCAGCCAGGAGCTGCCAGCCAGCCAGGATCCGCCAGAGCCAGCCAGCCAGGATCCGCCAGAGCCAGCCAGCCAGGATCCGCCAGAGCCAGCCAGCCAGGATCCGCCAGAGCCAGCCAGCCAGGATCCGCCCCTCAGTCCGGAGCTGCAGTCCTTCAGTCCGGAGCTGCCCCTTATCCCGGTGCTGCCCCTATCCCGGTGCTGCCCCTATCCCGGTGCTGCCCCTTATCCCGGTGCTGGCCATTATCTCGGTGTTGCCCCTTAAATTAGGTGGGTGGAATAGGAGGGTGGTCATTCGGAGGGGGATACGTAAGCTGGGATTGACTATGGTGGGGTGGAGCCCTCGCCCAGAGCCTGAACCACCACCGTGGTCAGATGCCCACCCAGACCCTCCCCTAGACTTTTGGTGGTGCGTCCGGAGTACGCACCTTGAGGGGGGGGTTATGTCACGTTCCTGACCTGTTTTCTGTTGTTTTTGTATGTCTTAGTCGGTCAGGGCGTGAGTGTGGGTGGGCATTCTATGTTATGTGTTTCTATGTTGGTTAATGGGTGACCTGATATGGTTCTCAATTAGAGGCAGGTGGTTTTCATCTCCTCTGATTTAGAACCATATTAAGGTAGGTGGTTTCACATTGTTTGTTGTGGGTGGTTGTCTTCCGTGTCTGTGTCTGTTTGCACCACACGGGACTGTTTCGTTTTGTTCGTTCGGTTTTTGTGTAGTCTATTTTCCTGTTCGTGCGTTCTTCGTGTTATGTAAGTTCGTTTGTTCAGGTCTGTTGACTCCGTTTATTATTTTGTAATTTCTCAAGTGTTTTTCGTATTTGTCTTTATTCTTTAATAAATATCATGTCAAATTACTACGCTGCAAATTGGTCCTCCGATCCTTCTCGCCTCTCCTCGTCTGATGAGGAGGACGAAGGAGAAAAGCGTTACAGTCAGACCAAGGCTCTGCATCTGTCCTCGTGCTCCCAGACCGGATTTTGACACCACCGATCACCACAATTTGTTGGAGAAATAGGAAACCCTAATTGGTCTACACAGACAAGTTCTTGCCTGGTTTAGATCTTATCTGTCGGAAAGATATCAGTTCATCTCTGTGGAAGGTTTGTCCTCTGACAAATCAATTGTAAGTTTTGGTGTGCCTCAAGGTTCTGTTTTAGGACCACTATTGTTTTCACTATATATTCTACCTCTTTCACTGCTATGCGGACGACACACAGCTGTACATTTCGATGAAACATGGTGAAGCCCCAAAATGTCCTACTCTGGAAGCCTGTGTTTCAGACATAAGGAAGTGGATGGCGGCAAATGTTTTACTTTTGAACTCGGACAAAACAGAGATGCTAGTTCTAGGTCCCAAGAAACAAAGAGATCCTCTGTTGGATCTGACAATTCATCTTGATGGTTGTACAGTTGTCTCAAATAAAACTGTGAAGGACCTCGGCATTACTCTGGACCCTGATCTCTCTTTTGACAAACATATCAAGAATATTTCAAGGACAACTTTTTTCCATCTTTGTAACATTGCAAAAATCAGTAATCTTTTGTCCAAAAATGATGTAGAAAAGCTAATCCGAGCTTTAGTTACTTCTAGATTAGACTACTGAAATGCTTGACTCTCCAGCTACCTGGATAAAGCACTAAATAAACTTCAGTTAGTGCTAAACACCGCTGCTAGAATCTTGACTAGAACCCCAAAATTGTATCAAATTACTCCAGTGCTAGCCTCTCTATACTGGCTTCCTGTTAAGGCTAGTGCTGATATCAAGGTTTTACTGCTAACCTACAAAGCAATACATAGGCTTCCTCCTACCTATCTCTCCGATTTGGTCCTGCCGTACCTACACGTACGCTATGATTGCAAGACGCAGGTCTCCTGATTGTCCCTAGAATTTCTAAGCAAACAGCTGGAGGCAGGGCGTTCTCCAACAGACCTCCATTGTTATGGAATGGTCTGCCTATCCATGTGAGAGACGCAGACTCGGCCTCGACCTTTAAGTCTTTACTTTAGACTCATCTCTTCAGTAGGTCCTATGATTGAGTGTAGTCAGGCCCAGGGGTGCGAAGGTGAACGGCAAGGCACTGGAGCGTCAAACCGCCTTTGCTCTCTCTGCCTGGCCGGCTCCCCTCTCTCCACTGGGATTCTCTGCCTCTGACCCTATTACGGGGGCTGAGTCACTGGCTTACTAGTGCTCTTCATGCCTTCCCTAGGAGGGGTGCGTCACTTGAGTGGGTTGAGTCACTAACATGATCTTCCTGTCCGGTTTTGCGCCCCTTCTGGCTCGTGCAGTGGAGGAGATCTTTGTGGGCTATACTCAGCCTTGCCCCCCCCAGAAAGCCCCAGTGACTCGGTCAATAAAAAAAGTGGTCAGATGAAGCAGATGCTAAGCTACAGGACTGTTTTGCTAACACAGACTGGAGTATATTCTGGGATTCTTCCGATGGCATTGAGGAGTACACCACATCAGTCACTGGCTTCATCAATAAGTGCATCGACGACGTCGTTCCCACAGTGACTGTACGTACATACCCCAACCAGAAGCCATGGATTACAGGCAACATCCGCACTGAGCTAAAGGGTAGAGCTGCCGCTTTCAAGGAACGAGACTCTAATCTCGTTCCTTGAAATCGCGCTATGCCCTCTGACGAACCATCAAACAGGCAAAATGTCAATACAGGACTAAGATCGAATCGTACTACACCGGCTCTGACGCTCGTCAGATGTGGCAGGGCTTGCAAACTATTACAGACAACAAAGGGAAGCACAGCCAAGAGCAGCCCAGTGACACGAGCCTACCAGACGAGCTAAATTACTTCTATGCTCGCTTCGAGGCGAGTAACACTGAAACATGCATGAGAGAATCAGCTGTTCCGGACGAGTGTGTGATCACGCTCTCCGTAGCCGATGTGCATAAGACCAATCATATTGCAGTCTGCTGCCTTACAATTGTACATTGATTCAACTTTTTTATAGTGCAGGGAGACAAAATACACCTCTCAACTCAATCAACTCAAAGTGCAATGTAGCCTAGTTTAATTTCAATACAGGTGTATAGCGAGATAAAGTCAAGTTGAATTTGAAATGTGTTGATTGATCCATACACTTGTATTACAATGACGAGACTGCTTATCATTTTTCTAAGGAGTCGAGGAGGCCTTGCTTTTCAAAACAGATCAATGATCACTCACACCGCCAAAGTAGAAGAAGAGAGGATGAGAAGGGGAGCACAATAAAGTTGACCATTGCTATGTAGATTAGTTGCCCTTGGCTGGGAAGCTGATCCTAGATCTGTGCCTACAGGCAAGTAGCAGGGAAGATATGAAGGGGAGGGTTCTCAATTGTAGACACCTTTAGTTAGTTAATGAGTACAGGGCTGGATAGATGAGGGTATAAAGACAAACAGGGAGCTGTGGTTCCTCTCTACTGTCATTGCCTTATAGTCACCATGTCTTTCTCAGGAAAATACCAGATGGAGACACATGAGAACTTTGAGTCTTTCATGGAGGCTATTGGTAAGTTTTGCTGTTGGGTTGTACGTTTGATTAGACTTTGGGTGTTAATTTCAGAAGTCGTAGTTCTTTCAGTAATGATGTTCAATGGTGATTGCGAATGCAATGGTTACTTCTGAGGCGTAAACCCAGGTAGCACACTAGTTTCCTTGGATGTTCTGAGAATGGAAGTGAGATGTAGGAATGTTTTTTAATTTAATTTTTTTTAGGTTCCAGGGAGGTTCTGAGAACATCTTACTATGTTCTCCTGGGAGGTGTTAGTTCTTTTAACAACAAATTATAGGTTATTTTCTGTGTTTTGAATAACTTTCACTGAATGTTTAATTTAAGACTAAAAACCGCTAGTTTGTTTGGGGGTAACTATTTTGAACTTCCAGCACAGATGGGATTGTTTGAAAATTATTTGCTTAGGCTTTAATCATTTGTGTCAGTGAGATTCAAACATATGCTCTTCTGTCCTCAATCCATGGAATTAATCCACTGTGCTTCCAGGATGTTGTCATGCATTAGTTTGTAACTCATTGAAAGTGGATAAATGTAGTCTATTCAAACACTATTTCAACAGGAACAAGCACTCATTAAGATCAGGTGTGGCCAACTACTGTGGTCAACACACTTAACAGATGATGGTGATTGTTGAAGCTGAAAACGGAATGTGTGTTTCAGTAATTCATTTTTTGCTTTCATATGGCAAGTTTTTTTTATGCTGAAGTACTGAAATTCCCACAGGAGAACATGTAGTCAGCTGAACAACTTGAGAACATTCCCAATGTAAAATGACTAATGTTCCTAGAACTTTACCTTAAATTAAATGTTTGAACTTTCAGGAAATATTCTGATCAAATAATGAAATGCCAAGAAAATAACATTTTGTTGAATTCCTTAATGAGAATGTTCCAAAGCCAAGCAACTGTCCTGCACCATTGCCAGAATGTGGTATGCAAAATAACCAAGCCCTAAAACGTATGGTCCTCAGAACGTTATGTGCTAGCTGGGAATGCATTCAATGTTTGCATTCAGTTCATTGTTGCCATATTATAGTGCATCAGAGCTTTACTTCAGCTGTAATAATTCAGTGTTCATGTCCCACTTCATTAACTTTTTGTAGTACTAAAAAGCGCAGTGTATATGACTCTCTCGCTGCCGCAAACATGTAGGTCTCCCTGATGAGCTTATCCAGGAGGGCAAAGACATCAAGAGCATCTCTGAGATTGAGGAGACTGGAGACCACTTCAAGATGACTGTCACCACGGGGACAAAGATCCTCACCAACTCCTTCACCATTGGCCAGGAGACGGAGCTCGAGTCGCCGACCGGGGAGAAAGTCACTGTGGGTGGCGCATGTCACAACCCAACCATGAGTTTCATACATGTAGCCTGGATTTATCCATCTCCCTACATATACAGCCAGTATCTAACTAAACTATAAGTTCAGCTGATGTGGGGTCACTATGGTTAGTTCAGGTCCCAGTGATGTTGTGGGAGGACTGACTTTCTTTGGCAGAGAATCTCCTCTGCTCTCCAGGGACGGGGCTCACAGTTGCACAATTATAGCAGTTTACGTCTCATAACCAACTCACACACCTGATGCACACTGTCATACTTTTTCTCCTCCATATATGGCCATCCAACTTGGGCCTGTTAAATTGGTGCTAGTTGACTGTAGTTGGTGACCACTGCTTTCAGATCTAACCATTGACCTCTCCTGTGTTTCAGTCTGTGGTGATGAGGGAAGGTAACAAGCTGACGTCCTTAATTAATGGGATAGAATACGTCATAGAACTTATAGACCCAAACATCCTCGTCAACGTGAGTCTGGGGAATATGGCTGGGGGTTCACGAAGCGACACTATTTCAGGGTTAATTTATACCATTAACAAAATGGGTAGTCTTTGTTTGCTGCCACCAATGTTCTAATTACATGCTGACCCCACCGCTCGCGTCGCAAAATAAATGTACACCCACACTGCTCGCGCACCTCAGCAAGCGTTTGCGTGGCCAGGTGCTAAAATAGAAATTGGTTTTATTTGTGATGCTCAGCGTGCTGCAAGTCTGGCCTCTCCCATCTCCTCATTGGTTTCTAGGAGCATATACCCATGTGTGTGATTGACTTTGAGGTCCACACTGGTCAGTTGTGGTAAAGTTGGTTGTCAACCGCCATATAAAGGAGGCGAGATGACGAATAACAAATTCGGTTCACTGTTTTCTGTGGATTAATTGTCAGAGTAGACCTTGTGCATTTCAGGTAAAATAACAACCCAATGTTTGTATACCCGGACAAATTAGCTAGCTAGCTAAATGCTTTTTGCCCCCAAATGAATGTAACTGTTTTGATATTTCAACCTGCGTGTCCTGATCACTTGTGTGGGTGAACAAAATCAATGTGCGAACGAGCGCGTCCGGTTTGGTCAGCATAGTGTACTGGCATGGATTTATTGAGTGTAATGATTAAGGATGCTTTCTCTTTTCAGACCATGACTCTGGCTGGCATCTCATACAAGAGGACCAGCAAACGAATATGAAGATCTACTGCACTCTTTGGATGAATAAAATGTGAACGGCATGGAATGGTCTGGTCTCAGCATTTCATATCAATGTGTAGAACTTCAGGGAAAATTGAGGATTGTAATAATGAGGCAAGGTTTGAGTTGGATGAGTGACGTATAAAGCAGTCACATTAAAATGTGAACCCAGCATTGTAGAAATGAAGGCTTTGGTTGTTCCATCTAGTCTGTTGCAATATGGGTCAGAATCCTCCCACCATTGGGTGCGTCAGTTTAAAAAGCAGATTCCTCAATTTCCAGTTACTTTAGAAAATCAAGTTTCAGGCATTCTAGTGGCTGTGCTTTTGGACATTGCTTTCACTAGTTCCACCCCAGTGTAGCTGACAAAGGGCTAAAGGTGCACCATTTGAGGGTGACTGGTTTCCCAGCTACAGTGTGGTTGGAAAAGCTAAGGACCCTGGGACTAAACACATCCCTCTGCAACTGGATCCTGCACTTCCGGACTGGCTGCCCACAGGTGGTGTTGTTGCCTAACCTTACATCTGCCACACTGATCCTCAACACTGGGGCCCCTCCTGTACTCCCTGTTCACCCACAATGGCGTGGCCACAACTGCGTGGTAAAACACAACTCCAACACCAAGTTTGAGGTGCACCACAACACCAGTGGTAGGCCTGATCACCGACAATGATGAGACCGTCTATAAAGAGGTCAGACCTGGCAGTGTGGTGCAAGGACAACCTCAATGTGAGCAAGACAAAGGAGCTGATCGTGGACTACAGGAAAAGGCGAGCTAAACAAGTCCCCATTAACATCGACAGTGCAGATCGCGAGTTTCAAGTTCCTTGGTGTCCACATTACCAACGAACTATCATGGTCCAAACAAACCAAGACAGTTGTGAAGAGGGCACAACGTCTTTCCTCCACCCCCTCTGTTGTACACTGCTGCTATTCGATGCTTATCTATGCATAGTCACTTCACATATGTACAAATTACCTCAACTAACCTGTACCCCTGCACATTGACTCGGTACCGATAGCCTGGTCATTGCTTTTTAAATATATTTATCTTCTTGAACTACACTTTTGGGTAAGGGCTTGTAAGTAAGCATTTCACGGTAAGGTCTACACTTGTTGTATTTGGCGCTTGTGACAAAGTTTGATTTGACGTGTCATGGAAGTAGGAATTGAAGGGTTGATTTGTCTGACATATTTGTATAATAATGTGAGGTCACTACTACTGCTGGCTGTTGGTTTCTTGACACCTGCCGCCATAGGTTCGTTCATGCTTATTGGCTAGTCCTTCATGGCCCCCTGTGTGTGTAGAAAATATTACTCATTCTACTTAAACATCCTTTACTCCAACTGTCTTCAGAACCTAGGTGGGATAATGTCATAAAGATGCATTTTAATCTTGCAGATCATCCTGTGTGAGGTTCATGTCTTACCGCAAGGTCTTTGTGTGGGTTCTCTGCAGGATGGCGTAGGCCTTATACATCATGCAGTGTCCCACCTATCTTCCCTGCCTGCCAGTGGGGTACCCCTGCCTTCATTGTTACCATCCCCAGAGCGGTGTTAGAATGGTATAGTTTACTGTCAAAGTAATACTGAGCCATTTATACTGCACAAATATAAACGCATTATGTCTAGTCTTTTCATGTGCTGAAATAAAGGATCCCAGAAATGTTCTCAAAGTGCACAAATTTGTATACATCCTTGTTAGTGAATATTTCTCATTTTAATAAGATAATCCATTCACCTGACAGGTGTGGCATATTAGGACAAAAGGCCACTAAAATGTGCAGTTTTGTCACAATGCCACATATCTCAAGTTGAGGGAGTGTGCAATTAGCATGCTGACTGCAGGACTGTCCACCAGAGCTGTTGCCAGAGAATGAAATGCTCATTTCTCTACCATAAGTCGCATCCAACGTCATTTTAGAGAATTTGGCAGTACGTCCAACCGGCCTCACAACCGCAGACCACGTGTAACCACACCAGCCTAGGACCTCGACATCCGGCTTCTTCACCTGCAGGATGGTCTGAGACCAGCCACCTGGACAGCTGATTAAACTGTATTTGTGTCTGTAATAAAGCCCTTTTGTGGGGATTGACTCATTCTGATTGGCTGGGCCTTGCTCCCGAGTGGTTAGTACTGGCTCCCAAGTGGGTGGGCCTATGCCCTACCAGGCCCACCCTTGGCTGCGCCCCAGCCCAGTCATGTTAAATCCATAGATTAGGGCCTAATTAATTGACTGAATTCTTTATATGAACTGTAACTTTGTTAAATTGTTGAAATTGTCGCGTGTTAATTTTATATTTTTCTTTAGTATAGTTATTTGCCTCTTTATCGCTATTGACCACTCCTATGAACCAAAATCTGCTATCTAGTCTATAATGACTAAAGAGTAGACTCATTCCCCACATCAGGGCTTTTTAGGATTTATGCTGGGGGGCTTCGGGAATGCAAACGTGGTATGTAAGGGACAGGTGGAGTATTATGCACTCGTGGTTAGAAAAGTGAAAGTGCAATTCAGGGAGGGAGTTGACTTGTGTGTCCTGCTCCATCCTTTATTTTGTATCTCAGAGGGCTGCAGTGTGGACCAATCTTGGAAGGCCGAGGTGGAAGGTGACAATCAAATCATCCAATCAGAGGGCAGCAACTCTGGTGACATCATCCTCAGGCTCCTGGACTTAGCTGACCACAGCCTTCCTTATCGAGTCCACCAATGAGCTGCAAGTGATGCTAGGGTTCCATGGGGGTCACTTGAGAAATTGGTTGATAGGATTTGTAGTTCCTAAAAGTTACATATTTGTAGTTCCTTGTACAGCCCACTTATTTCACCCACCCATTTACTGACCTCCTTCTTCAGTATATAGGCAACATCACTGGAAGGGAACTAGCTCAGAATTTCACTCTTTGACATTTCATGTATGTCAAATATTGGAGTTAAATTCTTAGCTAGATGGGACCCTGAGCACTCAAATCAATCAAATGAGAGAGTCGAAAACAGCAGGTGCGGGACAAGGTGGCCGGTGTCCGGTGAACAGGTCAGGGTTCCATAGCCGCAGGCAGAACAGTTGAAACTGGAGCTGCAGTACGACCAGGTGGACTGGGGACAGTCGGGAGTCATCAGGCGAGGTAGTCCTGAGACATGGTCCTAGGGCTCAGGTCCTCCGGGAGGGGAGGGAGAGAGTATTAGAGGGAGCATACTTAAATCCACACAGGACACCAGATAAGACAGGAGAATTACACCAGTAAGCCAGTGGCTCAGCCCCCGTAATAGGGTCAGAGGCAGACAATCCCAGTGAAGAGAGGGGAGCCGGCCAGGCAGAGATAGCAAAGGCGTTTTGATGCTCCAGTCTCTTGCCGTTCAACTTCGCACCCCTGGGCCAGACTACACTCAATCATAGGACCTACTGAAGAGATGAGTCTAAAGTAAAGACTTAAAGGTCGAGGCCAAGTCTGCGTCTCTGACATGGATATGCAGACCATTCCATAACAATGGAGGTCTATTGGAGAACACCCTGCCTCCAGCTGTTTGCTTAGAAATTCTAGGGACAATAAGGAGACCTGCGTCTTGCGATCATAGCGTACGTGTAGGTACGGCAGGACCAAATCGGAGAGATAGGTAGGAGCAAGCCTATGTATTGCTTTGTAGATTAGCAGTAAAACCTTGATATCAGCCCTAGCCTTAACAGGAAGCCAGTATAGAGAGGCTAGCACTGGAGTAATTTGATACAATTTTGGGGTTCTAGTCAAGATTCTAGCAGCTGTGTTTAGCACTAACTGAAGTTTATTTAGTGCTTTATCCAGGTAGCTGGAGAGTAGAGCATTTCAGTAGTCTAATCTAGAAGTAACAAAACCTCGAATTAGCTTTTCTACATCATTTTTGGACAAAAGATTACTGATTTTTGCAATGTTACAAAGATGGAAAAAAGTTGTCCTTGAAATATTCTTGATATGTTTGTCAAAAGAGAGATCAGGGTCCAGAGTAATGCCGAGGTCCTTCACAGTTTTATTTGAGACGACTGTACAACCATCAAGATTAATTGTCAGATCCAACAGAAGATCTCTTTGTTTCTTGGGACCTAGAACTAGCATCTCTGTTTTGTCCGAGTTTAAAAGTAAAACATTTGCCGCCATCCACTTCCTTATGTCTGAAACACAGGCTTCCAGGGTAGGACATTTTGGGGCTTCACCATGTTTCATCGAAATGTACAGCTGTGTGTCGTCCGCATAGCAGTGAAAGAGGTAGAATATATAGTGAAAACAATAGTGGTCCTAAAACGGAACCTTGAGGCACACCAAAACTTACAATTGATTTGTCAGAGGACAAACCTTCCACAGAGATGAACTGATATCTTTCCGACAGATAAGATCTAAACCAGGCAAGAACTTGTCCGTGTAGACCAATTAGGGATTCCTATTTCTCCCAAAAATTGTGGTGATCGGTGGTGTCAAAATCCGGTCTGGGAGCACGAGGACAGATGCAGAGCCTTGGTCTGACGCCATTAAAAGGTCATTTACCACCTTCATGAGTGCAGTCTCAGTGCTATGATGGGGTCTTAAACCAGACTGAAGCATTTCATATACATTTTTTGTCTTCAGGAAGGCAGAGAGATGCTGGGCAATAGTATTATTATTTTTGTTGTTGTTCGAGGAATAGGATATTCAAAATCGGCCGGGTCAATGTTTTGTTTTTTCAAGAGAGGCTTTATTACTGCCACCTTTAGAGAGTTTGGTACATATACGGAGGATAGGGAGCCATCCATTATGTTCAACATTTGAGGGCCAAGCACAGGAAGTAGCTCTTTAAACAGTGTTTACCCAAAAACATGACACAATCAATGAGTCTTTTCAATATTTCCCTATTTTTCTTCACCTTTTCATTGTGCAGCTCCGTTGCCCTGCGCGCTTGTTCGTTGAGCTGTAGATCCACTCGGGTGTCCCCAAAAGTTTTCAAAAGCACCATTGCTTGTAAGTGCCCAGCCGTACTTTGGTGTCTCGTTGCTGCCTTGGTTAGACAACTCAAGTTTGCAAAGCCAGTGTGGCTCCAAACACCAAATCGATCACTTGCAAATAATAGGCATTCCCAGCAGTACAGTTTGCAGTGCTTCTCGGAGCCTGCGAGCCATTGATAGCGCTCGTAGTTGGAACTTTGAAAGTGGCGAACGAACCCCTTTCCCGCCTGTGACAGGCTTTGTAGCGTCGGCGTCGGGCGACCTCTCCTTACAATGTCTAACTTTTCTTGAAAAGTTCGTCTTGAGAATGGCGTTATAATTATATCCTCGACCAAATCGATATCTTCTCCTCCTTCCGCCATTGTGGGTTGAAAAAACAGCTTAGTAGTACGCAAATTAATTTGTTTATCAAATTCAGTTTCCTAGTTCTGAGGTTCTGCATAGACCTGCCCATAGGACCTGCCTCTCAATATTGGTAATCCAATCAAAAGACGTGCACGTACTACGCCTGCTAGCTGGCTCCTGTGTAACACTGGAGCCAGCCAGCAGGCGTACAATAGCCAACTCTAAAGCTGATTGGTTGACACAAAATTTTCATTTCCATTCACTTTAAGCTTCAAGCGCCCGCACTGTTGATTCTGAAGGCCTGAGGGCAGATTTTAGACCCCTGGCAACACATGATGGCTGAATATGATTGGATAAAAGATCTAACATAAAGACCAGCCCTCCAAATCTCAACCTGGGGCTGGAAGCAGTGCAAGCAACCAAGAGGAAAGCTATGAAATGAAGAGTATAACTCTTACTCTGGGGAATAATTTAATACATATTTGTGGGAAAATATATTTAAAAAAAAATTATATTCTGATGATGTTTAGGCCAGCAGAGAAGGCCTTGCTGGCCCTGACGGCCCACCACTGGAAAGATAGGATGATCGCGCAGCAGTGAGGGTAATTCGATATTGCACAGTACTGTCTTTTCCAAGACTTCCAGTTCGGTGGAGCGCCATTTCCGTTAACATTTTCTGGAAGCTTGCTTCAGGGCTCTGATATTTTCTGTATACAAGGGAGCTAATTTCTTGTGACAAGTGTCTTTTGTTTTTTTGGGGTGCGACTGCATCTAGGGTATTATGCTAGGTTAAATTTAGATCCTCAGTTAGGTGGTTAACTGATTTTTGTACTCCGACATCCTTGGGTAGGTGGAGAGAGTCTGGAAGGGCATCTAGGAATTGTTGGGTTGTCCGAGAATTTATAGCATGGCTTTTGATGATCCCTGGTTGGGGTCTGAGCAGATTTTTTGTTATTTGTAACCTGGAGGAGAGGCCTCATTTAACACAGTAAATCCATCAGGCTTGAACCATGTTTCAGTCAGGCCAATCACATCAACATTATGATCAGTGTTTAGTTCATTGACTATGACTGCCTTGCAAGTGAGGGACCTAACATTAAGTAGCCCTATTTTGCGATGTGAGATATCACAATCTCTTTCAATAATGACAACAATGGAGGAAGTCTTTACTCCAGTGAGATTACTAAGGCGAACACTGCCATGTTTAGTTTTGCCCAACCTAGAATGAGGCACAGACATGATGTCAATGGGGATAGCTGAGCTGACTACACTGACAGTGCTAGTGGCAGACTCCACTAAGCTGGCAGGCTGGCTAACAGCCTGCTGCCTGGCCTGCCCTCTATCTCATTGTTTAGCTAGAGGAGTTAGAGCTCTGTCTATGTTGATAGATTAGATGAGAGCACCCCTCCAGCTAGGATGGAGTCCATCAATCCTTAGCTGGCCAGGCTTGGTCCTGTTTGTGGGTGAGTCCCAGAAAGAGGGCCAATTATCTACAAAATATCTTTTTTGGGATGCAGTAAACAGTTTTCAACCAGCGATCTATCTAAGAGACGGCTGCCGTTTTACGATCCCCTAACCAATTGTGCTATTGTGTTTGTTTTTTCCGCTTTATTTGTAACTCATATTGTACATTATGTTTCTGCCATCCTCTCGTATGACCACAAAGAGCTTCTAGATATCAGGACAGCGATTACTCACCCCGTACTGGAAGAAGATTTTTTTTTCTTTAACGAGTCGGACGCAAAGGATTTACTCCAGACACCCGACAAGGCCCTCACCCCAGTCATTCACAGGAGAAAGAGATATCGAGGACGTAGGTCTGGGTGCCTTGTAAGGTGGGTAATGTGGGTAATCTGCCTTTACCATCGGTCCTATTAGCCAAAGTACAATCATTGGATAATAAAATAGACGAGCAACGAGCCCGTATAGTATATCCTACCAACGGGACTTTAAAAACGGTAATATCTTATGTTTCACTGAGTCGTGGCTGAACGACGACATGAATAACATACAGCTGGCAGGTTTTACGCTTTTCGGCAGGATAGAACAGGCACCTCTGGTAAGACAAGGGGTGGCGGTCTATGTATATTTGTAAACAACAGCTGGTGCACGAAATCTAAGGAAGTCTCAAGTTTTTGCTCGCCTGAGGTTGAGTTTCTCATGATAAGCTGTAGACCACACTATTTACCAAGAGAGTTTTCGTCTATATTCTTCGTAACTGTCTATTTACCACCACAAGCCAATGCTGGCAGTAAGATCGCACTCAATGAGCTGTATACGGCCATAAGCAAATAGGAAAACGCTCATCCAGAGGCGGCACTCCTAGTGGCCGGGGACTTTAATGCAGGGAAACTTAAGTCCGTTTTACGTCATTCCCACAAACATGTTAAATGTGCAACCAGAGGGGGAAAAAAACTCTATACCACCTTTACTTCACACACAGAGACAAGTACAAAGCTCTTCCTCGCCCTCCATTTGGCAAATCTGACCATAATTCTATCCTCCTGATTCCTGCTTACAAGTGAAAACTAAAGCAGAAAGCACCAGTGACTCGGTCAATAAAAAAGTGGTCAGATGAAGCAGATGCTAAGCTACAGGACTGTTTTGCTAACACATACTGGAGTATATTCTGGGATTCTTCCGATGGCATTGAGGAGTACACCACCTACCAGAGCCTACCAGACAAGCTAAATTACTTCTATGCTCGCTTCGAGGCGAGTAACACTGAAACATGCATGAGAGAATCAGCTGTTCCGGAAGAGTGTGTGATCACGCTCTCCGTAGCCGATGTGCGTAAGACCTTTAAACAGGTCAACATTCACAAGACCGCAGGACGAGAAGGATTACCAGGACGTGTACTCCGAGCATGCGCTGAACAACTGGCAAGTGTG
This sequence comes from Salvelinus alpinus, assembly GCF_045679555.1. NCBI lineage: Eukaryota > Metazoa > Chordata > Actinopteri > Salmoniformes > Salmonidae > Salvelinus > Salvelinus alpinus. The sequence continues at coordinate 62,830,666 of NC_092090.1, forward strand.
TTCACTTAACCAATTGATTAATAATCAGTGTTATTCTCTGAGTTTGTTGGACTTCAGAAGGAAAATAAATGTAGCTAATGGGTGAACGTTTGTTCACTCAACAAACTTTGCTCACAGTGAGCTGAATGTATAAAAACTTGTTGAGTCTAATTACAATTTCATGTTTGTTTTTGGAAGTCAACACTGTATGTTGGTTCAGGTATATTCCCAGATGTGGAGCAAACTCACAACTCTATTGCAGCTGGTTGCCTTCAACTTGAGAATGTATGTTGGTTCAGCTATATGCCAAACATTTTTGCAAACTCACAATCCTATTGCAGTCTGCTGCCTTACAATTGTACGTTGAATAGTTTTTTTTTAAGACATGTGCTAGTTGGACTTTTTGCATCTGTTACTGAGATGGCTGTTCCAGGTATTATTGAGACTACCTAAATCAAATAGAAGTATTTCCTGGCAGTCATTGTCAGTGCAGGTTGGGGGTGATTAACGTTCTCTGGCTGGATTCCAATTTTTCAAGTTGAATTGTATGTTCACTCTATGTAAAATGAAAAGTTGAGTGAACATTATGTTGGTTCAGCTATATGCCAAACATTTTTGAAAACTCACAATCATATTGCAGTCTGCTGCCTTACTATTGTACATTGATTCAACTTTTTTATAGTGCTTTTTTAAAATACACCTCTCAACTCAATCAACTCAAAGTGCAATGTAGCCTAGTTTAATTTCAATACAGGTGTATAGCGAGATAAAGTCAAGTTGAATTTGAAATTTGTTGATTGATCCATACACTTGTATTACAATGACGAGACTGCTTATCATTTTTCTAAGGAGTCGAGGAGGCCTTGCTTATCAAAACAGATCAATGATCACTCACACCGCCAAAGTAGAAGAAGAGAGGATGAGAAGGGGAGCACAATAAAGTTGACCATTGCTATGTAGATTAGTTGCCCTTGGCTTGGAAGCTGATCCTAGATCTGTGCCTACAGGCAAGTAGAAGGGAAGATATGAGGGGGAGGGGTTCTCAATTGTAGACACCTTTAGTTAGTTAATGAGTGCAGGGCTGGATAGATGAGGGTATAAAGACAAGCAGGGAGCTGTGGCTGTCTCTACCGTCACTGCCTTATAGTCACCATGTCTTTCTCAGGGATATACCAGATGGAGACACATGAGAACTTTGAGTCTTTCATGGAGGCCATTGGTACGTTTTGCTGTTGGGTTGTACGTTTGATTAGACTTTGGGTGTTAATTTCAGGTTCTAGGTTATTTTCTGTGTTTTTAATAACTTTCACTGAATGTTTAATTTAAGACTAAAAACACTAGTTTGTTTGGGCTAACTATTTTGCGCTTCCAGCACATGGGTTTGTTTGAAAATGATTTGTTTAGGCTGTAATTATTTATTGTGTCAGTGAGATTAAACCTATGCTCTTCTGTCCTCTATCCATTGAATTAATCCACTGTGCTTCCAGGATGGAGTTGTCATGCATTAGTTTTGTAACTCATTGAAAGTGGATAAAAGTAGTCTATTCAAACACTATTTCAACAGGAACGAGCACTCATTAAGATCAGGTGTGGCCAACTACTGTGGTCAACACACTTAACAGATGGTGATTGTTGAAGCTGAAAACGGAATGTGTGTTTCAGTAATTCATTTTTTGTTTTCATATGGCAAGTTTTTAGTGTTCTGAGAACATGACTTTAACTGGAACTGAGAACCTAAAGAACATTATGCTGAAGTACTGAAATTCCCACAGGAGAACATTTAGTCAGCTGAACAACTTGAGAACATTCCCAATGTAAAATTACTAATGTTCCTAGAACTTTACCTTCAATTAAATGTTTGAACTTTCAGGAAATATTCTGATCAAATAATGAAATGCCAAGAAAATAACATTTTGTTGAATTCCTTAATGAGAATGTTCCAAAGCCAATCAACTGTCCTGCACCATTGCCAGAATGTGGTATGCAAAATAACCAAGCCCTAAAACGTATGGTCCTCAGAACGTTATGTGCTAGCTGGGAATGCATTCAATGTTTGCATTCAGTTCATTGTTGCCATATTATAGTGCATCAGAGCTTTACTTCAGCTGTAATAATTCAGTGTTCATGTCCCACTTCATTAACTTTTTGTAGTACTAAAAAGCGCAGTGTATATGACTCTCTCGCTGCCGCAAACATGTAGGTCTCCCTGATGAGCTTATCCAGGAGGGCAAAGACATCAAGAGCATCTCTGAGATTGAGGAGACTGGAGACCACTTCAAGATGACTGTCACCACGGGGACAAAGATCCTCACCAACTCCTTCACCATTGGCCAGGAGACGGAGCTCGAGTCGCCGACCGGGGAGAAAGTCACTGTGGGTGGCGCATGTCACAACCCAACCATGAGTTTCATACATGTAGCCTGGATTTATCCATCTCCCTACATATACAGCCAGTATCTAACTAAACTATAAGTTCAGCTGATGTGGGGTCACTATGGTTAGTTCAGGTCCCAGTGATGTTGTGGGAGGACTGACTTTCTTTGGCAGAGAATCTCCTCTGCTCTCCAGGGACGGGGCTCACAGTTGCACAATTATAGCAGTTTACGTCTCATAACCAACTCACACACCTGATGCACACTGTCATACTTTTTCTCCTCCATATATGGCCATCCAACTTGGGCCTGTTAAATTGGTGCTAGTTGACTGTAGTTGGTGACCACTGCTTTCAGATCTAACCATTGACCTCTCCTGTGTTTCAGTCTGTGGTGATGAGGGAAGGTAACAAGCTGACGTCCTTAATTAATGGGATAGAATACGTCATAGAACTTATAGACCCAAACATCCTCGTCAACGTGAGTCTGGGGAATATGGCTGGGGGTTCACGAAGCGACACTATTTCAGGGTTAATTTATACCATTAACAAAATGGGTGGTCTTTAACAGTGTCGTGAATGCAATTCAACAGTTTGCTGCCACCAATGTTCTAATTACATGCTGACCCCACCGCTCGGGTCGCAAAATAAATGTACACCCACACTGCTCGCGCACCTCAGCAAGCGTCTGCGTGGCCAGGTGCTAAAATAGAAATTGGTTTTATTTGTGATGCTCAACGTGCTGCAAGTCTGGCCTCTCCCATCTCCTCATTGGTTTCTAGGAGCATATACCCATGTGTGTGATTGACTTTGAGGTCCACACTGGTCAGTTGTGGTAAAGTTGGTTGTCAACCGCCATATAAAGGAGGCGAGATGACGAATAACAAGTTCGGTTCACTGTTTTCTGTGGATTAATTGTCAGAGTAGACCTTGTGCATTTCAGGCAAAATAACAACCCAATGTTTGTATACCAGGACAAATTAGCTAGCTAGCTAAATGCTTTTTGCCCCCAAATGAATGTAACTGTTTTGATATTTCAACCTGCGTGTCCTGATCACTAATGTGGGTGAACAAAATCAATGTGAGAATGAGCGCGTCCGGTTTGGTCAGCATAGTGTACTGGCATGGATTTATTGAGTGTAATGATTAATGATGCTTTCTCTTTTCAGACCATGACTCTGGCTGGCATCTCATACAAGAGGACCAGCAAACGAATATGAAGATCTACTGCACTCTTTGGATTAATAAAATGTGAACGGCATGGAATGGTCTGGTCTCAGCATTTCATATCAATGGGTAGAACTTCAGGGAAAATTGAGGATTGTAATAATGAGGCAAGGTTTGAGTTGGATTAGTGACGTATAAAGCAGTCCCATTAAAATGTGAACCCAGCATTGTTGAAATGAAGGCTTTGGAGGTTCCATCTAGTCTGTTGCAATATGGGTCAGAATCCTACCACCATTGGGTGCGTCAGTTTTAAAAGCAGATTCCTCAATTTCCAGTTACTTTTGAAAATCAAGTTTCAGGAATTCTAGTGGCTGTGCTTTTGGACATTGCTTTCACTAGTTCCACCCCAGTGTAGCTGACCAAGGGCTAAAGGTGCACCATTTGAGGGTGACTGGTTTCCAAGCTACAGTGTGGTTGGAAAAGCTAAGGACCCGGGGACTAAAAACATCCCTCTGCAACTGGATCCTGCACTTCCTGACTGGCTGCCCACAGGTGGTAAGGTTAGGCAACAACACATCTGCCACACTGATCCTCAACACTGGGGCCCCTCCTGTACTCCCTGTTCACCCACAATGGCGTGGCCACAACTGCGTGGTAAAACACAACTCCAACACCAAGTTTGAGGTGCACCACAACACCAGTGGTAGGCCTGATCACCGACAATGATGAGACCGTCTATAAAGAGGTCAGACCTGGCAGTGTGGTGCAAGGACAACCTCAATGTGAGCAAGACAAAGGAGCTGATCGTGGACTACAGGAAAAGGCGAGCTAAACAAGTCCCCATTAACATCGACAGTGCAGATCGCGAGTTTCAAGTTCCTTGGTGTCCACATTACCAACGAACTATCATGGTCCAAACAAACCAAGACAGTTGTGAAGAGGGCACAACGTCTTTCCTCCACCCCCTCTGTTGTACACTGCTGCTATTCGATGCTTATCTATGCATAGTCACTTCACATATGTACAAATTACCTCAACTAACCTGTACCCCTGCACATTGACTCGGTACCGATAGCCTGGTCATTGCTTTTTAAATATATTTATCTTCTTGAACTACACTTTTGGGTAAGGGCTTGTAAGTAAGCATTTCACGGTAAGGTCTACACTTGTTGTATTTGGCGCTTGTGACAAAGTTTGATTTGACGTGTCATGGAAGTAGGAATTGAAGGGTTGATTTGTCTGACATATTTGTATAATAATGTGAGGTCACTACTACTGCTGGCTGTTGGTTTCTTGACACCTGCCGCCATAGGTTCGTTCATGCTTATTGGCTAGTCCTTCATGGCCCCCTGTGTGTGTAGAAAATATTACTCATTCTACTTAAACATCCTTTACTCCAACTGTCTTCAGAACCTAGGTGGGATAATGTCATAAAGATGCATTTTAATCTTGCAGATCATCCTGTGTGAGGTTCATGTCTTACCGCAAGGTCTTTGTGTGGGTTCTCTGCAGGATGGCGTAGGCCTTATACATCATGCAGTGTCCCACCTATCTTCCCTGCCTGCCAGTGGGGTACCCCTGCCTTCATTGTTACCATCCCCAGAGCGGTGTTAGAATGGTATAGTTTACTGTCAAAGTAATACTGAGCCATTTATACTGCACAAATATAAACGCATTATGTCTAGTCTTTTCATGTGCTGAAATAAAGGATCCCAGAAATGTTCTCAAAGTGCACAAATTTGTATACATCCTTGTTAGTGAATATTTCTCATTTTAATAAGATAATCCATTCACCTGACAGGTGTGGCATATTAGGACAAAAGGCCACTAAAATGTGCAGTTTTGTCACAATGCCACATATCTCAAGTTGAGGGAGTGTGCAATTAGCATGCTGACTGCAGGACTGTCCACCAGAGCTGTTGCCAGAGAATGAAATGCTCATTTCTCTACCATAAGTCGCATCCAACGTCATTTTAGAGAATTTGGCAGTACGTCCAACCGGCCTCACAACCGCAGACCACGTGTAACCACACCAGCCTAGGACCTCGACATCCGGCTTCTTCACCTGCAGGATGGTCTGAGACCAGCCACCTGGACAGCTGATTAAACTGTATTTGTGTCTGTAATAAAGCCCTTTTGTGGGGATTGACTCATTCTGATTGGCTGGGCCTTGCTCCCGAGTGGTTAGTACTGGCTCCCAAGTGGGTGGGCCTATGCCCTACCAGGCCCACCCTTGGCTGCGCCCCAGCCCAGTCATGTTAAATCCATAGATTAGGGCCTAATTAATTGACTGAATTCTTTATATGAACTGTAACTTTGTTAAATTGTTGAAATTGTCGCGTGTTAATTTTATATTTTTCTTTAGTATAGTTATTTGCCTCTTTATCGCTATTGACCACTCCTATGAACCAAAATCTGCTATCTAGTCTATAATGACTAAAGAGTAGACTCATTCCCCACATCAGGGCTTTTTAGGATTTATGCTGGGGGGCTTCGGGAATGCAAACGTGGTATGTAAGGGACAGGTGGAGTATTATGCACTCGTGGTTAGAAAAGTGAAAGTGCAATTCAGGGAGGGAGTTGACTTGTGTGTCCTGCTCCATCCTTTATTTTGTATCTCAGAGGGCTGCAGTGTGGACCAATCTTGGAAGGCCGAGGTGGAAGGTGACAATCAAATCATCCAATCAGAGGGCAGCAACTCTGGTGACATCATCCTCAGGCTCCTGGACTTAGCTGACCACAGCCTTCCTTATCGAGTCCACCAATGAGCTGCAAGTGATGCTAGGGTTCCATGGGGGTCACTTGAGAAATTGGTTGATAGGATTTGTAGTTCCTAAAAGTTACATATTTGTAGTTCCTTGTACAGCCCACTTATTTCACCCACCCATTTACTGACCTCCTTCTTCAGTATATAGGCAACATCACTGGAAGGGAACTAGCTCAGAATTTCACTCTTTGACATTTCATGTATGTCAAATATTGGAGTTAAATTCTTAGCTAGATGGGACCCTGAGCACTCAAATCAATCAAATGAGAGAGTCGAAAACAGCAGGTGCGGGACAAGGTGGCCGGTGTCCGGTGAACAGGTCAGGGTTCCATAGCCGCAGGCAGAACAGTTGAAACTGGAGCTGCAGTACGACCAGGTGGACTGGGGACAGTCGGGAGTCATCAGGCGAGGTAGTCCTGAGACATGGTCCTAGGGCTCAGGTCCTCCGGGAGGGGAGGGAGAGAGTATTAGAGGGAGCATACTTAAATCCACACAGGACACCAGATAAGACAGGAGAATTACACCAGTAAGCCAGTGGCTCAGCCCCCGTAATAGGGTCAGAGGCAGACAATCCCAGTGAAGAGAGGGGAGCCGGCCAGGCAGAGATAGCAAAGGCGTTTTGATGCTCCAGTCTCTTGCCGTTCAACTTCGCACCCCTGGGCCAGACTACACTCAATCATAGGACCTACTGAAGAGATGAGTCTAAAGTAAAGACTTAAAGGTCGAGGCCAAGTCTGCGTCTCTGACATGGATATGCAGACCATTCCATAACAATGGAGGTCTATTGGAGAACACCCTGCCTCCAGCTGTTTGCTTAGAAATTCTAGGGACAATAAGGAGACCTGCGTCTTGCGATCATAGCGTACGTGTAGGTACGGCAGGACCAAATCGGAGAGATAGGTAGGAGCAAGCCTATGTATTGCTTTGTAGATTAGCAGTAAAACCTTGATATCAGCCCTAGCCTTAACAGGAAGCCAGTATAGAGAGGCTAGCACTGGAGTAATTTGATACAATTTTGGGGTTCTAGTCAAGATTCTAGCAGCTGTGTTTAGCACTAACTGAAGTTTATTTAGTGCTTTATCCAGGTAGCTGGAGAGTAGAGCATTTCAGTAGTCTAATCTAGAAGTAACAAAACCTCGAATTAGCTTTTCTACATCATTTTTGGACAAAAGATTACTGATTTTTGCAATGTTACAAAGATGGAAAAAAGTTGTCCTTGAAATATTCTTGATATGTTTGTCAAAAGAGAGATCAGGGTCCAGAGTAATGCCGAGGTCCTTCACAGTTTTATTTGAGACGACTGTACAACCATCAAGATTAATTGTCAGATCCAACAGAAGATCTCTTTGTTTCTTGGGACCTAGAACTAGCATCTCTGTTTTGTCCGAGTTTAAAAGTAAAACATTTGCCGCCATCCACTTCCTTATGTCTGAAACACAGGCTTCCAGGGTAGGACATTTTGGGGCTTCACCATGTTTCATCGAAATGTACAGCTGTGTGTCGTCCGCATAGCAGTGAAAGAGGTAGAATATATAGTGAAAACAATAGTGGTCCTAAAACGGAACCTTGAGGCACACCAAAACTTACAATTGATTTGTCAGAGGACAAACCTTCCACAGAGATGAACTGATATCTTTCCGACAGATAAGATCTAAACCAGGCAAGAACTTGTCCGTGTAGACCAATTAGGGATTCCTATTTCTCCCAAAAATTGTGGTGATCGGTGGTGTCAAAATCCGGTCTGGGAGCACGAGGACAGATGCAGAGCCTTGGTCTGACGCCATTAAAAGGTCATTTACCACCTTCATGAGTGCAGTCTCAGTGCTATGATGGGGTCTTAAACCAGACTGAAGCATTTCATATACATTTTTTGTCTTCAGGAAGGCAGAGAGATGCTGGGCAATAGTATTATTATTTTTGTTGTTGTTCGAGGAATAGGATATTCAAAATCGGCCGGGTCAATGTTTTGTTTTTTCAAGAGAGGCTTTATTACTGCCACCTTTAGAGAGTTTGGTACATATACGGAGGATAGGGAGCCATCCATTATGTTCAACATTTGAGGGCCAAGCACAGGAAGTAGCTCTTTAAACAGTGTTTACCCAAAAACATGACACAATCAATGAGTCTTTTCAATATTTCCCTATTTTTCTTCACCTTTTCATTGTGCAGCTCCGTTGCCCTGCGCGCTTGTTCGTTGAGCTGTAGATCCACTCGGGTGTCCCCAAAAGTTTTCAAAAGCACCATTGCTTGTAAGTGCCCAGCCGTACTTTGGTGTCTCGTTGCTGCCTTGGTTAGACAACTCAAGTTTGCAAAGCCAGTGTGGCTCCAAACACCAAATCGATCACTTGCAAATAATAGGCATTCCCAGCAGTACAGTTTGCAGTGCTTCTCGGAGCCTGCGAGCCATTGATAGCGCTCGTAGTTGGAACTTTGAAAGTGGCGAACGAACCCCTTTCCCGCCTGTGACAGGCTTTGTAGCGTCGGCGTCGGGCGACCTCTCCTTACAATGTCTAACTTTTCTTGAAAAGTTCGTCTTGAGAATGGCGTTATAATTATATCCTCGACCAAATCGATATCTTCTCCTCCTTCCGCCATTGTGGGTTGAAAAAACAGCTTAGTAGTACGCAAATTAATTTGTTTATCAAATTCAGTTTCCTAGTTCTGAGGTTCTGCATAGACCTGCCCATAGGACCTGCCTCTCAATATTGGTAATCCAATCAAAAGACGTGCACGTACTACGCCTGCTAGCTGGCTCCTGTGTAACACTGGAGCCAGCCAGCAGGCGTACAATAGCCAACTCTAAAGCTGATTGGTTGACACAAAATTTTCATTTCCATTCACTTTAAGCTTCAAGCGCCCGCACTGTTGATTCTGAAGGCCTGAGGGCAGATTTTAGACCCCTGGCAACACATGATGGCTGAATATGATTGGATAAAAGATCTAACATAAAGACCAGCCCTCCAAATCTCAACCTGGGGCTGGAAGCAGTGCAAGCAACCAAGAGGAAAGCTATGAAATGAAGAGTATAACTCTTACTCTGGGGAATAATTTAATACATATTTGTGGGAAAATATATTTTAAAAAAAATTATATTCTGATGATGTTTAGGCCAGCAGAGAAGGCCTTGCTGGCCCTGACGGCCCACCACTGGAAAGATAGGATGATCGCGCAGCAGTGAGGGTAATTCGATATTGCACAGTACTGTCTTTTCCAAGACTTCCAGTTCGGTGGAGCGCCATTTCCGTTAACATTTTCTGGAAGCTTGCTTCAGGGCTCTGATATTTTCTGTATACAAGGGAGCTAATTTCTTGTGACAAGTGTCTTTTGTTTTTTTGGGGTGCGACTGCATCTAGGGTATTATGCTAGGTTAAATTTAGATCCTCAGTTAGGTGGTTAACTGATTTTTGTACTCCGACATCCTTGGGTAGGTGGAGAGAGTCTGGAAGGGCATCTAGGAATTGTTGGGTTGTCCGAGAATTTATAGCATGGCTTTTGATGATCCCTGGTTGGGGTCTGAGCAGATTTTTTGTTATTTGTAACCTGGAGGAGAGGCCTCATTTAACACAGTAAATCCATCAGGCTTGAACCATGTTTCAGTCAGGCCAATCACATCAACATTATGATCAGTGTTTAGTTCATTGACTATGACTGCCTTGCAAGTGAGGGACCTAACATTAAGTAGCCCTATTTTGCGATGTGAGATATCACAATCTCTTTCAATAATGACAACAATGGAGGAAGTCTTTACTCCAGTGAGATTACTAAGGCGAACACTGCCATGTTTAGTTTTGCCCAACCTAGAATGAGGCACAGACATGATGTCAATGGGGATAGCTGAGCTGACTACACTGACAGTGCTAGTGGCAGACTCCACTAAGCTGGCAGGCTGGCTAACAGCCTGCTGCCTGGCCTGCCCTCTATCTCATTGTTTAGCTAGAGGAGTTAGAGCTCTGTCTATGTTGATAGATTAGATGAGAGCACCCCTCCAGCTAGGATGGAGTCCATCAATCCTTAGCTGGCCAGGCTTGGTCCTGTTTGTGGGTGAGTCCCAGAAAGAGGGCCAATTATCTACAAAGTATCTTTTTTGGGATGCAGTAAACAGTTTTCAACCAGCGATCTATCTAAGAGACGGCTGCCGTTTTACGATCCCCTAACCAATTGTGCTATTGTGTTTGTTTTTTCCGCTTTATTTGTAACTCATATTGTACATTATGTTTCTGCCATCCTCTCGTATGACCACAAAGAGCTTCTAGATATCAGGACAGCGATTACTCACCCCGTACTGGAAGAAGATTTTTTTTTCTTTAACGAGTCGGACGCAAAGGATTTACTCCAGACACCCGACAAGGCCCTCACCCCAGTCATTCACAGGAGAAAGAGATATCGAGGACGTAGGTCTGGGTGCCTTGTAAGGTGGGTAATGTGGGTAATCTGCCTTTACCATCGGTCCTATTAGCCAAAGTACAATCATTGGATATTAAAATAGACGAGCAACGAGCCCGTATAGTATATCCTACCAACGGGACTTTAAAAACGGTAATATCTTATGTTTCACTGAGTCGTGGCTGAACGACGACATGAATAACATACAGCTGGCAGGTTTTACGCTTTTCGGCAGGATAGAACAGGCACCTCTGGTAAGACAAGGGGTGGCGGTCTATGTATATTTGTAAACAACAGCTGGTGCACGAAATCTAAGGAAGTCTCAAGTTTTTGCTCGCCTGAGGTTGAGTTTCTCATGATAAGCTGTAGACCACACTATTTACCAAGAGAGTTTTCGTCTATATTCTTCGTAACTGTCTATTTACCACCACAAGCCAATGCTGGCAGTAAGATCGCACTCAATGAGCTGTATACGGCCATAAGCAAATAGGAAAACGCTCATCCAGAGGCGGCACTCCTAGTGGCCGGGGACTTTAATGCAGGGAAACTTAAGTCCGTTTTACGTCATTCCCACAAACATGTTAAATGTGCAACCAGAGGGGGAAAAAAACTCTATACCACCTTTACTTCACACACAGAGACAAGTACAAAGCTCTTCCTCGCCCTCCATTTGGCAAATCTGACCATAATTCTATCCTCCTGATTCCTGCTTACAAGTGAAAACTAAAGCAGAAAGCACCAGTGACTCGGTCAATAAAAAAGTGGTCAGATGAAGCAGATGCTAAGCTACAGGACTGTTTTGCTAACACATACTGGAGTATATTCTGGGATTCTTCCGATGGCATTGAGGAGTACACCACCTACCAGAGCCTACCAGACAAGCTAAATTACTTCTATGCTCGCTTCGAGGCGAGTAACACTGAAACATGCATGAGAGAATCAGCTGTTCCGGAAGAGTGTGTGATCACGCTCTCCGTAGCCGATGTGCGTAAGACCTTTAAACAGGTCAACATTCACAAGACCGCAGGACGAGAAGGATTACCAGGACGTGTACTCCGAGCATGCGCTGAACAACTGGCAAGTGTGTTCACTTAACCAATTGATTAATAATCAGTGTTATTCTCTGAGTTTGTTGGACTTCAGAAGGAAAATAAATGTAGCTAATGGGTGAACGTTTGTTCACTCAACAAACTTTGCTCACAGTGAGCTGAATGTATAAAAACTTGTTGAGTCTAATTACAATTTCATGTTTGTTTTTGGAAGTCAACACTGTATGTTGGTTCAGGTATATTCCCAGATGTGGAGCAAACTCACAACTCTATTGCAGCTGGTTGCCTTCAACTTGAGAATGTATGTTGGTTCAGCTATATGCCAAACATTTTTGCAAACTCACAATCCTATTGCAGTCTGCTGCCTTACAATTGTACGTTGAATAGTTTTTTTTTAAGACATGTGCTAGTTGGACTTTTTGCATCTGTTACTGAGATGGCTGTTCCAGGTATTATTGAGACTACCTAAATCAAATAGAAGTATTTCCTGGCAGTCATTGTCAGTGCAGGTTGGGGGTGATTAACGTTCTCTGGCTGGATTCCAATTTTTCAAGTTGAATTGTATGTTCACTCTATGTAAAATGAAAAGTTGAGTGAACATTATGTTGGTTCAGCTATATGCCAAACATTTTTGAAAACTCACAATCATATTGCAGTCTGCTGCCTTACTATTGTACATTGATTCAACTTTTTTATAGTGCTTTTTTAAAATACACCTCTCAACTCAATCAACTCAAAGTGCAATGTAGCCTAGTTTAATTTCAATACAGGTGTATAGCGAGATAAAGTCAAGTTGAATTTGAAATTTGTTGATTGATCCATACACTTGTATTACAATGACGAGACTGCTTATCATTTTTCTAAGGAGTCGAGGAGGCCTTGCTTATCAAAACAGATCAATGATCACTCACACCGCCAAAGTAGAAGAAGAGAGGATGAGAAGGGGAGCACAATAAAGTTGACCATTGCTATGTAGATTAGTTGCCCTTGGCTTGGAAGCTGATCCTAGATCTGTGCCTACAGGCAAGTAGAAGGGAAGATATGAGGGGGAGGGGTTCTCAATTGTAGACACCTTTAGTTAGTTAATGAGTGCAGGGCTGGATAGATGAGGGTATAAAGACAAGCAGGGAGCTGTGGCTGTCTCTACCGTCACTGCCTTATAGTCACCATGTCTTTCTCAGGGATATACCAGATGGAGACACATGAGAACTTTGAGTCTTTCATGGAGGCCATTGGTACGTTTTGCTGTTGGGTTGTACGTTTGATTAGACTTTGGGTGTTAATTTCAGGTTCTAGGTTATTTTCTGTGTTTTTAATAACTTTCACTGAATGTTTAATTTAAGACTAAAAACACTAGTTTGTTTGGGCTAACTATTTTGCGCTTCCAGCACATGGGTTTGTTTGAAAATGATTTGTTTAGGCTGTAATTATTTATTGTGTCAGTGAGATTAAACCTATGCTCTTCTGTCCTCTATCCATTGAATTAATCCACTGTGCTTCCAGGATGGAGTTGTCATGCATTAGTTTTGTAACTCATTGAAAGTGGATAAAAGTAGTCTATTCAAACACTATTTCAACAGGAACGAGCACTCATTAAGATCAGGTGTGGCCAACTACTGTGGTCAACACACTTAACAGATGATGGTGATTGTTGAAGCTGAAAACGGAATGTGTGTTTCAGTAATTCATTTTTTGTTTTCATATGGCAAGTTTTTAGTGTTCTGAGAACATGACTTTAACTGGAACTGAGAACCTAAAGAACATTATGCTGAAGTACTGAAATTCCCACAGGAGAACATTTAGTCAGCTGAACAACTTGAGAACATTCCCAATGTAAAATTACTAATGTTCCTAGAACTTTACCTTCAATTAAATGTTTGAACTTTCAGGAAATATTCTGATCAAATAATGAAATGCCAAGAAAATAACATTTTGTTGAATTCCTTAATGAGAATGTTCCAAAGCCAATCAACTGTCCTGCACCATTGCCAGAATGTGGTATGCAAAATAACCAAGCCCTAAAACGTATGGTCCTCAGAACGTTATGTGCTAGCTGGGAATGCATTCAATGTTTGCATTCAGTTCATTGTTGCCATATTATAGTGCATCAGAGCTTTACTTCAGCTGTAATAATTCAGTGTTCATGTCCCACTTCATTAACTTTTTGTAGTACTAAAAAGCGCAGTGTATATGACTCTCTCGCTGCCGCAAACATGTAGGTCTCCCTGATGAGCTTATCCAGGAGGGCAAAGACATCAAGAGCATCTCTGAGATTGAGGAGACTGGAGACCACTTCAAGATGACTGTCACCACGGGGACAAAGATCCTCACCAACTCCTTCACCATTGGCCAGGAGACGGAGCTCGAGTCGCCGACCGGGGAGAAAGTCACTGTGGGTGGCGCATGTCACAACCCAACCATGAGTTTCATACATGTAGCCTGGATTTATCCATCTCCCTACATATACAGCCAGTATCTAACTAAACTATAAGTTCAGCTGATGTGGGGTCACTATGGTTAGTTCAGGTCCCAGTGATGTTGTGGGAGGACTGACTTTCTTTGGCAGAGAATCTCCTCTGCTCTCCAGGGACGGGGCTCACAGTTGCACAATTATAGCAGTTTACGTCTCATAACCAACTCACACACCTGATGCACACTGTCATACTTTTTCTCCTCCATATATGGCCATCCAACTTGGGCCTGTTAAATTGGTGCTAGTTGACTGTAGTTGGTGACCACTGCTTTCAGATCTAACCATTGACCTCTCCTGTGTTTCAGTCTGTGGTGATGAGGGAAGGTAACAAGCTGACGTCCTTAATTAATGGGATAGAATACGTCATAGAACTTATAGACCCAAACATCCTCGTCAACGTGAGTCTGGGGAATATGGCTGGGGGTTCACGAAGCGACACTATTTCAGGGTTAATTTATACCATTAACAAAATGGGTGGTCTTTAACAGTGTCGTGAATGCAATTCAACAGTTTGCTGCCACCAATGTTCTAATTACATGCTGACCCCACCGCTCGGGTCGCAAAATAAATGTACACCCACACTGCTCGCGCACCTCAGCAAGCGTCTGCGTGGCCAGGTGCTAAAATAGAAATTGGTTTTATTTGTGATGCTCAACGTGCTGCAAGTCTGGCCTCTCCCATCTCCTCATTGGTTTCTAGGAGCATATACCCATGTGTGTGATTGACTTTGAGGTCCACACTGGTCAGTTGTGGTAAAGTTGGTTGTCAACCGCCATATAAAGGAGGCGAGATGACGAATAACAAGTTCGGTTCACTGTTTTCTGTGGATTAATTGTCAGAGTAGACCTTGTGCATTTCAGGCAAAATAACAACCCAATGTTTGTATACCAGGACAAATTAGCTAGCTAGCTAAATGCTTTTTGCCCCCAAATGAATGTAACTGTTTTGATATTTCAACCTGCGTGTCCTGATCACTAATGTGGGTGAACAAAATCAATGTGAGAATGAGCGCGTCCGGTTTGGTCAGCATAGTGTACTGGCATGGATTTATTGAGTGTAATGATTAATGATGCTTTCTCTTTTCAGACCATGACTCTGGCTGGCATCTCATACAAGAGGACCAGCAAACGAATATGAAGATCTACTGCACTCTTTGGATTAATAAAATGTGAACGGCATGGAATGGTCTGGTCTCAGCATTTCATATCAATGGGTAGAACTTCAGGGAAAATTGAGGATTGTAATAATGAGGCAAGGTTTGAGTTGGATTAGTGACGTATAAAGCAGTCCCATTAAAATGTGAACCCAGCATTGTTGAAATGAAGGCTTTGGAGGTTCCATCTAGTCTGTTGCAATATGGGTCAGAATCCTACCACCATTGGGTGCGTCAGTTTTAAAAGCAGATTCCTCAATTTCCAGTTACTTTTGAAAATCAAGTTTCAGGAATTCTAGTGGCTGTGCTTTTGGACATTGCTTTCACTAGTTCCACCCCAGTGTAGCTGACCAAGGGCTAAAGGTGCACCATTTGAGGGTGACTGGTTTCCAAGCTACAGTGTGGTTGGAAAAGCTAAGGACCCGGGGACTAAAAACATCCCTCTGCAACTGGATCCTGCACTTCCTGACTGGCTGCCCACAGGTGGTAAGGTTAGGCAACAACACATCTGCCACACTGATCCTCAACACTGGGGCCCCTCCTGTACTCCCTGTTCACCCACAATGGCGTGGCCACAACTGCGTGGTAAAACACAACTCCAACACCACGTTTGAGGTGCACCACAACACCAGTGGTAGGCCTGATCACCGACAATGATGAGACCGTCTATAAAGAGGTCAGACCTGGCAGTGTGGTGCAAGGACAACCTCAATGTGAGCAAGACAAAGGAGCTGATCGTGGACTACAGGAAAAGGCGAGCTAAACAAGTCCCCATTAACATCGACAGAGCAGTTCGCGAATTTCAAGTTCCTTGGTGTCCACATTACCAACGAACTATCATGGTCCAAACAAACCAAGACAGTTGTGAAGAGGGCACAACGTCTTTCCTCCACCCCCTCTGTGTTGTACACTGCTGCTATTCGATGCTTATCTATGCATAGTCACTTCACATATGTACAAATTACCTCAACTAACCTGTACCCCTGCACATTGACTCGGTACCGATAGCCTGGTCATTGCTTTTTAAATATATTTATCTTCTTGAACTACACTTTTGGGTAAGGGCTTGTAAGTAAGCATTTCACGGTAAGGTCTACACTTGTTGTATTTGGCGCTTGTGACAAAGTTTGATTTGACGTGTCATGGAAGTAGGAATTGAAGGGTTGATTTGTCTGACATATTTGTATAATAATGTGAGGTCACTACTACTGCTGGCTGTTGGTTTCTTGACACCTGCCGCCATAGGTTCGTTCATGCTTATTGGCTAGTCCTTCATGGCCCCCTGTGTGTGTAGAAAATATTACTCATTCTACTTAAACATCCTTTACTCCAACTGTCTTCAGAACCTAGGTGGGATAATGTCATAAAGATGCATTTTAATCTTGCAGATCATCCTGTGTGAGGTTCATGTCTTACCGCAAGGTCTTTGTGTGGGTTCTCTGCAGGATGGCGTAGGCCTTATACATCATGCAGTGTCCCACCTATCTTCCCTGCCTGCCAGTGGGGTACCCCTGCCTTCATTGTTACCATCCCCAGAGCGGTGTTAGAATGGTATAGTTTACTGTCAAAGTAATACTGAGCCATTTATACTGCACAAATATAAACGCATTATGTCTAGTCTTTTCATGTGCTGAAATAAAGGATCCCCGAAATGTTCTCAAAGTGCACAAATTTGTATACATCCTTGTTAGTGAATATTTCTCATTTTAATAAGATAATCCATTCACCTGACAGGTGTGGCATATTAGGACAAAAGGCCACTAAAATGTGCAGTTTTGTCACAATGCCACATATCTCAAGTTGAGGGAGTGTGCAATTAGCATGCTGACTGCAGGACTGTCCACCAGAGCTGTTGCCAGAGAATGAAATGCTCATTTCTCTACCATAAGTCGCATCCAACGTCATTTTAGAGAATTTGGCAGTACGTCCAACCGGCCTCACAACCGCAGACCACGTGTAACCACACCAGCCTAGGACCTCGACATCCGGCTTCTTCACCTGCAGGATGGTCTGAGACCAGCCACCTGGACAGCTGATTAAACTGTATTTATGTCTGTAATAAAGCCCTTTTGTGGGGATTGACTCATTCTGATTGGCTGGGCCTTGCTCCCGAGTGGGTAGTACTGGCTCCCAAGTGGGTGGGCCTATGCCCTACCAGGCAGAGAAAGCAAAAGCGTTTTGACGCTCCAGTGTCTTGCCGTTCAACTTCGCACCCCTGGGCCAGACTACACTCAATCATAGGACCTACTGAAGAGATGAGTCTAAAGTAAAGACTTAAAGGTCGAGGCAGAGTCTGCGTCTCTCACATGGATAGGCAGACCATTCCATAACAATGGAGGTCTATTGGAGAACGCCCTGCCTCCAGCTGTTTGCTTAGAAATTCTAGGGACAATAAGGAGACCTGCGTCTTGCGATCATAGCGCATGTGTAGGTACGGCAGGACCAAATCGGAGAGATAGTTAGGAGCAAGCCTATGTATTGCTTTGTAGGTTAGCAGTAAAACCTTGATATCAGCCCTAGCCTTAACAGGAAGCCAGTATAGAGAGGCCCCCCTTCACATTAGAGTCATCAGACAAAGTTCTGTTGACTGTTGACATCTAGTGGAAGCCGTAGGAAGTGAAAACTCATCCATATCTCGCTGTAATTTCATTGAGAGCTTGGTTGAAAATCTGCCACCTCAGAAAAAATTCAAACAGGAAGTGGAACTTCTCAGGTTTTTGCCTGCCATATGAGTTCTGTTATACTCACAGACATAATTCAAACAGTTTTAGAAACTTCAGAGTATTTTCTATCCAATATGAATAATAATATGCATATATTAGCAACTGGGACTGAGGAGCAGGCCGTTTAATATGGGCACCCTGTGCACCTTTCATCCAAGCTACTCAATACTGCCCCTGCAGCCATAAGAAGTTTTAAGTATGCTCCCTCTAATACTCTCTCCCTCCCCTCCCGGAGGACCTGAGTCCTAGGACCATGTCTCAGGACTACCTCGCCTGATGACTCCCGACTGTCCCCAGTCCACCTGGTCGTACTGCAGCTCCAGTTTCAACTGTTCTGCCTGCGGCTATGGAACCCTGACCTGTTCACCGGACATGCCACCTTGTCCCGCACCTGCTGTTTTCGACTCTCTCATTTGATTGATTTGAGTGCTCAGGGTCCCATCTAGCTAAGAATTGAACTCCAATATTTGACATACATGAAATGTCAAAGAGTGAAATTCTGAGCTAGTTCCCCTCCAGTGATGTTGCCTATATACTGAAGAAGGAGGTCAGTAAATGGGTGGGTGAAATAAGTGGGCTGTACAAGGAACTACAAATATGTAACTTTTAGGAACTACAAATCCTATCAACCAATTTCTCAAGTGACCCCCATGGAACCCTAGCATCACTTGCAGCTCATTGGTGGACTCGATAAGGAATGCTGTGGTCAGCTAAGTCCAGGAGCCTGAGGATGATGTCACCAGAGTTGCTGCCCTTTGATTGGCTGATTTGATTGTCACCTTTCACCTCGGCCTTCCAAGATTGGTCCACATTGCAGCCCTCTGAGATACAAAATAAAGGATGGAGCAGGACACACAAGTCAACTCCCTCCCTGAATTGCACTTTCACTTTTCTAACCACGAGTGCATAATACTCCACCTGTCCCTTACATACCACGTTTGCATTCCCGAAGCCCCCCAGCATAAATCCTAAAAAGCCCTGACGTGGGGAATGAGTCTACTCTTTAGTCATTATAGACTAGATAGCAGATTTTGGTTCATAGGAGTGGTCAATAGCGATAAAGAGGCAAATAACTATACTAAAGAAAAATATAAAATTAACACGTGACAATTTCAACAATTTAACAAAGTTACAGTTCATATAAGGAATTCAGTCAATTAATTAGGCCCTAATCTATGGATTTAACTTGACTGGGCTGGGGCGCAGCCAAGGGTGGGCCTGGTAGGGCATAGGCCCACCCACTTGGGAGCCAGTACTACCCACTCGGGAGCAAGGCCCAGCCAATCAGAATGAGTCAATTCCCCACAAAGGGTTTTATTACAGACATAAATACATTTTAATCAGCTGTCCAGGTGGCTGGTCTCAGATCATCCTGCAGGTGAAGAAGCCGGATGTCGAGGTCCTAGGCTGGTGTGGTTACACGTGGTCTGCGGTTGTGAGGCCGGTTGGACGTACTGCCAAATTCTCTAAAATGACGTTGGATGCGACTTATGGTAGAGAAATTAGCATTTCATTCTCTGGCAACAGCTCTGGTGGACAGTCCTGCAGTCAGCATGCTAATTGCACACTCCCTCAACTTGAGATGTGGCATTGTGACAAAACTGCACATTTTAGTGGCCTTTTATTGTCCTAATATGCCACACCTGTCAGGTGAATGGATTATCTTATTAAAATGAGAAATATTCACTAACAAGGATGTATACAAATTTGTGCACTTTGAGAACATTTCTGGGATCCTTTATTTCAGCACATGAAAAGACTAGACATAATGCGTTTATATTTGTGCAGTATAAATGGCTCAGTATTACTTTGACAGTAAACTATACCATTCTAACACCGCTCTGGGGATGGTAACAATGAAGGCAGGGGTACCCCACTGGCAGGCAGGGAAGATAGGTGGGACACTGCATGATGTATAAGGCCTACGCCATCCTGCAGAGAACCCACACAAAGACCTTGAGGTAAGACATGAACCTCACACAGGATGATCTGCAAGATTAAAATGCATCTTTATGACATTATCCCGCCTAGGTTCTGAAGACAGTTGGAGTAAAGGATGTTTAAGTAGAATGAGTAATATTTTCTACACACACACAGGGGGCCATGAAGGACTAGCCAATAAGCATGAACGAACCTATGGCGGCAGGTGTCAAGAAACCAACAGCCAGCAGTAGTAGTGACCTCACATTATTATACAAATATGTCAGACAAATCAACCCTTCAATTCCTACTTCCATGACACGTCAAATCAAACTTTGTCACAAGCGCCAAATACAACAAGTGTAGACCTTACCGTGAAATGCTTACTTACAAGCCCTTACCCAAAAGTGTAGTTCAAGAAGATAAATATATTTAAAAAGCAATGACCAGGCTATCGGTACCGAGTCAATGTGCAGGGGTACAGGTTAGTTGAGGTAATTTGTACATATGTGAAGTGACTATGCATAGATAAGCATCGAATAGCAGCAGTGTACAACACAGAGGGGGTGGAGGAAAGACGTTGTGCCCTCTTCACAACTGTCTTGGTTTGTTTGGACCATGATAGTTCGTTGGTAATGTGGACACCAAGGAACTTGAAACTCGTGAACTGCTCTGTCGATGTTAATGGGGACTTGTTTAGCTCGCCTTTTCCTGTAGTCCACGATCAGCTCCTTTTTCTTGCTCACATTGAGGTTGTCCTTGCACCACACTGCCAGGTCTGACCTCTTTATAGACGGTCTCATCATCGTCGGTGATCAGGCCTACCACTGGTGTTGTGGTGCACCTCAAACGTGGTGTTGGAGTTGTGTTTTACCACGCAGTTGTGGCCACACCATCGTGGGTGAACAGGGAGTACAGGAGGGGCCCCAGTGTTGAGGATCAGTGTGGCAGATGTAAGGTTAGGCAACAACACCACCTGTGGGCAGCCAGTCAGGAAGTGCAGGATCCAGTTGCAGAGGGATGTGTTTAGTCCCCGGGTCCTTAGCTTTTCCAACCACACTGTAGCTGGGAAACCAGTCACCCTCAAATGGTGCACCTTTAGCCCTTGGTCAGCTACACTGGGGTGGAACTAGTGAAAGCAATGTCCAAAAGCACAGCCACTAGAATTCCTGAAACTTGATTTTCAAAAGTAACTGGAAATTGAGGAATCTGCTTTTAAAACTGACGCACCCAATGGTGGTAGGATTCTGACCCATATTGCAACAGACTAGATGGAACAACCAAAGCCTTCATTTCTACAATGCTGGGTTCACATTTTAATGTGACTGCTTTATAGCAAATGTAGAAAATCCATCTTGGCCATTGTGTACTGTTTACGGAACTACGCCTTTCTACTGAATCCCACTGAGGTCGTCACTCATCCAACTCAAACCTTGCCTCATTATTACAAACCTCAATTTTCCCTGAGGTTCTACCCATTGATATGAAATGCTGAGACCAGACCATTCCATGCCGTTCACATTTTATTAATCCAAAGAGTGCAGTAGATCTTCATATTCGTTTGCTGGTCCTCTTGTATGAGATGCCAGCCAGAGTCATGGTCTGAAAAGAGAAAGCATCATTACTCAATAAATCCATGCCAGTACACTATGCTGACCAAACCGGACGCGCTCGTACGCACATTGATTTTGTTCACCCACACAAGTGATCAGGACACGCAGGTTGAAATATCAAAACAGTTACATTTATTTGGGGGCAAAAAGCATTTAGCTAGCTAGCTAATTTGTCCTGGTATACAAACATTGGGTTGTTATTTTACCTGAAATGCACAAGGTCTACTCTGACAATTAATCCACAGAAAACAGTGAACCGAACTTGTTATTCGTCATCTCACCTCCTTTATATGGCGGTTGACAACCAACTTTACCACAACTGACCAGTGTGGACCTCAGTCAATCACACACATGGGTATATGCTCCTAGAAACCAATGAGGAGATGGGAGAGGCCAGACTTGCAGCACGTTGAGCATCACAAATAAAACCAATTTCTATTTTAGCACCTGGCCACGCAGACGCTTGCTGAGGTGCGCGAGCAGTGTGGGTGTACATTTATTTTGCGACCCGAGCGGTGGGGTCAGCATGTAATTAGAACATTGGTGGCAGCAAACTGTTGAATTGCATTCACGACACTGTTAAAGACCACCCATTTTGTTAATGGTATAAATTAACCCTGAAATAGTGTCGCGTCGTGAACCCCCAGCCATATTCCCCAGACTCACGTTGACGAGGATGTTTGGGTCTATAAGTTCTATGACGTATTCTATCCCATTAATTAAGGACGTCAGCTTGTTACCTTCCCTCATCACCACAGACTGAAACACAGGAGAGGTCAATGGTTAGATCTGAAAGCAGTGGTCACCAACTACAGTCAACTAGCACCAATTTAACAGGCCCAAGTTGGATGGCCATATATGGAGGAGAAAAAAAAAAGAGACAGTTGGTTATGAGATGTAAACTGCTATAATTTTGCAACTGTGAGCCCAGTCCCTGGAGAGCAGAGGAGATTCTCTGACAAAGAAAGTCAGTCCTCCCACAACATCACTGGGACCTGAACTAACCATAGTGACCCCACATCAGCTGAACTTATAGTTTAGTTAGATACTGGCTGTATATGTAGGGAGATGGATAAATCCAGGCTACATGTATGAAACTCATGGTTGGGTTGTGACATGCGCCACCCACAGTGACTTTCTCCCCGGTCGGCGACTCGAGCTCCGTCTCCTGGCCAATGGTGAAGGAGTTGGTGAGGATCTTTGTCCCCGTGGTGACAGTCATCTTGAAGTGGTCTCCAGTCTCCTCAATCTCAGAGATGCTCTTGATGTCTTTGCCCTCCTGGATAAGCTCATCAGGGAGACCTACATGTTTGCGGCAGCGAGAGAGTCATATACACTGCGCTTTTTAGTACTACAAAAAGTTAATGAAGTGGGACATGAACACTGAATTATTACAGCTGAAGTAAAGCTCTGATGCACTATAATATGGCAACAATGAACTGAATGCAAACATTGAATGCATTCCCAGCTAGCACATAACGTTCTGAGGACCATACGTTTTAGGGCTTGGTTATTTTGCATACCACATTCTGGCAATGGTGCAGGACAGTTGATTGGCTTTGGAACATTCTCATTAAGGAATTCAACAAAATGTTATTTTCTTGGCATTTCATTATTTGATCAGAATATTTCCTGAAAGTTCAAACATTTAATTGAAGGTAAAGTTCTAGGAACATTAGTCATTTTACATTGTGAATGTTCTCAAGTTGTTCAGCTGACTAAATATTCTCCTGTGGGAATTTCAGTACTTCAGCATAATGTTCTTTAGGGTCTCAGTTCCAGTTAAAGTCATGTTCTCAGAACACTAAAAACTTGCCATATGAAAGCAAAAAATGAATTACTGAAACACACATTCCGTTTTCAGCTTCAACAATCACCATCTGTTAAGTGTGTTGACCACAGTAGTTGGCCACACCTGATCTTAATGAGTGCTCGTTCCTGTTGAAATAGAGTTTGAATAGACTACTTTTATCCACTTTCATTGAGTTACAAAACTAATGCATGACAACTCCATCCTGGAAGCACAGTGGATTAATTCAATGGATAGAGGACAGAAGAGCATAGGTTTAATCTCACTGATACAATAAATAATTAAAGCCTAAACAAATCATTTTCAAACAAACCCATCTGTGCTGGAAGCTCAAAATAGTTAGCCCAAACAAACAAGTGTTTTTAGTCTTAAATTAAACATTCAGTGAAAGTTATTAAAAACACAGAAAATAACCTATAATTTGTTTTTAAAACTACTAACACCTCCCAGGAGAACATAGTAAGATGTTCTCAGAACATCCCTGGAACCTGTAAAAAATAAAATTGAAAAACATTCCTACATCTCACTTCCATTCTCAGAACATCCAAGGAAACTAGTGTGCTACCTGGGTTTGCGCCGCAGAAGTAACCATTGCATTCGCAATCACCATTGAACATCATTACTGAAAGGACTACGACTTCTGAAATTAACACCCAAAGTCTAATCAAACGTACAACCCAACAGCAAAACTTACCAATAGCCTCCATGAAAGACTCAAAGTTCTCATGTGTCTCCATCTGGTATATCCCTGAGAAAGACATGGTGACTATAAGGCAGTGACGGTAGAGACAGCCACAGCTCCCTGCTTGTCTTTATACCCTCATCTATCCAGCCCTGCACTCATTAACTAACTAAAGGTGTCTACAATTGAGAACCCCTCCCCCTCATATCTTCCCTGCTACTTGCCTGTAGGCACAGATCTAGGATCAGCTTCCCAGCCAAGGGCAACTAATCTACATAGCAATGGTCAACTTTATTGTGCTCCCCTTCTCATCCTCTCTTCTTCTACTTTGGCGGTGTGAGTGATCATTGATCTGTTTTGATAAGCAAGGCCTCCTCGACTCTTTAGAAAAATGATAAGCAGTCTCGTCATTGTAATACAAGTGTATGGATCAATCAACACATTTCAAATTCAACTTGACTTTATCTCGCTATACACCTGTATTGAAATTTAACTAGGCTACATTGCACTTTGAGGTGATTGAGTTGAGAGGTGTATTTTGTCTCCCTGCACTATAAAAAAGTTGAATCAATGTACAATTGTAAGGCAGCAGACTGCAATATGATTGTGAGGTTTCAAAAATGTTTGGCATATAGCTGAACCAACATAATGTTCACTCAACTTTTCATTTTACATAGAGTGAACATACAATTCAACTTGAAAAATTGGAATCCAGCCAGAGAACGTTAATCACCCCCAACCTGCACTGAAAATGACTGCCAGGAAATACTTCTATTTGATTTAGGTAGTCTCAATAATAACTGGAACAGCCATCTCAGTAACAGATGCAAAAAGTCCAACTAATAACCGATTGGATTACTTTAGAAAAATGTATGTTACTTATGTTGGTGTAGCATAAGATGAATCAACCAATCAATGTATATGCAAAAACACAGGTCTTAAAAAAACTTTTCACAACATACAATTGTAAGGCAACCAGCTGCAATAGGGTTGTGAGTTTGCTCCACATCCGGGAATATACCTGAACCAACATACAGTGTTGACTTCCAAAAACAAACATGAAATTGTAATTTGACTCAACAAGTTTTTATACATGATGTTTATACTATGATGTTATAATGCTTATTTACTCTGTTTCATCTGACTGCACAGTCTACAGTCTCATCAGCCCAGCCAGGCAATTTATGAACTTGATCTCCACTATAAAAAGCATCTACACATTATCTTACATTTCTTATAGTCTAAAGTTTAGTTTTCAACAGCGGAGATGTGTATAAACTTTGCTGTTTGTCTCTGCGACATTTGCAACATTGTTTCAATATTCAAATTCGATCTCAAGCTGTCCCATAGTAATGAACGTGTTGGGAGTCGGGACGAGACAGAAAGACAGTCAACTTTTCTCATCCAGTCGAAATTATGAATCAGCTGGCTTCATTTTATGTATATATACAAAGAAATGTAAATTGAAAAAAGGTCATGTGTCATGTCCCATAAAAATAAAGTTTTTAATGAGAATTTGTCAGTCATTATATGAATTTGTTGGTAACCCGTTGTATAAAATTGCTCCTACCCTTGAAGTTGGTGTTTGGAGGATATATTGGCACGGTTTGCTCTCCCTCGACTTCGTCTCGGGCCTAACAACCCCCGTGCCAATATATCCTCCAAACACCGGCTTCTCGGGCATTATCAATTAAATAGGGTAGATGTCTCTGTGTGTTCTCTGATCTGCAGTATCTCATTTTGATCTGTGTGCTGAGACTGAACCAATAAGAGCTCCTGTAGTCATGAGAACATGGACACTGCCTCTCTATGAAAAACATAAAGCAGAATGGACATGGTTGAACCTTCTTGAGGTTATTCAGAGAGAATTGACTACTGCATGGAATAATTAACATTAAGCCACGAGTAGACAGAATATATTAATTCTGAAGTCTGTAGGTATATTTATGATGTATTTTGGCGTGTATGTGTCATGTCCCTTTGGTTTTTTGGCTGGTATACGTTACATGAATATTTTGACACACTAATTGTAAGTCGCTCTAGATAAGAGCATTTGCTAAATTACTTAAATGTAAATTTGTAAACATATGTTCTATAAATTATATTTCTATGATTCGGACCAAGTTACATCAGGATTACATAAATATTATATATCTACACCAATGTAGTAATGATAAAAGGTAGTAGTAATCATAAAAAGGTTTTATCTAAAACTAAACGTCACTCTCCAAGGCTAACTGCTACTCCATAGTAGACATTCAGCTGGTGGACCAGACTTAAGGACACTTTAAAACATTTGCAGGATGTAGTGCAGAATGTAAAGAAAACCTCAAAAGAACAAACAAATAATATTAAAAGCTGATTCACAAAACATTAAAGCATATCAGTATATCATTGCATCTAAATTATGCTCCTTTTTCAATTTTTTTGGTGGAACATTTGAATATTTTCCCTGATTAGATGTTATACTCTATACCTCGCTATAGAATTACATAATTACTAATTATGTAACGTGATGTCTATGGCTACTATGTAACATGTTTACGGTTGCTATGTAGCATGATGGGTGCATTCGTAAATTCACTCTGGCTATCTACTCCGATTTCAGAGCACTCTCGTCTGACTGCAGAATTCATTTAAACACTCGCTGAACATGACCGATGCCAGTAAACGTCTGGGGAAAAAATTAAATAAATTGTTGCCAGCAGCACATTTGCAGTCACTAATGCTATGGATAACATGAAAACAGCCTAACCAGCTCTGCTAGGGCAAGTAAAATGGTAAGAGAGGTGTTCTCTCATTTGTGTCTGGAAGTAGCTAGCAAGCTAGCCAACTTTAGCCAGTTAGCTTGGGTGCTTGACTGCAGTTGTGAGGTCAGAACGCCCTGATCAACCCTACTCCTCAGCCAGAGCGTCCACGTGGCGCTCTAAACGCCCCCCGAGAGCGAAACGCTCTGAATTTATGGACAGACAATCTGACAACGCTCTGAATTTACAAACGACCAAGAACGCACCCTGACACACTGGAGGCAATTTACGCAACCGATGCCTATAGATACAACCTATTTTGGATATCAAATCACAATCAGCATTTACATTTTATGTTTATGGTTGGTTCATCATTGGACATTAAAAACTCTAAATTGCCTACTGGAGATTCGCTCAAAGGTTTGTGTGATTTGAGACCAGTAAGGGAGAGTAAAGTCCACTGAATTAGAACTATTAGAACAGACACACTGCTTTTAAAAGCACGGGCCAAAACAGAAAATATGAGAACTATACGACGCACAGCACTCATGTTTCAGATGTGGATGTTGTTGTGCACTGGACAAGTGGTCATTGTTTGAGTCAGCTGAGAGAGAAACATACATACACCACGCATACTCGCACAAGCTTTATTAACATACACATTTGGACTCTTTACACGTGTAATAATTATTACAGCTATTTCTGTACATACAGTATATAGCTACAATATTTAAGTATGCAATATAAAGGCAATCTACAGAGGAGTGCTCAGGGTCCTAGCTAAGAATTTAACTGCTGTGTTTTGATATACATTACATGTCAAACACAGAGATAAATTCTCAGCTAGATCCCATCTAGTGAGGTTGCCAATATACTGAAGAAGGAGGTCAGTAAATGGGTGGGTGAAATAGGTGGGTGAACTATGAACTACATCTAGGTAACTTTGAACTACAAATCCTATCAACCAATCTCTCAAGTGACCCCCATGGAACCCTGGTCTCACTTGCAGCTCATTGGTGGACTCTATGAGGAGGCGTGTGGTCAGCCAAGTGCAGGAGCCTGAGGATGACGTCTGCAGAGTCGCTGCCCTCTGATTGGCCGATTTGATTGTCGCCTTCCTCCTCAGCGAGACAAGATTGGTCCGCACTGCAGCCCTCTGAGATACAAAATAAAGAATGAAGGAGGACACACAAGTCAGAAAGCACATAATTGTATCCGCCACTCTATTAGAACAATTTCAGTGGTGTATATAACCACAATGATCATCACAGAAATATAGGATTGATGTGCCCTCACCTGAGTCACAGCAGACACCCGGTGCGGCGCAGCGTGCTGTATCAGATCCACAGGGTCTCCCTCCCGCCTGGCAGGGGGTGGGCAGGTAGTTCTCCTCCATGCAATGTGCCGTCTCCGGAGAGCCCATCCAGCAGCCCACATCCTCCCCACAGCAGATACTGGGGCCAAAGCAGCGGCCCTGGTCCCCTGGTCCACAAGACATGCACTGCAAGGGGAGAGAAGGGACAGTCGGGTATGAGGTTGTTCCATCATTCCAAAAAAGAGATTCTTATCGACATTCTTGCTCCCTTTTACAGGAGGAAGACAATGGTTCATTGTCAATTCTCCCAATTCAGTCCTTTTACAGAGCCTCACTTGGCTCCTACTCATCTTGATGCACCTCTAAGACAAATCATACCTGTTATCTACACATTATATTTAAATAGTTTAGATATAGATGGATTCTGTTGCAGCTCACCTTGCGCTGTGGAGCGTCCATTATGGACCTCTTGCCCCCGATGGGACAGTTGGAGATGTAGCAGGCTGAACAGACAGACAGGACGTAAAGTAGACACACGGACACGGCGGCTCCAGTCATCTCTACTGAGAGAATGATAGATGAGGAATAGAGAGAGCGAAAGGGATAAGAGGGCTGCAGACATGGACGGAGAGGAGTCCGAATAGTACGTCTAACATTCCCATTACGCTGTCAACTGAAAACATCATACAAATCTGAAACACTGAAATCCAAACAAACTCAACAAGGCATACAACCAGAGACAGACAACATCTATACACACATCCACAGAGACAAGCTCACTTGCTGATCTCCCGGTGTACAGAAACAAGGCGAATGCGTTTGCTCGTTCCGGAGGGACTCCCAGGTGAATGTTGAAGTTCTGTATCTTCAGTGGCACCCAGACCTCTTTATACACCCTCTCCGGGAGTGACACGGACCCCTGACAACCACTTAAGGTGTGTATTAATGAGCCTGTCTTACTCCCCCTTCCCCCTGATAGTGCTGGGCTGGGCAGAGGCCTGGCCAGTGGTACAGCCATACAGTGGCCTGGAGTGGTCCAAGCCATAGAGACAGTCATTAGTGGAGGGCCTGTGTCCGTGACCATGCATGTGAGAGAGGAGAGGGGTTAAGAATGAGACAGAGCAAAGGTGTTTAGTATGTAGATGGAGATGGGGAGGAGTGTTGAACCTAGACCTATGGCCTATTATTAGAAAGATGAGAGCAGTGAGCAATGTTTTCCAGTGAGCAGTTTTCAGTGTTAGCTGACTATCTGACTATCTGACAGACTGGCAGACCACATCCTATATGTGTTCCAGATCAAGGACTGGGAAGCAGTATCATAAAGTGGTTGGCTAAGACCTATCTGGACATATTTGTACCCCTTACTGAGATTCTCCACTAGGGGTTCTCTTATCAATGCACTTCATGATCTTATTGGCTAAGGACTACAAGAAGCATCACATCATCTTCTAAATCAAATTCATCTTTGTTTGGTTTGCTAATTAAAAAGCAACAATATGCAACTAGCGTAGTCCACAATTACATAAATATGATTACACAATCTTTGTCAAATGTGTACAGACACACGCACGCACACACAAACACACACACATGCACGCACACACACACTCCTGATATACCTGATATGTCACCTTTAATAAACTTGCTAATACCTAAAATGATTTAGTACACATTGTCGAGGTCTTAGGTTAATTGATTAAATGAGCCCATTAACACAGACAATGCTAATCAGCTTCCTATTAAAGGCTTTTCACTCTTCCAATGAGATGAGCTCCATTAGTGCCTTCCGGATTAGTAATCCGGTTATTGATGGAGAAAGGCAGGGTCAAGATTTATGCAAATGTTGTTCACGTCAGACAATTGGTACATACACGTGTCATAAGATGACATCATAGTTTTCAACCTTTCAGAGACAGTAAACACTCCTCTTGTATGATGAGTCACTGTGAGGTAAGACAAGAACAGGCTAGGTGTTGCTGCCAGAAACCTGTCTATATGCTTGTGTTTAGGCCTGACTGAGAGACTGATGATGGCCCAGTTCAAATATTTTTTATATGCATCCTTCCTCACTTTTAAAGTTGACTTGAAGAGGCTCATTTTAAGTGATGATGCAGAGAAGCTGGCGTTTGGAGGATATATTGGCACGGTGTTGTTACAAAGTATCGATTTAGCCAGTCAACTGAAAAAAAAGTGGTGTATGTTGCTATGACAACCAGCTCAATTTGCTGTCTGTCTCCTTCGGACACATTGATATTATATGGGACGTCTAGGACAAAAAGGCTTCTCAACAAGCCATAAGCCATAAGACTCCTGAACAGGTAATCAAATGGCTACCCGGACTACTTGCATTGTGTGCCCCCTCCAACCCCCCACCCCCCACCCCTCTTTTTACACTGCTGCTACTCTCTGTTTATCATATATGCATAGTCACTTTAACTATACATTCATGTACATACTACCTCAATTGGGCCGACCAACCAGTGCTCCCGCACATTGACTAACCGGGCTATCTGCATTGTGTCCCATCCACCACCCGCCAACCCCTCTTTTACGCTACTGCTACTCTCTGTTCATCAAATATACAGTACATAGTCACTTTAACCATATTTACATGTACATACTACCTCAATCAGCCTGACTAACCGGTGTCTGTATGTAGCCTCGCTACTGTATATAGCCTGTCTTTTTACTGTTGTTTTATTTCTTTACCTACCTATTGTTCACCTAATAACTTTTTTGCACTATTGGTTAGAGCCTGTAAGTAAGCACTTCACTGTTGTATTCGGCGCACGTGACAAATAAACTTTGATTTGATTTGGAGATCGCAATTCAATATTGAAACACAATAACGTCAAACTGAAGCTGGAAAGACTGCAAACTAACAACACTTCGTTTCATTTGACCTTTTTCCAATTTACATTTCTTTGTATATACCCATAAAAATGATGCCAGCTGATTCATGACTTAGACTGATTGAGAAACGCTGCCTGCCACTCTCTCTCGTCCCGACTCCCGACGCCGACACATTCATTACTATGGAACAGTTGGAGATCGATTTGAATATTGAAACAATGTTGCAAATGTCGGAGAGACAGACAGCAAGGTTCATATAAATCTAAAACTAAATGTTAGTCTAAAATAAATGTGAGAATGTCTAGTTGCTTTTTACAGTTTGTAACTGCAATGCCTGGCTTGATGAGACAGTGGATTGCACAATCAGATGGAACAGAGTAAATAGGAATTTGAACGTCATAGATTTAGCCGTTGGTAACTTGTGGAATAGACACTGGCTGGAATGCGCTTTTAACCAATCAGGCTTCACGATTAGACCTACCCGTTGTATAATACCTGGTAGACTACCAGTCAGACATATTGCTCAACAACTGAGCTCTTCTCCCATGTTTCAGTGAGGTTCTCCAATGCCATGTGGCTCTATTGACTCACTACATGTTACACTGTCCTAATACGATTCAACTCAATCCTTCTGTTTATGCTGCAGAACATCTCCCCATCACCCAAGTGGGTAAAGCAGACCAGGTGAACAAAGGAATACCTTGAAATACTCTAATATTCCCAGTCATTACATTGATACCCTAATATACAATATGTTAAAACAGACAGAGCTTCACTTTTATTTAGTTTTGTGTCTATACAACTTGAAATCCTGAAGTCAGGTCATCATGGCACTTAAACTTTCTAAATAGAAATGAAAACCTAACCAAGAGCATTCATCAGCTTCACAAAACGAAATATGATTCCTAATTCAATTAAATCATATATGCATAAATTGTCTTTCCAGCATCATTTTTTTTTGCACATTTTCTGAAGCCATTATTGCACTAACTTCATAGCTACGTACAGTGGTATTATGTTCAACCCTGCAGGATGGGAAAAGCAGACATGTGAAAGTGACTCCCAGAACTGTTGGTGTTGACAGTCTAAAACTCCTCTCCCAGACTTGCATGCCTTTTAATGAATGCACAATATTTAAACAACGTTGTACTACTATTGAATTGTTAAAAACAAGCCTCATGCAGTCACCCCCAAAGCAGTGTAAATCCTTATTTTGTAGAGAAATGAAGATGTCTATCTAGGGTTTCCTTATTTTTCTGCAGGAAGGCACTAGGCTTGTTGACTTCCTCTCCCCTCCCTTCCTTCCTTCTCTCCGAAGGTACTCATCTGAAAAATGAGAACAAAGTGATTGTTCCTGTTCACTTTCTTAAGTCACTTCAAATGCTGTCCGTGGACGGGTAGCTCATTGTCAGGACAGCAGCAGGGCGAGAGCGGAGCAGAGTAGCCAGAGAGATAGGTACAGGAGCTGGTACCTCAGCCTAATACACAGCTACTGCACTACTGCAACAGTACAGAGGAGAGGACAGACAGGCTGAGCTACACTGAGCTGGTGAGTCCCTCAGATCCAACAGAGGACTAACAGGGTAGGGTATGGCAGGGGGATGAGGAGGGGCTTTTGTTTTAATGTGTGAGTTGTGTTGTATTCACTGGGGATGCAAACTAGCATGGCAGACAGACAGAGAGCGACAGAGGGGTCTTTCCATGCTGTACCATGTTCTGTGTATAGTATTGTAATGTTGTATACTTCACATCATGATATTCTTTTCACACTTTGAATGCAATAACAAATTGAAGCTTAGAGTAGACTATTTGTTGTGTCTTTCTATGAACAAGAATTGATTTGTCATCTAATCTTTATCCTTTATGATGACCATCACCATCCCGTTCCCTATCCCTATCAACATTGGAAGATCTCACTGGTCTTTCTCTGTAGAACACAGGCGGTTGGTGAAACCTTAATTGGGGAGGACTAGCTCGTGGTAAAGGCTGGAGCGGAATAGGTGGAATGGAATCAAATTAGTGGTGTAAAGTACTTAAGTAAAAATACTTTAAAATACTTCTTAAGTAATTTTTTGGGGTATCTGTATTTTACTTTACTATTTATATTTTTGACAACTTTTACTTTTACTTACTACATTCCTAAAGAAAATAATGTACTTTTTACTCAATACATTTTCCATGACAACCAAAAGTATATTTTGAGTGCTTAGCAGGACAGGAATATGGTCTAATTCACACACTTGTCCAGATAACATCCTTGGTTATCCCTACTGGCTCTGATCTAGCGGACTCACCAAACACGTGCTTCATTTGTAAATTATGTCTGAGTGTTGGAGCGTGCCCCTGGCTATCCGTAAATAAAATAAAAACATGAAAATGGTGCCGTCTGGTTTGCTTAATATAAGGAATAAAAAAGTATTTCTACTTTAACTTTTGCTTTTGATACTTAAGCATATTTTAGCAAGTACATTTACTTTTGATGCTTTAAGTAAATTTAAAACCAAATACTTTTAGACTTTTACTCATGTTGTATTTTACTGGGTGACTTGACTTTTACTCAAGTATGACAATCCGGGTACTTTTTCCACCACTGTATCATGTGTTAGATGCCATTCCATTTGCTCCGTTCCATCCATTATTACGAGCCGTCCTCCTCTCAGCAACCCCCCACTGCTGTAGGATGATAACAGTTCACAGAAACATCCCTCACACTGTATTTACATAAATAGCCTTATTATGAACAGTATTGTCTCATCCTCTTTTAGCTCATCTGCAGAAGTTGAACAGTTCCCCGTCACATTGTCTGATTCACTCTATCACAGCTAATCTCATTTGTCTGTCTTCCATTCATAACCACAAGAACTCCAACATTAGCCTGATCATACACAGGCTACTCTTTAGTGTATGTAGTTGATTGGTTCTTCAGAGAGAATACAGGGTATGCAGACCTACAAGTTGTCCATGTGTTTGGAACATGTGGATCTCTAAAGCACAGCAAGATATCATATATCGAGCGCTAGCGGAGGACAAAAGGAGAAGTAACCTTCCACCCATCCGTGCAAAAAAATGAACAGAGCAGATAGAGAGGGAGAAGTGTAAAGTGTGCAGGAGGGAGAGGTAAAAGTTAGTTCCTGATTTCAGAGGGGCAGCAGGTAGCCTAGTGGTTAGAGTGTTGGGCCAGTTACCGGAAGGTTGCTAGATCAAATCCCAGAGCTGCCAAGGTAAAAATCGTTCTACCCCTGAACAAGGCAGTTAACCCACTGTTCCTAGCCTGTCATTGTAAATAAGAATTTGTTCTTAACTGACTTGCCTGGTTAAATAAAATAAAAATGGGTGGTTGAGAAAAGTGACAGCATTTTGGGTTGTCACTACTACCTGTGCTGTAGGCGTGTCACTATAACTCTCAATTAAGTGCTGTTTCCTATTCTTCAGGTCTCGAAGAAGCATTCTTATGATAAATATATTGTAATAGTTTAAATAAATAACTGGTTTCCTCTCTGTATTTCCCCATGCAGGTAAATGATGGACACAGATGTCCTAGGTTTCAGACCAGACAGGAGGAGTCCTCTTAGGGAAGACCTGAGACCTGTCTCTCACCCCAGTCTTTACCTGAGCCAATCTCCACTCTACCTGAACCCCCCCAAACGCTCCCTCTCCCTGACCAGAGAGGCCTACAGCACCACCTTCAGCCCTCTGACTCACCATCTCCCTATGGGCCTTGAGGGTATTCATTACACCCAGAGCGAAGGCTCCCAAAAACGCAAAAGAACTCCACTCAAAATGGAGGGTTCCGAATCCCCCACTCCTGGAGACATGGAGGAGGTGGAGCGTCGAGGCAACACCAGGACTGTTGATCTCTCCCACCGTCCGTTCTCCCTCCCTTCTCATCCGCGTCTCTCTCCCTCTCCCATGCCCATCCCAGGTATGATCGACCTGACCCGGCTCCAGCTGCACAGCAGGGCTCGGTCCAGGTATGATCCACCTATGGGCCTCGCAGTGCAGGTGAAACAGGAACCAATCAGCCCCTCACCTCTGTGGCCTCCCTCTCCTCTCCTCCTGCACCACCCTCCTCCCCCATTCTTTCCCTCTCTCCACCCCAGCCTCCTCCCCTTCCCCTTTTTCATGCCTGGGCCTGTCATGCACCTCTCTCCTGGAGCCTTCTACCCCAGAGAGGCCCTCAGACCTAGTCGGTGTGGCCCAGACAGAGGCCCTCGAGGTGGGATGACCAGCGCTGAGAAGCTAGGTCTCAACATCCACATTGACGACAGCTACTACGTAGACGTAGGGGGAGACCAGAAGCGTTGGAAATGCCGTATGTGTGAGAAGTCATACACCTCCAAGTATAACCTGGTCACACACATCCTGGGCCACAGCGGGCTCAAGCCTCACGGCTGCCACCTGTGTGGCAAGCTGTTCAAGCAGCTAAGCCACCTGCACACCCACCTTCTTACCCACCAGGGCACAAGGCCACACAAGTGCCAGGTGTGCCACAAAGCCTTCACCCAGACCAGCCACCTGAAGAGACACATGATGCAGCATAGTGAAGTGAAGCCATACAGGTCAGTACTGGGATGAGCTTTGTCTAGACTGTCTGTTCTGTTTCACACATCCAGGAGATACTGTTTTATTAGTCGAGTTGATAACTAAGAAAATGATTGAATTAACAAGGACCTTACATTACATGCCTTCCGTCTTTGACTCAAACTTACAGGAAAACTCCACCCTTATGATGCAAAATGCATCATGCCAGCAGTATTTATGAAAATGTGATTGCAGACATGCAAAACATGTTGGGACTGTATCAACAATGGACTAACGAAACAAATACCAGAATATAGCTTTTGGGTGGAATTTCCCTTTAAGAAGATAAACTAAAGTTCAGGAATAGTTATAAGTATGACTATTCATGACTCTTGATTAGTTAGTGTCTACTTTCTGCTAGACAAATAATCAATTGCTATTCATCTCTCCTCTCCAGTTGTGGGGTGTGTGGGAGGGGCTTTGCCTATCCTAGTGAGCTGCGGGCCCATGAGCTGAAGCATGAGAAGGGCCAGGAGAACGTATGTGTAGAGTGTGGTCTAGACTTCCCCACTCTGGCCCAGCTCAAGAGACACCTGACGGCCCACAGAGGACCCACCCTCTACAGGTACATATACCCAGAAACACCAGCTGGGGTTTAAACCAGAAAATGTAAAAAATAAAATAAAATAAAAAGTGGTTTAAACACATTACCTCATACTTCTGTTACCCTTATTTCTGGTTGTGGGTACGGCAGCAAAAAATTAAATGCGGATTATAACAGGAAACTATTACTTGTTGTCTCCAGACCAAGACAACCAAGGAGCCAGGGACATTTATTGTCGCTTTCAAAATAAAAGTCCCAAAAGACTCAAAAGACTTACAGTACCTAACACTAAAATAAAAGTCCTTATAAACCGAAGGCTACACGTCTACTACTGTATACATCTAATACAGTATGATTATACAGTTATACAGTCTCTGGTATTAGCAAACGCTCCGATGAAGGCTCCAATGCCGAAATGTGTAAGCTTTTAATAAATAAGAAGTACAGTTATGACTGGACCTACATGTTCATCAAGTGGCTGAATATCTCTTTCACTTTCAGTTTGAACTTGAACTTGAATTTAAACATGTTATTTAATGCATGGAACTTTCTGTTGACTCCCAAGGTAGTGGAAGGATTTAGCTTTTTTGGATAAATCCAGGCCACTTCAGAGTGTCTGTTTCCTGTCCAGGTGTAGTGAGTTTGTGTTTTGTGTCTAGGTGTAGTGTCTGTTTTCTGTATAGGTGTACTGAATGTCTGTTTTCTGTATAGGTGTACTGAATGTCTGTTTTCTGTATAGGTGTAGTGAGTGCCAGAAGAGCTTCCAGTACCCCAGTCAACTGCAGAACCACATGATGAAGCACAAAGACATCCGGCCATACATCTGCAGCGAGTGTGGCATGGAGTTCATACAGTCCCATCACCTCAAACAGCACACACTCACACATAAAGTAAGGCTGGGTGGGGTCTTCATACTGTCCAAGTACTAATGTCCACTAATGTCAACATGTGTGTTCGGAGGAAAATGTCTTTACAGGGCTAGGTTGTGGATCAGTGGGTGTTAAGGTAGACTATACCTGTTGGTGACAGGACACTTTGCCTACATCAGGAGCCTTTCCATTTGGTGACTTGAAATGGTTTTGGTTGTTATTGTTTTTCATTTGCTGTAGGATATTTATGACAGTATGATGGCTTTTACACTACTGGGCATCATTGCACATCATTGTTTCTGCTTCAAACAGTATTTTAGTACTACATGGTGAAGCCATGACAAAGAGCAGCTATCCTCAAAAACAGACAAATGAGGCTTAAGAGAGAAATGTGAGTGCTGGTTACAGTAACAGTAGCTGCATGTTTAGGCATTGTTTTAATGATACAAGGCATCCACTCTCTTGGTGTCATGCTAACATCTTGCTGCGATGTCTTGCTTGTCCCTGACGGACTTGCTTGCCAAGACGTAAGAAAATGTTCCACGATGATGGTTATTTCTCTGTCTCACTTTCTCTCTCTTTCTCTCTCTCTATATATCAGGGGGTGAAGGAGCACAAGTGTCGTATCTGTGGTCGTGAGTTCACCCTTCTGGCCAACATGAAGCGTCACATCCTGATCCATACTAACATCCGAGCCTACCAGTGCCACCTCTGCTTCAAGAGCTTTGTCCAGAAACAGACCCTCAAGGCCCACATGATCGTCCACTCTGACATCAAACCCTACAAATGCAAGGTGAGTGTTCTGATGGGGAATGTTCTTATGATATTTGAATTGCCACATGCAACAACTCCTTTTAAAGCCAGGGTATCTGAAGATAATACATCTTGTAGATACATGTCAATAGTATCACAATTGGCTATCTGCCTTGCATGCCTTTTAACATCTCTGACCAATTTAACCTGCTTGGTTACTTGAACACAGATGGTTGAACATGTGTTTTGGCAGGGGTTCCCAAACGTTTTCACTTGGGGCCCCCCTTCCAGGATTAGGGACCCCCCCCCAAAAAAAAAAAACTGTTCACACCCCTCTTGTTGTTGGAGAGAATTTAGCAGGTATAAAACTTATTTAATGCAAAACTACACACTTTGTCATGGGGTGTAAAGAACATTTAGACGTTTTAAAGCTAATTTTCTTGCAATTCTATACATTTTGCCATGTCTAATGTGTATTCATGTGATATTTGACCAAAAAATTACAACAATATCTATGGGCTAAAAAACCTAAATAAAAAAGCGTTAGCTGACATGGGCTAGTTGATCTGGACATTTCTGACAGGTTATAAATATCTCTCTATGGTATGCAATGACTGACATGACAAGAGGAACTGATGATGCACCACCCAATTTCGTAATTGCAAGAGTAGGTTTAAAGCCGGACTGAGTTCCTTTAAAAATATATATAATACCCGAATAAGGGTATAGTAGGGTTGTAACTATAATGTAAAGTCTCTGAACTAATGAAGCCAACTGACACTCTGAAGCAACTCCACACTAGCAAATAGCAGATAGACAGGGGATTTGGCAGTGAGGTCCATCCTCGTCCATAGGAAGGATATCGCTGCACAAACTGCCTCTGTAACAATGGCCCCCAGCCTCCCGGGAGAATGGGCCACACAAATAGATTTCATCTCGCTTTCTCTGTTGCTGGAGGGAACGCTTCCTGTTTTCTCACGGTCCTCTTGGACAGTTTACAGTCCCTCTCTCCTCCAGAAGGAAAGGACCACCCTAATAAAAAAGAATGCAGAGGAAGGACAGCGCAGGAGTTGCCCTGTGTGTGTGTGTGTGTGTGTGTGTGTGTGTGTGTGTGTGTGTGTGTGTGTGTGTGTGTGTGTGTGTGTGTGTGTGTGTGTGTGTGTGTGTGTGTGTGTGTGTGTGTGTGTGTGTGTGTGAGCGCACACGCACACTTTCATTCATGAGTACGTCCAGCTCCGGTTACAGCTCTGAGTGCAGAGAGGATTAGTCATCTAACACATTAGTTGTTTGATAAAAACGAAAGTTTGATCAATGGGCACAGTTTTAGACTACATGGCGTGCAGTTTTGCCCTTGATTGGTGTTTACTACACCATAAATTGCCACGGATGTGGTTCGGGGAATAACGGAATTCACAAATTGTAATCAAGGAACGTGTACACAAATTATTTCAATAGTTGCTATTTAATTATTTATTTGAGGAAAAATTACAGCACATCTTGGTTTTGGTTTATCAACTTATCTGTCTGTTGCTGTCAAGCACGTATAATTCTTTCCTAGGACCCTGATGAAGTCTTTTTAGGCCGAAAATAAATCTGTTCCATAATCGGTTTGTTCTTTAATACTTATTGGTTTGTCCGTGAGCACATATTTGACTGCTTTCTTTGTTTTTACTTGTTTTCAGCTGTGTGGGAAGGAGTTCAACAGAATGCATAACCTTATGGGCCATATGCACCTGCACTCTGACAGTAGGCCCTTTAAGTGCCTCTACTGCCCTAGCAAGTTCACTCTGAAGGGAAATCTCACCCGCCACATGAAAGTCAAACATGGGATCATGGATAGGGGCCTGGATGCA
The DNA here is from genome assembly GCF_045679555.1 of Salvelinus alpinus. Taxonomy (NCBI): domain Eukaryota; kingdom Metazoa; phylum Chordata; class Actinopteri; order Salmoniformes; family Salmonidae; genus Salvelinus; species Salvelinus alpinus. The sequence continues at coordinate 62,870,271 of NC_092090.1, forward strand.
AGAGGTAATTACTAAAGGCTATGGAGGAATTCATTATATGGTTACTCCCTTCCTGCATTGAGACTTCCTACAACATTCCTACCCTGAAGCTAAATCAGAATCAGCCAGTCAGTTTGTAACATGAGTCTCTGTCCCTCAGTGTCCAGGCGGCAGGGGCGCTTCTGCCTGTCGGCCCCTCTGGGCCTCCTGACCCGTTACAGCCAGGAAGAGCCCTTTGACCTCTCCCAGAAGCCCAGGCGGCCGCGGCCCTGCCTGCGCCTCTCCCAGTCGGACGGGGAGAGCGTCCCGGGGAGCTCCTGTCAGGACGAGGATGAGGAGGAGAGCCTGTACAGGAGGAGCCAGTACAGCCCTGAGGTCTACCAACACCACACTGGGGGACAGGCGTACAGGTCTGAGACAACTAAACAGATGTATAGACAGGACATGGAGACTAGTGGACAGGTGTACCCGCCTGGGGCAGATGGTGAGGTTTATCAGCCTGTTTCAGAGCCAGGTGATGCAGATAAGCAGTTGTACCAATGTGTGACAGGTAGACAGGTGTATGACTCTGACTCAGAGCTAGGTGACCAGCTGTACCAACCTAACCTAGAATTAGGTGACCAGATGTATGAAACGGAGTCAGAGGCAGGTGAACACCACATAGGTGGCAAGCTGTGTTACCCACAGTCAGGTAATACAGGTGAACATACGTACCACTCAGATTCCGAGGTAGGTTGCCAGTCATATCAGCCTGACCCAGACCAGCTAGAGATAGGTGACCAGGTGTACCATTCTGATCCAGGCGAGGAGATGATGGACACACCTGAACCATGTGAAAAAGACTACCACTCAGACCCTGGTGTCTTAACAAAAACCATAGGGACTGATGAGGAGGAAGAGGAGGATTTGGTGAGAGCTGGGAGCAGGGTAGAGGAAGAACAGAGAAAGCAGTTTAGACGTTATCTTAGCAGGGAAGAATACAGACGTGTAAGGAGTTATAACGATAGTAAGAGTTCCTCTTCTACAGAGTAGTGACAAGAGGAGTAAGAGTAGTGAATAGGCTACTGTGCTGAAGAGAAGAGGGTTGAGAGCTATTGTAAAAGGGTGGGGAAAGAATTGAGTAGTAACTCGAATAAGCCACTGGCGTAGCACACGCTCCCGCAAGACCTCAGAGATAATGTTTGCTTTATAAGTGTTGTTTTAAATCTAGAAAAACATGCCAAATTGCTAACAAAATTAGCCCTGTAGCATTTCATATTGCTATAAAACAAAACAAAAATAAGTTTGGAATTTGTATGACATATTTGAATAATCAAATGTTAGAATTCAACAATGAAGGCTTTTAAACACTTGCTGGACAATAATTGTAAAAATAAAAGGTATTTTATGGTGTCTGACGGAGTTGAACCCAGTTAGTTGCATTTTACATCTTTCAAGATGTAAAATAGCAACGTTTTCTCACAGCCCAATTGGCAAAATGTGTAAAATAGCATGCGATTAACTAATAAGCTGTGAAGTGTATTGTATTTCAGGCTGGTAGAACGGACAATACATATGCATGTGAAAAGATGTGTCTTAAAGAAAAGCTTAGTTGAAATCAGGGTGAAATTGTGCTGTAAATAAAATTCAATTGTTTTGAAAATATATTTTTTCTAAATTGTTACTTTTGAACTAGTACTTGTCAATCTATAATTAATTAGCATGGGATTACAATGTGATAACAGTTATTTCTCTTTTTTTAATGCTAGTTTCAAATGCTCTTCTACTGGAAGCTTTAATAGGTCTGTAAATTATGTTGTTTGTTGTGTGATATAATGAACGAACAAAAGTAATCTCATCTAATGAGAGACTTTGAAATGAATAAAAGTGCTGTAAGAATTAAGAATTTTTGGGGGGGAGATTTGTGTAGAGGAAAGTAATGAGAAGGCACACCACAGCCCACTAAGCACTGACCAACGGAGACGTCTTATGGACGTCTTTTTTTGGTCGTGTCTGGGCTGGCCGCCTTTTTTGGTGCGGTCCGGACTGGCCTTGATTTCAACATCCACAGACGTAGATTTTTGGTCTGTACCAGACCAAATCTGAACCAATTATAGACGTCCATGCTTGGTTCAGATTTGATCTGGTCCGGACCAACCTTAATTTGTCTCAAACATAGACATCTATGATTGGTTCAGATTAGGTCCGGTACTGAACCAATCATGCTCTACTGTACTGAACTGTGCCGTACTGTACTGTGCTGTTCAAACTTGTGAAACATAGTCTAAATGGCTATGATTCGTTCAGATTTCGACCAGCCTTGATTCATTCAGATTTTTACTTGTTTGGGGGCGGAGCTCATGATAATAATACCCAGCATGCTCTGCAAGATTGTGTGTAATGTGTGTATTGTTGTGAAATTGCTAGATATTACTTGTTAGATATTACTGCACTGTTGGAGCTAGAAACACAAGCATTTAGCTATACCCGCAATAACATCTGCTAACCATTTGTATGTGACCAATAAAATTTGATTTGATTTGAAGTGTTTGTTTTTACATTTACATTTTGGTCATTCAGCAGACCCTCTTATCCAGAGCAATTTACAGTCAGTGCACTCAATTAAGGTAGATTAACAATAACATATCACAGTCATAGCAACAACAACAAATATTTCTGTAACCATTGCTGAGAAAGTTATTGTAGTTGAAATGGTCTGTTGGTTTATTCTGTAAATTGTATTACTTAGAAAATCATAGTTGCTGGTTTTAAAGCTTTTGAGAAAGCTATCATAAGTGCATGTAACAGATGAGGACAATAATAAATAGTATATTTTGCAATCTTCAGTTGGCTCCTCTTTCCTATATTAAATGGATAACAAATATGATTATTATACAATGCTTACTTCATTAGGAATGTACGTGCAGTAGAAAATGTAACCACATTATCAATGACAAAAAAAAAACATATTTTCAATGTCTGTTAGTGATGTCTTTCCAACTGTCATTCAGAACCGAAAATGAATCTGATTTCAACGTCCGGAGAATATGTATTTTCAACGCCTGGAAAATACTTTATTTTGCTTACTGGGAGGGTATGACGCCTAATGAGTTGAGTATAGTAGTCTGACCGTAGTCCTTTCCAGTCTTGTCAACTCCATCTCTCTGTATGACTCTGCTAAAGCATTGTGTATAGGGCTGAATGGCCTGATGATGATTGCCTTTGATCTACTGTATACATCCAAATGTGCCTTCTATAGCAACTACTGCATGCCTGATGATAAGAGAGAAACATGACTTAACACTAGAATAATGAAAAGTGAATTTTAGGTCTCGCATTGGGTGCTAGTCTGTCTCAGCTTTAGCCAATTTACAGTTGTCTTTATTGGCCAGGCAATGATGTACCATTGTCGACTGCAGAACCAGTGAGACACCCATACTAGGAGGTCTACTTAAGAGACTAATTACAACGTATGAGAGTGCAAGACTCAGATCTCCTGTTCCCCCAGGGACTCATCCAACTGCCACGTTTCCTCCTCTCTAAAACCGCACAGTACAGCACCAGAGATGATCACAATGACTTGCGAACGAGTTGACTTTCTTCTTGGAGAACAGAGATCTCTCGCTTCTCTCATAAAGGAGAGGAAGCGGAAGAGAAAACGTCTCTCCCCATACCTCTTTTACGTCCCGATCAAACGGTCGTTCACGAGACTCTGTGGGTGTCCCAGACAACACGCCTCCTGAACACTCACGTGATTCAGAATAATGCATTTTATTGTTGATTGTAGGAAAGGAGGAGTGTGTGCATTGTCCTTGTAGGTTTGATCTAAAGTGTTATTTTTGTGATTAAAGAGCAATTTGTCATCCACTGTGCTATTTGACTTGAAGGTCACTGATAATTTGACATTTGCATCAGCCAACCCACCATTTATGTCATCGCAGGTAAAGTGGTAGACATTACTTTTAAAATGAGAATACAATGTAGCAATGCTTCCCTATTCTATCAAGAGAGACCACCAAATCCCAGGTATGAAACTGCAAACGTCAAGAGGAACTTCTCACATCCTCCTCTTCTTCTCTTCTCTCCTCACCTAAATGTTTCAACCCAAACCGTCGGTTAAATGGCACGGAAAGGAAGCACAGAGAAGGGAAGAAATTACCCCTACTAGGCACAGATCTACGATCAGCTCAACTTCCCCCTATCCGAACCTTAGTCGTGAGAGGGAAACTTCAAAACTGACTATAGATCAGCAGTTAAGGGGAACATCTACTTGCTCCAGATAGAGCACAGAGAGAAGACCTCTCAATGAGGTAGTGGTGTTCACTCTCACACAGGTTCTGCTGAAGTGAAACCGTTGGGGGGAGTCAGGAATAAGGGACTCTGGTAAATTAGTCATTCACTCTGATGGGAAAATGTGTCCTGTGGCTGAAAAAACTTTGGTGTGGCCGTTAGTGATTGGTCTGAAAAGGTTGTGCTTTTACAAATCAGGCAGTATGGTGTTAATCTAATGATGAACCATGATCAATCACCATAACAAAGCTGTATTCAATTTCAAAGCCAGATATATGTTGGTAAATGTATTGAACAATAACAGCTAGAGCTGCAGGCAGTTACTACAGAGCACCATTTTGTGTCCCTCTACCTAATGTGTTATGGTTAGGATATTATCTAAAATGGTTGATACAACCTCTTCTCTTTTCAAAAATATACTCTTCCTCTTGTAAATTATACAGTTCCTTTCTTCTCCCCTGGTCAGGTCTGTCTGTTCTCATGGGGATGTTACTGTCCTTGCACCTCGGGTTTTAACTGTCATTAGAGCCCCAAACTGGGTTGTAATGTTGCAGACTCTAAATTGGGTTTTGTAGTCTTTATATTGTTGAACCAATCACAGACATCGATGTTTCACAAGTTTTAACAGCGCAGTACAGCACAGTAGAGCACAGCAGAGTACAGTACAGTAAAGAAAAGTAAACTATAGTTCAGTACAGTAGAGTAGAGTACAGTGCACTACATTAGAGCACAGCAGAGTACAGCCCTGTACAGTTTGTCTGTTCTAATGGGGATGTTTGTGTCCTTGCACCACAGTTTTAACTGTCATCAGAGTCCCAAACTGGGTTGTAGTCCAGCAGGCTCTAAACTAAACTCAGCAAAAAAAAGAAACGTCCTCTCACTGTCAACTGCGTTTACTTTCACCAAACTTAACATGTGTAAATATGTATATGAACATATCAAGATTCAACAATGGAGACATAAACTGAACAAGTTCCACAGACATGTGACTAACAGAAATTGAATAATGTGTCCCTGAACAAAGGGGGGGTCAAAATCAAAAGTAACAGTCAGTATCTGGTGTGGCCACCAGCTGCATTAAGTACTGCAGTGCATCTCCTCCTCATGGACTGCACCAGATTTGCCAGTTCTTGCTGTGAGATGTTACCCCACTCTTTCACCAAGGCACCTGCAAGTTCCCGGACATTTCTGGGGGGAATGGCCCTAACCCTCACCCTCCGATCCAACAGATCCCAGACGTGCTCAATGGGATTGAGATCCAGGATCTTCGCTGACCATTGCAGAACACTGACATTCCTGTCTCGCAAGAAATCACGCACAGAACGAGCAGTATGGCTGGTGGCATTGTCATGCTGGAGAGTCATGTCAGGATGAGCCTGCAGGAAGGGTACCACATGAGGGAGGAGGATGTCTTCCCTGTAACGCACAGCGTTGGGATTGCCTGCAATGACAACAAGCTCAGTCCGATGATGCTGTGACACTCCGCCCCAGACCATGATGGACCCTCCACCTCCAAATCGATCCCGCTCCAGAGTACAGGCCTCGGTGTAATGCTCATTCCTTCGACGATAAACGCGAATCCGACCATCACCCCTGGTGAGACAAAACCGCGACTCATCGGTGAAGAGCACTTTTTGTTGTTGTCGGTGATGTCTGTTGAGGACCTGCCTCATATCCTGAGTGTATGTCAGTGTGCAACACACTTAACCCAAATTGCTCATGTATGTCATCCAGAGCATCTACTAAAATATAGCAATAATGTATTAATCAGTAATCACCATGAATGGCTCAGTTGAACTGTACAAATTCAGCAGTGGTACATTTAGCAGACGCTCTTATCCAGAGTGACTTACAGTAGCGAGTGCATACATTTTCATACTTCTTACAGTACAGTGTACACACAAATCAGGCTAAATCTATCTTAAAATAAAGAGGAACCGGTTTAAGGGATGAAAGACAGTTTGGTACTGAAAAATACTACTTCTGGATTCTTTATCTCCACCTCACAGTCACTGAGATAAAACATTTTTAGACGTGGTGGGTAAATTCTCATAACCTGGTAGAATATCAAACTGCAAGGATAAATCGTATCGTGTCTACCTGAATCAGTGCATAATGTGTAGAGATGGTGTTGTAGGGTCTTTATGTAAATGTTGTAAGATTAAGTGGGGTGTGTGGCCTCTCTGCCTCTCTTCATTCACTATTTCCAGGAACACACAGCTGGAACTCAAAGCTCTCCCTGTAAAGTTGCACAGAGGCCATAATGTCTCGGGATGAGGGACAGAGTTATGTCTGCAGCAACTGTGTTGCTAAAACGCTTCACTTCCTGTGTGGTCTCTTTGGCACGGTTCTCAGGTAGGGACTTCCTGTTTTGGTGGTCAGTGTACTAAAGGGTGCAGAAATTCTTCCCGCTTTTGTTTAATAAAAGAGACCCACCCAGGACATGACCTGTCACCTGCCTAGACCTTGGGCCAAGAAGTTCACATAATCACGGTCAAGGAGCGTCCCGTAGTAAACAAATAGATTACACTATGTTTTGAATATAAAAACAATGGTTCAAGGTGAAGGACTATGATCTGACACAAATACATTAGAAGCTACTTTAGCAGCCATATGGTCTTTGGTTAGAAAGGCCTAGCCTATGCATTACCTTTGTATTGGTAAATTAAGTCATTTAAAGGATTCAGAGAAGATTAAGCCATTAATGGGGGCGTTATCTCTTACATTTGAAGTAGCTTATATTTGAGTGGTGGAGTCAGGGTGGGATGCATTTTTTTGTTATTAGTTACAGTAACTCTTATTGTGTCAATTGCAATACAGTTAGGGCAGTATATCCTACACTGGCTGTACGACTGGCACAGTGATTAGTCAAAATAATGATGCACTACACACAGCAAAATGCACTTCAGAATTTGTAGCCTAGTGGGCCTGATAAAAATCAAGAAGAGGATGTGTTTGTCTCCCTCTTCTGTTTGCTCTGGGTTTGAGGAGCGGTGGAAGGTGCACTGAAATAAATTGGTATTGATAACTGCACAACTACTTTTTGGCTCCTTTTTTGCAGGGGAAGCAAAAGAGTCTTGCCAGGGCAGCTGAGTTCTGTGGGAGGATAGCCTACTGTTTCTTCAGCTCATCCGCACCCACAGTACCTGAACAGGTGACAGAGGGAAGGTTATGACATCAGGGTCGTATTCATTAAGGCACAACATTAAAAAAATTACTGTTTTGAATCGGAAAATAATAATTTATTTAACCAGCAAATCAGTTAAGAACAAACTCTTATTTTACAATGACGGCCTACCCCGGCCAAACCCTCCCCTAACCCGGAAGATGCTGGGGCAATTGTGTGCCGCCCTATGGGACTCCCGATCACGGACGGTTGTGATACAGCCCGGGATCGAACCACGGCCTGTAGTGACGCCTCTAGCACTGAAATGCAATGCCTTAGACCGCTGCACCATTCCACAGCCCAAAAACTGTGGAGCCCAAAAATGTGTGGAACTCTAAGGCGTACTGTACCTATTGGTGCCTAATGAATAAGACTCCCATAGTCGCCCATCCTAACATTACAATAGTGTGTATTTTTTTAAATCAAAGTTTACAGTGTTTCCCATTCCCTTCGATTCAGTAGGGTTTTATCAAATATGGTTTATAAACTGTGGTTTTATCATAGAGAATGATTGAGGCCTGTAGTGGCCAAAAGGCCGTTTTAGCATGGGTAGCGCCATTCAGGGACTCCGCCATGCCTGAGTCATTTTAAAGTAGTCACCTGGGTGGGATTCCTATGGGTTGTAGCCTCAATGGCGCTGCCCATGCTGTCACAGACGCTATAATAGCACAGATATAAAGATTCGTTTTCTATCTATCTCTATTGGTTTTATGGATCAATGTTGCCCATTCCTGGAAGAACTGGAAGAGCCATAAATTAACTGGAGCGGAGCCATCATCAGTCTGAATGACTATGCAGTCTGCACATAATATCTAGACCTTTTTGATATAATCAAATAAATAAAATCATTGATGGGTTTGATCAGACAGGCCTACCTATTACCGATGAATTTGCCACTGGGACAATTGACATTCACCATAACAGGCACTTGAGGCCGTACCAATAGATATAAAGGGTTTCATTCTAATGTTATGTTTGATATTTTTTATTAAACATACATAATTATAGTATTTAGAAAAAATAACTCCGTTTCAATTTCAGTATTATAAATACTGTTTTTCATGGTGTTACGGTTCGCATTAAACATGTATTTGAGCAAGGCTCTCTCTCACGCAACATTGTTGCTCCCCTCCGTCATATATTGGTATCGTCCCAAGATGGCAGCCTACACTTTGAAGCGTTGTTTAGGAGCTGTCAAAGTTATCCAGAAGTGTGGAAATCACAGTTTTATAGGTACAGTTTTTTAATACTAAAAAATAGGTATTTAAATCAGTAACGTTTTCTATCATTGATTGATTCACTGTTTGTCCGAACTATTTGTGTTTTGCCAGGCAAGTAGCTAGCAGGCTAGCCAGGTGGCTACCTAGCTAGCTACGTATAATGAACCCATTCTGACCTAGCCTAACTCCTAACAAGCTAAACTAAATAAGATGCATCTTATCCCGTTTGTTCAAAGTTTAACTTAGTATTTGCTTGTACTGTAATCGCATTGTGCATGTTACCTTCAGAGTCCATTGTCTACTCTATGTAACGTGTGGTCATTATTGTTTATGTCCTACAGCCAGAAGATGTCTACTTTCCACACCATACACAGACACCAAATTATGGGACGCAAGAGAGAAAGATCATCAAAATCTGGGTAAGACAGCTATCCAAAGAAACTCATTGCTAACAATTCTCTTTGTCCCTACCCAGTACAACAAATGAAAGGTGGGCCTCAACCATATCTGTCACATGTTAGCTGTTAAGTGGACAGGACATCAGTTGCATTTTAATTTTGGGAGACACAGTGACGTGTGAAAATATTCGTTATTCTGTGCATAAGTAGTACTGAAGATGTAACTGTCAAGTCAGTGACAATGTCTGTGAATGTCTGCACTAAATTAACACAGGGGGGCAGTGTTAGCTACACATGGACAGATACTGTACTGTGTTATTAGTAGTGTAAAGTCTTTTGAAGATTTAAGTCATATATTTAAATGGCAGAAAGTTTCAGCAAGTCTAGCTCTTGTGAAATGTGAAAGTAAAGCTGTATATGAACATGTCATCCTACAGCGTTGTTGGCCGCCTTGATGGATAGGACGTACGACCGAAACTTCCCTGTCAGCTCCCTGTCAATATCACGTGTAAGAGCATGTTAGAGTACCGAGAGATTTCATCCTTGTAGCTTGTATGTATGTCAACCAGTTTCTGCTGTAGCAAACTACTTCATTGTCATATCTGGTACACCAATGACATGTTGGGTAAGATATAAATAATACGACTAATATGATTTAGGTTCTGATCAAACTGTAGTCAACGGGATGAAATAATAACCATATCTCTGTGTGTTTTCTTTTTCAGTTTGTTGACAACATATCGTCAAGAGAAGAGGTTGAGCAAGCAGAGTACTATCTGTATAAGTAAGCCTAATTTGCATGCCCTGTTATGTTATTTTCTTTGTTAGGGTGTTCACTTCCTGGCCACTGTCTTCTGACCTCTGTTTTCTTCCAAAGTTTTTTTTATGGTGTGTTTATGTTCAGTCACATGCATGTTTGTTCTGTGCTTCGATGCTGTCTAAGAGCTTCCCTGTTCTCCCCTCCTCTGGAATCTGTTTCTTATGTGATTACAAGATTAACAAGAATATTGCGTTGCAAGCCTATGGGTTAAGCGGTTACGCTTGCCTTGACCTATGCTGCATAAAAGCGTCAGAAAAATGACATAACAGAAGTCATAAACATTCATGACTTGTTTGTTCTTGTTTTTTATGTCTGAACATCTCTCTTCTCGCTCCTGTAGATTTCGCCACAGCCCAAACTGTTGGTACCTCAGAGACTGGACTGTCCACAGCTGGGTCAGACAGTGTCTCAGATACGGGGCCAGAGACAAGGCCCTGCACACAGTCAAGAACAAGGTAGGACTACATTATGCTAAGCAGAGCCATAGTCCACTCGGTATTAGATAGAATGAAAATGGTGAAAACAACTTGTGGTTAGCTGGGTTACCCCGTTGGCTCACTTCAAAAACTTGACATTTTCTTGTTGTCTGCTTGTTTTTGTCAATTGCAAATTCAACTACATTTAAGAAAAGTACAACATGTCAAAAGATTACTTTTCAACATTACCTGCTCCTGTGCGTTCTCAATACTAAAACACCTAATATTGTAGGGCTTCGCTCATGCCCTTTTCATGACGGTGCTAGCAGTTATGCGAGTTAGTGAGTGCTAGCTAGCTACCGACTGGAACATTAAGCTACCAAAGGTCGTGATTTTTTGATCTGGTTACTTGTACATTGAACACTACAGCAGCATGTTTTTTTTGTTTCTGTATAACAAAAACTGACGTTGGCTTTTTTTTTTTACAATGGGTATCAATGTTTTACCTAATTTGAGGGGATGGTCAAGAGGAATTCCTTGTATGACGTGAATATCAACTCTGAGTATAGAAACACAGTGTCACAAACTGTCCTCCATGTTGGCACCCAATGTTCCATGACCATAACATTCTCATTAATGTTCTACCTAGAATGGTAATTGTCCAATACATAGTGCCTTTTGAAAATCCACATTCTAAAGAGTTTGACCTCAATGTCTGAGGTTGACTATGATATTGTGCTTATGGAAAGTTTTTAACCGTTCTCTGTTTCTGTATTTAGGTGCAATATGGAATGTTCCCAGATGTTTTCACGTTCAACATTCTGATAGATTCCTTCATAAAAGATGAAGACTTCAAAGGTAAAGAGTCTCTTACTTCTGAAACTGTAATATCTGTCAAACTGTAAAGTTATCCCAGAACCCCTTTGGGAAAAACTCAGTTAAACAAAACTAAGCCAATGTACACACATGACATGTAGCTTAAAACCTCACAAAGTTGTTCCTCTTCTGCAGGTGCCTGTTCTGTCGTGGAAGAGGTGATGCTTCAGGAGTCTTTTGATCTGCCCACAACACAGATCCTGTCCCTGTATGCACTTAGCAATTACCTTGCAACCAAACCAGAGCTCAGCGTAAGTAAAGTAGCATTCACTGCTCTGTACTTCATGTGTACCAACATGTCCGGAGAAGTTATCGTGCCAAAGAACATTTGGAGTGTCTGGATTCTGTAGAAAGTAGTGGTTGTTGGTAACGTAAGGAGGGCGTATGTGTGTAGAGAAGGTCACTATGATCCCAGCACAACACCATCCCCCTTGATAAATATGGATATTTACATATATATATTTTACATATTTTTAATATTTGAGTCACTTAGCAGATGCTCTTATCCAGAGCGACTAACATTAGTGCATTCATCTTAAGATAGCTAGGTGAGACAACTTATCACAATCGCAGCAAGTAGATTTTCCCTCAACAAAGTATTTATCACCAGTCAGTGCTAGTAGGAAAAGGCGAGTGCAAAATGTATGCGTTTAAATTTAGCAGCCACAGTTACTGTATTTCTGTGGAAGTCAGTCATTATGCTATTTTCAAATGTTGTCTGAAGCATAAGTGTATGTTTGTGTTGGTTGACTGTGCAGATGTCAGAGGAGAGGGCTCTGGGAGCATCGCTGCTGATATCTGGTCTGAAGCAGGATGGCTCTATAGGCGTCAGCGCTCAACTGCTGGGCTGTGCTTTACTAGGTGTGTAATTCCCCCAGTCAGACCATACTCCTGGTCCTAAAACAAGCCATAGCCTTTCCTCATATTCCTAACCATTTGTTGATAGCAGAAGGATGAGGATTTCTCAGGAAACCCTGCTTTATCCTCTTGTCAAACATTTAAATCAACCTCTCCAAACCGCATGGTCTGGTTGTCATGTTGTGCTGATCACATCTCTGATAGTTTCCACTTCCTGCTCCTCTCTCGTTCTCTCTGTCTGTCTCCTAGGTAAGGTGGAGATGGCGGCAGGGATCCATGCTGTGTTCAGGGGCATGCCTCTGATGTGGACCCCAGGGTATCTGGGCCGGGCCCTGGCCGTCATGGAGAGAGTAGCTGCCGCTCCCGGAGATGGCAGACTATCAAAGGATGCTGTATGTACTCACCAATACCTGTCTTAGTCCTGTACTTTTTACAATTACTAAAGCAGTATCTAACACGAACAAGATCATTAGTAACACATTATACACGTATAAGACGAACTCATTATAAAGCATTATCATGAATAAGAAGCCTGTACAGTTTAGCTGATTGTTTACAATCTCATTTTACTCATCAAATGCTGCAAATAACACAATGAGCATATGACAGCAACCTGGTGGCAGTAGAGAGCTGTTACTATCCAGGTACAGGGTATGAGACGGTCTGAGGGTTTATCTCCAGGGCTTAGTGTTGAGACTGTTCTATCTGGGTTATTTATATTCAGACGCACATTAACTCACCCTGGTGCAGTGCTCCTTTAGCCCTATCTAGTTCAGTAGTTCAACTCTGAGCAGAGTAATGTGATTTAGTGGAGTCTGGAGACCAGGGGGAATTTGTGAGACTTTGGGAACCAAACCAGGTTTGCCAGAAAGCAGGACAGTGTCAGAACTGATGGCTCTGTGTAGATCAGGAAATATTAATTGTGTGTGCCATTGTCTGCGTGTGTTTGTTTTCGCTTCCGTCTTTTGTCCTGATGGACAAATGAGGTGATGGACAATGAGGGGATGCTCATTGCTCCAAAGTTATCGTGTCGGTCTGTCAGTGCATGTCCGCCTGTCCCAGTTGCGTCTGTGTGTTTCCTTAAACCTGTGCTGTGTGTGTGTTTCTCCTAGGTGGATTACCTGGCGGGTCTGTTGCAGGACCTGTCCTCTGCCTCAGACTCCTCCTCTGGAGAGGACGACGAGTCAGGAGGAGAGGAGGGGAAGAAAGAGGAGGAGGAGGTGGATGAGGACGACCAGGCAGAGAGAGATAAGCTACCCCTCTATGCCAGCAGGTTTAAGGTACTGGGCAAAGGGAAGATCAATCAAACAAAGGAAGAGCCTGTGTATGGACTGCATGTATGTTGTGTTACAGATTTCTTGTTTTGATCAGTTGAATAAATTGCTATTAAGCACTCATCTACAACGACAGTTACACTTAGGGCTCGATTCAATTAGATTGGCGCCAGCCGACACCCGCATAGCATGTGTTTTGACGGTGTCAGAGGTGGAACCGCGTTAGAGCTGTTAAATCCACCAGCGGCTTCCGGCATAACTATCGCGGACAATGCCTTTGGCTGCACGGAGTCTCATTAGTAGGAATCCCATGCAGCCATGTTTACCAGTTCGAATACTGGAATGTGTGATGTAATCTAGGCCTACACCTTGATTAGGCTAAAATAAATCCTCATTGTGACAATCACAAGAGCAGCTGCTCACCGGTTTGATAGCAATTACACCGTCTGACACCAGGCTAAACATCAGCTATGCGGGTGTCGGCTATCGCCGTTTAACACTTGATCTGATTGAATCTAGGCCTTAATGCCTCTTTTTCCATACACCCCATCGCTCACCACCTCATCTCCTCTGGCCATGTGTAGGATCTGAGCGGGCAGCTCCAGTCCAGGGGAAAGGTGGACCCTAGTCCCCTGCAGGTGCTGGTCTCCAGCCTGGTCCAGCAGAGCCTAGCCTCCGCAGAGGGCCCTGACATGGAGCAGTACCAGAGAAAGGTGGGGGAGTGGGAGGCAGAGAGGCAGCAGCTCATCAGAAGGGAGAAAGAGATGAGGGAGAGGGCTGAGGAGGATAGACGGGCCCATCAGGCAGCAAAGGCAGCTGCAAAGCAGGGCTGAACAAACAGCTGGATTGACCCCTTCCACTGGGGCTCACTCTACAACGAGGGTGCGTCCCCTGCAGTTTCTACCACCACAAAGCATCAATACATAGTACTGGTGCTTTTTCATAAACTGTTGGGTCCGTACAACGTCTTCAGTGAAACATACACAAGAAGCGTGGGTCATATCTGAAATAATATCATATGTACGTGAAAAGCAAAAAATCAAGTATTTGTCTGTTGGACAAATGCCATTCGCAGATTAGCAATATACTGTAAACAAGATCAAAACTCCCCATAATGGAAGTTTGTCTATTAAATTACTGTGATCTTCAAATAATGATTCTTTACTTGATTATTTATACACAAATATAAACAAAGCAAAGACTTAGTTTGTAGTTCTAACTTTTAAGTGGTTTTACACGTAATACTCATAACCTCTGTTTTGTCCTTAGCTTTGTTTTCTTTCGATTTTTTTTGTACTTTTCTTGAAAGTATATTGTATTTCCTGTTGTGGACATCAACATGATGTTATTGGTCTAGCTCCAGTCTAGTGATTGTTAAGCCTGATGGTCACTATGACCTCATGTAAGCCGAAAATAAGAAATGCGGGGGAAATCCTCCCACTCCTTTTCCTCTCGTCTATCAGAATGAGGTGTTTGTGAGCGTACATGCAGGCTGTGTGCGCTGGTGTGTGCGCGTGCATGTGTTTTCTCCCAGGGGAATGAATACCCATGTTATACAATCCTAGGGGAACTGATGAATGATCTAGGGAAAACAAAATGTGTCCTTTACGCAGGCATGAATACAGTTGCATTTCTTAGCCTTATCTGTAGGCCACAACCACAAAGAAAAGCACACTATCATAGATCCAGATCGTAGGTGTATTGCTTGGCCCTGTTTTAGACGTTGAGAGGTCTTTCTGTGACGTCTGGAAAATTGTATTGTGTATCAAAACAGTGGCATAACGGTAAAGTATGAATTATGTATTGAGACTTTAGTAAACTGCAACATAGCCTACTCGAGTACCACAGGCGAAAACATTTCTGGCTAAGTTATCCCTGTTGTTTTTTTTCATTTGGGGGGAGATAAGTCATCAATGGGGAAAAATAACTGTTGTGGCTCACATAATGTGTTCATTCCACATAATGCTACAACTATTGAGCATTCATGGCATGGGCTTGGGAAACTGCCTGTTATGTAGACTAAGCTGAATAGACAGCACAAATACTTTTAAGTCACAAACAAGAGCCATTGTTGTGTGGAGGCTCCATATTGACTCCCTAAGAGTTAGTCAGAACCTTTTATTTGCTAAAAATAGTTATATCCTACTAGATCTGCCATTTGCAAATTCCCATGGATCGGATCTGTTTTTATGTTATAAAACATACAACATTCCATCACACAAGCAGTAACTGTATGTCATCTGATTGAAACACATTTTCCGATTATGACATCAAAGATTGTTGGCTACTTAAAAAGTGTGAGAAAGTCTCTGACTTTAAGGTCCAATGCGGCCATTTTTATCTCCAAGTCATTTCTGGGTAATCAAATCATTTCTGGGTAACAATAAAGTACCTTACTGTGATTATTTTGAATGAAAATGGTCAAAAAGAAACAAAAATAGCTTCTTAGCAAAGATACATTTCTTATGCAAGAATTTTGCTAAAGCAAGAATAAAGTACCTTAAAACTGAAAACTGGCTGTTATTGGCAGAGAGGTTTGGAACTCTCTTATTTGTCTACTAATTTACCGCCTGGTGATGTCACCAGGCAAGCCAAAGCTCCATCCCACCAAAACAGTCTTTTCAAACAGCTCTTACACTAAAAGGGCATTATCATTATGTTCACAATTTCATAGTATTATTCCAACCTCATTGTGTGTAGATGTATATTAAACACAGGAAATCACGTTTTTAACTGCACTGGGCCTTTAAGAAGAGTGTTCCATCACCCCTGTGAAACGACCGTTGTGTCCTCATAAATGCTTGATCAACAAATACTCATGTTATTCTATTCCTCCCCTGTGCTGCTGCTTCTTTTCTGGGATTACAAGTTTAAGCTTTGGGAACTCTTCTCTGTCTCTCTCGATTTATAGATGTGATATACAGATGTAATGGGAAAGGGAACATTTTCTGCAGCTGGTGACATGACAACTTTTCCCAGTATGTTGCTGTGTCTAAGTTCTTTAAAACAGATTATAGGATAAGATGCTGCTAGGGTGTGTTTTTGTTGGCTCGGCAACTGGCAGCACTGGTGTCTCGGGATACTGGGTTTATTAATCTTCCGTCATTCATCAAAGAAAATGCTGCATATTTAACATTTTAAAGCCTGCTAAGAGATTAATGAAGGCAAATAAGATCAAACTGATTTGTCATGAGGGCTTGAGGATGTGCGTATTGCGGTGTGTTTTTACAGAATATTGCACTCAGTAGTACACACGAACTCTGCATTTACAAATGAGATTACTCTCATTGCTCTCCTTTCTCTCCCTATTCCCCTTCTTCCAAAAACAGTAGTCTACATGCCCCTTGCAACAAGTGCTGTGTGTGAAAATAACATTTTGCTCTTTGACAATAGTTTTAGGTGAGAAACATTATGCAAACCCAAAGGACAACTTGCTGTTATTGCATATTTTATTTCAGACCAGGGAAAGAAGAAGGTGTGAGTGCAATGCTCAGTCACAATTGAGGTCATTTTAGAGAGGAGCACTGTCCAGGACAAGAATCTCCCGTCTACCTGTGAGGAGTTCTCTTCCTGAGAGCCCAGCCACCTAAAACACCATCTCTGAACAAAACGCTGACACGGAGAGAACATTGAGGCAATGTTCAGATGATGGTGGAAGACCTACAGTATCTTCTGACTTGTTCTGTGTGGGTTAAGTAGGACCTGACAGAAGTTCCTTTAGCCTCCAGACATGACTTGAACATAACACATACCTGTGAAGTCCATTCAAATCAAACTGAATAGCCTACTGCTGCTAAACCTGTGTAGTTACAGCTTTAACGACTGGATACACAAACAATGCTGTGAAGAGAGAGAGCTTTGCTGCAGATACTGTCTGAGTGACCCTACAGTAAGTATGGGTTACTAGGTAGCACCCCGCTGCCCTCAGACTCTCTGGGGAATGAGACTTAACATGACACAGCGATCCTACTGCCCTCCTGATGTGGTAATGACGTACTTCTGGTCTTGGCAAGCCGGTAGGAGTGAAATAGCTGTCACCAGATCCCACTGCAACATTTGGAGTGAGGTAGGCATACGGTAGCAGTATGTGAACAAATGAACCTTTTTACAATTGAGGAAGTACAGTGCAATCAAAGCACTCAACCTGACAAAGAGTGGAACGAACAAATATAGTTAAGATGAATTAAAATAATAAAAATGTATTATAGACAAATTGGACATAATGAGCAGTGAGATATGGTCTTGAAAGGGAAGAGCTGGGTGTAGTGAAGGGACCATACTGAAAAGGCATACTTAACTTGATTAATGGGTCTATTAAACTAGAGAGGAAATGGTTTTATGTTACAGTACCAGTTAAAAGTTTGGACACACCTACTAATTCAAGGGGTTTTCTTTTATTTTTTACTATTTTCTACATTGGAGATTATAGTGAAGACATCAAAACTATGAAATAACACATATGGAATCACGTAGTAACCAAAAAAGTGTTAAACAAATCAAAATATGTTTATGTTTTAGATTCTTCAAATGTAGCCAGCCTTTGCCTTGATGACCGCTTTGCACACTCTTGGCATTCTCTCAACCAGCTTCATGAGGAATGTTTTTCCAACAGTCTTGAAAGAGGTGCTTTTCCTTCACTCTGCAGTCCAACTCATCCCAAACCATCTCAACTGAGTTGAGGTTGGGTGATTTTGGAGGCCAGGTCATCTGATGCAGCACTCCATCACTCTCCTTGGTCAAATAGCCCTTACACAGCTTGGAGGTGTGTTTTGGGTCATTGTGATGTTGGAAAACAAATGATAGTCCCATTAAGCGTCCGTTCACCTACTCTGTGTCTCACAAAGACATGGCGGTTGAAACCAAAAACCTAAAATTTGAACTCATCAGACCAATATGGACTTGGTCTTTTACCAAATAGGGCTATCTTCTGTATACCACCCTTACCTTGTCACAACACAACAGATTGGCTCAAACGCATTCAGAAGGAAAGAAATTCCACAAATTAACTTTTAACAAGGCTCACCTGTTAATTGAAATGCATTCCAGGTGACTACCTTATGAAGCTGGTTGAGAGAATGCCAAGAGTGTACAAAGCTGTCATCAAGGCAAAGCCTGGGTGCTTTGAAGAATCTCAAATATAAGATATATTTTGATTTGTTTTTTGGTTACTACATGATTCCATATGTGTTATTTAATAGTTTTGATGTCTTCACTGTTATTCTACAATGTAGAAAATAGTACAAATAAAGAAAAACCCTGGAATGAGTAGGTGTGTCCAAACTTTTGACTGGTACTGTATGTTTGACAATATACATGCGTTCTGTATCTTTTCAACCTAACAATCGCATTATGACTCATGGTACAGGCAATGGCCTGCCTGGATTACTCAGCAGTATCACTTGGAGGACCATGTTATATACACTGTACCAAGTACAAAAATGTTTATTCACAATATGAAACCCCAACAATTAGCCCATCTCGCAGTATTGTCAGTTTTAAACTAAAACATATTGAACAAAGCACTTTACAGACAAAATTCTGGATTTTGTACATTGTTTCCTAAAACACCCAACCACAAACTTAATGGTCATCCTCAGGTTGATACCATAAGCACCTATTTCCACCCTGTTCCAGTGAGTGTTCTGGAACATCTCAAGATGTTAAAGTGAGACCTAAATGTTCCAGAAGGCTGTCCTGAGGCACTATCCATGTTAAAAATTGCTAACGCCACATGCACTTGTTTACACGTTTAATGATCCTCAGAAGGAACACTCAGTCCGCACAATATAAACTAGGGGGCCGAATCCTAGCTTCAAATCAAATGGTATTTGTCACATACGCCAGATACATCACAGGTGTAGATCTTACCGTGAAATGCTTACTTACGAGCCCTTAACCAATAATGCAGAATATTAAAAAGTAAGAAAAATTTGCAAAGGAAAACTAGTAACATAAAATAACAATAATGAGGCTATATACAAGGGGTACCGGTACCAAGTCAACGTGCGAGGGTATGGGTTAGTTGAGGTAATTGAGATAATATGTACATGTAGGTAGGGTTAGTGACTATGCATAGATATTAAACAGAGAAAAGCACCAGCATATGTAAAGAGTGTGATGGAATAGAGGTCCTGGATGGCACTACCTTCTGTAGCGCCTTGCGGTCAGATGCCGAGCAGTTACCATACCAAGCGGGGATGGCAACTGCTCGGCATCTGACCGTAAGGCGCTACAGAGGGTAGTGCGTACGGCCCAGTACATCACTGGTGCCAAGCTTCCTGACATCCAGGACCTATTAGAGACTCCAGTCACCAAGTCATAGACTGTTTTCTCTGCTAACGCACTGCAAGCGGTACCGGAGCGCCAAGTCTAGGACCAAAAGGCTCCTTAACAGCTTCTACCCCCAAGCCATTAGACCGCTGAATAATTAATCAAATGGACTATTTACATTGACCCCCCCCCCTCCATTTGTTTTGTACACTGCTGCAACTCGCTGTTTATTATCTATGCATAGTCACTTCCCCCCTAAATACATGTACAAATGACCTCAACTAACCTGTACCACTGCACACTGACTCGGTACCAGTACCCCCTGTATATAGGCTCGTTATTGTGTTACTTTATTTATTTTTTACTTTAGTTTATTTGGTCAATATTTTCTTAACTCTTCTTGAACTGCACTGTTGGTTAAGGGCTTGTAAGTAAGCCTTTCACGGTAAGGTCTACACTTGTTGTATTCGGTGCATGTGACAAATAAAGTTTGATTTGATTTGATGCAACCCGTTAGGATGTTCTCGATGGTGCAGCTGTATAACTCTTTTCAGCCTCCTGAAGGGAATAGGCATTGTCGTGCCCTCTTCATGACTGTCTTGGTGTGTTTGGACCACTAGGTCCTTATTGATGTGGACACCAAGGAACTTGAAGCTCCCGACCCGCTCCACTACAGCCCCATCGATGTCAATGGGGGCGTGCTCGCCCCTCCTTTTCCTGTAGTGCACGATCAGCTCATTTGTCTTGCTCACATTGAGGGAGAGGTTGTGATCCCCATGTGAAACTCAATGATTATGTAAATCTCCCATTGACGTCAGTGCATGATTTACCTGTTGCCTGGGAATATCTCAAGGTAGAATTTAGACCCAGGTGAATAGTGAAATGGCTGCAACATCCCTTCAATAAAAGGAACTTGACGCGCAGAGCTCTGGACGAGGCATTATTATGCCACTATCATGGAATGAGATTGCATGTGACAGACGTGTGGATGTAACCTATAGTTTTACAAAGGTAAACAGTCTGGTGGGTGGGATAACAGAGGCCTTTGCTTTCTCATTGGCATAATTTATCAAACTCCCAGTGGTGCCAACCCAAACAGTTTACTTCTCATTCTCCCTGTGTCCAGCTTTGTTATGTTGCGTGAGCCATCGCACAAAACCTTCTACGGATGTTATCTACAAGTTTACCAAACTGTAGAACAGACATACACAAAGCCTTCCTCAACTAGGATTGAAAACAAAGCCGTTGTAGAGAGTACAACCCAAGACAACACCCTCCACCTCATCTCCGTGTCTGTCTGTCTGGAGTTTGGGCTGTGTAGACAAAGATGGCTGGGGATTCCCATAGAACGATTATACATCAATACACTGAACCAAGCCTCATGCCTTTACTATATAAACTTAACTACCTTCACATAATAGCCCTGAGGCGTTTATGCGGCACAGTGCAGTCTGTTGCCTAATACCATAATTTTTAACCCTTAGACATGGATTTTATGCTCACCTAAAACGTTTAGTTTATTTGGTAAATAGTCCTAGAGAGCATCCAACAGTATTTAGTCTAGAATGGAGATAACAAATGTTGTCTCTCTCGCGCGCTTCTCTCCCAAACAAATCTGCATGTACCTACTCATACAGAGAAAGGAATCATTGTATTCTGGTTCTCTACTGTAGGTAGCTGTAAAGGTATTGACATGCGCGGTGTTGTGAGGGATGAACGTCACCCTGAGCTAAGCTGAAGCTGGTGGTGTGCACAGTGCATGCCACATGTTTTTTTCCCGCTCTAATTATCCTACTCGTCCTTAAAGTCAAGGTCAAGTCGATGTAAACTGTCCTTGGGGAATAATTATCTGAGAATACATTTGGGGTTATTACTCTGTCATTTGTTAGCCCTGCTTTTAACCGTCATCAATCAAACACTGCAGTAGACTTAATAATGTTAGACATTTCCATACTGGAGGTTATCTGACTTTCGACAAACAAATCCTGGTGAAGATTAACCATTTTCAAGT
The DNA here is from genome assembly GCF_045679555.1 of Salvelinus alpinus. Taxonomy (NCBI): domain Eukaryota; kingdom Metazoa; phylum Chordata; class Actinopteri; order Salmoniformes; family Salmonidae; genus Salvelinus; species Salvelinus alpinus. Next base: position 62,891,828 of record NC_092090.1, read on the forward strand.
CTACTTACAGTAACTTACAGTATTGCTGGACCTTTTACATTTTTCATGGTTATACTGTTGAACTATAACACACTGTGAAATTATTTAAAAAAATCTCATCTTTTTTTTAAATCTTCATTAAAAAAACTTGACTATATCACAATGTAACTTATGGTTGTAATGTAACTGTCTGTCTGTCTGTCTGTCTGTCTGTCTGTCTGTCTGTCTGTCTGTCTGTCTGTCTGTCTGTCTGTCTGTCTGTCTGTCTGTCAATCTGTCTGTCTGTCTGTCTGTCTGTCTGTCTGTCTGTCTGTCTGTCTGTCTGTCTGTCTGTCTCTAGTGCATTCGGAATTTTGCTAAATAAATTATTTTACTCAATCAATCTACACACAATACCCCATAATGGCAAAGCATGGTTGACAGTGCATGCCAGAACAAAAACCAAGCCATGAGGTCAAAGTAATTATCTGTAGAATTCCAAGACAGAATTGTGTAGAGGAACAAATCTGGGGAAGGGTACCAAAAAATGTAAGCAGCATTGAAGGTCCCCAAGAACACAGTGGCCTCCATCATTCTTAAATTGGAAGAAGTTTGGAACCACCAAGACTCTTCCTAGAGCTGGTAGCCCGGCCAAACTAAGCAATCGGGGGAGAAGGGCCTTGGTCAGGGAGGTGACCAACAACCTGATGGTCACTCTGACAGTGCCCCAGAGTTCCTATGTGGAGAAGGGGGGACCTCCCAGAAGGACAACCATCTCTGCAGCCCTCCACCAATCAGGCCTTTATGGTAGAGTGGCCAGACGGAAGTCACTCCTTAGTAAAAGGCACATAACAGCCCGCTTGGAGTTTGTCATAAGCCACCTAAAGGATCTAGGCAACGCTGCCAAAGGTGCTTTAACAAAGTGCTGAGTAAAGGGTCTGAATACTTATGTTAAATGTTATATTTCAGTTTTGAATTTTTCATCAATTTTCACAAAGAAATTACAACCTGTTTTTGCTTTGTCATTATTGGGTATTGTGTGTAGATTGTTGAGGGGAAAAAACGATTTAATTAATTTGAGAATAAGGCTGTAACGTAACAAAATGTGGAAAAAGTTAAGGGGTCTGAAAACACTCCGAATGCACTGTATATCAAGCTTTTTGTGCACATTCTTACCACAATTCTGTGAATAATTTGTCATCGTTACATATCTGGCACACCTTGCTCATTTGGTTGTGTATTCTACATCACTATCAACATTTAAAGATATTATTAGGCATACTACAATAATATTTAATATAAGATATGGTCATGCAAAATTGATCCAATAAGACCCCATTGAGTTGTTTGGCGGCCATATTGGGAAAAGGCTTCTGTGCAGTTAATACGTGAATCCTGTGATGGCCCTGTATCTACAAATCTTTTTAAAAGCCTGTTCTAGCTGTATGTGTGAAATGTGGTACCACTATCAACAAAGTTACAATGCAAAAACATAGGTGTCTCAGGAATTCTATAGCTAAGCTTCCAGCATTCTAATGTCAAACAATAGTTGTAACTGCTGCTTTCAAAGTTGGTTAAATTACATAGCATTTGAAAGGTAATTTCATGACCTTTCAGAACCACTTGTCAAACAAAGATTACAATGTATCAGGGTTTCCTTTTTGAAGCAATTTATACAGGTAATTCTGATACAATATGTACCCCGGAGGTCTCCACTGTGTAGATTGTTTATCTCTGACTTTCTTAGGGGAAAGCATTGTCAGAAGTCTGGTTCACCTCCATTCAGAGACCATTATTCCCCTTTCTACAGAAATGATTCACTCCTAGAGTCTGGGCTTAGAACACTTGACATCTTGACAACTGCAAATAACAAGCTTCTTATTTGTTTCTGACTATTCTGTAACTGCAAACTACCAAGCTTCTTATTTGTTTCTGACTATTCTGTAACTGCAAACTACCAAGCTTCTTATTTGTTTCTGACTATTCTGTAACTGCAAACTACCAAGCTTCTTATTTGTTTCTGAATATTCTGTAACCTAAAGTCTGAAATGTAGGTAAGCTACATGCTGGATTAAGGCTATTAATCAGTGCTTGACACGGGCAGGAGTTTACCGGAGCTGACTACCAGCACCTCAAATGTTCTACTGCTTGAGCTCCTGTTTCTCTTATACAATATTAGCTCAAAAGTATTGTGGAGTTGCTGCACCTAAATATAAATAGTAGGACACCCAAAATGAGTACCGGAACCTATCGCAGTCTAAGTCAAGCACTGCTATTAATAATAAATTAAATAAACATTGAAATAAATATAAAATCTAATTCAACAAATCGAATCAAAAGGTATTTGCCGAGGTGAGCGCATTTAAAAGTAGGCAATTGGTGAAATGCAACAAACTATTATTCCGATTCATTGATGTATTATCACCACTAAGGATCTGACCCTTTTTTTCAATTTTCGCCTAAAATGACATACCCAAATCTAACTGCCCGTAGCTCAGGACCTGAAGCAAGGATATGCATTTTTTTGGCACCATTTGAATGTAAACACTTTGAAGTTTGTGGAAATGTGAAATTAACAAGAATTTAAGCTTTACGCCCATATCAGATATGTATACAGTGGGGAGAACAAGTATTTGATACACTGCTGATTTTGCAGGTTTTCCTACTTACAAAGCATGTAGAGGTCTGTAATTTTTATCATAGGTACACTTCAACTGTGAGAGACGGAATCTAAAACAAAAATCCAGAAAATCACATTGTATGATTTTTAAGTAATTAATTTGCATTTTATTGCATGACATAAGTATTTGATCACCTACCAACCAGTAAGAATTCCTGCTCTCACAGACCTGTTAGTTTTTCTTTAAGAAGCCCTCCTGTTCTCCACTCATTACCTGTATTAACTGCACCTGTTTGAACTCGTTACCTGTATAAAAGACACTTGTCCACACACTCAATCAAACAGACTCCAACCTCTCCACAATGGCCAAGACCAGAGAGCTGTGTAAGGACATCAGGGGTAAGATTGTAGACCTGCACAAGGCTGGGATGGGCTACAGGACAATAGGCAAGCAGCTTGGTGAGAAGGCAACAACTGTTGGCGCAATTATTAGAAAATGGAAGAAGTTCAAGATGACGGACAATCACCCTCGGTCTGGGGCTCCATGCAAGATCTCACCACGTGGGGCATCAATGATCATGAGGAAGGTGAGGGATCAGCCCAGAACTACACAGCAGGAACTGGTCAATGACCTGAAGAGAGCTGGGACCACAGTCTCAAAGAAAACCATTAGTAACACACTACGCCGTCATGGATTAAAATCCTGCAGCGCACGCAAGGTCCCCTTGCTCAAGCCAGCGCATGTCCAGGCCCGTCTGAAGTTTACCAATGACCATCTGGATGATCCAGAGGAGGAATGGGAGAAGGTCATGTGGTCTGATGAGACAAAAATAGAGCTTTTTGGTCTAAACTCCACTCGCCGTGTTTGGAGGAAGAAGAAGGATGAGTACAACCCCAAGAACACCATCACAACCGTGAAGCATGGAGGTGGAAACATAATTCTTTGGGGATGCTTTTCTGCAAAGGGGACAGGACGACTGCACCGTATTGAGGGGAGGATGGATGGGGCCATGTATCGTGAGATCTTGGCCAACAACCTCCTTCCCTCAGTAAGAGCATTGAAGATGGGTCGTGGCTGGGTCTTCCAGCATGACAACGACCCGAAACAGACAGCCAGGGCAACTAAGGAGTGGCTCCGTAAGAAGCATCTCAAGGTCCTGGAGTGGCCTAGCCAGTCTCCAGACCTGAACCCAATAGAAAATCTTTGGAGGGAGCTGAAAGTCCGTATTGCCCAGCGACAGCCCCGAAACTTGAAGGATCTGGAGAAGGTCTGTATGGAGGAGTGGGCCAAAATCCCTGCTGCAGTGTGTGCAAACCTGGTCAAGAACTACAGCAAACGTATGATCTCTGTAATTGCAAACAAAGGTTTCTGTACCAAATATTAAGTTCTGCTTTTCTGATGTATCAAATACTTATGTCATGCAATAAAATGCAAATTAATTACTTAAAAATCATACAATTTGATTTTCTGGATTTTTGTTTTAGATTCCGTCTCTCACAGTTGAAGTGTACCTATGATAAAAATTACAGACCTCTACATGCTTTGTAAGTAGGAAAACCTGCAAAATCTGCAGTGTATCAAATAATTGTTCTCCCCACTGTATGTCCTGGGAAATTTTCTTGTTACTTAAAACGACATGCTAATCCCATTAGCGCACTGTTAGCTCAACCGTCCCTTGGGGGGACACCGATCCAGTAGAGGTTAACTACTTCTAAAGCTCAAATTAAATACAATAGACAACCATCAGATTCGTTTCCAACAGCCCCAGAATCAACTAATTGGAATGTCCCCACCCCATGCCCTAACTAGCAATTTAGACCAGTCCAAACGGTGGTCCCGACCGAGCGCAAAAGAAGGGGGCCGGGCTGGGGGGCAGGACTCTTAATGTTAGGATGGTATTTTTCAATGTGCTCATCACTCTGCCTGTCCTGTGTTTGCAATGCATCAGTGCAAGAACATATTGATTCATTATCATCCGTCAAAGTTCGCCACACCATTGCACTGCGCTTTCTCTCTCTTTAAACATTCACTGCAATTTGTTCTATGTTGTACTTTACATTCTGCAATTTTTTTGCACAGTTATTAAAATACAACGTTCACTGCAGTTTACAGCCTAACATATAATTTTGTACTCACTTAAAAACAAAAATGCTATTATTATCTAGGCTAGTCTAGATAATTGTATTGTCCCTAAAAAATATCAATAGGGGAGCTTTTTGTACTCACCTGGCCTCTTCACTGCCTATCAGCTATTACTCCTTGTTATTGTTGATTTATATAGAAAATTGGTGCAGCTTTGAATGATTTTATGTGTGGTATGATTGCTAGTAACCCTATTGCAGATCTGGACAAACGATCCCCCTACCACTATTGTTACTATGAATGGTGGATAGAGGGCAGGATAGACAGTTAGACTGGTAGACTATATTGACCTGTGGTATAGTTAGCAAGTGGAAAAGCATAGTGCATAAGGGAAGTTCCAAAACACCTTGATAGGGGAGGCGCATGCAAGCATATGAAGAAATTTGGCTAGGATGGAAGAAATTATATAGTAAAACCTGAAAAATAGTGAATGTAAACCAGGAAAAAAAACGTACAACCCTCCCCTGTGCCCCTCAACAAACTACACAGCCCTCCCCAAAGCAAAAATAAAGTTAAGACAACCCTCCTCTAGTTTGGACACCCCCCAACCCCCCCAGTAATTTTCGAACTGTCCCTTACAGATACTTCAGCAAAATCAACTGAACTCTTAAACAACCGTTTTAAAGGCGTTCTAACTTCTGTTGTGAGTAGATCGGTTCAGCTCACATTCAGCATGAATATTTCAATCATGTTTGATAAGTTTAATTTATGTAGATAATATGCCTAACGCATCTACAGTAGTCTTTACTTGTAGAAAATGAAGGATAGCTTACAATGTGAATGAAGTATTTAAAAAAATATATATATAATCTGGACATACTACAATGAGTAACAATACTGTGACCGGGAGGACCATGGTCCCGACAATACCTTCCATCATGTTTATTTTCGGAGTGGTGGGAAATGTCATCGCCATCGTGGTGCTCTGCAAGTCCAGGAAAGAGCAGAAGGAGACCACGTTCTACACGCTGGTTTGTGGTCTGGCGGTTACGGACCTTTTGGGGACCCTCCTGGCCAGTCCAGTCACCATCGCCACTTATGTGAAAGGATCTTGGCCAGGCGGGGACCCACTCTGCCAGTATTTCGGATTCATCCTCCTCTTCTTCTCTTTAGCGGGGCTCAGCATCATATGCGCAATGTCCGTAGAGAGATACTTGGCGATAAACCATGCGTATTTCTACAACGACTATGTGGATCAGAGACTGGCGGGGTTGACTCTTCTGGCTATCTACGTCTCCAATGCGCTTTTCTGCGCTCTGCCTAGTATGGGTCTGGGACAAGTCAAAAAGCAGTACCCACAAACCTGGTGCTTCATAGAGTGGCGGAGCAACGTGAGTACTGATGCCACCTTTTCGTACATGTACGCGGGATCCAGTTCGATTCTAATTCTGGCCACGGTGATCTGTAACGTTCTGGTGTGCGGGGCTTTGATCCGGATGCACCGGCAGTTCGTTCGGAGGATGTCGTTGGGGACAGACCCAGGGCGAAACACAGACCCAAGAAGGAGACGCAACTTCGGGAATCTGGCCGGCGCGGAGATCCAGATGGTGATTGTACTCATATGCACCTCAGCGGTGGTGCTCGTATGCTCCATTCCACTAGTTGTAAGTTTCTCTTCTCACTTTGTGAACCATTTTACACATTTTCCCAATCGCACAAAGACTATTTTAATTATTTACGCACAAGATACACATGTACACACGATTTGATATTTTACGCACTGCCTGTAAGTCTAATTCTAACATTAGAATAGTTTACTCATAGCTGATTTGCATAGTAGTGTAGGCCTATATTGCATATTCTGCTTTGTATACTGCTCACATCAGTCTCCATAAGGACAGGTGTGCCTTCAGACAGCTAGATCCATAAAATGGTTAGCCATGATTTGTTGAGCAATTTGGCAATACATCACGCGCACGCACGCACGCACGCACGCACACACACACACACACACACACACACACACACACACACACACACACACACACACACACACACACACACACACACACACACACACTTCAATTAGATTCAATTACATTTATCTTGCAGGTGTCAGCAAGCTGTATAAAACATAAATATCAAGGTCAATTCAATTCAGCTGGGCATAATAAAGTGATTCAATTCCATTAATTACCTCTCCCTTGCAGGTGCAGGTGTTTCTGAACCAGCTGTATAAGACTCCGGTGGAGCTGAGACTGGAAAAGAACCCAGATCTGCGGGCGATCCGCTTCGCTTCTTTCAACCCCATCCTGGACCCCTGGATCTACATCCTCCTCCGCAAGGCCATGCTCCTCAAGCTCATTGAGCAGATCAAGTGTCTGTTCTGTCAGATAGGAGCACGGCGGCAGCAGAGACAGAACTGCCACCAGCGCCCCTCCATCATCTCCTCTCGAGAGTCACCCTCACTGGTGTCCCGTGAGCTGAGGGAGGTGTCCAGCACCTCTCAGACCGTTCTCTACCTGCCCGAAGGAAGTGAGACGTACACAGGAAGCTGTCATCACACAGGAGAGCAGTTTGGGTTCCGCACTTCCTCTGTCCAAGACCCCCGAAGTTCTTATTCATCAGGGCAGAGCAATACAGAGGACGGGAGCAGAGAAGCGACACATCTAACCAGGGACCTTTCTGGTGTGGCAGGAAAGACCACTCAGTCATGTGTGAAAGACCAGGCTCTTCATGTGTCGCTAAGCAATGAGACAGTACAGGAGAAATGCATATAAGTCTTGTTTATTTGGATTCCCAGAAGCAGTTACTTTCTCAACAGATACTCTAGTACTCCTCAGTCCTCATATTATTGTGAGGTTTCTGTGAGTCAGAGGGATGCCACACTTACATTGAAGGGACTGTCTTCAGACTGTCCAAGATGCCTTCTCTGAGGTAGACAGCTTCTGCTCTCCTAAGGGACTTATTTGGTTGGTGGAAGTGTTAGTAAAAGCAGAATAAACTGGGACCCAGGCCGACTCATTTGACATTCTCTCAAGATGAGGTATTGCACATTTAAACAACGTTGAGATGCTTTTGGGAAGCTAGGTAGAGGGAGGGAGAAGTCAGAACAACAGAGACACAACTGGGAGAGAGAGAGAGGGTGTCGGCTCTGCTTTGATGTCAAGCTACCTTGACCAGAAACATCAAATGTTTGTTTCTTTTCCAGTCTTCTTGCACTGGTCAGGGAGCAAGGTTGTCTCCATGGCCTAAAGGCCCATGACTGTACACTGTAGCTCAAGAGTTTAATCACTAGCTTCTTTCAATCATTGAGTAAACTTTGTATTTAGAGCCCAGGTTGCCAGTAAACAAAAATTATTCCAATGTACAGAAGCGTTATTTAGATTGAATGTAGCATGGGGCCTGAAATAACGTGCCGTGGTTGCCAGGACCAAGGAAAAATCCGTTCTCACAAATACCTTTGTCTTTAGAAGCTTTGCTGTTTAGAGAGATACATTTAGACTGTTTTGCATCACAGAATAGATTTAGACAATTTATAGGGCAGTAATATGTGTGTAAAAAACATTATCCATGTGTTTGTCCTTCAGGTGAGAAGTATGACAAATTATCCAATTAGAATGTTTTTTAGAACGCCTTTGTCATGGAATGAGTTGTGCCAACATGCAGGATAGTTAGCCAAACACAGATTCTCAGTGACCCACCGCAATATTGTCATTGTCATAATTTTGTGACCTATGCAATTTCTTCTCTGTGAGAAGATGCAAGTTATTTAATCATGTCATGAAATGTTACATCAGTGTAACATAAATATGGCATATCAGTTCTAAAATATGATGTTCCGGTATATCTGTAAAAGGCTTAAAATTACAGAGGTTTTTCATTATAAATTCACTGTGCTTGCGTTATATCCACCCTATAGAATATTCATGTAAGCAATACGTTCTGAAAAGGAATAAAATGGATTAACAGTTATTGAGACCCACATTTTGGCTTCAAAGATAAGTGCATGACTCCATTTCCTTTGGACCACCAATGAGACTGTGAATGTGTGCATGTGCAAAACAACATGCACTTAGGTCAGTGTCTCAGGTAGTGTGTGTGTGTGTGTGTGTGTGTGTGTGTGTGTGTGTGTGTGTGTGTGTGTGTGTGTGTGTGTGTGTGTGTGTGTGTGTGTGTGTGTGTGTGTGTGTGTGTGTGTGTGTGTGTGTGTGTGTGTGTGTGTGTGTGTGTGTGTGTGTGTGTGTGTGTGTGTGTGTGTGTGTGTGTGTGTGTTATTAAACTACATGTCATCTAAGAACAAGCGGAAATCATTTATGTAAGCACAGGAGGGTTTTCACACTCAAATTTGTGACAGAGTTCAGAGGTCATATTATGACACCTATAAGCACACAGATGCTACTGAAAGGTACAGGCCACTACTTTCCAAGTTTACACAAGCGTCATTGGGTAAACAAACCCTAACGAACTTGGGTCCAAGGCTGTTAACGATGAGTTCAGGTTCAAACACGCAAAATAATCCCAGATCTTCTTTTTGGTAACAGTATGTGTGTGTGCGCACAGACACACACACGCACGTAACTGCACACGCGCACGCATACACACACACACATATATTGTGATGAGCATAAAGTAGACTTCCCAGGATATAATCTAGCTGAGCCAGCTTCAATCATAAAACGACCAATATACATGGCTCCTATTTGACGCTATTAAGATTGAACAAGCAATTCAGTGGCTAAAGCAAATACACAGAGAATGGGATATCAACACAGAGAGTGTGAGAGCAACCAACCTCAACATGAGAAACCTCAACAGCGGGGTGGAGAAAGAAGATGATCTGTGAAACTGTAATTTATCAAAACACGTTGCATGGAGTACTTCCAAAAAGATTATGGCCTTGTTCACTGTACTAATTGTCTTGCATTTGACCCATGTCTGATTGCACTTTTACCAAACATGTTTAAGCATCTTCCTTTCATAAGATAAAGAGCCACTAGATGCTTAATGGACAAAAATAGGCATATAGTTGACGAGCAAGTTCATAAACTATTAGGTTTCAGGGTTAGGTTTGAGCTAGTGGCCCCACTTCCATCCATTCTACTGTATCATGGCCAGTAACGTCCCATAAGACACAGTTCTGTGCTGTTACAGTAACATTACAGTAACATTACAGTAACACATAGAAATGTGAAACTGCTTTAAGTCAACACAACTCATGTCAACATGAATTCTCTGTCCTGTGTCTCCTGGGGGCTGACACTGGCTGTTCAACATTAGGGCACTGTTCACCTACAGATGAACAGGACAACAGACCACGTAATGATTATTAAGGCAATATACATGGCAGAGATCAGAAACTATGGGATGGTAGAGAATATAAGCCTTTAGTGACGTGCAGAAGGCCTCTTTTGCAGGTGGTGGGTAGAAAAAACTAAAACAAATGTAATGTCGAGAGATGAAGACCAGGCAATGGTTGAAACCTTGTCAATATTACACATTTGTCTGAGGGTAGGCTACAATGGCATTATTGATTGTAGGCATATGAATTCTGTAAATATTGAGTATTTCACTAATTGAGGCCCTTGTTCAGTGCTACAGCCACAGCTATAAAGTGTTCGCTGACCAGGGAAGGAGAAGAAGATTTGAGCAGCTGCAGTCTAGGAATTAGTCAACCTTCAGTTAAGCCTCACACAAACATCGGATTCAGAATACAAGCTTAATTAATGGGGTTCAGAACAGTATTAAAAGCAGCACCTTCCCATGAAACACTTTGACCCTCGTTGTTATGTAAAAGAAACCACAGTAAATAGAAAAGTCTTATAGCTGTGGCTAAACTTTATAGCTGTGGCTGTAGCACTGAACAAGGGCCTCAATTAGTGAAATACTCAATATTTACAGAATTCATATGCCTACAATCAAAATGATCTGCATAGAATCTGAAAATGAAGCAGATCAGATATGATTAAAACAAAAGGGGTGGCAGGTAGCCTAGTGGTTAGAGCGTTGGACTTGTAACCGAAAGGTTGCAAGATCGAATTCCCGAGCTGACAAGGTAAAAATCTGCCTTTCTTCCCCTGAACAAGGCAGTGTTCCTAGGCCGCCATTGAAAATAAGAATTTGTTCTTAACTGACTTGCCTAGTAAATTTTTTTTAAAACGATGTACTAAATATTTGGCCTTAGCAAGATGGGAATGCACTTAGCTCCATACAAGAACAATATTAAGCAGTAGAGATGCACCCAAGGGAAGAGAGTGAACGTACAGTAGTACCCATTGAATGGAATACACACATTGAGGCCAACAGTGAGAATAAACAAATTAGACATGGCACTTACTCTTCAATGTCATTTGTTTTGGCATCGCCTTACATTATGGTAAACACCTCACATTGTTAACCCAAGAAACCAAAGGGCCCAAAATGGACGTCGTCTGTTAAGAATTCAAGAAAACAAAGGAATGGTAATATAAGAGGAAGGGAGTAAGACAGACATGGTAGAACCTGCTGATGAAAGCCATGAATAATTGATGTGTGTGTGTGTTGGCTTCGAAATGACATCCATGTTCCTCCCAATGACATCATTCCCAAAGGTCAATGGAGTTGAAAGGGGAATCGGTTAAGTTCATACAAATCCATTATAATGGACACTTTTACGGCTTAGGTGTCAGACCTCTTCAACCGAAATATCATAAAGCAATGAAAAATGTTAATATTACAGTTAATAGATTACACAGCACTTATTACTATATAACTAATAACTAATTACTGACACCCACTTCCCCGTCCCAAAATTAGGGAAGTAGAGTGTCATAATTACAGAGTATACTTTTTTTTTTTTTTACAAAAGTTTGTCAGTTGACCTGTAGTTCAATACAAAGTGTAAAAGAAAATATATATTGCACATACTTATGCACCACAGCGAGCGAAGAGGAGTGAGTAAGGCTGTATTAGACCTCCAGAAAAGTAAATCAATAGAGTCCTGTGACTAAAATACTGGAAACACACAAGCATTTCCCAGCTTCAAGCTAGTGTACCAGCCAACTCCGGTCTCCAGCGATTTCTGGAGACGCTCTCAGACTTTTACAAGAGCCTAGATATTCTGGGATGCTGCTCTACTCAGTGGTCAAATGTCATATTAACTCTTGGGGCAGTGGACTGGACCATATTTAACATATAGTACCCGTGTTGATGGTGGCGTTCCTGACTACGACGCCGACACCTGCCAGATCTCACAACGCCTGGATAGGTGTTTAACATATCAACTAACCACGTTATATGATTTAGCAACCTGCCTGACTGCTGCCAGTCGATGATGTGGCACACAGCTATATTGCAGACTTTGCATTGCAAAGTCTGCAATGTAGTCAGGCAGGAACGCCACCGCTATCTTAGTGCCCATGGGCGTGTCCTGATCTTGTATATGGGAGTGCCCAGCATCCCATACCAAACCCTGGCCATGCCGAAGGCAAGACTGACCCCAGTCTTCCCAAATCCTAACTGTGTGATTGCTCTGTTTTTAATTGCGGTGCCCCAGGAGACCAATACCTGTTCTACTGATGTGAAACTGTATTTTGGGGGGGAATCATATTCAAAATGGCTTCCCTCCCATCAGGTCTGTAATTGAGTGAGTGAGATAAATGGGAAGCATAGGAACCTTACAAACAAAAAGTGGATATGGGGAACTGGGTCTGGTAGAAGGTTCCTCCTGATAGACAGGTTAAAACAACAACAACTAAAGCCTTTAATTCAGCAGCTTCCAGACACCCTGAAATGGTTTAAGACAAGGATCAACTAGATTCAGTCGCAGGCTGATTGTTTTCTTGAGTGGATGGTCGGGGGGCCAAAACATAATAAAAAAATATTTGTAGACTGCAAATTGACCGCAAGATGCCTAAACAGATATCATATTTGACTAAAACATAGTAATTTTAAACCTGGCTTGAATACGATCACTTCTTTCTATTATGCGTGGGAATACTTGGATACAGATTACCTAAAGTAAAATCAATTGGAGCTGATTTCCTGGTGTTTTTAGAATATAACCATCCACGGGCCAAATTCAGCCCACCAGTTGGGGAACCCTGATTTAAGAGTTAACATGAACTCAAACATGAAACCAAAAGACAAAAGAGCACATTTCAGATTTTTTTTCTCCAAATATGAAAACAGGGAATTTTAATTTAATATGTAAAGATATAGTGTGTGTTTATTTACTGTATGCACTATATGCTGTTTGTGAACTTGGTACAGTAAAGTAGCAAAATACAAATGTACTGTTGTGAAATAATGATTGAATTAATTTGATAAAATGTCATCATTTGGATACAGCTCTGGCATCTCTGTCTTAGCCTGAAGCCAGCTGTGATGAATTTCCACTGTTTGGGCCAACGGTTCTAATTGTTAGTGGCATGGATCAAAACAAATGTAAGCGCTTTACCAGAGGTTGGGAATGGTTGACAAGTGCACTTACTCACGCACACACTATATCCAATGTCGCCTCTAAGTGTATTTGCGAGGAGCAGGGACTTGCAAATACGTCAAGATCTAAGGGACTGCAGATGTGAGGTGAAGTCCTCCAATGTGGACCTTGCCAAAAAGGTTATTGGCGAGGGAGAGCCTTTAAAAGGAGCCCTATTAGGGTCCTCTCTCTCCTTCTCTTCCAGGATTCTGGTCTCAATGAGTTTTACAGGAACTGTCATCTCCTCCAATGTGGTGGTTGCCTCTTAGATTGCATCCATCTATCCTCGTTAGTGATTGAAACCTCACCCTTCACTCAGATAGTGAGAAATACATGATAAGAATATACATTTAATTGTAAAATAAAGAAATAATAGAATAGTTGAATTGTAACTTATGTGAGAAGAATATAATGAACGCTCTGCGTGACCTTTTTCATTGTATTAACATGGTCATTATTATGCATAAAGAGGTACTTTCTCAGCAATGGACTTTGAGATTTGTCAGTTGAATATCTGTTACAGTTCACCCGGAACCCTCAATATATTTCCTGTTCTGTATTCACTGGTTAAGGATCAGGTTTAGGAGTCTGACAAATTGATGTCTCATTTAAGAGAGGCTGAGACTTGTGGTACACACACTATTTAAAAAGAAAAACATTTAGATCCTCTGGGCTCAGTTGTGCTCTCCAGGCATTTATCATTATGATGTGAAATGTAAAATAAACAGATCCACAAATAAGTCAACCTGAATGTGACGAGCAAATGACGCAATAGGACTAGACAACCAGGTTGACTCACTTTGAGCCGATGTGAAGAACATGAAAAAAAGAACACCTCGCTGACTTATAAGAAACCAGGGTTTGATCATCAGTAATGATGTAAACAAAATAAGGTTTAGTCATTATGAACTTTGCACTATTAACAAACACACTTTGTGTCAGCTGTTTCTTTATTCAACCATTTCAAAGTGCAAACATCTACACTTTGTACATTCACTTAGTGCCTTCTGAAAGTATACAGACCCCTTGACTTTGTCAACAACAAAAAATGACATTACAGCTGTATTCTAAAATGGATTAAATAAATGTTTTTCCTCATCAAGCTACACACAATACCCCATAAAGACAAAGCGAAATAAAAACAGAAATACCTTATTCACATACAGTGGCAAGAAAAAGTATGTGAACCCTTTGGAATTCCCTGGATTTCTGCATAAATTGGTCATAAAATCAGATCAGATGTTCATGTAAGTCACAACAATAGACAAACACAGTCTGCTTAAACTAATAACACACAAACAATTATACATTTTCATGTCTTTGTTGAACACACTGTGTAAACATTCACAGTGTAGGGTGGGAAAAGTATGTGAACCCTTGGATTGAATAACTGGTTGACCTCCCTTTGGCAGCAATAAACTCAACCAAACATTTTCTGTAGTTACGGATCAGACCTGCACAACGGTCAGGAGGAATTTTGGACCATTCATCTTTACAAAACTGTTTCAGTTCAGCAATATTCTTGGGATGTCTGGTGTGAACTGCTCTCTTGATGTCATGCCACATCATCTCAATCGGGTTGAGGTCAGGACTCTGACTGGGCCACTCCAGAAGGCGTATTTTCTTCTGTTGAAGCCATTCTGTTGTTGATTTACTTCTGTGTCTTGGGTCGTTGTCCTGTTGCATCACTCAACTTCTGTTGAGCTTCAATTGGCAGACAGAGAGCCTTACATTCCCCTGCAAAATGTCTTGATAAAAATGCCTTTTCCCATTGATGATAGCAAGCTGTCCAGGCCCTGAGGCAGCCCCAAACCATGATGCTCCCTCCACCATACTTTACAGTTGGGATGAGGTTTTGATGTTGGTGTGCTGTGCCTTTTTTTTCTCTCCACACATAGTGTTGTGTGTTTCTTACAAACAACTCAACTTTAGTTTAATCTGTCCACAGAATATTTTGCCAGAAGCGCTGTGGAAAATCCAGGTGCTCTTTTGCAAACTTCAGACGTGCAGCAATGTTTTTTTTGGACAGCAGTGGCTTCTTCCGTGGTGTCCTCCCATGAACATCATTCTTGTTTAGTGTTTTACATATCGTAGAATCGTCAACAGAGGTGTTAGCATGTTCCAGAGATTTCTGTAATTCTTTAGCTGACACTCTAGGATTCTTCTTAACCTCAATGAGCATTCTGAATTGCGCTCTTGCAGTCATCTTTGCAGGACGGCCACTCTTAGGGAGAGTAGCAACAGTGCTGAACTTTCTCCATTTACAGACAATTTGTTTTACCCTGGACTGATGAACATCAAGGCTTTTAGAAATACTTTTGTAACCCTTTCCAGCTTTATGCAAGTCAACAATTCTTAATCTTAGGTCTTCTGGGATCTCTTTTGTTCGAGGCATGGTTCACATCAGGCAATGCTTCTTGTGAATAGCAAACTCACATTTTGTGAGTGTTTTTTATAGGGCAGGGCAGCTCTAATCAACATCTCCAATCTTGTCACTTTGATTGGGCTCCAGGTCAGCTGACGCCTGACCCCAATTAGCTTTTGGAGTCATTAACTTAGGGGTTCACATACTTTTTTCAACCTACACTGAATGTTTAAATGAGGTATTCAATATAGACAAGAAAAATACAATAATTTGTGTGTTATTAGTTTAAGCACACTGTGTGTCTATTGTTGTGACAAAGATGAAGCTCAGATCAAATGTTATGATTAATTCATGAAGAAACTCAGGTAATTCCAAAGGGTTCACATACTTTTTCTTGCCACTGTAAGTATTCAGACCCTTTGCTATGAGACTCGAAAATAGAGTTCAGGTGCATCCTGTTTCCATTGATCATCCTTGAGATGTTTCTTCAACTTGATTGAGTCTACCTGTGGTAGACTCAAATGGAAGAAGTTTGGAACCACCAAGACTCTTCCTATAGCTAGCCATCGGGGAGAAAGGCCTTGGTCAGGGAGGTGACCAAGAACCCATTGGTCACTCTGACAGAGCTCCAGAGTTCCTCTGTGGAGATGGGATAACCTTCCAGAAGGACAACAATCTCAGGAGCACTGCGCCAATCAGGCCTTTACGGAGGTGGCCAGACGGAAGCCACTCTTCAGTAAAAGGCACATGACAGCCCGCTTGCAGTTTGCCAAAAGGCACCTAAAGACTCTCAGACCATGAGAAACAAGATTCTCTGGTCTGATGAAACCAAGATTGAACTTTTTGGCCTGAATGCCAAGCGTCACGTCTGGAGGAAACCTGGCACCATCCCTACGGTGAAGCATGGTAGTGGCACCATCATGCTGTGCGGATGTTTTTCAGCGAAAGGGACTGGGAGACTAGTCAGGATCAAGGCAAAGATGAACGGAGCAAAGTACACAGAGATTCTTGATAAAAACCTGCTCCAGAGTGCTCAGGACCTCAGACTGGGGCGAAGGTTCACCTTCTAACAGGACGACGACACTCAGCACACAGCCAAGACAACGCAGGAGTGGCTTTGGGACAAGTCTCAATGTCCTTGAGTGGTCCAGCCAGGGCCCAGTTTTTAACCCGATCGAACATCTCTGAAGAGACCTGAAAATAGTTGTGCAGCAACGCTCCCCATCCAACCTGACAGAGCTTGAAAGGATCTGCAGAGAAGAATGGGCAAACTCCCCAAATACAGGTGTGACAAGCTTGTAGCGTCATACCCAAGAAGACTCTAGGCTGTAATCGCTGCCAAAGGTGCTTCAACAAAGTACTGAGTAAAAGGCCTGAATACTTATGTAAAGGTCATATTTCAGATTTTTTTCAATAAATTACCAACATTTTCTAAAACCCTGTTTTTGCTTCGTCATTATGGATTACTACTGTGTGTAGATTGAGGATTTTTATTTTGGAATAAGGCTGTAACATAACAAAATGTGGAAAAAGTCAAGGGTTCTGAATACTTTCCAAATGCACTGTATATTTCCTTTCAGAACAATTCCTTTTCCAATTTGCAACGAACCTGTCCCAAAATAACAGTCTGGCTGTTAGGCATCCAAGTGGTTGGCTCATCATCTCCCTTTTCTTTTACACACACACACAAGCCATCTTCTGAAGATTTCAAATATAACTCATTGCACCGCGAGAGGAGTTTCTACTGGAATTGTGCTGGGGTATAACACTTGGGTTTAATCCATTAGGTTCTATGAACACTCAAAACACTTGACTCAGAGTTGACCAAAATGATATCTTCCATGATATAGTACATATACAGTATCTGGATGTTAAACTAAAGGAGTAGTCTAAATAAAGGAACAGCAGTTGGTTCTCAGTTTGGACACATCTGGCTGTTTGAAATGGATCCATTGGTAGGCTATATAACCCTGCTACAAAGGTACTTCAAAAGTCCAGTACCTTTTGTACCTTATTGATGCTGACAAGCCAACTCTGACTATATTTGAGTAAAATTCCTCACATTTGTGCACTTAGTATCAAGTTTTTCAAAGAGCTTTGTCCTCTTGCAACATTTTCAGTAAGGAAAACAAACACAGGTAAAGTTCAGCCTGAGTTTTGACACACCATCTGTAGATAGGTTATTCTCCTTTCCTGCTGTGACAAAATATCTCCTCTTAATTCCCGCCACTTCATCCTGTATGGACTGTGGGAGTTGCCATGGTGTTTATTATTTTTGTCTTTTTAGCGACTAGCGGCTTTGTTATGATAAAGCTCCTTCTGGATTCTGATAGAAAATAAGCATATACAGCCATGGGAATCCAATTAAGTTGGGAGACTATTGACTAATGGAAAACTGGAGAAGACAGAACTTTCTCTGCAATGCAAAACACCACTCCCACCCTTCTATGGTGTGCCAGCTACTTATATTCCAATTCTACATGTTATGTCAAACATCTCCAAAACGGTGTCGTGCACATGTATCAACTCTACCACATACCTTTACACTAAAACACTGTTGACATGTAGATATGAGAAGAGCCACTGAGTTTGGCTTCATCTATTATAAACAAAAGCTAGTATAAACAAAAGCTAGATACATTTCCTATTACATGGACTTCTAAACGTTATGTTCAGTGAATGGAAGAGGCCATACACATTGTGGCTTTGAGATGCTCTCCAAGTGGCCGTGCAGGAAAACCTCATGGACATCTGATCTGGCAAACTGACAGTGTCACCTGGCAGCTATAGAGGATCTGTGGGATTGGGCTCTTTGAAAGTAAGCAGTGTAATGATGTTTGGTTAACCACAAGTATCACTGTCTGTATACCAGCCCTAGGGAAACCATTTGAATGTATATTCAAACACATCAGTGATTTGCAGTTACTGTATTGAAACCAATTACTATAACAGTTAGTCCCATGTCATTTTCACATTTTATCCAGTAGTTTGAGTTATGGGAAATATATTTATTTTTAGAACTGCTAAATATCTATTCAAACATGCTTTTCCCCCCTCCCTCATGCCTCTTTTGTCAAAATCACAATACTGTGACTAAAGAATCCTAAACCTTTTCTGCCTGATGCACTTTGAAGAATAAACAAGTGAATTATTCAGGGCTCTATGCTGAGCTCTTTCTACAAGGTGCACCTTAATTGGAAAATGTAGGCGCACATTAAGAAATCTACGAGTATAATGAAGAACATTTTAGATATTAAAGCTAGAATTGTACATTTTTCTAGGCGCACTGGTGCTCCTGAATTAATATTCCTAGGGCACAGCAAAATAGAGCCCTATTATTTCAGATTATTTGAATTGTAAACTACATTTATATCAGTAGGTCTCAAATGCTTTACATTGTGAGGAACGTAACCCCATCCATCCCCCAACATGTACCACCCGCTTGGAAGATGGCATGGCAGAAGGGTATTTTCCTTTCTTTTCAATTGATATAAACCTACTCTCTATTATTTCAGATTATTTTTCAGATCCTCAAGAAACAAACATGAAGAAATGTGTCCCTCTACTGGTTGCAGGAAAAACCTTCCTTCAAACAAGTTTCAGTGATAAAACTGAAACTAAAAATCCCAACCACAGCAGGTTGGTGGCACGTTTATTGGGGAGAACGGACTCGTGGTAATGGCTGGAGCAGAATCAGTGGAACGCTTTCAAAATACATCAAACACGTGGTTTCCAGGTGTTTTGATGCCATTCCATTTGCTTGATCCGGCCATTATTATGAGCCGTTCTCCCCTCAGCAGCTTCCATTGATCCCAACACTTAATGGTTGCTGCTAGGGTTCTTGTCAGAGTTAACGGTTCAACATTTTGATCTTCATTGTATAACCTAAAACTGACCAAAGAAGAGGATGAGAGGCCATCAAGTTGTTTTATGATGAATTTATTTCAAACTCAGCCTAGGAAGAGCTAGAGGCAGCCACTGCTGCCCTCTTAGGCTTAGGGACAGTTCCCTCACGGAATCCATTCCTGGAAAAGACAAGAGAAAACACATTTAATTAACAAGGAAGGAGGACAATGAATTGTAAATTACATTTATATCAGTAGGTCTCAAATGCTTTACATTGTGAGGAACGTAACCCCATCCATCCCCCAACATGTACCACCCGCTTGGAAGATGGCATGGCAGAAGGGTATTTGGGTATTTTCCTTTCTTTTCAATTGATATAAGCCTACTCTGCATCTTAAAAATCTTTTGGATGTGTTATAAAGCGGTGTCCAACTTCAGTGTCATCCGGATCAAAATAACTTCTGTATGGGTTAACACTATGACCAATGTGATGTGTGGTATGACGTCCCTCCATTGTTACATGGCCTCCCACTTGTCTTTATCTTTCTTGTTTCTGTTAGCTTTAATGCCCTTAATTGGGTATATATTGCCCGTTTCAGTGTTGTCTATAAGTCTACTAGAAATGAATCTAACATCACGCCTTAGAGCTGAGTATGTGATACGAGACGGGTCTTTCGCGAGCAACTTACGTAGCAACAATATCTGTTCGTGCCAGGTAACATTCAAGAAAGAACAGTGAAATAAGCCTTCCAACTTTGCAATATCAAAAGTCTCCAGTGATCATGTGATGTCAACAAGCATTCAAGTCTCTCACTAGCATGGCCTTGTCAAATCATGCCAGCCTAGTCACAATTTTATTGCAGAAAAACACATTTGACAAGTAGTTTACCTAACAGTCATTAACTAAACAAACAAATAAAACTAACACCACCTACCTCATGGTATATCAAATAAACCCTAATACTATCTCAACATCAACAAAACTGAGGGTTCAACCCGGCACTGAAATGTATCTGTGTAGACCACAACCAAATCCATCAAGGCAAACCTAGCTAGTGAAATCACACCTGTTACATTACATAGGGCCTACTGTAAGGACATACACAGTCTCAAGTGACTCGGCAGGTCAGAAAAGGGGGGCAAATCAGGTGCTTCTCTGTACAGCCAAAACGTTTAATCCAGTCTCACATTCAACAGACAAAAATGCAAGCAAACAATGGAGAAATTGAGGTACATAATCATGCCTAAAGAACAGCTCGTCTTTGAATTCCGTGGGAAACATTGCCGTCTGTCTGCATCTGATGTACATATGCAAACCACCCTTGAAATTCATTGCAAGAAGGATGTTGGACTCACCGGAATCTGCGGTAGACGACCCTCAGGTGTCTGATACGGCCAGTTCCGGTAGTGTTGCGTCGCTTGGCCTTGGCACTCCAGTTATCTGCACGGGTAAAATGATGAGCGTGTTAGAATCAATGAAGAGCAAAACTGCAGCTTGTCTAAACCCCGCGTGTGCGGACATCTTTAATTGTCAGCTATCTTTTCTTTTTGACATAACGTTATGCATCACCGAAAACACCTGACATGACCTGCGGCATACATCCATCCATCTAGCCTCACTGATGAGTCCCCATTGGTCACACCGATGGATGCGCTGATTGATAATAACAATAACAATAACAACTAGCTAACCAGCTGCCAGACATTCAAGAACAGCATGAGCCACTCACACTTTCTCTTGCGCTTTTCGGGGTAGCCACACTTTCCGCAGGAGGACTTCTGGAGGTGGTATGCCTTGGAGCCGCACCGACGACACAGGGCGTGCGTCTTGTTGCGACGTTTACCAAATGACGACGTTCCCTTCGTCTGGGAAACATAAAATATGTATGATAAGTAATAACAATTGGACAGTATAGTTCATTCCAAACACAGCATGACATACAACTGCATGTCACATAGCTATGTCAGTTGGCTGGCTAACATGATGCTAGTGAAAACCAGTGAAACCTAGGTACGGCTTTTGCTTTTTTTTTACATGATGAAAAAAAGGACATACTAATGAATGCCGTCTTTAAAATTGTTTATTTTACGGGGGCCAAAAATAATGTTTTGCTTTCATTTTGCGAATGATTTGGAAACTAGTTAACGTTACAGTTCATTCATCGGGTTGATAACTACTGATTATGAAACTGAACCCGTGAAATGCTGGGGTCTGTGACACTTCATTGCTTTCATCTTCACAGCAATAATGCAGATGAGAAGGGAGAAAATGCATTAAAGCAGATGATTTGAGATTTTCAGTGTAATCTTGGTCCACTCTTACCATCTTCTTGTCGAAGTTCACACGATAGAGACCGGAACAAGGTTTTGTGTTGCACTAAATTCAGTCCGTACCGGTATGCTGTAGCAATACAAGAGCTGCCAATAATGTGTTCCTTTCACTAGCACGGAACGTAACTAATTGATGTTGGTCGTTGAAATTTAAATACAAAATACTGTAATACAACATGTATTGTATATTATAATTTTTATTTTCAGATAATGTTATCCCATCATGCCAGATGCTAATTTTGCCTCGAGAGACAGGAACAACAGCGAATACTAGCGGTCTGTTGAGGCTACTGCCAACTTTGAGTCCAGAAAATCTGAAATAATTTTCATCTCCCTTGTTCACGTGCTTACTACTTGTTTCTCTTTATGGATATTTCTCTGGACTTTCATCATGACTACGTGAAGTTGATGGAGCGATTTAGGAGGTACTTAAAAAAAAATGTTATCCTATATAGTCACCAGGGAGTCATCATAAATTATATCCATTGACTGAAAGAATATAACGTAAATGCCTTTAGTTCTGCTGTCGTATCCCATCACAGCACAAAATATAAACATGTTTAATTCCATTGTTTGTAAACAAAGTAATTGTAAATACTGTATTGCCTCAAAACATTTAAACTACAATTTGTATATGATGTATGTAAAGAACTTGCATGCATAGCTCTGTCAATGAATTTGAGTGGTTACATTTCTCCAGCTCCATCTCTCAGCGGTTTTTCAAAATAGTGGCAGGTTGTCTGATTTGTTAATGTTTGAACCACACATCTCCTCTTTGAGTTGTAGAACCCTCATCAGCTTCTAATGTAGGTTAGAACGGTCGTGTTCTCGATTTTCACAGGGGCTTTCTCAACTGATCAGGTGACAACCCAGCTGTGGTAGTAATTTTTTATGAGCTCAGTGGCTGTTGCTGTTTCAGATGGGGAACTACAGCAGGAGAGGGCTGCCCGAACCACCTCAAGCCACCCTGCAGTCTGCTCTACCCAGGAGTCTGTACGGCTCTGGCCCCATCCTGCTGTCACCGGCTGGTCACTACGGTGGCACTACAGGTCAGTTTAATCGTGTTTCACCGGTACACACTGGAATCAGTTACAGTTACAAGGTAGTAAATAAATTAAAGATGTCCCCGAAAAAGAAAAAAAAAACAATGCCAAGGGCAGTGGTGGAACCGAAGAGGTGGATGACGAGAGCTCAGAGGATCAGGAGCCAGAGCCCAAGACGAAGCGTAAGAGGGTCACTGGCACAGAGGATGCTGGAGCTGGCAGGGGGAAGAGGAAGAAATCAAAAGCTCCAGAAGAAGGGTACCACTCTGACACCTCTGAGCCTGATGTAAAAAGCAGCAAGAAAAAGGGGGAGAACAAAGAAAAATAAGAAGAAAGCTAAGAAGGACAGCGAGGAGGAGTATGAGGTGAGAAGCAGTGAGTCTAAGAGTACAGATGATGAAGATCATAGTGATACCATCAATAACAAGAAAAAGAGAGCAGAGAGGCTCCCTGGTGTGATTGAGGCCACCAGTAAGGGAACCAAGAAGAATAAAGACCACCAGGAGAAAGACATGGGGTCAAAGGACAAAAAATCTAAAGACGACGACAAAAAATCAAAAAAAGACAAGAAAGAGGGCGAACAACCTCGCGAACAGGGGGATGAAGAAGGGGATGGCAAAAAGAAGAAGAAAAAGGCCAAGAAAGGCTCAGGGGGGGACAGTGATGAGGACACCAAAAAGGTGAAAGGCAAAAAAAAGAAGCTGGTTGAGAACTACGTGGAGATCTATGAGAATGAACTACGAAACTATGAGCCAGATTCCATGGAGAACTATGAGGATGAGTACCACAAGAAGAAAGGTATGACACATTATATTGTACATTGTACTGTGTAACTAGAATGTGACACACAGATCAGGAACAGAAGCAGGTCACAGCATCAAACATAACGGTAATAAATGGGCACAAACAATAAATGGAAGAACATACAAAATACAGACCTCATAGTATTATTGGCTGGCTAGCTTCAAGCATGATTGCCAGAAATATAATAGGTCTACTACACAGAAAATATTTGCGTCCTTAACTATTTCTCAATGCTTGAGCTCCCCCCTTTATAGGTTGACTGCATTTGATTAATACAATGGCTGTATCGTTGCTGGTTCCTGGTGTAATAGCTTCATTGTTGACCTTAATTTTCTGGGTAATACAACACTTAAAGTATTCACAGGTATGAGGTAGGCCTATGTCTGCATCTCAAATGTAACATGACACCTATCAATAACAATGGCTTGTTTAACTTAATGAAAAGGACCCGACAATGTTATTACATTTTTTGGGTGTCTACCTAGAATTCTTACAACTAGTTGTAGACTTTCTTTATTTTTCATTCTACAGTACTGTTTTAGTCACTCACTCACACACACACACACACACACACACACACACACACACACACACACACACACACACACACACACACACACACACACACACACACACACACACACACACACACACACACACACACACACACACACACACACACACACTATATCTCATTCTCGGTCTGTCTGTGTTTTGTCTGTCTGTCTGTGCCTCTAACTTTGCCATATCATACACCCCTGCAGTGTATGAGGTGGTGACCATCACTGGAGATGAGAGGGGGGCGGGCACCGATGCCAACGTGTTTATCACTCTCTTCGGGGAATATGGCATCACTCCGAAGGTGCACCTGGCTAGCAAGTGAGTCCCCTTTGTGGACTGTCTTAGATATTATATAAAATTAAATTTTTGAATAAATAAAAGTAGTCAATTATCAGTTTGTATTTTAATCTAATTAACATTGATGTTGTTAGCTTAACTGAGACAACATGAAAAGCTCTACAGAAATCTGAACTGTAATCTAATTAGAGCCAATCCTCTCATTACACTGACATACATTAAATTGCAAAACAAATATTGATTGTTTCTGTTGGTTTGAGGTTTAACACTTGTTCTTTATCCTTTTATATCCAATTTCACAGCACGGAAAAGAGGTATTTCAGGGGTAATCTTTTACTATTGGGTCACATTTTATCCTGTATTTTTGTTTGTTGAAAATACATAATTAGTATTTTGAGCAGAACTGTCATCTGGGGTACATAAGAGAAAAAAAATGTATCTCTCTCGGACAAGGTGACTTTTATCAATATATTCGGCTCCATTTATTCTCATATTTGAAAATGCTAATTAGCATCAAAGTAGACATCATGAAAGACTACAAATCCCTGCACGTCATCTCTAGTTGAAACCCTTGCTAAACAGGTATTGTGTCAATTTAAAACTTGAATAAGTCAGTTCACAGAATTGTCAATTTAAAGAAATGCAGCCAATTTATTCACTACTAAATTTAGCTAACATTAGATAGTTAATCCAGAGATTCTTACTTTTGCCTCAATTCGGCGGTCTCGTCTAGATCACCATGGTATTTGTAGTTCTTAATGATAGCCACATTAGCAGCTAATTCACATTTCATTTTTGGGGGGTAAATACACTACCGGTCAAAAGTTTTAGAACACTTACTCATTCAAGGGATTTTCTTTATTTTATACATTTTATACATTGTAGAATAATAGTGAAGACATAAAAACTATGAAATAACACATATAGAATCATGTAGTAACAAAAAAAGTGTTTAACAAATCAAAATGTATTTTACATTTGAGATTCTTCAAATAGTCACCCTTTGCCTTGATGACAGCTTTGCACACTCTTGGCAGTCTCTCAACCAGCTTCACCTAGAATGCTTTTCTAACAGTCCTGATGGAGTTCCCACATATGCTGAGCACTTGTTGGTTGCTTTTCCTTCACTCTGCGGTTAGACTCATCAAAAAAACATCTCAATTTGGTTGAGGTCAGGGGTTTGTGGAGGTCATCTGATGCAGCACACCATTTCTCTCCTTCTTGGTCAAATAGCCCTTATACAGCCTGGAGGTGTGTTGGGTCATTGTCCTGTTGAAAAACAAATGATAGTCCCACTAAGCCCAAACCAGATGGGATGGCGTATCGCTGCAGAATGCTGTGGTAGCCATGCTTGTTAAGTGTGCCCTGAATTCTAAATAAATCACAGACAGTGTCACCAGAAAAGCACGATCACACCATAATACCTCCTCCATGCTTCACGGTAGGAACTACACATGCAGAGATCATCCGTTCACCCATACTGCGTCTCACAAAGACACTACGGTTGGAACCAAAAATCTCCAATTTGGACTCCAGACCAAATGACAGATTTCCACCGGTCTAATGTTCATTGCTTGTGTTTCTTGTTTCTTGTTTCTTGGCTCTCTTTTTCTTATTGGTGTCCTTTAGTAGTGGTTTCTTTTCAGCAATTCGACCACACAGTATCCTCTGAACAGTTGATGTTGAGATGTGTCTGTTACTTGAACTCTGTGAAGAATTTATTTGGGCTGCAATTTCTGAGGCTGGTAATTCTAATGAACGTATCCTCTGCAGCAGAGGTAACTCTGGGTCTTCTATTCCTGTGGCGGTCCTCGTGAGAGCCAGTTTCCTCATGGTTTTTGCGACTGCACTTGTAGAAACGGTCAAAGTTCTTGACATTTTCCGTATTGACTTCATGTCTTAAAGTAATGATGGACTGTCATTTCTCTTTGCTTATTTGAGCTGTTCTTGTCATAATATGGACTTGGTCTTTTACCAAATAGGGCTATCTTCTGTATACCCCCTACCTTGTCACAACACAACTGATTGGTTCAAACACATTAAGAACGAAAGAAATTCCACAAATTAACTTTTAAGAAGGCACACCTGTTAATTGAAATGCATTCTAGATGACTACCTCATGAATCTGGTTGAGATAATTCCAAGAGTGTACAATGTTGTCATCAAGGCAAAGGGTGGCTATTTAAAGAATCTCAAATCTCAAATATATTTTGATTTGTTTAACACTTTTTTGATTACCACATGATTCCATATGTGTCATTTCATAGTTTGGATGTCTTCACTATTATTCTCTAATGTAGAAAATAGTCCAAATAAAGGAAAACCCTTGAATGAGTAGGTGTTCTTAAACTTTTGACCAGTAGTGTATATTGATAAAGGTCACCTCGTCCTAGAGAGATTTACACGGTTTTCAAAATGCCACACCAGGGTAAGCCTACATGAAACACAGGCCTTATTTTAAATGTTTAAGAGTTTATAAAATAAAATAATTGTATTATTAATAAAAATAATACAATTATGTTAAGTGTTTATAAAATTAATGGTGGAAAAACTATTGGAACCCTTTCCTTATTTGACTGCTAGGTTTTATGGGTATTATGAATCATACTGTGGTATTCTATGGCTCATACTTATTGAAGAGATTTGGTTTGAACGGCAAATCATTTCTATAAGGTAAATGCAATGAAAACATAGTAAGACAAGTGTGTTTGGTAATATGATTAGTGTTTCTCCTGCTTATGTTGCAGTAGTGTTTTTAGTGTTTAGTGTTTTTGTTGGGTGTGAAAATTCAATATTTTGGAATATAAATAGAATTTCACCCGATTGTGTGTCTAAATTGCATTATTCTCAAAGTTTGCTTCAAAGGATGCTTTCTTGATGACATGCCTGTTTTTGTTCAAGAATAATTCTCTACTACCTTAATTGCAGTTGAAGCATTATGCATAAGACCTTAAAATACAGCGAGGAGTTGGGAAGTTCTTTATGAATTTTCTGTGTAGTCTCATACCTTTTATCCTACTTGTCTTCCCATTTCAGGAGTAGAACAGCCTTTGAGAAGAACAAAACAGACGTCTTTAGGATCAAAACTCATAACGTTGGGCCTTTGAAGAAGATACGGTATGACAGCTCCTCTGCCTTTACAGAAGACTGGATATGTGTGTAGATGTACATTTTCCACACTATTGTAGAGCAGTGGTTCGAAATGTTACATTTTATGTGACCCACCAAGTTGGCAAAGACAATATTTCTAGCCAAAACCCTGACTTAGGTTGCAACTTAATAGAGACTTGCTATCACCCACCATTTGGGAAACTGCACTAGAGACCTGTAGTACTTTTACCTTTCCTTCAGGATTTAGTATGATTTGGTACAGTATATATAGTGTACAAAACATTAGGAACACTTTCCAAATATTGACTTGCACCCCCTTTTGCACTCAGAACAGCCTCAGTTCGTCGGGGCATGGACTTTACAAGGTGTTGAAAGCGTTCCACATGTTGGGTCAAGTTGGCTGGATGTCCTTTGGGTGGTGGACCATTCATGATACACACGAGAAACTGTTGAGCGTGAAAAACCCAGCAGCGTTGCAATTCTTGACACACTCAAACCGGTGCACTTGGCACCTAATGCCATACCCCATTCAAAGGCACTTCAATCTTTTGTCCTGGCCATTTTCCCTCTGAATGGCACACATACACAATCCATGTCTCAATTGTCTCAAGGCTCTCTTTAACCTGTCTCCTCCCCTTCATCTACATGGATTGAAGTGGATTTAACAAGTGACATCAATAAGGGATCAAAGCTTTCACCTGGATTCACCTGGTCAGTCTATGTCATGGAAAGAGCAGGTGTTCTTAATGTATTGTACACTCAGTGTATATGTTTCATTGATTCATTGATTGACTGATTGATTGATATGTCTCCTGTAGGATAGAGCATGATAACACAGGTTTGAATGCCAGCTGGTTCTTGGACAGAGTGGTGGTGACAGATATTACCAGACCTCACATGAGGTTCTACTTCACCTGTAATAACTGGCTCAGTAAGGTGGAGGGGGACAACCTGTTTGTCAGGGACCTGCTGGGCAGTCTCGACCCCATGGACTTGCCCAAATGTAGGTATCATGTCCGCCATCTTGGATTTGATTGTGTTGGATGCAACCTGTGGAAGGTCCTTGGCTGAGATTTTGGCATAATACATGTAAAACCAGTTACAATCTGATTTAGTTGTATTATGGTTCATCAAAAGTGTGTTTTTCTCTGGTAGATAATAAGTATGTAGTGAGCGTGTTCACAGCAGATGTAAAAGGCAGTGGAACAGACGCTGATGTCTTCATTAACATCTTTGGAGAGTTTGGTGACACCGGTGAGTTTCATTCCAGACAATAGGTCATTTTAATGGTTAGTTATGAGTGATTGAGAAACTAAAATGTGATATCTTGTAGGTTACTGATTTACAGTTTAGGATTCGGGCCCATAGTACTCAAACATGCTCTGTGTGTTACGTCTGACCCTTTTCAAAGGTGAGAGGCGGTTGGACAATAAGAAGGATAACTTTGAGAAAGGCACGGAGGACAAGTTCACTTTAGAAGCTCCCCACCTCGGCAGAATTAGGAAGATTACCCTGGGTCACAACAACAAAGGCTCTTCCGCTGGATGGTTTGTGGACAAGGTACAGTACAGTTAAAGCAAGACTATGCTATGGCTATATTAACAGTTTTAATCTGGAGGCTCATTAGGATATAAACTCATAAAATGAAGGAACCAATGTTGCCAGCAGACCTGGGTTCAAATACTATTTCAGGTATTTTAACAACTTTTCAATACATTGCAAAACAAGTATTCAGATAACCTTTATTTGAAGAAAAAAAACAAGTAGTTGAATATTGGAATGTATTTGGAAATACACATGGGAAAAATACACTAACTCAAATACACTCCCATGCATTTAACCCGGGTAGTTTTTAATACAATTTGGTCAACTATTTGGTTTTTAAAAATAACCATTCAAATACTCAACTAAAATACTTGTTTTGGGTTGTGTATTTAAAAATACTCAAATACCAGTATCACTGGGGAAGCCAAGCCAGGGGAAAAAAGCCATATTGCAACCTATGTGTTGTGATAATTGCGTTGTTTGCTCTATAAACTATTAGTTGATATGCCTTGCGACCATGATATATGCCTAAGGCCAAGACAATAAGACACAGTGGCAGGATAAATTCAACCACACCTTTGTTTTATCACAAAGCCGGAGAGCAACCACTGTCCGGTGAAGTCCACAAAGCATATTGCACGTAACAAACAGTCACATGACCTACAGCATGGTCAAGAAAGTTAATGTTTCCGACATTTTCAGACTACTAAGCAACTATTGATTTAGAACCAAGGAGAGTTATTGTAAGTCGCAAAGTTAAACAGGAGCTGCCTCCACTATTCCAGCACCATTTCAACTTCAACATTTCAACATCATCAAATCACCTATTCTTAGTCTAACAGTGACAACTAAAAGATACCAAAAAACTATTTAGTCCAATCAACGTAAGCTAAATATGATTTGGCTGTCCATGGTTCTGATTTGTGTATGTGTGTGTGTGTGTGTGTGTGTGTGTGTTCCTGCAAGTAGAAAAATCATGTTGACTCACCCTGCTTGTAGAGAAACGCCAATGCCATCCTCCTCTCTTTCATGTTGAAGAAACAGTCTATGACTGTCATATAGTACATGCTTTTATTTACTACCTGGCTAAAATGCTTGCTCGCTAGCCTAACTTCCTTCCATGGGCAACGTTAGCTAGTTAACATTAACCTTCTACATCTAGCTACATAGTGAACTTCCATCCTCTCAGTTCAGGGGCACAATTCATTTTATGGTTGAATCAGAATCACCATTATAATCATTCACAAGTATGGAGAATTAATTAAAACCACAAGTTCAAATCCCTATCTCCATCCATGGCTAATTTAGGAAAGGGGCAATTTTAGCTAGCTAGCTGGCTAGCCACCGAAGAACAACAACACAACGAGATGCAACAATTCAAATTGATTCTAGGAGTGAAGCCAAATCCAAACTGGCTACCCATGACACTTTCTTTTGGTGCGCTGGGACCATACACAGTTGAGCTCACTCAGTTTAGCTCAACGCTAATTGGCTATTATATTATATTTGTTTTTATTAAGGGAGACCAAATGCTCAATGGCTTCCTTGCATTCAATGCTTATTTTATGAATACATCCCACTGTAAAAATACACTGAATAATTATTTTAAATAACAAATAATCAAATACATATGTATTTGAACCCATATCTGGTTGCCTGAACTGTTAAGACAATGTTTGTTTTAGACGGAGGCTGCTGAAATGCAAGATGAAGGAACAATCCATCCATATCATTCCATATCCTGCCCTATTCTATGTTTTACTGTATGTGAGCCCCTGTTGTCTCTGGAGAGGTATTTAAGACATGTGATCCTCATCTCCTCCTCTCCTCCCCTCCCTGTCATCTCATCTGAGACTGGTGTCCCATCACCTCCAACACATTCCAGTTACAGTGTGGAACCATGAGATGAGTTCACACACACACAAACACACACACACAGGCACGCCAGAGGGACATCCTACCCAACCTGTAGTAAAGGGACACCAGGCCTCATTAAGGGATTATATTTCCAGTAGAGGGACAGTCTGTAGATGTGATGGTGATTGCCACACACACTGACACCAAAGATCACCAAGATAGACATGATTTTATTCAGGGCTAATTCAAGAAACCATAACGTGCACCTTGAAAATGTGTTATTTTAATGTATGGTCCTGTTTATATCCTGTACTCAGACCCATGAATGTGTCACCCTGTTGACTCCTGAAATGGAGGGTTGATGTAGGTGCTTGTTTGTCCTCCTCCTTCCCAGAAGGACATTTGTCAAGTGTAAAGGTTTTGACCAGGGGTAACCAGGATGGGCTTTGAACCAGGAATCATGCAGTTACAGACACTGTGCCAATAGGGTTAGACCCCTTGGCAGACGGGAGGGAGGCCAGGAAAGGGGCTTGAACACAAACTGTATATTGCCCCTGGTCCTGTCCCTGCAGGTGCTTCTGGATGACATGGGAAACAAGTCTCTGTATGAGTTCCCCATCAACCGCTGGTTCGCCATCGATGAGGATGATGGGAAGATTCAGAGGGACATCCTAGTTGGAGGCAGTGAGCCCACAGGTGGGGAAAGACCAGACGACACTGTATATGACCCCCGAAACAGCAAAAAGACACATTACACTTACATTACAGTATATTCAGTATTCGGTTCATTAAGCAGATATTCTTATATATAGATTTACTTTAAGTAACAAGTAAAAGGGGGCTGAGCAGCAACAACATAAAATAAGTATCATATGCAAATTCCTCTGGCTATAGGAGGTGCGTGTAGACATTCACATTGCAGTTGTCTCCACATTCAGTGTAATGACACCTGCTATGATTCATTATTTCAAAAAGGAAACAAACAGTAAATGGACAATATCTCAGACCCTCCTGACATTCATTCTAGTTTCCACACTATCAATGTTTTGATTTGGTTCATTTTCCTGTTCACTCCTCTCTGAGTGGGTGTTCTGAAGCGGAGACGTGAGTGTCTGATTAGCTGACACGTAACTGTACCCGCCAGGTATTGTGTACCACGTCCAGGTGGTGACAGGGAAGATCCGAGGAGCTGGCACCAACTCCAACATCCACATGCTGATGCACGGCACCAAGGGCCTGAAGAACAGCGGCAAGGTATAGTCATACATCAAGTAGCATGTCATTTTATAACGAATTGCATTTCCCTAGTTCAACGTGGCTACTTCCCTCCTTTTCGTCATTCATATTCATTAGAAGTCATAGGTGAAAGCAACGTGGTGTTTGTCTGTATAGTGATTGTACACGGTCTCTTCCACAGATCTTCCTGCAGGGGGGTAAGTTTGAGCGTGGTCTGACGGACATCTTTAACGTGGAGATATCGGCCCTCCTCAGCCCTCTCAGCCGAGTCACCATCGGACACGACAATGGAGGAGTCAACGCTGGCTGGTACTGCGAGAAGGTGCGAGTACACACATACACACACACACACACACACACTAATAGAAATAAATGACTTCCTTACATGTTTAACATCCCAATCTATTTCCAGTAAACATATGACAGGGAGTCTCTTGTGTGTGTTTATGTTCCAGATAGTGGTGTTCTGCCCGTTCACAGGGATCGAGCAGACCTTCCCTTGCAGTAAATGGCTGGATGAGGGTGAAGGTGATGGACTGATCGAGAGAGAGCTCTATGAGATGGTCTCACTAAGGCAGAGGAAACAGAAGAGTAAGCAACATTACTTGAATTCTCATTACATCTTGGATGTGATATCTTTAATACTCTCGCCTAGCTATTCTTAAACATTTTACCCCATTCCATGTGTAATAGATAGAAAAAAGCTGCTTATAATCTGAGTAGGGTGCCCCAGGGCTGCAAACATACAGAGTTCCAATTTCCATTCTCATATCAGTGGAATGTAAACATCTTATAACTTTTGTTTCTAACATGGAAACCGTTAAAATACTGACTCTCAAACTGAGTTTTCAAAACAAATTCTATATAATCTGTATTCTATATAATCTCTATCTGTGGTTTGTCTGTTGAGTTTGGAGAATACTTCTCAGTTTGTCTGGTTCCCTTCAGAGCACCCCTGGTCTCTGTGGATCTGGACGTCAGACCTGCCTGGCGCAGGAACAGACGCATCCGTTTACTTCCAGATCTATGGGGAGAAGGGCAAGTCAGACGAGATGAGACTGGACAACAAAGCAGACAACTTTGAACAGGGCCAGCTGGATAAGTTCATGGTGTGTATGATGTGTTTAGGATAGATGGATGGACTGACAGATGGGTGGACTAAAAAGACAGACAGACAGACCGACAGAATGGCAGGCAGGCAGAAGGACAGACCGACAGAATGGCAGAAAGACAGACAGACAGACAGACAGACAGACAGACAGACAGACAGACAGACAGACAGACAGAATGGCAGGCAGGCAGAAAGACAGACCGACCGACAGAATGACAGGCAGGCAGAAGGACAGACCGACAGAATGGCAGAAAGACAGACAGACAGACAGACAGACAGACAGACAGACAGACAGACAGACAGACAGACAGACAGACAGACAGACAGACAGACAGACAGACAGACAGACAGACAGACAGACAGATGAATTACTGAGTAACGATGGATGTGTACTGTTCTTGTTTTCAACACACAGGTTGAGCTACCTGACTTGGGGAAGCTTACAAAATGTCGCATCTGGCATGAAAAGAGAAGCCCTTTTGCAGGGTGGCATTTGAGCAAGGTGAGCAAATGAAAACATTAAGAAGAAAAAATCCACAATAAAGCTTGAGGTTCAGATTCTCTCTATCTGTGCCACACCCTATTCCCTATATAATGCACTGCATTTGACAAGAGCACATGTGATAAGAGATTTGCCCTCTTGACTGTCTTGGTGTTTCCGCAGGCATCTCTGATGAAAACTTTGACGAAGGAGAAGTTTAAGTTCCCCTGTGAGCGCTGGCTGGATACTAACGAGGATGACAACGAGTTAGTTAGAGAGATGCCTGCCACTGGAAACCTGATTGCTGAACCCCTGCCCTGTAAGTTCACAAAGGATCATCTACTGCATTGTTTCACCCTATACAAACATACTAGCGTTGTTAAGTGAATGCTGTTGTGTTGTTGTAGTGATAAAGTACCGTGTGACCGTGTGCACGGGGAAGTTTGGCGGCAGCGGGACGGACGCCACTGTCTTCCTCAATCTGATTGGTGACCTGGGGGACACAGGCGAACGTACGCTGGTCAACTGCAAAAACAACGTCAACAAGTTTGAGAAAGGCAACGTGAGTCCAGGAGACCCACGCTAGGCCTCTTGGAACATATCTAAGGACTGCACTATAGGCTGTTTACTCAAATGATAAATTAACAGGATTTCCCACATACCTTAGCTGTAATCGATTCACCAAGACAGTTTACATAAATGTCTTCCTCATATATCTCTCTATCTCTCTCACTCTCTGATTCAGATGGATGAGTTCATTATTGAGGCGGTGTCAATCGTGCAGGTGCGGCGAGTGCGTATCGGGCACAACGGGCGGGGCGGAGGTTGTGGCTGGTACTTGGAGAAAGTGATGGTCAGGGAAGAGGGACAGGCTGAGTCTCAGGTTGTAGAGTTCCCCTGCGGCAGGTGAGACATGGGACAGGAAGTTTGTGGAACAGATGACTTAGGGACAGCCAGGTATCTCCTAGGACAGGTATGGAATGTATGTAACATCTATGACCTTGGGGAAGATGATTGAATAGGTGCCAGGTGATCAGAGAATAGGGTCAGGTTGAGATAACAGCAGGTCATTTGGGTAAGAGTTGAGACGGCCATGTTTTCCCTGACAATCTCAGGTGGCTAGATCGGAATGAGGATGATGGACAGATTGTTCGGGAGTTGGTGCCATTTTCAGACGGACAGCGTCTTTACAGTAAGTGTTTGTGGGAAAATCTATTCAGATTTTTGTCATTTAGCAGGCACTTTTATCCAGAGCGACTTACAATGGTGAGTGCAAACACTTGTATTTTTTCCCCTGTGGGAATTGAACCCAGAACCCTGTTTTTACAAGTGCCATGCTCTACCAGCTGAGCCACACGAGAGCTGTCAACTCACTGAGAAGTTTGTTGAAGTTGTTGTACGGAGACCACACTACTGTATTTACTATATTTTTTCCACTGCCACGTGAGTGAATAAACACACCTGAACTACAACTTGTAGTTCTGCATTTCAGATGTTAGCTATCATGTGTCGGTGAAGACAGGCAGCGTCAGTGGAGGCAGCTCGAACTCCACAGTTTTTGTGAAGCTGTATGGGGAGAAGGAAGACACCAGTAAGATGATGCTGGTGGTCTCTGACAACAACCTGCGCAACTACTTTGAGGTGGGCCGGGTGGATGTGTTCACTGTGGAGACATTTGACATTGGACAGGTACAGTAACAGTAGAATTCATGGTTTTAGTGTTTGGGTTAGAGGCTACTAGAGTTGGACGGTATCCAGAGATACTGTTTCTGTACCATACCGGGGTATACGGTATTAACGAATGTGCACACAAGGGGCGCAACCCACCCACCCCTCCCAAAAACAAACATTTAAGGAAACAGGGATCTTGATCCAGGAGGGGATTGAATATCTCTGCTGTAACCAAGAAGCTTGATCTTGACATCTAGCCACTTAGCTAGCAAGTTAGCAAACCAAATGCATAGCTGGAGCCCTGAGAAGGATATCATTTATTTAGATTTTTTTTTTTTAAGGTATTGAAAATCATACCCTCGGTATACGGTATAAACGGTATGTCGCCCAAGCCTAGAGGCGATGCCTTTATTTCTGCCAAAGTGTAATCTCTCAAAAATGAAAGATGTATATACACAAGCATTGTATACCTTATTCATACAAGGCTGAATCCTTAAGATACATGCACATAAGTCAGACTTTCATTAAAATGATGTATTGATGTTAACCCGAGATACATACAAAATTGAATATTTGGTGAATATGAGTAGAAAAATAAATGTAGTTTTTTTTGTACACCAGATCAACCGTCTGATGATTGGCCACAACAATGAGGGGATGAATGCTGGTTGGTTCCTGGACAGTGTCCAGATCATGGTGCCGGCCAGTGGGAGTCAGTACATGTTCCCCAGCCACCGCTGGCTCTGTACGGACGAGGCAGACGGCAAGACCGAGGTGGTGATCTACCCTAGCGAGATCCTGGACATTAAACAATGTAAACACACCTATTACAATACACCCTTACACACAGCCATTTAATTATAAACAGACACGCACCTATAGATGTTTCCTGCTTTATTTTTTAATATACTGTACAGGGAATCCAATCAATCTCTCAGGCTATCCACACAGATATGGAAAATCTAACTAACTTGAATCCAAAGATTTTGATTGGGGCGCATAGAGGCTATATACACTGCTCAAAAAAATAAAGGGAACACTTAAACAACACAATGTAACTCCAAGTCAATCACACTTCTGTGAAATCAAACTGTCCACTTAGGAAGCAACACTGATTGACAATAAATTTCACATGCTGTTGTGCAAATGGAATAGACAACAGGTGGAAATTATAGGCAATTAGCAAGACACCCCCAATAAAGGAGTGGTTCTGCAGGTGGTGACCACAGACCACTTCTCAGTTCCTATGCTTCCTGGCTGATGTTTTGGTCACTTTTGAATGCTGGCGGTGCTTTCACTCTAGTGGTAGCATGAGACAGAGTCTACAACCCACACAAGTGGCTCAGGTAGTGCAGCTCATCCAGGATGGCACATCAATGCGAGCTGTGGCAAGAAGGTTTGCTGTGTCTGTCAGCGTAGTGTCCAGAGCATGGAGGCGCTACCAGGAGACAGGCCAGTACATCAGGAGACGTGGAGGAGGCCGTAGGAGGGCAACAACCCAGCAGCAGGACCGCTACCTCCGCCTTTGTGCAAGGAGGAGCACTGCCAGAGCCCTGCAAAATGACCTCCAGCAGGCCACAAATGTGCATGTGTCTGCTCAAACGGTCAGAAACAGACTCCATGAGGGTGGTATGAGGGCCCGACGTCCACAGGTGGGGGTTGTGCTTACAGCCCAACACCGTGCAGGTCGTTTGGCATTTGCCAGAGAACACCAAGATTGGCAAATTCGCCACTGGCGCCCTGTGCTCTTCACAGATGAAAGCAGGTTCACACTGAGCACATGTGACAGACGTGACAGAGTCTGGAGACGCCGTGGAGAACGTTCTGCTGCCTGCAACATCCTCCAGCATGACCGGTTTGGCGGTGGGTCAGTCATGGTGTGGGGTGGCATTTCTTTGGGGGGCCGCACAGCCCTCCATGTGCTCGCCAGAGGTAGCCTGACTGCCATTAGGTACCGAGATGAGATCCTCAGACCCCTTGTGAGACCATATGCTGGTGCGGTTGGCCCTGGGTTCCTCCTAATGCAAGACAATGCTAGACCTCATGTGGCTGGAGTGTGTCAGCAGTTCCTGCAAGAGGAAGGCATTGATGCTATGGACTGGCCCGCCCGTTCCCCAGACCTGAATCCAATTGAGCACATCTGGGACATCATGTCTCGCTCCATCCACCAATGCCACGTTGCACCACAGACTGTCCAGGAGTTGGCGGATGCTTTAGTCCAGGTCTGGGAGGAGATCCCTCAGGAGACCATCCGCCACCTCATCAGGAGCATGCCCAGGCGTTGTAGGGAGGTCATACAGGCACGTGGAGGCCACACACACTACTGAGCCTCATTTCGACTTGTTTTAAGGACATTACATCAAAGTTGGATCAGCCTCTAGTGTGGTTTTCCACTTTAATTTTGAGTGTGACTCCAAATCCAGACCTCCATGGGTTGATAAATTTGATTTCCATTGATAATTTTTGTGTGATTTTGTTGTCAGCACATTCAACTATGTAAAGAAAAAAGTATTTAATAAGAATATTTCATTCATTCAGATCTAGGATGTGTTATTTTAGTGTTCCCTTTATTTTTTTGAGCAGTGTATATATATATTAGTTGTGTTCTTCTGTAATATAATTATTTTTTGTTTAATCTTGTTTTGCAGTGATGAACTATGAGATAACAGTGGTGACAGGTGATGTGAGCTTTGCTGGAACCAACGCTAACGTTTTCATCCAGATCTACGGCGGTAAGGGCAAGACAGAGGTCGTCAATCTGGCCAGCAGGTCCAACAACTATGAGAGAGCAACTACTGAGATATTCAAGGTCATTATTGTCATATTTCATGTCAAGCCTTTATTTCTGAGAATCTATGTGAATCTATTTGAGACATACTGACATTATTATAGCATACAATATCGTTATAGACACAGTAATATTAGAAACGGGTAAGTAAATGGTTTGAAAATATGAAAAGATAACACCTATGAAGTGTGTGTCTTCACCGGGAATAGTATTAAATATTATAGTCTGATAGGGATCAGGGTACACTCTTAGAAATAAGGGTACGGTATTGTTCCCTGGGATACAAAAGGTAAAAATACACACATTGTACCTTCAGAGGTACACATATGATCTAGGGCTGGGAATTGCCAGGGACCTCACGATACAATATTATCACGATACGATATGTATTGCGATTCAATACTGTGATTTTTATTGCGATTCCATGGTCCAAACATATTGCTCACCATGTCTGCTGCAGAGGGATAAGAGAAAGCCATGAGAAAACTAGTTTTGATCAGTCATGGAAATAAAAGCGCTGAAAACAAATTGGTTCTCTATTTAAAAAGACGATGGAGAACAAGCTATGTATGAAAAATCTTGGAGTTTTGGTGCAGGTACAGCCAACTAGCGCAAAAATTATATTGTGATATTGTCAAAACGATCTGTATAAAAAATAGTATAATGGTACATTTGTGTATCCAATCATTTGAATATAAAAGCTACAATCATCACTCTCCCAACGCACTGTGAAGGTACATTTCTGTTTCCCAGGGTACAAACTTATTTTGTGTACCTTCACCTCTTGATGGTATTGATCTGTACCTTTGCTTAGCAGAAAAGCAATGTATTGAAGAAAGGTACATATTTGTACCCACCATAAGTTACAATGATGCCACCTAAGAGGAACTAATGGTTTTGTCACTGGGGTGGTATCCTAAAAAGGCAAATTTGTACCATAATCATTATCATATTTCCCAGCATGCTCTACTGCAGAAAAAAGAAGGAAGGGAAGCGCTGCTAGGGTACATGATAGAAGGTGCTCTTTGGTAAAATGGGTAAATAGGTCATCAAAAAGAAAGGAGACCAAGGCACTCTTCATATAATTAATTAAAATGCCTTTATTTGTAAGTCATGTTCAATGGAACAAATATTTAATTACTCTGACACGTTTCGGCTGCATGGCCTTTGGATTCGTGGAAACGGGAGGGAATAAGCAGGAAATCCAGGATCCTTGAACCAGAATCTCTGGAAAATCTGCCAATTTTGGGAAAGTTACCGGAATTTTGCAACCCTACTTGTAGGCCTGATGTGGCATGTTATCCATGACGTTTGGCCACTGTATTAAGGTAAAATTACGCCTCAAAATAAGGCCTTACGAGATATGTAGTGTATTGTCATAAAGAGTTTAATTGTAATGATAACATTCGCCGAGGAACTCACGTGGTGAAGGTCACAGGACAGAAAATGAAAGAATTTAACAACCATGTATCTGTCAGTTACAAATACAGTCATAGGTGGTAACTTTAGAATTGACTCAAAGGCAAGGCACACTGGGAAATAATATTTGCGTGGCTTAGTGGGGACGTAGTTTTCAGTTAGTTATTTTTGGCCACCCGTGAGTGGAAGTGTTGTACCAGT
The DNA here is from genome assembly GCF_045679555.1 of Salvelinus alpinus. Lineage (NCBI taxonomy): Eukaryota > Metazoa > Chordata > Actinopteri > Salmoniformes > Salmonidae > Salvelinus > Salvelinus alpinus. The sequence continues at coordinate 62,931,614 of NC_092090.1, forward strand.
TTAAGTGGTCTATAGTAGAGGTACATTTTTGCTATTTTCAAGGAAGAAATGGCTCCCCTTTAAATGAACCTTTTATTAAAGCACCCTTTTGTATCTGTGGACTATATGTAAGAAAGGTACTGTAAGGTATCTGAGGTATGAACTGGGGTACAATTATGTACCTAAACTCAGCAAAAAAGAAACTTCCCTTTTTCAGGACCCTGTCTTTCAAAGATAATTAATAAAAATCCAAATAACTTCACAGATCTTCATTGTAAAGGGTTTAAACACTGGAATTGTTCAATGAACCATAAACAATTAATGAACATGCACCTGTAGAATGGTCGTTAACTTTTACTTGGTACTCATCCCGGATCCGGGAGCACCCTCATCAGTAAAAAAGCTGACTAGCATAGCCTAGCATAGCGCCACAAGTAAATACTAGCATCTAAATATCATGAAATCACAAGTCCAAGACACCAGATGAAAGATACACATCTTGTGAATCCAGCCATCATTTCTGATTTTTAAAATGTTTTACAGGGAAGACACAATATGTATTTCTATTAGCTAACCACGATAGCAAAAGACCCAACTTTCTTTTCTCTACCATTTTTTTACTGCATAGGTAGCTATCACAAATTCGACCAAATAAAGATATAAATAGTCACTAACCAAGAAACAACTTCATCAGATGACAGTCTGATAACATATTTATTGTATAGCATATGTTTTGTTCGAAAGATTTGCATATTTCAGGTATAAATCATAGTTTTACATTGCAGCCACCATCACAACTCTCACCAAAGCAACTAGAATAACTACAGAGAGCAACGTGAATTACCTAAATACTCATCATAAAACATTTATGAAAAATACACAGTGTACAGCAAATGAAAGACAAAGATCTTGTGAATCCAGCCAATATTTCAGATTTTTTAAGTGTTTTACAGCGAAAACACAATATAGCATTATATTAGCTTACTACAATAGCCAACCACACAGCAGCATTGATTCATGCACGTTAGCGATAGCGAATAAACCAGCAAAAGATATACAATTTTTCACTAACCTTCTCAAAACTTCATCAGATGACAGTCCTATAACATCATATTACACAATACATATATGGTTTGTTCGAAAATGTGCATATTTAGCGGCACAAATCGTGGTTATACAATGAGAATAGTAGCCAAGCTGCAAACAAAATGTCGGGAGAAATCTTGGGAGAGGCACCTAATCTAATCAATAACTAATCATAAACTTGACAAAAAAATACAGGTTGGACAGCAAATGAAAGATACATTAGTTCTTAATGCAACCGCTGTGTTAGATTTTTTAAATTAACGTTACTACGACATACAGCGTGCGTTAAAGCGAGACCGCACCGAAATTAATGGCGGAATAATAGTTTAACATTTTTCAACAGAACAACGAATTAACATCATAAATAGTTCTTACTATTTGATGAGCTTCCATCAGAATCTTGTGCAAGTTGTCCTTTGTCCAGAAGAATCGTTGCTCGGTTGTAGATTGTCGTCTTCAACTTTGGAATTAGCAGCAAACATTAGCCATGTGGCGAAGACGTGTCCAACTCACTATAACGCAGCACAAATGAAATACCGAAAATCGCAATATACTGATATAAACTGATATAACTCGGTTTAAAATAACTACATTATGATGTTTTTAACACCTATATCGAATAAAATCAGAGCCGGATATATCTAACGCCTATAACGAGAGCTTTTCAGAATGCAATCCTGAGGTCTGTCTTGCGTCATGACGAACGTTGAAAAGACTGCACACCCGGTTCCAAGAGCTTTTATACGGCCTCAGATCTACCTAGACACACCATTCCAATTCTCACTGCTTACTGACATCTAGGGGAAGGAGTATGCAGTGCATGTAGACCCATAGATTACATGCAAATTAATAAACTGACCCTGGAACAGAGTGCCCGATTTCAGATTTCTCACTTCCTGACAGGAAGTTTGCTGCAAAATGAGTTCTGTTTTACTCACAGATATAATTCAAACGGTTTTAGAAACTAGAGAGTGTTTTCTATCCAATAGTAATAATAATATGCATATTGTACGAGCAAGAATTGAGTACGAGGCAGTTTAATTTGGGAACGAATTTTTACAAAGTGAAAACAGCGCCCCCCGACACTAACAGCTTACAGACGGTAGGCAATTAAGGTCACAGTTTTGAAAACTTAGGACACTAAAGAGGCCTTTCTACTGACTCTGAAAAACACCAAAAGAAAGATGCCCAGGTTCCCTGCTCATCTGCCTTAGGCATGCTGCAAGGAGGCATGAGGACTGCAGATGTGGCCAGGGCAATAAATTGCCATGTCCGTACTGTGAGACGCCTAAGACAGCGCTACAGGGAGACAGGACGGACAGCTGATCATCCTCGCAGTGGCAGACCACGTGTAACAACACCTTCACAGGATGGGTACATCCAAACATCACACCTACAGGACAGGTACAGGATGGCAACAACAACTGCCCGAGTTACACCAGGAACGTATAATCCCTCCATCAGTGCTCAGACTGTCCGCAATAGGCTGAGAGAGGCTGGACTGAGGGCTTGTAGGCCTGTTGTAAGGCAGGTCCTCACCAGACATCACCGGCAACAACGTCGCCTATGGGCACAAACCCACCGTCGCTGGACCAGACAGGACTGGCAAAAAGTGCTCTTCACTGACGAGTCGCGGTTTTGTCTCACCAAGGGTGATGGTCAGATTCGCGTTTATTGTCAAAGGAATGAGCGTTACACCGAGGCCTGTTCTCTGAAGTGGGATCAATTTGGAGGTGGAGGGTCCGTCATGGTCTGGGGCATCATCGGACTGAGCTTGTTGTAATTGCAGGCAATCTCAACGCTGTGCGTTACAAGGAAAACATCCTCCTCCCTCATGTGTTACTCTTCCTGCAGGCTCATCCTGACATGACCCTCCAGCATGACAATGCCACCAGCCATACTGCTCGTTCTGTGCGTGATTTCCAGCAAGACAAGGAATGTCAGTGTTCTGCCATGGCCGGAGCCCGGATCTCAATCCCATTGAGCACGTCTGGGACCTGTTGGATCAGAGGGTGAGGGTTAGGGCCATTCCCTCCAGAAATGTCTGGGAACTTGCAGGTGCTTTGGTGGAAGAGTGGGGTAACATCTCACAGCAAGAACTGGCAAATCTGGTGCAGTCCATGAGGAGGAGATACACTGCAGTACTTAATGCAGCTGGTGGCCACACCAGATACTGACTGTTACTTTTGATTTGGACCCCCCCCCCCCCCCCCCCCCTTTGTTCAGGGACACATTATTCCATTTCTGTTAGTCACATGTCTGTGGAACTTGTTCAGTTTATGTCTCAGTTGTTGAATCTTGTTATGTTCATACAAATATTTACACATGTTAAGTTTGCTGAAAATAAATGCAGTTGACAGTGAGAGGACGTTTCTTTTTTTGCTGAGTTTATAACTATAGGTACAAAGGAAGTAACTTACAGGGTACCACCTCAGTGACAAGAGTTTGTACCCCTTTAAGAACAAATCTTAACCTTTTTTTCTGAGAGTGTGCGGGATAAGCAACCCTGCAGTTACATGGCAAGTTTTTTTGTTGCTATAAAGGTCTATAAAGGCATTCTGAGAGGCCACAGTGTAACGAAGTCTGGCTTCTGTCCTGACAACTGTACTGTAGATAGAAGCCAGCGATGTAGGAAAGATCTTCAAGGTGCGTATCGGCCATGACGAGGCGGGGATCGGCTCCGGCTGGTTCCTAGAGAAGGTATTCGTCAAACACCTAGTCATGGGCATGGTGACCAAGGTGAAGAAAAAGGATGACAAGAAGAAGAAGAAGAAAAAGAAGGTCAATCAAATCTTTTTTCAGTTTCCTGTACTTTGTAATATCAGACTTTCTCAATAACGCTCTATTCTATTCTCAGGAGGAGGAGGAGACAGAGGAGGTGATGCAGGAGATAGTGCAGACGTATGTGTTCCCCTGCTCCCGCTGGCTGAGCCGGGGGGAGGAGGATGGGGAGCTGGTGGTGGAACTGCTTCCTGAGGATACAGATGAGCTGGAAGGTACTGGGCCGGGGAGAGGAGAGAAGAGGATGTATTTTTTGTTGTTTTGCAGCAAGTAGACAAATAATAGAGTCACAAACAAACACATTAACTTATGGATCAAACTAAGTCTGACTTACCAATCCTTTGTATTGTCTGACAGAGAACACCTATGAAGTGTGCGTCTTCACCGGGGACATGCTGGGGGCTGGGACTGACGCCAATGTCTACATCAATATTTATGGGGAGAACGGGGACACAGGGGAGCGGCTCCTCCGGAAGTCAGGCAACCTCAACAAATTTGAGGCAGGGCAGGTGAGTGAGGAGTCACACTACATGGGGAGAAAATAAACACTTACAGGAAACCAATTGGTCTTACAGGAAAACAATGTGTCCATTGAAGTTAAGCGGTGCTTTACTTAGCAAACACTGGTCTACAAAGTATACAGAGTTTTCAACTCTTAATGGACCTGAGCCCTAGGACCATACGTCAGGACTACCGGGCATGATGACTCCTTGCTGTCCCCAGTCCACCTGGCCTTGCTGCTATTCCAGTTTCAACTGTTCTGCCTGCGGTTATGGAACCGCCACCTGTCCCAGACCTGCTATTTTCAACTCTTAATGATCGGCTATGAAAAGCCAACTGAAAATTATTCATGATTATTATTTGACCATGCTTGTCACTTATGAACATTTTGAACATCTTGGCATAGTTCTGTTATAATCTCCACCCGGCACAGCCAGAAGAGGACTGGCCACCCCTCATAGCCTGGTTCCTCTCTAGGTTTCTTCCTAGGTTTTGGCCTTTCTAGGGAGTTCCTAGCCACCGTGCTTCTACACCTGCATTGCTTGCTGTTTGGGGTTTTAGGGTGGGTTTCTGTACAGCACTTCGAGATATTAGCTGATGTACGAAGGGCTATATAAAATAAACTTGATTTGATTTTGATTTGATATATACTGTAGTTGGTATGGGGAGACCGGACTTTGGCCTACTTCTGCATGATTCCAGGTATTCTTGTAGCTTGGGTACCTGACTTTGTGTGCGTTCTGCAATGCTACAATGTTGCTTTAATAAACTGTCACCCAGGCAAGTGCTCTTGTACGTGGAATACCAACAATGCCCTCATTAGCTTTACATATCCCTTGGGAAATCAATAATCAGACCCTCACTAGACACAAAACACATATTCAGCAATATGAGCTTCCATGCAGACTGTTGCTCTGAGTGTTTCTCTAGGATTACATTAGGTCCATTAGGCCATCTGTGACTAAGAGGAGCTGGAAGCAGTCGCCAAAGTCACTGAACCTGTCACCCTGTCTGTCGCTACATTGACAAACCTGATAGCGTGCATCCTCTTATTCAAAGTAGCGTAGGTATATGTTTACTAATCACTAAATGTGAACCAGTGAATTATTGAGCTTAAGTTTTGGCTCTTTGGAGCAAGGAGAAGTACACATCCACAAACAATGAGTTTTATTTACTGCATCAGCCTAGAGAGGGACCTCTTGTCATGAATCAGTGACACACTTTTATAAGACCTTATTTACCGAATGAGTAGATAGTGTGCTATGCGTGAAATATGAGACGGTATTGAGACTCTTTCTATGGAAGATGACAGACTTTTATTCAAGCTGTTTTGGCACCTCTAATCATCTGGTGAATACATGTTACAAACCCCTTCTTACTAAAACAGTACAAGGACAGCTGGAGAACCCTTTATGGTTCTAGGTAGCAAAACAAAATCTGTTGTAAGAGTAAAGTATCCCCAAAAGTCTCTCTGTCAATGTTGCTGTTGTCATACAGGAGGATGTGTTCACCATAACAGCCATTGAGCTGGGCCCCCTGAGGAAGCTACGCATTCGTCAGGACAACGCAGCGTCTTACTCCTCTTGGTACCTGGATCGCGTGGAGATAGTGGACACCAAGGATGACACCACGTAAGTCACTTTCGGGTGCATCCTAACAGTCTGAGGAGAGGAGGCTACTTTAAACTATTGAGATTTACCCAGACAGGAGTCACTTCCTCTCGTTCATTCCATATTGTAGCTACACTCACAAATTATCTTATCACTATCCTAGATATGATAGAATACTCACTCTCATGGTTGAACATAAAGTGTATCTGTGTGCAACAACAAAGGGTGTGACTGAATATGGTTCTCTTTCAAATAATAGTTTGGCGTCTCACTATGGGAATTTGCTCGATAGCTAATTCAATACAGAAGAATCCAATCACACAACGTCTGTCGGAGACAGACAGGTCGAGTGGACAATGAGGGGAGCCCTTCCCTCATAAGTGGCCACGCGCCTGCCCTCTGGTCATTCTCACTCTCTCTTACTTGCAAAGATCACTACGCTCTCTATGCTCTCCTGAGCGCCACTTGATCCCTGTCTTCCTGCTTAATGTTCTCAGGTGAGCCGCAAAGGTAAACGCTACCGAACGTAGGACGTCAGCTCTAGTCTTTGTGTTGAGTAATGACCGGAAGGAAAGTTTTTGCTTCGAGTAGAATTAGTGTCTGGTTGTAGCTAGTGTCACACGGCTAGCTACTGAAGCTAGCTCACGCCGCAAGGCAAGCTAACCACCATTAGCTCTTCCTACCTGCCCAGACGGTAGAATTGCTTGTTCTCCTCTCTGCTTTAGTTCAACCTACGTTTACTCGTTTTGTGTTGACTAGACTGACCGACCCAGCTTAACAGCTCGACGATCAAGAGAGGCTCTTTGTTTGCAGAAGGACTAAACTGCACACGCTTTTCTTTGGCTAGCTTTGCGCTATTAGCCATTCTGCTATTAGCCCACGAGGCGAACACTAACTAGCTTACACTCTGCCCGAGTACACAATCTTTGTGTTCTTTTTCTCGTAGCCATAGAACCTGCTACTCCTTCACAGGGAGGACTGAGCAAGGCTCCTGCACCGGCACACCCGTGTCCATGTGGGGCCATGATAGCAGGCAAGGATACACACTCCTTGTGTATCGCCTGCTTTGGGGTGAAACATGCTCAGGCAGCGCTCATTGACCCTGAGTCCTTCGTGCATTGTAGCGAGTTGCCAAGGACCTGCCTCAACAGAGACGGGGAGGCGACCCCACAACCCCAATCCCGGACGGGGAGTGGCCTAGCTCAATATCGAGTGGCATGCGCCTGTGGGGGTGACAATGCCAAACGGGACTGGTTTGATGGGAAGAGATTCCCCTTTCGCAACGTCCCAGGGAAGCAGCTCCTCCCGGCGGTCCAAGCTTGTTTGGGAGGAAGCCAAACACAACTGGGCCAAGCCCATGTCCAGCAAGGTCCTGACTAGGGACTTCGCTACTATGGAGATGCAGAGCATAGAGGAGCTGGGTGTCAGCAAGCCTCCGGAGGTTGAGTGATGATTCAGTGATGTGCTGTGTTGGATTTGCCCCAAACATAAGGCTTTGCATTTAAGCAAAAAATATTATTCCTTTGCTGTGTCTTGTTGCGTACAGGATGCATGTTTTGGAATATTTTTATTCTGTATATTTTTCTTTTCATTTCACACATTTAGTTCATTATTGTGGAGTCACTACAATGTTGTTGATCCAACCTCACTTTTCTCCCATCATAGCCATTGAACTCCGTAGCTGTTTTAAAATCACCAATGGCCTCATGGTGACATCCCTGAGCGGTTACATTCCTGTCCTGCAGCTCAGTACAGAAGGACGACTGTATCTTTGATGTGTCTGGGTGGTTTAATACATCATCAACAGCATAATTATTAACTTGACCATGCTTAAAGATATATTCAATGTCTGATTTGTTATTGTTACCATCTACCAATCACTGCCCTTCTTTATGAAGCTTTCGAAAATCTCTCTGGTCTTTGTAGTTGGATCTGTGCTTGAGTACTTGACTGAGGGACCTTACAGATGTTATATATACTGTACGGGGGACAGAGGAAGGGATTGTCATTTTAAAATCATGTCAATCACTATTATTTCACAGAGTGATTCCATGTAACTTATTATGTGATTTGTTAAGCCAAATTTGACTCCTGACCTAATTTAGGCTTGCCTAAACAAAGGGGGTGAATACTTTCTTTTCACAAAAAATCACAATTTAATCTATTTCAATCCCACTTTGTAATGCAGCAAAATGTGAATAAATCCAAGGAGGGTGAATACTTATGATACCCACTGTACGGCCCTCAGTGTCGGGGCCTCTGGTGGGTGATACTGTCGGAACTGTCCAGTGCCACTGGACATTAAACTGGTGGACAGTGATGACTCTCCATCTGTCCCCATCTCTGCCGAGTTCCCCGAGAGCTTGCAGGAGAGCTGGGCCTCTACCAGGGGGTCTCCTGGCACCATCTCTGGATGGCCCAGTCTCGTCTGCCAGCTGCTATCCAGAGCACATTTGCCACTCACCAGAGCACATTTGCCACTCTCCCCATCACCCTAGGGCTGACGTTTGGCCCAGGGGTTGATGACATTCTGGAGCAGACCGATAAGGTTCGTAGGGACCGGGAGACCCTGAGACGGTTCATGCCGCCTCCTCAGGCCCCAGGTTCAAGGCAGACGGACCGTCGCCACACACCTGCACCCGAACAACGGTGGGGTCCTTCTCCTGCCCCATCGCCTCGCGCTGAGGGACAACAGCGGGGAGGTGCACAGCGTGCGGTGGAGCAACAACCTGTCAACCGTCACCACCATAGGGACCCAGGCGCTCGGGGCGCCAGAGAAGAGGCGGTCCCCAGCAGGACCCCTGACACACCTCTCCCCGGCCTTGGCTGCTTCGCCCGGCTTCAAAGGGCAAAGTGGGAGGAGGGTGTGGAGTCCCCTTGGGTGTTGTCCACAATGCCCGAGGGGTACCGACTCCAATTCCGGTGCTGGCTCCCGTCCTTCAGGGGCCTTCGTGTCACCACGGTGGCCTACCCCCTGAAGAAGAAAACCCTGCGGCTGGAGATCTCCTCACTCCTGGACAAGGGTGTCATCCACATGATCGAGACATCAGAACGGCTAGGTGGGTTCTACTCCACTTATTTTGCGGTCCCAGAAAGAGACGGAGGGTTGCGAGCGATTCTGGACATCCGCAACCTCGATGGGTACTTGAAGAAGGTACTGAGGTTCTATGTGCTGTCCCCAGCCCGCGTGTTGCAGGCCGTCCAGGGACCGGTGGTTTGTGATGCTGCACCTGAGGGTTGCGTAATTCCATGTTCCTGTTCACCCAGCTCATTGGCAGTACCTCCGATTCGCTTTCGAAGGGACGGCTTACGTATTCATGGTTCTTCCCTTCGGCCTCTCCTTGGCACCCCGCACTTTCACAAAGTGCATGGACACTGTCCTGGCACCTCTCACGTCCTGAGGATTTGATGATCCTAAATTACCTGGACGATTGGCTGATTTGTGCTCCGACCAGGACCCAGGTCCTGTCAGACAGAGACATGCTCCTGACCCACATCGGTCGGGCTAGGCATTACTGTAAACGACATGAGTCGTCTGATGCCCACCCAGAATGTAGCCTTCATTGGCATGGAACTGGACTCAGTCCTCATGAGAGCGCGCCTGCCCAACAGAAGGATTCAGGCTATCTTATCTTAGCTCAACCACTTTCGGCAGGGGTGGGTGTTATCCGCCCTGACCTGACAACGCCTGTTGGGCTTGCTCCATCTCCGGCCTCTTCAACGGTGGTTCAACTCCCACCGGCTGCACCCGAAGCGCCACCGTCACCGCCAGCTGTGGGTGACCGCACAGTGCCTCAGGACATTGTTGAGGTGGCTCTGTCGCTCCTTTCTCTCAGGTGGGGTGGAGATGCTGAGGATGTGCAGCCGGGAGCTGGTCAGCACACACGTCTCCCAGATTGGCTGGGGGGGTGTGACCAAGGGCAGGTCGGCCAGCGGCTGTTGGCTACCCCCTTGGAGCGGCAGGCACATCAATACACTAGAGCTCCGAGCTGTACTGCCGGCCTTGCCATCTTTCCTTCCTCATCTGAAGGAAAGACATGTCCTGGTGAGATCGGAAAACACCACAGTGGTGGCTTACATCAACCATCAGGGTGGACTGAGGTCCCACTACCTCCATCTTATGGCACTGGAGCTTCTTCTCTGGGCTCAGGGACATCTAGTGTCTCGCACGTACCTGGCATCCTGAATGTGTCAGCAGATATGCTCTTGAGGGAGGGCCCGCCACCTTGGGGCTGGAGCCTACATCCCCAGGTGGTGCAGCATCTGTGGGACAAGTTCGGGAGGGCGCAGGTGGACCTGTTTGGACATGTTGGAGCCACCAGGGCCTCTGGGCTTGGATGTTCTGGCTCACGATTGGCCAGGGCTGGAGCTTTAGGCATTCTCCCTTTTCCCCTGATCCAGGCTGTGCTGGACAGGACCAGGATGGCGGAGCATCGTCTGCTGCTGGTGGCCCCATACTTGCCCAGACAATCCTGGTTTAGCCTTCTGTCCCTGTTGTCTTTGACACCTTGGCAACTGCCCCTGAGACCCGACCTGCTGTTTCAGTCCGGGGGAACTCTGTGGCATCCGAGACCGCACCGCCTCAGTCTGTGTGCTTGGCCGCTGAACGGCACCAATGGTCAATGTTAGGACTACAGGAAGGCGTAATGAACACCGTGCAGCGAGCAAGGGTACAGGCTACAACTGCGGCATACCAGTTGCGCTGGCGGTTGTTCTGCTATTGGTGCACTGGTATTGAGGTTGTGCTTTCTTGGTAGCGATTACTTCCATGAAGAGGGTGGGAGGAGTATATCTCTCCACCCAACCCTTCATTCTTCCCGAAGGTTCTGTCAGACATGCATGTGAACATCCCTTTTATCCTGTCTGGTTGCGACCCCTCGGCAGTGGCGGGAGAGTCTGGGCCTTCCTCCGGCATGCTGTGCCCTGTGCGGGCACTGGCTGCCTATGCGGAGCGGACACAGTCAGTGAGAACAACATACCAGCTCTTTGTCTACTATGGTGAGAGAGCCCTGTGGGCTGGGCTATCAAAGAAGAGGCTCTCTCACTGGATCGTGGACACAATTACGACAGCATACTGCTTGGCTGGCAGGCCAGTGCTGGGATCTGTGGTGGCACATTCAACACGAGGTGTGGCTGCGTCCTGGGCTCTACTGAGAGGAGTGCCCCTCGCTGATTTCTGTGCTGCGGCCAGCTGGGCTTCCTCTTGCACCTTTGCTAGGTACTTTCAGGTAAATATGTTACCTCCCTCGGCGGTTGGTTCAGCAGTCCGGGGCGTCGCCTCCCCTTCTGGGGACTGTGCTGGGATCCCCTTTCCACATTGACGGCCCCTGCGTCTCGGTCCCGCGCTGGGTGGCCAGGTCCCTCTACCACCAGCTAAGTCTGGTACAGATATAACAATATATCGGAGTCATCCAATATGGTTAACACCATATTGTAACACCATGTTAAAACAGGCGTATCGATGTCTACAGGCGGGAAGTGGCAAAGCTCAATATTGTAGTGCCTGTGCCTATGGGGGCAGCGACGCTAAAAGGGACTGTTTTGATGGGGAGAGACGAAGGTTACGTATGTAACCACGGTTATGTGAGCTATATGAATCACTCAAATCCTCTACGGTGCTAGAGGCGCCTCAAAAATTATGTAGAGAACGTGTGTCGCGGCCATGGGGTCTATATATAGGGGCGGACCCCAGCCGTGACACAGGTCTTCACGGGAGTAAATCTGTAAATCCTCACCTTGGATGTATCCCTCCGCTGCAGAATGATACCAATATATTGGAGTGATCCATATAGCTCACATAACCGTGGTTACATACGTCACCTTCGTCTCTCCCCATCAAAACAGTCCCTTTTAGCGTCACTGCCCCCATAGGCACAGGCACTACAATATTGAGCTTGGCCACTTCCTGTCTGTAGACATCGATACGCCTGTTTTTCTGATCTGGCGAAGATGCTCTGCTCAGGGCGTTGGAGAGCCTTGAACCTAGGGATTGGGCTTCCTCGTCCCCTTCTTCCTTGTCGGGGAAGAGACAGCTAATGTTGTAGCCATCTTTCTCATCGAAAACGAGCTGCTAGGTCGTCAAACAGCAGCTGAAGGTCTGCGGGGAATCCATCCATTACCTTGGCCCAGAAGTGATGGAATTGGGGTTGTGGGGCCGCCTCCTCGCTGTGAGGGGTATTGTGGAGGGCCTGCTCTGTGCAGTCTCCGTTTTGAGGCCGGTTCTCGGCAACTCCCTACAATGCACGCAGGACTCAGGTTCACCCCCAAGCAGGCGATACGTGAGGAGTGTGTATCCTTGCCTATTATCATGGCCCCACATGGACACAGGTGTGCGGGTGCTGGGGCAGGAGCCCTGCTCGGTTCACCCTGTGAAGGGGTTGCGGGTTCCTTGCCACGAGAAAGAACACAAAGGTTGTGTACTCGGGCAAAGCATAAGCTAGCTAGCGTACGCCTCTTGGTTAATAGCCTTGCTAGTTAACACAATGTTAGCCAAAGAAAAGTATTGTGCAGCATAGTCCTTTGGCGAACAAAGAGCCTGTCTTGACCGTCCAGCTGTGAAGCTGGGTCGGTCGGTCTAGTCAAGGCTAAGAGTAAACGTACGTTGATGTAACGGCAGCCTTCCTCCTCTTTGTCTGAAGAGGAGGTATAGCAGGGATCGGACCAAGACGCAGCGTAGTTGGTGCTCAACATATTTAATAATGATAAACAGTGAACACTTAACAATTACAAAATAACAAAAATGTGGCAAACCAATACAGTCCTAGCTGGTGCAGAGAAAACACAGAGACAGGAAACAACCACCCACAAAATCCCAACACAAAACAAGCCACCTATATATGATTCCCAATCAGAGACAACACAAAACATCTGCCTTTGATTGAGAACCATATTAGGCCAAACATAGAAACAGACAAACTAGACACACAACATAGAATGCCCACCCAGCTCACGTCCTGACCAACACTAAAACAAGCAAAACACACAAGAACTATGGTCAGAACGTGACAGTTGAACTAAACCAGAGAGAAAAGCTAACAATTATACTGTCTGAGCAGATAGGAAGAGTTAGTGGTGGTTAGCTAGCCGGGTTAGCGAAGCCTTGCGGCGTGCTCTAAACAAGTCTCAGTAGCTAGCCATGTGACGCTAGCTACAACCGAGCAGATTCAAACAGATTCAGTCGTGCTGAGGAGAGCTTAGAGAGTGTAGTGATCTTTGCAAGGAAGAGAGTGAGAATGACAAGAGGGCGGGCGCGTGGCCACTTATAATCAGAGAGGGGCTCCCCTCATTGGCCATTCGACCTCTGTCTGTGAGAGACGTTGTCTGATTGGATTCTTCCGTAGTGAATTAGCTATCAAGCAAATTCCCACAAGAGATACCTCACTCTATTATCATAGAACTGGAGTTACGCAAGTAATGTTAAGTATCTGTCTTGACACAGGTACTACTTCCCATGTAACCGTTGGCTGGCGGTGGATGAGGATGATGGACAGATCGCCAGGGAGCTGGTGCCCGTGGATGAGGCCTTCATGAAGAGGGACGATGATGAGGAGGGGACAGGTGCAGCCACCCTGGGGCTTGAGCAGAAAGGTAAGAGCCTCGACCAGTGTGGGTGTTTTTGCTTTTGACAACTTCTCATTGGTTAACATGAAAGTTGTTTTGATGATTCATATTTATTAGTGTCTATAATAACTTTAATAACAGTATTATGAACAGTCAATAACATATCGCTCTCTTGTTATGTTTGCTTGTTTTCTTACAGCTATGTCCACAACTCTAACCCTGAAAATAAAGACAGGAGAGAAGAAACATGCTGGAACGGATGCCAATGTTTTTGCTATCCTTTATGGAGAAAAAGATGATACAGGTGCTATGAAATACAGTACAAGTTTCATTATAGTGGCATTATAATGTGGGCCAGTGTTATTATTATTATTTTTTATCTTTGTTTTTTTGGGGGGCGGGGCGGGTGGTTATAGCTAATTTAAATGCATATTTCAAAAAGGCATTACATGGGTCAAAATGTAAACATGTTTGTGAACTACTAATATTCCTATCCCTAAACTCATGACTGTGTCTATTCCAGGGATAATCAACCTGAAGGCGTGTAAGACCCATAAGAACAAGTTTGAGCAGGGCATGGTGGATGAATTCACTGTGGAGGCTGTGGACCTGGGAGAGCTGGAAAAGCTACGCATCGGCCATGACAACTCAGGTGAGACCACGGGTTCATCCTTCCACTCATATCCACCAATTAACAAAGTTGAAAAGAATACAAACATCCCTATGAAACCCCTGACCTCATGACCACTGTGTTTGTGTCTGGTGCCAAGGTGGCTCTCCTGGTTGGTTTCTGGACTGGGTGGAGATCGACGCCCCCTCTCAGGGCCAGAGACTCCGTTTCCCATGTGGCCGTTGGCTAGATAACGGAGAGGATGATGGTGCCATAGTGAGAGACCTGTACCCCAACGAGCTCCAGACTGAACTCTACGTGCCATGTAAGTCATGCTCTTTAACATTTAAACAGGTATGGAGTATGATACTATGTTTTTACAACACTTTCCAGGGATCCTTACAATGTGCTTTGCTGTCAAGAATTGTTTGCTTGGGTGTGCAGCCTGTTGTTCCAGTGCCAAGCACTAAATAACCTACAGTATTCAACTAATCCACTGTTCACCAGGAGGAGATGAATAAGCCCTATGCTCTGTAGCTGTGACACTTTAGGACTGGGGTCGGTGACTACTGATCTGTCATAGTGACATCAAACCATCTCATTTCGCTTTTCAGTTGTCCCCTATGAGATCAAGATGTACACAAGTGATGTGTTTGGTGCTGGGACAGATGCAGATGTGTTTATAGTTCTCTACGGCTGGAAGGGCCTCTGCACCCAGCAGAAACACCTGTGTGTCAACAAGAGAGAGAGAAGGCTGTTCTTCGAGAGAGGAGCTGAGGATATGTTTATCGTGGAGGTGTGTGTGCGAGCGTATATGACTGTTCCTGTCTTAAACCTTACAAATTATATACATTTGAGAAAATAAGTGTTTACATACAGTATATGCCAAGGAAATGTAAATGTGGATGGCATTTAATCTAATGTGCTATCTGATATACAGTACCAGTCAAAAGTTTGGACATACCTACTCATTCACGGGTTTTTCTTTATTTTTACTATTTTCTACATTGTAGAATAACAGTGAAGACATCAGAACTATGAAATAACACATGGAATCATGTAGTAACAAAAAAAAGTGTTAAACAAATCAAAATATATTTTAGATTTTAGATTCTTGAAAGTAGCCACCCTTTGCCTTGATGGCAGCTAAGCGCGCGCTTGGCATTCTCTCAACCAGCTTCACCTGGAATGCTTTTTCAACAGTCTTGAAGGAGTTCCCACATATGCTGAGCTGAGCTGAGTTGGCTGCTTTTCCTTCACTCTGCAGTCCAACTCATTCCAAACCATCTCAATTGGGTTGAGGTCGGGTGATTGTGGAGGCCAGGTCATCTGATGCAGCGCTCCATCACTCTCCTTCTTCGTCAAATAGCCCTTACACAGCCTGGAGGTGTATTGGGTCATTGTCCTGTTGAAAAACAAATGATAGTCCCATTGAGCGCAAACCAGATGTGATGGCGTATTGCTGCAGAATGCTGTGGTAGCCATGCTGGTTAAGTGTGCCTTGAATTTAAAATAATTCACAGACAGTGTCACTAGCAAAGCACCCCTACATCATCACACATCCTCCTCCATGCTTCACGGTTCGGAACAACACATGCGGAGATCATCCGTTCACCTTCTCTGCCTCTCACAAAGACACGGCGGTTGGAACCAAAAATCTCACATTTGGACTCATCAGACCAAAGGACAGACATGTCTCATGTTTCTTGGCCCAAGAAAGTCTCTTATTAATATTGGTGTCCTTTAGTAGTGGTTTCTTTACAGCAGTTCAACTATGAAGGCCAGATTCACTCAGTTTTCTCTGAACAGTTGATGTTGAGATGTCTTTTACTTGAACTCTGTGAATTATTTATTTGGGATGCAATTTCTGAGGCTGGTAACTCTAATGAACTTATCCTCTGCAGCAGAGGTAACTCTGGGTCTTCCTGTGGCGGTCCTCATGAGAGCCAGTTAGCGCTTGATGTTTTTTGCGGCTGGACTTGAAGAAACTTTCAAAGTTCTTGAAATTTTCCACATTGACTGGCCTTAAAGTTTTAAAGTAATGATGGACTGTCATTTCTCTTTGCTTATTTGAGCTGTTCTTGCCATAATATGGACTTGGTCTTTTACCAAATAGGGCTATCTTCTGCATACCCCCCTACCTTGTCACAACAACACTGATTGGCTCAAATGCATTAAGAAGGAAAGAAATTCCACTAATTAACTTTTAATAAGGCACACCTGTTAATTGAAATGCATTCCAGGCGACTGCCTCTTGTAGGGGGTTGAGAGAATGCCAAGAGTGTGCAAAGGGTGGCTACTTTGATATTAAATATCTTTTGATTTGTTTAACACTATTTTGGTTACTACATGATTCAAGATGTGTTATTTCATAGTTTTGATGTCTTCACTATTATTCTACAATGTAGAAAATAGTGAAAATAAAGAAAAATCCTGGAATGAGTAGGTGTGTCCAAACTTTTGACTGGTACTGTATGTGCCTGTAGTTGGAGGATGTGGGTGATGTCATTGAGAAGATCCGTATTGGCCACGACAACAGGGGCACCAACCCCGGCTGGCACCTTGACAGAGTGGAGATCAGACGCCTACTCAGGAAGGGAAAGGTACTGAAGAACCGTGTCTCATTCCCTCTCCCCTGTCCTCGTTCACTCATGAATGGGCTGTGTCTTATTTTGTCCCATTCACTCTCTCTGCTTCTCATCTCTGAGATGACAGGAGAGTGAGGTTTGGCAATAGCGTCACCTACAGTAATCTTCACCCCATTGTGTTCATCTATTCCGTCCAATCAGATAATGAAAGTATAATCCTTTAAACTAATCAAAACCCTTCCAACATGGCTGCCCTCAGGGTTCGGAGACGACCATCTTACCGTGTGAGCGCTGGTTGGCCAAGTCAGATGACGATGGGGAGACGGTGAGAGAGCTCGTTCCCTCTGATATTATCACAGAGAAACTGCTGAAGGAAGGGAAACTGAAACACACAGAGATGGAGGTGGAGGATGCCCTTGAAAGTAGGTCCCTAGCTGCCTATACATGGTCATATGAGAGATATCCTCCCTCCTGTTCTGTTACATTGAATTTACATTAATGACTGCCTTTAATGTTCTCCAGCTCACACCTATAAGGTGTCTGTGAGAACGGGTGACATGTACAGAGGAGGGACCGACGCCAAGGTGTTTCTCACCATCTACGGAGACCTGGGAGACACGGGGGAACGCAAACTCAGCAAGTCTGAGAGCAACAGCAACAAGTTTGAAAGAGGGGCAGTATGTGTGTTATTATTTGGTAACACTTTAGATTAAGTTGCAAAGATACCATATATACTGAACAAAAATATAAACGCAACATGTAAAGTGTTGGTCCCATGTTTCATGAGAAATAAAAGATCCCAGAGTTTTCCAAATGCACAAAAAGCTTATTTATCTCAAATGTTGTGCACAAATTTGATTACATCCCTGTTAGTGAGCATTTCTCCTTGGCCAAGATAATCCATCCACCTGACAGGTGTGGCATATCAAGGAGCTGATTAAACAGTATGATCATTACACAGGTGCACCTTGTGCTGGGGACAATAAAAGGCCACTCAGAAATGTGTAGTTTTGTCACACAACACAATGCAACAGATGTGTCAAGTTTTGGGGGAGTGTGCAATTGGCATGCTGACTGCAGGAACGTCCACCAGAGCTGTTGCCAGATCATTTAATGTTCATTTCTCTACCATAAGCCTCCTCCAATGTCGTTTTAGAGAATTTGGCAGTACGTCCAACTGGCCTCACAACCGCAGACCACGTGTAACCACGTCAGCCCAGGACCTCCACATCCGGCTTCTTCACCTGCATGATCGTCTGAGACCAGTCACCCGGACAGCTGATGAAACTGGGGGTTTGCACAAGCAAAGAATTTCTACACAAACTGTCAGAAACCGTCTCAGGGAAGCTCCTCTGTGTGCTTGTTGTCCTCACCAGAGGCTTGACCTGACTGCAGTTCAGCATCATAACCGATGTCAGTGGGCAAATGGTCACCTTTGATGGCCGCTGGCACGCTGGAGAAGTATGCTCTTCACGGATGAATCCTGGTTTCAACTGTACCAGGTAGATGGCAAACATCATGTACACAATTCCTGGAAGCTGAAAATGTCCCAGTTCTTCCATGGCCTGCATACTCACCAGACATTTCACCCATTGAGCATGTTTGGGATGCTCTGGATCGACGTGTACGACAGTGTGTTCCAGTTCCCACCAATATCCAGCAACTTCGCACAGCCATTCAAGAGGAGGGGGACAACATTCCGAAGCCCACTATCAACAGCCTGATCAACTTTATGCGAAAGAGATGTGTCTCGCTGCATAAAGCAAATGGTGGTCACACCAGATACTGACTGGTTTTCTGATCCACGCCCCTACTTTTTTTTGAAGATATCTGTAACCAACAAATGCATATCTTTATTCCCAGTCATGTGAAATCCATAGATTAGGGCTTAATTCATGTATTTAAATCAATTGATTTCATTATGTGAACTGTAACTCAGTAAAATCTTAGAAATTGTTGCATGTTCCGTTTATATTTTTGTTCAGTGTAGTTTACCATGTAGTTCCATGGGATACTAACACTGTGTATTAATGGTAACTAATTAATGTAATGGAGGACTGGTCCCTAATTCCCTCAAGCCTCTCTCAGTCCATCGTAGTCACTAAGAGCAGACCGGTTAATTTGACTTCACTACATGGGGTCCTTTCTTCTTCTCTCTCCCAGGTGGATAAGTTCTCCATCGAGGCGGTGGATCTTGGCCAGGTGTTTAAGATCCATATCCGCCACGACAACTCCGAATTTATGGGGGCGGACTGGTACCTGGACCAGGTAGAGGTGTTGGACATGGAAACAGAGGAGGTATATATGTTCCTGTGTGAGCGTTGGCTTTCCAAGAAGAAGGAGGACAAACGCATCGAGAGAACCTTCTACATCAAGGTACAGTAGCAGGGATTATATTAGACTTTTTCACAGGCGGAATGTAAAGCCCCCCCCCCCCCCCCCAAAGCAATATCCAGAGCTTCTGGCACTATTCTAGTCTCATCATAACTGTTGGCATCATTGTGATGTTCTTTAGTGGATTGTTTTGGCACTTCCCAGGATTATGAGGGTGAGAGGAACGTTGATCCAAACAAGAAGAGCACCCAGGCCAAGATAGGGCTGGACAGAAATGCAAACAAGAAGAAGAAGAAGAAGGTGGTCGTAGAGGAGGGTCCAGGTAAGCGAGCACATTGTTTGCAACGTTGCTTCATTAAACTCTGGGAGCATGTAAACACTGTGTGGGTGTTCTCTTTCCTTCCTGCTGGCCAGTCATCCCCTACCACTTCACCGTGTCTACTGCTATGGACCCTGACGCCAGCACCACAGCCAGGGTTTATGTCATCGTCATGGGACCCAATGACATTGAGACGGAGCGTCTGTGGCTGGACCTGCCTGAGGGGAAGAAGAGCTTCGCTGCTGGGACCATGGAGAACTTCCAGTGTTACGGAACTGACGTGGGAGAGATCAAGAGGGTGGAGGTAAGGATGAGGACGCTACTCACTAGGCTTGTCAAGCTAGAATGGAAGCTGTTCATTACCCATGTAGGGTTAGGATTAAGCTAAGAATAAGGTTGATATTTGATTTTAATAGGGTACCAGCTTTTGTGGTTGCCTCTACCTCTCTCTCTTCCTCGCTTCCTATATTTATCTCTTTCTCTCCCTCTTGCTCTTTCTCGCCCCCCTCCAGCTGGGTCATAATGGGGCAACCCCAGAGAGCTGCTGGTTGGTGGACGAGCTGTCGGTTGCTGTGCCAACCAAAGGCATCAAGTACATCTTCCAGTGTAAGTGCTGGTTGGCCAAGGACAGAGGCGACGGTCTCACCGGCAGACTGTTCAACGTACTAGATGCCAACAGTATCAATATCGTCCGGAAGGTAAGTTTGTTGGGACAATAACACACTGAATACCACTATGTGACAGAGAGGTATTTTCAATGTGAATGGATGTTTATATGCATATATACATACCTGTGCTTGGGATGCTCCTTCGTGGTGAGGGCTTCCTTGAAAGAGATTCTGCTACCTCAATGGGGCTTAAATACAGGACACATGTTTGTTTCCCCTCCAGATCATCTATGTGGCCACGGTCATCACAGGCGACACCCAGGATGCAGGGACGGACACCAACATCTTCCTGTCTGTGTTTGGAGCCAATGGGAGCACAGAGGAGATGCTGCTGCCCAAGAATGAGGACAGGTGACATCACACTGTCATTCAATAGAATGACTCTGGTGTTGACTGGGTTGACTTGTATTGGGCTGTACCAACATTAGGGGGCCAACATCGGGGGATGTCCATGTGATGATATTATGGGGTACCCTACCCTAGCCTGTTAAACAGTTGTTTTGGGCCATGGACTTGGCCGGCAAGTTTTTTCACCGGCTCACATAAAGGCCATAAATAATACGCTATGGTCATATTCATGGAGTATGCAATGTAGGTCAAGTCACCAAAAGTACAAACATTTAGTATGCATGGAAAGGGTACACCCTGGTAGTCATTGTAAAGCAACGCATTTCCTTCTCCATCCACATTTCCTTGTATGCATCCTCCACATGCGCTGTTGATCTAGCTCATCGTTTACAATAGGAAACGTGAATGGGAAAATACGTTTTAAGGTTCCTCACATGTCTGTGTCTTACTTCAACAACACAAACTTGAAAGCCTTGATTGCCAAGGTCATTTTAAGATGTCAGGCTTGAAATTCCGTTCAGCCATTTTAGCACAGTGACTCACTACCCAAACTAGACGCAACTGGTTTCAAGTGGCCAAGAGATGTCATGTGATCTCCTACTGCGATCTAGTGGACGAACTGGGAATCAGACAGGGGATGTATTTATAGCAATGAATGGATAGAGACTTCAGCTCTCTCCTCATATGTATATCATTCCTATAAGACGATAAATGAAGGCATGGCACGTTGCACAAGCCCTGCACTTTTAAAATGGCTGTGTTCCTATGGGAATTTGCGCATGTTTCGAGGCCAAAAGAACTGACAAATGTATTTTCTTTATATAAAAAAAAATACTTCTGGAACAGTAATTGATGACATGATTTATTTCAAACCTAGACTTTCAAATCTCTTATTCTCCAACATGGGGACAATTGGGGGGCACTGTACAAAAAAAATCTTATTTTGTCACATTGTTTCTGACACTTTTATCAGAATCCCACAGTCCTTACCTTTCTAACAGTATGTGTTCGTAGGACTTACAGTTTTGAAACTGAAATGTACTTTGTGAGGGTAGTATACAGTATTATGCATCGTTTAGAAAATGCCACCAGAGGGGGTCAGAGTTTAAGAGGCTAGTTTTTCTTGGACACGATTATTCGAACCATTGGAGCCCTTGTCCTTATCTAGCCATGTCTTCCTCCACAGGTTTGAGAGAGGTCAAGAGGACACGTTTAACCTGGAGATAGATGACATCGCTCCTCTGAAGAAGATCAGGGTTCGCATCGACGGCTCTGGGAGTCGCCCTGACTGGTTCCTCGACAAGGTTGGCACTGAAACTTACCGTGCTCATAGGGGCCGATTTAGACTTAGGAAATGTACGTCTTTCCTATACGTGCCTTTCATACGCACTTCTCAGTATTTCGTATTAACACTTACCTTATTCAGTCGTGTATCGCACTCCGCAGCTGTGGCTACCTTGCGCGCTCTGAATAAATTACATTCAACTGCCGAAAACCCTCCCACTTGCTGGTCAACAGATTTTCTCGTGGAGTTTTCATCTAATAGGGTTTTCAGTACATTTATCGTAAGCCATCCCTTTAAATACGGTGTACCTTTTTAGTTTGAATTTTGTCAACAGACTCACTAGAATATAGCGAGAGAACGGGTTCAGAATATTAGGGATCAATGAAAGAAAGCCATCTAAATATATGCCTATTCGTCTCTGTTTCAGCACCAATTGGTAGATTAAAAAATACCCTGATCTTGTAGATCATTTAGGTTTAGGAAAGTATTTATGAATCATAAAAAAAACTGGTTTGTAGAGCCTCAAAGCACGAAATAAAGAAAACGGTGGTTTGCCACATTCAGCTCATCAACCCATGGTAATGTTGGAAGTTTAGTGTACATCGAATTATAATAGGGGAAATAGTGTAAAATAGTAGGCTATACCATCATCTATTGCCTGCACTAACCATTATTGCGCCAATGGGTCGGGTTCAGACTGTTACGGCTTGGTCTGCGCTCCACTCCATAACGATTTAATTAGCCTACATGTGATCCTCAGCAAATGAAGGTAAACAAAACAATGTAATTAAATGGAATGATAATGTAGGCTAAAGCCTACCAACTGAAGGGAACCAACAGTAAATTGGCTGTTGAATATGTGTGGTTATTAGGCCTAGTGACTGTCGATACTGATAGTGGATCATATTTAACATGATAGAAATAGGAAACAGATCGATACTGATAGTGGGTCATATTTAACATGATAGAAATAGGAAACAGATCAATACTGATAGTGGGTCATATTTATCATGATAGAAATAGGAAACAGAGAAAGTCGGGGTAGCCTATAATTAAGACATTTGAGAGTGCCCATCCCTGCAAGTTAAAAGGCTGTACAATTTAAATTCTGCATAATGACACAACATTTCATCAACTTTACTGTGGGAAAGTTGATATGTTGCAATGCTTCAGTTTGCTGCCATATGACTGGTTTCACATTTGTCTCCTCCAGCGATTATACGGTAAAATCAATCAATTGAATATATTTATAAAGCCCTTTTTACATCAGCAGATGTCACAAAGTGATTATACAGACACCCAGCCTAAAACCCCAAACAGAAAGCAATGCAGATGTAGAAGCACGGTGGCTAGGAAGAACTCCCTAGAAAGGCTGGAATCTAGGAAGAAACCTAGAGAGGAACCATGCTCTGAGGGGTGGCCAGTCCTCTTCTGGCTGTGCCGGGTAGAGATTATACGAGTACATGGCCATTAAGGCCAAATCGTTCTTCAAGATGGTCAAATAATAATCACAGTGGTTGTAGAGGGTGCAACAAATAGATGTAAAACAAGTGTCATTTATATTTACAATTCCCTTATCCAAACAGATTACTCATTTACCTAGCTCTTATTAAGTTGTAATGCAGAATGGTTTTGATTTATTTTTTTATTAACCCCTTTTTCTCCACAATTTCGTGGTATCGCTGCAACTCCTGTACAGACTCGGGAGAGGTGACGGTCGAGAGCCGTGCATCCTCCGAAACACGACCCAGCCAAGCCGCACTGCTTCTTGACACAATGCCCGCTTAACCCGGAAGCCAGCCGCACCAATATGTCAGAGGAAACACCGCACACCTGGCAACCGTGTCAGCGTACATGTGCCCGCCACAGGAGTCCCGGTCAGCCAAGCCCTCCCCTAACCCGGACGATGCTGGGCCAATTGTATGCCGCCCAACGGGTCTCCCGTCGAGGCCAGCTGGACTCAAACCAGGATCTCTAGTGGCACAGCTAGCACTGTGATGCAGTGCCTTAGACCACTGCGCCACTCGGGAGGCCCTCTGAATGGTTGGATTTCTATTTGGAAAAATAAAGTAGAACGCTTTTTCCACTTGGAATAGGCAAGTTCGCTAGACCTTGTTCAAGGTTTCCTCACTCGTAAAGGTGGTGGAATTATTAGGGAATTAAGTCAAGGTCAGAAGGCATATCCGTAGACCAGCGTTTCCCAAACTCGGTCCTGGGAACCCCAAGGTGTGCACGTGTAACAGTATAACTTTAGTCCGTCCCCTCGCCCCGACCCGGGCGCGAACCAGGGACCCTCTGCACATATCAACAACTGACACCCACGAAGCATCGTTACCCATCGCTCCACAAAGGCCGTGGCCCTTGCAGAGCAAGGGGAACCACTACTTCAAGGTCTCAAAGCAAGTGACTTCACCGATTGAAAGGCTATTAGCGCGCACCACCGCTAACTAGCTAGCCATTTCACATCCGTTACACTCGTTTTGTTTTTTGCAACCAAAGCTTGATGATTAGTTTATTATTTGAATCAGCTGTGTAGTGCTAGGGCAAAAACTTAAACTTGTACCCCTTGGAATCCCGAGGACCGAGTTTGGGAAACGCTGCCGTAGACACACTTCCGCCACACCTTCATTTATTTGATCTCCACCCCAAATGAATAGCGGGTGAATAGCATCCTATTCTCATGCTTAAGTTCAAGGTCAGAATATGCTTAGAGAGAAAAGAATTACGCTCCATTTACACGCGCTTAACTCAGGTCGGAGTTCCCCCCATCCTGTATTGTGTTTATTTCAGCCTTATCTCAAAACAGTTTCTATAAATTGCCCTGAGAGACTGCTAATAGATTAGCATGTTAATATAAATGTCTGGTATGTATGGCATACTGTACGTGTCCTCTAGATCGTGATGCATAACCTGACTACAGAGGAGGTGTCTGTGTTTACCAATGAGAACTGGCTGTCGAAGACCAAAGGGCCCAAAAGGACTAAGATCTGTGAGCTGGCAGCGGTGGTGGATGAGGAGGAGATGGTGGAGAGGACCACCTACATCATCCAGGTCCAGACCAGCGACATCGGAGGTGGGTCACAACAGCTCCACATGAGGACAAAAATCCACATGGGAAAAACTCCTGCACCCCCTAGTTCTACCTTTTTTCTCCACCATCTTTAATATCCCTTTTCCTCCTCTCTTCCAGGCGCGGGCACTGATGCCAACGTGTTCCTGATAGTGTTTGGGGAGAACGGAGACACTGGTACGCTGGCACTAAAGGAGGGCGGTAGCAGAAACAAGTTTGAGCGGAAGTCAAAAGACGTGTTCCGCTTCCCAGACATCCTCAGCCTGGGAGAGCTTTCCAAGATCCGCGTATGGCACGACAACAAGGGTGAGGAACAGGTCTTCATGTGCCATGCCACATAGTTTTATCACAAACGGTAATGACGGTGATGGCGGTGGCCAAACAGACTGAAACAGGACACAGGAGAGCTTTCTTTCTCACTTTTGATTGATAGATTTCTTGGCAACTGCAGTTCTGTACACAGGATTTACAGCACGGGAAAACTAAACTAAGTCTTTTAGTGGCTGATTGGAGTAGAGGCAAGAATATAAGCCATAAACCTGTGTTTCTCTCAGGTCCTGCTCCGGGTTGGCACCTGGAGTACATTGATGTGAAAGATGAGACCATGGACCAGAATTTCCGTTTCCCATGTGGCCGCTGGCTGGCCAAGAATGTGGACGACGGGCAGATCATGACAGAGCTGGCCTGTGCCAACAACGACATCCTAGACTTCAGTGACAAGACCAGTGAGTTCACCTCTGACCCTGATGTAGACTAGTGAGCCAAGAAAACTCCAGAGAAATAGATTGTTCCATGATAAGTGGATGACCGCTATATTAGATTTACCATTTGGAATGTTCGGTTAATTGATACTCCATATAAATGAATATCACCATATAAATGAATGTAGTCTACCAGAGCAGTTTACATTTCCTTTCAATCCCTACACCTAACATCTAGGCTAGGGATTGTAGATCTATTATTATATTTTACACGGCAGGCACTTATGTTATGAATAAATTAAGTTAGAATTTAAGATGTTGCATTTTTTTATTCTTTCTCCAGAATATGAAATTGCCACTACAACAGCTAACACTGATGGCGCAGACACCAAGGAGAATGTGTGGATCGTGCTGGAAGGAAAGAGGGGACGTTCAAAGGAGTTTGTGCTGGAGAATAGTTCAAAGAAAAAGAGGTTCCTTTGGTAGGTTCTCAAAGAAACACTTCAAGCCATTCTCTTGTTATTGGTTCCCCTAAAGAATCTTCTCTTCTCTTTCAAGTGCTCTGGTGTTCTCTTCTCTTGATCTTACTGTTTTCAGCAGGCCATTAATTTCAGGACAGTGAAGTTCATACTGTGCTTAGAAGAATCCTTATTTTACAGATATCAAAGAAGGGAGAGTAAAATCCTGTGGATGTCTCTTTTCAGTGGAGCCACAGACACATTTGAGTTTTCCTCCAAGCATGTGGGTGACATAGCTGGCATCTGTGTGGGGCACACGACTAAAGACAGCAAGAAGGTGAAGGGTGAGGCCTTCTGGCACGTCCTGGAAGTTGTGGTGACAGAGAAGGGACTTGGAAACAAGTGAGTGAAAACTTCTGGGGAACAAAGACAGGTATTTTTCTCATCATGTCTAAACTCATGTCATTATGCTTCTCTTTCTGTTCCTGTCCAGGTATTTATTCCACTGTGATGCCCAGATCCCTCTAGCAGCCAAACGGGACAAGTTTCTGACCTTCGAATGCTTTAAGACCATTGAGAGCTTTGCCAGCAAGGTCCGCAGCCTCGTGCCCGTCAAATACGAGATAATCGTCATCACCGGCGACGTCAAAAGGGCCGGAACTGACTCTAACGTTTACATCACCATATATGGCTCCAATGGGGATTCTGGAAAGCGTGCCTTAAAGCAGAAGTTCCGAAACCTTTTTGAGCGAGGACAAACAGATCGTTTCATTCTGGAGATGTTGGATTTAGGGGAGCTGCTGAGGGTCAAAGTGGAGCATGATGGCTCAAGCCACAACTCTGGTTGGTACCTGGAGTGTGTAGAGGTTACCAACACAGCCAACTCGGTGACCACTATCTTCCTGTGTGGGAAGTGGTTGGACCCTCAGAAGGCAGATGGGCAGATACAAAGAGTGCTCTACCCCAAATACTGACAAGTATCCATGTTAACCCTTCTAAGCCGGGGAGGGGGGGCCTTACTGCTATTAGCCCATAGAAACGCATTGAATAAGAGATTCATACATGGGGAAAAAATACATCAAAAGGAAGTTTGTTTTAAAGTGGCTGTCCTATATCCGAGAGATATAACAAAGATCAGGATTTCTTTTTTATTTCTTTTTAAATGTACCCATATTTAACTCCCTTTTTTTTATACACTTAAAACTACTTCCAAATATACTGTTCCATTAATTGTTTTAACTGGTACTGGGCTACCTTCAGACAAGTCTTGTGATGCTTGTGGGCGTCCTAGCCAAACTGTTCAGACGATACAGACAGAAGTTGGCAGATCGGTGGTACCGACTTCAGATGAGTCACGTGACCGTTGTGTTCGTGAGAGTCATCTTTCCATAGAGTGGTCATATTAGTTTGGATGCCAAACCGTTCGGACGCTACAAAGGTTTTCGTGAGAAGACCGATTTTCGAGATGTCTCATGGTCTGACAAACACAGCTGTAGCTCGGCCACCCCGCAGATGCGGAAGGTCACCATTGTAGGAGGCGGTAGATTATCAGCCCATGCAATAACCATATCTCTAGTTTAAACAGACAGATTTTTATTGGGATTTGTTTATTATGCTAATTAGATTTCCCAAGGAGGTGTGGACATCAACTCTAGGGTTTAAAACCTCTATGGGATCGTTGTCCCTCCACCGGGACGGTTGAGTTAACGTGCACTAATGTGATTAGTATGACTTTGTAAGTAACAAGAAAATGTCCCAGGACATAGACATGTCTTATATGGGCAGAAAGCTTAAATTCTTGTTAATCTAACTGCACTGTCCAATTTACAGTAGCTATTACAGTGAAAAAATACCATGCTATTGTTTGAGGAGTGCACAACAACAAAACTTTTATCACGGAGACTGGTTTGATACATTCACCTCTAAAGGTAAATAATGTACTTACATTCAGTAATCTTGCTCTGATTTGTCATCCTGGGGGTCCCAGAGATAAAATGTAGCATGGATTGTAGATTCCCTACAAATGTCCCTACATTTATATTCAAATGTAGGGACTTCAAGTTTGAACCCCTTCTGTTTCTGTTTTATTATGGCCTTTCTATTGCATTTCAAAGATAATGGAGAAAAGAAAACGTGTTTTTTTGTTTGTATTATCTTTTACCAGATCTAATGTGTTATATTATCCTACATTAATTTCACATTTCCATAAACTTCAAAGTGTTTTCTTTCAAATGGTATCAAGAATGTGCATATCCTTGCTTTAGGTCCTGAGCTACATGCAGTTAGATTTAAAACTGTTCGCTGCTCTGGCACCCCAATGGTGGAACAAACTCCCTCACGACGCCAGGTCAGCGGAGTCAATCACCACCTTCCGGAGACACCTGAAACCCCACCTCTTTAAGGAATACCTAGGATAGGATAAAGTAATCCTTCTGACCGCCCCCCCCCTCTTAAAAGAGTTAGATGCACTATTGTAAAGTGGTTGTTCCACTGGATATCATAAGGTGAATGCACCAATTTGTAAGTCGCTCTGGATAAGAGCGTCTGCTAAATGACTTAAATGTAATGTAAATGTATTTAGTATGTCATTTTAGGCAAAAATTGGAAAAAAGGGTCCGATCCTTAAGAGGTTTTAAGGGACTTGGGACCGGCTATTTATGTATTGGTGGTGGTGGGGGGGGGGGGTTCTGGAGTACTTTTCAATCAGAATTTTTTTTGTATTACTTAATATTTTACTTTATGAAACATAAACAGAGAACATAGGTGATAACTATATAGAAACAAATGATAAGCATATTCATAACATGTGATTGTATTCACTCATGCTGGACTAGATACACCACTGTTGACATGTATTTCATGCACAGGCTCTGTGTGTCCATTTAGCCTAATTGTCAGGGATTATTGCTGATATTTAGATTTTATACTTGCTTTGTGTTTATAAACGTTTGTACCGATTCTTGTGTCATGAAGTTAAGTATTTAAAAGAAGAATTTAATAATCCTTAACCAGGTACTTTCAGCATTTTGGGCAGTTTATTTGAAAAACACATACAAAAAGATCATATACAAGACAATAAATAAAAAAAGGAGACAGAACAGTTTGGGTTAAGCTATGCAACTTTTTGCATCATCATTAGTAATAAATACAGTACAAAATCCACCAAAAGTAAATCTAAAGATTTTCCACAATATTCACTGATCCATGTTATTCTTCATTATCATTTAGCTATTGCTTTTCATATTATTGATACATACTTTGTCTATAAAATACTCCAGCTCATAAAACATTGCGCGTTTACAGCAAAACAGCAGTGTGTTGTACAAAGATGACCACTTCCCTTTAATCACTGGCAGGTTAGTTTAAACAACAGTTTGTCAGCAGCAAAGAAACATCTGTCATATTCAAGAAGGTACAGCCTTATATTAAACACGTCTACAGCTACGCCCATGTACACATATGAAAACCTGAGAAGGACATGCATTAGAAAGCTTGTGCTTTAGGATTCTACTGTTCATTCCCCTTCACCAGCTTGAGTTCAAATACTATGGCTACTGTCCAGTAACGCAGTATACCGTCTGTGGAGGACAGAGGGCAAGTCAGGAGTTTTTCCTGACCAGGTGACCTGACCAGGAAAAACTCTTGGCCCTAGACATGGGGTAAGGTCAGTGACAGCAGGAAAAATTAAAATAAGACCAGTCAGCTTCATTCCAATCGGATATATGTAGGATTAATAAATTGTTATTATTAAGAAAATGCACACAGAAAACAGGTGGTTAGCTTATTATACCCAGGTGTAAAACCACACTAGAGTATTACACCAGAAATAAATAAGATGCAATAGCACAAGTTTATCATGTTCGCCACCTCTCGAACCTAACTACACAAACACAGCATTTGCCAGCAATACAAAGTACCTAATAATGGAGTTATTCATTCATATGGGAGGAGTTAATATAGCTGGGCCAGAGAAATGTATGGTCTGAATGGAGACACCCAACATTCAGATATGGTGAAATATACAAACGAGGTAAATCAAAACGAATGATAACAAACTGAGAAACTGGTAATGATCAGGGATAAATATGAAGAAAAAAAACAGTATCATATTTCCTCTATGCCAGGAAGGGGTATAGCCATGCTAGGAGGTTTACATGCGAAAACATTTGCACCTAGTCACAGTCTGTCCACTCGATCAAAGCAGGGGGGGGGGGGATCTTCGATATGACATTGAATGGAATGTAAATCAAGATCAACAGCACCACGTTGGCTAGAGACAGCTCACATTACACCCTTCCAAATTACATGTTCTCCTTATGAAAAACACAACTTGCATGCAAAGCATCCCCACCAACCAATGCATAATGAGGTATTATTATTTATTTTTTTACATTGTGTTATTTCTAAATAAATTGATTGATTCAATTGCAAAATCGAGAGAGAAAATACATGAAATATGCCACCACAATAGCTACGGTTAGTAATAAATTATGATTGTTAAATACTTAAGGCATTTCAACTCACAGCATCCTATGTGAAGTAGCAACCCTCCTTGTTTGTCTGTCTAGTTTTTTTGGATGGAGGGTTTGGACAAAGGTAAATAAAAAACGCAACACAGTCAAGTCAACCTCCAAAAGTACACAAGGAAGCATGAAGATACGTGTAACCGAACACAGACGCATAAGCTAGAACAAGGAGACCCCACACCACCAAATCTACTTCAGGCAACCCCATATTTTAGTGCATTTACAAAACACAAGCTACATTAATAAATATGTTGTTTTTTTTGCAGCATTGGAGCCATGTCTTCAAAATTGTAAAAAAATGGACAAGGACTTGGCTTTACTTGGTCCAATGTCCAAATTGGCATGAGCGCTCAAAACAAATTGATAGTAAGAAAACCAAAATGAAGAAAACAATTTAAACAAATCAAAAAAATGTAAATAGTAAGAATAATTGTTTGGTATTTTCAAACGAATGGCTTTTTCTCCCTTTAACCCTCGTTCAAGTGAACTACACCAACATGATTCATGCACGATATAGAGAAAACAGCTTCCATCACTGATCCGTTTACAGTGGTTCTAGCAATACCATACACAACTACCATCATGGGGGACCATCTTACACATTCTAGGACACAGAACAAAGGCCAACTAGTTGGATATATCCCAGGAACACCAGCTGTATTCCTGTATCGAACAACGGGAGCAACTGAGATTGAAATTAAGGGAACCGAAACAGAGGTTGTTTGCTATGCACTGTATAACTCACATGTGCTTGTTCTGTAGGCAATAAGGTACTGGTATATGTTAGAAAAGGATTACATTGTATTCCGTCTAAAGACAAGACACAGACACTGCATCCCCAGCCTTTAAGATCGTGCTATGGACGAGGCTGTGAGTAGAAATTGCCCATAAGCGCAGTTCTTGAAATCAGCTTACCCCTGCCCCCAATCCTAATCTTAATCATTAGGAGAGGAGACGCAGCAGTGACCAAAGATCAGCGTCTAGGGGAAACTTCATCCTGCTCCGTGGATGAGTAAGAGAGTCATACTGTTTATGGTTCACATGCAGAGAGACTGCAGACTTTCTACTGCTCCACAATCACAAGACAGCCCAAGCCTGCCATAGAGCATGCATATCTGGGACCTCTGTTCTACACTATAGAGGCCCCACTACAGCACAATACAGACCACCGAAGCCATGCCTGGTTAGCATCTCTAGCATCCACTGTGATGGCGGAGATCTACTGTACTGGAAACCCACAGAATGTTTGGCCTTTGTACATAGCTAGCACTTCCTCATTGCCTGTACGCCTATTCCCCTTTGTTAAATAGGAGTATTTTCCCCCACCTTATTTCTCAAAGTGGGATTTTTGCTTGCTACACAACACGGTCACTCTGTTGTAAATACTGGCGATCAATTACAAGACTACTACACTCCATTACACCATAAGCATTAGGCCACAGAAGCTCATTTCAAGAAACATCCCCTTACTGATTTCATATCTTGTCATGTTTTGCACAGATGTGCTGTAGTTAGAGCTCAGCGTTTGGGTTTCATCACACGGAGGAAGACCAATACACATCAGCGGTCGAACATAGGCCTATATATAAACCCTCAGCAACACAATACACACACATGCTAGGGGGTTTGATAGAGAATCATCTTTGAGTAGGTGTATGGAGAAGCGAATGCTACTGTGCACAACCCGATGGAGACTCATCAAGCCCCAGCACCTGTCTATATATTCTGCCACCCTTCTGCCTCTCTCCATCCATCGGCCTGTTTTATTTCTCTATTGTTTGATCAGTGTGGTTTCTTAATCCCTCCCTCCCCCGCTCCCTCGTCCCCTTCCATTCATTGTCTTCTTCGACTGGCTCAGAAGGCAGGCTCATAAGTGATGCGGGTGGGAAGGGGGACGTTTGGCAGCGCTCCTCCTAGGGATGCTATGGGTTATTACAGGAAGGGGCAGGGAGAGGAGGCATCAGCTGTCTGGTGTCAACTGGGTCTCAATGTCCACCCGGCATATGGGGCATTTCCTACTGGTGGCCAGCCATTGGTCTACACACGCCTGGTGGAAGAGGTGCATGCAGGGTAATCTCCTGTTGGTGGAGGAAGATGTCGAAGAGTGTTAATACGAATGACCATAGATACACAGAGATCTGCAAACTGTACTATGTGTTGGCACCAAACCTTCCATGACACCAAACGTTCATTAGCATTTTGACTAGACCCACCTGACATCCTCTCTATCCTCCAGCATTGATAGACAGATAGTACACTTCTCATCTGTATCCAGTTCCTCGTCCTCCAGCCCTAGCTTCAGGTCCTGGGGTATTCTCTGGAAAATAGAATATACAACAACAGCGACAATTACCATTAGCAATGTATCTCTCATTTTCATTCGCAAAGTATTGATAGTTCACATGAAAATAGTTATGGTTGAAGTCCTCATAATGTAGTTCTGATATATGACTAACGGCTGTCCTGAAAAACCCTGTTTAGAACCATCGTCCTAACACGGCATACAGTACGCTGCAGAAGACACAATTTAAAAAGTGTCTTTCGGGTTCCTGTCTCATTGGATCATTAAAATGTAATGCTTATGATTCTTTCACATACTGTACAGTAGATTCAAATCAGACTTGCACAGCTTTATAATAATTGGTCCTTTCACCTACAAGATGAGTCATCCTTGGTCTTAAATCGGGTACACTCCGGACCAGATAGTCTGAATAAGTCTGTTTGGAGTGGAAGCAGACAGTATTCTTCGCAGAGATAATGTGGCTAACAATGACCTAAAATGAGATGGTAATGTTCGTCTGTGTCATTCTACTCTATGGTACTCTATTATATTTACTACCGCAGTACATCCGTTACCAACACAACTTATGAGGGCATAGTCTTACCTTCCTATATTTGTGAGGGAAGGTGAACCTTTCAATAGTGGTCTGGATGGCCCCTCGGTTCACACTGCCCAACCTGTCCTCCAGCTGCAGTAGCTCCTACAGGCAACATATGGGGAAAGACCATTAACTATCTTCTTTCAGTACGATAAAAAGAACAAAACAAAATAAAACTATGTTTTTTTGGATTCGGAAGCATCTGGAGCACAGAACTAGCGGAAATTAGAAGATCAGTCCCACATGAGGCTGTCCACAGCATTGGTCACACAGAGGCAGGGACGGATGTGTGAGAGGTGAGAGTGTATGTGTGACGGGGTGATAGTGTGACGGGGTTGATGGGACTTGGCCGTGTGACTGGGATGACTGTACCTCGTAGCTCTCTCTCACAGCGGATGCATGGCGGGAGGGGTTGAGGCCCTGCAGGGCCAGCAGGTGTAACTGAGGATACGGGTAGTTTCTGATCTCATGGACAACCTAGAGAGAACATACAGAGAGACAGTAAGGGAGTAATCTGGATACATTCTCCTCAACTCATCTCTGAGAAAACATCTTTGCATTTCATACTGCTTCCTGCCTGCCATCCCTGAATCCTGTCTATCCAATGATCTATGGTGTGAATACCAAATCAAACACTCCAGGTGGTTTAGCCAATATGGACACCAGCAGCGCAGATCATGAAACGTCACTTTAAAAATGGGGCTGTCCATTCTGATCATTTAAATTCCATGACAAAAATTGTTGCGATGTTCTCACCACTTGGGTGGAGGTGCTGTTCCTGGGGAAGTGATGCATCCGGGGAGAGGTCAGGTAGTGTTGAAAGTGCTGGGGAAGTGGGCGGACGTGGTATTGGTGGGGGGGCAGCCCCGCGTCCACACTCAGGTCCCTGACCAACCACACAGGACAGGAGGAAAGAAGAGAGAAGAACCAATTAAACACTGGGCCCATTTCACAGACCGATCAACAATTCAACATTGATTGTCATTGGATTACATCATGCCTGTGGGAGGGGACTCAAATTTGAAATGAAGATTATCCATTGTTCAGGAGTAATGTATTAGACTTAACTATGAAGCCACACTATTGTATGAGCACAAGCTAGTGTGTTATTTACCAGTCTGTGCCTTCGGCCAGGTAGCGAGGCTGCTGGCCAACAGGCTGTGGGGGGACATGGAGGGCAGGAACAAACTCGTACCCCAGCCGCAGTCTGTGGGGCTGGTGGGGCATTCTCTCTGGGGTGCGTCTGCTGACACAGGACAACCAAAAGTTTCTGTACACGTTAAATTCCTTGCAATCTGTTGTGTGGTTCCACAGACGCCATGGAAATCTGGACTCAACTTAAAAGCACTTTTGAAGTATGAAAACACATGCCAAACTTTGGGGTTAACTACTCCTTTACCAGGGGCACATTATTAAACTGTACAGATTTTGGGGGTTGCATCAAAATATAGCTGTTCGTACAGAACATGACATTTCTAAAGCTTATGGAGGTTCCCTAGTTAATACAGTAGTGGCGTGCATAGCCAGAAACCAAGTCCCCATACCTTGAAGGTGGCATGATGCGGCGGTTCTGGGCTTCTAGGATCTGCTGTTGGAGGAGGTATTGCTGGTGTAAGGCCTGAGGTAGGAAAGTGGGGACCAAGAGGTCCTGGAACTGGGGTGTGGGGGGTAAGGGGTTGAGGGGCGAGTGGAGCTGGGGAGGATGCTGGTGGCCAGAGGGAGCCAGGTGGGGGTTTATGCCCGACTGGGGCTGACCTGGGTGGGGCATGGGGAAGTCAATGGGCAGCGGGGCATGGGGGCCTAGCTGGAAGTGCCGGCAAGAGGTAGCATGGCTATGCTGCTGCCGGTTAAAGAGGGATCCTGTGGAAACATCAAGAGGGAGTTAGACACCTGAGAGAGAAACGGTAGGTTAGAATAAATTGTGTATGAGATGTGGAGTGTTTGTTTGTGTGATGTAATTGTGTTTCTGTAGGATGATCTTTACAAAAGCCCCAAATCTTACCTATGGTGAAGCAACACATTCAATCTGCATGGAAAATGTTAATTTTTCCAAACATGAATGGTCTTTTATGGCATCATGTCACATTTGACCCTCTGTTTGGAACCTCACCTCTGGACATCTGACTCTTCGGCAATGGGCGTAGCCAGGACTGTGCATTTAAATTGTGTATTCAAGTTGTTTCCAAATTAGGCTGTGTAATATATGAGAACGACCTTGAATCCATTTGATAGAAGTGCACAACTGCTGTCAGAAGTGTTTCTAGATCTACTGTGTGACATTCTGCTGATCAACCACTAATCCACAGGACAAAAAAAACAGAACATCTATCCCTAAGAGTTTTTTATTGTAATATAACTGTTTCTCCATTATAAATCACTGAGGATTTTACCAATGTGATGACTGCTGTGAGTGAGTCCTTTTTCTGAGAACGTTCTCACCTGTTGAACTGTGGGTAAAACAAGGCTATATTATATAGTACAACACTGTGAATGTTTATGTTGGGCTCCCGAGTGGCACAGCGGTCTAAGGCACTTCATCTCAGTGCTAGAGGCGTCACTACAGACCCTGGTTTGATTCCAGGCTGTATCACAACCTGCTGTGATTGGGAGTCCCGTAGGGCGGCGCACAATTGGCCCGGTGTCGTTAGGGTTTGGCCGGGGCATGCCGTCATTGTAAATAAGAATATGTTCTTAACTGACTTGCCCAGTTAAATAAAGGCTAAACGAAAATAAGTGTATCACTACCCATATGTCTCTATCAGCAAAATGTTAAGGCTTTATAGGCCTAGGCTACATAAAGCCTACAACGTATTTGTCTATCTCCCACCAGAAATCAGTATCGATTTACATACTGCCTATGGCTCTTTCTATCACTCAGACACAGAGTGCTACCCGAAGCTTTCCCATATGTAGATTCCTTGGTTCAGGGGAAATAGCTTGAATGCATTGCATGCCATCTCAGTACTTTTCCCCCTCTTCTTAACCACAGCTATTTGGCAGCTGAAGAGAACAGGCTGCTGTTGAGGCTCGAGAGGGAGAACCAGATGCTACCAATGTACTACAGTGCACTGTCTTGGTTTTAATACTGTGTGTGTGTGTGTATGTATATATATATATATGGATAGACAGGGCTGACAATTCTAATGGAAATAACATTGATTGTGAGAAGGAATGGCTTTCAATTTACGTGAAGTAGGCCTAGGCTACATTGTGACATTGATGCCAATATGACAAAATATATTTGAAAGGGGAGAACACACAATTCATAGGACAATACTTCATGGTCTGTGATATGTTCTCCATGGCGGAAAAATTTAGTTTGGACTCGAGCAGCAAGAGAAGTCATGGAAAAAGACCATCAAATTAAATCTATCCACTGAGATATATGCAGCCTAGCACCAACATTTTGGGGCGAACCTACATCGAGTCCTTTGTGTCACCTTCAGTTGCTAGGCTCTTTTTTAATATGAACATACTAAAGTGTTTGTGGAAGAGTGGATAACACATTCAGATGAAAACAGGTGAAACCCCTACAGTTGAGAAATAGGCAAGTGTCTACATTGCATTTGGATCATTAAGTTGGAGTAGATTTGAAGGTGCAGTGCTACGAAATGCCTAGGAAAATAGTCATGAGTCTAATCTTGACAACTTTCAGAAACATCCGATTGTGGTGGTGGGTTTTTAAAATATCACATTCAGCTCATTACCAGTCACTAATGAATGAGAATGAGTTAGGCCTGCTAAATTAGCATTTGATCCAAGGATCAGAGGCGCGCTGCACTTTCAATTGTCTCAGTAGTAGAATCGCCATTAATGACAGGGATAGACTCATTCAGGCCTTGTGATGAGAAATGCAAGGAAATCGTCTATCTTTGTCACAGCGGGAGAGGTGGGTGGGGTGGAGGTGGGCAGGTAGGGACGAGAGGAGGGATAAAGACAACAAATGGAAATCAGCAAGAAGCACACTGAAGGTTAGGAAAAATACTATATTCTTTATTGGAAAATATTAGTATATGTGGAATTTGTGTTTTGGTTGTTGTAATAATAATAATATAAATACCATGCAACAAAAATAAACAACATAGACTGAAGGCAAGGCTCACCATGCTCCATGAAAGGGTTAAAAAGAACAAAAGCAGCATCCAATGAGCAGATGTGGTTGGCTACAGCACAGTACAGCAGGGTACATCTTTACCACAGAAAAATTACATTGGAATTTACTATTCAATGTAAAAAAAAAAAAAAAAACTAAATCATATGAATCATAACATGACCATGCATTGAAAGTACTATTACCAGAACAAAGGGTAAAGAGCGACCACAACCAAACAATAAAAGACGTTATTACTCAACTAGAGGATTTACTGTAGCAGTGCAGGAGATAGGCATCCCTGTGAAATGGATAGCATTTTGCACCTTTGTTAGTGGATCATTAGGAAGTGATTAACCACCAGTGAGTATCTACTACTCATAGAATTCGTTTTTTGCTCCTTCTCAAGAAGAACAAAGTGTTACACAATTCGAGACGGTTATGACAGGTTGTTGGGAAGAGGTACAGTGTACCAGTATTTAATCAATTTTGATGTGTTGTCCATTTTTTATCACTCAGATGACCACTCTAGGGATAATCCTAATTGTGTGTGTGTCATAATATAAAAAAGTATAGGATTTACATGTCATGTAAGAATGCCAATAGGAGCATTTGCTACCATTACTTTACCAAATTTACCAAATTCTGGTCTTCAGTAAAGCAGTGCAGAAATCGAAACAATTGCAAAATGTATCCACTTTACAGGAATTTACAGCATGTTGTATATCAAGACTGGATGGGCGGTACACAATTACATTTATTTGATTCTCTAAAAGAGCTACAAATGGGTTAACAATACAACTACTTTACAGAAAAAGACAACAGGTGTTAGCAATTTTGTTTTTTTTCACAACAATGAATTGTGGGTGAATGGTACATTCTTGGGGGCGTTTAAACAAAATAATAGCAATGTCTTCTGATGGAAATAGGAAATGAAGAAGGGATTCACAATACAGCTAAATACAGAGAACAGGCCACGCCACACCACACAGCAGCAGATGATCATTAGCTACAGAATGGGGGGGACGACAAAGATCTGATAAATGCAGAATGTAGAGCCAGCCTCGATACTATGAAACAGGAAATAAGAACAGAAATAAAAGCACAATGTGAAATCATTGATGCCAGTGTATGAATTTAGTTTATACGCTACACTGTAGCCTAAATGGTTTATGAAACGGTATGTTTTGGTATTGAATCAACGGGAAATGACTTGTGCAAAATCACCTGGTGGATAGCTTGTTTTAAATATTGGAAAAACATCCTACCTAGCTACGACGTGTTTAAAGAGCTTCCTTAAATTTGAAATGTCAATTTTGCCTGTTTGTAAACTACTATAGTTGTGATATACAATTGTATAGATTACCGTAGCTAATTGAATTTGTCGCAAAACCCTCTCGGCAAGCAGTAAAGATGATCTCCAAATGACATCATCCTGGGATTAAATAGGTTATCCAGTAACCTAACCTGCAGAGAACGCGCTAGCTAACCTTCAAACATGTTTCACGCATTACTCTCTGTGGTCTGACATTACACCACTGCCATTAATGTTAATTGGTAAAGTATTTATTAAAATGGAACTGACTAGCTAGCTACAATATATAATGTCCAAAAATAGCGAAACGTTTAGCTAGCATTAGCTAAATAGCATTGGTCAACGCGCTAACTAGCTACAGTAGTTAGCTGTCAACAGCTAGCGTTATCTACATCTCGATTTGAGAAGAAAAAAAATAAAATATATATATATATATAGGCAAATAGGACCAGACCCATACTACCAAGATGTGTAGTATGGTCTTGCAATTGTTAATCAAATGTAACGCTGGTCAACAACACGTTGGAATGGATTCTAAAGAGATTTGCGAGCAGCTCCAGTGGTATTAAGATGAACATAGCACATGACATGTAAGTGTTAAAGATTAATAAATATAAATACCTCTATTTCTTACTGAGCCAAATACAGGAAGAACCAGATATCCGACATGCACTAAAACCATCCTTGGATCCTTTTCTTGCCGCTGGGTTTTTGAGAGACAAATATCCCATGCGGATGATCCGTTTCAATCTTTCTACATTCAAGCGGATCTAGCAAGCACTGTGCTGGCAGGCAGCTGCTTCGGTGACAAAGCGTCGATGGCTCGGTGTTTTCTGAAAGAACATTTAGGAA
Source organism: Salvelinus alpinus (assembly GCF_045679555.1). Classification (NCBI taxonomy): domain Eukaryota; kingdom Metazoa; phylum Chordata; class Actinopteri; order Salmoniformes; family Salmonidae; genus Salvelinus; species Salvelinus alpinus. The sequence goes on from NC_092090.1 coordinate 62,971,174, forward strand.
ATGTAAAGTACCACAAATAGCCACTAGGTTGCGCCATAACCCCTGTAGAATGTTTTTTCAGACAGAGTTATTCATAGATAAGTGAACTCCGCTGCAGTAGATGGCAGTAATGCTTTGAAATTACAGCCTGTCATCACGGATGACATAAAAAGAAGAAGAAGGGGTTCGTTTTCGGCCATTCGCACACCCTCCAAGTACAGCTAGCTGGTCTTTGCAGGTGGTGGAGGAAAAGTCACATTCGAAATGTTATCTGTGCGAGTTGCAGCGGCTCTGGCCAGGAGCCTGCCCAGACGGGCTGGATTTGTGAGTATTGCATTGATTTGGATATTGAATAGAAGACATTAAGTATTGCACAATTTAAAATGTCAATGTGAATGCAGTGGGTATGTGAAGGGTACATACAGGCCGCCACCTTCACGCGCTCCTCCCAGAACGACATGTCCAAGAAAGGACACGCATGCCACTCGACGTACCTTCTTAATATTTATTTGATAACGTTAATTCGCTAGGTTTACTGTTTTTATAACTCGTTCATTTCACATTTCGTTTGGATTTGCACGTTCAATGCGCTTATGCGCACTTGAACTAACGTCACGGCCCCATGTAAAATGGCTGTGCTAGCAAGCTGACTAGTTTAGCATGCTATCAGCTAGTTAGCTAATTTCTGAAGGTCAGGATCGCTTGACATGCAGAATGCTCCCTTCGCGCGCACACACTACAAGCTTCTGTAAGTATATATTTAGCTGTAGTGTCTAGCCTATGTTTTGAAAATGTCGATTTTCATTTTTTTTTTATTGGTTACTTAGTTGGATTTATATTTTTCATAGGCTAGCTGTCAAAGGAGGACTACTTGCGCGCTAGCTAATAGCTAACGTCACTTGGGCTGACGCCTAGCGCTTATGCCATGTTTTGATTGTAACGTATTCCAGTTTATTGTGCAATTTCTTTGCCGTTCAATTACACTTGTTTTTAACAATAACCGATCATGCTTTCATTAATTGTAGGTCTCCAAGAATGTTGCCGCCGCCTGCGTAGGAGTGAATCACCTCCACACACACAGACCATGTCTTGCTGCGAAGACCGGTAAGTATAGAGAGAATGGGGACTCAAGGAATGACCTTCTGTTCTTGGATCAGAAATCCTGTTTTACCTCAAGTTCCACTTGTTATGAGCAGGGCACATTAGGTTTAGATGACATTTGAAAACAATAACATAATTTTGCTATCTTAATTTGCCCATGTATAAACTGAGATTAGCTATGGTGATATTATATGAACAAAAATGAGAATCGTTCTTATTTGTCACATGCGTCGAGTACAGCAGGTGTAGACCTTACCATGAAATTATTACTTACAAGCCCTTAACCAAAAATGCAATTTGAAGAAAAGTATTTACAAAATAAAGTAAAGCATAAAAGAACAACAATAATGAGGCTATATATGTGCGGGGCTACAGGTTAGTCTGTAATATCTACATGTAGGTGGAGTTAGTGACTATGCATAGATGATAAACCAGCGAGTAGTGCGCACTACCCTCTGTTGCACCTTGCGGTCGGTGGCTGAGCAGTTGCCATACCGGGCGGTGATGCAACCGGTCAGGATAATCTTGACGGTGCAGCTGTGACTTTTTGAGAATCTGAGGACCCATGCACAATCTTTTCAGTCTCCTGAGAGGGAATAGGTGTTGTCGTGCCCTCTTTACGACTGTTTTGGTGTGCTTGGACCATGAGTTTGTTGATGTGGACACCAAGTAACTTGATGCTCTCAACCTGCTCCACTACAGCCCCATCGATGAGAATGGGGGTGTGCTTGGCCCTCATTTACCTGTAGTCCATGATTTCAAATCAAGTTTATTTTATATAGCCCTTCGTACATCAGCTAATATCTCGAAGTGCTGTACAGAAACCCAGCCTAAAACCCCAAACAGCAAGCAATGCAGGTGTCTTTATCACATTGAGGGAGAGGTTGTTGTCCTGGCACCACACTTCCAGGTCTCTGACCTCCCTATAGGCTGTCTCATCGTTGTTGATGATCAGACCTACCACTGTTGTGTCGTCAGAAAACTTAATGATGGTGTTGGAGTAGTGCTTGGCCACGCAGTAATGGGTGAACAGAGTACAGGAGGGGACTAAGCATGCACCCCTGAGGGGCCTCTGTGTTGAGGATCAGCGTGGCAGATGTGGTGTTGCGTATCCTTACCACCTGGGGGTGGCCCGTCAAAGTCCAGGATCCTGTTGCAGAGGGAGGTGTTTAGTCCCAGGGTCCTTAGCTTAGTGATGTGCTATGGTGTTGACTAAAGCTCAGCGTTCGATGTGGGAAAGGGCAGTGTTGAGTACAATAGAGACTGCGTCATCTGTGGATCTGTTTGGGCGGTATGCAAATTGGAGTGGGTCTAGGGCTGTTTAAAGGTCTTTCTCACATAGGCTACGGCGAATGTGATCACTCAGCGTCCGGAACAGCTGCTGCTCCCATGCATGCTTCAGTGTTGCTTGCCTCAAAGCGCGCATAGAAATCATTTAGCTTGTCTGGTAGGCTTGTGTCACTGGGCAGCTCGACCAGTTTTAATGTAAACTTGTGTTTTATGTGTTTTTTAATTTTAGGCACTGCCGAGGTGTCCTCCATCTTGGAGGAGAAGATCCTGGGTGCTGACACCAGTGCTGATCTGGAAGAGACTGGTCGTGTGCTGTCCATTGGTGACGGTATCGCCAGAGTGTATGGTCTCAGGAATGTTCAGGCTGAGGAGATGGTGGAGTTCTCCTCTGGTCTCAAGGTGCAGATCTAGGAGGAATTTAGTTTATGAATCTTAACTGAACCATTTTAAAACTTAACAGATTAAGCTTTTCTATCTACTGTCGTCAATCAGTATATTTTAACAAAACATCTTCTGTCCTCTTTTCTAGGGTATGTCTCTGAACTTGGAGCCTGACAATGTTGGTGTTGTGGTGTTCGGTAATGACAAGCTGATCAAAGAGGGTGACATTGTGAAGAGGACTGGCGCCATCGTGGACGTGCCAGTGGGTGAGGAGCTGCTGGGTCGTGTGGTGGACGCTCTGGGCAATGCCATCGACGGAAAGGTGAGGGCAGATTTATGTAGTTAACTTATGGCTGCTAACGGGATCGATATGACAACAGCCAGTGAAAGTGCAGGGCGCCAAATTCAAACAACAGAAATCTCATAATTAAAATTCCTCAAACATACATGTGTCTTATACCATTTTAAAGGTAATCTTGTTGTTAATCCCACCAAAGTGTCCAACTTCAAATAGGATTTTCAGCAAAAGCACCACAAACGATTGTTAGGTCATCGCCAAATCACAGACTAACAGTCATTTTTCCAGCCAAAGACAGGAGTCACAAAAAGCAGAAATAGAGATAAAATGAATCACTAACCTTTGATGATCTTCATCAGATGACACTCATAGGACTTCATGTTACACAATACATATATGTTTTGTTCGATAAAGTTAATATTCATATACAAAAACCTCAGTTTACATTGGCGCCATGTTCAGAAATGCCTCCAAAATATCCAGAGAAATTGCAGAGAGCCACGTCAAATAACATAAATACTCATCATAAACTTTGATGAAAGATACATGTTTTACATAGAATTAAAGACACACTTGTTCTTAATGCAACCGCTGTCAGATTTCAAAAAGCATTACTGCAAAACACAATATTCAATCATCTGAAAACAGCGTTCAGCCACAAAAGCAAGCCATACAGTTACTCGCCAAATTGTGCAGTCAACAAAACTCATAAAAAGCATTATAAATCTTCACTTTGCTGATCTTCGTCGGAATGGACTCCCAGGACTCCCACTTCAACAAGAAATGTTCGTTTTGTTCGGTAATGTCCATTTATGTCCAAATAGCTACTTTTGTTAGCGCGTTTGGTAAACAAATCCAAAGTCACGAAGCGCGTTCACTAAAAGCTGACAATGTCCAAAAGTTCCGTAACAGTCAGTAGAAACATGTCAAACGATGTATTGAATCAATCTTTAGAATATTTTTAACATAAATCTTGAATAACGTTCCAACCGGAGAATTACATTGACTTCAGATGAGCGAGGGAACAGAGCTCCCTCATGTGAACGCGCATGGTCAGGTCATGGCAGACCTGACTAATTCCCCTCTCATTCGGCCCCCCTTCACAGACTGACATCTAGTGGAAGCCGTAGGAAGTGCAAACTCATCCATATCTCGCTGTGATTTCAATAGGATCTTGGTTGAAAATCGACCAGCCTCAGAATTTCCACTTCCTGTTTGGATTTTCTCTGGTTTTTGCCTGCCATATGAGTTCTGTTATACTCAGACATCATTCAAACAGTTTTAGAAACTCCAGAGTGTTTTCTAACCAATATGAATAATAATATGCATATATTAGCAACTGGGACTGCGGAGCAGGCAGTTTACTATGGGCACCTCTGTGCACCTTTCATCCAAGCTACTCAATACTGCCCCTGCAGCCATAAGAAGTTAATTGTTATTCATCAAATACTGTTGGTCGTGTACACACATTGCAGATGTTATGCAGGTGCCACGAAATGCTTACGTTTCTAGCTCCAACAGTGCAGTAATACCTAACAATACACACAAATCGCTAAAATTAAGAGATCAGAAAGAACAATGTCAGTCTGGAATAGATGATTTAGTGCCTTCAGAAAGTATTCACAATATTTCCACATTTTGTTACAGCCTGAATTTTTTTAAATGTACTGTTTTTTTAATGGTCACTTGCCTACAGACAATGCCCCATAATGTCAAATGTTTTACAAATCAATTAAAAATGAAAAGCTGTAATGTCTTGAGTAAATCAGTATTCAACCCCGTTATGGCAAGCCTAAATAAGTTCAGCAGTAAAAAAAATCTTTAGTTGCATTGACTCACGCTGTTTGCAATAGTGTTTAACATTATTTTTTACTCTCTCTGTACCCAACACATACAAATATCTGTACATTCACTCAGTCAAGCAGTGAATTTCAAATACTGGTTCAACCACAGACCAGGGAGGTTTTCCAATGCCTCGCAAAGGACACCTCTTGGTCGATTTGGTAAAAATGTAAAAAATAAGTGGACAATGAATATGCCTTTGAGCAGGTTGAATGTTTTAATTACTTTGGATGGTGTATTAATACACCTAGTCACAACAAATATACAGCTGTCCTTCCAAACTCAGTTGCCAGAGAGGAAGGAAACCACTCTGGGATTTCACAATGAGGCCAATAGTGAGTTTAAAGCATTTACAGTTTAATAGCTGTGATAGAACTGTGGACGGATCAACGTTGTAGTTACTCCAATACTAACCTCAATGACAGTGAGGAAAATCTGTACAGAATAAATATTCCGAAACATGCTTCCTTTATGCAATAAGGCACTAATTAAAATGGACAAATGTGGCAAATAAATTAACTTTATATATATTTTTTTAATTCTCCCCAATTTTGTGATATTTAATTGGTAGTTAGTTTTGTCCCATCACTGCAACTCTCGTGCGTACTCGGGAGGGGCAACGGTTGAGAACCATGCGCCCTCTGAAACATGACCCCGCCAAGCCGCACTGCTCATTTACCACGGAAGCCAGCCCCACCAATGTGTGAGGAAACACCGTACAGCTGGCGACCAAAGCCAGCGTTCATGCGCCCGGACGCCACAAGGAGTCACTAGAGCTTGATGGGACAAGGACATCCCAGCTGGCCTAACTCGGACGATGCTGGGCCAATTGTGCGCTGCCTTATGTCTCCTGGTCGCAGCCGACTGCTACATATCCCGGGATCGAACCCAGATCTTTAGTGCCGGCTCTAACACTGACCAGTGCCTTAGACTGCTGCACCACTTGGGAGGCCCTAACTAAATTAACTTTGTCCTGAAAACAAAGTGTTATGTTTGGGGTAAATCCAACACAGCACTGAGTACCACTCTTCATATTTTCAAGCATGGTGGTGGCTGCATCATGTTATGGGTATGCTTGTCATGGGAGTTTAATATATATATATATATATATATATATATATATATATACACACACAAAAACAACACTGAATAGCGATAAGCACAGGCAAAATCATCCTAGAGGAAAACCTTGTTCAGTCTGCTTTCCACCAGACACTGGGAGACAAATTTACCTTTCAGCAGGACAATAACCTAAAACACAAGGACAAATGTACATGAGTTGTTTACCAAAATGATGTTGAATATTCCTGAGTGGCCTAGTTAGTTTTGACTTAAATCGACTTGAAAATGTATGGCAAGACTTGAAAATAGTTGTCTAGCAATGATCAACAACCGACTTGACAGAGCTTGAAGAATTTAAAAGAAATGTGCAAGCATTGTACCAAGTTTAGACTTAACCAGAGACTGACAGCTGTAATTGCTTCCAAAGATTCTAACTTTAGCTGTGTTTGAATACCCATATCGCTTGTCTACCGGAAGTTGTTGCTGTGTTACTACTTGCTTGTTAGCATAACAAATGACTAGCAAGACATCTTACGACTTCACAATGTCCATTGAGAATGCACAACTATACCCCTAAGAATGACATGAATAATCAAGTCCATACACGTTGGGTGGGTAGTTAAATGGTGTATGGTTAAAATACGGGCAAGTTTGATGTAGTAGCCAACTAACGATAGGTAGCTAGCTAACTAATTTAATGATATGCTGTTTGTAAGGGAAGCGTAGCTAACAAATTGTCAGCTAACGTGATGTAGCTTATTTGAAAAGTAATTTATTACATTGCTCTATTTAAAAAAAAAAAAAAATTAAAAGAAGAAAAAGAAAACATTTGTTAAAGCAATATATTTCTATACGCTTTCCTCGGACTTGGGCTGCAAATTTTCATCCATTTTCTTCCAATCTGAACATGTTAAGCCACGCTCATTTTCTGAAGATTTGCATTATGGACCTTAATAGCACAGAAATGGTGTCCACTGCATGTATACTTTGTATTTTGGCGAATGTAGTATGACATCCAGGAACTTTTGGCATACTATGACCAATAAGCATACTACGTACTCAATTAACGTCACACACAGTGCGGCTAGTATGAGTATTCGAACACAGCTAGTGACCATAGCTATTGACTCAGGGGTGTGAATACTTACGTAAATAAGATTTCTGTATTTAATTTTTTTGTAAATTTGTCAACATTTTTAACCTTTTACGGGGGCAGCCCGACAACGGTACACTTATGACAACATCCAGCTCAAAGTGCAGGGCGCGAAATTCAAAATCTATATTTTTTTTTATATATTTAACTTTCACACATTAACAAGTCCAAGACACCAGATGAAAGGTGCACATCTTGTGAATCAAGCCAACATGTCCGATTTTTAAAATGTTTTACAGGGAAGACAAAATATGTAAATCTATTAGCTAACCACGTTAGCAAAAGACACAACTTTTCTAACTCCATCAGTTTCTTACTCCATCAGGTGCTATCACAAATTCGACCAAATAAAGATATAAATAGCCACTAACCAAGAAACAAATTCATCAGATGAGTCTGATAACATATTTATTGTATAGCATATGTTTTGTTCGAAAAATTTGCATATTTCATGTATAAACCATAGTTTAAATTTCAGCTACAATCCGAAATTGCACCGAAAGCAGCCATAATATTTAGACACCAACGTCAAATAGCTAATTACTCATCATAAAACATTTCTGAAAAATACATAGTCTGCAGCAATTGAAAGACAGGCATCTTGTGATTCCAAACAATATTTCCGATTTATTAAATGTTTTACAGCGAAAACAAAATGTATCGCTATATTAGCGTAGCTACAATAGACAGAAATAATTGGGCGCCCACGGCCAGTTCACATGCACGACAGATATATGAAATAACATCATATAATGGGTCTTACTTTTGCTGATCTTTCATCAGAATGTTGAAGAACGTGTCCTCTGTCCAGATGAGTCGTTGTTTCGATTCAGAATGGCAAATTTCCCTCTTCAATTAGCATTGGCACTAGCCGAGTGGCATAAATTTCTCCAACGTAAACACAGTCAGAGGACAGAACACGGCAAAACTCCCGAATAAAGTTTCAATAATCTGATTAAACTATATTGAAAAAACATACATTACGATGATATGGTCACATGTATCAAAAAACAATCGAGCCGGAGACGTTAGCCACCAAGGCAAAACAGAAGTCAATCCCACTTCCTTCAGAGTACCGGAAGTGGACGGTCACGTCAAAGAAATAGGTTTTTTTCCACCACAGACCAAGAGGAGCACAAAAATGTATTCTCTGACATCCTCTTTACACCAATAGGAAGGCGTATAGAGTGTCAGCAGACTCCTAAGTGTTAAGACCATGTATAGGCATCAAGTTGAAAAGAGCATCGATTTCTGACATTTCACTTCCTGGTCAGGAAAAGTGCTGCAGAAGGACTTCTGTTTCACTCAGAGAAATAATTCCAACTCTTTTAGAAACTAGAAAGTGTTTTCTATCCAAAAAGAATAATAATATTCATATTGTACGAGCAAGATTTGAGTAGGAGGCCGTTTGAAATGGGCACGATTTCACTGGCTACTCAACACTTTGCCTTGCAGCCATAAGAAGTTAAACACGTTTTCCCTTTGTGTTTGTGTGTGCATGAGTGATGGTAAAATCTATTTAATCCATTTTGAATTCAGGCAGTAACGCAACAATGTGCAATAGAGGGATATGAATACGTTCTGAAGGCACTGTATGTGTATGGACAGTAAATGAATAGGAAAGGTGTACAGAAGTAGTTGTATAGGATGAGGTAGGAACAGGAAGACCATGTCTGTCGGCGCACTCTTGAAAACATTCATAGTTAAAAACATAACGATTGTTCATTTTAAGAATTCATGGAGATGTATTTTTGTACCCGGACTTCTTGGATGCCACACAACAAAAAGGATCTCCCACCTGATCCTTTCAGATCTAGGGTCCTTGGGTTGCGACTACAGGTTTACTACGGTCTGGGCATATCGGGTCTGATCAGAGTAGAGTTAACCCGTCTTTGTCCCTCAGGGTCCTCTTGGGTCGAGCATCCGTAGGCGTGTGGGTCTGAAGGCCCCTGGCATCATCCCCCGTATCTCTGTGAAGGAGCCCATGCAGACGGGTATCAAGGCCGTGGACAGCCTGGTGCCCATTGGCCGTGGACAGCGTGAGCTGATCATCGGTGACCGGCAGACTGGGTAAACAAATGGCCAGGTGCCATCTATCCCTCAGTCGGGCTATTTGGGGATTACGAATCTGCATGTTCAATGTGTCATAAACAATTGTGAATGTGTTAATGTTCTACTATGCAAGCTTAATTTGCCTTTACCTGGAGAGTAGTAGACAGCACTTCAACCATTTTCTATTGCCTTTCATTCAACTTTAAAGCCATGCAGTTATATTTGTAGTAATTATTTGCTTACTCTGACATTAGAACTGTAATTGAATACAAATTCCCTCTATTCTAACAGCAAAACTGCTATTGCCATTGACACCATTATCAACCAGAAGCGTTTCAACGAAGGCAAAGATGAGAAGAAGAAGCTGTACTGTATCTACGTTGCCATTGGCCAGAAGAGATCCACTGTGGCCCAGCTGGTTAAGAGGCTGACTGACGCTGATGCTATGAAATACACCATTGTGGTGTCTGCTACAGCCTCTGATGCTGCTCCCCTGCAGTACCTGGCCCCATACTCTGGCTGCTCCATGGGAGAGTTCTTCAGAGACAACGGCAAGCACGGCCTCATCATCTACGATGATTTGTCCAAGCAGGTGAGAAGGGGGAGGTCGGGGCTGAGTAGAGTCTTGAGTGTGATGCTGCTTCATGAATAAAAAATTAAAGGAACCAGGCTCTGTTAATCTACCCGTGTTTAACAGCTGTATTCGCATCCCTCCTAAATCCATCCAGGCTGTAGCCTACCGTCAGATGTCCCTGCTGCTGCGTCGTCCCCCTGGTCGCGAGGCCTACCCCGGTGACGTGTTCTACCTACACTCCCGTCTGCTGGAAAGAGCTGCCAAGATGCACGACAACTTCGGAGGCGGCTCCCTGACCGCTCTGCCCGTCATTGAGACCCAGGCCGGAGACGTGTCTGCCTACATCCCTACCAACGTCATCTCCATCACTGATGGACAGGTGGGTGCGGTGTGGAGAGATGTCATTTCATTATTGGCCCCACTTGCCTTTTCCTCCAATCGACTTGTCAAAGTTTAATGTAATCCCTAAACAGAAGTGTGCTCGCTCCCCTGCAGATCTTCTTGGAGACTGAGTTGTTCTACAAAGGTATCCGCCCAGCCATCAACGTGGGTCTGTCTGTGTCCAGAGTTGGATCAGCTGCCCAGACCAAGGCCATGAAGCAGGTGTGACCTGGGGCTCTATAGGGGACTGATATTATACATCAGATAAATGCAGATCAACCTTTTTATTTCATTGCAGTTCATCAGTTTACCCCAGAGTATTTTCTCACTTGGAATCAGTCACCTAAATCCATAATACGATTGTGGTCCTTTACTGTGTTCCTTTACTGTGTGTAGGTGGCTGGTACCATGAAGTTAGAGTTGGCCCAATACCGTGAGGTGGCTGCCTTTGCCCAGTTCGGCTCTGACCTGGACGCTGCCACCCAGCAGCTGCTCAACAGGGGTGTCCGCCTCACTGAGTTGCTCAAACAAGGACAGTACTGTGAGTGTCACCACCCAGCGTGCTAATAACGTTTAACATTTTGTATGTTGTCAACCAGGGCCACTCCTTAGTTTGGGGAAACGACATGTCTTTTTATTTTACTTTCTCTCCCTCCCCCAGGCCCAATGGCCATTGAGGAGCAGGTGACAGTCATCTACGCCGGTGTCAGAGGTCACTTGGACAAGATGGACCCTTCCAAGATCACCAGGTTTGAGAAGGCCTTCCTTGTACACGTCCTCAGCCAGCACCAGGACCTGCTCACCACCATCAGGTAACAGGACCGTCTGAGTAATCAGTAAAAATCTATGGTTGATGTTAATCATGAATGTTGATATGAATTTAATTTGAAGTAATGAGACTCTTGTTTTATTCCAGGACTGATGGTATGATCTCACCGACAGCTGACGCCAAACTGAAGGAGGTTGTGTTGTCCTTCCTGTCCAGCTTTGAGTAATGAGGGTAACCGCTCCTGATCCTTCAGTGTGCTTACTGTCTGTCGCATTGTCCTAATATTATATGTATGTGAAACACTGAAGGCCAGAACCTCCATGTACAGCTTTCTCCTAAGAAGAAATAAAATTGTACAACCCTAGAGAGCTGTGGTAAAATTTGACTGTTCGTGGTAGACTGTGCCTGTCCAGCAGATTATCCAGTTGAAGGGAATAAAATGTCATGTGAAAAATTATTCCTGCGTTCTGTTCTAATGCAGTTTCTGTTTCAGTTTCTCCCACTGTGGGTCTTTATATACTCAAACTACTCTATATATCTTGTGACTTTGTTCATGAATTTCATGAGTTAAAATAAACTTTGGGTGGTCTCAAAATTACAGGATATCAAAATCGTCACTTTTGCATCACAAGAAACGTAGAACACTCAACCATAAAGCATTTCATTGTTGGGAAGAAATGTATGGCATTGATTGTGTTTAGCAACTGTTGTAATGTCTTTTGGGAAATACCTGTCGCTGTCAGAGCTCAAGTGTCCAGTTTCTGTAAAGCTGGAATGGTGGGTGTAACTCATTTGATATGATGGAAATAACGGTATCCACACTTATTGTAAAACACATGATTACGAGAGTTTTATCTAGTACAGCTTCTCACCCATATATCTAGACCAATACGGCCCTTTGCCTTTTGAAACAATGACAACCCCAGTAAGTCTGCACATGATTGTCAAAATGTTATTACTCTTAGTAATACAATTTGATCTTGCATTTTATATAAGACTGAACTCTGAAAATTATGGGTTATTCATTTTGGAGTTAGTTTTACTTGTCAATCCTTTGCTACGGTCAGACTTAAGGGCATCCATTTACCTCCCCACTAATGTTAGTTTTTCCACTAGAGGGTGGTAGTTGGTCTGGTTGACCACATGCGAGCAGAGATGTCATCTGAATTACATGAGATAATTCTAGTTGTTTTTTTCACTAAACTGTTATACACAATTTGTGTATTTAACAGCATTTTCCCAGCTGATTCTTTTAAACACATTGCTTGGCAAGCGTGAGAGCAGTGTGTCAAGAGTATTGTCAATGAAGATATGTCTGGGTCAAAAGTCTCTTTTGTAGCCTGGTGACAAGGGCTAGGATCAGAACAAGCTGTGATAAAGACATGGTTACGTTATATATCAAAGTGAAACACTTGAGTGATCACAATTTGAAACTGAGCGAGTCCAACCTGAACAGAGGAATGAGAACTCCAAACATCAAGTGGAAATTGACTAGTTAAATAAACCATATGAATGTACACGTGTATACGTGCCTTTTGTGTTTAGCATCCGTCTGTTTGTGGTATTCAAAACCCCATTTCACCTCTGCACATTTCATGCGTACTTAACCATGACAACTGGTTCATCTGGTAGAGAGGAATAGTAGTGTTGTATTCTTTCTCCGGTATCAGCTGTTTGGACCCTTTATTAAATCAAATAAACAATACCAGCTTGTATAGTCACTTAGTTTACAAATTCAAAAGTCACATGAACATAAATGTATTTCACATGAACAGTGTATGGTGAACATTACATTTCCTTCTATTCAATAGATTTTTTATGTAGTATCTCACCCTTTGTAGTCTCATGAGAACTTTGAAACAGAGGAATTAAAGGACCAATCTGCAGAGCGGTGATCCCATGACTGTTTTGGTAAAAAGCTGATCAAGAGGGCTGGAGAAATGTTACCACTCAAATTCATAGAAAGAGCTATGGATACTGGAAGGACTGACCATCCATGATATTAAAATGATAGTTTTAACCATGTTTTGAGGCTGTACAGTGTTTGTTTAAATGTATGGTGCTTACAAACATTGGAGTAAAACAACTTAATATTTGGGGTTCTGATGGGGAACGACAGTTAAACCTAGCTCATGAAGCTTTTATAAGTTATATTCTTCAAGAATAAATGGGTATATATCATTCATTTATAAGTACAAAAATTATTGAAACAACTGCGGATTGACACTTTCCTTTGAATATGATGAATATCATCTCTTTGTTATCATTCTCCATTAGTTCACCCATTAGTATTTATTATAAACCTGTAGCTTTGTAAGAGATGCTGCCCTCTAGAACATCAGATAGTGATTCATAGACTAACAGAAAATGATTGAAAGGAACAAAATAGAAGTGATGGAGAATCACAATGGAGAAAATCTGGGCCTCAATTATGTCCCACAACTAGGGCCCAGACTTTTCCTAGTGAGATCACACGGTCGGGAAAAACTCCTGGCCCCAGTAATGGGACTTGAAAGTCATGTACTGGGTAGAGGAGAGCCCTAAAGGAGAAATCCCTCTTAACCTTATAACTCTGTAATTAGACATGACATTGAGAGATTGACTCTCTCTGGTGGAAATAGATCCTCAGCAGGGGATCAGGCTTGTATCCAATCCATGCTATAACATTCTTCTATGAGCACTCAACAGGTAAGAGTTGGAGAGAGCAGGCCGGCATACTGAAAGCCTTTAGCTTACACAGATACAGTTGAAGTCGGAAGTTTACATACACTTATGTTGGAGTCATTAAAACTCGTTTCTCAACCACTCCACACATTTCTCGTCAACAAACTGTAGTTTTGGCAAGTCGGTTAGGACATCTACTTTGTACATGACACAAGTCATTTTTCCAACAATTGTTTACAGATGGATATTTCACTTATAATTCACTGTATCAGAATTCCAGTGGGTCAGAAGTTTACATACACTAAGTTGAGTGTGCCTTTGAACAGCTTGGAAAATTCCAGAAAATGGTGTCATGGCTTTAGAAGCTTCTGATAGGCTAATTGACATAATTTGAGTCAATTGGAGGTGTACCTGTGGATGTATTTCAAGGCCTACCTTCAAACTCAGTGCCTCTTTGCTTGACATCATGGGGAAATCAAAAGAAATCATCCAAGACCTCAGAAAAGAAATTGTAGACCTCCACAAGTCTGGTTCATCCTTGGGAGCAATTTCCAATCGGCTGAAGGTACCACGTTCATCTGTACAAATAATAGTACGCAAGTATAAACACCATGGGACCACGCAGCCGTCATACCGCTCAGGAAGGAGACTGTCTCCTAGAGATGAATGTACTTTGGTGCGAAAAGTGCAAATCAATCCCAGAACAACAGCAAAGGACCTTGTGAAGCTGCTGGAGGAAACAGGTACAAAAGTATCTATATCCACAGAAAAACTAGTCCTATATCGACATAACCTGAAAGGCCGCTCAGCAAGGAAGAAGCCACTGCTCCAAAACCGCCATAAAAAAGCCAGACTACGGTTTGCAACTGCACATGGGGACAAAGATTGTACTTTTTGGAGAAATGTCCTCTGGTCTGATGAAACAAAAATAGAACTGTTTGGCCATAATGACCATCGTTATGTTTGGAGGAAAAAAGGGGAGGCTTGCAAGCTGAAGAACACCATCCCAACCGTGAAGCACGGGGGTGGCAGCATCATGTTGTGGGGGTGCTTTGCTGCAGGAGGGACTGGTGCACTTCACAGAATAGACAGCATCATGAGGAAGGACAATTATGTGGATATATTGAAGCAACATCTCAAGACAGTCAGGAAGTTAAAGCTTGGTCGCAAATGGGTCTTCCAAATGGACAATGACCCCAAGCATACTTCCAAAGTTGTGGCAAAATGGCTTAAGTCAAGGTATTGGAGTGGCCATCACAAAGCCCTGACCTCAATCCTATGGACAATTTGTGGGCAGAACTGAAAAAGCGCGTGCGAGCAAGGAGGCCTACAAACCTGACTCAGTTACACCAGCTCTGTCAGGAGGAATGGGCCAAAATTCACCCAACTTATTGTGGGAAGCTTGTGGAAGGCTACCCGAAACGTTTGACCCAAGTTAAACAATTTAATGGCAATGCTACCAAATACTAATTGAGTGCATGTAAACTTCTGACCCACTGGGAATGTGATGAAAAAAATGAAACCTGAAATAAATCACTCTCTACTATTATTCTGACATTTCACATTCTTAAAATAAAGTGGTGATCCTAACTGACCTAAAACAGGTCATTTTTACTAGGATTAAATGTCAGGAATTGTGAAAAACTGAGTTTAAATGTATTTGGCTAAGGTGTATGTAAACTTCCGACTTCAACTGTAGTATAAATGGTAGTACCTCACTGTTTGAGCAGTTGCTGGCCAGCAACTAAGCAATGACAGCAGTTGTTAGTGAAAGGACTATGGTGCATGTTACATAAGAATGTGTTTAATTTGAAGATGATTTAATTACCATTTGCATGTCCATAATGTCTATGGGTGTGGCTGAAAGGTGAGGACACCCACAACAGCTGAGTGTGAGACAGAACACAAATATGTAGTTCCAGACTTGTGGTGAGTACGCCTCTATATTTTTGTCTGAAGTCTGTACTTTGGCTCTTGAGGAACATTAGGAAAGGAATATGGTCCTTGTGTTTAGACCCCACCCTGCCTTACCTCCTGGGCATCTGGGCCCCACCTAACTCTTACTTTAAAAAGAGATCCTTTACGTCAATGGGACATCCTGGTTTAAAAAAAAGGCTATTTGACAGTTATGGTTTTGGACTTTCTGTATGGGTGGTTTCTCACGATCTCACTAAACAACGCACACACTTCTACAGTTCACAAAATGTGTCTCAGACACAGTACTATTCACTGTACCAAAATTGAATTGCATCTTCATTTGTGTCACATAGCTAGCATTTTGTTTTCCGAAAAGCTCAAAGCACAATTTTTACAACAGTACATCTGCATACAAATGTCAAAAAGTTAATTTGTGTATTTGTCACCATGATTTCTACACTTGGACACATTTGTAAGGAGTTTCCAGGGAGCTTTGAGCAAGTGTCAGCAACAATCTGGCGAAGGCAGAATTTAAAAAATATATACAGCACATAGTACATCATTTCAGAGCTCAGTAAGTCTCCTGACTTTCATTTAAGCTTTGGGACAGTCGTGGTATTTCATTCACAGGTGTAAGACTTATTATTGGCCAGGCTACACACATGGACACTCATTACTCACTGTAACAAACGTGAATTTCATTCATTTCAAACACAATCCTCAAACCAAT
The DNA here is from genome assembly GCF_045679555.1 of Salvelinus alpinus. NCBI lineage: Eukaryota > Metazoa > Chordata > Actinopteri > Salmoniformes > Salmonidae > Salvelinus > Salvelinus alpinus. The sequence goes on from NC_092090.1 coordinate 62,987,367, forward strand.
GCAATCACAACCGTTCCAACAAGCGCAGACCTCGCACCGCAATTGCACACAAAGACCAGGAATTGAATACACGGACCGTTAGCTCAACACACATGGGCAAGATCATTGGCTCTGAGAGGACTTAGCATCTGTCTACTGGGCTCAGGCAACATGATATCTCCACGACAGTCAATGCCAATGACCTGAAATGCATGGAAATAAATAACCATAGTCCTCTGTAGCGGATGGCAAGTAGTTGTAGCTAGCTTAACATGCTACTTGTCCTCAATGCGTTGTCCATGTTGTAGTCAGAGCTTCATTCTGTGCTTCCGTAGTGTATCCCATTTGCAGGGTTGTCCTGTAGACTATGGTGGGACGTCTCCTCTTGTATCTCTACTGGATCAACAGGCGTCTTGAAGAAATCGGACACATAGAACACCTGTGTTGGGAGAGGAGAGGACAGCATTTCTTATACAATGGAGACTGAAACTGAGGAAACGACTTGCAGTGATACAGTATAAACATGAATGATGTTGTCTCTAAAGGAATGGTAATACATGGTTTGTTCATATATAATTCCATGCAGAAACATAAGGTGCCCACTATTATGCATTTAACTAGCTACCTGTGTCAAAGTGAATAATGAACTACAACAGTGGCTATCAACTTACTTTACGTGTTTACCCTAATCGGCTGGGCCTGTTGTCAATCTGGCAGGGCCAGTGCCCAGGCCTACCCGTGTCTATAACCTATAGCAGTGGTTCCCAACATTTTTTTAACCATGGAACATGATGGGAAATACAATTCGACGGCCCACCTAAAATGTTCCTATTAATGTATTTAGTGGTAATCACTGCCATCTCCTCTGATCCATACTGCAAATCATCTATTTTCTGTGACAAACCTTTTTTTTACAGATTAAATAGCGATCTGCGCCAGAAAATAGTGAAACAGTTCTTCAGATTTGAATGGTTTGGGCTACAGACAAGCGTTTCTTTGCACGGTAAAAGTGCAGCCACGGACTCAAAGCCACGCTCTGTTTGTTTCTACGGCGGTATAGCTAAGCCAAGAGCCATATATTAAGAAATAAATTATTCTGGCTAAGCCTAATCAGACTTGCCTGTACTAATGGTTTTCACAGACAAAGTAAAATGATACATATCTAACACCAGCCTGAGCGCACTGGACTTGAAACAACGATACAGACGTAACCATGTGCCATTTCATGTATTGTCTGACAGGCAGTCGTGCTCCCAAATCAAAATTCCATGTGCATTCCACAGGCCACGTTTATAAGTGAGTGTTAAACAGTTCTGCGGCACACGTGAGAGTTCCTCAAGGCAAACTGGTTGGGAACCGTTGGCCTATAAGCTAGCTACCCACCGTGAGTATTGCAACTATCGCCCCCAGCAGGAGGCCAGTAAGTACGTCATTCCAGTGGTGTTTGTAATCTGAGACGCGTGACAGCCCCACGTAGATGGACGTTGCGATCAGGAAGAACTGGATGGTGGGTCTGAGGAGCCTGGCCCACTCTGTCTGCAGTCTGGCCTGGACGTACAGCTAAAAGAGAGAGGGAAGAAGGACACCATCAACATCACGAAAGGGAGCTATTGCTTAGGGACAGAGAAAGAACTGAACTGTTGTAGCATCACTGTCTGTAACAATGAGCACAGTATGCCCACGGCTATACTTACTGCTAGGAACAGCATACAGTACATAGAGAAGGATGAGTGACCAGAAAAAAATGAAAGTCTGTAAAACAGAAGACAAAAAAAAGATTAGGGGAAACTGGGTTTACAGCATCGCAAACATCTTTCGAGCTTGCATTTTCCAGTAGAGTTCAACGTTTTTCAGTGTCGATTTTGCAGCAATATCTTCTCTTGGGATGTAACCCTAGGAAACCTCTACTGTACCTGGCCTCATCCACCATGTTTTTCTCCCCGGTACAGGTGAAGTTCTCGATGTAGCCTCCAGCAATGCAGTTGATACGGTCCCACATAGGCTTACACACAGCCAGGAAGTGGGGACGCAGGCGACCAATCGAGTACTTGGCAATGTCCGTCAGTGATTGGCTAGCAGCAGCCCCGAACAGGAAGCTGCCCACTGCTTTGTAGATGCGCGCCACGTAGTTAGTCCCCAAGGATGATTTGGTCTTTATATGAGTCATATAGACGCCAAGGCACTCACCACTGACTACCTGTAAAAGCAAGAGAAGTCATCTTTAACTGAGGTGAATCGAATATATTGACATATTGTCTCAAATTATTGTACTTTTACCATAAACATTTAAAACACAAATATCTGATATTTTGATGATATTCTGAAGAGAACATCTGAGAACAGAGCGAAGGTAATGACTTACCACAATCAGTGTGAAAGGGATCATGACTCCCCCCAGTAACTGGTAGGATATGGTGTCCTCTTTCAGGGGGTATCTGATGGACTCATCATTACAGAAGAAACCCCTGTTGAAGGGATTGTGCAGAGGGGTGAGGATCACAAAGGGAAGCCCAACTGGAGAGAGAGAGAGAAATAAAGATAGAGATAATCAGAAATAGTCTCCTAGCTCAAACTAGCCTTTGTAAACATACTTTTAAGGTTCTGTTGTAATTCTTTAAAACACACTGTTGACCAAACCTTCACAGGAGAAAGGAACTTGGTAGGCAAAACCTGATGAAAATCAATATGCAAATAAGGCGTGCTTGTTCATGCTTTCACTTGATTTGATTATACCATTCTCTCCTGCTCTGACCTCCCTCTCACCTTGCCAAATAGCCCACTCATTACCAAGGTAACAAATAAAGGTAAAAGTCAATTCAATAAAGGAGGGACACAACACTTTCTTAAATAATAGAGTCTAGAAAGTAAGTGGACAGCACATCAACCCCCATAAGTGGCCAAAAACAATAGGAAAATCAGAGAACACCTGTTTCTAAAATGAATGAGCCTTACTACTCTGAAACAGACTGGCAACCAGGCTAGCTATTCGATGAGTCAGCGCAGGATGTTTCAGTTAAGGTTAGCTGACCTAACTAACGATAACATGATTTGATGGAGATGCTGGTGTAAAAGATGTCACGTTGCTTGCTTAGTGAGTACCACTAACTCCTGATTCAGCTCACACCGAGGATCGAACCCAGGAGCTCTACCTTGCTAGCACGTGACCGCGTTCCTGAAGCGTCTTACCAGTCGGTGGCTGGCGAAAAGTGGGGGGACACTTCAAGCTGAGGAGTAAGTTTCACACATCCCCATGTGCTACACTGGCATGGATGTCTAAATGCTTCTGACACTCAGTCAGACTCACTCAGGCACACAGTCCAATTCACCTGTAACAGAGTGGATTGCTCTCTTACGCTACACTGCTCTCATCTGCTTTCTCACACTCCACAACATGTTCACAACAATTAGGCCTTCACCAAGAGAAATATGGAAAATCCAGGTCTAACTATACAATAGGATACCAATGAAGAATTCCATGTCCTGATATCTCGTTCAGTCTCTCGAGGTAAGCCACCTCTCTTGCATCATTTATTTGTACCTAGCAGAAGGCTACATATACTATGACCCACTATTCCCAATTCACAGTGTCGGTCTTCATCAGCTTCAAAGTTCAACTAAGTTTGTTGTAAGTTCGAACTAGGTTTGTTGTTTCTTAAAATACCCTTCTATTCAACCCACTTCCTCTCTTCACAGCTGAAGTAACTTCATTTGCTATTTGAATCATTCAGGTTACACAACCAGACTTGCTCTATCTTGATTCTGGCCAGTAAAGCACATTCAACCACTGTCGGCAGATTCCAGCCTAAATTAGTTAACTACACTCTTAGAGAAAAAGGTGCTCTCTAGAACCTTAAAGGGTTCTTTGGCTGTCCCCATACTAGAACCCTTTTGGCATCCATGTAGAACTATTTTCTACAGTGGGTTCTACATGGAACCTAACAGGGTTCTTCCTAAAACCAAAAAGGTTTCTACCTGGAACCAAAAATGGTAATCTTATGGTGAAATCCGAAGAACCCTTGTGGAACCCTTTTTTCTAAGAGTGTAGCAGTCACAGGTCTTTGACTAGACCCTGTCCTGTTGGGGAGTATGGACACAATGTGCCATCCTTCGTTGAACATTCTGAGTGCTTCTAATTGATCACAAAAGGTGGGGAAAATTCAGATATATTTTTTAAGTGCTACACTAGACACTTACTCCAAGTTGCACTTAGGCACAGATTTAGGATCAGTTTAGCCTTAGTCTTAAAACCCTGATCTAGGCCAGGGTCTGGCTCATGGTCTCGAACAAGACCATCATTTTTGTAGTCTCTCAACTCACGTGGTTAGCGGCACTAAGTACCTTGACAAGACTTGTCGGAGTTATCTGACTAAGTAGGGGTGAGACAACACGAAAATGAAAGAGAACCTTGCTTTTTAAAATGTGGAAACCGGAGGGACAACATTATTTTTATGATGTTTTGAAGATGGTTGGCTTGGGTCTTGTTTTTTTCACAGAGTTCCGGTTTTGATTCCATCTCTGCTCGACTGAAGCCTGCCTGTGGCATAAACAAATTAGTTTTTCTCATAATAGTAGTGTTGTACTGTCTTTCATCACACGAAATCACAAAATCCTGCACCATCTTTAGTTACACTAAAATATGTCGCAAAAAATACCCAAAACTCAAAAACCCAGTGCTTTGGTGTGATGACCCTTTCGCCAAATCCCTATATTAGAGTAAGTCTATTGAGACCCAGACCACGTTTAGATAAAGACCACGAGATCAAGACTAGATCTCCGCAGTCCAGGGATATGAAATGTACCCCAATTTGAGAATTACTCACATACACTTCAGAAAACACACTATGGATAATGGCATAATCATGTTGTGGTCAAATGTAATAACTGAACCGCACTGAACCCAAGAGCTACCCCTCTGACTCTGTTGTTTAATATGCAACCAGAAGAATACATTCAAATCAACAAATACACCTTGTGGGCCTGAATGATCGAATACAATATAGGCTATAGGTTATAAGCTAAGTTATAGCTAAAACTAGAACACAAAGTTATTACCTGGTCAAGACACGGTCAGGACAAACTCGTGGCCCTAGTTCTTATAATATACATCCATACTGTGTGTTGTATGCTATTATAAACCGGGTGGTTAGAGCCCTGAATGCTGACTGGCTGAAAGCCTTGGTAAAACAAAAAAGTCATTTTTACTCTCTGTTCTATTTACGTTGGTAACCAGTTTATAATAGCAATCAGGCACTTCGAGGGGTTTGTGGTATATTGCCAATATACCACGGCTAAGGGCTGTATCCAGGCATTCAGCGTTGCGTCGTGTATAAGAACAGCCCTTAGCCGTACTATATTGGCAATACCTCCCCTGCCTTATTGTTTAATTATAACAGTGTTATTGACCACAACATCTCTAGTAGTGGGTGAGGAGTGGAATATAACACCCATTCATTCAGAGACTTAGACACTTACTGTTAGATAAAAGTAACCCATGCACCTATAGGCATAATGTAGCCTAATTACAATAGTCGTAATAAAGAGATACCTCCAATAGAATGGGTGTATAGGCTACAGTAGACTAGTGCAGAATAACTTCTCATAGAATATGAACTCTATAAGGCTTGACACTGCCAACAACGTGGTAAGTACGTAGGTTACATACCGAGGATAAAGCAGGTTACGTCGAGAAGGACGAGAGGGATTCTACCAGTCTCAAACATCTTGTGTCTCTGGACTTCTGTCTTTGACAAAGCCGTAGACTCCGGAGCGTCCGGCGTCTGTCTGCTTTTTTCGGCGAGATGAGAGACAGCCTATCGGTGGAACATGCCTCGCTATTTGTTCAAAACAATAAAACAAATATAAAAAAGAAAATCAATATTGTAGGGCTTACTAAACCTAACCAAAAACAGGTAAAACAAAAAAAAAGTATCAAGGGGGCTACTGTCTAATCAACAAACCAGCCCTATTCCTAAAACCACGTGTTCATTTCATTACCCTTTAGAATCCGCACAACCCAACTTCATAATATAACGGATTCTTAAGCAAAAACAAAAGACGCTCATAAACTCCTGGACCTTCCAGTAAAATACACCGGTAATAACACAGGCAGGCCTCTGGCTGTGATTATGATAGGGAGGTGGGATCAGGTGAAGAGCCTATCGCGTGCTTGCTAGGAAATACGACAGCCGTCGCCCGATGTTCGATTCGCTCCACCCCTCCCTCTAGCTATGCAAAGTAGAGGTTACATCACTGCAGGAAACTCCACTGCTTGATTGTGGGAAAAGTGTTCAATGGAACAAAACCAACTATTATCAATTCATTTACTATGATTATATTGACCCTTAGAAGGATGATGAAAATAAAGGTGACAATAGAGATGAAACAATCTGTCTATAGCCTATGTGGCAAGTATACATTTTTATAGAGGTTCTACCAAGCCAACGTGTTCTATCCTGTGTCGAAACATGTCTGACTATGGATTACTGGCAGTGGTGAGTACACACCAGTTATGTCTGTGCCTCCTGCAAAAACAACACAACAAGAAACAACACACACTCACACACTGACAGTCTGTTTCTCTAAATTCATATTTCAATTCATATAACTAAAACCTTTAAAGCATTATGACCTTGTATTACATTGTCACGCCCTCATGTGATTTGGGTTGGGCATTCTATGTTTTGTTTTCTATGTTTCTTTATTTCTATGTTTTGGCTAGTATGGTTCTCAATCAGGGACAGCTGTCTATCGTTGTCTCTGATTGGGAATCATACTTGGGTAGCCCTTTTTCCCTCTTTTCAGTGTGGGTAGTTATCTTTGTTAGTGGCACTTAGCCCTGTAAGCGTCACGGTTGTGTTCTTTGTTTGTTGTTTTGTTGGCGACATTTTCTAAATTATAAAGGAATATGACCGCTCACTACGCTGCGCTTTGGTCTTCCTTTAACGACGGCCTTGACATACATATTCAGACACAGTTATAAAGCCAAAAATATTACTTTCATTGAGTTGAGAGTCCATAGCAGGCATAATCTGAAGCTGACAGTCTCAATACAACAAAGACAGTAAAATATTATTCTGACCTCCCTGCTTTCAGACTCAGTACAGGAAGGAAGATGGCAATAGAGGACATACAATGAGTTAGTATGCCTACATAACATCACCATTTTTTTTATTTAATCAAGTTTCTGTCATGTCATGACAAAGTTCATGTCTCATCCCTATACTCTCCCTCATCAGGCCCTGTGTTAAGTCTGTAGAAGGAGAAAGACATTGTTCTCTCAACAAAACCCAGAGGATGTCTCTCCTCTCCAGGTGTCAGATGCTCCTGGATCTCATGTGTGAAGAACAGCTCCCCAAGTGGCTGTGAGAGACCTCGCTCATGGCCTTGGTCTGCATACACATCTTATACTTGTCTGGCGGCAGCTCGTCTGCACACTGCTTCTCATACCACAGGTGGAAGAGGCCTCGGGAGGGAGAGCGAATCACCATCAGCTTGCTGTGCAGGTACTTTCTGTACAGGTGAACATCCTCCAAACAACCTTTGGTGTTCCGGTCAAACCCACCTGTGCAGATCACAGATACAAATTGACAAAATAAATCAGTCAGTCAGTCAATGAAAAAACATATTGTTATATTACCTATGTTGATGAAATCAGACCTATACTTTCCAAACCCAAGATCTCTCCAGAATCCAGCATCCTTCATTATCACCTGTTGCAGAAAGACACAATATATAAGTATCATATAAAGAACCCAGTGTAATGTATTATGCCTTTTTGGCTGCATTTACACAGGTATCCTGTGTGAACACAGCTTTTGAAGGGATTTCCACACCCAGATGTCGTAAGGAGACTAACCAGTTGTTATTGAATAGAAGAGAGGGGCTGTGATTATTGTAGATAAGAGATGGATTGTACTGGCTGAAGAACAATGGGTGGAACACTATCACCTAAAGTTAGAAAAACAAAGTTAGGGACTGCATCACAGTGTTGTGGCGTTACTTCAGGCTGTGTCATTACCGGCCGTGACCGGGAGTCCCATAGGGCGGCGCACAATTGGCCCAGCGTTGTCCGGGTCAGGGGAGGGTTTGGCCGGGGGGCTTTACTTGGCTCAGCGTGCTCTAGCGACTCCTTGTGGTTGGCTGGGCGCAAGCAGGCTGATTTTGGTCGTCAGTTGAATGGTGTTTCCAAACCGTGTTAAGAAACACGGTTTGGCAGGTCATGTTTCGGAGTACGCATGAGTCGACTTTCTTCTCTCCCGAGCTCGTTGGGTAGTTGCAGCAATGAGACAAGATCGGAATCCATTAGAACTTCCATTGACAGAAATACTGACAGATAGATTGATAGATCGTTACCCTTTTTGAAAAAAAGGTGCTTTCTAGAACCTAAACAGGTTTTTTGGCTGTCCCCATAGGAGAACCCTTTGAATAACCCTTTTAAGTTGCAGGTCGAATCCTTTTGGGTTTCATGTAGAACCCTTTCCACAGAGGGTTCTACCTGGAAGCAAAAAAGGCATCTACCAGGAAACAAAAAGGGTTCTCCAATGGGGACAACTGAAGAACCCTTTTGGAACCCTTTCTTCAAAGAGTGTAGGAGCCCCCATTCCTCACCGGGATCTGCATTGAGTCTGCAGGAAGTAAAGAAGTCCAGGGTAAAATGGATGTCGACGTCGCAGAAGAAGAGCAGCACATTGTGGCTCCGCCTCCAGGCCCGCATGCCCAACTCAAAGCCCCGCCGACGAGATAACTCCTTGTTCAGCTGGATCAGCGTGAAGTTTTGGGAACTGGGCCTCCCTGGTGGGAGGGGAGTGAGTGGGAGAGTTCTGCTGAGGTCATCTAAATCAAGGATGGGACCCTTTTTTGCCTAAAATTACATACCCAAATCTAACTGCCTGTAGCTTAGGACCTGAAGCAAGGATATGCATATTATTGATACCATTTGAAAGGAAACACTTTGAAGTTTGTGAAAATGTGAAATTAATGTAGGATAATATAACACATTAGATCTGGTAAAAGATAATACAAAGAAAAAAACGTGTTTAAAAATAAATAAATTGTACAATCATCTTTGAAATGCAAGAGAAAGGCCATAATATATTATTCCAGCCCAGGCACAATTTAGATTTTGGCCACTAGATGGCGGCAGTGTATGTGCAAAGTTTTAGACTGATCCAATGAACCATTGTATATATGTTACAAATATTGTATCAAGACTGCCCAAATATGCTGCCCATATCAGATATGTCTATGTCCTGGGAAATGTTCCTGTTACTTACAACCTTATGCTAATCACATTAGCCTACGATTGAACTTAAAAACACTTCCCCATATTCACATACTGTACACTAGCCCTGTCTGTGGTCAAACAACTGCTGCTGCTCTCTTTTCACTCCAGTCCTTCTGGTAATCCTGTATCTGTATGGATATTCGACTATCAGAAGATGAGATATGATTCTAATTCCTCTCCTTCTAGTCTCCCAGCACCAGAGAGGCTCTGCAGTACTCCCTGGTTCTTAACGCTTGAGAGGACGTGCTGATTAAAAAACATGAACTGTTATATCACACTGAAGTTGTATACTATATATACAAAAGTATGTGGACACCCCTTTCAGCCACACCAGTTGCTGACAGGTGTATAGAACCGAGCACACAGCCATGCAATCTCCATACACAAACATCGGCAGTAGAATGGCCTTGCTGAAGAGCTCAGTGACTTTCAACGTGGCACCGTCATAGTATGCCACCTTTCCAACAAGTCAGCTCGTCAAATTGCCTGCTAGAGCTTCCCCGGTCAACAAATGCTGTTATTGTGAAGTGGAAACGTCTAGGAGCAACAACGGCTCAGCTGCGAGGTGGTAGACCACACAAGCTCACAGAATGGGACCGCCGAGTGCTGAGGCACGTAACGCGTAAAAATCATCTGTCCTCGGTTGCAACACTCACTACCGAGTTCTAAACTGCCTCTGGAAGCAACGTCAGCACAATAACTGTTCATCTGGAGCTTCACAAAATGGGTTTCCATGGCCGAGCAGCTGCAAACAAGCCTAAGATCACCATGTGCAATGCCAAGCATCGGGTGGAGTGGTGTCAAGCTCGCCTCCATTGGACCCAGGAGCAGTGGAAACTCGTTCTCTGGAGTGATGAATCACGCTTCACCATCTGGCAGTCCGATGGACGAATCTGGGTTTGGCGGATGCCAGGAGAATGCTACCTGCTCCAATGCATAGTGCCAACTGTAAAGTTTGGTGGAGGAGGAATAATGGTCTGGGGCTGTTTTTCATGGTTTGGGCTAGGCCCCTTAGTTCCAGTGAAGTGAAATATTAAAGCTACAGCATACAATTACATTCCAGACAATTCTGTGCTTGCAACTTTGTGGTGGCAGTTTGGGGAACGCCCTTTCCTATTTCAGCATGACAATTCCCCCGTACACAAAGCGAGGTCCATACAGAAAGGGTTTGTGGAGATTGGTGTAGAAAAACTTGACTGGCCTGCACAGAGCCCTGATCCCAACCCTATCGAACACCTTTGGGATGAGTTGAAACGCCGACTGCGAGCCAGGCCTAATTGCCCAACATCAGTGCCCGACCATTTGCGCTGCATGAGGCAAGTGGTGGTCACACCAGATATTGTCTGGTTTTCTGATCTACGCCCCTACCTTGTTTTAAGGTATCTGTGACCAACAGATGCATATCTGTATTCCCAGTCATGTGAAATCCGTAGATTAGGGCCGAATTCATTTATTAATGACTGATTTCCTTATATGAACTGTAACTCAGTGAAATCTGAACATGTGGCATGTTGGGTTTATATTTTTGTTCAGTATATTTACATTATTACAGTATTCAGAAAATAAGATGATTATGTTCACAGGATCCAGCTCTACGGTGGAATGTTTGTGTGTGGGTGCATGTGTGGGTGTGTTTTGTTAGTCAACGTTGACTCACACCACACTTCGCCCTTTATAGGCCAGATAGAGGCTGAACTCATGAAAGATCAAATCAAATCAAATGTATTTGTCACATGCGCCGAATACAACAGGCATTACAACAGCATTTCACCTTACAGTGAAATGCTTACTTACAAGCCCTTAAGCAACAATGCAGTTTTAAGAAATATAAGTGTTAAGTAAAAAATAGATAAGTAAAAAAGGGCAAATAACAAATAATTAACGAGCAGCAGTAAAATAACAATAGCGAGACTATATACAGGGGGGTACCGGTACAGAGTCAATGTGCAGGGGCACAGGTTAGTCGAGGTAGTTGAGGTAATATGTACATGTAGGTAGAGTTAAAGTGACTATGCATAGATAATAAACAGAGAGTAGCAGCAGCGTCAAATTGAGAGGGGGGGGGGGGGACAATGCAAATAGCCTGGGATGCCATTTGATTAGCTGTTCAGGAGTCTTATGGCTTGGGGGGTAGAAGCTGTTAAGAAGCCTGTGACCATTTTTAGGGCTTTCCTCTGACACCACCTGGTATAGAGGTCCTGGATGGCAGGACGCTTGGCCTGGGCCATACGCACTACCCTCTGTAGTGCCTTGCAGTCAGAGGCCGAGCAGTTGCCATGCCAGGCAGTGATGCAACCAGTCAGGATGCTCTCGAGACACCCTCGGAGAGTGGGGTCACGGCCAGGGTCAGCCATTATCAAAGCGACCCTGGAGCAATTAGGGTTGCAGTACCTTGCTCACCTTGTGTATGTGGGTCTTTTTATGTCATCAGCTGAATTAGTAAAAACTCCATACTCTTGTTATGCTGATACTGGTGGTGCATTTATGATTAAAAAGATCCGGTTATTATGCGTATGCTTGCAATCTTGTTGAGCTGAGCTTTGCATTGAAACACTATAACAATTTGTAAATGCAGTGATATTGGCTTTGATCCTGTTGTAGGACAGCCACCAGAGAGATGAACATATGGCTCTAATTTGGATGAAGGTATGCATCTTTATCCAATGAAGGGATCTGAACTGGAATACCATATATACACACGTATAAGTAAAACGATACTGAGATTCATATTTAACTAACATATGTCTCAGATTCACAGTTTGGTATTAGCGTTCAGATATTACTCAGAGAAAGGGACAAACAAGTCTGCAATCCGCAAACCCTCAATAACTCAATACTTCTTCTTTAATATGAAACTGTGTATACTTTACTCACCAGCTCTCCATCTCCCGGGATCGCCACATAGCAGAGATAAGACAGATCCAACATCATTTAATAATCTCCATGCATCTCCCTCAAGGGAGAACTTACTGCAGAGCCCAGAGGTGCCCTCATATTAGCCTGCAACAGAGCTCTCTCTCTCTCCCTTGCTCATACTCTGTCTCTCTCTCTCTCTCATTAGGACCCCTGAGAGAGAAAGAGCGAGCTGAAATGGCCCTGTCCGGCTGAGCACACTGCTGCTGAGTGCACCCTCAGTCTCAGCCTTCCTCTACCCTGACTCCCCCCTCCCTCTCATCTCTCGTTCTCACCACGAGAGCCGTGTTTTTTAGTGTGGGGGGGGTGTATCAATAGTCTAAAGTGGCTTCCTTTCCTACCCAGTTCATTCACCTCCCCCTTATGATACCAATGAAAGGAGATTGGGAAAGGAGATAAGGAGAGAGGACTATTTGGACACAACCTGATCTCCCATCTCTAAGATCTCAAACTCCTTGTCCTCATTTTGAAACCCCCCTTTTTAAATATTCAGTCTCTCTGACTGTGAAGTCTAATTAGTAGTGGGAAATGGGGGAATGACTTCCGAATATTCTGACACCCTATACTAAAATTCTTACTAGATAATTGGTAGCTGTAGAATCAAGTGTGATGAAAACTTGCATGCAGTATCTACATTCCAATTGAGTTCTACTGGATGAAACATATTTGTCCAAGAGTGATTATTGTTTAATTTTGATAAGACCATTATTAAAGAGTTTTTGTTCAAATAAAGACATATTCAGATTTAGAGATGACATGTAGGATAGGAAAGTAGCAGAGCTGCATGTCACCACAAGTGACCTACAGAAATAAGACTTCAGATGTTACTCTTCGGTTTTACCAGAGGGGGGTGCTCAGTTCCCACACACAAATGCACTCGCACACGCACACAAAATAGTCAAGACATAAACAACTTGTAAAGTAACAAACTGAGATGAAGGGGAAACCCCTCCATTTATTAAAGTCATATTTATTGACGCACACCAAAAACGTGGAATGTGGCTGGTGTGGGAAAAAGCAAATCTCTGTAGGTGCTGTAGGGGGTGCTATATTTAAAGATGGAATCCGCATCAGGGAAACAGCGCCACTGTTCGCCCCGGCACCTTTGTTATTGTTTTTGTTTTGTGGATGAAACGGAGGTGAGAGCTTCGAACAGAGTGCAACATTTTTTTGCAGCACATATTCTGCTGTTCTAACGTGCGTGCAATGTCTGAGAGGGGAAAAAAAGTGTTCCTTGTTGTAATATCCCAAACAGACTTGGGCAGTAACTGCTATTAATAACTGGTTACCAACATAATTAGAAGAGTAAACAAGTATTTTTGCGTCATACCCGTGGCATATTGTCTGATATACTCATGGCTGAAATACTGTTTCAGCCAATCAGCATCCAGGAATCAAACTCTATAAACTCTACCCGGGTTTATAATTGTCTTCATCCCACGGTCAATACTGTGCTGTACTTCATTGGCACAGTCACACATTACATAAGTGTAATCAAACAAAGCGATGATTCATTCAGTCCATTCTTAATACAGAGACTATAGGGGAGTGTTAATGTGCTTTTGTGCTCAATATAGGCAGGGCTTACTTGGTCTGTGTTCAACTGGTAAAACCGTTTTAAAATACAGATTACTCCACAGAAATGTGTGAAAAGGAGCCATTGAACGCCACCGTCAAGAAATGTAAAAACATATTATTCAAAAAGTATACAATGTATTCCATGTGGCTGAGTTGTTCTTGAGATAGAATCACACAAAAACAGTGAAACTCTCTAAACTCTACTGTAACTTGATTGAAATGTGAAGAACCCTTTGCTTTATGAAAGTCACGTTACAGCTTTACTACAGCAGTAATACGAAAGAAAACAGCAGGTGTAGTGCCTTTGATTTCTTATATGTCTCAATCCATCAATGTGATTGGCTAGGTGTCAAAACCAGGCTGTCTGCATATCTCAGGTCCACAATAGACTACTGAGCTAAAGCCTAGGTGTTAATGCTGGGAGCTAAAACAAGTCTTCAGGTGGTTCACCAAACCACCTGCGCTCCACAAATATATTGTTGAGAATAGTCTTTAACTACATTTGCTGTACTGTAGAATGGTAATAGGTTTCCAAAAAACTTGTCAGAGTGTTAGAGTGCAAAACATCAACGTCTACATTCTGAAAAAATAACACGTTTCTGTCATTAAACCAAAAAAGAAATTGTGAGAGGGTCATGCACATTATTCACATTCCCTTGAGCCATGTACAACAATAGAAAACAAACATGGTATACATATGTTATGAACAAGAACTATAACAAGTGATCCAAACAGACTCCTCTGTGTGACATAGAACACACACAACACACAGGTAAACACAACATGCCGGTAGAACATCCCTGTGTGTTTTCTCAACCCCATGGTTCTGATAGTGCCACTCGTCTTCACACGTTGATGTCAACCGGCCTGTTCCGCCGCTCTCCCAACTGGAGAGTCTGGAGGTTTCCCCTCTTTCTGACTTTGGAACTAGCGTGGGACTCTGAGGCAGTAAGGGAGAGAAAGAGACGGAAAGAGAGAAGGTTGAGAAAGAGCATAGAGACAACAGAAGAGAGGGAGAAAGAAAGAAAGACAGAGAGTGGCAGAAAGACAGGAGCAGAGAGAGGGTGAGTGAGAGGAAAGGGGAAAGCGAGACAGAGGAAGAGTTAGACAGTCAGAGACAAAGAGAAAGAAAGAGTGACATGTGGGTATGGAGATATTCTGTCAGACGGAGTGTAAAACCTCGTCCCCATGCTATTGCACACAGCACAAATACGCCTGGGATACCAATGATTCAAAGTTGGCCTTAGTGGGAGTGACCATAGAATTCTATAGGAGTGACCATACTGAGTAAAGTATTAGTCATCATTTAATTTGAGCGAATCACACGACTGCGAGGCGTGACTCCGAATGGAGGCAAGACACGTATGGAAGACACGTACGAGAGAGGGTTAGGTGGAAGGTGCTGTGTGAGATGATTGGTTGGTAGATTAAGCCAATGCCTATGCGCTAGGAGTTTCTCCTGGCCTTTCTATTTGCTAACAAAAGCCAAGTTTGACGCTTTGGTCCACCAGACTCTTCGTGCATTAAGGCGGAAGTGTCTGGGAACAAGATTAGACAGAGTGTGGTGTAGACTCCTGTCTGCAGCTCTGTGTTGGTTGCTAGGTAACAGCAGTTCTTATAGTCCTCTCCAGGTGGTAGCTAGGTTACACCATTTCACAGTAATCTGTGGATGGTTTCTAGGATACACCAGATAACAGCGTCCACTTTCTGTTGGTTGCTAGGTTACACCAGATAACAGTGTTCTCTTCCTGTTAGAGCTAGGTTACATCGGCTTGCAGAGCCCCCTCCGTGCTGGGTGCTATGGTTACACCAGTTCGTCCAGTAGTGTTCCTATGCTGTGGCGCTGTTCTGGGGGTCCTGCGATAAGTTTGTTACACATGGGGCACACACAGCGCACTTCCAGCCATTTCACCAGACACCTGAGAAACACACCGAAATTGTATAATTTGTTAAACATTACAAGTAATTCTAATTGTTGACATCACAAAGGATACATCTGCAAAAGTCAGTACAACTGACGACATCACAAAGGATACATATATAATATTGAGTATAATTGATGACATCACAGAGCAACCTGGTTCCATTTTATATTATTCTGTATGTAAATCCGACACACTCAATTTAGTATGATAAGTATTCATTTGTGGACGTCCATCACGTATTTCGGATGAATTACAATTTGTATTATATGTTACGAAACTTGCAAAACTTACTATATGCAAAACTTACTATATGTTACACATTTGCAAGACGTATGATATGTTTACAAATTCTAGCTAGGTGACTAAAGTTAGCTATCTGGCTAATGTTAGCTAGGCTAGGGGTTAGGGGTTAGGAGTTAGGGTTAAGGTTACGGTTAAGTTTAGGAGTTAGAGTTAAGGTTAGGGGAAGTGTTAGCTAAAAGGGTTATGTTAGGGTTAGGGGAAGGGTTAGCTAACATGCTAAGTAGTTGCAAAGTAGCTAAAAAGTAGTAAGTAGTTGAAAAGTTGCTAATTAGCTAAAAAGTTGTCCGTAATGAGTTTCAAATTTGCAACCTTTGGGTTGCTAGACGTTCAAAGTATAATCTCCCCCATCCAACGACCGTACGTTCGTTTTTGCCTTAAGTAACCATCTGTCTTATGTACCATACTAAACGTAACATATCATACTAATTTGAGTGTCCCGGATTTATATTTACTATGTTATGTCTAGTCTATTAGACCAGGCTGCACACAGGGTGCACCTGTAAAATTCAGTCTAATGGATGACATCACAAAGGGTGCATTTGAAAAATTATGTGTAATTAATTACATCACAAAGGGAATCCCAGAGAAAGAGAGAATATCTGAGAAATAAAAACAATGTTTCACATCAAAGGGCTTGAAATGGGATACACTAAAGCAGGGATGGGCAACTTTGACGGCGGTGGGGGCCACAAAATATCTGAACTTATTATGAGGGGCCGCAATTGCTCGCTGATTTGCGTACCCACATCATCATTTTTATGATATCTGAGTGAGACTGACAAACAAAAATTAATGCGGGCCCCCCAGCCGGTAATTCGACCATGATAACAAGTTCAAATACCTGGCCGCTAAACTAACTTAGCAATCAAAAAAATGTTAGCTGATATGGGCTAATTGACTGACTGTCAGTGACTGACATAAGAAGAGAAAAACTGCTGATGCACAACCAAATTTCACCTTGTGTATTCTACTATTCTAACTCACAACAGTATGTTGAGACTGACTGAGTTCCAAATTTTAGGGAAATTGATCCGAGGGACCTCCAAAAAGGGGCGGGCCGCCAGTTGCCCATCCCTGCCCTAAAGCAATCATTACCAGAGATACCTGTCTAGTCAGGCAAGTACTGTCTTCCTGTGACCTGGAAACATTTAATAACTGTTGGTATGTCAGTGGATTCACTCCATTCAAAACCCACAAGAGCTGTGTGCTGACTGTAGAAATGAATGGATGTTGACCTCCTGCCTCCCAATTTGGTACTCACTTCCTGTGAAAGGCATGTTGGCATGGCAACACACCCAGCTCGTCTTTGACTTTGAAGTCTTCCAGGCAGACAGCACACGTCTGCTGTGAGAGTGACACGGACAGAGGAGAGAAGAGACAGGATAGGACAGGTTTAGAAAGCAAGAGAGAGAGAACAAGAGAACGAGGGGCAGAGAGTGGCGCAAGGGAAGAAAGAGGAGACAGAAAAAAGGGTAGGCAGAAAGAGAGAGCGAGATAGAATAAAGGGTGAGAGAAGAGAGGTGGAGAGGTTGAGGTGGCATCAGATATATGTTTGATTATGTCCCTCTATTAAGATTTAGACAAACCTCATCATACCTATTCACAATCAATAGCATAAGGTGGATATAGTATTCTTACCCCATAGAGATTCAACTTCTTAGGATCTCCTTTTAAAACAACCTCTCTGTAGCCAAACCTCTCACCCTGGGCTTGGTGTCGTAGTTTACTGTGGGTGAACAAACACACAAAGACCAACCATTTAGAGATGGTCTACTGTATATCATTAGCAATAATATTTTGTACAAGCATTCCCAGTCCCCTAGAGACACAGAACTCAAATCAATCACTGTTCTTTTATTGGTGCTTTTATTGGTTGGAGCAGCAAAGGTTCAATCCCACCAGTCGAAAATTAATTACACTGGTTTCCATTTCAAATGATGGGCTCCCGAGTGGCACAGCGGTCCAAGGCACTGCATCTCAGTGCTAGAGGCATCACTACAGCCCTGGTTCGATTCCAGGCTGTATCACAACCGGCCATGATTGGGAGTCCCATAGGGCGGCGCACAATTGGCCCAGCGTCGTCCGGGTTAGGTTTTGGCCGGGGTAGGCAGTCCTTGTAAATAAGAATTTGTTGTTAACTGACTTGCCTAGTTAAATCAAGGTTAAATAAATACAAATTAAATCTCTGAATATAGCATTAAGGCCTTTCCATCCCACCTAAGGACAACTCCCAATTGAAACACTGGCCCATGCATCCTGTGGTTTGACTTTGTGGCTTTACACTCTAGCCATGGCTTTACACTTTAGCCATGAAGGTAAATTAGGTCCTAAGAAATATCTAAGACCCCTCATGCACCCTTTCCCCCAGTTCACTACATTATTTTAGTCCTGGGATATATAACTCCATGCATATAGAGCAAGTATCCTCACATTGTTGTATATGGCGCAATGTTAGCAGTAATCAACAATAACAATAAACTGATCAAAACAACTGCTGTAGTGTTTTGCTGGGCTGTTTACATGCAGGCACGTGTACCAGTGTAAAAAACACAGCCATGGCAAGGATCCACAAAATAACCATCATAACAGACACAGTTAACTAAATGGTAAAGATCTGAGTTGGAAAAAGTGTCTGTGTGTGTGGTAAACAATTTGGCTTTGACAATGTGATCCGTTAGCTACAGGTAAATATTTACATGGCCATACAGAGAATCACATACCCAATCAGAATTCTTATGAGTTCAAATTCAAAATGGCAGTTAAGTAACAGTCTTTTCTCTCACACTTTCTCAAAAAGTATTAACACAGTTTTCAGAGCAATATCAAAATTTCTCTATTGACTACCCTCTCTCCCTCCCTTTCTCCTCTGGTGTGTAGAACTACGAACTACACTGAACAAAAATATAAACGCAACATGTAAAGTGTTAGTCCCATGTTTCATGAGCTGAAATAAAAGATCCCAGAATTTTCCAAAAAGCTTATTTCTCTCAAATGTTGTGCACAAATATACTTTAGTCTTCCACCATAAAACAATACAGAAAATATAATACCGTTATGTTGAACCCTGCTCCCCTTGCTCCAGTGACGTCTTTCCTTACACTGTGGCAGGCAGCTTCCTGCCGCCTTATTTCCTGTCCTTCGGACACAATCATCCCCTCGGCTTACAAATCAGGGAGTTCATTGTCAACAGAAGAAAAGGTCACTCTCTCTCTCTCTCCTCACCCCTGTATTCACTTGGTGACCTTGTCACCGCTCTCTCTCTCTCTCTCTTCTTCTCTCTCTCTATGAAAAGGTATCACAGAGGTGAGCACGTGGACCACTCTGTGCAGCTGCATCATGTCTGTGTACATGTCTGGCCTCCCACTCTTACCCCCATCTGCTGTTTGCTTCCAACAGGCTTTCTGACCCACTATTCTATTCTGATCTAGTCTATTCCCCTCTGTACAAAGTTCACCTGATGAAGTAGCAGCAGAAGATGAGGCTGAGGATGAAGACAAAGATGCCTGTTCCAAAGATGACCATGTAGATGTTGAGGGGCAGGTCCTGGAAGGTTATGGGAGGCATGGTGCACGACTTGTCGGAGTAGACCAGGCCCAGACCACAGAAGCACCCTACACAGGGGGTGGGAACAGGGTTGAGAACATGGAAGCACTTTCAGCACAGTCACAGTGAAAAGGATTACGAGGCGACATGTACAGTGCCAAGAGTTCAGAGGCATGTCGAAGAGGGAATAAATGCAGGGTTTAGACTACCTACGCACACACAACTGGGAAGAACCTGCCATCCCAGCTAAGGGTCAGGGTTGCCAGTGCTGCAGCTGTGTCCGCCTCTGATACAAGTCAAGCAGAGAAACTACAGATACACACAGAGAGAGAGAGAGAGAGAGAGAGAGAGAGAGAGAGAGAGAGAGAGAGAGAGAGAGAGAGAGAGAGAGAGAGAGAGAGAGAGATACAAATATATATATAAATATAAATATAAATATACAGACAACAAATTCCAATTGGCTATACTAAAACTCTTTAACATCGTCCTTAGCTCTGGCATCTTCCCCAATATTTGGAACCAAGGACTGATCACCCCGATCCACAAAAGTGGAGACAAATTTGACCCCAATAACTACCGTGGAATATGCGTCAACAGTAACCTTGGGAAAATCCTCTGCATTATCATTAACAGCAGACTCGTACATTTCCTCAATGAAAACAATGTACTGAGCAAATGTCAAATTGGCTTTTTACCAAATTACCGTACAACAGACCATGTATTCACCCTACACACCCTAATTGACAACCAAACAAACCAAAACAAAGGCAAAGTCTTCTCATGCTTTGTTGATTTCAAAAAAGCCTTCGACTCAATTTGGCATGAGGGTCTATAACATACGACATTATAAAATCCATGTACACAAACAACAAGTGTGCGGTTAAAATTGGCAAAAAACACACACATTTCTTCACACAGGGTCGTGGGGTGAGACAGGGATGCAGCTTAAGCCCCACCCTCTTCAACATATATATCAACGAATTGGCGCGGGCACTAGAACAGTCTGCAGCACCCGGTCTCACCCTACTAGAATCCGAAGTCAAATGTCTACTGTTTGCTGATGATCTGGTGCTTCTGTCACCAACCAAGGAGGGCCTACAGCAGCACCTAGATCTTCTGCACAGATTCTGTCAGACCTGGGCCCTGACAGTAAATCTCAGTAAGACCAAAATAATGGTGTTCCAAAAAAGGTCCAGTCACCAGGACCACAAATTCCATCTAGACACCGTTGCCCTAGAGCACACAAAAAACTATACATACCTCGGCCTAAACATCAGCACCACAGGTAACTTCCACAAAGCTGTGAACGATCTGAGAGACAAGGCAAGAAGGGCCTTCTATGCCATCAAAAGGAACATAAATTTCAACATACCAATTAGGATCTGGCTAAAAATACTTGAATCAGTCATAGAGCCCATTGCCCTTTATGGTTGTGAGGTCTGGGGTCCGCTCACCAACCAAGATTTCACAAAATGGGACAAACACCAAATTGAGACTCTGCATGCAGAATTCTGCAAAAATATCCTCCGTGTACAACGTAGAACACCAAATAATGCATGCAGAGCAGAATTAGGCCGATACCCACTAATTATCAAAATCCAGAAAAGAGCCGTTAAATTCTACAACCACCTAAAAGGAAGCGATTCCCAAACCTTCCATAACAAAGCCATCACCTACAGAGAGATGAACCTGGAGAAGAGTCCCCTAAGCAAGCTGGTCCTAGGGCTCTGTTCACAAACACAAACACACCCCACAGAGCCCCAGGACAACAGCACAATTAGACCCAACCAAATCATGAGAAAACAAAAAGATAATTACTTGACACATTGGAAAGAATTAACAAAAAAACAGAGCAAACTAGAATGCTATTTGGCCCTAAACAGAGAGTACACAGTGGCAGAATACCTGACCACTGTGACTGACCCAAACTTAAGGAAAGCTTTGACTATGTACAGACTCAGTGAGCATAGCCTTGCTATTGAGAAAGGCCGCCGTAGGCAGACATGGCTCTCAAGAGAAGACAGGCTATGTGCACACTGCCCACAAAATGAGGTGGAAACTGAGCTGCACTTCCTAACCTCCTGCCCAATGTATGACCATATTAGAGAGACATATTTCCCTCAGATTACACAGATCCACAAAGAATTTGAAAACAAATCCAATTTTGATAAACTCCCATATCTACTGGGAGAAATTCCACAGTGTGCCATCACAGCAGCAAGATTTGTGACCTGTTGCCACAAGAAAAGGGCAACCAGTGAAGAACAAACACCATTGTAAATACAACCCATATTTATGCTTATTTATTTTAACTTGTGTGCTTTAACCATTTGTACATTGTTACAACACTGTATATATATAATATAACACTTGTAATGTCTTTATTGTTTTGAAACTTCTGTATGTGTAATGTTTACTGTTAATTTGTATTGTTTATTTCACTTTTGTATAATATCTACCTCACTTGCTTTGGCAATGTTAACACATGTTTCCCATGCCAATAAAGCCCCTTGAATTGAATTGAGAGAGAGGGAGAGAGAGAGAGAGAGAGAGAGAGAGAGAGAGAGAGAGAGAGAGAGAGAGAGAGACAAACACACAGGCTGTCTCTCAAATAAATTACAATGAAATACATCATGGCTAAAACGTGACAGTTTCCAGACATCTCCGCTCCAAGATAATGGTACAGTAGACCTTGAGCTGTTCCATTCCCAGACTGAAACAAGGTTTTTCTACTAAGTTTTTATTGGAGGTAAAGTTAAGAGACTTGCTACATAACTACATAGATAATACACAACACAGTGGTATCTAGGCAACTGGTCTATATTATACAAGGCATAACCTGATGTCTAAGACTCACAATAGGACATTTGATAAAACAGAGAACAGAAGAGATAATGTCATTGATAAACAGGCAATTTAAGCTGCTCAATTAATTAAAATTCCTTTCTTGTTTTGCCATAAAATAAACCATGTTAATAAGTGAATATACAATCTGACTATCTGATTTATCAACAATGAAAAATGAGTCTGGGCACACTTAGAATGTCAAGAGGATGAAGGAAGATATGAATTTGCTCAAAACAAATGAGGATGTAGTGCTCTGGCCTTTCCCCCTTAATTGCTACAGTGACGTTTCCTTTAACAGAAACACAAAGACCTTTACAATGCCCCCATTCCTCACAATAACCCCTCACTACTTACACACCTACTCGTCAAAGACACACATCTACATAGAAATAAGAGTCATGAGAATTTCTTTATTATATTTTTATGCACATTTTCTCACCAATTAAATCCATGCAGAGAAGGTTGGTCCACCCATGTGTGTGTGTGTGTGTGTGTTCTCTGCAGCTTCTCAAGTGTGTGTTGTATGTAGTATTCAAGCCAGTCGATGACCAGCTCAAAAGGTAGCGGGGTGAGAGGTGGGGAAGTTAGACAGGAGGAAGGGGAAGACAGGAGTAACTGTGGGGGAGAGAGGAAGGTTGACCATGGAGAATGAATAAGACACGGACAGGCTGACAGAGAGGTCTTTGTGTGAGCCAGGTCACATGACCCCTGTCTGTAAGTCTGAACTAGAGCCACTTCAATTCACATCACGCAATAGGTAAATATTCATTCAGCCTAATTGTGTGCAGAATCAGTTTTAGCAGTTTAATTAATCAGGGATTTCATTTTGTTCCTTGAATTGGATTAATTGACCTCTGATATTTAGAATAACTCTTCAACGAAAGAATACAACAATGAAATCTCTCTCTCTACCCCCCTCTCTCTCTCTCTCATAGTACTTCCATGGATTGGAATCAATATCCATGCCTCTTGGCTTCATTTACTCAGAATGAGAGGCGATCCTTCATTTACTGAAAGGTTTGGTGTTTCAGGATTATTTTCTCCAGTCAGATTACTCGACTCAGCTGGAAGCAATCAATAGCAGACACTGTGATGTCTGTCTAATCCTCCACACACACCACACACTCCCTTACTCACTCACTCGTACACCAGCTCCAGTATCTCCTCTACAGCTGAATTCTAGGTGGACTAGGCTTAGTGTCGTGAACGAGACCATGTTGATCGTCTTTGTTTCTGGTTAGTCTCGTGACAACGTTTCTGTGTAGTCATAGCAGTCTCATCGTGTGTGGACATGTCAAAGGAGAGTGGAGAATGTTAGGGAACAGTAAGAAACTGGAGAGATAGTTATAGGTTGCTCTAGTTCTGAACAGACACAAAGTGACTCATCCAGCCGTTGTACATTACATCTCTATGAATAATGATGACACACACACATTACTAACAGAGAATGAGAGGATATATCATTAGTGTGTGTGTGTGTGGAGAGAGAAAGCTGTGAATACAGGGCTACGGTCTTATTCCTCTGTTTAGGGAATGTATATTAGAAATGGCCCTCTGTGTGTGTGTGTGTGTGTGTGTATAATCAGAGGTTGCTTCATGAAGGGCGGGGTGGGGGAGTAAAGAGAGAGAAAGAGAGGGACGGAGAGAGATAAAGCTCTAAACAGATAGTGTTCTTGTCTGTGTATTCATATCTGTTCACAGTTGATAACATCACTTGTGCCTCCTCCGCAGACTTGAATGTGGGTCATATATGAATGCCTCTCTCTCTGTGTGTGTGTGTGTGTGAGTCTGTGTGCGTACACACTAGCTAAATTACTGTTTCATGAGAGGAGCCCCCCATGACCAATGACCTATTTTGCCACTCGCCAGAGGCACCCCATTGCCATGGCACCAGAGCCAGCGGATGCAGAGAGAACTCTGCTTTAACAGTCTCATTCTAAAACTGTCCCCCTGCTCCAACAGAACTTCTCCTCTATTCTAACATTATAAATCTAGAACTGTGCCCTAGTTGGCACTAATGTCCTCATTCTGAACTGAGCGGATTTCTCAATGAGCCATAAGTGTGCAAGACACCATTAACATTTTCATAAACGGCAAAAGCTTGGGTGCTGGGTGGTAATGACTTTTGTACATTTCATGAGAGGTTAAAGAACTACACTGACACAAAGTCTGTACTGCTGCCTCCTACAATCAAAGCTTCAATCCAAATATTAATCAGCTCATATGGACACAAGCACTCGTCTGTGCTGCTGGTTTTCAAGACAAATAAACGGACGACAACAAACACCAATAACCAAAACGCAGGTCAGTCTGTGTAGAGGAAATGTTAGACACTATACAGACACAAGCATAGACACATGGTGGATGTCAAAGTTCCATCCTCTGGACCTGCTCTTAGAAATCTTCCGATCATAACTATTCTCATTTATGGGGCATGTTAGAATTTCTATACCAGCTGTATACAGCCACTGATGGTGAATACTAGTAGCTACGTGTAATGGTATCAGTCAATTTAATAGCATATGTTTTTTCTGTATCCTATCGTTCCTGGTCGTATGTAACATGTTGTGCACAGATGCATTTTAGGCCTGTTGTTGTATGCAATTCTAATCTCCTGACCTACAGAATGAGGATACACTTTGCCAGTCTGTTTCCACTTCCAGCTCTTTTGTCATTGTCATGATATTATGGCTCTGGAGATCCAGTACTAGTCTGGATGATACCGAACTCAACATCCTCTGACTTCTCTCTTGCCGTGCACCCTGTGTGTCACGTCAGCCAGGCTAATACAATACCTCTTACTGTATAGGGTCCTGAAGAGAGGCCTTAACTGGAGCTCTTACTGAGTGTGGAACTTCGCCTCCAGGAATTCAATCAGTAAATGTCACGAAAAGTCATGGCAAGTCCATGGGAAACAACTCTGATATTGTCAGGAGTGTTTGGCATGATATTCAGAGCAGACCAAACGAGCCTAGTGTGCACCCTGATGGAGCCTTTACATAAGAATCAAGTAAAAAAAAAAAAAATACATCTATTTTAAAATGGTCAACTAGGCATGACATTCAGTCCAAGTCAAATCAGAATAACATGTGCACACTAATATATAGTTATATATTTTTTTAAATAAATGATCAAATTAGAAAGCTAATTTTATGGAAAACATTTACAAATACTTGAACTAGCCAAACACTGGATGGACCAGTGAGTCTGAATAAAAGGTGTGAATTCCAAGCATCTTCATTCTCCAACCAAACCACTTTGAATTTCACCACAGTTAATTCTTAAAAGATCAAGGAGATTACCTGAAAGTTGCAGTAATGTGGCAAGGATCATGAACAAACAAGCAAACAGCATTAATAAGAAAGCAATTAGATTACATGACAAATAATAAAGGGGTTAATTATTGAAAAAGCAATAGCATGTCAAACCCAACTTGAGTGGCCCCCTAAGAGCTTTAGTCGATAGCAAGTGCACTGCATAAATATAATATGAGTGTGTGAATAAATAATTGATTGATAGATTAAACATGTAAAATGACTACCAGTTTAGAGCTGCAATATGTAACCTTTTGTGGGACCTGACCAAATTCACATAGAATTATGAGTTATAGATCAGTCATTCCAATGGAGGCTCCTCAGAGAAGGAATTGGAGGACCATCCCCCTCAGTGAATTTCATAAACATTTTAATTGTAAAACATTAAAAAAATATACTAAATATAATCACCACCAAATAATTGATTAAAACACACTATTTTGCAAAGAAGGTCTTCAGTAGCCTCAACAGCACTCTGTAGGGTTGCGCCATGGTGTAGCCAGAGGACAGCTAGATTCTGTCCTCCTCTGGATACATTGACTTCAATACACCCCCCTTCCATAGACTTACACAGTAACTTCCGGAGGACCTCCTCCAACCTATCAGAGCTCTTTCAGCATAAACTGACATGTTGTCTACCCAATCAAAGTTTCAGAGAATTAATCTAGTACTGAAAGCATAAACTACAGCTAGCTAGCACTGTAGTGTATACAATGTGGTGAGTAGTTGACTCAGAGAAAGACAATAGTTGAACAGCTTTAAACAAACACATTTATTACAAAATTGAGAAACAAGAAAGTCATTTTTTTTTAAACTTTCACTTACTTAGCTAGCAAATGCAGCTAGCTAGTTTAGCCTATTGAAACACCCTGCTCAAATAGATGGATGCTATGTTAGCTAGCTAGCTGCCTATGACTTTCCAACACAACACTGGAACTCTTCCAAGTCAAGGTAAGCTAATGTATTGCCACCGGGGCCCGCTGGTGTAACTGCTTATTGACTGTATACTAACGTTACTGCAAGATTGTAGCAGGTTTACTAACATGTCAGTTATATTAGCTATGCTGACTATGATGTTACTTTAGCAAATATGGTGACAATGATGTAGGCTGTGTGTAGCGGTTTGGCTTGAAACATTTTTTTTGCCTGGTCACATACAGCTGATGTGTTGTGCATCAAAGTCCACCAGTGAAAGGAAGAGGTGAGAGGGGGAGAGTGCATAGATGCGACAAGGAATACAACATGGCTGCTATGAAAGTGAACTGTGTTTACGCTTGATCAGGGGTGTATTCATTCCGCCGATTCTATAAAAAAAAAAAAAATTCAACAGAAGCAAACGGAACAAAACAGGGATAAACATACCTGAATTTGTCCAATAAAAACTTGTTTGCAACTGTTGGACTAATGATTACACCCTATATCAGCTAGATGCAGGCAATAGTGTGCAAGGTGGTATTGAATGTCACGGTTTGTCCATGCGTCACTGTGTGTGACCTCAAATTTGTCTGTCGACCTGTGTGCACCTACATTGTAAACTTTCATGTAGTAGCCTAAACCTATCGCTGTTATATTGAACTGGGCACCTACATTGTAAACTTTCATGTAGTAGCCTAAACCTATCGCTGTTATATTGAACTGGGCGAATGGAATATGAATGAGAGTCATCCAATATGCTGTAATAGAAATAAGGCCATGCTCATGAAAAGAAAAATCATCCTCCCTCATCTTAAATGGCACTGACCGCCACTGTGTCATTCTCATGGAAAGCAAGTCTAAGAAGCAGTAGATCTGTTCTGTGTGCTATTTCTATGCTTTCCATTCTTACATTTCATTTTTGCATCTTTTACTTTCGGTTTTGTTCACCAGCTTCAAACGGCTGACAATACAATATCTTTGGTTATGGAAAATATATTTCATAGCGGTTTAAAATGGTACAATGATTCTCTACACTATACTTGCTTGCTTTTTTAAATAAACTTAAATTAGGTGAACTACAATCAGGAAATGGCGGAGCGATTTCTGCATAGAAATGTTGCATACATGTTGCAATTTAAATGTAACCAATCCTACTGGAAAGCCATAGGATTCCATTGTGACCCAAATAGCCTATTGTGGACCAGGGCTTCAATTACCCTAACTCAATTTCAACAATTTAAAATAGGCTGCTAAAATCATTCCAATCCAGATTACAAGGTTTTGGGACCATGAGGAAGCCTGGGAGTGGGAGGGAAGGGAGAGCACGTCTACACAGTTCCAGGGAACGTAGGCTAATTCAATGTTTTTTTAAACGACAGTGCCTTGTATTACAAAAGAATATTGCAATCTCATTAATTATTGTCAAATCCAAATGTCTACCCCAAATAGAATGCAGTTTATTTTCTGATTTTACAAAATAGTCTAATAAACCCTTGAAATAATTGTGGCATACCTAGGTCTTCGCATTAAACACAGAGTTCGGTCAACATCAGATGCCCAGTGATAGGCTACATAATGAAATTAACGCTCACCGTTACACCACTGAAACGGGTGCATTAATGCACAGGAGGTGGTCCTGGATGAGAATGGATTCGTGTTAAATCAACAAACGGTTTATATTACGAAGTGGCGGTGGGGCCTATCCGTATCTGCAGTTGGCTGTTTTCAAATCACCTTATGATTCGGTATTCAGGCAAAAAGAGACAATTTGAACCTAGATCCAATAAAAAAACACACTATTGCGCTAAATGCCGGCTATCTGTAATGTCGTTGGCGTAAAAAAAAAAAGAAAAGTTAAATGGTGCAACCATTTACGCGGCAGTTCATCATTGAGATGGTATTGTTGCCATCTACGAAAATAAATTCACCCTTCTCCAGTTCAATTAAATAGGTTTACAGTGATTTATCCTTCATGAATTGGATATTTCGCCAAGCGTCTTCAATCTGACACAGCATCTGTGGAGTGGAGAACACTGGATCACTTATTCCGAAACCCCCCCCCCCCGCGATAGACATCAAACGCGATAGACATCAAGATGGTCCAATCGCTACATGCCCTGGTCCGGTTGGGAACCACGGTTGGAACCCCGTCTGTTGGCGTCGTTGTGTTGTGACGGGATCGCAGCAATGTTATAAGATTGTGTGAGAAGGTTGCAATCATAACATTAAGATCAATTACTGCCGACAGCAATCTCATGTCAAAGTAGGCCTACTTCCCATAAGTGAAACAAACCACCATGCAGTGAGTGAAGTTCTGAGGCTAGGGCTTCATACAGCCTACAGGAAAATCAGAATTTCATGTGGTGCAATTATGCAGATAATACAAAAGTGATCATAACAATTTCCATAAACACTTCTAAAACTAAACTCAGCAAAAAAAGAAACATCCTCACTGTCAACTGTGTTTATTTTCAGCAAACTTAACATGTGTAAATATTTGTATGAACATAACAAGATTCAACAACTGAGACATAAACTGAACAAGTTCCACAGACATGTGACTAACAGAAATGGAATAATGTGTCCCTGAACAAAGGGGGGGGGCAAAATCAAAAGTAACAGTCAGTATCTGGTGTGACCACCAGCTGCATTAAGTACTGCAGTGCATCTTCACCTCATGGACTGCAATAGATTTGCCAGTTCTTGCTGTGATATGTTACCACACTCTCACCAAGGCATCTGCAAGTTCCCAGACATTTCTGGGGGGAATGGCCCTAGCCCTCACCCTCCGATCCAACAGGTCCCAGACGTACTCAATGGGATTGAGATCCAGGCTCTTTGCTGGCCATGGCAGAACACTGACATTCCTGTCTCGCAGGAAATCATGCACAGAACGAGCAGTATGGCTGGTGGCATTGTCATGCTGTCAGGATGAGCCTTGCGGAAGGGTACCACATGAGGGAGGAGGATGTCTTCCCTGTAACACACAGCATTGAGATTGCCTCCAATGACAACAAGCTCAGTCCGATGATGCTGTGACACACCTCCCCAGACCATGACGGACCCTCCACCTCCAAATCGATCCCGCTCCAGAGTGCAGGCCTCAGTGTAACGCTCATTCCTTCGACGATAAACGCGAATCCGACCATCACCCCTGGTGGGACAAAACCGTGACTCATCAATGAAGAACACTTTTTGCCAGTACTGTCTGGTCCAGCGACGGTGGGTTTGTGCCCAAAGGCAACGTTGTTGCCGGTGATGTCTGGTGAGGACCTGCCTTACAACAGGCCTATAAGCCCTCAGTCCAGCCTTTCTCAGCCTATTGTGTACAGTCTGAGCACTGATGGAGGGATTGTGCGTTCCTGGTGTATCTCGGGCAGTTGTTGTTGCCATCCAGTACCTGTCCCGCAGGTGTGATGTTCGGATGTACCGATCCTGTGCAGGTGTTGTTACACGTGGTCTGCCACTGCGAGGACGATCAGCTGTCCGTCCTGTCTCCCTGTAGCGCTGTCTTAGGCGTCTCACAGTACGGACATTGCAATATATTGCCCTGGCCACATCTGCAGTCCTCATGCCTCCTTGCAGCATACCTAAGGCGCAGGGACCCTGGGCATCTTTCTTTTTGTGTTTTTCAGAGTCAGTAGAAAAGCCTCTTTAGTGTCCTAAGTTTTCATAACTGTGACCTTAATTGTCTACCGTCTATAAGCTGTTAGTGTCTTAACGACCGTTCCACAGGTGCATGTTCATTAATTGTTTATGGTTCCTTGAACAAGCATGGGAAACAGTGTTTAAACCCTTTACAATGAAGATCTGTGAAGTTATTTGAATTTTTACGAATTATCCTTGAAAGACATGGTCCTGAAAACGGGACGTTTCTTTTTTTGCTGACTTTAGATATGAACATGTCACAGCCTATAATTAGTGCACACTGTAAACTTCTCATAACATCCCATAACATTTAGATTAATGATACAGTTGTGAGGGCAGAACAACAACATGTCAGAAGTAGATCTGCTCTTATCCAGTGAAGTTGCCAGGGTAGGTTGGTGTGAAGTTGTATATGAGCGACATGGCATCTTCCTCAGGCTGGTCGAGTGTGATGCAAATTTCTCCTTCCTTTAACATAGAATAGAACTTTATTGTGCATCAAAAGGCGAAAATGTTGCAATTTACTATACCTCACAAGATAACACTACACTCTCGTGAAATAACATGTGCAATACACTGTATTTGGCTGACTGTAAAGGACACAACGATTCAACTTCATGAGGTGTGATTACCCACCTTCATTGAAGAAGGAGGCCACATGTACAGCGTCTGAGGAGTAGGGGAAGTTTAGGTTGGGGTCCCACTGGAAACGGTTAACCTCAGGATGACACTGGATCCCATAGAATGGGTAAGTCCTCCCAGGAAGAAACACACTCCAAACTCAACACAGGAGCTCACATTACCTTACGACCAACAAGCTCTCCCTGTCTCACGTCAGAATTAGACGTTCATCCATGTTTCTCAAACGTCAAATTTCAAAGTGTTTAAGGTTAAGTTTGGGCACTAACTCTGAAATCTTGAGGTTAGGCATTGACTCCGCATGGTTAAGGTAAGGGTTAAGGTTTGGGATAAGCTTAAAACAAAAATATCAAAAACAACTTTCTATTGCTGGATTCAAACTTGCAACCTTTGGAATCAGAGGCAGATGCTTACGCCCATCCGCCATACACAATGCCCGAGCAAAACCGAAAACTATTTGAAGGTAACAGCGCTCACTGTTGCCCCTAGTGGCAATGATTCGACATCATCTCCCGACGTCCTCAGACATAGATGTAGGTCAAATACTGATTTGTATCACAGGTGACCTGGCTGCTTATGCTCATTCCTTTAGATGTCCTTCCTGGTGAGCCATTAGAGCAATACTGTTATTACACTATTATAAAACTATTATATTGTAATACTAACAATTCATTTGTGCAGCATAGTTCGTACAGATTATGCAGCCCACATTGATTTACATTGCTTTATCTAAAAAAAACTATGTATGATCTGTTAAAGGCCTATTTAAAAAACTGTAGTTGTACTTGTAGTTGATTCCCTTCTATGGTTGAGACAAAGATGGCACCATTCTTAGCCTTGTTTGTGGACAAGAAATGTTGCAGGATCTCATTTTCCTTGAATGTCTGTAAGAAAAGGTGATAAGCAGGGGAGTTGATAGTCAAAACCAGTCGTATTGTATTCAAAAGAGATACTAAGAAAAAGTATTCATTTAAAGTCTGATTACACCTTCATGGTCACTCCATAATGGTGAACATTCTCTGTTAAAGCTTCTTGGGATAATGCCTATCTGACATCACTGGGGAACCCCTTGTACATTCGACTGGAATGGGCTTCTGCGGGGAAAGGGGAACGAAACATTCAAATATATTTTTTGAATTGCAACCATGGGGAGAGAATTCATCAGTCCTCTCGAATCAGCCCAGAAGAAGCATAAATGCACTCTATGAAGATGGAAACTGTTTTGCAATGAGTGTTGGGAGTTGTCAGGGTGTAGTTTATCTCGAGCTTCACTGAGATCCTGGCATAAGACTACTCTTTGTTCTGTCTTGATCAGAAGCATCTCTAAACTTGAAGCTTGTATTCCCTGCCCCCCAGTGGTGGATTTTAAAATGTGCAGTATGTGGAAGTCTTCAGACCAAGTCCCAAACCGTATACCTTGACCTTATCCCTAGCACTTGACTCCCCTATAGAGGTGTGAAAGGACTGGGCCATACCCGTGGTGAGGTTCAGGGGCAGGGCCATCTTCTCAGCTGTGGGTTTGGTCAGCAGGTTCTCTATAGCCATCAGAAAAGTCAACAGCTGCATCCACAGACATGTGCCCCAGATAGGGAAGGAATCTCCAGCCTCATTGGCCTGAAACAGGAGAACACATAGGTCTATTAAAGAGTGTTTGGAGCATGTAAGATGTTTACTGATGGTAAACAGACAGACAATCAAAATGGACAAAGAGGCAAAAAGAGCATTAGACAGACAAGCCAGCTTTGCTTAGCAGCGCCTCTAACACGTAAAAGATCTCTGCCACCCTGGCAAAGTCTGACATCTACAGATTTGATGAACCTCCGATGAACAGCAGGCTGCAGGATAGATCAAAATTATATTTAACCTTTATTTAACCAGGTAGGCCAGTTGAGAACAAGTTCTCATTTACAACTGCGACCTGGAAAGACAAAGCAAAGCAGTGCGACAAAAACAACACAGAGTTACACATGGGATAAACAATCGTACAGTCAATAACACAATAAAAAAATATGTATACAGTGTGTGCAAATGAAGCAAGGAGATAAATAGGCCAATAGTGGCGAAGTAATTACAATTGAGCAATTTACACTGGAGTGATATATGTGCAGATGAGGATGTGCAAGTAGAAATACTGGTGTGCAAAAGAGCAGAAAAACAAATATGGGGATGAGGTAGGTAGTTGGTTGGTTGGATGGGCTATTTACAGATGGGCTGTGTACAGCTGCAGCGATCGGTAAGCTGCTCTGACAGCTGACGCTTAAAGTTAGTGAGGGAGATTTAAGTCTCCAACTTCAGTGATTTTTGCAATTCGTTCCAGTCATTGGCAGCAGAGAACTGGAAGGAACGGTGGCCAAAGGAGGTGTTGGCTTTGGGAATGACCAGTGAAATATACCTGCTGGAGCGCGTGCTACGGGTGGGTGTTGATATGGTGACCAGTGAGCTGAGATAAGGCAGAGCTTTACCTAGCAAATACTTATAGATGACCTGGAGCCAGTGGGTTTGGCAATGAATATGTAGCGAGTACCAGCCAACGAGAGCATACAGGTTGCAGTGGTGGGTAGTATATGGGGCTTTGGTGACAAAATGGCTGGCACTGTGATAGACTGCATCCAATTTGTTGAGTAGAGTGTTGGAGGCTATTTTGTAAATTACATCGCTGAAGTCAAGGATCGGTAGGATAGTCAGTTTTACGAGGGTATGTTTGGCAGCATGAGTGAAGGAGGGTTTGTTGCGAAATAGGAAGCCGATTCTAGATTTAATTTTGGATTGGAGATGCTTAATGTGAGTCTGGAAGGAGAGTTTACAGTCTAGCCAGACACCTAGGTATTTATAGTTGTCCACATATTCTAAGTCGGAACCGTCCAGAGTAATTATGCTAGTCGGGCGGGTGGGTGCGGCAGCGATCGGTTGAAGAGCATGCATTTAGTTTTACTAGCATTTAGGAGCAGTTGGAGGCCCCGGAAGGAGTGTTGTTTGGCGTTGAAGCTCGTTTGGAGGTTTGTTAACAGTGTCCAAAGAAGGGCCAAAAGTATACAGAATGGTGTCGTCTGCATAGAGGTGGATCAAAGAATCATCCGCAGCAAGAGCGACATCATTGATATATAGAGAAAAGAGTCGGCCCGAGAATTGAACCCTGTGGCACCCCCATAGAGACTGCCAGAGGTCCGGAAAACAGGCCCTCCAATTTCACACACTGAACTCTATCTGAGAAGTAGTTAGTGAACCAGGCGAGGCAGTCATTTGAAAAACCAAGGCTGTTGAGTCTGCCGATAAGAATACGGTGATTGACAGAGTCGAAAGCCTTGGCCAAGTCAATGAAGACGGCTGCACAGTACTGTCTTTTATCGATGGCGGTTATGATATCGTTTAGGACCTTGAGCGTGGATGAGGTACACCCGTGACCAGCTCTGAAACCAGATTGCATAGTGGAGAAGGTACAGTGGGATTCGAAATGGTCGGTGATCTGTTTGTTCACTTGGCTTTCGAAGACTTTAGAAAGGCAGGGCAGGATGGGTATAGGTCTGTAACATTTCGGGTCTAGATTGTCTCCCCCTTTGAAGAGGGGGGTGACCGTGGCTGCTTTTCAATCTTTAGGAATCTCAGACGATACGAAAGATCATTCTATATCAGATACATTTGTTTTGCAATCACATAAAAACAAAATACAGTACATTTCTCAATTTCTACATGTTGGAGAGGAGAACAGGCACTGATGGAAAGCTGTAAAGGTTAAGTTTTGAAAAATCACATTTTGGATCAGCCATGCACAGCTACGGGCTGCTAATGTTCAACCAGTTATTTTGATGTAATATTGGTATAGACCTCTTGAGAGACAAAGTTTGGGATACAAAATGGCCGAATTCCTCTTTGTTGTTTCAATGCATATAACTGCATATAACTTTATATTGGGGGAAGTAGAGTGGTGCCTGATGGGCACCACTCTAATTTCCCCTGACTCTGTATACTTCAAATCAAAATAAAATTGTATTGATGGCAACACATATTTTTCAGATGTTATCGTGGGTGTAGCAAAATGCTTATGTTCCTAGCTCCAACAGTACAGTAACACCTAAAAATAGACAACAAAAAAAGGAATGAAGAAATATTAGAACGAGCAATGTCAGAGTACAGAATATAAATATACACTGGTACATTAAGGCCACCTGCTCTTTAAATGACAGACTGACCAGGTGAATCCATGTAAAAGCTATGAACCCTTACTGATGTCACTTGTTAAAATCCACTTCAAATCAGTGTAGATGAATGGGGTGGAGATGGGTTAAAGAAGGATTTGTAAGCCTTGAGACAATTGAGACATGGATTGTGTGTGTGTGCCATTCAGAGGGTGAATGGGCAAGGCAAAATATTTAAGTGCCTTTGAATGGGGTATGGCAGTAGGTGCCAGGTGCACCGGTTTGTGTCAAGAACTGCAATGCTGCTGGATTGTTCAAGCTCAACCGTTTCCTGTGTATATCAAAAATGGTCCACCACACAAAGAACATTCAGCCAACTTGATACAACTGTGGGACGCATTGAAATCAACATGGGCCAGCATCCCTGTGGAACGCTTTCGACACCTTGTAGAGTCCGTGCCGCAAAGAATTGAAGCTGTTCTGAGGGCAAAAGGCAGGGGCTGCAACTCAATATTAGGAAGGTGTTCCTAATGTTTGGTGTACTTAGTATACCCTCAGTGGACTGTTTTTAGGGAGACCCATCTAGTACAGGATACTTTGCCTCCAGAAATTCCTTACATTCTTTGTGGAATTCTACAAGGTGTCGGGAAAAGTTCCACAGGGATGTTGGTCCATGTTGAAGCGATGGCAGATTGGATGGCGGTACATTTATGCTGTGAGCAGTCCTTTCCATCTCATCCCAAAGATGCGCTATTGGGTTGAGGTCTGGGCAATGCGCAGGCCACTCAAGTAAAGTGAACTCGCTGTCATGTTCCAGGCAATGTATAGCTCCCTCCAGTAACCACGAGCACAACCGTTCCTTGATTTTAACTGGCGGCTTTATTCTGTAGATTTAGTCAGAATTATCACCTTCCGTGAGAAATATAAAGTAAATGAAAAATACAGTTAAGCACACTCTTACAACCTTATCTTATGAGTGACTTATTAGCTTGGTATAACGCTGAAGTGCTTACATACATAAACATTTTAGCCGGCGCTATAACAGTATTAGATGAAACACATGAATAAAGGAAAAATACCTCATTGGCTGCTTATTACAGAAGGGAGGAAATCAAACTTCACACTTATTATTCCTGGCATGAATTCACGCTTCATCCTTAATTATTATAACGTTACCATCCTAACATATACGCTTCAAACTTTATGAACTACACCCGATGACATGAAAACTTAGCTAACACAGCGCGGGATTGCCTTCCCTCCAAAAGTGTGTTGCTACAATAAGAATCCCCGTTACAACAGTTATTAGCTACGTAGTTCCGCTTGTCTTATCATTTCCCCGCACAGCGGACACGTAAACAATTCAAACAAAACAACGACATAACCTGTAAGTCTAACTGTCAGTTACACAATGTTTCTCCACTTCTTAATTGTCCAGGGTTGGTGATCGCGTGCCCACTGGAGCCGCTTCTTGTTTTTAGCGGATAGGGGTGGAACCCGATGTGGTTGTCTGCTGCAATACCCGACCCAAGCCCGATGGGCCCCGACATTATACATCAGGTTAGGACCAGGTAGGGCCTGTTCTTTCATCAATAACTAGGGTATGGTCAGGGCTTGGGTATCACTAAATTGTTCATAAACATTTTGAAGCTGAGCCATCTGCTCATGCTCTGCTATGCAGTACAGTCATATCTGACTAAGATCATAACATGGTGTCAAACGAGCTTCAACCTCGTCAAATATAAGACAGGAGAGATTATTTCACAGAAAATAATAAGGTTCCTTGAATTTTGTCGGAATTGAGTGACGAAAAGTAGCTAACAGCTCTCTCGTCTCTTTATTGAGCAGAGCAGCACAAGTGGAGCCAATGCTATGGATACTCACAGACTCAGAGCCGCCATGCAGAGCGCACAGCTCGGTGCTCCTCTCCATTAGCTGCTCCTCTCCAACAGAGGAAGTTATTTTTGATTTCGGTCATTCCAGGTCTTACATTTAGCAGAAGCAAATTGGGCCTGGGTAGGGTAGGGCCTGAACCTCACGGGCATGCCCGTAAAAGGGCTCTAATATGAAGTGGGTAAAACAGTATGTATACATTATTAAAGTGACCAGTTTCAATGACTATGTACATAGGGAAGCAGTCTCTAAGGTGCAGGGCTGAATACCGGGTGGTAGCCAGGTAGTAACAGTGACTAAAGTTCAGGGCAGAGTACAGGTTGTCAGTGATGTGCACGCCGAGGAACTTGAAGCTTTTCACCCTCTTTCATATTTTTACTGACTCCCCTATAAGACAGATTTCTCAGACCTCCAAACCATCATGATGTCTCAGATCTCTAAAGGGAGGTTCAACTGTTCTGCCTTTTGCTATGGAACCCTGACCTGTTCATCAGACGTGTTTTTAACTCTCTCTCTACTGCATCTGCTGTCTCGACCTCTGAATGACCCTGCTGGTCATCTA
The DNA here is from genome assembly GCF_045679555.1 of Salvelinus alpinus. Lineage (NCBI taxonomy): Eukaryota > Metazoa > Chordata > Actinopteri > Salmoniformes > Salmonidae > Salvelinus > Salvelinus alpinus. Next base: position 63,024,842 of record NC_092090.1, read on the forward strand.
TGATCGTTTGAACATCTTGAAGAATAATCTGGCCTTAATGGCCATGTACTATCTCCACCTGGCACAGCCATCAGAGCCTGGTTTCTCTCCAGGTTTCTGACTTTATAATTATACATATAATAATTATACAGCCAGACAGTGTTAGGAAAATAATAACTTTCTCTGCTGAACTTTGAATAGTGGGAACTATACTGAACAAAACTATAAACACAAAATGCAACAATTTCAAAGATTTTACTTAGTTACATATGAGGAAATCAGACAACTGAAATAAATTCATTAGGCCCTAATCTATAGATTTCACATGACTGGGAATACAGATATGCATCTGTTGGTCACAGATACCTTAAAAGAAATGGGCCTCACAATGGGTCTGAAGATCTCGTCACAGTATTTCTGTGCATTCAAATTGCCATCGATAAAATACAATTGTGTTCGTTGTCCGTAGCTTATGTCTGCCCATACCATAACCTTACCGCCATCGTGGGGCACTCTGTTCACAACATTGTCATCAGCGAACCGCTCACCCACACGACGCCATACTCGTGGTCTGTGGTTGTGAGGCCGGTTGGACGTACTGCCAAATTCTCTAAAATGACGTTGGAGGCTGCTTATGGTAGAGAAATGAACATTAAATTCTCTGGCAACATCTCTGGTGGACATTCCTGCAGTCAGCATGCCAATGGCACGCTCCCTTAAAACATCTGGCCTTTTATTGTCCCCAGCACAAGGCGCACATGTGTAATGATCATGCTGTTTAATCAGCTTCTTGATATGCCATACTTGTCAGGTGGATGGATTATCTTGGCAAATGAGAAATTCTCATTAACAGGGATGTAAACAAATTTGTGCACAAAATTTGAGAGAATTAGAGAGAGAAATAAGCTTTTTGTACATATCTTTGATTTCAGCTCATGAAACACTTTACATGTTGCGTTTATATTTTTGTTTAGTGTAGAATTCAAGTCTCCCACATACCCTATACCAACAATGTTGACAATGTAGAAAGGTTTATGCTCAAATAGAATAAAAGAGAACCTGATATAATCAGAGACTTCTAGGTGTAGTAAGTTTTGCAGAGGCAGCCATACAGTTTGGTGTTGAAGTTGATGAGCTGTCTGAGGGGATCACACCATTGTTGTCCTTCACGGCACAGATGGCATCCACCAGGTGGATGTTTCAGCATCAGGTTCTGTTCCAGCAGAACCAGGGTGGCTGAACGGCTCACCTCAACCGCACCGTGCATCAGCACTATACCTGAGGGAAAGATGGGGTAGAGAGCAGTGGAGGCTCCTTAGAGGAAGGGGAGGACCATCCTCAGAGAATTTCATAAAAATACATTTAAAACATTTAAAAAGTTATTATTTTTAGATAAAACTAAAGTAAATATAATCACGTCACCAAATAACTGATTAAAACACTATTTTGCAAAGGTCTTCAGTAGCCTCCTCAGCACTCTGTAGGGTGGCACCATGGTGTAGCTGCAGGACAGCTAGCTTCCGTCCTCCTCTGGGTACATTGACTTCAACACAAAACCTAGGAGGCTCATGGTTCTCACCCCCTTCCATAGACCTACACAGTAATTATGACAACTTCTGGAGGACGTCCTCCAATCTATCAGAGTTCTTGCAGCATGAACTGACATATTGTCCACCAAATGAAAGGATCAGAGAATGAATCTAGTACTGAAAGCATAAGCAACAGCTAGCTAGCTCTGCAGTGCATAACATGTGATGTTGACTCAAAGAGAGAGAAAGACAATAGTTGAACAGTCTTCCAAAATGAAGGAGAGACAAGAGATAGTGAGCAATTTGTTTTCACTTTCACATACTAGGCTAGCAAATGCAGCTAGCTAGTTCAGCCAACTGAAACACCCTGCTCAAACAGAATGTTGCTATGTTAGCTAGCTGGCTATGACTATCCAACACAACACTGGAACTCTTCCAAGTCAAGGTAAACTTCTGGTTTGACTAATTTATTGCCACCGGTGTAACTGCTTACGCCTTAGTAAACCCAATACAATCATGCAGTAACGTTACAGTGCACAGTCAATACACTGTAATGTTACTGCAGGATTGTAGCGGGTTTACTAACGCGTTAGTTCTATTAGCTATGCTGACTATGACATTACTTTAGCTAATATGGTGACAACGATGTAGGCTGTGTGTAGCGGTTTGGCTTGGAACGTTTTTTTTTCTGTCTGGTCACATACCGCTGATGTGTTGTGCATTGAAGTCCACCAGCGAAGGGAAGAGTTGATATGAGGAGTGCGCATGCGAGAAGGAATACAACGTGGCTGCTATGAAAGTGAACTGTGTTTATGCGTGATCAGGGGTGTATTCATTCCTCTGATTCTGTTGAAAAAACATTTCTTATACGGAACAAAACAGGGAAAAACCTACCTGAATTTGTCCAATAGAAACTGTTGGACTAAGGATTACACCCTATATCAGCTAGATGCAGGCAAGAGTGTGCAAGGCGGTATTGAACGTCACCGTCAGTCCATGTGTCTATCACCTCAAATTTGTCTCTCGACCTGTGTGCACCTACGTTGTAAACTCTTATTCATAGGCTAGGTTATAGCAACCTCATGATGGGTATAGGGAAAATGTTAGTATCATGTAGTAGCCTAAACCTATCGCTATTACATTGAACTGGGTGAATGGAATATGAATGACAGTCATCCAATATGCTGTAATATAAATAAGGCCATGCTCATTAAAAAAAATCTTCCTCCATCTTAAATGGAATCTACCGCCACTGGTAGAGGGTAGAAAGGGGGAGGGGGAGAGGGGAGAGAGAGAACATGGATTTTGCACACTAAGCACAGGGTGTTAACTTCTCCTCTTTTGTCTCCTTTTAGTTTGACCTTTCAGTGCGTTGCAGATAGAATTGTCATGTTTGCAAAGGAAACAACTCTTCAATGTATATTTCATCATACACTTGGCCATACCACACTTATTATACAGGCATTCCCCAATGTAACAACTTCTTACTCTGTAACAAGCTAGTACTTACAATGATAGATGGAGTATCAGTATTGAAGTCACTTTTTTTGCAATGTTCCACTTTGCTGAACCCGGAGGGCCCAGTGGGTGAATTCAGCACAGTCTGGAAGTTGACAATCATGTAAAATATACAGGAGTTGTGGGCCTCGGTGCCAAAGTACTTGATGTTCGTGCCCTGGTATGTCTCCGCCCCTTCTCGTCATTTACTGTGGTCTGCGTTCAAGACATGGGTGACAACGGTTTGCCAGCTGGGCGACGTTCATAGCACTGTCCTTATGAAAATCTCAGGTTTATTAAAAAACATATTGCACAACTATGAAAATACTGTAGATATTTGTACATGTTTGTACAACAAATAAATACGGTCTACAATGGACAAGTCATATCCAGGGCTGTGTAGAAACTTGAAGTTCTGGACATTGAAGCATGGAGTTGATGCTAGATCTATATAGAGATTGACAGTTATTTGCTCTAATACAATCTGATATTAATACAGAATTCACACTGCTGACGTCCACTTTGGGAACAGTGACCAGATTAGCCTATGCACTTTTCCGATACATAACTCTGCTTTAGGGTGCATGTTACTTTAGGGCTCAAGCGCTTAAAAAAATATTTACAATCCGCTCTCCTCACACCTGAGCCTTGTCCAAAACATGCCTTGGATTAATCTCTGTGGATCTGTTGACATACACAATTCTTGTCCATTTCTCCTGACCATATTTTCCAGTCAACCAATATAAAAAGGACAGGTATTGTCACTGCACTTACTGGTCTCCAATGTAGTCTGCGCCACACTTTGCATGGGTGATGATGGCTTTCCCATTGAAGTGCAGTCGTTCCATGTATGTAGTTCTGTCCTTGAGCCGTTCTTGTCTATTGATGTTCTGTATTATGTTTCATGTTTTGTGTGTACCCCAGGAAGAGTAGCTGCTGCTTTTGCAACAGCTAATGGGGATCCTAATAAAATACCAAAACATTGCCAGCCCTGGTGAAAGGTCAATCTCCACCTAACGAGGAGGGTGTCTGTCGTTCCAGGACAGGTGGAGTTGAGGTAAAATCTTTTTGTTTTGCTTTTAAAGTAAATGACAAATCTCTGCTACAATACCTCCATAGGTTACGTAGAAATCCAGTTTTTCAAAGTGGTTTGAAGCCCGGTCCGACAGTTTTTGTTGTTGTTGCAGCTGCTGCCATCTTTCAGTGGAACTGGTTTTGGAAAGGGTAGTGTAAGGCTAAGCTAATTGTTAGAACCATAGGCTCCTATGGTTCTAAGATTAACTTAGCCTTAAAATGCTTTTGAGAAACTGGGCCCTTGTCTATCACCATGCAAGGGACACAGACTGCCTACTGTACATCTCCATACTTTATAGCAGCAAAACTATTGATTGTAGATTAGTTTCATAGGAATCCTGAAGAGGGATTGAATGAACAAGTGCAGGATTAATAAAGTCGGTTTGCTTCAGTGTTGCATGCTCCAGTGAGTCTTCAAAGCCTTCTGACACTCTGTCCCACAAATCAAATTCAATGAGTGTTCAAAAATGCTCGGCGAGAACATGTTATGCTTTCACATCAAAATCTATTTAAAAAGATCTGAATGCTAGCTGTCAGGCAATGATATGTGCGGGGACATACACAGCAGTCTCAATTTTACCAAAAGACATGACATTTTTCTCATGGCTGGCCATTCTGAAAATAAAAATCTTCAGGGAGGGAAACTATTCACAGAATTATCTAAATCCCTAGAGAAAAGAGAGCAAGTGGCATGTGCTTTGTCTCACCATCAGCACCCCTTCATTCAAAAATGTCTGTCATTTTCTCTCTCCCACCTATAATATGACGAACTCTTGTTAATTGTGAGTGTTTACGGTATGTTTTCCAAAAAGACTACAATTGCATTAATACAACATATAAAACAAAAAATATCCTGACATTTAATGCAAGTCCTCAGTTTGAGCTATAGTCATTTCTAAAATCAGTCAGGCAAATATTTCCATCTAAACGTTGGACCCATGCATTTAAACAGAAACCTCTGTAGACATGACCTTTTACAGGTCTATGTTACACACACACACACACACGTCAATCGTGAACTAATACACAATAATCTTAACACAAAAATATACCAGTACACGGAAAAAAATAAACTAATATGACAAACATAACATTTTGTTCCATGCAAAGCTTTAGAGATTGTTTATTTTTTTTAAGATTTGAAAAAGCACCTGCCGATATTATGGCACTTGTGATTTATAAGAACCGATCACAGTCTAGGAAATAGTTGATCCAACCTCCTCTTCCAATACTTTGACAATGCATCCTTCGTTCCCTCCCTCCCCTCAAATAGTCACTGGTCCGAGACTGGATTTGTCAAACTATGTGGCAGAATGGTCAGAGATTACTCCAAAGGAAGGAAGACCTGGGACAGGGTCAGTTTTCCTTTTCAACCTTCTGAAATCTGATCCTAGATCTGCACTTACAGACTGTGTCTACCACCAGTCAATGGAAATAGCATTGTGAAGAAGTTGTAGACCAACTACTAAACAGTACATACCAGGGTTGGGATCAATTCCATCTATTCAGAATGTGAATTGAAACTTGCTCAATATTTTCATTGCGCAACTTCCATTAATAAAGTGGATTTCAATAAATTTCTTAAAAAATCGACCGCATTGAAAAGCAATTGACCCTACCTTTGTATATCCTGAAGTGTCAAATAAACAGAATACATTACCCAGTACTGATTTGGAAGGCTGTGTGTGTGAATGCACCGTTTGGATTCTGCTTGCAATGACAAGTGGGTGACAATGTTGGGGTGAGTGATAAAGGGGAAACCTCATGGCAGTGCCATTGGTTCGCATCGTCTAAGAAAACATGGTGAATGGAACACATGGCCTTTAACCACAGACCTAGGATCAGATCAGCCTACTCCAAATCCTAACTGAAAACTTATCTGACCCTGTACCAGTGATTAAGGGGCAATGTCTACCTACTTCGAAAGGAACATGGTGACACTACATTGCACGGGCATAAGTATGACATAAGACGCTTTAAGCAGTCATGGACACTAATGTCGGGTTATGAAAACTAACCCAACAACACCATAACTTGATATGTACAACCATTCAATTTTCCATCATGACTACTTTGAAATGGCATCTTATTTATGTTGTGATCACACCTGCATAAAGTATCCCAAGCTGGCCCGATTCCAAACCAAACCCTTGTTGACAATCAGCCCATCTAAACCTTTCCGATCCGGGAGGTGTAGACAACAAACAAGGACTTAGGACTCCAATGAATTCTAAGGGACCGGTTTAAATCTGAAATAAGGCCCACAACCTGACTGTGGAAGATTCAAATGTCACAAGAAAAGAACAGTAAGACCCGTCCATATACGTAACTGGTTCAGTTCAGAAGGCCTTTTTCTCCAGCCGGTCCAGTATGACCTGGATCCTCTGCACAGCCTCCTTCCGGGCCTGCCTTACCACTTCCTGTCCCTGAGTCTCCACTGAGTCCAACACCAGCAGCTCCTTAGTAAGCAGTTCCTCTAGGTACCTGTAACTCTTGTCCGATTTTTTACCCACAAACTCGTCCACATCCTCATGGAGCAAAAGCACCCGGGCCATGACCTGCTGGACTTTGGCCAGGCTAGGGTTGTCGATCAGTCCCTGGGGCTGGGCTGGAGCTGGGATTGGGGGTGGAGGCTCACCCTGGGAAGGCTTTGGCTCCTGCGCCCCTCCTCGCCCTGGTTTATTGTACATCTGGGGAGGTGAGCTGAAGTCGACAGGCTTGCCATTGGTGGGGTTAGGGGAGTGGGCCAGTCTGGGTTTGGGTCCCACCTGTGGGGCACGCTGGTGCTGGAGGGGTCCTGGGTAGTGCTGGTCCTGAGGAAGTAAAAAAAGATTGTCTTAGACCAAGGGTGGGCAAACAAACTTGTTAGCTTGAGGGCCACATGATTTCGAAATTCAATTTGTTCCTCAAAATACATGTGCAGACTAGAAAGAGGGCAGTTTTGAAAATACTTTTAGTAGTGTATGTGGACACCTGCTCGTCAAATATCTCATTCCAAAATCATGGGCATTGATATGGAGTTGGTCCTCCTTTTACTGCTATAACAGCCTCCCCTCTTCTGAGAAGGCTTTCCACTAGATGCTGGAACATTACTGCAGGGACTTGCTTCCATTCAGCCACAAGAGCATTAGTGAGGTCGGGCACTGATTTTGGGCGATTAGGCCTAGTTTATTTAACTAGGCAAGTCAGTTAAGAACAATGTCTTATTTACAATGATGGCCTACACCGGCCAAACCAAGACGACGCTGGGCCAATTGTGCACCTTCCTATGGGACTCCCAATCATGGCTGGTTGTGATACAGCCTGGATTCGAACCACGTTGTCTGTAGTGACGCCTTTAGCACTGACATCCTTAAACCGCTGCGCCACTCGGGTGCCCAAAAGTGGTGGTTCCACTGGGGACAAGTCAAGTTCTTCCACAACGATTTCGACAAACCATTTCTGTATGGACCTCGCTTTGTGCACAGGGGCATTGTCATGCTTTAATTGACACTATGCATTGGGGCAGGTAGCATTCGTCAAACCCAGATTCGCCCATCAGACTGACAGATGGTGACGTGTGATTCATCACTTCAGAGAACACGTTTCCACTGCTCCAGAAGTGCAATGGTGGCAAGCTTTACACCACTCCAGTCGACGCCTTGTATTGTGCATGGTGATCTTAGGCTTGTTTGTGGCTGCTCAGCTATGGAAACCCATTACATGAAGCTGCCGACGAACAGTTCTTGTGCTGACAGTAGTGAGTGTTGCAACCGAGGACAGAAAAGTTTCACACGCTACGCATTTCAACACTCGGCGGTCCAGTTCTGTGAGCTTGTGTGGCCTACCACTTCGCGGCTGAGCCGTTGTCACTCCTAAACGTTTCCACTTCACAATAACAGCACTTACACTTGACCGGGGCAGCTCTAGCACGGCAGAAATCTGACGAACTGACTTGTTGGAAAGGTGGCATCGTATGACGGTGCCATGTTGAAAGTCACTGAGCTCTTCAGTAAGGCCATTCTACTGTTTGTCTATAGAGATTGCATGGCTGTGCGCTTGATTTTATACACCTGTCAGCAACGGAAGTGGCTGAAATAACAGAATCCACTCATTTGAAAGGGTGTCCACATACTTTTGTATATAGGACGATTATCATTTCTACCTACACTGAACTAAAATATAAAAACACATGTAAAGTGTTGGCCCATGTTTCATGAGTGGAAATAAAAGATCCCCAAAATTTTCCATAGGCAAAAATATGTATTCTTCCAAATTGAGCACAAATTTGTTTATATCCCTGTTAGTGAGCATTTCTCCTTTTCCAAGATAATCCAGCCACCTGGCAGATGTGGCATATCAAGAAGCTGATTAAACAGCATGACCATTACACAGGTGCACCTTGTGCTGTGGACAATAAAATGTGCAGTTGTCGCAACAATGCCACAGATGTCTCAAGTTGAGGGAGCGTGCAATTTGCATGCTGACTGCAGGAATGACCACCAGAGCGGTTGCCAGAGACTTAAATGTTCATTTCTCTATCATAAGCCGTTTCCAATGTCATTTTAGAGAATTTGGCAGTACATCCAACCGGCCTCAAAACCGCAGACCACGTGTATGGCGATGTGTGGGCAAGCGGTTTGCTGATGTCAACGTTGTGAACAGAGTGCCCCATGGTGGGGTAATGGTATTGGCAGGCCTAAGCTACAGACAAAGAACACAATTGCATTTTATCGACGGCAATTTCAACGGACAAAAATACTGTGACGAGATCCTAAGGCCCATTTTTCTTTAATGCATCTGTAACCAACAGATGAATATCTGTTTTCCCAGTTATGCGAAATCCGATGATTAGGGCCTTATGAATTTATTTCAAATTGGCCGATTTCCTCATATGAACCGTAATTCAGTAAAATCAACGAAGTTGTTGCATGTTGCGTTTATATTTTTGTTCAGTATATTTTTTAGACATTAAAATGTGTCCTGGAGTGTTTTTTTTAAACACAAAATAATAATTGTAAAATCTATTAGCGGGTCTGATGCGGCCTGCGGGCCGTAGTTTGCCCACCTGTCTTAGACGACTAGTGTATAATGAATATAAGTTATTAAAATTCAGACCCAAAACAGCTACGGTACCAGAGGAAGGATTGAGGTTTTATCTGACATTTCCCCTTTTCTTCCAAGAAGTAAATTAGGCCCACTTGGATTTTATTTTAGAAACAATATGTGCAAATAAAGGAGATGAGACAAAAAGACACTTTAGGTCATTGAGATACATCCTTTGTGTTCCACATGTACCTTGGCTTCATAGGGGGGTGGGGCTCCAGTGCCTGTCCCTGGCCAGGCTGGGGGTTGCTGGGGGTGGACAGGGGTCCCATAGTGGCTGTCTGGCTGCCACTGCTGGTGTGAGGGGCCATACCCACCCGAGTGGGCCCAAGCCTCAGCCTGCGGCCTATGGTGAATGGCCTGTCCAGTGGGGTATGGGGGGTTTGAGGGCAACGCAGGACCACCTTCCCCATAGTGCGAGTAAGACCCAGGAAGATAGCCAGAGGCCTAAAGAAGATCAAGGTATAAAATAGAAAACAAGGTCCATTATACCCAACTGCCTTTACATCAGACACCATTAAACACTGCCCTGTACTGGTTGAATGAACTTACCCCTTGACAGTGTGGTCCAGGATAGTGGTGGTGCTGATGTTGGTGCTGGGCATGTGGTTGTCCTGACCCCCCTGTGCTCTGCTCTGGTCCTGGGCAGCCCTGGCTAGGGTACTGGCCTGGGGCCTGCCTGGGAGGCATCTGGTCTGCACAGTAGAATGGGTTGGATGGGTGGAAAGAACTTGCCGGATACTGGCCTGGACCAGGGTTATAGACACTGTGGCCATTTGGATATGCTTGCATTGCCTGGACAGGGAGCGAGGGAGAGAGAGAGTGTGCTTACATCCGTAAGTGTGTGAAAGTGCGTGCCAGACTACTGGTCTGTGAAATTATGTGTGCGTGACAAAGTGTCACAGAAGGCTGAGAGCACTTTAGTCTAGAGATAAGGAATTCATTCCCATATATAGCCTTGGATTTAGAGGGCCTTTGCTATGACATAACACGAGGCTGTACTGTACCTGTGGGTTGTAAGGTGGCTGCACGTCAGATCCTGAAGGATATGCATAGTGCCCTGCTGTGGAATGTGACTGGGGGTACCAGTAGTTTGAGGAATAACCAGGGTATTGGGAAGCGTCCTGTAGGCATATGAGGAGAGATTTATTTTCCTGGCCTCCAAATCAGCACAGTTTGAACTAGTCATATTGACCTGAGTAAACCGTAACCCTAGACTTGTTTGACCAAAGTATCCAATAGTCAAATGCAGCAAGACTGACACTGATCGAATGTAAAAACATTTCCTACCATATTACATAATAGCTAGCAAGCAGCAACAGCCATCACACAACATTAACTAGTTGTGTTAAGAGCACCGACGCTCATTCTGAACCTTAACACATTGCTTGTCGTATGGTTTTGTAAACAAAGGAAAGTATATTTCATATCAGCCTAAATTACTACACAGCTTAATAGGATTAGGGTTCCCACGCGGACATATTTCCATGTTACAGTGCTTGTTAATGGAAAAACAGAACATGTAAGGTCCTTGGACTATAAGGAGTAATGCAGGAAATGACTGCCCCCTAGCATTGAGGATTTCAAGTTGAAGGCTGACCACCATACCGCAGGCACTGTTTCCAGAAAACATCTTTGTGGTCCATATTCATGGATATAAATAAGCCATTACTATTGCTCTCTATTCTCATCGGAAACAAATGTGGTGACGTTAAGTCACCAATGGTCTATTGCGGCGTTCAAAACAACTGGGAACTAGGGGGAAAAAAGGAGCTTTGACTGGGAAAAATATTTTGAACTGTCCAACTTGGAATTCCAAACAGGAAACTCGGGCATCTTTTTTATTTCGAGGTTTAAAAAATATATAATTATAAACAATAAATCAATACAGGAAGTACATGTGGGAACACACGTATATATAAATAATATACAAAGGACAATTGGGCTAGGGGGTACAATATCACATTACACAAGGACCTTACTAAGGGACATACACTTATAATTCTAACAGCTTTTTGTTAGTATAGTATTTAATTCTCTTAAAATATAGTTCCATTTCTTTTTGTAAGGTATGAAAATGTGGTGTTTTGTTTGTAAATTTACATTTGTGAATATGAAATTTGACCAAAAGAATAATGAAATAAATTACATAAAATAGTATCAGTTTATTTCTATCATAGGTAAAGAATCCAAGCAGTACATATCTCCACAATAGTGTAAAATCTTCATAAAAGTGTTCAATTATAAATCTACTGATGTCTTGCCACAGTTTTCTTACATGAATACAATGCCAAAAAAGATGCAACACCGTTTCTGGGTGGTCATTACAAAAAGGTACAATTTGAGTTGATGTTTTCCTTAAACATCTTCATATAGTGGTTGGCAGGATACTAATTAAGAACAATTTTAAAGGAAACTTCCTTAATTTTGTTAAGTAGGTATGTGTGCGGCAACATCCCAAATTTTTACAACACATATCAATAAATCCGTTCCAATAAGGCATGACATAAGGTAAAGAACATTCTGCTTTAACAAGGTTTGTATCGCTCTGTTGTTGAATGGACCAAAAGAGGCATCTCTCTACAACTCCTTTTGCGACCTGAATATGACTGACGTCATGATTTGACCTCGTTTTTCCCCCTCAAATTCCTAGTTGTCTTGAAAGCCCCATAAAAAAAAGTAATGTTAGGATCCTTTGGTATTGGGCTATTAGTTATAGATACCTAGTTAGCCATGTATTGTAGTCTCAACGGTTTGTCTAGCTAGGCTATTTATCATATACTACAAACGAGATAACTAGCTAGAAAATCTGCATGTCAAATATAGCTAAGCAAGCTAGTTAGCAATATAGCAAATCTTACTAACCAGCTAGATTGGAATGACTGTCAGAAGACGGCTAGCTAGATAACGTTAGCTGGCTAAAACGTAGGCTAGCTAACTAGCTTGAGTTAATGACGTTAAACTTACACAGTACAAGACAAAGCTTGTTTACTGACATTAAACCGTGTGTTCTAAAATTAGTAACATAAGTACGTGTTGATATGAATTAGTTACACAATGTGACTTACCATAGCGTTACTCCAGTTCACGTTATTATTTTCTGAGTTGTAATTTGAAGGCCAGGCGGATTTGGGATTCGACGGCATTTGATGATGCATAACCCAAGCAGCGTCCCCAGCACTCCTGTCGTTTTCCATACAAATAATCTTGATACAATTAACTGTCAAATAGGATAGAGCTGACTGATATTGGGGACAAAATTGCTTTATTGAAACGATCCAGTTAATGCATTGATCATGGACAGCAAAGTAGGGAAACGTTTGAATGACAAGTATTTTATGCTTTGCCCCTTTAATTTTTCGCCCCTCCCATTTCCCTTTTCACCACGTGCGTCAGTAGAATAGGTCGTTATCAATAAAACGTCACAATAACGTGCAGAGCGTTCCATTTGCCTGCTAGGTGGCAAGTCGATCACAGCTCCGCTAAAACCAATGACAACTGCTTACCCTTTTCAAAGTATTGTTAAATAAATGTTAAATATTTGGTTGTAATATCATCACCCCTTGAAGAGCATAGTCAGAACTAAACATTTACGATTATTTCATGCAAAACAATTGTTTATATTTAGCTCTATCATAGTTATACCACAGAGTTTCTAAACACAGACCACAACGTCGCAAGAATTTTGAGAACGCTTGAGAAACAGATCAAACGACCAGGCAGGGGTTTAGAAGTCAATGAGAGAAGTGAAAAATTATTCCTTTAATTGTTGTTAATTTTCTCGAAATCTAAAGACACAACCTAGATTCGAGACAATTTCTTAAGTAGTTGAACGTGTTATTACTCCAACCTCGTGAAAGTGAGAACTGACAGGTTTTAATTTTCCTCAAAAACAACTTTATAATGGAGTGCCTTCTAATTTTGACCGCCTGCACATGCGCAGTTTTGCGCGTGTTTTACGCATGGGTTTAGTTAGACAAAGTCGCCATGACATCGTCAATCCTTAACATCCTAATGTTGTAAAGCAGAAGCAAATGGATTAATAAGAACAGTGGTTAAAAATAAGTGGCAAGAGTTGTGGAACAGGGAGAGTAAGGGAAGACACCTGTATAAGATCCAGGAAAAGGTGGGGGCGGGGAAGTCCTCAGGCCAAGAGAGAAGGCAGGAAGGAAAGCGTAGTCACAAGGCTGAGATTGGGACACACAAGGCTAAGTAGCACATTGAAAGTGGTGGGGAACATCCGACTTCACTGTCTCTGGTGCACACTCCAGTCCAGTTGCTGGCGATGATGCACCTTAAAGTTGGTTGCCAACCGCCATATAAAATCCACAGAAGAAGAATAACATTACCTACAAGTGTGATCTGGGATTTCTGTTGGAGAAGCAGTTTTAGCGTAGTTTTACTGTACCGTCTTTGGTTAATACAGCAAGTAGCTTTTCATGATCAGTAAACATAAACACTACATAAAGAGGGACCCAATGCAGCAACACATGACAATACAGCATGGTAGCAACACAACATGACAACAACACTACATGGTAGCAGCACAAAACATGGTACAAACATTATTGGGCACAGACAACAGCACAAAGGGCAAGAAGGTAGAGACAACAATATATCACGCAAAGCAGCCACAACTGTCAGTAAGAGTGTCCATGGTTGAGTCTTTGAATGAAGAGATTGAGATAAAACTGACCAGTTTGAGTGTTTGTTGCAGCTCGTTCCAGTCGCAAGCTGCAGCGAACTGAAAAGACGAGCGACCCAGGGATATGTGTGCTTTGGGGACCTTTAACAGAATGTGACTGGCATTGGGTGGTGTATGTGGAGGATGAGGGCTACATTACACAACACGTTGGAAATCGTAAATTCAACAATGAGTGGTTTGGAAGGAATCAGTGGCTAACTGCAAGCGTTACAAAGCAATCATTAGCCTGCTATTCAGTGGAGCGGCTGTGTGGTCCCAAATCTAAGGTTAAGGGTCTCTTTTCCTTGTTTAAAATTATAAACGTTCAACATTGGCCATGCTGTCAATGAAGCATGATTTGTGTCGCTCTCAAAACAACTTAACTGCAAAATCTGACTTTAGTTTGTTCAAGACAACTGGGAAGTCTGGAAAAATGAGTTACAACTGGGAAAATACGTTTTGAACTTTCATCCAACTCGGGAATTGTAAATCGGGAACTCGGGTCTCTTTCTAGAGCTACGACCTGAAGGTCACTGACGTCATCATGATTCAACCTTTTTTTCCCGAGTTCCCAGTTGTCAGCACCCTAAATCCAGAGAATGACAGACTTTGATGACAAAATTTGCCCACGAAGGACCGCCGCGCAACTTTCCTGTTCAAGTGAGCACAGCACAAAAGGTGAGTCCAACAATGTCTTGTATGCTGCTGCATAAATGTTGGGTAGTAAGCTGTTAGTAGCCCATGTGCCTCACCTTAATAATTTGGTCTATTTTCACCTCTTAATTTTGCTGACTGTTCTGACTTGGTGGTGCACATGTAACCTATAACCTGAGAAATGTTATCATAGAATATTGTAAGAGTTTTCTTTGTCTGCATATATGCCCCCTTTATTTATCCTATGGTGCTGACTTGGTGTACAAGGAGAACGCTGTGAGAACGGCCCATGTTCTGAATTCTGTCGCTGTACATTTCAAAAGTGCTGAACAAATAGTTATGTTGACTATGTCCGTCCTAGTTCGCTCATTAATGTCTTTATCAAAATTACGGATTGACGCTTATCCACTTGTCATCCACTTATGCCATAGTTTGTACATCTCAATTGTCAGTAGAAACCACATTTGTTTAAGCAAGTCAGCCATATCAGCTATGTTTTTTAAAGGCAGTAAATGAGGCTGAATGAGCTGTTTTGCTGATAGCCAGGTGTAGCAGTGGTATAGTGCAATTATTGTATTGTTTAGTGTTCTGTTGTGTAGTGGCTTTGCTGGCATGCATCCCACATGTTTTTTTGTTGCCCCACCCAGATTTACATGCTAAAATCACCACTGTATACCCCTATTTCATTTAAAGAAAATCCCCACCTCATTCCAAGCCTGCACTTTCAGCTGATTGTTTCATTCCAAATCCGTTGTGGTGGCGTACAGAGCCGAAATGTTAATAACTTGGTCAATGTCCAAATATTTATGGACCTGACTGTATGTGTATATATATATATATACACACACACACACACATACACTACCAGTCAAAAGTTTGGGCACACCTACTCATTCAAGGGGTTTTCTTTATTTTTACTATTTTCTGCATTGTAGAATAATAGTGAAGACATCAAAACTATGAAATAACACATATGGAATGATGTAGAAACCAAAAAAGTGTTAAACAAATCAAAATATATTTTGTTATATTTGAGATTCTTCAAAGTAGCCACCATTTGCCTTGATGACAGCTTTGCACACTCTTGGTATTCTCTCATCCAGCTTCATGAGGTAGTCACCTGGAATGCATTTGAATTAACAGGTGTGCCTTGTTCAAAGTTAATTTGTGGAATTTCTTTCCTTAATGCGTTTGAGCCAATGCCAAGAACAGCTCAAGTAAGCAAAGAGAATAGGCAGTCCATTATTGCTTTAAGACATGAAGGTCAGTCAATCCGGAAAGTTTCAAAAACTTTTAAAGTTTCTTCAAGTGCAGTCTCAAAAACCATCAAGCGCTATGATGAAACTGGCTCTCATGAGGACCACCACAGGAAAGGAAGACCCAGAGTTACCTTTGCTGCAGAGGATAAGTTCATTAGAGTTACCAGCCTCAAAAATTGCAGCCCAAATAAATGCTTCACGGAGTTCAAGTAACAGACACATCTCAACATCAACTGTTCAGATGAGACTGTGTGAATCAGGCCTTCATGGTCGAATTGCTGCAAAGAAACCACTACTAAAGGACACCAATAAAAATAAGAGACTTGCTTGGGCCAAGAAATACGAGCAGTGGACATTAGACCGGTGGAAATCTTTTCTTTGGTCTGACGACAAATTTTTGATTTTTATTTCCAACAGCCGTGTCTTTGTAACACGGCGGTGGTTCCCACCGTGAAGCATGGAGGAGGTGTGGGGGTGCTTTGCTTGGACACTGTCTGTGACTTATTTAGAATTCAAGGCACAGTTAACCAGCATGGCTACCACAGCATTCTGCAGCGATACGCCATCCCATCTGGTTTGCGCTTAGTGGGACTATCATTTGTTTTTCAACAGGACAATGACCCAACACACCTCCAGGCTGTGTAAGGGCTATTTGACCAAGGAGAGTGATGGAGTGCTGCATCAGATGACCTGGCCTCCACAATCACCCAACCTCAACGCAATTGAGATGGTTTGGGATGAGTTGCACCACAGAGTGAGGGAATAGCAGCCAACAAGTGCTCAGCATATCTGGTCACTCCTTCAAGACAGTTGGAAAAGCATTCCAGGTGAAGCTGGTTGAGAGTGCCAAGAGTGTGCAAAGCTGTCATCAAGGCAAAGGGTGGCTACTTTGAAGAATGTAAAATATATTAACACTTTTTTTGGTTACTACATGATTCCATATGTGTTATTTCATAGTTTTGATGTCTTCACTATTATTCTACAATGCAGAAAATAGTAAAAATAAAGAAAACCCCTTGAATGAGTAGGTGTGTCCAAACTATTGACTGTACTGTATGTGTGTGATGGAATGTATAGACATTATGGATAGTATGTGGACAGAATATATAGTACATCTGAAGAATACATGTGTAGAATAGTGCATGTACAGCAATAGTTGAATAGAATGTACTTGACTAGAATACAGTATATACATATTAAATGAGAAACACTGTATGTAAAAATTATTAACGTGACCAGTGTTCCAGGTCTATGTACATAGGGCAGCAGCCTCTAAGGTTCAGGGATGAGTAACCAGGTGGTAGCCGGCTAGTGACAGTGACACAGTTTTTTCCCCCACCGACACCACACATTGCTTTGTCCCATGTCCTCCTGCACACTTCTCACATCTTGGAATCTCCCTCCTACACACTACTGCAACATGACCATGAGCTTAGCATCAGAAACACTGTAGTGGGTTTGGCACCAAAGCTCTCACTGGATAATTGACACATCCTATCATTACTTTATCAGGTAAAGACTCTGCTTCAAAAGGACAGACAATGTCTTTTCAGTTTCACCACGCTCACCACCGGGTCTGCGTTTCACCCAGCGGCGGGCGTCATAGACACAGGGAATAGCAACAATTTTTTACATTATAAATCTATACAATTTGTGGTAGTTGTTTGCAGGGTCTAATCTTTTTTGTCTTAAAAATTAAAGGCCTGCTCATTTAAAGGTATTACATTATTAGAAACATGCAATGTCCTAAATCTAAATCCTTAGTTCCAAACTGCCTCTGGAAGCAACATCAGCACAAGAACTGTTTGTCGGGAGTGTCATGAAATTGGTTTCAATAGCCGAGCAGCCGCACATAAGCATAAGATCACCATGCACAATGCCAAGCGTCGGCTGGAGGGGTGTAAAGCTCGCCGTCATTGGACTCAGGAGCAGTGGAAACTCGTTCTCTGGAGTGAAGAATCACGCTTCACCATCTGGCAGACCGACGGATGAATCTGGGTTTGGCAGATGCAAGGAGAATGCTACCTGCCCCAATGCATAATGCCAACTGTAAAGTTTGGTGGAGGAGGAATAATGGTCTGGGGCTGTTTTACATGGTTCGGGTTAGGCCCCTTAGTTCCTGTGAAGGGAAGTCTTAATGCTACAGCATACAATGACATTCTAGATGATTCTGTGCTTCCAACTTTGTGGCAACAGTTTGGGGAAGACCCTTTCCTGTTTTAGCATGACAACGCCCCCGTGCACAAAGCAAGGTCCGTACAGAAATGGTTTGTCGAGATTGGTTTGGATGAATTTGACTGGCCTGCACAGAGCCCTGACCTCAACCCCATCGAACTCCTTTGGGATGAATTGGAATGCTGACTGCGAGCCAGGCCTAATCGCCCAACATCAGTGTCCGACCTCACTAACGCTCTTGTGGCTGAATGGAAGCAAGTCCCCGCAGCAATGTTCCAACATCTAGTGGAAAGCCTTCCCAGAAGAGTGGAGACTATTATAGCAGTAAAGGGGGGACCAACTCCATATTAATGCCCATGATTTTGGAATTCATGTTCGACGAGCAGATGTCCACATACTTTTTGTCACGTAGTGTATCTATATTAGATCATCAGAATAAATAGAAGAAAAAAATTCCAATGTTCCTTGCCATTGGTGCTTAAAGGGTTTAATATTTTACAGGAAGTCTTTCCCCGAGCGTGCATTACTGCAAGTGTGCTTCCTGTAGAGAGAATACAGGTTGTTGGAACTTTTCTACTACCAAGTTGGGGACTTTTGTTTTGAAAATATCGGAAAATCCGTGACCCGGAAGTGCTTTTTTTGTGTTGCTGAAGAGATGCTTATTAAGACTCTGATCTTATTTTGAACAATTCATGGCTTAATACATTTCATACACAGCGATTAGCTATAATTTAACCGCAGAGATAGCTACACACGATCACAATGAACTACATGCCAGGGACCGCGAGTCTCATCGATGACATAGACAGTAAGTAGGGATAGCGAATGTTAGGCTGAGTGAAGGCAGCAGTGTGAGCAAGTCCGCACTGTTTCCAACCTTCGGAAAACAGTGATGATGATCATGATTATTAGATACAGTTATATTGTAAACCCCTTCTTGTAACTATTTATTCTCCGAGCTCAGTGTTGGGGACAACGATTGGATACTTTGTATCCGCGTGCTGTGGCTCTACTATAAACAGTAATTTTTCTCTTGCAGAAAAGCATCTTGTACTTCTTCGCGATGGAAGAACGCTAATTGGGTTTCTTAGAAGCATCGACCAGTTTGGTATGGCAAATAAACCACTTAACAATCTTATAGTAGTTTAAACACACTAGCTCACTTGGCATACTAAGTTAGCTCTAGTTTAGATCCCCTGTGGATATCCTCCATACATTGAGATGGGATTGAGTTTACTAAAATACCTACTACGTAAACCTTGAAATAATGTGACGTATTCACAAGTAGCTACATTCAGGCAATCAAAAGGGAAATTATATCAACTGCACTATCACTTAACCTCTCTTTCAGCCAACCTAGTTTTCCATCAAACAGTCGAGCGCATCCATGTGGGCAAGAAGTTTGGGGACATCCCCAGAGGAATCTTCATTGTGAGAGGAGAGAATGTTGTTTTGCTTGGTGAAATAGTAAGTATTCATCCATGCCACCCTCTTGTTCTTTATCAGTGATTATTTAGCCTTCCTCGTACAGTATGCCTACACATAGAAATGTGTTTGTGTTAACGTAGCCTGTTGATTAGACCAGTTAATTGAGTCTATAGCAGTTTTCCAGTATGCGCACATGATTCATTTTGCTTGAAACTTTAGTTGTCACCTCAGTTGCGTGGTTCACACACTGATCACACAGTCGATGATAATCAGTTGCTGGGGTTTACATGTGTGTGCCACTGCGATTGTTCTCCAGCAGGACATGTGTGACATGTAGGTTTACAGTATGTTTAATATGGTGTTTCCCTCTTTAGGACATGGATAAGCCGTGTGACACAGTCTTGCAACAGGTTTCTATAGAGGAGATCCTAGAGGAGCAGCGATTGCAACAGCAAGCCAAGCAGGAGACGGAGAAAGCCAAGGTGACCGCACTGAAGGACAGAGGCCTATCCATCCCCAAGGCAGATAATCTTGATGAATACTGAAGGCACTTCTGTTCTATTTTCCTCCGTTATACTAGACTTCCCAGTTCTATGTTGAATAGGGGATTATTTTGGCGATGGGGAGAAGAATGTGTGGTTTATAGATGAAGCAGCGTACCGATTTCATTTTGATAGTGGCTCATTGGTTCGAAAGCAAGCAATGATTTAAGTGATGCATTTTTGTTATATTTGATGACTGGCGTAATGCAGGAATTGAGGGTAGACCACACAAACTAGATTGTCTGCAAGACTATATTTGATGCGATAAATCAATTAAATATGATTTTCAGACCACCAAACGTATAACTTGTCAATAGTACATAACGATGGATTCTTTATGTTTGTGTAAACAGACTTAAACTGTAATGGTAAGATTTGTTTTCCATTAAAGTGTTTATTTTAATACTGAGGTCCACTTTGTAGAAATTGTAACAGGACTGTTCTACTTCATCAAGCACTACAGTTTGGGTTCATTCCTCCAGGCAACCGTTTTAACACAGATTCTCTGGACGATGTTTACTGTGGCACAGGTTGCAACTGAGCTACGACACTTCCTCATCAGTTGCGTTTCAATTAGCTCAGGAAGTGTTATAGTTCAGGTGCAAGCTGTGCCACAGTAAACCTCTTCAGCTGAGTCTGTGGGAAAACTGTACATACAGTAAGGGTAGCTTTTGTACATGGAGTTGATATGAAAGTAGACTGTTTAAGGTTCCCACAATCAAGGTTCAATTGACATTGTGTGAGTCAAACAAAACGCCCTAATTGGTTGACAATGGAGCCACCCACAATGCAGGCCTTGTCTAAAGGGTATGGGAAAACTGAGACATGAACACGGATGCAATCATATGACATGCATCATTGTCCATTTTTGTCCGTTAAAAATACAACTCATCTCCACTTTTTTCGGATGTGTTCAGTCTAGTTGCATACTTAAAAAGATGGACAATTTGTGAATATTTGGTCAGGAACTCTGTGTCATTTATCCGGTAACAGAAGACTCCTATTTGAAAAAGAATTGTGTCCATATGGAATTTTCATACACAACATTGTAATGTGGCCATGGCCTAATGCAACACACATTGAAAGTTGGTGATCAACGATGGCCACTGACTGCAGAAATCTGATCTGCTCGAACACGCCCAGTAGTTGAGTTCCTTTCAACTTTCAAGCATGTGGTACATTGACTGAATTTGGATCATATTTGGATCCCTTGTCTTCTTTCTGTGTTATTAGGCCTACTGATGTTTTAGTTTTTTTTTTATACCATACTGCTCAATAGTTTCTCCTGTTATGAATGGAAGGGGGAAAAGGAAGGGAGTGGAGGTCATACAAACACTCCCCCTAGTGTCCCAGGTGATGGTGCCAAATTCCCCAAATAACTAATAACTACACTGAACAAAAATATATACACATGTAGAGTATATTAAAGTGTATTTCTCTGAATTGTTCACAAATTTGTTTACATCCCTGTTTGTGAGCATTTCTCCTTTGCCAAGATAAAGTGTTGGTCCCATGTTTCATGAGCTGAAATAAAAGATCCAAGAAATGTTCCATATGCACAAAAAACGTATTTCTCTGAATTGTTGTGCACAAATTTGTTTATATCCCTGTTTGTGAGCATTTCTCCTTTGCCAAGATAATCCATCCACCTGACAGGTGTGTCATATTAAGAAGCTGATTAAACAGCATGCTCATTAAACAGATGCACCTTGTTCTGTAAAAAATAAAAGGCCATTCTAAAATGTGCAGTTTTGTCACAACATAATGCCACAGATGTCTCAAGTTTTGAGGGAGCGTGCAGCTGGCATATTGACTACAGGAATTTACACCAGAGCTGTTGCCAAATAATTGAATGTCCATTTCACTACCATAAGCTACCAACAACGTTGTTTTTGAGAATTTGGCAGTATGTCCAACCGGCCTCACAACCGCAGACCACGTGTAACCATGCCAGCCCAGGACCTCCACATCCAGCTTCTTCATCTGCAGGATCGTCTGAGACCAGCCACCGGCTCAGCTGATGAAACTGTAGGTTTGCACAACCCAAGAATTTATGCACAAACTGTCAGAAACCGTCTCAGGGAAGCTCTTCTGCGTGCTCGTCGTCGTCACAAGGGTCTTGACCTGACTGCAGTTCGGCTTCGTAACTGACTTCCGTGGGCAAATGCTCACCTTGGATGGCCACTGGCACGCTGGAGAAGTGTGCTCTTCATGGATGAATCCGGTTTTCACTGTACTGGGCAGATGGCAGACATCATGTATGGTGTCGTGTGGGAGAGCAATTTGTGATGAGATGTTGTGAACAGACTGCCCGATGGTGGGGTTATGGTATGGGCTGGAACAAGCTACGGACAACGAACACAATTGCATTTTATCGACGGCAATTTGATAGCACAGCGATACCGTGACGAGATCCTGAGGCCCATTGTAGTGCCTTTCATCTGCCGCATCACCTCATGTTTCAGCATGATAATGCACGGACCTATGTCTCAAGGACCTTTACACAATTCCTGGAAGCTGAAAATGTCCCAGTTCTTTAGTCGTCTGCATACTCACCAGAAATCAAATCAAATTTTATTTGTCACATGCGCCGAATACAAGCGTTGTAGACTTGACCGTGAAATGCTTACTTTACAAGCCCTTAACCAACAATGCAGTTCAAGAAATGGAGTTAAGAAAATATTTACTAAATAAAATAAAGTAACACAAGAAATGTACTTAACAAAAACGAGGCTATACACAAGGGGTAGCGGTACCGAGTCAATGTGCATGGGTACAGGTTAATCGAGGTAATTTGTAAAGTGACCATGCATAGATAATAAACAGCGATAACAGCAGTGTAAAAACAAAGAAGGGGGGGGTGTGTCAATGTAAATAGTCCGGGTGACCATTTTATTAATTGTTCAGCAGTCTTATGGCTTGGGGGTAGAAGCTGTTAAGGAGCCTTTTGTCCTATACTTGGCGCTCCGGTACCGCTTGTAGTGCGGTAGCAAAGAGAACAGTCTATGACTTGGGTGATTGGAGTCTTTGAGAATTTTTTTGGCCTTCCTCTGACACCGCCTAGTATATATGTCCTGGATGTCAGGATGCTTGGCCCGAGTGATGTACTGGGGGTACTACCCTCTGTAGAACCTTACATACCAGATGGTGATGCAACCGGTCAGGATGCTCTCGATGGTGCAGCTGTAGAACTTTGAGGATCCATGCCAAATATTTTCATTCTCCTGAGGGGGAAAAGGTGTTGTCGTGCCCACTTCACAACTGTATTGGTGTGTTTGGGCCATGTTAGTTTGTTGGTGATGTGGACACCAAGGAACTTGAAACTCTCGACCCGCTCCACTTCAGCCCCATCGATGTAAATGGGGGCCTGTTCGGCCCTCCTTTTCCTATAGTCCACGATCAGCTCCTTTGTCTTGCTCACTTTGAGGGAGAGGTTTTTGTCCTGGCACCACACTGCCAGGTCTTTGACCTCCTCCCTATAGGCTGTCTCATTGTTGTCGGCGATCAGACCTACCACTGTTGTGTTGTCAGCAAACTTAATGATGGTGCTGGAGTTGTGCTGGACCTTGCACTCGTGGGTGAACAGGGAGTACAGGAGGGGACTAAGCACGCACCTACCCTTACCTGCCTACCCATACCACCTGGGGGCAGCCTGTCAGGAAGTCCAGGATCCAGTTGCAGAGGGAGGTGTTTAGTCCCAGGGTCCTTAGCTTAGTGATGAGCTTTGAGGGCACTATGGTGTTGAACGCTGAGCTGTAGTCAATGAACAACATTCTCACACAGGTGTTCCTTTTGTCCAGGTGGGAAAGGGCAGTGTGAAGTACGATTGAGATTGCATCATCCGTGGATCTGTTGGGGCGGTATGCGAATTGGAGTGGATCTAGGGTTTCCGGCATGATGGTGTTGATGTGAGCCATGACCAGCCTTTCAAAGCACTTCAATGTCACTCATTGAGCATGTTTGGGATGCTCTGGATTGACGTGTACAACAGCATGTTCCAGTTCCCGCCAATATCCAGCAACTTCGTACAACCATTGAAGAGGAGTGGGACAACATTCCACAGGCCACAATAAACAGCCTGATCAACTCTATGTTGCAATACATGAGGCAAATGGTGGTCACACCAGATACTCGACTGGTTTTCTGATCTATGCATATCTGTATTCCCAGCAGTGGTGGTAAAAGTACTCAATCGTCATACTTGAGTAACAGTAAAGATACCTTAATAGAAAACGACTCAAGTAAAAGTGAAAGTCACCAAATAAAATAATACTTGAGTAAAAGTCTAAAAGTATTTGGTTTTAAATATACTTAAGTATCAAAAGTAAATGGAATTGCTGAAATGTACTTAAGTATCAAAAGTAAAAGTAAAAGTATAAATCATTTCAAGTTCCTTATATTAAGCAAATCAGACGGCACCATTTTATTTTATTTTTATTGACGTATAGCCAGGGGCACACTCCAACACTCAGACATAATTTACAAACAAAGCATTTGTGTTTAGTGAGTCCGTCAGATCAGAGGCAGTAGGGATGACCAGGGATGATACATTTACATTTAAGTCATTTAGCAGACGCTCTTATCCAGAGCGACTTACAAATTGGAAAGTTCATACATATTCATCCTGGTCCCCCCATGGGGAATGAACCCACAACCCTGGCGTTGCAAGCGCCATGCTCTACCAACTGAGCCACACGGGACCACGTTCTCTTGATAAGTGTGTGAATTGGACAATTTTTCTGTCAAAATGTAATGAGTACTTTTGGGTGTCAGGGAAAATGTATGGAGTAAAAAGTACATTATTTTCTTTAGGAATTTAGTGAAGTAAAAGTTGGCAAATATATAAATAGTAATGTACAGATACCCCCAAAAAACTACTTAAGTAGTACTTTAAAGTATTTTTACTTAAGTACTTTACATCACTGATTCCCAGTCATGTGAAATCCATAGATTAGGGCCTACTTAATGTATTTCAATTGACTGATTTCCTTATATTAACTGTAAAATCTTTGAAATTGTTGCATGTTGCATTTATATTTTTGTTCAGTGTATATAAACCTATTGTAGACAGGCAGAGCATCACCAATGGTATAAATATAGTCTACTGGTAGGTCTATGAGATCTTGAGATCATACGATTTTGTGTTTTTCATAATTATGTCAATTAAATAGAACTAGGTTAGGTTATCCAAACCATGTCATATGAAAAACAGCATATGGCAGCCAGACACGGACACGCTATGGTCGTCACTAGCGTCTATACCAGAGAGGAAGAGGCGAAGAGAGGGGAAACTGGGCCCAAAATCTGTCTTCTCCAGCAGGTGACGTTTTTTCCCCTTCACTAATCAAGCGAGGAGTTTTTGTATGGAGGTCCATGAGAGAGTATTGAATTTGGTGAACAAAACATTGAATTGCTTATTTGCTACGTGTGGCTTATTTGGTCGAATATAAGTTTCGTTATGCTTAGGTTGTTATGAGTGTTCTGATATACGTAGAACATGTGACTTCCGGGCAACTTTGAGAAGAAAAAAAACTTTATATCGGAGTTGTGCCTGTTGTTCACCCGATATCTGCCCGTTCATTGGCTAGAATGGTCCCACCTGATCTTGACTCCTCCCGACTGACTTCCATTTTTGAAGAAAATTATTTCCAATGTTTGAGCGGCAACTTGAGTATCTGGTCAATATAAAGGATAATGCATGTCTATAACCACAAAGTTATAAACCCTGCGCATTTCTTAAATTTATCTTCTTAAAATTTGATTTTAAATCAACATTAACCACACTGCAAACCTTATGCCTAACCTCAAATGAAGACAAAAAATATTTTTTTGTTGCAAATTTGACTTTGTGGCTGTGGAATCTGACTTTGTGGATATAGAAGTTAGTGGAAACCAATACTCTATTAACGTACATACGTCATGGGCCAAATCCGAATGGATGTGTGTGTGCAACGGGCGGTGGAATGGAATATTGGAACCAATTTGGTGGTTGAAGATTAGCGAACCCCTACTACAAATCACTCAATTTATATAGGCTGTGCAAGATATCCAAATGCAAGATATCCAAATGTAACCGAAATATTGACCAGACACACGCGGTAAACTGCTTGAAGCTTCGCCAAACGTGGGGGATATTGATGGCCAAACCAAAAGAAAAAAACAAGCCCATTTTTTTTATTAAGCCTTTGCACCGAGAGGGGGAGCACCTTGATGTTCTAGTACACTTCACCAACACCCCCCAGTGCTACTGTGCTTCAGCCGTTGTTAGGAATGCGTTACTAAATGATGTAGGTCTTGCCGTGGTCTCGGGCTGTATTGATGGCTCAACCGTGATCTATCCTTTGATGGGATTCCGCGCCAAATTACGCACGAAACACAACGGTCTTCGGAATTGGAATGGAAATGCCCTCCCAACGCTGCATTCGGAGCCGACGATATGAACCATGCCTAGTTAATTTTACAAGGATTTCTCCTTTAGTCAGTGTGTAGACCGTGAACGAGTTTGAAATGTATACATTTTATTCGGATTTGGAATAAAACGAAAAGCAATTCATCCGTGAAGAGCGAGGTGTTGCTGTCGATTTTTATTTTATTTTGATCTATTCAGCAAATATCAAAGGATTTTTAGATGGAACTGGAGAATATTGTGGCCAATACGGTACTGCTAAAAGCAAGAGAAGGTAGGTCTTCAAACAGCCTAATACAATTACTGGACAATTTTTACGCATAGAAGTGGTTTCGAATTCCATGTGGCGAATGCTACAGTGATGTAATCTACTTTGGCTGAGAACATGATATTTATACAGATCCTATGCTCTTCAATCGAGCCTATAACATACATCATCACCATCATCATCAATATCAAACAACATGTTTTATTGGTTAATTCTAGGCTTTTAAACCGTATATTATTTATCCTTATCTCCATTGATTTCCATAGCCTATGTTCAGGCCTAATATCAGTTTGACAGCTCTTACGTTACGGTGTGGGCAAAAGTCTCCAAATGTAACAAAACATCCAAATCAAATTGTTTGACTGCGTGATTTATGATTAGACTATTGAGCAGCGATGAAACTGTAACAATTCAGCATTGCTCGAACTGGGGTCAAACTCTGATCTGATGATCATTTGCTTCAGTTGGCAATTTTATGATGAAGAAATGACGTGATCTGAAACTAAGTGGCCATGGTGGTCTCCGTGCAGCGAAATGCAGCCTGTTCCAATTCGCGACCCCAAACAACCCTGCGATTGGACACTAAGGTTCTGTCAATTTCATATTTACCGACTGTTTGCATCTGTGTTCAGCAGGTGGACAGTTTTAGAGTCGGGCTGCTTTGTTGTTGACATTCTTTGATCAAACACATACGCGTATACCTTCACTTTAGACTCAACCACTGATTGAACTGCTGAAATGAATGACACTGCCTTAGGTTACTAATGAGAATGTTTTGGCTCGTATCTCGTGTTAATGCTGCAAGCTTCCGTCTATCTGAATAAATATTACAGAAACTGACAAGGCTGTGTTGCTCTTACTCAGAGAAACACACCCACACACTGTTGTGCATGGTGTAATGTGGCTATGGGTTCTTTGGGCTGCATTGGGTCACAGACAGAGACTGATGTTTGCAGTCAGTGTACCACTTCTGTACAAGGGTCCTTTGTTGTTTTGAAATGCTGTTTGAAACCATCTTATTACAGTGTAAAGAAACACCAGATCACAGATGATTCCAAAGAAAATCAGAGCATCAATCATAATCTCTATAGCACAGGTCAAGTATTTGGCAACCAGTCCTCAGATGATCCAAGAAGATTAAAACCCAGTGGGGAACGGCGAGGCCTAAGGATTAAAATGAAGAATATATATATATATATATATATATTCTTCAAGGTAGCCACCCTTTGCCTTGATGACAGCTTTGCACACTCTTGGCAGTCTCTCAACCAGCTTCATAAGGTAGTCACCTGGAATGCATTTAAATTAGCAGGTGTGCCTTGTTAAAAGTTAATTTGTGGAAATTCTTTCCTTCTTAATGCGTTTGAACCAATCAGTTGTGTTGTGACAAGGTAGGGGTGGTATAGATAAGATAGCCCTATTTGGTGAAAGACCAAGTCCATATTATGGCAAGAACAGCTCAAATAAGCAAAGAGAAACGATAGTCCATCATTACTTTAAGACATGAAGGCCAGTCAATGCGGAACATTTCAAGAACTTTGAAAGTTTCTTCAAGTGCAGTCACAAAAACCATCAAGCGCTATGTTGAAACTGGCTCTCATGAGGACCGCCACAGGAAAGAAAGACCCAGAGATACCTCTGCCGCAGAGAATAAATTCAGTAGAGTTACCAGAGTAGGTGAACGGATAATCTCCACATGTGTGGTTCCCACCGTGAAACATGGAGGAGGTGTGATGGTGTTGGGGTCGTTTGCTGGTGACACTGTCAGTGATTCATTTAGAATTCAAGGAATACGTAACCAGCATGGCTACCACCGCATTCTGCAGCGATACGCCATACAATCTGGTTTGCGCTTAGTGGGTACTGTATATATATATTTATATTTTTTAAATGTATATTTTATCTTTACAATAATTGTAATGATCTGATTTAATCTCTTCAGTTTGTGTTGGAAAGAGAAGGGTTAATACTGAAGAGAAAAAAATATATAATCAGTATTCTCTTTGGTGGTCTCTAGGTAGAAAAATCGAGCTAGCTCAGCCAGCCATTGGCTAGGCTTTCAGAAGCTGGACAGAAGGCTGTATTGGAGCAGAATTTGGAGTGACAGTGGAATGACCCAATCACATTTTGACTTACAATGGGGGGTACAAAATAAAATTTAAAAAAAGGTGATGTGTCTAGACCAGAGCTCTCCAACCCTGTTCCTGGACAGCTACATTCAGTTTATCAACTAGCAAATTATTAGAATAAAATGCGCTAGATTAGAGTTGGAGTGAAAACCTACAGGACGGTAGCTCTCCAGGAACAGGGTTGGAGAGACACGTAACGACAGAGCACAAGAGAAAATAATCAGTGGCGTAAGCAGTAGTTTCCCCACGCTAATTCTAGTAACGTTAGCTAGCTTGTGTTGTAGTATTGTGATAATGAAAATGCTAGCTTGTGTTGTAGTAGTGTGATAATGAAAATGCTAGCTTGTGTTGTAGTACTGTGACCATGGCGAAGGCTGCTGCATGCAGCTGTTATCAACTTCAAGGTGGATGTTGTTGCTAATTTGTTAGCTACACCCTTTTCAAGATTAACTTTCAACCTTTGTTTACAAATCATCATCTGGTGAGTGGAACTGTTTTTTTTTATGCAGCTCACTTGCTGTTAGGTACCCCTTTGAAAATAATCACTGTGAAACATTGTTGCATTTAAACTTTAGATCACTGGTTAGTGTGACGGAAATATATTTGCAATGGGAAGTAAAAGCTGGTTTGTTCATTTCATTTTTGAAATGAAATGGTTGTGCTTTTGTATTGTTATGATTTCATGGGGCCTACTGGAGTGAATGGGCTACTTATTCTTTATAATTATTTCATGCACTGCGGTTACCTGTCTATCAGCCGTGTCTATGTGTTTTACCAAAACTGTCTCTCCTTCAGCGCCATGGAGTGCACAGGTATTACGGTCACTGTCCTTTCAGCAACATAAACCTGTCACCTTCGATGTGACACTGTTGTTGTCACCAGTAGTGATTTTAGCATGTAAATCTTGGTGGAGCAAAAAAACAAACAAGTGAGATGCATATAATGGTGACAAACGGTGCCCACAAACTGTTAAGGCCTTCATAAAGCTGTACCAACAGCAGTCCCAACATCTTACCACTGCTACACATCAGTGGAGCCTTGTCTGGCACCGACACAGTTCATTCAGCCTCATTTACTGCTTTAAAAAAAAACATTGCTGATATGGCTGACTTGATTAAACAAATGTGGTTTCTAATGACAGTTGAGATGTACAAACTATGGCATAAGAGGACGACAAGCGGATAAGTGGCAATCAATAATTTCGATTAAGACATTTATGAGCGAGCTAGGATGGACGTTAGTCAGTATAACTATTTGTTTAGCATTTTTGAAATGTACAGTGACAGAATTCAGAACATGGGCTGTTCTTACAGTGTTCTTCCTTGTACACCAAGTCAGAACCGTAGGATACATAAAGGGGGCATATAAGCAGACAATGAAAGCTCTTACAATATTCAATGATTACAATTCTCTAAAACAGGTTATAGGCTACAGTAGAACAATACGTGAAATTAAGAGGGGTAAATATACTAAATTATTAGGGTGAGGCACATGGGCTACTAACATCTTACTACACAACATACACCCAGTGTTACTTTCTTAGCTACAGTATACATATCTCCCTGGCATTATTACATAATTTATGCAGACATAATTTATGCAGCAGCATACAATAACGTAACATTTTTGGACTCCCCTTGTTGTGCTGTGCTCGCTTGAACAGGAAGGTGGCGCGGCGATCCTTTTGTGGGCAAATTTTGTCATCAAAGTCTGGCATTCTCTGGATTTATGGTGTTTTCAAAACAACTGGATTTACAATTCTGAGTTGGATGACCGTTCAAAATGTATTTTCCCAGTCAGAGCTCATTTATTCCCAACTTCCCAGTTGACTTGACTTCAGTGAGTTCAAGACTTCACAGTTCTGAGTTAACAGTTGTTTTGAGCATGGTACAAATCATGCTTCATTGACATCATGGCCAATGTTGAATGTTTATCATTTCAAATTTGGAAAAGAGCCTCTTAATCCCAGATTTGGGACCACACAGCCACTGTCACTGATTCCTTCCAAACCACTCGTTGAATTTGCGATTTCCAACTTGTGGTGTAATATTTGTCCAATGGTCGATGAGGACCGATACATTTTATCTATAATTTCTCTTCATTGTTTATCTTAATTTGACCATGATTAAAAAGGATTTGCCAGTGGATTGTCGACTTGATTCATGATGATGACTGCTAGTTAAGATTGTGAAAGTATGATTGACATGATCAGTCCAATCAAAGCTACTGTACATATAACGTGATTTGACGTCATTTTATCTGTGGCCAATGACCTTGAGTGTTCTTGGATGGGCACTTCTAATGTAACATCCGAAAGGCTAGAATTTTCAAGGTCGGCTCTTACACTTGGCAGTGACGTAAAGTCCCCATGAGTGACAAAACACTGAGCCAATCACGGTGCAACGCTCCGTATTTTCTGCCTGCTTGCCCCACCACCACCACAGAAAGCACTGAGCTAGGCTGAAACACCTGCATTTTGTAGCTGCCTTACTCAAGAAAACAAAAAAGAGACCATGTTTGTATGCTGCTCTATTAACTCAATGATATATATTATTTTTTACATTGTTTGCAAATTGATATGTGACACATATTAATGCCACAATAACATGCAAAACAGGCAAGCCCCCCTCCCCTCCACAATGTTTTAAATAAATTTTATTTTTGCTAAAAATGTGGTGCTCAAAACAGGTGGGGCTCTGCCCTGAATGACGGGTTGTCACTATTGGTGGTGATGGTGTTAGGCTACCATAGGTTGTGTAAACAGTGTGTTTTTTGTTTTGCTGGTCGCATTATTTTATGCTGTGTGTCACGAGTTGTGTCCATGCCGGTTCTATCTCTGTGTGTGTGGCAGCCTGAAGCACGTCCAGGCCTGTTTGATTCATAATGTCATCAAAAAGCATTGCTCCTCCTTCACGAGAACTAAAATGGCCCGACTACAGAATATATAATATCGGACGCATCAAGTGATGCTATGTTTTCTGTTCTTGATTTTTTAAAAATGGGATACGAAGTATTGGAAGATTTTTGGTCCCTCTGAATGCCTAGGTCCTATAGTCACGGTTCGCCGCTGTTCAAACCCATGGCATTCTTGTCGTCCCAGCTGCTCTATACCCGAGCCAGCATAAGGGTTTGCAACTTGGCACAGTGTAAACCATGGTCTGATACATCGCCGGCAGACGTGATCAACATAGATTTGCCCTGTGAAGAGCTGTGGTATAAGATATTGGTGAAGATGGCACCATAACAACTGATCAACTGTTGAGCTTTCTTTCACGATTCTTTGCTGATTTCAGTGTGTTGTATATTGGATCCATTGAGTGCTTAGTTGTTTAGATTCGGCCTGGTAATGTTAGAATTACTAGGGGCGTTATCTGACAGAGCACATAGTGTCAAGGGTTGTGTGAATGCCTGTTGGAGTTTGCGGTGTACAGGGACGCTCCTATCTGTGTGTCTACGCACGCTGGTTGAGAGGTCACAGACCAAGGACATGGCGAGAATGGGGAAGGGAGAACCATGTTTATTCCTGTTTGTTTATGCAAGTATGTCTCAGCCAGAGCTGAGCGGAGAGACACGCATTCCCTGTCCAAATTCTCCCAGAGTAACAGAGACAACAGGAAGGCCCAGTTTACACTGCGCTTCCAGTGTTTACGCCAGTGTCCTCACACTTCCGAAATCACTGAAATAAAGTGAACCCTAGCCAAGCAGAGAAATAAAAAGCCATCAATATCCCCTTCCTTCTGCAAAGCTGACCAGAGAGAAGGAGAGGCCCTCTTCCAGTACTTGGTAAATGCATCTCTCTGTTCTGCCTTCTTCCTTTTGAAGTAAGTAATCATCACTAATCTGACATGACTGGTTTGGTCTAAGCGTAAACTTTAGCCAATTCAGTTATGTTAGGTAAGTGATCACTCCAAAGAAGGATTTGTAAAAGGGGCCAGAGGATGGATTTGAACATATTCGGGCCTGCTGAAGAGGACAATTGATGATGTCACAGTTGAGATTCCAGTAAGTCTATCTCACCTCCTCTCTCTCAAACACTAAGCAATAACGGAGTAGCGAGTAAGACCTGAGTATTATTCAGAATCTGGAAAAGGCTAAACACACACACAACAGTTACATTATTACACAGAGTATACCAAACATTAGGAACACCTTCCTAATATTGAGTTGCAAGCCCCCCCCCCCCCCCCCCCCCTTTTGCCCTCAGAACAGACACAAATTGTCTGGGCATGGACTCTACAAGGTGTCAAAAGCATTCCACAGGGAAGCTGGCCCATGTTGACTTCAATTCTTCCCATAGTTGTGTCATGTTGGCTGGATGTCCTTTGGGTGGTGGACCATTCTTGATACACATGGGGAAACTGTTGAGAGTGGAAAACGGCAGCGTTGCTGTTCTTGACTTAAACCGGTGCACCTGGCACTTACTACCATACCTCGCTCAAAGGCACTTAAATATTTTGTCTTGCCCAGTCACCCTCTGAATGGTACACACGCACAATCCATGTCTTTAATTGTCTCAAGGCTTAAAAATCCTTCTTTAAATTGACTCCTCCCCTTCATCTAAATAAAGGTTAAATAAAATTAAAAAAAATCTAATCTACACATGTGTTTTGAGTATTCAGTGTATATCATGAATGTAGCCTACAGTGTTAGCTGAAGTGAAAGGTTGCATGCAGTTTTGATGACAGATTGACTACGTTGTGGTCATCCAATCTCCATCCTTTTCTCCCTGGTGTCCAGTAATTGTGTCTTTGTGGAGGATGTTGAGGGGATGATGCAGTGAAATCCAAATGTCCATTCAGCCATTTCACCTCTGCTGAGGATCACCTAACAGCTCCTATTACCAGTTACAGACCACAGCATTTCAGAGATGCTGACATGTTGAACATAGAAATGTTAAAGGTACAATCCATAAGAAATATTAAAGGTACAATCCATAAGAAATATTAAAGGTACAATCCATAAGAAATATTAAAGGTACAATCCATAAGAAATATTAAAGGTACAATTCATAAATTCTCTCTCTTGTTCATAAGTTCTCTCTCTTCAAATGAAAACACAATGACTGCTGCGTTTTTGCTTTTGCGCTCAAAGACCTTTCCCCTCAGTCCCCCAAAAACTGTTGAGACGACAAAATGTTTTTACGTTGATCTAATGGATTGTACCTTTTTTAATAGTAGTTTGAACATTAGGAAAGCAGAAGTGTGTGAACCAAGTAGGTGTTTTACCTATCAGACTATCCTGAAAGGGTTATACACGGAGTGTACAAAACATTAGGAACACCTTACTGATATTGAGTTGCACCCCCTTTTTGGCCTCCGAACAGCCTCAATTTATCAGGGCATGGACTCGACCAGGTGTCGAAAGCGTTCCGTAGGGATGCTTGCCCATATTTGACCTCAATGTTTCCCACAGTTGTGTCAAGTTGGCTGGATGTCCTTTGGGTGGTGGACCATTTTTGATACACACAGGAAACTGTTGAGCTTGGAAAACCCATCACCGTTGCAGTTCTTGACACAAACCGATGCGCCTGGCACCTACTCTGTATTGTAAACATACACAACCCATGTTTTAACTGTCTCAAGGCTTAATAATCCTTCTTTAACCTGTCTCCTCCCGTTCATCTACACAGATTAAAGTGGATTTAACAAGTGACATCACTAAGGGATCATAGCTTTCACCTGGATTCACATGGTCAGTCTATGTCATGGAAAGAGCAGGTGTCCTTAATGTTTTATACACTCAATGTATAACAGCGAGAACAGCAGTGTTTCTATAAAATACTAGGTGTCACGTTTACTTGATTTTTAGGATGCATTTCTTCAGAAATCCACTTCCTCTGTGCTGAGCTGTGGAAGGGAGGCATCTCCATTACAGAGGTGTGTGTGTGTGTGTGTCTCTCTCTCTCTCTCTAATGGGTATATGAATTCCTGTGTGTATGTAATTTGAGATAACAGATTAACATCCTTCAGTAGACCCTGAGTTTATTATGTGTGTGTGTGTGTGTGTGTATACGCGCTTCCCCATTCATAACTCTCACATTGGCAGCAGCCGTGGAACCGAAGCTTAAATGAACGCCAACAGCCGTTTTAAATGAAGGAGGGTAACGGGAAAAGTTTGTTGTTGATTCCAGATGCTTTGTTGGTATTGCAGACTTGTAGCAACTGAACTGAAGCCCAGGTGCCAGCCTGAGATTTTAGGTTCATGCCTAAACAACAAAACAGTCTAAGGACAGCATTGCCAATCCACGTCTCCTCTGTTTTCAGATAGATACTCCTGCCCTTGTAAGTGAGGAAGGTTAAACCAAGCTATGTTGAATGGATGACCTTTAACCTGAGGCAATTATGTCATGTTAAGCAGCTGCTCTAAAGATAAAGGGTGTTCTATAAACTAGAGCGTAGGGAAAAAGTGTTCTAGAATAAAGGAACAAGTGTTCTATCTAGAATGAACGGCTAAACATGTTCTTGATCATAGAGAAGTGTTCTCGAATGAAGGAAAAGGAATGTTGATTGTCTGATCAAAACAAACAAGCAGATTTTAGGGCCAAACAGACCCTAAACCAAAAGCAAACATTGTAGAACAAACGACAGTGTAGTTACACCGATTAAAAGGTAAGAATTCCACTCATTTCTACTGAGGAGAAACATGGCAAGAAAATGGTAGCCGTCTTTCTCTAAAGCCAGCAGTTACCTCTGACCTGTACTTGACCCCACACACGCCTCTATGCACAGCAATGTTATTGGAAAGGTCACCATATATTTCCAGGCACAAGATAATATAGCAGTTGGCTGGATCGGTGTGTGTTACTTCAGCGGTCTGTAGTGTAGTAATGAGACAAAGAACATTCTTCAAGATGATTTTGAAAGAAAGAACGAGACAGATGGATAAAATGAGACTACATATATTTCCAGGGAGGCTATACAGTGGGAAGGGTGAAATGGTGTGAGCCACCAAGTCTGTCCCTAAATCCAGTGTAGTCTTTCATGTCATAGCTGACTACTATGTAACCATGTCCATACTATACTCTCTTGTAGACTGACTTGTGGTGGGTGAGTGGTTGGGTATACTGGCAGTGCCCTCGAAGGAAAGGGAACATTATGAAAGTATTACTAAATGTTTTAACAATTTTGGAAAGGGGAAATTACAATTACAGTTTTACAGTTTAGTTTTTACTGATAACCCAAATTTCTATGATTTATTAAGTGATTAAAACCTGTCATTCTGTTACCAAATCGGTAGCACAATGACTAAGAAAATATAACAGAATGACTGCAACTGAATTGGCTACAATGGGAATTCATAGTATTCACAGACCACAGTTGGGTTACCTGCTACTGTCCTCCCTTGTCCTCCAATGTCCTACACTGGCATACTGTTATGTTCAGCTCATAACTGTTTTCTTTCTCTTTCTGTCTTGTAGTGGTCAAAAGCGAGAGTGTGAAAACAGTCTGGACATTTTCTCTCTTCTCACTCTCTCCAGCTATTGTCACTTCTCCCGGCTCTTACTGACACCTACACATGAGCCCCCCTCTCTTGCCATTTACTGTAACCAGCCCTCTCACCCACTGAGCACCTACCGTCACCAGACGTCCATGGAAGTTGAAAAGTAGTTGAAATTTGGTCAGTCCGAATCTGAGCCAGTCAGTAGAGTAAAGAAAGTAGAGTTTAGTATTGGGCAGTACAATACAGTGCTGTACAGTAGAGTTTAGTATAATAGAGCACACTAGAGTAGAGTACAGTAATTTACTGTATTGTTCTTTACTGTACTGAACTACAGTGCCTTCGGAAAGTATTCAGACCTCTTGACTTTTTCCACATTTTGTTACATTATAGCCTTATTCTAACATTGATTACCGGTAAATAAATAAAAAATCCTCAGCAATCTACACACAATACCCCATAATGACAAAGTGAAAACAGGTTTTTAGACATTTTTGCAAATTTATACAAAATTAAAAACATACCTTATTTACATAAGTATTGAGCTCAGATACATCCTGTTTCCATTGATCATCCTTGATGTTTCTACAACTTGTTTTGGTGTCCACCTGTGGACAGTGCATGTCAGAACAAAAACCAAGCCATGAGGCTGAAGGAATTGTCCATAAAGCTTCGAGATAGGTGTCGAGGTACAGATCTGGGGAAGGGTACCAAAACGTTTCTGCAGCATTGAAGGTCCCCAAGAACACAGTGGCCTCCATCATTCTTAAATGGAAGAAGTTTGGAACCACCAAGACCCTTCCTAGGGCTGGCCACCCAGCCAAACTGAGCAATCGGGGGAGAAGGGCCTTGGTCAGGGAGGTGACCAAGAACCCGATGGTCACTCTGACAGAGCTTTCGTGTTCCTCTATGGAAATGGGAGAATCTTCCAGAAGGACAACCATCTCTGCAGCACTCCACCAATCAGGCCTTTATGGTAGAGTTGCTAGACGGAAGCCACTCCTCAGTAAAAGGCACATGACAGTCCGCTTGGAGTTTGTGGAAAGGCACCTAAGGACTCTCAGACCATAAGAAACAAGAATCTCTGGTTTGATGAAACCAAGATTGAACTCTTTGGCCTGAATGCCAAGCATCACATCTGGAGGAAACCTGGCACCATCCCTACGGTGAAGCATGGTGGTGGCAGAATCATGCTGTGGGGATGTTTTTCAGCGGCAGGGACTGGGAGACTAGTCAGGATCGAGGGAAAGGTGAACGGAGCAAAGTGCAGAGAGATCCTTGATGAAAACCTGCTCCAGAGCGCTTAGGACCTCAGACTGGGGCACAGGTTCACCTTCCAACAGGACAATGACCCTAAGCACACAGCCAAGACAACGCAGGAGTGGCTGAACCCGATCCAACATCTCTGGAGAGACCTGAAAATAGCTGTACAGCAACCCTCCCCATCCCCAGTATGTCATGGAAAGAGCATGTTCTTAATGTTTTGTATACTCCATGTATGTGGATGAGTGTACACTACCGTTCAAAAGTTTGGGGTCACTTAGACATTTCCTTGTTTTTGAAAGAAAATCATAATGTTTTTGTCTATTTAAAATCACATCAAATTGATCAGAAATACAGTGTGGATATTGTTAATGTTGTAAATGACTATTGTAGCTGGAAACGGTAGATTTGTTTTTTTTATGGAATATCTACAGTGCCTTGCAAAAGTATTCATCCCCTTGGCGTTTTTCCTATTTTGTTGCATTACAACCTGTAATTTAAATGGGGTTTTATTTGGATTTCATGTAATGGATATACACAAAATAGTCAAAATTGGTGAAATGAAATAAAAAATAACTTGTTTCAAAGAATTTCAAAAAATTAAAAATGGAAAAGTGGTGCGTGCACATGTATTCACCCCATTTGCTATGAAGCCCCTAAATAAGAGCTGGTGCAACCAATTACCTTCAGAAGTCACATAATTAGTTAAAAATAAAGTCCTTCTGTGTGCAATCTAAGTGTCACATGATCTGTCACATGATCTCAGTATATATGCACCTGTTCTGAAAGGTTCCAGAGTCTGCAACACCACCAAGCAAGCGGCAACATGAAGACCAAGGAGCTCTCCAAACAGGTCAGGGACAAAGTTGTGGAAAAGTACAGATCAGGGTTGGGTTATAAAAAAAATATCCGAAACTTTGAACATCCCACAGAGCACCGTTAAATCAGTTATTAAAAAATGAAAAGAATATGGCACCACAACAAACCTGCCAAGAGAGGGCCGCCCACCAAAACTCACAGACCAGGCAAGGAGGGCATTAATCAGAGAGGTAACAAAGAGACCGAAGATAACCCTGAAGGAGCTGCAAAGCTCCACAGGGGAGAATGGAGTATCTGTCCATAGGACCACTTTAAGATATACACTCCACAGAGCTGGGCTTTATGGAAGAGTGGCCAGAAAAAAAGCTATTGCTTAAAGAAATAAATAAGCAAACACATTTGGTGTTTGCCAAAACGCATGTGGGAGACTCCCCAAAAATATTGAAGAATGTACTCTGGTCAGATGAGACAAAAATTTAGCTTTATGGCCATCAAGGAAAACGCTATGTCTGGCGCAAACCCAACACTTCTCATCACCCCGAGAACACCATCCCCGTAGTGAAGCATGGTGGTGGCAGCATCAAACTGATCAGAATTGAATGAATGACGGATGGCGCAAAATACTGGGAAATTCTTGAAGGAAACCTGTTTCAGTCTTCCAGAGATTTGAGACTGGGAAGGAGGTTCAACTTCCAGCAGGACAATGACCCTAAGCATACTGCTAAAGCATCACTCAAGTGGTTTAAGGGGAAACATTTAAATGTCTTGGAATGGCCTAGTCAAATCCCAGACCTAAATCCAATTGAGAATCTGGGGTATGACTTAAAGTTTGCTGTACACCAGTGGAATCCATCCAACTTGAAGGAGCTGGAGCAGTTTTGCCTTGAAGAATGGGCAAAAATCCCAGTGGCTAGATGTGCCAAGCTTATAGAGACATACCTCCAGAGACTTGCAGCTGTAATTCCTGCAAAAGGTGGCTTTAACAAAGTATTGACTTTGAGGGGGTGAATAGTTATGCATGCTCAAGTTTTCTTCTTTTTAAAAATGATTTCTTGTTTGTTTCACAATAAATATTTAGCATCTTCAAAGTGGTAGGCATGTTGTGTAAATCAAATGACACAAACCTCCAAAAAATCTATTTAAATTCCAGGTTGTAAGGCAACAAAATAGGAAAAATGCCACAGGGGTGAATACTTTCGCAAGCCATGGCCTCTGTACATAGGCGTACAGAGGCCCATTATCAGCAACCATCACTCCTGTGTTCCAATGGCACGTTGTGTTAGCTAATCCAAGTTTGTCATTTTAAAAGACTAATTGATCATAAGAAAACCATTTTGCAATTATGTTAGCACAGCTGAAAACTGGCCGCCTTTTAGACTAGTTGAGTATTTGAAGCATCAGCATTTGTGGGTTCGATTACAGGCTCAAAATGGCCAGAAACAAAGAACTTTCTTAGGAAACTCATCAGTCTATTCTTGTTCTGAGAAATGAAGGCTATTCCATGTGAGAAATTGCCAAGAATCTGAAGATCTGGTACAACGCTGTGTACTACTCCCTTCACAGAACAGAGCAAACTGGCTCTAACCAGAATAGAAAGGGAAGTGAGAGGCCCCAGTGCACAACTGAGCAAGAGGACAAGTACATTAGATTGTCTAGTTTGGGCTTTTGGCTGGTGTGTGTGGGGTCCTTGATGATGCTGCGTGACTTCCTCAGGCACCATTTCAAGTAGATGTACTGGATGGGTGGCAGCACGGTCCCAGTCATGTACTGGGCCATCTTCACCATCCGCTGAAGGGCCTTGCTGTTGTGGACAGAGCAATCAGGATGCTCGGTCAGGATGCTCTCAATGGTGCAGAGGTAGTATTTGGAGAGGACACGTGGTGGCATGCTGAATTTCTTCAGCTGCCTTAGGAAGTAGGGTCACTGTTGCGCCCTCTTAACAAGCGTGTTGGTCCATATCAAGTCCTCAGTGATGTGGACGCCAAAGAACTTAACTGCTGATTCGCTCTACTACTTGATGTGGATCGGGGCATGATCTTTCCTCTGCTTCCTGAAGTCAACAATCAACTCCTTTGTTCAGCTGACGTTGAGGGAGAGGTTGTTGACCTGGCACCACAATGCCAGTTCACTTACCTCCTCCCTATAGGCTGACTTGTTGTTGGTTATCAGGCCTACAACCGTGGTGTTGTCAGCAAACTTGATGGAGTTGGTGTCGTGCAAAGCCATGCAGTCATGGGTGAACAGGGAGTATAGCAGAGTGCTGAGGACACACCCCTGGGGGGCCCCTGTGTTAAGAATCAGTGTGGAGGAGGTGTTGTTGCCAATCCTCACAGCCAGTGGTCTGCCTGTCAGGATGTCCGGGATCCAGTTGCAGAGGGTGGTGTCTAGACCCACGGCTCTGAGCTTGGAGGGAACAGTAGTGTTGAATGTGGAATTGTAGTCAATGAACAGCGTTCACACATCGGTGTTCCTCTTGTCCAGATGTGTTAGGGCTGTGTGAATAGCAATGGAAATGGCAACGTCTGTGGATCTGTTGGAGCGGTAGGCAAATTGGAGTGGGTCCAGTGTGCCTGTGATATATAGCTCATATCGAGACTCAAACTCAGGATCACCAAACCACCTCTGTTGCAATCTCATTAAATGGAGTGGACAGATCATTCTGCTTCTGTTTGTCACAGAAAGTGTTGTTGTGGTACAGTAGGCCTGATTTCGAACCCAGTCAGTGATATTGGTGCTGTGATCTCTGAGTATGAGGTCAAAGGGGGGTGAAATGTAACTGAGGTGGTTCGATGAACCATGCTCTTTTGATGAGTAACCTTGCTGGAGACAAAGATCTGTGTTAGTTTCCTAAACTAATCCCTATGGGCTTTACATAAGTGGGCTAACACAGTCTTGTCACATGCAGGAGACCTGGTTCGAACCCAGTCAGTCACAAGAGCAAGATTTAAATAGGGAGTGGAAAGGTTTTCCTTAGAAGGGCAATGAAAGGGCTATTCAAATGTATTATTTTTTGTGACACTCTCTTCTAACGTGGCATGTGATAGTCACAGAGGGGAACAGAAGGCAAATCCATGTTCCAGAGAGTCTTGGCTTTCAGGAAAGGGGTCATAATAGCTTATAGCCAAAATGGTTCAAATGCTGCTAGAGCCAAATTAATTGGAAGACAAATTCAACATGCCACATTGGCTTCAGAAACCGCCAGAAGTTTCTGTTTACCAGAGTGATCGTTTCATTCTATCTGTTTATCTCTAACTTTACTGGCTGGCAAAGTACCAGGATGTTGTCTCTGGTTTTGAATCTGAATTTAGAGAACTGAATCTAAATGCACCTGAGACGTTGACTATATGAAACTTTGGTACACAAACTATAATTTCAAGTTTATCAAGTTTACAGACAATGAATGCAATATCTACCATATTGAAGCTGAATAAATACATATTGCATTTGAATGTTCAATTACATTTTAAAACAATGCAATATTCACTCAATTCAATTTCAAATCATGAAATGAGTTGTATTTTTTTATTCAATTATTACATTTGTGCATTACAAGTTCAAAAATATTAAATTCAAATTCAGTATCCTAATTCAAATGTAAAAATGTTCAATTCAAATGCAATTTCTGTAAAGCACAGAAATCGCCCCATACTAGCTAGCTGTAAAATCGCCTAAACAAACTGCACTATCTAACAAATTCAACTTGCAGTTCTCTGCCCAGAGCGAGTGCAGAGTATGTTGCTATGGCCCTTTCCCACGTTTCCCACAGAAACACAGGACGCATTGCAAGAAGATAGGGCTACTTGAAGGAGAAACTGAATTGAATAATTTGGTACACTGTTTAGATTGAGCACATCTAAGCGAAATATATACATCCATCATGACGATATAAACGGATGGATGTGTTCTAGACACAAATATGCCCATACTGTCTATTGGCTGATTTGGAGATCTGGAGTGCAGGTAATTGTTATAAAAGTGTTAGGGGATAACACACTCACATTTAAATCTCCAGTGACGAGAACCATGTAGCTATGACGCGTTCCTACACAATTTCCTGATTTCATAGACAGACCACTTAGAAGTGAAATCATGGACATTTTAGATTTTACCCACTGATAGAACATAAGCTTTCAGTAAATGTTTCTGGGGGTGGATCATCACTATAAGTACCTTACTGTGATTGTTTTCAATTATAATGGTATCTTTTTTATTTATTTTTTTAGCAAAGAGCAATTTCTCAAGCAAGAGGGGGAAATGGAAAACTAGCTTTTATTGGCACAGGTTTGGAATTCTCTTTTTTATTGGTCTATTAACTAATTTACTGCCTGGTGAAAATCGAAATATATTTTAGATTCTTCAAAGTTGCCACCCTTTGTCGTGATGACAGCTTTGCATACTCTTGGCATTCTCTCAACTAGCTTCACCTGGAATGGTTTTCCAACAGTCTTGAAGGAGTTCCCACATATGCTGAGCACTTGTTGGCTGCTTTTCCTTCCCTCTGCGGTCCAACTCATCCCAATACCATCTCAATTGGGTTGAGGTCGGGTGATTGTGGAGGTCAGGTCATCTAATGCAGCACTCCATCACTCTCCTTCTTGGCCAAATAGCTCTTACAAAGCCTGGTGGTGTGTTGGGTCATTGTCATGTTGAAAAACAAATGATAGTCCCACTAAGCGCAAACCACATGGGATGGCGTATCGCTGCGGTAGTCATGCTGGTTAAGTGTGCCTTGAATTCTAAATAAATCACTGACAGTGTCACCAGCAAAGCGCCATCACACCACCTCCTCCTCCATGCTTCGCGGTGGGAACCACATATGTGGAGATCATCCGTTCACCTACTCTGCATCTCACAAAAACACGGCGGTTGGAACTAAAAATCTAATTCGGACTCATCAGACAAAGGGACAGATTTCCACCGGTCTAATGTCCATTGTTCGTGTTTCTTGACCAAAGCAGGTATCTTCTTTTTATTGGTGTCCTTTAGTAGTGTTTTTTTTGCAGCAATTTGACCATGAAGGCCTGATTCACGCAGTGTGAGGCTGGTACTGAAATGAACGTATCCTCTGCAGCAGAGGTAACGCTAGGTCTTCCTTTCCTGTGACAGTCCTCATGAGAGCCAATTTCATCATAGCGCTTGATGGTTTTTGCGACTGCACTTGAAGAAACTTTCAAAGTTCTTGAAATTAAAGTAATGATGGACAGTCGTTTCTCTTTGTTTATTTGCTTACAGACCAGCTGGCTGCTGTGTTTAGGGACATATTCAATCAATCCCTATCTCAGTCTGCTGTTCCCACATGCTTCAATAGGGCCACCATTGTTCCTGTTCCCAAGAAAGCCAAGGTAACTGAGCTAAACGACTATCGCCCCGTGGCACTCATTTCCGTCATCATGAAGTGCTTTGAGAGACTAGTCAAGGATCATATCACCTCCACCCTACCTGACACCCTAGACTCACTCCAATTTGCTTACCGTGCCAATAGGTCCACAGACGATGCAATCGCAATCACACTGCACCCTGCCCTAACCCATCTGGACAAGAGGAATACCTATGTAAGAATGCTGTTCATCGACTACAGCTCAGCATTTAACACAATAGTACCCTCCAAACTCGTCATTAAGCTCGAGACCCTGGGTCTCGACCCCGCCCTGTGCAACTGGGTCCTGGACTTTCTGATGGGACACCGCCAGGTGGTGAAGGTAGGAAACAACATCTCCACCCCGCTGATCCTCAACACTGGGGCCCCACAAGGGTGCGTTCTCAGCCCTCTCCTGTACTCCCTGTTCACCCATGACTGCGTGGCCATGCACGCCTCCAACTCAATCATCAAGTTTGCAGACGACACTACAGTGGTAGGCTTGATTACCAACAATGACGAGACGGCCTACAGGGAGGAGGTGAGGGCCCTCGGAGTGTGGTGTCAGGAAAATAACCTCACACTCAACGTCAAAAAACAAATGAGAGGGCCTCCC
Organism: Salvelinus alpinus; assembly: GCF_045679555.1. Lineage (NCBI taxonomy): Eukaryota > Metazoa > Chordata > Actinopteri > Salmoniformes > Salmonidae > Salvelinus > Salvelinus alpinus. The sequence continues at coordinate 63,069,042 of NC_092090.1, forward strand.
GGGTGGTGCAGTGGTCTAAGGCTGTGCCACCAGAGATTCTGGGTTCGAGTGCAGGCTCTGTCGCAGCCGGCCGTGACCGGGAGGCTCATGGGGCGGCGCACAATTGGCCCAGCATCGTCCGAGTTTGGGAGGGTTTGGCCGGCAGGGATATACTTGTCTCGTCGCGCACTAGCGACTCCTGTGGCGGGCCGGGCGCAGTGCACGCTGACCAGGTCGCCAGGTGTACAGTGTTTCCTCCGACACATTGGTGCGGCTGGCTTACGGGTTGGATGGGCATTGTGTCAAAAAGCAGTGCGGCTTAGTTGGGTTGTGTTTCGGAGGACGCATGGCTCTCGACCTTCGCCTCTCCCGAGTCCGTACGGGAGTTGCAGTGACGAGACAAGCCTGTAACTACTACCAATTAGATACCACGAAATTGGGGGTAAAAAACACAAAAAAACTAAGGAGATGATCGTGGACTTCAGGAAACAGCAGAGGGATCACCCCCCTATCCACATCGACGGGACAGTAGTGGAGAAACTGGGAAGTTTTAAGTTCCTCGGCGTACACATCACGGACAAACTGAAATGGTCCACCCACACAGACAGCGTGGTGAAGAAGGCGCAACCTCAGGAGGCTGAAGAAATTTGTCTTGTCACCAAAAACACTCACAGACCTTTAGAGATGCACAATTGAGAGCATCCTGTCGGGCTGTATCACCGCCTGGTACGGCAACTGCTCCGCCCACAACCGTATGGCTCTCCAGAGGGTAGTGAGGTCTGCACAACGCATCACCGGGGGCAAACTACCTGCCCTCCAGGACACCTACACCACCCGATGTCACAGGAAGGCCAAAAATATCAAAGGACAACAACCACCCGAGCCACTGCCTGTTCACCTCACTATCATCCAGAAGGTGAGGTCAGTACAGGTGCATCAAAGCAGGGACCGAGAGACTGAAAAACAGCTTCTATCTCAAGGCCATCAGACTGTTAAACAGCCATCACTAACATTGAGTGGCTGCTGCCAACATACTGACTCAAATCTCTAGCCACTCTAATAATAAAAAATTGGATGTAATTAATGTATCACTAGTCACTTGAAACAATGCCACTTTATATAATGTTTAAATACCCTACATTACTCATCTCATATGTATGGCATAGGCATCTTGCCTATGCCATTTGGCCATCGCTCATCCATATATTCTTATTCATTCCTTTACACTTGTGTGTAAAAGGTAGTTGTTGTGAAATTGTTAGATTACTTGTTAGATATTATGACAAATAAAATTTGATTTGATTTCTTGCCATAAAACGGACTTGGTCTTTTACCAAATAGGGCTATCTTCTGTACACCACCCCGACCTTGTCACAACACAACTGATTGGTTCAAACGGATTAAGAAGGAAAGCAATTCCACAAATTAACTTTTAAAAAGGCACACCTGTTAATTGAAATACATTCCAGGTGACTACCTTATGAAGCTGGTTGAGAGAATGCCATGAGTGTGCAAAGCTGTCATTGAGGCAAAGGGTGGCTACTTTGAAGAATCTCAAATATAAAATAGATTTATTTGTTTAACACTTTTTTTGGTTACTACATGATTCTATATGTGTTATTTCATAGTTTCGATGTCTTCGCTATTATTCTACAATGTAGAAAATAGTAATAATATTTTTTTTTTTACTTGAATGAGTAGGTGTGTTTAAACCTTTGACTGGTAATGTATATAATATACAGTAACACAGGAAAAAAATCATGTTTTTGACTGCACTGGGCCTGGCTGTGAGTCCTTTACCAAACACTAATCAATTGTTTTCATGAAAGATGCATTTAAACAATGACTTGTTAGTATTGAGTTAAAGCACTAACAAATACCTACAAAAACATACGTAGCATTAAGACTTGGCCCTGACTGTAAAAAAAGATTGTGACTCCTACCACGTGACCTTGACCAAATGTAAATAGAGTGTCTGTCTCACGCAGGAAACACAACTGTAGGGCTGCAAGCACCAACCGTGCTCCAGCTAACTGAGGTTAGGTTGTGAACCTTGCACTATCAAGCTGCAGGTTTTTTTTCTCGACATGATGTAGATGAATCTCACCTCAGGCCTAGTTTATGAGAAGCCTTTGTTGTAAGGTGAGAAAAAAATTATGCTTGATCGTATTATAGCACAAGTCTCAGCAAACCAGAAGTGCAAAAAAAACGCTTCATGCTCTTTAAAGATTGAGTCAGTGGTCGGCCATAGGCTTGGGTGTGCTTATATCGAAGTACTGTTGAAGCTTGGCAACTTTCTCGGTTTTCCTTTTTGTAACATTGGATTTGGCAGCCCTCTCATGTCTTTAGAGGGTGAGTCAACGAGGGCAAATTGAAGTGAAGTGAGCAGGTTATTGAATTGAAATCCACCTGTGTCAGACATCATTGGCCACTTTTTCAGTAGTTTTTACTAACAAGCTTATTCTCGTCTTATGTCCTGTCTTCCATGATCACTGATCTGGCAGGACAGTGACAGTCAGGGAAAAGCGTGATGAACACGTATTCGCTATCCAGTGCATTTGTGAGGGAAAAGAGATGAGAGGATGCTATTAGATGGAATTTTGACACTGCCATCAAGCAGTGTGTCAAAGGTGCTGTACACACACACACACACACACACACAAAGCCTGGAGTGTGTTCCCTCGGGGCTTCTCTCAGAGGGCTGAGCCATGACATATTGCTGAGGAGTTTTTATTGAGGAGACAACTGAACAATGTTAATGGGAGGAGAATCAAATCCATAAGAGGAGAGTTGAGGCCCATGCAGGCCAGCCAGTTTCTTCTCTAGGTGGTTATGTATGTTTGCATGGCGATAAAAAGAAGACAAAGGGGAAAGTGTTTCACATACTAGCTGTCTCTCACGCACAGCTACAGAGCAATGACTATCCGACTCTTACTGGACAGCCCCCACCCTCCTAAAGTTGAAAGGTAGCTCGAGTTTTCTACTTTGCTTGTAGAATTGTCTCTTGTGTGAGTGCCTGACCATGCATCTCTGTTTAATCTCTTTTAGACCTAATGAATATTTGATGTTTTGTAAATTGGAAACTGCTCGACTCTGACAAGAGTTTCGCTTGTGTACTTTCGCTGCACACACACACACCAGATAAGGGAATGAACATGTATCAGTTATGGGGTAGATGTTGACCAACGCTGGCCTTTTGGTGTTGTGAAATTTGGGCTATTTTCCCAGTTCACAGACCTTATCAGAGTTCTCTATTTAAAGGCTGATTTTGGTATTTCTGAGTCCCTTGGTATGCCCCAGATCCATTGCTCATTTTAGAGTTCCCAGCACAACACGAGACATGGTAGGAGAAGGGAGAAGAGGAGGGTTACAGGTCGGATGCTTATGAGGGGAGGGTAGGAGAGTGAGTGAACAAATGAGGAGAAGAGATGAGAGGATGAGCTGGTAGAAGAAAGAGGATGGATGAGATGAGCATTCAGAGGGAGGAAAGATGTGTGTGTGTGTGTGTGTGTGTTTACAGAGGAAAGGAAATGGGGAACAGCTGGAAAGGAAGCAGAGAGCCTAGAGAGGGCCATCGTAATCACTTTAACCCTGTTTCCGGGATTGCTTTGATTTTGTCTTGTTGGTCTGTATTTTTGTGTGTGTGTGTGTGTCTGTGCTGTGCATTTGTTTGTGTGTTGTGTCTGTCTGTGTGTGTTGGAGACAGAGAAATAGAGTAGGCCTATCTGCTTGACAAAAACCTGTTGGACAGAATCAGTGCTAGCCTAAGATTGGATCAGTTCAAGGGTTTAGTCTGTACCATTGTTCCTATTGGAGGGTCCATAGCAGTAGGCCTAGTGCTGGCTGCCCCTTTGGACTGTTCTGTTCTGTTCCTCTCCTGTAGCTGTATAGCATGTGTCACCCAGTGTGCCCTCAGCTGTGTGCTGTCACACAGTTGCTTAATATGTAACTTCAGCCCAGAGAGTGAAGCTTGGGTGATGAGCATGTTTTCTCACATTCCGTGTGTGGTATATTTATAGAACAGGAAGCTTGTAGCACCTGACTCTCCCCATACTGGAAGTGTAATCCCCCCCTCTTGTTCTCGCTCCCTCGATCTCAATCGATCTCACTCTCTCAAACACACCCACACGTGCGCGCACGCACACACACACACACACATACAGAGTGTCTAAGATAGACCAGCATCAGAGCACGGTGTTTGTGAGATCAGGGACCGGTCTAACCACCTCTGTCAGGGATCTCTCTAGGAAGGCCTATTCATGACATCACCCTTGGTTTAAAAGACTAATATCTTTTTTTTACTCAGTGTACATTGTACTTATAGTGATATATCATGATTTGTATTCAGTATATTCTCACTACATATCATGCTACAGAGTGTAAAACCTGTTTTGTCGTTATTATTCCCCAGTATGTTTATGTATTATTCCACTGTATGATCTCAATTTGAAAAATGTTCTCACAAAACTCAAAACATAGGTCATTGTCAGTGTACCAAGCTCTGCTTCAAGTTTTAGCAGCGTATACAGTGCATTAGGAAAGTATTCAGACCAATGGACTTTTTCCATATTTTGTTACGTTACAGCCGAATTCTAAAATGGATGATTTTTTCCCCCCTCCTCAATCTACACACAATACCCCAATAATGACAAAGAAAAAACTATCACATTTACATAAGTATTCAGACCCTTTACTTTGAAGCACCTTTGGCAGCGATTACAGCCTTGAGTCTTCTTGGGTATGACACTACAAGTTTGGCACACAAGTTTGGGAGTTTCTCCCATTTCTTCTCTGTAGATCCTTTCAAGCTCTGTCAGGTTGGATGGGGACTGTCACTGCACAGCTATTTTCAGGTCTCTCCAGAGATGTTCAATCAGGTTCAAGTCCGGGCTCTGGCTGGGCCACTCGAAAACATTCAGATACTTGGCCCGATGCCACTCCTGCATTGTCTTGGCTGTGTGCTTAGGGTCATTGTCCTGTTGGAAGGTGAATGCTCATCTTTCCCTCGATCCTGACTAGTCTCCCAGCCCCTGTCGCTGAAAAACATCCCCCACAGCATGATGCTGCCACCCCCATGCTTCACCGTAGGGATGGTCGCAGGTTTCCTCCAGACGTGATGCTTGGCAGTCAGGCCAAAGAGTTCAATCTTGGTTTCATCAGACCAGAGAATCTGTTTCTGTTTCTCATGGTTTCAGTCCATAAGGTGCCTTTTGGCAAACTCCAAGCGGGTTGTCATGTGCCTTTTACTGAGGAGTGGCTTCCGTCTGGCCACTCTACCATAAAGGCCTGATTGGTGGAGTGCTGCAGAGATGGTTGTCCTTCTGGAAGGTTCTCCCATCTTCAGAGGAATTCCTGAGCTCTGTCAAAGTGACCATCGGGTTCTTGGTCACCTCTCCGACCAAGGCCCTTCTCCCCCAATTTCTGAGTTTGGCCGGTCGGCCAGCTCCAAACTTCTTCCATTTAAGAATGATGAAGGGCACTGTGTTCTTGGGGACCTTCAATGCTGCAGAAATGTTTAGGTACCCTTCCCCAGATCTGTGCCTCCTGTCTCGAAGCTCTACGGACAATTCCTTCGACCTCATGGCTTGGTTTTTGCTCTGACATGCACTGTCAACTGTTGGACTTTATATAGACAGGTGTGTGTGCTCAAATTGAGCTCATAGCAAAGGGTCTGGATAAGATATTTCTGTTTTTTATTTTTAATACATTTGCTGAAATTTCTAAAAACCAGTTTTTGCTTTGGCATTATGGGGTATTGTGTGTAGATTGAGAATTTAAAAAATGTAATCCATTTTAGAAATAAGGCTGTAACGTAACAAAATGTGGAAAAAGGGAAGGGATCTGAAAACTTTCCTAATGCACTGTATGTATTGCATTGAACATAAGGATTTCCTTTGTGTTCTTTATTCATCAATGAGCAGAGCCAGGAGTTTTACTTAGTCAGGTGAGGTCACATTATCAGGCTATAACTTGATGGGACTGGCCCGATCTATGAAAGATATTTAGTCTATGACCCCCCCACTAAGTAGTTTAGCATGTGCCACTGAGAAGAATAGTCCTGTGTGAATGCTACAGCCATACGTACGTCATTGATGTTTGCTATAAGCACACTAATAGATGTTACAGCTGCTTGGAACATCCCATTATTATTGTGACGATATAAGACATTTAAACACCAGGTCCGATTATTCGCCATAAAAGTGCAAACAATGACATCACCGCAGTGGAACTGGTTAGCAATGAGCTCTTCCTCCCGTAGTCCCCATTCACTCTGATGGTTAGGCAGAGCATTTCTCAGAATCCAACATACACACACACACACACACACACACACACACACACACACACACACCTGGTGAACACGCAGCCTAAAAAGTATATGTGCTGAAAACGGTCTGACATATTTCCATGAACGCCTGAGTTAGCCTGAGGCACACTCAGTGTTCTCTTTGTTTGACTGGAAGGATAGAGATCTCTTATCACTGCTTAATGTCCTTCTGTGGATAAATATTTGTTTTGGCTAACCACTGGATCCCTCAGAGTCAACAACACTCTCTTGATATCACGTTAATCCAATTTACTAACCTGGTAATTCACCCTGTTGGTTTTCCATTAGCGGTGAGTGTAGATGAGACCTGAAAGAACTCTGTCTATATACTCTGACCTCAATGCAAAATATTTTTCAGGATCAGACAGGATGACATTGTTGAGAGCACTAAACCTTGTATTACAACAGTATTGACATCCTGGTTGTAAGAAAGATTCGGATCGCATGACTTCCTCACAGTGCTGAGGAAGGTGGTGGCTTCACCTAGCTCTGCTTATGGCCTTGCTCTTGGGTCTTAGGTTCAAATCAAAATCAAATTACATTTACATTTACATTTAAGTCATTTAGCAGACGCTCTTATCCAGAGCGACTTACAAATTGGTGCATTCACCTTATGATATCCAGTGGAACAACCACTTTACAATAGTGCATCTAACTCTTTTAAGGGGGGGGGTTAGAAGGATTACTTTATCCTATCCTAGGTATTCCTTAAAGAGGTGGGGTTTCAGGTGTCTCCGGAAGGTGGTGATTGACTCCGCTGACCTGGCGTCGTGAGGGAGTTTGTTCCACCATTGGGGTGCCAGAGCAGCGAACAGTTTTGACTGGGCTGAGCGGGAACTGTACTTCCTCAGAGGTAGGGAGGCGAGCAGGCCAGAGGTGGATGAACGCAGTGCCCTTGTTTGGGTGTAGGGCCTGATCAGAGCCTGAAGGTACGGAGGTGCCGTTCCCCTCACAGCTCCGTAGGCAAGCACCATGGTCTTGTAGCGGATGCGAGCTTCAACTGGAAGCCAGTGGAGAGAGCGGAGGAGCGGGGTGACGTGAGAGAACTTGGGAAAGTTGAACACCAGACGGGCTGCGGCGTTCTGGATGAGTTGTAGGGGTTTAATGGCACAGGCAGGGAGCCCAGCCAACAGCGAGTTGCAGTAATCCAGACGGGAGATTAGGACCTCCGCCACTGGATTAGGACCTCCGCCACTTCCTGCGTGAGGCAGGGTCGTACTCTGCGAATGTTGTAGAGCATGAACCTACAGGAACGGGTCACCGCCTTGATGTTAGTTGAGAACGACAGGGTGTTGTCCAGGATCACGCCAAGGTTCTTAGCACTCTGGGAGGAGGACACAATGGAGTTGTCAACCGTGATGGCGAGATCATGGAACGGGCAGTCCTTCCCCGGGAGGAAGAGCAGCTCCGTCTTGCCGAGGTTCAGCTTGAGGTGGTGATCCGTCATCCACACTGATATGTCTGCCAGACATGCAGAGATGCGATTCACCACCTGGTTATCAGAGGGGGGAAAGGAGAAGATTAATTGTGTGTCGTCTGCATAGCAATGATAGGAGAGACCATGTGAGGATATGACAGAGCCAAGTGACTTGGTGTATAGCGAGAATAGGAGAGGGCCTAGAACAGAGCCCTGGGGGACACCAGTGGTGAGAGCACGTGGTGCGGAGACAGATTCTCGCCACGCCACCTGGTAGGAGCGACCTGTCAGGTAGGACGCAATCCAAGCGTGGGCCGCGCCGGAGATGCCCAGCTCGGAGAGGGTGGAGAGGAGGATCTGATGGTTCACAGTATCAAAGGCAGCCGATAGGTCTAGAAGGATGAGAGCAGAGGAGAGAGAGTTAGCTTTAGCAGTGCGGAGCGCCTCCGTGACACAGAGAAGAGCAGTCTCAGTTGAATGACTAGTCTTGAAACCTGACTGATTTGGATCAAGAAGGTCATTCTGAGAGAGATAGCAGGAGAGCTGGCCAAGGACGGCACGTTCAAGAGTTTTGGAGAGAAAAGAAAGAAGGGATACTGGTCTGTAGTTGTTGACATCGGAGGGATCGAGTGTAGGTTTTTTCAGAAGGGGTGCAACTCTCGCTCTCTTGAAGACGGAAGGGACGTAGCCAGCGGTCAAGGATGAGTTGATGAGCGAGGTGAGGTAAGGGAGAAGGTCTCCGGAAATGGTCTGGAGAAGAGAAATCAAATCAAATTGTATTTGTCACATGCGCTGAATACAACAGGTGTAAACTTTCCAGTGAAATGCTTGCTTACAGTACGTGCCCTTCCCAACGATAATGATAATGATAACGATAAATAATGAAATAATTTCTCTAATCTGGCTCCGGTGGCATGCATTGAAATGCGTGGCTTTCTTTTTGGCAAAATTACTATGAATTAACGGACTTCTAAAATGAAGGTGTGGGATGTTCATTGTATGACAAGAAAAAACTAGCAGGTCTGTTTCGCTCCTGCAGATAGCATAATCTGTCCATTCACAATTCACCTGTGGTAACATGGCGGCTCAACACCAGACAACAGAAAGAGCTGGCCGCTACCAACCGAGAGATTGTTTGTGAGGACATTACCTCTGCTCTCGACTTGTAAATTAGTCACTCGAATTGCTCACTTCTAAAGTGGATGCCTATTCAAATCAAATCAAATTGTATTTGTCACATACACATGGTTAGTAGATGTTAATGCGAGTGTAGCGAAATGCGAGTGTAGCGAAATGCTTGCGCTTCTAGTTCCGACAATGCAGTAATATCCAACGAGTAATCTAACCTAACAATTTCACAACAACTACCTTATACACACAAGTGTAAAGGAATGAATAAGAATATGTACAAGATGTAGTAGATGGTATAGAGTACAGTATATACATATGAGATGAGTAATGTAGGGTATGTAAACATTATATGAAGTGGCAATGTTTAAAGTGGCTAGTGATACATTTATTACTTCAATTTTTCCATTATTAAAGTGGCTGGAGTTGAGTCAGTATGTTGGCAGCAGCCACTCAATGTTAGTGATGGCTGTTTAACAGTCTGATGGCCTTGAGATAGAAGCTGTTTTTCAGTCTCTCTGTCCCTGCTTTGATGCACCTGTACTGACCTCGCCTTCTGGATGGTAGTGAGGTGAACAGGCAGTGGCTCGGGTGGTTGTTGTACTTGATGATCTTTTTGACCTTCCTGTGACATCGGGTGGTGTAGGTGTCCTGGAGGGCAGGTAGTTTGCCCCCGGTGATGCGTTGTGCAGACCTCACTACCCTCTTTAGAGCCTTACGGTTATGGGCGGAGCAGTTGCCGTACCAGGCGGTGATACAGCCCGACAGGATGCTCTCGATTGTGCATCTGTAAAAGTTTGTGAGTATTTTTGGTGACAAGCCAAATTTCTTCAGCCTCCCGAGGTTGAAGAGGCGCTGCTGCGCCTTCTTCAACACGCTGTCTGTGTGGGTGGACCATTTCAGTTTGTCCGTAATGTGTACGCCAAGGAACTTAAAACTTTCTACCCTCTCCACTACTGTCCCGTCGATGTGGATAGGGGGGTGCTCCCTCTGCTTTTTCCTGAAGTCCACAATCATCTCCTTTGTTTTGTTGACGTTGAGTGTGAGGTTATTTTCCTGACACCACACTCCGAGGGCCCTCACCTCCTCCCTGTAGGCCGTCTCGTCGTTGTTGGTAATCAAGCCTACCACTGTAGTGTCGTCTGCAAACTTGATGATTGAGTTTGAGGAATGCATGGCCACGCAGTCATGGGTGAACAGGGAGTACAGGAGAGGGCTGAGAACGCACCCTTGTGGGGCCCCAGTGTTGAGGATCAGTGGGGTGGAGATGTTGTTACCTACCCTCACCACCTGGGGGCGGCCCATTAGGATGTCCAGGACCCAGTTGCACAGGGCGGGGTCGAGACCCAGGGTCTCGAGCTTGATGACGAGTTTGGAAGGTACTATGTTGTTGAATGCTGAGCTGTAGTCGATGAACAGCATTCTCACATAGGTATTCCTCTTGTCCAGATGGGTTAGGGAAGTGTGCAGTGTGTTTGCGATTGTGTCGTCTGTGGACCTATTGGGGCGGTAAGCAAATTGGAGTGGGTCTAGGGTGTCAGGTAGGGTGGAGGTGATATGATCCTTGACTAGTCTCTCAAAGCACTTCATGATGACGGAAGTGAGTGCTACGGGGCGGTAGTCATTTAGCTCAGTTACTTTAGCTTTCTTGGGAACAGGAACAATGGTGGCCCTCTTGAAGCATGTGGGACAGCAGACTGGGATAAGAATTGATTGAATATGTCCGTAAACACACCAGCCAGCTTGTCTGCGCATGCTCTGAGGATGCAGCTGGGGATGCCGTCTGGGCCTGCAGCACTGCGAGGGTTGACATGTTTAAATGTTTTAATCACGTCGGCTGCAGTGAAGGAGAGCCCGCAGGTTTTGGTAGCGGGCTGTGTCAGTGGCACTGTATTGTCCTCAAAGCGAGCAAAGAAGTTGTTTAGTCTGTCTGGGAGCAAGACATCCTGGTCCGCGACGTGGTTGGTTTTCCTTTATAGTCCGTGATGTAGACCCTGCCACATACCTCTCGTGTCTGAGCCGTTGAATTGCGACTCTACTTTGTCTCTAAACTGACGCTTAGCTTGTTTGATTGCCTTGCGGAGGTAATAGCTACACTTTGTATTCGGTCATGTTTCCGGTCACCTTGCCCTGATTAAAAGCAGTGGTTTGCGCTTTCAGTTTTGCGCGAATGCTGCCATCAATCCACGGTTTCTGGGTTGGGAATGTTTTAATAGACGCTGTGGGTACGACATCGCCGATGCACTTGCTAATAAACCCGCTCACCGAATCAGCATATTCATCAATGTTGTTGTTCGACGCAGTGCGGAACTAAAGTGGAAAGTCTGGGGAAGGTAGCCAATGCGACAGAGGTGTGACATAGGAACAGCGCAAACTAAGGGCAAATAAATGTCATAAAAGACTAAATGGAATCACTTAAATCAGTCTCCGATAATTCAATGTGTGGGTCGTAGGACTTGAAACTGGCATGGGAGCGGGCTACCAAACTTCTTTCATGAGCAATGTTTTCTATGAACTGTTCGGGCAGGAGAAGCTGGGTCTCATGCCACTAATTAACATTGCACCCGGTCCTCACCGAAGTCACTGTATGATTGTACAAATCCACAGATTTTTAAGTCAAATAGCAAATTGTTTGCCTTGCAGCGGAATCGGGGGTTCTGACCTATGCAGGGAAGAGTATCCGCATCTACCCAGACCCGAGTGCCGAACTGCTAAAAAAAAAGAGGGTGATTTACAATGAGGTGAAATCCCAGCTACTCAAGCTAAATTTCAGATGCTGCTTTATCCACCCGGGAAAATTAATCTCGAAATTCCAGAGCACAACACACACGTTCTCCAATGCCAAGGAAGCTCAAGACTTCTTCAGGAATCACATCAAACCCAACATACAAAGAGACGAGTTGAAAGATGGAACCCCATTATGACTGGCTCAATATTCAGGTATGTTATTCATGGACAATCACGCAGCCTAACAGATGGCTATGATACTGCCCTCAGCATAAGACAATGGTGAGGACACCCCTTCAAGTGAGTACAAGGAACAGTATTACTAATATTAGTGAGTATTGGACTTTGTTATTAGACTGAACAAAAATATAAATGCAACATGCAACAATTTCATATTTTACTGAGTTAGTTCACATAAGGAAATCAGTCAATTGAAATAAATTCATTAGGCCCTAATCTATAGATTTCACATGACTGGGAATACAGATGTACACTTGTTGGTCACAGATACCTAAAAAAAAGTAGGGGTGTGGATCAGAAAACCAGTTAGTATCTGGTGTGACCACCATTTGCCTCATGCAGCGGGAAATGTTGTCCCACTCCTCTTCAATGGCTGTGCGAAGTTGCTGGATATTGGCGGGAACTGGAACATGCTGTCGTACACGCCGATCCAGAGCATCCCAAACATGCTCAATGGGTGACATGTCTGGTGAGTATGCAAGCCATGGACGAACTGGGACATTTTCCGCTTCCAGGAATTGTGTACAGATCTTTGCGACATGAGGCTGTGCATTATACAAGTGGTCTGCGGTTGTGAAGCCAGTTGGACATACTGCCAAATTCTCTAAAACAACGTTGGAGAAATGAACATTCAATTATCTGGCAACAGCTCTGGTGGACATTCCTGCAGTCAGCATGCCAATTGCACACTCCTTCAACTTGAGACATCAGTGGCAGTATGTTGTGACAAAATGGCACATTATAGAGTGACCTTTCATTGTCCCCAGCACAAGGTGCAACTGTGTAATGATCATGCTGTTTAATCAGCTTCTTGATATGCCCCACCTGTCAGGTGGATGGATTATCTTGGTAAAGGAGAAATGCTCACTGACAGGGATGTAAACACATTTCTGCACAAAATTGTAGAGAAATAAGCTTTTTGTGCATATTAAACATTCCTGGGATCTTTTATTTTATCTCATAAAACATGGGACCAACACACTTTACATGTTGCATTTATATTTTGGTCCAGGATATTAACACAGTGATGACATCATGCCAATTTAATGAACAATGGTCAATATATTAAGTTGTCACAAGGACTGGGGCTGCTTCCTTGTGGGGCTACAGTGCGTTGAATTCATACATTTGCAAAATATGGCTATATCAGTTGGAAGCTATTCCCCTACATTATATGTTTTGCTACTGCTAAGGAGAGATGGCCAGTCCCATATGGGCTAATTGCTTCTGTTATTTTTTTCCTTCCTGTTGATTGCTGTCCTCTTTCGTTTAGTGCAGGCTATTTAATTTATCTCCCTGGAAGGACTTGGCCTATAGGCCATGATGAACAATTGTGAAGATCTACTGTACAGTACCAAAATTTTGGACACCTACAGTACTCATTCCAGGGTTTTTCTTTATTTTTACTATTTTCTACTTTGTAGAATAATAGTGAAGACGTCAAAACTATGAGAACACATATGGAATCATATAGTAACCAAAAAAGTGTTAAACAAATCCAAATATATTTCATATTTGAGATTCTTCAAAGTAGCCACCCTTTGCCTTTGACAGCTTTGCACACTCTTGGCATTTTTTGTTACACATCCATGAGCTCATCAATACTAAAGATAACAATTCTATAATTAATATAACATTCCTTTCTGAAAAACAATGGAAGCACTAGCTATTCTCTCTTGGTATTTAAAAGGCCTAAATTGTCTTATCAAATGTTCCAGCTGTCTTGAAATCCTAGCAAGAAATCATACTGATATAGCAATACTCCAAGAAACACACCTGCTCCATAACGACGACATAAAATGCAGAACCATTTGTACAAACTGTCTTTTTCATCAGCCCCAAACAAAGCTAAAGGTATAATCATAATGATGCATAATAAACTCAAAATCACCGTCTTGTGTAAAGGCAAAGACCAAGAAGTCAGAATCACTTTCCTTAAATGTATCCATCATGAAAATAAAATTGCCTTTATTAATGTGTATGATCCTACGTTTTTTTGATTCTCTGAACAGCATATTGTTAAATGAACTGAGTTCCATTGTGTTATTGGGACAGACGAAAATTAAATTTTGGACATGCGGGACAAATCTAATAAGACCAACTGCAATCCACACGCAGCCAAGGCTCTCCAACATATACTCTCTAATTACAACCTCAGTGATGCCTGGCGAGCAAATAATCCAAAAGGAAACAAGTACACTTTCTACTCAAATAAGCATAAAACATTATCCCGAATCGAATTTATATTTTTATCTACACCTCTATTTTCTCAAATTAAGAAAATAGAAATTTGACCTATGAGCTTGATCACCGATCACCACGCCTAGTACTGCCAATTAGACATTTCAGAATCTTTTCAAAGAGCCACAAGATGGCGTTTCAACGTTTCATTACTACAAAATCCTGCATTCTGTGATACATTTGAAACGGCACTAAATGAATTCACAATGACCAATAAAATTTGTCGATGACCCCCGAATTCTATGGAATGCCACAAAAAGTTTTATGAAAAATAATGCAACTGCATTTGCGTCTGGGTTGAATAAATCACAATTAAAGAAATGTTGTTAACTGCGTTAGAGCGTTCTCAACAAACACTTTTTCACACCAGTTAGCTACTACTCTTTCCAAAGTCAAGACAGAACTTAATTTATTGATAATACAGAGAGCAGAATTTGCCATCCATCGAGTTGTTAGACTCAATCATTACTTCCATGGTAATCGTCCCAGTAATTTACTAGCCAACAAGCTATGCAGTAATGGGGTGGCAGGTAGCCTAGTGGACTTGTAACCGAAAGGTTGCAAGATCAAATCCCGTAGCTGACAAGGTAAAAATCTGCCGTTCTACCCCCTAACCCACTGTTCCTAGACCGTCATTGAAAATAAGAATTTGTTCTTAACTGACTTGTCTAGTTTAAATAAAGGTAAAAAATGATCAATTAGCTGATATAGCAACTATTGTATCTGAAACAGTACAATCAAAACCCAAATTAATCAAAGATTCTCCTGCCTTTTATAAATAACTGTACACCTCTGACTGCAAATCCAGACTAAGTCCTTTCTAAAAGAATTAACAACTCCTCTTCTCTCAACAGAAGAAGCCGCCTCGCTGGGAGCCCAAATCTCTCTTAATGCAGTGGTGTAAAGTACTAAAGTAAACATACTTTAATTACTACTTAAGTAGTCTTTTGGGGTATCTGTACTTTACTATTTATAATTTAGCCAACTTTTACTTCACTACACTCCTAAAGAAAATAATGTACTTTTTACTCCATACATTTTCCCTGGCACCCAAAAGAATTCGTTACATTTTGAAAGGAAAATGGTCCAATTCACTCACTTATCAAGATAACATCCCTGGTCAGCACCTACTGCCAGTTTTCTAAATATAAGTCGGAGTGTTGGAGTGTGCCCCTGGCTATCCGTAAATAAATAAAAAACAAGAAAATTGTGCTGTCCGGTTTGCTTAATATAAGGAATTTGAAATGATTTATACTTTTACTTCTGATACTTAAGTATATTTGAGCAATTCCATTTACTTTTGATACTTAAGTATATTTAAAACCAAATACTTTTAGACTTTTACTTATAGTATTTTATTGGGTGACTTTCACTTTTACTTAAATCATTTTCTATTAAGGTATCTTTACTTGTACTCAAGTATGACAATTGAGTGCATTTTTCACCACTGAGCATTGGATAGCATGAATAAAGGCAAATCACCTGGATCGAATGTTATTCCCCCTGAGGTATATTTAAAATGAGGGAATCAATTAGGTCCACTATTGCTCAAAATTATTAACACAGCCATTCACAAAGTTTCATTTGGAAGAGATGTGAAAACAGCTCTAAGTTCGCTTTTATTTAAAAAAAGATAGTGAGAACACTGGGTGTCATCCTTATCACCCCTTATCATGTTTTATTTACCACTTTTTCTCCCCAATTTCGTGATATACAATTGGTAGTTAGTCTTGGTAGTTAGTCTCTGTAGTTAGTCTCGTACAACTGGCGATTGTGTCAGCGTGCATGCGCCCGGCCCGCCACAGAAGTGACAAGGACATCCCGGCCGACCAAACTCCCCCCTAACCCGGACAACTCTGTGCCAATTGTGTGTTGCCTCATGGGTCTCCCGGTCGTGGCTGGATGTGACACAGCCCGGGATCGAATCCAGATCTATAGTGACGCTTCAAGCACCGCAGTGCCTTAGACCGCTGCGCCACTCGGGACTTTCGCCCCCTATCTTTGATTAACCTGTTGAGGACAAGGGGGTGCTGTTTTCACTTTTGGAGAAAATCGTATGATTTTTAAACGGCCTCGTACTCAATTCTTGCTCGTACAATATGCATATTATTATTACTATTGGATAGAAAACAGTCTCTAGTTTCTAAAAACGTTTGAATTATTTCTCTAAGTGAAACAGAACTCCTTTTACAGACCATTTCCTAACCGGAAGTGAGATTTCCAAAAGCGAACTCTCTCTTCAGGAGCTTGTCTATAAAAGGGCATGTCACTTATGACTGTAGAAACACGTCATACGCCTTCGCCTGTGTGTAATGCGGAAGTGAGAGAAAAAATCAGTTGATTATCTCGACCAGGGACTGAACACAACGTCTTGGACTGAGACGTGCGCACTTTTATTTATTTCTTGGGCGCGAAGTCTGACCTGTACTCGGCTCATTGAAGAACCTTTTTAAAGGTGAATATGATCTCTGGCTTCGATTTTCTTTGATACATGTCACAATATCATCTTAAAGTATGTTTTTTCAATATAGTTTAATTATATTATTGAAATTTATTCTGGACTTTAGACGTGATGCGACGCAAGAATTGGTTCAAGAACGAGAGGCTAGCAATGCTAGCTAATGGTGCTTGCTAATTCTGAGGGAAATCGTTCGTTATGGATCCAAATAAAGTCGGTTCTGAACAAAGGACCCCTTGGAGAACATTCTGATGGAAGATCCACAAAGATAAGGACCCAATTTGGGATGCTTTTTCATATATATCTGTCGAACTGTGCTATGCTACCGTTTGACTAGAAGCAATGCTGCTGTGTGCTAGCTATTGTAGTAAGCTAATATAACGATATATTGTGTTTTCGCTGTAAAACACTTCAAAAATCGGAAATATTGGCTCTGTTCACAAGATCTTATTCTTTCATTAGCTATCCACCATATATTGTTCTGAAATGTTTTATGATGTGTAATTAGTAGTTGACGTTGGTGTCTGTATTTTCTCTGGCTACTGCCGTGCGATTTCTGACTGTAGCTGTGATGGTGGCTATGATGGTAGCAGTAATGTAAAACTGATTTATAGCTAAAATATGCACATTTTTCGAACAAAACATAGATTTATTGTGTAACATGTTATAGGACTGTCATCTGAGGGAGTTTTTTCTAGGTTATTTAGGTTGGTTCTAGGTTGGTTCTAGGTTAGTTAGGTTAGCTACTTGCATGCTACCGTTGCTGTGAAAAATGTCTGTCTGTCTTTTGTATTTGGTGGTGAACTAACATAAATATATGTGGTGTTTTCGCTGTAAAACACTTCAACAATCGGAAATATTGTCTGTATTCACAAGATATTTGTCTTTCATTAGCTATCCACCATATATTTGTCTGAAATGTTTAATGATGTGTAATTAGGTAGTTGGTGTCTGTATTTACTCTGGCTACTCCCGTGCGATTTCTGACTGTAGCTATGATGGTAGCAGTAATGTAAAACTGATTTATAGCTAAAATATGCAATTTTTTTGAACAAAACATAGATTTATTGTGTAACATGTTATAGGACTGTCATCTGAGGTAGTTTTTTCTAGGTTATTTAGGTTGGTTCTAGGTTAGTTAGGTTGGCTTGTGCATGCTACCTGCAGCCTACTTGTGCTGTGAAAAATGTCTGTCTGTCTTTTTTTATTTGGTGGTGACCTAACATAAATATATGTGGTGTTTTCTCTGTAAAACATTTAAAAAATCGGACATGTTGGCTGGATTGACAAGATGTTTATCTTTCAAATGCTGTATTGGACTTGTTAATGTGTGAAAGTTAAATATTTAAAAAAAAAAAATTGAATTTGCCGCTCTGCCTTTTCAATGGAATGTGGGAGGAGTGGCCTAAACAGGTTTTAAGACAGATATTTAACTGTTTTCCAAAATGTTGTCGTTTCGAGACTTACTTACCCAAATTGGTCCACACGGACCAAAGCAGGTTTATTAAAAAACATTTATCCTAGGATAACCTCAGACTATTACATATCTTAAATGTTTAATCAGAAACAACAGCTCCTCTGGCTGTTTCATCTGTCAATGCAGAACAAGTTTGTGATATAATAGAATGGTCATATCTCTGGTCTGTCTTGGAACATATGGGAATTGGCTCCAATTTCATTAATATGATTAAAATACTATATGCCAATCCCTCAGCCATAGTTATAAGAGGCAATATCTGCGCCGTTCAGAATCACTAGAAGCAGCATGCAAGGCGATCCAATTTCTCCTTTGGTGTTTTTATTATCTATGGAACACCTAGCCCAGGCCATTCGTCAATCGAATGAAATAACACCAATTTCCCTCAAATCTACTGATCATTTCAATATACGCATATTATATTTTACTATATCTAGACAATGTATCTCAATCGTTCCCAAACGCATTGAAGATCATAGGTAAATTCAGCTTAATCTCAAATTGTAAAATTAATCTAACCAAATCTGCCCTACCCCGATGGAGGACTCCATCTCTACTTATGGAATCCCAATTGTTTCCCATTTAAAATATTTGGGAGTAGATCTATTCCCTTCCTCAGATAAAACCATTGCCAGAAACTTTAGCAGAACGCTTAAATCAATTAAATCCTACCTCACTAAATGGACTAACATCCCAGTTGCTTTATTTTTATTTATTTTTTAATCAGCTGTGTAGTGTTAGTGCATAAACCAGAACTTACAACCCTTGGTGTCCCGAGGACCGAGTTTGGGAAACGCTGGCTTAGCAGGACAGAAAAATTGTAAAAATCACGCACTTATCAAGAGAACGTCCCTTGTGGTTGCACTAAGTACTAAATGAGGAGTGCCAATAATTATGAAACCTTGATTTTGGTTAAATTTATTTTGTATTAAATAATTGAATGATTTTAGTTGGTTCCATTGAAACATTAATAAAGTACAGTATTTCTCACATGTTGGTATTTTGAGTTTATCTCTATAATTGTTTATATTTGTTTAAGCATTGTTTGTGCATTGCCAGTCAGGGTGCCAGTAATTTTGGAGCCCACTGTATATATATATACAGTATATATAGTGTGAACAGTGGTGTAGTGCGATTTTATTTGTAGGTGAGGGAGCAGATTTAAAATTATATTACACCACTGTTCACACTACAGTGGGGCAAAAAAGTATTTAGTCAGCCACCAATTGTGCAAGTTCTCCCACTTAAAAAGATGAGAGAGGCCTGTAATTTTCATCATAGGTACACTTCAACTATGACAGACAAAATGAGAAAAAAAAATCCAGAAAATCACATTGTAGGATTTTTTATGAATTTATTTGCAAATTATGGTCGAAAATAAGTATTTGGTCAATAACAAAAGTTTATCTCAATACTTTGTTATATACCCTTTGTTGGCAATGACAGAGGTCAAACGTTTTCTGTAAGTCTTCACAAGGTTTTCACACACTGTTGCTGGTATTTTGGCCCATTCCTCCATGCAGATCTCCTCTAGAGCAGTGATGTTTTGGGGCTGTTGCTGGGCAACACGGACTTTCAACTCCCTCCAAAGATTTTCTATGGGGTTGAGATCTAGAGACTGGCTAGGCCACTCCAGGACCTTGAAATGCTTCTTACGAAGCCACTCCTTCGTTGCCCGGGTGGTGTGTTTGGGATCATTGTCATGCTGAAATACCCAGCCACGTTTCATCTTCAATGCCCTTGCTGATGGAAGGAGGTTTTCACTCAAAATCTCACGATACATGGCCCCATTCATTCTTTCCTTTACACGGATCAGTCGTCCTGGTCCCTTTGCAGAAAAACAGGCCATCATCACTGTCAATTGTGAATGATAATTCTTCAAACTGCATCTTCATGCCAATCATTTGATTGATCTCAATCAGTGTCATCGAAATATGCATTTAGATCTTCTTGAATTACTGTTTTGTGAGCGAATTAGAGCAGATGGTGTTAGATATACGTTAGGATTTTGGCAACTTTATCTACTTCCCCAGCATCAAATCAAATGTTATTTGTCACATGCGCCAAATACAACAGGTGTAGTAGACCTTACAGTGAAACGCTTACTTACAAGCCCTTAACCAACAATGCAGTTTTAAGAAAAATAAGTGTAAAAAAATAGATAAGTAAAAAAAATAAAAGTAACAAATAATTAAAGAGTAGCAGTAAAACAACAGTAGCGAGGCTATATAAAGGGGGTACCGGTACAGAGTCAATGTGTGGGGGCACTGGTTAGTTGAGGTGATTGAGGTAATATGTACATGTAGGTAGAGTAGAGTAGAGTTATTAAAGTGACTAGATAATAAACACAGAATAGCAGCAGTATAAAATAGGGGGGGGGGGGGGGGCAATGCAAATAGTCTTGGTAGCCATTTGATTAGCTGTTCAGGAGTCTTATGGCTTGGGGGTAGAAACTGTTTAGTAGCCTCTTGGACCTAGACTTGGCACTCTGGTACCGCTTGCCGTGCGGTAGCAGAGAGAACAGTCTATGATTAGGGTGGCTGGAGTCTTTGACAATTTTTAGGGCCTTCCTCTGCTTGTATAGAGGTCCTGAATGGCAGGAAGCTTGGCCCCAGTGATGTACTGGGCCATACGCACTACCCTCTGTCGTGCCTTGCGGTCGGAGGCCGAGCAGTTGCCATACCCAGGCAGTGATGCAACCAGTCAGGATGCTCTCGATGGTGCAGCTGTAAAACTTTTTGAGGATCTGAGGACCCATGCCAAATCTTTTCAGTCTCCTGAGGAGGAATAGGTTTTGTTGTGCCCTCTTTATGACTGTCTTTGTGTGCTTGGACCATGATAGTCTGTTGGTGATGCGGACACCAAGGAACGTGAAGCTCTCAACCTGCTCCACTACAGCCCCATCGATGAGAATGGAGGCGTGCTTGGTCCTCCTTTTTCTGTAGTCCACAATCATCTCCTTTGTCTTGATCACGTTGAGGGAGAGGTTGTTGTCCAGGCACCACACGGCCAGGTCTCTGACCTCCTCACTATAGGCTGTATCATCGTTGTCGGTGATCAGTCCTATCACTGTTGTGTCATCAGCAAACTTAATGATGGTGTTGGAGTCGTGCCTAGCCATGCAGTCATGAATGAACAGGGAGTACAGGAGGGGACTGAGCACGCACCCCCCGTGTTGAGGATCAGCATGGTGGATGAGTCGTTACCTACCCTTACTGACCTCGTCAGATGAACTTTTTATGTCTCTGTGTCCAGTATGAAGGAAGTAAGAGGTAGTTTTGCAAGTCAATGCTCACTAGCGTTAGCACAGTGACTGGAAGTCTATGGGTATCTGCAGCTAGCAGATACCCACAGACTTCCAGTCTTTGCGCTAACACTAGTTAGCAATTGTGCTAGTTAGCAACTTTCTTCAAACTGCACGCATAGACATAAAAAATTATATCCATGAGTTCATATGACTCTGGGGAAGTAGATAAAGGGCCCCATTGACAAAACCCGAAGTATCCCTTTAACAAACGATTAGCCTTTTTTGTTTCAATCAAAGCATGTACCTGCCTAGTGAGTTTTGGCGCATGAGCTCTGATGAGTTTTGGCGCATGAGAATTTGACTTCAGCTAACCTAATGAGTATGACTATTAGGCATAGGTGCTGAAAGGACAGTGCCAGGATAGCGCAATGATCTTTAAGAAGTTGATCCAACTTGTGGTGCTGAAGGATAGCTCGGCCATTCGGCCAATTCTGGAATAAAGAACAATAATTTGCAGTAGACCTGTAGCCTAATAGGATTATAACTACTGTGTGGTATAGCTATTTGTAGGCTATAGCCTAACGTAAATACAAATACATATAGCTTAATATCATTGCACTGTTTGCGAGGAGCGTTATTGTGAGTTACTGTTTGCGTTGTATTGTGTAGCTTACATGCTGTATCATAAATACACTTTGATTTGATTAGCTTGAACACATGGTTACAATATACCTTGTTACAGAATAAAAGAAAACATAAATTCATATAATTTATTTGCATAGATTAAACATGATATCAAATCAATTGACCAAGTAATAAAGATAAATCATTACTATGTAGAATTTCAGGAAATTCATTTTAAAACACCCATAAAATCAATCTTTTGGTGTGGTGTATTCATGCATCTCAATAAATTATAACCTAAATGCATTATTACCTCCAACCTGGCCCAATTCACATTTCCAATTGCCCACTCTGACATACCAAGCTAGAATATCTCAACCAATAGCCAATGTAGGCTAAATATCCCAAGCAGGGCTACAGCAACTTCCAGAGAGGATCAGGCTCCTTGGGCATTGCAGTGGCCACTCTGGTTTGGGTGTCCTCGGTAGAACGGTGTCACCGTAGTGGTTACATATCGTTCTGGGTTCCACTTCGCGAGAGGGGGCTCGTGGAGTTTTATGAACATTACGACAGACACACAGTGAATTTAGATTTTTTTTTTAATTCAACGCTATTTGGCCCAAGTGGTCGGGCCTCCAAAGTGAACACACGTAGCCTGTAGTTCTTCATCATTCTTGCCACCGCCAGCGGGAAGATGGTGAAGAAACCACCATTTACGATATCTACCTCTAGGCTGCTACACATTATTATTTGGTTTGTCATTCAATCATTTTTTATGCAATTTTAGTGGTAATGAAATATTATTTATTTTGAATTCATCAGAATACATTTTACAATGTTCGTTCTCACATTTTTAAAAGTGAGGGAGCTCTGCTCTTCCGTGCTCCGGCATCACCACACCCCTGGGAAGGACCAAGGTAAGTGGAACAGAAATGGAACTGGACAACAATGTGCCTTTTTTCAATGAACATCGGAGGAAGGCATTATTAGCCCACTTTCAATCAACTCTCGTTTTGTGTTAGACCACTGTCAACACACTGAGGGAAATAGTTGGGCATTGGGCTCTGTCAGTCAGGACATTACACATGGTTAAACGAGGATTCTCACACTATGTGCTAACAAGTTTAAATGTCACATGCACAAGTACAGTGAAATGCCTTTCTTCCAAACGAAAGTCTGACTTTCACGTTCACCTGCATACATACAGTTTGCAGATGTGGGTTTTTAATTTTATTTTGTGTGTCATACAGTCTAGAATTCAGGATGTGGTTTTTTTAGTTGTCACATCCGCAGTGTAAGATTGTGTAGTGTGTTGACTGTGTGTGATTTCACACACACAGGACAGAACTCTGAATCTACAGTGTCTTCAGAATGTATTCACACCCCTTGACTTTGTCCACATTTTGTTGTTACAGCCTGACTTTAAAATTGATTAATTTGAGATTTTGTGTCCCTGGCCTATACACAATACCCCATAATGTCAACGTGGAATTATGTTACAATTTAAAATGAAAAGCTGAAATGTTTTGATTCAATAAGTATTCAAACGCTTTATTACGGCAAGACTAAATAAGTTAAGGAGTAAAAATAGGCTTAACAAGTTACATGATAAGTTGCATAGAGTCTCTGTATGCAATAATAGTGTTTAACAGATTCAACCATAAAGACCAGGGAGGTTTTCCAGTGCCTCGCAAAGAAGTGCACCTATGGTAATTTGGGTCAAAATGAAAAAACGACGACATTTATTATCCCTTTTGAGCATGGTGAAGTTATTACTTACCAGTGGCGTGCCGTGGGCCTGGGGCCTGGGCCTTCAGTGAGGTCCTACACAGTCCCACCCGAATTAATCCACCTCTTATTACCATCATTATGATGCCATGGCTCTAGACACTATACATTTAGACAGAAACGCAGTATAACCAGGCGTTGCGTCACCTTGAAATTGACATTTTTATTGAGAGAATTGCAGGGGAAGAGTACAATACAGTACAGTTCAACTAATAGGCAAGAACATAGTCGAGTGCAACAGAGTTATATTAATATTCTTCTTCTATCCATTTCTGGTCCACAAACTTTGAGCTTTAAGTCCAAAAAATAAAAAATACAGTGTGTTCACTAAACAGCGCATTGTCGCACCCAAAGCAGTTTCACCGTGATGATAAAGACACATAACTATTCACTGAAAATAAAAGAAAGAAAACGAATAATTTGCAACATAGGCTATTTGCCATTTTATTTTGTTAATATATAGGCTATTTAATATTAACGAAATAAAATGCGAAACATACATACACATTTAATAAAAAATTAAATGCATTGTATGCCTACTCACCAAAGACTGATTATTTGAACACAAAATCCTTCCTCCTTTCTTTCCTCAAGAAGACTTCAATGACTCTGTTGTACAGTCTATCTGTGCCTTTTAGTTCCACCAATAAGTCCTTTTCTATCGACATGGAGGCTAATGCTGAAAGCCGAGTCTGTCCAGTAGCATTTCTGGAATACGTTTTGATTCGCTTTAAGGCCGAGAATGACCGCTCGACAGAAGCTGTGGACACAGGGATAGTCACTGTCACACATGCCAATGTGTAAAGTTGCCCCATGTCCTCATTCAGATTTTTCTGCTTAAGGAAATCAAGGAGATCAGAGGGACTTTTCCCTTCAAAATCAGTCATAGTATACATTACAGTCAGTTCTGTTTTTAGCTTGGATAGGTCGAACAGTGTTCTGTGACTCTCTGTTAAGCTGGAGAAGGCTGTTTGCGGGAATTTTTTCCGGTAGGTCTGAAAGTGCTGGGGGTCCAGGAGGGAGATTAACATACATTTTTCGTGGTCTTGAAACCTGTTTCGTATCTGGCAAAGAATGTTGTCCAGAATATTGCTGTGGAGTTGTTGGTAGTATGTGCGAGGGTCTCCTTGTGCTGGGCCTCTGCGTGCGCTGGGTGAACTTGAGATGCGCGCTGTGTCATCGTAGATTTGACTGAACCTGCGCCTCTCTCGCTCAATTGTGTCACAAAACTCGTTCACCCTTGTCAGGCAGAATTGTACATCCAAAGTTTGTTTCTGTAGAATTCCAAAAAGCACATCCGAATAATTAAAAATCCCATTAAATGTTTCAAGCAAAAAAACAAAACTCAAAATCATCCAAACGTGCATTAAATCCATCAGCCATAAGCACAGTATCCCCGTCATGGTCATCATGATGTTCCAGTAAGTGGTTAAACAGCTCCTTTAGGGCAACTCTCTTTTCAAAGACTGCATTGACCAATCTAGATGTATATTGCCACCTCGTTGGTGCAACCTTAGGAAGACGACGCTTGCAGATGTCATCCAGCAGTTGCGTGCGCTTAGGGGATCGTGAGAAAAATGCTGCAAGGCCATTGAGGTTGGCAAAGAAGACCGTGCATTCTTTAAGCTTTGAGGCTCCTTGAGTCAGTACTAAATTTAGTCGATGTGCATAGCAGTGAATGAATAAGGCCATCGGTGCCCTCTCCTTAACTTTAGCCTGCACCCCATTGAGTCCAGATGCCATGACTGCTGCGCCATCAAAACACTGTGCCACAACTTTATCCAGACTACATTCATTTTCCTCCAAGAAACGGAAAATAAGAGCGGCAATGTCATCAGCTCACTTGCCGCTTGTCACATCTTCAAATCGGATAAATCGCTCCTTGACTCCTGTGTCCGTCACATAACGCAGGACGAGTGAGAGCTGTGCTGCATTTCCGGACGAGTGAGAGCTGTGCTGCATTTCCCACATCTGTTGTCTCGTCCACCATAACAGCAACAAAGAGAGCTTTTTTCATCTCCATTTTGATCTCTTCTCCCATCACTTCAGCAATAGCATAAATTAGGTCATTTTGTATTTTGCCTGACGTCCCAATGAACACTTTGTTAGTGGACAGGTGGTATTGTAAATCTGTGTTGCTTTCAGAAAGAAAAGAAAGAAGCTCCACGTAGTTCCCTTTGTTTGTGGAGTCAGCACTTTCATCGTGTCCCCTAAATGAAAGTTCCTGTTTACCCAAAAACATGACACAATCAATGAGTCTTTTCAATATTTCCCTATTTTTCTTCACCTTTTCATTGTGCAGCTCCGTTGCCCTGCGCGCTTGTTCGTTGAGCTGTAGATCCACTCGGGTGTCCACAAATGTTTTCAAAAGCACCATTGCTTGTAAGTGCCCAGCCGTACTTTGGTGTCTCGTTGCTGCCTTGGTTAGACAACTCAAGTTTGCAAAGCCAGTGTGGCTCCAAACACCAAATCGATCACTTGCAAATAATAGACATTCCCAGCAGTACAGTTTGCAGTGCTTCTCGGAGCCTGTGAGCCATTGATAGCGCTCGTAGTTGGAACTTTGAAAGTGGCGAACGAACCCCTTTCCCGCCTGTGACAGGCTTTGTAGCGTCGGCGTCGGGCGACCTCTCCTTACAATGTCTAACTTTTCTTGAAAAGTTCGTCTTGAGAATGGCGTTATAATTATATCCTCGACCAAATCGATATCTTCTCCTTCTTCCGCCATTGTGGGTTGAAAAAACAGCTTAGTAGTACGCAAATTAATTTGTTTATCAAATTCAGTTTCCTAGTTCTGAGGTTCTGCATAGACCTGCCCATAGGACCTGCCTCTCAATATTGGTAATCCAATCAAAAGACGTGCACGTACTACGCCTGCTAGCTGGCTCCTGTGTAACACTCCTGTGTAACACTGGAGCCAGCCAGCAGGCGTACAATAGCCAACTCTAAAGCTGATTGGTTGACACTAAATTTTCATTTCCATTCACTTTAAGCTACAAGCGCCCACACTGTTGATTCTGAAGGCCTGAGGGCAGATTTTAGACCCCTGGCAACACATGATGGCTGAATATGATTGGATAAAAGATCTAACATAAAGACCAGCCCTCCAAATCTCAACCTGGGGCTGGAAGCAGTGCAACCAAGAGGAAAGCTATGAAATGAAGAGTATAACTCTTACTCTGGGGAATAATTTAATACATATTTGTGGGAAAATATATATAAAAAAAAAAAATTATATTCTGATGATGTTTAGGCCAGCAGAGAAGGCCTTGCTGGCCCTGACGGCCCACCACTGTTAATTACACTTTGGATGGTGTATCAATACACCCAGTCACTACAAAGACACAGGCATCCTTCCTAACTTAGTTGCCGGAGAGGAATGAAACCGCTCAGGGATTTCACCATGAGGCCAGTAGTGACTTTAAAACAGTTAGAGTTTAATGGCTGTGATAGTATAAAACTGTGGATGGCACAACAAGTTTGTAGTTACTCCACAATACTAACCTAAATGACAGATTGACGAGAAGGAAGCCTGTACAGAATGCATACAGTATATAAAAATAAAAAAAAGCATAATGTTTGCAATAAAGCACTAAAGTAAAATTGAAAAAAATGTGGCAAAGAAATTAACTCTATGTCCTGAATACAAAGCGTTTTGTTTGGGGCAAATCCAACACAACACTGAGTACCACTCTTCATATTTTCAAGCACCAGGCTACATATTTTCTTAAAACTGCATTGTTGGTTAAGGGCTTATAAGTAATCATTTTACGGTAAGGTTGTATTCGGCGCATGTGACAAATATAATTTGATTTGATCATGTTATGGGTATGCTTGTTATCATTAGGGACTAGGGAGTTTTTTAAATAAAAAGAAATGGAATAGAGCTAAGAACAGGCAAAATCCTAGAGGGAAACCTGGTTCAGTCTGCTTTCCACCAGACTCTGGGAGACAAATTCCCCTTTCAGCAGGACAATAACCTAAAACACAAGGCCAAATATACACTGGAGTTGTTTACCAAGACGACATTGAATGTTCCTGAGTGCCTCGTTACTGTTCTGACTTAAATCTATGGAAAGACTTAAATGGCTGTCTAGCAATGAACAACCAACTTGACATAGCTTGAATATTTTTTTAAAGATTCATGCGCAAATATTGTACAATCCAGGTGTGCAAAGCTCTTAAGAGATTTACCCAGAAAGACTCACAGCTGTAATCGCTGCCAAATGGAATTTTAACATGTATATACTTAGGGATGTGCATACTTATGTAAATGAGATATTTCTGTATTTCATTTTCAATACATTTGCAAAAATGTCTAAAACAATGTTTTCACTTTGTCATTTTGGGGTATTGTGTGTAGATGGATGAGAAAAATAATTTAATCCGTTTTGAATGTTCCTTTGTTTAATGCTATTGCCAGGGAGTTCACACATTATTTAACCCAATGAAGTCTTTTTGCATAAGTATGTTGAGTAATAGACTTTCTTGGCAAGATCTCTGGATGTTTTGCGCTGTTGAAGTGGTTCCCACATAGTCCTTCTTTGGGACTATCTGGTTGCATTGTGTGTGTGTGTGTGACTGTGTCCTTTCCTGGCCTCTGTCCTAGCCTCAACTGAAGTTGGTATGGCAACTGCTTAGCATCTGACAGCAAGGCGCAAGAGAGGGTAGCTCCCTGCCATCCAGGATCTCTATACCAGGCGGTGTCAGTGGAAGGCTCTAAAAATGGTCAAAGACTACAGCCACCCAAGTCATAGACTGTTTTCTCTGCTGGGACCAAAAGGCTCCTGAACAGCTTCTACCCCCAAGCCATAAGACTTTTTAATTTTATTTTTAATTTCACCTTTATTTAACCAGGTAGGCTAGTTGAGAACAAGTTCTCATTTACAACTGCGACCTGGCCAAGATAAAGCATAGCAGTGTGAATAGACAACAACACAGAGTTACACATGGAGTAAACAATAAACAAGTCAATAACACAGTAGGGGAAAAAATGAGTCTATATACATTGTGTGCAAAAGGCATGAGGAGGTAGGCAATAAATAGGCCATAGGAGCGAATAATTACAATTTAGCAGATTAACACTGGAGTGATAAATCATCAGATGATCATGTGCAAGTAGAGATACTGGTGTGCAAAAGAGCAGAAAAGTAAATAAATAAAAACAGTAAGGGGATGAGGTAGGTAAATTGGGTGGGCTGTTTACAGATGGACTATGTACAGCTGCAGCGATCGGTTAGCTGCTCAGATAGCAGATGTTTAAAGTTGATGAGGGAAATAAAAGTCTCCAACTTCAGCGATTTTTGCAATTCGTTCCAGTCACAGGCAGCAGAGAACTGGAAGGAAAGGTGGCCAAATGAGGTGTTGGCTTTGGGGATGATCAGTGAGATATACCTGCTGGAGCGCGTGCTACGGGTGGGTGTTGTTATCGTGACCAGTGAACTGAGATAAGGCGGAGCTTTACCTAGCATGGACTTATAGATGACCTGGAGCCAGTGGGTCTGGCGACGAATATGTAGCGAGGGCCAGCCGACTAGAGCATACAGGTCGCAGTGGTGGGTGGTATAAGGTGTTTTAGTAACAAAACGGATGGCACTTTGATAAACTGCATCTAGTTTGCTGAGTAGAGTATTGGAAGCTATTTTGTAGATGACATCGCCGAAGTCGAGGATCGGTAGGATAGTCAGTTTTACTAGGGTAAGTTTGGCGGCGTGAGTGAAGGAGGCTTTGTTGTGAAATAAGTCGATTCTTGATTTGATTTTGGATTGGAGATGTTTAATATGAGTCTGGAAGGAGAGTTTACAGTCTAGCCAGACACCTAGGTAGTTATAGATGTCCACGTATTCTAGGTCGGAACCGTCCAGGGGGGTGATGCTAGTCGGGCGGGCGGGTGCAGGCAGTGAACGGTTGAAGAGCATGCATTTGGTTTTACTAGCGTTTAAGAGCAGTTGGAGGCCACGGAAGGAGTGTTGTATGGCATTGAAGCTCGTTTGGAGGTTAGATAGCACAGTGTCCAAGGAAGGGCCAGAAGTATACAGAATGGTGTCGTCTGCGTAGAGGTGGATCAGGGAATCGCCCGCAGCAAGAGCAAAATCATTGATATATACAGAGAAAAGAGTCGGCCCGAGAATTGAACCCTGTGGTACCCCCATAGAGACTGCCAGAGGACCGGACAACATGCCCTCCGATTTGACACACTGAACTCTGTCTGCAAAGTAGTTGGTGAACCAGGCAAGGCAGTCATCAGAAAAACCGAGGCTACTGAGTCTGCCGATAAGAATACAGTGATTGACAGAGTCGAAAGCCTTGGCCAGGTCGATGAAGACGGCTGCACAGTACTGTCTTTTATCGATGGTGGTTATGATATCGCTTAGTACCTTGAGCGTGGCTGAGGTGCACCCGTGACCGGCTCGGAAACCGGATTGCACAGCGGAGAAGGTACGGTGGAATTCGAGATGGTCAGTGATCTGTTTATTAACTTGGCTTTCGAAGACCTTAGATAGGCAGGGCAGGATGGATATAGGTCTGTAACAGTTTGGGTCCAGGGTGTCTCCCCCTTTGAAGAGGGGGATGACCGCGGCAGCTTTCCAATCCTTGGGGATCTCAGACGATATGAAAGAGAGGTTGAACAGGCTGGTAATAGGGGTTGCGACAATGGCGGCGGATAGTTTCAGAAATAGAGGGTCTAGATTGTCAAGCCCAGCTGATTTGTATGGGTCCAGGTTTTGCAGCTCTTTCAGAACATCTGCTATCTGGATTTGGGTAAAGGAGAAGCTGGGGACGCTTGGGCGAGTAGCTGCGGTGGGGGGGGCGGAGCTGTTGGCCGAGGTTGGAGTAGCCAGGTGCAAGGCATGGCCAGCCGTTGAGAAATGCTGGTTGAAGTTTTCGATTATCATGGATTTATCGGTGGTGACCGTGTTACCTAGCCTCAGTGCAGTGGGCAGCTGGGAGGAGGTGCTCTTGTTCTCCATGGACTTTACAGTGTCCCAGAACTTTTTGGAGTTAGAGTTACAGGATGCAAATTTCTGCTTGAAAAAGCTAGCCTTTGCTTTCCTGACTGACTGCGTGTAGACTGCTGAAAAGTTAATCAAATAGCTATCCGGACTATTTGCATTGACCCCATTTTTTTGCACTGACATTCTTACACTGGCTCTGCACACTCACAGGTCTCTACCCAACCCACACACTCACACATACACAACTTTCACACTCTTCACATACAGTGGCTTGTGAAAGTATTCACCCCCTTGGCATTTTTCCTATTTTGTTGTCTTACAACCTGGAATTAAAATGGATTTTTTAGAGGTTTGTATCATTTGATTTACACAACATGCCTACCACTTTGAAGATGCAAAATATTTTTTAAAATAAGAAATCAGACAAAAAACAAACTTGAGCATGCATAACTATTCACTCCCCCCCCAAAGTCAATACTTTTAGAGCCACCTTGTTTAACAATAACAGCTGCAATTCTCTTGGGGTATGTCTCTATAAGCTTGGCACATCTAGCCACTGGGATTGTTGCCCATTTTTCAAGGAAAAACTGCTCCAGCTCCTTCAAGTAGGATGGATTCTGCTGGTGTACAGAAATCTTTAAGTCATACCACAGATTCTCATTTGGATTGAGGTCTGGGCTTTGACTAGGCCATTCTAAGACATTTAAATGTTTCCCCTTAAACCACTCAAGTGTTGCTTTAGCAGTATGCTTAGTGTCATTGTCCTGGTGGAAGGTGAACCTCCATCCCAGTCTCAAATCTCTGGAAGACTGAAACAGGTTTCCTTCAAGAATTTCCCTATATTTAGCGCCATCCATCATTCCTTCAATTCTGACCAGTTTCCCAGTCCCTGCCGATGAAAAACATCCCCACAGCATGATGCTGCCACCACCATGGTGTTCTCGGGGTGATGAGAGGTGTTGGGTTTGTGCCAGACATAGCGTTTTCCTTGATGGCCAAAAAGCTCAATTTTAGTCTCATCTGACCTGAGTACCTTCTTCCATATGTTTGGGGAGTCTCCCACATGCCTTTTAGCGAACACCAACTGTGTTTGCTTATTTATTTCTTTAAGCAATGGCTTTTTTTCTGGCCATTCTTCCATAAAGCCCAGCTCTGTGGAGTGTACATCTTAAAGTGGTCCTATGGACAGATACTCCAATCTGCGCTGTGGAGCTTTGCAGCTCCTTCGGGGTTATCTTTGGTCTCTTTGTTGCCTCTCTGATTAATGCCCTCCTTGCCTGGTCTGTGAGTTTTGGTGGGTGGCCCTCTCTTGGCAGGTTTGTTGTGGTGCCATATTCTTTCAATTTTTGAATAATGGATTTAACGGTTCTCCGTGGGATGTTCAAAGTTTCTGATATTTTTTTATAACCCAACCCTGATCTGTATTTTTCCACAACTTTGTCCCTGACCTGTTTGGAGAGCTCCTTGGTCTTCATGGTGCCGCTTGCTTGGTGGTGCCCCTTGCTTAGTGGTGTTACAGACTCTGGGGCCTTTCAGAACAGGTGTATATATACTGAGATCATGTGACAGATCATGTGACATTTAGATTGCACACAGGTGGACTTTATTTAACTAATTATGTGACTTCTGAAGGTAATTGGTTGCACCAGATCTTATTTAGGAGCTTCATAGCAAAGGGAGTGAATACCTATGCACGTACCACTTTTCTGTTTTTTTTTTATTTGAAAAGATTTTTAAACTATTTTTTATTTTTTTTATTTCACTTCACCAATTTGGACTATTTTGTGTATGTCCATTACATGAAATCCAAATAAAAGTCCATTTAAATTACAGGTTGTAATGCAACAAAATAGGAAACACGCCAAGGGGGATGAATACTTTTGCAAGGCACTGTACGCTGCTGCTACTCTGTTTATTATTTATCCTGATTGCCTAGTCACTTTTACCCCTACCTACATGTACATATTACTTCAACTACCTCGTACCCCTGCACATTGACTCAGTACTGGTATTCCTTGTAAATAGCCTCATTATTGTTATTTTATTGGGTTACTATTTCCTTATTTGATAGTTTATTTTGCTAATTACTATTTATTTTTCTTACTTTTTAACTCTGCATTGTTGGGAAAGGGCTCGTAAGTAAGCATTTTACGGTAAAGTCTACAGCTGTTTGATTGACAGTTAGTCTGTGTGAACGCAGAGAGCAATTGCCACTTTGACGTTTGATGTATGCTACCACAGTCGTATTGTCTGTCCGGATGTGACAATTCCAAAGGCAAGGCAGAAAGTGTCTCGGAGAAAGGGACATTGTCAACCGTTTACTGCTTTTCCCTCCTGAACTGCACCCCAACCAGTGAGTGACTCGTCTGTCGTTACCACCCTCCTTATTGACACTACTCCTAGTGGAGTGCCAGGAACGAAGATCGAAGGCCTCTTCCAGTAACGGAGAGCCAACAGACAAGTTGAGGTCACAATTATCTTTTGATTGACTGTGGACAAGACCTAGCGCTGGACTGCACGTGCGCGCCAGTCCTCTGGTGGTGTTGGAGCAAATCGTCCTTTCATTGTATTTTATTGAAAGGGGCAGAGTTAAAACACTGGGATAAGGAAGAGGGCTAGGTGGCGACTGACAGTTTCTCTTCCTGCCTCGGCTACTTGAGAAAGAGTTGGGGAGAGCTGTGGCACAGAGGGCACTCGCGGGTAAAGTGGGCTCCCTCTCTCTTCCTTGTGAGCAAACGCATAGAAATTAGTCGCTGCACAA
Organism: Salvelinus alpinus; assembly: GCF_045679555.1. NCBI lineage: Eukaryota > Metazoa > Chordata > Actinopteri > Salmoniformes > Salmonidae > Salvelinus > Salvelinus alpinus. The sequence goes on from NC_092090.1 coordinate 63,102,413, forward strand.
AGAGAAGGGTTCCAGGAGCACCCGAGAGGTAGCAGGGCAGGACACTGAGTGAACTGTTGGTTGCTCCTCTCTGCCACTGGGGCGTACTTGCATGACGCCTTCGCTACATACGAGGTGCGTGGTGATGAGCGTCGTTGTACAAAATAGTCTTCAGAGATTGGATCGTCTCTAACCAATCAGAGTATCAAAGCCAATGCCGAATTTTGCCCAATCCATCGGTTTCTGGGACCAATCAGACAGTCAGAATGTGTCCGTTTGTGTTCTAGAAGGTTCGGGGAGGGAGTCAAATCCAGACTCATTGCGGAAAAGAAACAAACATTTGTGGGCGTAGTGTTTGGCAGGAGCAGTCTGCGTAGACAGGCAATGGGCGTACCCCTAGGTCAGGCGCCCCTTCGTTCCTACAGGGGAATCAGCTGGGCGGGACCTCAATGCGACTTGGACTGTGGGTTTGCAGCCTGCTGGATCTCTGGTCACTCAGTTAGTACTGGCGCTAGTAAACTGCCCCTCTATCTGATGCGGAGCCTCGTCCAGGGGGAGCGTGGAGACCAGGTCGCCACGATTTCCGGATCTACCGGGCAGGTTATGGTAAGGCCAGTCTTGCCGCATTAGCTAGCCTGTTTCAGGCAGTCTCATGGACCGGCTTACCGCATGGTGGGACCGGTTCAGTTAGTAGGCACAAAGCAACTTAATGCTAGACAAACTAGACGGCTAGTGGCATAGCTTAAGCTAGCATGGGCCGGTACAAAACTTGCAGGCCTCGTTAGAGAGCTGCCTGAGCATGTGTGTTTCTCATGGGGTACGGCTGTCCTTTATAACTCCAGGAGAAAGGCATTGCTAACCACTCATGACTCAACGCTTTACCATGAGGTGTTTGTGTGTTTGTGTTAGCTAGCTAGTGTTCACCAAGTGGGCTAACAGCCTAGCTAACGCTAGCTATCACACGGGGCGAAGCATGCTAGTGTGGTTAGCTCGCTTTCCAGAAAGCTAGCCAAGTTACCTTGTGCCTTGCGGCGTGGGCTAACCAAGTCTCAGTAGCTAGCTGTGTGACGCTAGATACCACAGGAGACGAAGCTAAAATGTTCCTTTCGGTGAGAGCCGAAATACTGTACTTGCTCTTGGCGGCATAACCTCGCGGCACACCTGTAAACAGTTAAGCTAGAAAACAGGGATCAAGTTGTACTGAGAGCTTCCAGAGAGAGTGCTCTTCACAAGGAAGAGAAGCGAGAATTTCCAGAGGGTGGGCAAGTGGCACCTTATAATGTGAGAGGCTCCCCTCTTTTGCCATTCGACCTGTCTGTCTCTACCTGAATTTACCCTTTTTTTTCGTTAACTCTATGCACACACACTGGACTCTACCCACACACTCACACATATTTACACTGACACCGCAAAGCACACACACACACACACACACACACACGCACACACGCACACACACACACGCACACACACACGCTTCATACAACCCACACACATAACATGCACACACATGCATACTGATGCCACACACACACACTTTCACACTCACTATATACACTGCTGCTGTTGTCTTATCTATCCTGTTGCCTAGTCACTTTAGCCCTACCCATATGTACAGTACATATCTACCTCAATTACCTCATACCCCTGAACATCAAGTCAGTACTGGTACTCCCTGCATATAGCCATGTTATTTTCTACGCCCTATATATAGCTATGTTATTTAAACTTTTTATTTATATTTGTTATTCACTTTGTATTTATTCCTTGTGTCACTATTTATATTTTTTATTATATTTCTTATCTTTAACTCTGCATTGTTGGAAATGGACCTGTAAGTAGGCCTTTCAGTGTTAGTCTACACCTGTGGTCTACAAATCATAACATTTGATTTGATGATAGTGGTGGAAAACACTGTCTCAGGCACCGCTCCAGAATCTCCCATAAGTGTTCAGTTGGGTTTAGATCTGGTGACTGAGATGGTCGTGGCATAGGATTTCATTGTTTTCATGCTCATAAAACCATTCAGTGACCACTCGTACACTGTGGATGGGGGCATTGTCATCCTATGGGGCATAGCCATGGTAGCCAAAATAATGGCCTGCCCAGCATTTTTATACATGAACACCAAGCATGATAGAGATGTTAATTCCTTAATTAACTCAAGAACCACACCTGTGTGGAAGCACCTACTTTAAATGTACTTTATATCCCTCATTTACTCAAGTGTTTTCATGATTTTGTCAGTTACCTGTAGTTCTCTCTGACATAATTTTTACTTTGCTTGGCTCACGTTGATGATGTCAGAGCTGTAAACCAGAAATATGAAACAAAGGGAGTAGTCCGCATGGAACAAATTAAACTGACGGGTTCCTGTACGCAATGAACTCTGACCGGTGTGTGTGTGTGTGTGTGTGTGTGTGTGTGTGATACACTGTGACAGAATGTGTTGACAGAGGAGGAGAGAGAGAAAGGGGAGAGGATAAAGAAAGTTTATACAAGACTTTTATGACTTTATTCATACTTTTACAAGCGAACTTTGTCAAACAGAAAGCAGTAACAAACCCAGACACTGTGCTCGCCAAGGGTTTCTACTTCACTTACTGGCACTCCAGTCTCCTTTTCACCTCATTTAGCACCTGATTTCCTTAACAAAAGGCAGTAGGTGGTCCAGGTATGTCATGACATAGTATAATTGGGGGGGTGGGCCTTTCCTCTTTTGTTCTCTATTGCTTGTCTATTGTACCTCAAGCGAGAGGGGAGGCCGATGACATCACGGATTCCCATCAGACTAACTCATTGAATGCCCTACTCCTAGAAGTTTGCCGTTGTCTAAAAAAACACTATTTTGCTCAACTTGTTTTTTTACCGTTCAGTGTGTGTACTTTACTGTATTTATACTTGGGATATCGCTTTTCAACTGTGAAAGTTTCAACAACAATTGCTGGAGGACATCTTTAAACATTATACTATGATTATAAATCTGAGCCTATTCGTTTATTGTAGTGTCACATATTTCCACAAAGGCTGAGCACTATCACAAAGTGCCAGATGCATTCCATTCCAGGCAGTCTTGGACTGTTCATGTCAATGTTTCTCCTTCATTAAGCAGCAATGGTCGCCCGCCCTGGAAGTAACAGAATTATAAATCATGTGGAAGTAATGGGGTCATCTTTTATGCTCCCACTATGGCCCAGACAGCAGGAGAGGTTCAACGGCACTCGCAGACAGACAGGAAGTGACTTATCAGCAGGCTTACGAATCCACTGCAGAGTTGATGGAATATTTAATCATGGGTAAGGGTAAGCAATCTTCCCGTCTACAGTAGTTAGCATTGACTGCTACAGACTCCGAGCTAGGTTGTTATTGTAAAAGAGAACTGAATGTGCTCCCAGAAAGAGACCATTCTTTGGTTACACAGCTACCATGTAGTTACATGTAGTTTAATTTCATGCTGTAATTGTATTTACAGTGCCTTCAGAAAGTATCAATACCCCTTGACTTATTCCACATTTTGTTACAGCCTGAATTCAAAATGGATGAAATAGATTTTTTTCTTCTTCACCCATCTACACACAATACCCCATAATGACGAAGTGAAAATGTGTATTTACACATTTAAGCAAATGTATTGAAAATGAAATACAGAAATATCAAATTTACATAAATATTCACCACCCTTTTGCTATGACACTCCAAATTGAGCTCCGTTGCATCCAATTTCCTTTGATCATCCTTGAGATGTTTCAACAGCTTGATTGGAGTCCATCCTGTGGCCAATTCAATTGTTTGGACATGATTTAGAAAGAAATGTGTCTATATAAGGTCCCACAGTTGACAGTGCATGTCAGAGCAGAAACTATACCATGAAGTCCAAGGAACTGTCCGTAGACCCCCGAGATGAGGCATATATCTGGGGAAGGGTATAAAACAGTTTCTAGAATGTTGAACGTTTCCAAGAGCACAGTGGTCTCCATCATTGGGAAATGAAAAACAAAGTGTGACTACGTATGTAAAGGAGGTATTGCTATATTTAATTTCATATACATTTACAAACATAAGTCAACGGGTGGGAATACTTTCTGAAGACACTGTAGCTACACTGTAATTATACTTGTAATGTCTTTAATGTATCTTTGTCAACACTTTAGTGTGTCATGTCTTCCGGTCTGTGATAGTGCTGAGTGATTATCAAAAATGCTGGTTATTTTAGTTTTTTCATCAACTAATTGACCAACATCAGATCAGTTATTTGAATTATATTTGTTCGTTTTTTTTCTTCTGTGAGCTCAACGCGCAGTTTCTCTAGAGATAAATAAGATAAAGTCCGAACTGTGTGATATACAGTAGTAGGGAGTTGTAGGCTCCAACAGGCCAATATTAGCAGAAAACCTGATAATTAACTACAATGACCATAATCCATACCTTCTACTTGTCCGGTCTGTGTGGGGCAGACACAGAGAGGAAGAGAAGAAACAGAAAAACACACAATATCGCTACCTGAAAATGTATGATCTAAGTGATTTGATAGTTGGTATTCAGCAGTCAGCAGTTACTTTGAAGAACTACAAAACAGTGATTTTATCAGACAGCATAGGCAGCAGCTCTATAGAGATGAGATTACGATTTGGAATGAAGTAATGGCCATCAAATCAAACAAATGTAATATACACAACTGAAATATTTTATTAAAGTAATGTGAGTAAATGATGGTTAATAAGTGATAAGCAGTAATGGGCAGTCACTACCATACAATATTCAAACCACGTAATGCATAGTGCATCTAATGTTTTTTTTTAAATAGTCGAACTGAAACCGAACCGACCTCAAAAAAACACTTATCGCTCAGCACTAGTCTGCGAGGCTCTTTGTCTGACTTGGTTATTATTTATAATGTTGCTTTTAATCTGTGAAGTGAATTCATGGCCGCCCCTCTACCCAATATTTAGTTTGGGCTCTTTTCGCTGGAAGTACTTGCATGCTTGTAATGTTCTAATATGTTCATCCCTGGTTCTGCTGTTAAGTCCTATCAAGTCTTATAGCACCGCCTGTATTCTTGGATGAGATTCTAAGACTGTCCGTTACTGCTAACAATTAACTGCACTGACATAGGTACTACTCGAGTTTGCCAAGCAGTTAAAATGCAGTTAAACACACACACACACACACACACACACACACACACACACACACACACACACACACACACACACACACACACACACACACACACACACACACACACACACACACACACACACACACACACACCTGTGGGAGCAGTCCTGAGCCTGTTTCTTCCTGTAGACTTTGTCCCTGTTTGTTTCAGTGGTGTGCACTGAAACAAACAGGGTTTCATTTGCCCACAGACACACTCTTGTTCATTGTGCTTTGGTCAGTGTAGTAGTTTTCTCAATTACTTTTAAAGGGTGCGTTTCTGGTTCTTTTGTATTGTCCTAACCATAGAATTCGACATCTATTTATATGGTCCCTAGACATGTTTTGCTAAAACAATGTGGCAGATATGGTGCTCCAATTCTCTACAGGGGGAACAACTGATATTCTAAATAAAAACACAATGCTTTTGACTCCTGACAAGTGTGCATCGAATGAGTACAAACTCTGTTTAAATGCAGTACAGTTCAACAGCCCCAATTCAAATGCACCATCCTTTACTTCGTCCCAGATATGTGAATGCTGACCCAGAATGTATTTTCTCTACTAGGAAACTACAGGAAGGCTTGTTAGTCTTGTGAACAAAATGTTTTAAACCCGTGACCTTAAATTATCCTAGGAGGAGGTAATTGATTGGTCAGTAGCAGGGAAAGAGGTCACTGATTGGCCATGAAAGCAGAAGTGCAGTTCACTGACCAGAAGTCAGCATGTAATAGTGATGATTCCGCAGGGTCGAATCAGACGAGAGCGAGACTGAGAAAGAGGGAGAGATTAAGACAGTGAGGGCAAGAGCGAAAGGTAGGCGATTGAAGGAAAGAGACAGACTGAGAGCTAGAAAGAGTTGGAGGAAGGGAGCGACAGAGAGGAAGAGAGACAGAGTAGGTTAGATTCAGAGGGAGGAAGAAGGAGTATTGTGGTCTAGTACATATTGTGTTGAATTGAAAGACAGGGTGGAGGGCCACTATTTAGACATAACATCGACCTGAGATTGACCCTTCACAAGAAATAACCTCTTCTCTCCTCGCAATGTCTACTTGTTCATTGTTTTACCCATTGAATCATAAAGGGGTGTATTTTTGTTCTCTGAGATGTTGTCTGAGCGTAACTAGGGAAGTGCTCTGGGTAGAAATGTCACAGTTGGTCTCCCGAGTGTTGCCGTGGTCTAAGGCACTGCATGGCAGTGCTAGCTGTGCCACTAGAGATCCTGGTCGGGCGGGGCGGCGCACACATGGGGCGGCGCACAATTGGCCCAGCGTCGTTCCGGGTTAGGGGAGGGTTTGGCCGGCAGGGATGTTCTTGTCCCATCGTGCACTAGCGACTCCTGTGGCGGACCGGGTGCAATGCACACTGACACGGTCGCCAGGTGTACGGTGTTTCCTCCGACACATTGGTGCGGCTGTCTTCCGGGTTAAGCAGGCGTTGCGTCAAGAAGCGGTGCGGCGTGGCTGGGTTGTGTTTCGGTGGACGCACGGCTCTCGACCTTCGCCTCTCCCCAGTTGTTCGTACGGGAGTTGCAGCGATGGGACAAGACTAACTACCAATTGGATATGAAATTGGTGAGAAAAAAAGAATAACCCCCCCAATTAAAAAATAAATAAATAAAAAATGTCACAGTTACTATTGCTAATACCCAATAGGCATTTTAGAATGTTTAAGGTCAGAGTTAATAATTCAGTAATAAGTTTGACTTGTTGGAGTTATATCTCCATTATATCCAATGGTTGGGGACCATGTGACCCAACCAGGAAAATCTCTGGGCCCTAGTTATGCCTCGGAGTTGTTCCTGAAAAGCTTCCCTCTGCAAGGGTTCCACTACATAGCTTTCACCTATCCAGTCAATGTCAGATCAGTGAGGTGGGAGGGGAGGAGGCATGGCCATTATGTAACCCAGGCCAGACAGAGGCCTGAGGAGAAGATCTGTGGCAGCAGTCGGTGTGTGAGAAAGAGTTGGGGTTTAGTAAAGGGAAAGGGATGTGAAAGCTGCTAAAGCATTCACACACACAGTGAGAGGCAAACACATGACGTCCTTGTTGGAGCATTCCTCGATTATTGCTTAAAGATGTAGCTTTCTCTCTCGCGCTTTCTCTCTCTCTCTCACCCTCACCCTCTCCATCTCGTTCTCTCCACCTCTCTCATGTTAAGACATCCTGAGTGTGAGAAAGGGAAGGGGAAACCTATTGATCATTATCAACATTTCAGTATCAAACATGGCTAATCTTCTGATATTGATGAGTGTGTGTGCTGGGAATATATGCATGGTTATTCAGTATTATAGAATCTGCTTTGGCCAAGCTCTGTGTTCCGATGGGAATCTGACTGTCCGGGATGTATTCTCTGTTATACACACACACACACTGTTCTGCTTTGGGATGGCCACATTCCCCGGAGCATTACACAGAGGAAGAAAAGAAAACGGAGGAATAACAAGAGAGAAGGGATTTGAAGAGAAGCTGAGACGTTATGTAAAAATGATACATATACACATTCAGAGCTATGAGCGGAACTAATTTGTCAGTTGCAGAGCTCTCTCTCGCTCTCCTTTCTCACATACTGTTTCAGTATGTGTTTGTGCCTCTCTGGAATGGCTTGTTCCTCTCATCCACTCATCCCTTCTTTTCTCTCTCTCTCTCTCTCTGTAGGTGGAGGAGGGAAGCGGAAAGGGAGGAGTAAGAAATGGAAGGAGATCCTTCGCTTCCCCCACATCAGGCAGTGCACTGAGCTGGGCAACAGCATCGGTACATTACTGTTGGTGTGTGTTTTTAGTTTTACTATCCTAGTCGGGACCAGAAGTCCTCACAAGAATGGTAAAACAAGGGAATTCTGACAATTGGGGACATTTTGCCGGTCCCCACAAGGAAAAAAGCTATTTTAGAGTTAGAATTAGGTGATTAAAATCTTTGGTCCCCACAAGGATAGTAAAACAAACGGCTGTGTGTGGGTGCAAGTATTACATGTGTGTCACGCTGCTGCTGTGCTGTTAATGTATTGTACGTGTTTGTAAACGTACCTAGGTCTTTCCAAATGTGTGTTATTTCTACAGATAGGCCCAGATACTAGTTTGTGTGTGTGTTTCTGGCAGATCGGGACTACATGAGTCTGTGTGAGAAGCAGCCCATCGGCAGACTGCTGTTCCGCCTGTACTGTGAGACCAGACCTGAATTGCTGCGATGCATCCACCTACTGGACGCCATGGTAACACACACACACACACACACACACACTTCTAAATGCATTCACTTGGATTAAACAGTCATCCAAACAGCACTAATCATGTTCAGTTGACTGAGAGATTACAATCATATTGAGTAGTGATTATAATAGCAGCCTCCTCCCTTTACTCTGTCTAGACACAGTGTCCCAGATTACAGGTTTTAGATGTGAAAATGCCTCTAATCGTCAGAGAAGAAACAATCAGAATCAAATGCCAATAGTATCCAGAAGCCAATAGTATCCAGAAGCCAATAGTAACCAGAAGCCAATAGTAACCCCCGAACCGTCTCCCCCGTTGTCTTGTGTCTAGACGGAATGCCTCGCACATGACACATTTAAGTATTTTGAGTAAAGCCCAAAATATCACCGTAGGCATGTGACTGGACAGAATGAGAGTATTGTTTCTGGTCAGACCCCCTCCCGTTCTCACCCCTTCCCAGCAACCTAAAAATGACCATCACACTCTGAGGGAAACTACCCTCGCCACACACGCGCACAAACAAGAATGGGTCAGCTGCAGATGCATTTTTGGAGAAAGATCTGAGGGTAATGCAAGATGTTATGAGAGCGAACCTGTGAAAATAATGAAATGAGATATCTAGCTTCCATCACCCAAATACTCTTGTTGGGTCATTTGGAAAGTTGCTAAATTGATGGACGGGTAAGGATCAATGTCCAAAGGAAAGTTTGTGTGTTGTATTTTTTTGTGAGTGCGTCCATGTGCTTCTAATGTATAAACGAGGGTGTTAGTGAGGGGGAAAGAGCACAGTAGCTAGCGATAGCGGGAGAGGGAGAGATGTAACAGCAGCAGGAATGCGCCCGGGGGTCCCTGTGTTTCCTCTGACGTCAGTGCAGGAGGGAGGGGTGTATGTGTGATTGCTGCCGAATTATGATTGGCTATTGTTGGCACGATACTGCATTGTAAGACACACACACACACACACACACACACACACACACACACACACACACACACACACACACAGAATGAGCCACCCAATTGTTAGCCGAAGGGGTTAGCCGAAGGGGTTAGCCGAAGGGAAATGGAGACGCCCCGTTGGCCTTTTGGCAGACTTTTTATTTATCTATTTTTATTTAACCTTTATTTAACTAGGCAAGTCTTACACACACACACACACACACACATACACACACACACACACACACACACAGGCCAGAGAAACAGATCTAATGGCAGAAGTCTGGCCTTTTCACCCAACGCCTTTCTTTCTCTGTCTGTGTCTCAGAGCAGAGTAGACCACTATAGTGGGCCAGGGTCAGGAGAGAAACTCTAGGTGTGTGTTGGTGGGGATCTGGTGACGCTGGTCTGACACACTGTGACACTAAAGGACCTCATGGAATCCTGCCGTGTTGACTGTGGTTGCCAGGCAACACAGGGTCACATATGGGGTCCCAGGCAGCGTGTGTGTCAGAGAGAGAGTGTCTGTTAATAACAGATTGTGGGTTAAAGAGGTGTTTGTGTGTTTCAGGTCAGGTGGGCTAGTGGAGAGTCTTGTGTAAAGGCGCCCACATACTAGGTTCGGTTTGATCCTAGCAGAACTCAGTTAGGCGTCACACGTTTGTACGCAAGGCATGCGAGGGACAGACGTTCGCGCCACCTTCCTCAAAATAGTAAAAAACAATCTAAGAGAAATCAAGAAATCTGTAATCAATTTTGCCGTTTTTTAGTCGCGCAATTTTACATCTAACTAAAATGTTTGGAGCAGTGTTTCTCAAGTGAAAAAAATTGCAGGAAAACTGGTAGTCTCTCGTTGAATGACAACAAACACTTCATCCACTTGTCACCCCAGCCACAAAGTCAAAATTGTCTATATCGTAAAAATCGATGTTGTGTGCTCGAACCCCAGTCAAACACCAAAACGAACAAAAACGTCACAAGCTTTCATCATAATATATGCGCAAACTGTTTTGACTGGGAAGCATGCGACAGGCTAAATCAAATCAAATCAAATTCTATTGGTCACATACACATATTTAGCAGATGTTATTGCGGGTGTAGTGAAATGCTAATGGAGATAGAGAGGGAGTGATCAGGGAGTGAAGGATTAACAGACTATGCCACGACCCCTAGCGATGCTGTACCGCTCCGTGCTCTCTCACTCCTGGCTGATAAATACTGGAGCTGCTAAGGATATAGATAATGACTGATCATTTCAACTCAAGGCAGTCCACACTATGCTGGTCTAGTCGCACGCTGCATGTTTCCGCAACACTGGTAGCCACACAATAATGTCATTGAAAAACACGATCTCGTCCATACATTGCCCCTGATAATGGAATAGTATTGTATGTCCAGTCACACCTGGGTCGAAATAGTATGTGTCTTCTTTCAAATACTATATTTGCATACCCAGGATGCCAGTTGGATGCGGTTTGAACTTTGGGGACTATTCCATTGGTTGCATTATGCTGGGCAATATATTACGAGGGTGCATTAAGCAAATATTATTCGGCGCTATTGTTATATTAGTATGTACTGTAAGTGTATAATGATGCTGTGTTCTTTAGGATGACTATGAGCTGGCGCCTGATGAGAAACGGAAAAGCAGAGGAGGTGAAATTATTGGGAAGTTCCTCACTAAACAGGTGAGTGAAGTCTTTGTAGGAGGATTTGATGAATGTAGATAGGTGAACAACTGCCAGAGCAATATATGTTTGTTTGTTTGTCTATCAAATTGCATTTGTCACATGCTTCGTAAGCGAACAGGTGTACACTAACAGTGAAATGATTACTTGCATGCCTTTCCCATCAATACAGAGAGAAAATTTGAAAAGTAATAGAAAAATAATCATGCAAGGAATAAAACCACAGTGTGTAACGATAACTTGGCTATATACCCGGGGTACCAGTACTGAGTCGATGTGCAGGGGTCCGAGGTAATTGAGGTAGACGTGTCAGAGGAAGGCCCTAAATATTGTCAAAGACTCCAGCCACCCTAGTCATAGACTGTTCTCTCTGCTACCGCACGGCAAGCGGTACCGGAGCGCCAAGTCTAGGTCCAAGAGGCTTCTAAACAGCTTCTACCCCCAAGCCATAACACTCCTGAACATCTTATCAAATGGCTACCCAGACTATTTGCAATGCACCCCCCCCCCTCTTGATTTAGAAGGGGGGGGGTTCAATGCAGATAGTTTGGGTACTAATTAGCAGTCTTATGGCTGGTAGAAGATGTTCAGGTTCCTGTTGGTTCCACACTTGGTGCATCGGCACCGCTTGCCGTGCGGGAGGAGAGAGAACAATGTATGACTTGGGTGGCTGGAGTCTTTGACAATTTTTAGGTCCTTCCTCTGACACCGCCTGGTATAGAGGTCCTGGATGGCAGAGAGCTTAACCCCCAGTAATGTACTGGACCGTACTCACTACCCTCTGTAGCGCCTTGCGGTCAGATGCCAAGCAGTTACCATACCAGGCGGTGATACAGCCAGTCAAGATGCTTTCAGTGGGACAGCTGTAGAACTTTTTGAGGAGCTGAGGGCCCGTGCCAAATCTTTTCAGCTTCTTGAGGGGGAAGAGGCGTTGTCGTGCCTTCTTCACGACTGTGTCGGTGTGTGTGTGTGTACCATGTTAATTCCTTAGTGATGTGGATACTGAGGAACTTGAAGCTCTCGACCCGCTCCACCACAGCCCCGTCGATATAGATCGGGGTGTGCTCGGGCCCTCCGTTTCTTGTACTCCACGATCAGCCCCTTTGTCTTGCTGACATTGAGGGAGATGTTGTGGTCCTGGCAACACACTGCCAGGTCTCTGACCTCTTTGACCTCATCGTTGTCAGTGATCAGGCCTACCACACTAATTCCCGTGTGTGTGTGTGTGTGTGTGTGTGTGTGTGTGTGTGTGTGTGTGTGTGTGTGTGTGTGTGTGTGTGGTGTGTGTGTGTGTGTGTGTGTGTGACTGTGTAGTCGTCAGAGTGTGTGGAGGCAGCAGAGAGCCTTGCTGAGCAGTGTAGAGAGAACCTGGAGCTTCACCCCTGCAAGGAGATCTTCAGTGACTGTCGCAAGTAAGGGAATCTTTCTTTGGTCTCACTCCTTTTTGTCAACTATGATAGTCCTATTAAGAAACAGCTTGACCTTAGCTTATCCCTAGCCTCGTCCCATACTCGATATGCTGAAGCCAACTCTTCTATCATTTGTATCAAGTTGCTGGCATTTCGAAGTGTCAAAAGTGACTTCGATTAGCACACTCTCTGGTAACAGTGGGAGAAATGAAGTGGTTGGTGTACCAGGTGTATAGGCAATGTGTGCAAGAGACTGGGGATGAGGTTGCATAAGACAATGAAGGAACACAGAGAGGAGTTGGCTAAAGCACAAACACACTGGACCACCAGCTGGCTTACCTCTTACTGTAACTGAAGCTGTTGTCTGTTGTCTCAGGGCTTTAACCTTTTTGTTTGTCTGTTCTTTAGGGCTCTCCATGACTACCTGAGACGAGCTCCCTTCTCTGACTACCAAAACAGCATGTACTTTGACCGTTTCCTACAGTGGAAGATGCTGGAGAGGTGAGTGCTGCTTTAAACTCCTACAAAATCTAACAGAAACAAATGTTTTTAGTGGTTATTGAATGGTACGGTGCTAGCTTGGGGGCCATGGATGCAACCGTCGTAGGGACCACGCACGTCATTCTTCAACGATGATGTAGCTTACCAAAAAGCTAAGTAAAAGCATTCTTTAAAGCCGAGATCCGCGATAGACACAACAGCGTCACTGGCCGCCCCAGGAGCTTTTGTTATTTTTACGAGGAAATGAACATCCAGCATGGTGGTAAACAAAATCCCAGTACATACTATGTTGTTCTATCGCGTGTGCAATGATTTCTGAGAAGAAGAAAACTGTGAATGTTGTTTGAACAATCTTTGTTGTTGTAATGCTGCAATGGGTTCCAGCTGTAACGCCATGAAACATGGAAAAATGTATATATAATATGATATATGATTTCATTAAACCCAGCAATTAGTCTGAGCTGGTGCTGGTGATCTTAAAAAGCAATGTCCAGCTGTCTGTCGCTATACCCCTTTGAGGGGCCCGCTGGCCTGGGACTGGAAGCAATTCGAGGGAAAGACACATTCTAAAGTGCATTCTGCTGCGAGCGGTTGCATGTGACAGAGGGGGAAAATCTAAAGATGCCTTACTAGGATGGGTTGCTAATATGACTAGGACTGTGCCTTTGGCTTCTGGACCACGAAATAAAGTTGATGTGGAAACTAAATGGAACAGGAGAGAAATGCTGGTTTCAATGGCGTATTGACGAAGTCGTGATGAAATAAATCCCATTTCTAAGTTTGGATTTTGGCTCGGCCACTTTTTGAATCAATAGGCTATGAAGTAAAACATCCATATTGCAAACAATGAAGTACCTGTTTTCAACATGCAGACTGCCTACCGCTCAGATTGTAGGCCTAATATGTCCCAATCTGCTTAATATTAAGACGACTTGAGAAATAAATATAGTAGCTGGGATCCTCTTTCAGTGGACATCAACACTCTGTGATCACCCGCGACTCCATGTAGAAATGCTGTGCATTGACTGGGCTTAATAAGAACATGTTTGAGGAGCTGTGAGTGTGAGCTGTCGCTGCATGCTCAAACTAGGCTCTATATGCGGTAGCGAGCTCTGTTACCCGACCCGAGCCCGACGGGCCTGACATTAATCATCGGGTTAGGGTCGGGTATCACTAAATTGATCGCTAACATTTTTTTTTTTATAGCTGACCTATTTGCTGGTGCTCTGCTACGCAATACAGTCATATCTGACTAAGATCATAACATGGTGTCAGACGCGCTTCAACCTCGTCAAATATATGACGGGAGAGATGATTTCACAGAAAATGAAAAAATATCCGTTGACGGCTAACTGCGGTCTCAGCAGAGCAGCCCAAGTGGAGCCGTTGCTATGGATACTCACAGACTCGGAGCCGCCATGAGCAGAACACATGCAGAGGGAGCAGGGAGAGGACAGAGAGAAGCAGCTAATGGATTTACTACTGGAGGAAGTTAATTCTGATTCCGGGCCGGGCCTAGTATGCGGTGCGCGTCTGATAAAATAAGATGCATGACAAATGAATGAAAATACACACACTCCAATTTAGTTCCACTCAGTTATGCTAATTAACCTATAGCTAGACCGGTAACCATGACAGGTAAAAAAAATTTTTTGCAGACTAACTGTTAACATCCCTAGTGATGATGCCTAATTTGCATTTATCATAGGCCATATCAGCTATGAATTGAATTGATTTGGTCAGAAGGGCCCCTCGAGAGCACCCCGCCCCCTATGTGCTGAGACTCTCTAGCTCTGTGCCTGGTACTATGTTATTTACTATGTGATGTGTTTTCAGACAGCCAATTACTAAAGACACGTTTCGACAGTACCGAGTACTGGGGAAGGGAGGATTCGGAGAGGTGAGGCACAGTTTTCCATTTAGAGAATTATTCGAGAATTGTGTCTGTGGGATGAACCGGCCTATGATATAGTACTTTGTGTTCTCTCAGGTGTGTGCGTGCCAGGTGCGAGCCACAGGGAAGATGTATGCCTGCAAGAAGCTGGAGAAGAAGAGAATTAAGAAGAGGAAAGGAGAGTCCATGGCCCTTAACGAGAAACAAATACTAGAGAAGGTCAACAGCAGATTTGTTGTGAGTCTCTTCCTATCATTTGGATACATGACCACGCAATACATGTACACACGCTTTCACTTTATTCTCTCGTCTCTCGCTCTCTCTCTCTCTCTCTCTCTCTCTCTCTCTCTCTCTCTCTAACCTCTCTCTCTCTCTCGTCAACCTCTCTCTCTCTCTCTCTCTCGTCAACCTCTCTCTCTCTCTCATCAACCTCTCTCTCTCTCGTCAACCTCTCTCTCTCTCTCGTCAACCTCTCGTCAACCTCTCTCTCTCTCTCGTCAACCTCTCTCTCTCTCTCGTCAATCGCTCTCTCGTCAATCGCTCTCTCTCTCTCTCGTAAATTGCTCTCTCTCTCGTCAATCGCTCTCTCGCTCTCTCTCTCTCTCGTCAATTGCTCTCTCTTTCGTCAATCGCTCTCTCGTCAATCTCTCTCTCTCTCGTCAATCTCTCTCTCTCTGTCTCTCTCATATCAATCTCTCTCTCTCATATCAATCTATCTAGGTGAGTTTAGCATATGCCTATGAGACCAAAGACGCTCTGTGTCTGGTGCTGACCTTAATGAATGGAGGGGATCTGAAGTTCCACATCTACAGCATGGGGACTCCAGGCTTTGAGAAGGACAGGGTCCAGTTCTATGCTGCCCAGATCTGCTGCGGCCTGGACCACCTACACCAGGAATCCATCGTCTACAGGTGGCAGCTTTTTATCATAGCACCTCAGTTTCCCTTAACACAGATCTAGGTTCACATTGCAACAGATCTAGGATCAGATGGGGGCAACTACCTACCCCTACCTTTAGCAAAATTAGCAGTGGATTCTTCTGATTGTCATTCACTATACCAATGTCTCCCGAGATCACATGATGTCAACACATGATGTATTGGTTTTAGTCCCAATGTCAAATGCCACAAATTAACTTTTGTTTTTCTTCAGGGATTTAAAACCAGAGAATATTCTATTAGATGATAATGGTGAGTTGCCCTTACTACTGTACAGTAGCCTAACTACTGGGATTATGTATTTGAACTCAGAGAGGCTCTCTGTTAAATAGGACTGATCTTTGACCCCTGACCTCTCTGCCCCTGTGCCGTAGGACACATCCGGATCTCAGATCTGGGCCTGGCCATCAAAGTGCCTGAAGGGGACCCCATACGAGGCAGAGTGGGAACAGTGGGTTACATGGGTAAGCCACCTTACCTTCATATGTTATTACCACACATTCAAATTCATTTCCAATGCATCGGAATACAATAATCATCAAACAAAAACCTGACACATTTTTTTACCATACAAAGAAGATATTATCGTTAAACCTGTTGTACTGTGCTGTGTGTGTAGCTCCGGAGGTGATCAACAACGAGCGCTATGGGATGAGTCCAGACTGGTGGGGGCTGGGATGTCTCATCTACGAGATGACCGCCGGACGCTCACCCTTCCGCGCACGCAAAGAACGAGTGAAGAGGGAAGAAGTGGAGAAGAGGGTGCAGGAGGGAGAGGAGGAGTACAGCGACAAGTTTACAGAGGACACCCAGGCCATCTGTAGAGTGGTGAGAGCCCATTGATTGATTGACCAGACTTAGGCCTAGTTAGTGTCATCAGGAACTGCACACTCTATTTGGTAGTCACCCTGAGTAGCTGATCTCATGATATTTGAAAATGACTGACTGTACATTCTATCATCATCTCTCCCCCGTCTTTCTCTCTCTCCCCCGTCTCGCTCTCTCCCGCCCCGTCTCGCTCTCTCCCGCCTCCATCTCGCTCGCTCGCCGGTCTCGCTCTCTCTCTCCCCGGTCTCGCTCTCTCCTGTCTCGCTCTCTCTCTCTCTCCCACCCCGTCTCGTCTCGCTCTCTCTCTCTCTCCCACCCCGTCTCGTCTCGCTCTCTCTCTCGCCTGTCTCGCTCTCTCTCGCCTGTCTCGCTCTCTCTCGCCTGTCTCGCTCTCTCTCGCCTGTCTCGCTCTCTCTCGTCTCGCTCGCTCTCTCTCGTCTCGCTCGCTCTCTCTCGTCTCGCTCGCTCTCTCTCGTCTCGCTCGCTCTCTCCTGTCTCGCTCGCTCTCTCCTGTCTCGCTCGCTCTCTCCTGTCTCGCTCGCTCTCTCCTGTCTCGCTCTCTCTCTCCTGTCTCGCTCTCTCTCTCCTGTCTCGCTCTCTCTCTCTCCTGTCTCGCTCTCTCTCTCTCCTGTCTCGCTGTCTCGCTCTCTCTCTCCTGTCTCGCTCTCTCTCTCTCGCACCCCGTCTCGCTCTCTCCCGCCCCCATCTCGCTCTCTCCCGCCCCCATCTCGCTCTCTCCCGCCCCCATCTCGCTCTCTCCCGCCCCCATCTCGCTCTCTCTCTCCCGCCCCGGCCTCGCTCTCTCTCTCCCGCCCCGTCTCTCACTCTCTCTCCCGCCCCCGTGTTGCTCTCTCTCCCCCCCGTCTCGCTCTCTCTCGCCCCCTCTCTCTCCAGCTGTTGACCAAAGATCCTAATCAGAGGCTGGGCTGTACAGCGGGGGGGTCAACAGGGGTGAAGGCTCACTGCTTCTTCAGGAACATCAACTTTAAGAGACTAGAGGCAGGCATCCAGGAACCCTCCTTTGTACCTGATGTAAGTAGAGGAGGAGGAGGATGGCAACTCTTGTCCTGCTTCAGCTCTAGAAACAACACCAGGAAGTGTTTTACTATGGGAACCAACCAACTGTTCCAATTGTTTCAATCCGTTACATTCATGAATGGGTGAATATGTTATTTAGACCAGGGATCATGACCTCTACTCCAAATGAAGACTCTCATACTTCTTCCTCCGCCCTCCATCTGGATCTTCTCCCTCTTTTCCGCTGTGCTTTTCTTCTCCCTCTCAGCCCCGGGCGGTGTACTGTAAGGATGTGTTGGACATTGAGCAGTTCTCCACAGTCAAGGGAGTAAATCTGGACCAAACCGACAACGACTTCTACTTCAAATTCTCTACAGGCTGCGTGTCCATCCCATGGCAGCACGAGGTGGGTGAACTAACTGGGACGTCTTTCCCTCTCCTCTGGCCTCTTCTGAGAGGTAGTCTGCAAGGTAACCTGAAAGACTGAATAATTGGTGGACTTGTCAGTCAGTAGCAGTCAAATACTGTCCTTACACCATCTCTCTCTCTCTGTCTCTCTGTCTCTGTGTGTGTATAGATGATAGACACAGAGTGTTTCAGTGATCTGAATGTGTTCGGGCCCCAGGGGACCAGACCCCCAGATCTGGACTGGAATACGCCCCCCGAGCCTCCCCGACGCAGCCTGCTGGACAGGATCTTCAGGAGACACGTGAGGACACACACACACCAACATTCTCAGTCTCACACAGAGTTTACACTACACTGTTACATCCACTGATACTGAGATGACACAAACTCCCTTTCTCTCTCTTTCCACCCTGCAGCACCCCGAGGTGTCCATTGCCAACAGTCGCGTGTCTTCCTGCAGTGTGAACTCAGTGGACTCCATGTCAAACTCTGCCCCCTAGTGGCCATGGCTCTGTGTGGCGCCACACACAGACAGAGGAGGAGACGGAAGGATCTTCTCACTGCTGATTGGTTTACACCTGGCCCGACCAGCTGTCAGTCTTCCGGAGGCACCCAACCCAAGCCCATGGTCAGTCTAGGGGAAATACTGACCATGACCCGGGCCTGAGACCCATGGGGAATTATTGGAGGGACGTACAATAACGCAAAGACGTTTGAAAACATTGCTCAGACACTTCACTTACCTTCAGAATCGCTGGAGTAGAGAAGAGCCACTGACTGTGTTGATGAATAAGAAAAAACGAGCTAATTCAGGGGATCCACTGTCTGAGAAAGACCACAGGAAATACAAGATGGGGGCTTTGTTGTTGCTGTTTTTTTTGTTTTTTTAAAGAAATTGAATTCTTTGCATAAATTCACGTTCACACTCAAATGCACTCTCTGTTCATGTATTCCTCTCTTCCCCCCTCCCCCTCTCTCCTTTTCCCCTCCCTCTCCTCTAATCACTTATAAACATACATGCAACCAACAACATCACCAACCTCAAGACACAATGTGCATATTGCCTTGTATACCCTCAGGCCAAAGATATAGTTCAGTTATGTATTTTTGTTATTGTTGCCATATTAGTTTTGGAGGAGGAAGGGGGATTTGCCTGGTCTTTATTCAATCACATATTAAACTTGAGTCAGCAGCTATGCTACACCTAAGTCACAATCAAACATGTGTTTGCATACAACAGGCTGCCCCCCCCCCCCCCCCCCCACACACACGCACGCACACAACTGTGGCATTAGAATTGTAACTACAATACTTGTCTTGTTTTCTGCACTTTTCCCAAAGAGTGCCCCAACGCACCCCGTTGACCTTGAGCAAAAGGAGATTTGTCAAACCAATAAGCCACCATTTATACACCAATTAAGATGTTTTACAGTAAAGATGTTATTGCTTTACCTCAGACATTAAAGTAACATTACTGCGATGTAAACTTTGTAATATCCATTGAGCCAGTGCTGTTTTGTGTTTGCGTTGCCATCACGACCATGGGTGCATCTCGATAGTCTCATTGGGGGGGGGGGGGTTCTCTCCTCCTTTTCTTCATCTGCACTGATCCTAAAGGAAAGGTGAGGAATCCTGGAAGATATATGACCTTTTTCTACAGGAAATGAGCTTTAACCAATCCAGTGCAGATGAAGGAGAGGAGGGGAAGCCGTGTTAGACTATTGAGGTTCCTGGGCTCTGGTAGAGTAATTGGTAAAGGGACCACCTCACAATAGGAAGCCTTCCAACACACTCGAACGAAAGGGAAGAACAGCTTTGGTTTTGGAATTTGATGTCTTATTTTAAGGAAGAATAAATATTTACAGTAAACAATTGTACTTACACGTTTAGACTTGGCCAGTTATTATTTCATTCGTAAATCATTTCACAAATTGAAACTCAGAAGTGCCTCCTCTTTAGCCTGATCTCCTAGACGACTCGCACACAAATGTTTGCACTTTGTTTCTCTCATGATCGATTTGTTTCTTTATGACCCACACACACACACTGTATTTGGCTGGTGGTGGAGGCTGGGAAGTGAGGAGAGAGAGAGAGAGGATAAGGAGATGAAAGGAGAGAACGAGGGAGGATCGCTTCCTGCTATTGTT
This sequence comes from Salvelinus alpinus, assembly GCF_045679555.1. Classification (NCBI taxonomy): domain Eukaryota; kingdom Metazoa; phylum Chordata; class Actinopteri; order Salmoniformes; family Salmonidae; genus Salvelinus; species Salvelinus alpinus. The sequence goes on from NC_092090.1 coordinate 63,122,526, forward strand.
GTACATTACAGTGCTGAGTGTACAGAATGTAAAGCCAAACCCACTGTGCTCTGCAGCTCCGAATAAACAAACCCTGCGCTGCCTTAGCACCTCTGTACCATCCGTGTCTCATGTCTGTCTGTGTAGCAAATGCAAGAGTCAGGGCATTCTCATACGGATGAATCGATACAAGAGTAATTTGTTTCATAATAACATTTCCACACGATTATTGATACCATTTTCACTTTATGGGCCGGTTTCATAGTCCCAGATAATAGTAATCCAAAAGCAGGCCAAATTCATTTGAACGGTTGATTGAAAGGAAAGTTTTTGCTATGAGTTGAATTTGTCTAAAATTATACCAGTCTCCAGTGGTAGCTAGCGTCACAAGGCTAGCTATCGAGACCTAGTTAGCCCACGCTGCAAGACTTAAGATAACTTGGTTAGCTTGTTGGAAAGCAAGCTAACCATGCTAGTTAGCAGTTCTACCTGCACATATGGTAGCATTGCTAGCTCTCTCCTCTTGTTCAGTTGAACCTACATTCACTCATTTGTATTAAATAAACCGGCAAAGTTTAGGCTGACGGCTTTAAGGTTGTGGGAGGATAACAGCCCGAAGTCTAACTAACCCAGATAGACCACAGCCTGTTGTTTCCAATGGGAGCAAATGAATCATAGTGGGCAGAACAAGCAAGATGGTAGGCAGAGCCAAGCACGAGCTAGCGAGAGCCTATTGGTGTGTCCTAGCATGTATTTGCATATTTTCTGTTAGGGAACGCCTACTCTGAAGTGTGTGTGTGACATAACTCAATTCACCCTTGCGCTCCTAAACAATGCAATTTTTTAAAACTTTGGCAAAGCCTAAAGTTTACAAAACTTAGTCCATTCTGTTCGTAACAGATGTTAGATTTGGAAACAGAAAACTGTATTGAGATCAAGTGTTTCATCGATGAGAAAATTAGCAGAATGTAGGCCAAAATCTTCTCCCACTGCCGTCCACTGGGCTTCCTCTCACAGCCATATTTGGTAGTGGGTGGAAACGCCAACCGGATGCTTCACATTTATACATCCGGTGTAATATCTGTCTCATTGATCTGTGCCGTGCTCTCTCTTGGTAGCTATTAGCTGCAAGGCTTCTAGTAAACTAGCCTCCTCCCATTGTAAGCCTCCGGGCGCACATGTTGTTTTTTATGACAGGCGCTACTACACTAGCAGGCCCTGTTTTTTTACAATGGCCACTGCTGCCCCATCGCAGGACGAGCCAGGCCATGCACTCGAAACCCCACGTTCTTGCACTTGCAGCTCCAAGATTGCGGGGAAGGATTCGGGCCGAGCATAAGGAGGCTCAAACGTACCTTCATCTCTGACCCCCTCTCACCTCTGAGCCACCAGCCAAGGCTGAGGTCCAGTTCCCCACAACCGAGCCCAGCTGGGGCAAGATTATGGAGAGTCTCGATTCCTTTCCCTCACTGTCTGATGAATTGACGACGGGATTAATCCCTCGACTTCACGGATGCGATCGAAGGTGGGGACAACAGTCTCCCTTCCCCTCAAGCCCTGAGAGGGGAAGGGAGGGGGGGGGGGGGGGATTCCCCAAATAAAAGAAAATTTTACAGGTCACATACACATGGTTAGCAGATGTTAATGCGAGTGTAGCGAAATGCTTGTGCTTCTAGTTCCGACCATGCAGTAATATCTAACAAGTAATCTAACAATTTCACAACAACTACCTTTTACACACAAGTGTAAAGAAATGAATAAGAATATGTACATATAAATATATGGATGAGCGATGGCTGAACGGCAAAGGCAAGATTCAGTAGATGGTATAGAGTACAGTATATACATATGAGATGAGTAAAGTCAGTATGTTGGCAGAAGCCACTCAATGTTAGTGATGGCTGTTTAACAGTCTGATGGCCTTGAGATAGAAGCTGTTTTTCAGTCTCTCGGTCCCAGCTTTGATGCACCTGTACTGACCTCGCCTTCTGGATGATAGCGGGGTGAACAGGCAGTGGCTCGGGTGGTTGTTGTCCTTGATGATCTTTTGGCCTTCCTGTGACATCGGGTGGTGTAGGTGTCCTGGAGGGCAGATAGTTTGCACCCGGTGATACGTTGTGCAGACCTCACTGCCCTCTGGAGAGCCTTACAGTTGTGGGCAGAGCAGTTGCCATACCAGGCGGTGATACAGCCCGACAGGATGCTCTCGATTGTGCATCTGTAGAAGTTTGTGAGTGTTTTAGGTGACAAGCCAAATTTCTTCAGCCTCCTGAGGTTGAAGAGGTGCTGTTGCGCCTTCTTCACCACGCTGTCTGTGTGGGTGGACCATTTCATTACATTTACATTTACATTTAAGTCATTTAGCAGACGCTCTTATCCAGAGCGACTTACAAGTTGGTGCATTCACCTTATGATGTCCAGTGGAACAACCACTTTACAATAGTGCATCTAACTCTAAGGGGGGGGGGGGGGGTTAGAAGGATTACTTTATCCTATCCTAGGTATTCCTTAAAGAGGTGGGGTTTCAGGTGTCTCCGGAAGGTGGTGATTGATTCCGCTGACCTGGCGTCGTGGGGGAGTTTGTTCCACCATTGGGGTGCCAGAGCAGCGAACAGTTTTGACTGGGCTGAGCGGGAGCTGTACTTCCTCAGAGGTAGGGAGGCGAGCAGGCCAGAGGTGGATGAACGCAGTGCCCTTGTTTGGGTGTAGGGCCTGATCAAAGCCTGAAGGTACGGAGGTGCCGTTCCCCTCACAGCTCCGTAGGCAAGCACCATGGTCTTGTAGCGGATGCGAGCTTCAACTGGAAGCCAGTGGAGAGAGCGGAGGAGCGGGGTGACGTGAGAGAACTTGGGAAGGTTGAAGACCAGACGGGCTGCGGCGTTCTGGATGAGTTGTAGGGGTTTAATCGCACAGGCAGGGAGCCCAGCCAACAGCGAGTTGCAGTAATCCAGACGGGAGATGACAAGTGCCTGGATTAGGACCTGCGCCGCTTCCTGTGTGAGGCAGGGTCGTACTCTGCGAATGTTGTAGAGCATGAACCTACAGGAACGGGTCACCGCCTTGATGTTGGTTGAGAACGACAGGGTATTGTCCAGGATCACGCCAAGGTTCTTAGCGCTCTGGGAGGAGGACACAATGGAGTTGTCAAGCGTGATGGCAAGATCATGGAACGGGCAGTCCTTCCCCGGGAGGAAGAGCAGCTCCGTCTTGCCGAGGTTCAGCTTGAGGTGGTGATCCGTCATCCACACTGATATGTCTGCCAGACATGCAGAGATGCGATTCGCCACCTGGTTATCAGAAGGGGGAAAGGAGAAGATTAATTGTGTGTCGTCTGCATAGCAATGATAGGAGAGACCATGTGAGGATATGACAGAGCCAAGTGACTTGGTGTATAGCGAGAATAGGAGAGGGCCTAGAACAGAGCCCTGGGGGACACCAGTGGTGAGAGCACGTGGTGCGGAGACAGATTCTCGCCACGCCACCTGGTAGGAGCGACCTGTCAGGTAGGACGCAATCCAAGCGTGGGCCGCGCCGGAGATGCCCAACTCGGAGAGGGTGGAGAGGAGGATCTGATGGTTCACAGTATCAAAGGCAGCCGATAGGTCTAGAAGGATGAGAGCAGAGGAGAGAGAGTTAGCTTTAGCAGTGCGGAGCGCCTCCGTGACACAGAGAAGAGCAGTCTCAGTTGAATGACTAGTCTTGAAACCTGACTGATTTGGATCAAGAAGGTCATTCTGAGAGAGATAGCAGGAGAGCTGGCCAAGGACGGCACGTTCAAGAGTTTTGGAGAGAAAAGAAAGAAGGGATACTGGTCTGTAGTTGTTGACATCAGAGGGATCGAGTGTAGGTTTTTTCAGAAGGGGTGCAACTCTCGCTCTCTTGAAGGCGGAAGGGACGTAGCCAGCGGTCAAGGATGAGTTGATGAGCGAGGTGAGGTAGGGGAGAAGGTCTCCGGAAATGGTCTGGAGAAGAGAGGAGGGGATAGGGTCAAGCGGGCAGGTTGTTGGGCGGCCGGCCGTCACAAGACGCGAGATTTCATCTGGAGAGAGAGGGGAGAAAGAGGTCAAAGCACAGGGTAGGGCAGTGTGAGCAGAACCAGCGGTGTCGTTTGACTTAGCAAACGAGGATCGGATGTCGTCGACCTTCTTTTCAAAATGGTTGACGAAGTCATCCGCAGAGAGGGAGGAGGGGGAGGAGGATTCAGGAGGGAGGAGAAGGTGGCAAAGAGCTTCCTAGGGTTAGAGGCAGATGCTTGGAATTTAGAGTGGTAGAAAGTGGCTTTAGCAGCAGAGACAGAAGAGGAGAATGTAGAGGAGGGAGTGAAAGGATGCCAGGTCCGCAGGGAGGCGAGTTTTCCTCCATTTCCGCTCGGCTGCCTGGAGCCCTGTTCTTTCAATTTGTCCGTGATGTGTACGCCGAGGAACTTAAAACTTTCCACCTTCACCACTGCTGTCCCATTGATGTGGATAGGGGGTGATCCCTCTGCTGTTTCCTGAAGTCCACGATCATCTCCTTTGTTTTGTTGACGTTGAGTGTGAGGTTATTTTCCTGACACCACACTCCGAGGGCCCTCACCTCCTCCCTGTAGGCCGTCTCGTCGTTGTTGGTAATCAAGCCTACCACTGTAGTGTCGTCTGCAAACTTGATGATTGAGTTGGAGGCGTGCATGGCCACGCGGTCATGGGTGAATAGGGAGTACAGGAGGGGGCTGAGAACGCACAAGGAGTGTCACACAAGGAGTTGTTCGGGCCCACTTTCGCCGCCACGAAGTGTGACATTCACAAGAAGAACTTCTGTCTGCTCCACAGACCTAGATCCTGTTGCAGCCTGTTGGTTCCTGCAGCCTCACAGCTGGAAGGGGGCAACAAGCTGGCTTTGGGGGTATTTTGGGGGGGGTATTTTTATTATGATCCCAATTAGCTGTAGCAAAAGCTAAAAAAACAAATCAATTAATAAATATATTTTAAAAAGGCACACGTAGCCTACATACGGTATCAATACCAATACATACACACAAACTATCTAGGTCAAATAGGGGGGAGGTGTTGCATCGTGAGGTGTTGCTTTATCTGTTTTCTGAAACCAGGTTTGCTGTTCATTTGAGCAATATGAGATGGAACGGAGTTCCATGCAATAATGGCTCTATATAATACTGTATGCTTTCGTGAATTTGTTATGGATTTGGGGACTGTGAAAAGACCGCTGGTGGCATGTCTGGTGGGGTAAGTGTGTGTGTCAGAGCTGTGTGTAAGTTGACTATGCAAACAATTTGGGATTTTCCAACACATTAATGTTTCTTATAAAAAATAAGTGATGCAGTCAGACTCTTCTCAACTCTTAGCCAAGAGAGACTGGCATGCATAGTATTTATATCAGCACTCTGATTACAATGAAGAGCAAGACGTGGCACTCTGTTTTGGGCCAGCTGCAGCTTAACTAGAACTTCCCTTGCAGCACTTGACCACACGACTGGACAGTAATCAGGACAAAACTAGAGTCCGCAGGACATGCTTTTTGGAATGTGGTGTCAAAAAAGCAGAGCATCTCTTTATTACGGTCAGACCTCTCCCCATCTTTACAACCATTAAATCTATATGTTTTGATCATGACAGTTTACAATCTAAGGTAACGGCAAGTAATTTAGTCTCCTCAATTTGTTCAACAGCCTAACCATTCATGACCAGATTCAGCTGAGGTCTAGAACTTAGTGAATGATTTGTACCAAATACAATGCTCTTAGTTTTAGAGATGTTCTGGACCAGTTTATTACTGGCCACCCATTCCAAAACAGACTGCAACTCTTTGTTAAGGGTTTCAGTGACTTCATTAGCTGTGCTTGCTGATGCGTGTAAATCCTCAGCATAAATGGACACACATGCTTTGTTTAATGCCAGTGGCAGGTCATTGGTAAAAATAGAGTAGAGGGCCTAGAGAGCTACCCTGTGATACACCACACTTCACATGTTTGACATTAGAGAAGCTTCCATTGAAGAAAACCCTTTGAGTTCTATTAGATAGATTGCTCTGAATCCACGAGATGGCAGAGGTTGAAAAACCATAACACATAAGTTTTTTCAACAACAGATTATGGTCAATAATATCAAAGGCTACACTGAAATCTAACAGTACAGCTCCCAAAATCTTATTATTATCAATTTCTTTCAACCAATCATCAGTCAGTTGTGTCAGTCCAGTACATGTTGAGTGCCCTTCTCTATAAGCATGCTGAAAGTCTGTTTGTTTACAGAGAAATAGCATTGTATTTGGTCAAACACAATTCTTTCCAACAGTTTGCTAAGAGCTGGCAGCAAAGCTTATAGGTCTGCTGTTAGAACATGTAAAGGCCGCTTTACCACTCTTGGGTAGCGGAATTACTTTGGCTTCCCTCCAGGCCTGAGGACAAGTACTTTCCTCTAGGCTCAGATTAAAGATATGACAGCTTTTGGAACTTTGGCTTTCCTGGATATAGCCACAATATTGTGATCACTGCATATGGATACAGCTTTAGAACAAAGTTCTACAGTATTAGTAAAAATGTGATCGATACATGTGGATGATCTTGTCCCTGTAGGGTTTGTAAACACCCTGGCAGGTTGATTAACCTGAACCAGATTACAGGCACTGGTTACAGTGAGAAGCTAACTCTGAGCGGACAGCTTGATGAAAACCAGTGATATTCAGGTCCCCAAGAAAGTAGACCTCTCTGTTTACATCACATACACTAGCAAGCATTTCACACATATTATTTAGATACTGACTGTTAGCACTTAGTAGCCTATAGCAACACCCCAATAGAAAAGGCTTCAGATGTGCCAAGTGAACCTGCAACCACAACACTTCAATAACACTCTAAGCACTTTTATTATTATTATTTTTTTTTTCACCTTTATTTAACCAGGTAGGCTAGTTGAGAACAAGTTCTCAATTGCAACTGCGACCTGGCCAAGATAAAGCATAGCAGTTCGACACATACAACAACACAGAGTTGCACATGGAATAAACAAACATACAGTCAATAATACAGTAGAAAAAAAGAAAACAAAAAGTCTATATACAGTGAGCGCAAATGAGGTAAGATAAGGGAGTTAAGGCAATAAATAGGCCATGGTGGCAAAGTAATTACAATATAGCAATTAAACACTGGAATGGTAGATGTGCAGAAGATGAATGTGCAAGTAGGGATACTGGGGTGCAAAGGAGCAAGATAAATAAATAAATACAGTATGGGGATGAGGTAGTTGGATGGGCTGTTTACAGATTGGCTATGTACAGGTGCAGTGATCTGTGAGCTGCTCTGACAGCTGGTGCTTAAAGCTAGTGAGGGAGATATGAGTCTCCAGCTTCAGTGATTTTTGCAGTTTGTTCCAGTCATTGGCAGCAGGGAACTGGAAGGAAAGGTGGCCAAAGGATGATTTGGCTTTGGGGGTGACCAGTGAGATATACCTGCTGGAGCGCGTGCTACGAGTGGGTGTTGCTATGGTGACCAGTGAGCTGAGATAAGACAGGGCTTTACCTAGCAGAGACTTGTAGATGACCTGGTGGGTTTGGCGACGAGAGTGAAGCGAGGGCCAGCCAACGAGAGTGTACAGGTTGCAGTGGTGGGTAGTATATGGGGCTTTGGAGACAAAACGGCTGGCACTGTGATAGACTGCATCCAATTTGTTGAGTGTTGGAGGCTATTTTATAAATGACATCGCCGAAGTCGAGGATTGTTAGGATGGTCAGTTTTACGAGGGTATGTTTGGCAGCATGAGTGAAGGATGCTTTGTTGCGAAATAGGAGGCCGATTCTAGATTTAATTTTGGATTGGAGATGCTTAATTTGAGTCTGGAAGGAGCAAGAGAGACATCATTGATGTATACAGAGAAGAGAGTCAGCCCGAGAATTGGACAACAGGCCCTCCGATTTGACAAACTGAACTCTATCAGAGAAGTAGTTGGTAAACCAGGCGAGGCAATCATTTGAGAAACCAAGGCTGTTGAGTCTGCCAATAAGAATGTGGTGATTGACAGAGTCGAAAGCCTTGGCCAGGTTGATGAATACGGCTTCACAGTAATGTCTCTTATCGATGACAGTTATGATATCCTTTAGGACCTTGAGCGTGGCTGAGGTGCACCCATGACCAGCTCTGAAACCAGATTGCATAGCGGAGAATGTACGGTGAGATTCGAAATGGTCAGTAATCTGTTTGTTAACTTGGCTTTCGAAAACCTTATAAAGGCAGGGTAGGATAGATATAGGTCTGTAACAGTTTGGGTCTAGAGTGTCTCCCCCTTTGAAGAGGGGGATGGCCGCTGCAGCTTTCCAATCTTTTGGAATCTCAGAACAATACAAAAGAGAGGTTGAACAGGCTAGTGATAGGGGTTGCAACAATTTCGGCAGATCATTTTAGAAAGAGAGGGTCCAGATTGTCTTGCCCGGCTGATTTGTAGGGGTCCAGATTTTGCAGCTCTTTCAGAACATCAGCTGGATTTGGGTGAAGGATAAATCGGGGAGGCTTGGGAGAGTTTCTGTGGGGAGTGCAGGGCTGTTGACCGGGGTAGGGGTAGCCAGGTGGAAAGCATGGCCAGCCGTAGAGAAATGCTTATTGAAATTCTCAATTATAGTGGACTTATCGGTGGTGACATTGTTTCCTAGCCTCAGTGCAGTGGGGAGCTGGGAGGAGGTGCTCTTATTCTCCATAGACTTTACAGTGCCCCAGAACTTTTTTGAGGAAATTTCTGCTTGAAAAAGCTAGCCTTAGCTTTCCTAACTGCCTGTTCCTAACTGGGTTCCTAACTTCCCTGAAAAGTTGCATATCACGGGGGCTATTCGATGCTAATGCAGAACGCCACAGGATGTTTTTGTGCTGGTCAAGGGCAGTCAGGTCTGGAGAGAACCAAGGACTATATCTGTTCCTGGTTCAAATTTTTTTGAAAGGGGCATGCTTATTTAAGATGGTGAGGAAGGCACTTTTAAAGAATGACCAGACATCCTCTACTGACGGGATGAGGTCAATATCCTTCCAGGATACCTGGGCCAGGTCGATTAGAAAGGCCTGCTCGCTGAAGTGTTTTAGGGAGCGTTTGACAGTGATGAGGGGTGGTCTTTTGACCGAGGACCCATTACGGATGCAGGCAATGAGGCAGTGATCGCTGAGATCTTGGTTGAAAACAGCAGAGGTATATTTGGAGGGCAAGTTGGTTAGGAGGATATCTATGAGGGTGCTCGTGTTTACAGATTTGGTTGTACCAGGTGGGTTCATTGATAATTTGTGTGAGATTGAGGGCATCAAGCTTAGATTGTAGGATGGCCGGGGTGTTAAGCATATCCCAGTTTAGGTCACCTAGCAGCACGAGCTCTGAAGATAGATGGGGGGGGCAATCAGTTCACATATGGTGTCCAGGGCACAGCTGGGGGCAGAGGGTGGCCTATAGCAAGCGGCAACGGTGAGAGACTTGAAAGGTGGATTTTTTAAATTAGAAGCTCGAATTGTTTGGGTACAGACCTGGATAGTAAGACAGAACTCTGCAGGATATCTCTGCAGTAGATTGCAACTCCGCCCCCTTTGGCAGTTCTATCTTGTCGGAAAATGTTATAGTTAGGGATGGAAATTTCAGGGTTCTTGGTTGTCTTCCTGAGCCAAGATTCAGACACGGCTAGGACATCCGGGTTGGCAGAGTGTGCTAGGGCAGTGTTCACTAAGGCGTATTGAGCAGGGCTAGAGGCTCTACAGTGAAATAAGGCAGTAAATACTAACCAAAACAGCAATGGACAAGGCATATTGACGTTAGGGAGAGGCATGCGTAGCCAAATAATCATGGGAGTCCAGTGAGTGGCTTCAGGCAGCTAGAGGGCTGGGGCTAGCAGCTAGCAGAAAGGCCTTAGAAGGACATTGCGACGGAACAAAGTCTGTTGTGGCCCCCTCGTGCTGAATATGTCGGCAGACGGATCAGCAGGGCTCCGTGTGGTAAACCAAGCCAATTGGCAAAATAGGTATAGTGGCCGAAGAATTTGTCCTGATGGACCTCTTAAGCTAACAGTCCGGTGTGCTCTAGACAGCTAACGTTAGCGGGCCGCGGCTAGCAGTGCCACGGAGCCAGTTTGAGTACCCCCTCGAGCAGATTTTGTCAGTAGTCCAGTCGTGAAGGATCGGTGGGGTTCCGTGCCCCGGTACCGGCAGTAGAAGAGGGTTCGGGCCAGTTGGCAAAAAGGGTATTATAGGAGTGGCTGTTGGGCTTCTTCTGCTAGCCGGCATTACAGGGATATGACTCTAAATATATACAACAACACCTCCCCCATAAACGTTTCTGTCTATATGTTGTACCCTTGTATTGGTACTGCTGTATCATCAAATGAATGATCTGAGTCTCAGAAATGGCTATTATATGAATGTTATCTGATGTTAGCAAGTTATTGATTTCATGAACCTTATTTCTAAGGAAACATATATTAATATGGGCTGTTTTCAGCACTTTCCTGGGTAGCTTATCAGAGATAGACATAATATGGAAAAGAGCAAACAAAGCAAGAGACAAAAGCATATACATTCAGCAGTCCATTAATCAATTGGTGAGTGTGTTTGTGTGTGCTGCGAGGTTGAATCTACGAACCCATTACTTGGCTCTCTCATCCTTTCCAGGCTTCTAGGAGGGAGGGTGGACAATGAGCCTGTCATGGCAGATGTAAGAAATGTCCCCACGTGCTCTGGCAGCTTTCATGGCTGGGATAAGTTCTTTCCTCTTCTGGCGCACAGCTTCAGGATAGCCCTCGTTGAGGAAGATATACGTTCCTCTCAAGTTCTTGGCTCTTTCCAGAACAGCGACCTTGTCCTTGAACCTTAGGAACTTGACCACTATCGGCCTGGGGCTGTCACCTGGGTCTCTGGTGGGTTTTCCAGTCCTGTGGGTGCGCTCCACCTCAATCTTCCGGTGGTCCATCTTCAATTTCCCAGAGATCATTTCCCTCACTTTGTCCTCAGACTCCGTCCAGGTCTCATGTGGGGATTCTGCAATTCCGTCCACAACCATGTTGTTCCACCTTGATTGTCCCTCGAGATAGTCTGATTTATCCGTCATTGTTATCATGGATTCACACACAGAACTGATGTCCTCTCTCAATGACTTACATCTGTCATCTTGCCGTTCTCATGTTTCACCTCATTGAGCTGACCCTAGGGGAACTGCAAACTGTTCTTGAGGTCCTGGCCCTCTCTGGTCAGGTCGTCCATTATTTTAATAGTTGAATCGACCAGTATTTGGACAAAACACTTGAAGCTATGTTCTTGTTGTTGTAACAACTGCTTGTAGAACTATTTTTTATTCTTTTAAAAGATCCTCCACCCGTGATAGAGAGACACCACTGTCCTCAACGGTACTCCCGCCGCCTTTGGTCTTTGTCATAGTAGCTAGCAATGTAGGTTACGCTGTACCTCCTCGCAGTTCTAGACAGGGCAGGTCACAGGGAAGATTAAACACAACAAACAGCAGGGATCTAGACAATCACAAACCCGGGACAATCCGTGGTCCCAGCCATAATGGCTAACCGCGTCGCGGGCTGCGTTCAAGCCCTCAAGAAACCGCGCTAGCTTGATAGGCTAGCTGCTACGCCAAATAGCTCCTCAGACCCGGCCTTGGCAGGATCACTGGACCCGGCCTCGGCAGGATCACTGGACAGAGAGTAGCAGTCCCAGCAATTGATGCCAAATGCATCGTGGGATCCAAACTACAAAGTTAGCTAGCTACTAAGAAACTTTCCAATACACAAAACAACACATTTTTCAAAACAACAAACCAAGCTCTCCCTCGTTCCGCGTTCAACAGGGTCTTAGAACCCCAGCGATGCAGCAGACTGCAAATACCCTGGCAAACACGGAAGCAAACAGTAATTTGCTGCAGCCGCCCTCTACGAAACCCCTTCAGCCCACAAGGCCCCACCCTCCCAGGAACCCTATGAAAAAGGCCACTGAGGATGTGGAACGGCCAAGCGTAGGCCTGAGTGCCCGCCACTATGGCCTTGTCTCTTACCCGAGACGATTTTGAAATCCATCTCAAGGCTCCATCCTCTTTCTATCCTTGACTCTTAGTATAATGCCAGGTGGAGAAAAAGATAGTAGAAAGAGGTTATTCTTTGTTACCACAACGGTGAGACACAGTCCGAAAGGTTCGAGCTTGTCTTGTTAAAGAATGCGCTCTGCTCAAAAATATTACTGGGTACCACAGTTACTGGGATGCATTCTCTGCCACTCTGCAGTGTCATTGTGTGTGCTTCTACACCTGCATTGCTTGCTGTTTAGGGTTTTAGGCTGGGTTTCTGTACAGCACTTTGAGATATCAGCTGATGTAAGAAGGGTTATATAAATACATTTGATTGATTGACACACGTGCACTAGCGCATTCCAATCTCTAGAGCATTCCACCTGTTAGAAGCGTCAACCCAGTGGGGTTTGGAGACTCCATTCCCAAGTAGTGAAAACAAACCTCTAGGGGTGGAAACACTGCCACATCCTTGGCCAGGGGGATGTTTTGTCCTCCTCTGTGCCTTTTATACTCCCTACTTTAGTCAGAGTGAAGGAGCAAGGCCTCTCCGTCATCTTAATAGCCCCTCTATGCAGAGGCATCATGCACATAGAAGGCACAGCGGCACGTGCCCATCAGATTTGTCTGGGTTTACATATTTGATATATAATTGTTCAGCTTTAGCTAGCTCAGATAGGTTCCCAATCTTCCAACCTCATAACTAGCTACCAAGAAGCCATTTCAGGCTATCTATCAAGTTAGAGTAGCTAGCATGTCTAACTATCTTAGCTGGCATGCTTGCTGACAAGTTTGGTAGACTTTAGAATAGCTAGCAATAACAATTCCTTTCAATATTTTACCCAGAGTTATGCAGAACAATGCAATTAAGCATAATGATTATGATTCTAGATTGCGGCAAAAAGCTGTTTCAGGTATTTGAAAAATTCAAAATTCTCCAACTTCCGGACGTGGGGGCCCAATCCCCGTCTGGACCACCCTCCAGCCATCCTCACATACTTTGTGCCCCCTCAGATTTTTGGGGTGGGTGACGCTCCTGCCTCTATGGCCAGGGAAACTCTGAGTAGGAGAGGATGGTAAGTTGGTGGTTGAAGATATCCCTCTAGTGATGTGGGGGCTGTGCTTTGGCAAAGTGGGTGGGGTTATATCCTGCTCATCGGATGTATCATCGGATGGGGCCACAGTGTCTCCTGCTCCCTCCTGTCTCAGCCTCCAGTATTTATGCTGCAGTAGTTTATGTGTCGGGGGGCTAGGGTCAGTCTGTTATATCTGGAGTACTTCTGTCTTATCCGGTGTCCTGTGTGAATTTAAGTATGCTCTCTCTAATTCTCTCTTTCTCTCTTTCTTTCTTTCTCTCTCTCGGAGGACCTGAGCCCTAGGACCATGCCTCAGGACTACATGGCATGATGACTCCTTGCTGTCCCCAGTCCACCTGGCCGTGCTGCTGCCCCAGTTTCAACTGTTCTGCCTGTGGCTATGGAACCCAGACCTGTTCACCGGACGTGCTACCTGTCCCAGACCTGCTGTTTTAAACTCTCTAGAGACAGCAGGAGCGGTAGAGATATTCTTAATGATCGGCTATGAAAAGCCAACTGACATTTACTCCTGAGGTGCTGACTTGTTGCACCCTCGACAACTACTGTGATTATTATTATTATTTGACCATGCTGATCATTTATGAACATTTGAACATCTTGGCCATGTTCTGTTATAATCTCCACCCGGTACAGCCAGAAGAGGACTGGCCACCCATCATAGCCTGGTTCCTCTCTAGGTTTCTTCCTAGGTTTTGGCCTTTCTAGGGAGTTTTTCATAGCCACCGTGCTTCTACATCTGCATTGCTTGCTGTTTGGGGTTTTAGGCTGGGTTTCTGTACAGCACTTCGAGATATTAGCTGATGTACGAAGGGCTATATAAAAAATAAACTTGATTGATGTAAGAAGGGCTATATAAATACATTTGATTTTATTTGATTTGAGAGATCCCTCTCTGGCTTTACAACGAGTCCTACACAGGGATCTGTATGACCCAAGCGAGCTAAGATACTTCCCACTCTCACCCAGTAACCACGGCCCTCTAGGTCTGACCAGTGAGAGGACGACTCTGAATGCAACAGGCTTACCACTCAATGTCATTGAGGCTATCCAGAGTGCCTAGAGCCACTTCTACACGCTTAATGTGCAAGTGACATGTTTGAGGCTCCATCCAGGACCTTTTGACACGAGGTAGTTTTTTCCTCCACTGCAAAGGTTTATTTAGCCATTATTTTGGCCTATAATTATAGGCCTTGACATCTACACAGTAGGGTAGCACCCTTTGTCATATCATATTACGAAGGGTGCGCTTCGCTTACGTCCAGTCTCGAAGCCTTTGGTTCATCTTGGCACTTGTCTATTGTGCTTGAGGCTTTTTCACAGCAGCCTTTTTTGAGTCACTGAAAAGTGTGGAGATTAAATATCTCTCCTTTTTTCAAACTACTTTACTAATTGCCCTTACGCTGCAAAACGAGTGAGCTGCACGCACTGTCAGTTCACCATTCGTGCCTACAGTTAGCCCCGGGGTTATCAAGATATGTTATTATCTAACCCTGCCTTCATGCCTAAGGTCAGTGACAATTTTCTAATTGTAGAAGTGCATCTCCACTGTTTGTGTCCAGTACGCTTGTTGAGCTTTGTATTGGATTATATTGACCTATAATAGCAATGGTTAAAGCCCTCGAGGGCCTGAGGGCTCGTTCCACCATAGGTTTGGCTACCTCTTGGGCACTGTTCAAAGGCATCTCTTCATAGGAGATTTGTGATGTGGCATGTTGACCTCATACATTTTATGAGGTTTTTACACGACGATGTCACTACACCTTTGTTGGTGCATACTGTCCTCAGTGTCAGAGCCTCCGAGGGATGGTACGGTTGGACGACTACCTTGACTTTGGAGAGCATGTCTGCGATACGGTAGTTGGCCATATCCCATATGTGATACATCAAAACAAGTATTTGCAAGAGAACTCAAGGTTACTTTCGTAACTCCGGTTCTCTGATAATATGAGTGAGATATCTCACCACTTGTCCCTCCATGAAGCAGAGCGCAAGGAAGAGAGACATGCCTGAGAATGACCGGTGGGCGGGTGAGTGGCACCTTATAGGGAGGGGCCCACCTTTTTCGCCACTTGACCTGTCTGTCTCTGACAGATGCTGTGTGATTGGTTACTTCCTATAGTGAAATGCACTAAGACGATTTCCCATATGTGATACATCTCACTCATGTTATCACAGAACCGGCATTACAAAAGTAACCTTGAGTTCTGTGTTCCATTTTTTATTTCAGAACTCAGCCATGATAAGGCCCTAAGGCCCAAGATATAAATCAATGCAGCCAGAGGGACAAGGGGTTTCAGGTTAAGGCCACTCATTATTTATGACCTGTTCTCTTTTTTCCATGGCACTTTTTATTGACTTTTCAGTTCAGAATGCTTGTTCTATTATGCTCTAGTGATATGAATGCTGTTGCAATGGTCTTGAACAATGTTGACTTTCTCTGCCTAGTTTGACACGCAAGTCATTGGAGCAATATTTTCGTAAGATAATTTGGGTTTTGGTTGGACTCAGAAAGCAAGGCTAAAAAAGCATGTAAGACTCCTTGAGTAATAGTTTGTTACCACAGCGACAGTCAGTGGTTTAGCAACCCACAGTCACAGCTACAGTAAAAGGATGGACACCTTCCAGAGGGTTACACAACCCCACAGACATGGACATTTGGCTGGTCCGTTTTGTACCATGATACTGGAATTATTTGTACATTTGCATTGTGAGATACGCTACATACACTGCAGCATATCTGGTAGGCTATAGGGCACATTTTCAGGATCAGGTCAGTTTTACACTTTACATGAGGTTGCCCGTGAGACATGTGCTTTGGTGCCATAATTCCGAATTTTGACACGTCCCTCTGTGCATTCTCTGTGACTTTTAGGAAGATTTTAACCCACTCAACCCCAACATTCATCATTGTAAAGTCTTAGTTATTTTGTTGCTTTGACCAAGTCATTTCTGTAGATTATTATTTATTTAATGTAATTAGTGATTCATTTTGAGGCGGGAAAAAACCCTGTCCCTCATTTTAATTAGGTCAACCCTATTACGTGAACTGAAGTCTCGCTGTTGAAACTATTCCTTTTTTTCTATTCAAAAGAAATATTGAACATCTAATAGTCAAATCAAATTGTAAATGCAGGTGAACTGGTTCTACTCTTTTTGGCAATTTTTGGGTGTTTTGTGGTGGAAAACTGAGCAGGTCAAGTAAGTCAACTCTGCTACCCATAGCTAGACAGGCTATAAATTATTTAACATTCAATTGCCCCTCCCTGTTGCACACAACAAGCTTCCATTCCAAGATTTATGGATGATTAAAGATGAAGTAGTCAACCCTGTTACGGTCAACCCTGTTACTTTATTTGGTAGTTAATAGGCACTTACAATAGTATTTCTATTTATTTAACCTCTTGAGATGGGAAAACATGTATTTTATTACAGTTTTTCTCAAATGTGTATTTTTTTGGGGAACTGTGGTTAAATGTTCCTAACAACAATGATCAAATACTTAAATACAATCTGCAGAATTCTCTTGCTTTTGTACCTGGATTGCATATCTTAGACCCACTTTTGCAAAACTTGAAATACAATTGTCATCAACGAATACAACATTTATTGTAAAGTGTTTCGTTCACAGAATATCAACACGTAAAGGTTGCAAATGTGTTCACTGTTTCTGGTAATCAGTAAATTCTACTGCACATTGTAAATGTTTTTATCAGTAGTAAGGTACAATATAGGTACAGATCTAAGTTAACGAGACCGTGAAATTTTTATGATTTCTTACAACATTGCGGACATGCAGAGAATTAAATGAATTTACTTCTACGTAACTTTAATTACTTTTAAGTCATCATCTCCAACATTTTGACCTTCAATTACAGAGCTTTGCTTTGGTGTGGATTGAGACCTATAAATTCATCTTTGCTTATTTCTATTGGGGATTGTGTTTCTACTTGCCGATGGAAAACTACAAACCTATGAGCAGACCAGCCTGTGTATTGAATACACGGAATTGGATTGTGATGATACAAGTGAATTAATTCTGCACAAAATATGTTTATTTTCCGTTTTCTTTAAAAAAATGAACAATATTGTATTTGATGTGTATGACATTTTTTAAAGGAAAATATGCATAAAAGGAGAGTAATAGCAAAAATTCTGCACAATTTGATAGTGATTTGGTGACAGCAAATAAAATATATTGATCTACTGGGATTTTTTAAAAGACAGACAGTCTTTTTGTCAGCTTAGACTCAATAGATAAATATGTTTGTGTTAATATTTTTGCAGACAGTCGTGTTCTTTTGATTAATGTATTTGCAATTTTGACAGTATCATTTAGTTTTGATGAATGTACAGTACCAGTCAAAAGTTTGGACACACCTACTCATTCAAGGGTTTTTCTTTATTTTTACTATTTTCTGCATTGTAGAATAATAGTGATGACATCAAACCTATGAAATAACATGTATATGGAATCATGTAGTAAACAAAAAAAGGTGTTAAACAAATCAAAATCTATTTTAGATTTTAGATTCTTCAAAGTGGCCACCCTTTGACAGCTTTGCACACTCTTGGCATTCTCTCAGCCAGCTTCACCTGGAATGCTTTCCCACTAGTCTTGAAGGAGTTCCCACATATGCTCAGCACTTGTTGGCTGCGTTTACTTCCCTCTGCAGTCCAACTTATCCCAAATCATCTCAATTGGGTTGAGGTCGGGTGATTGTGGAGGTCAGGTCATCTGATGCAGCACTCCATCACTCTCCTTCTTGGTCAAATAGCCCTTACAAAGCCTAGTGGTGTGTTGGGTCATTGTCCTGTTGAAAAACAAATGATAGTCCCACTAATCCCAAACCAGATGGGATGGCGTATCGCTGCAGAATGCTGTGGTAGCCATGCTGGTTAAGTGTGCCTTGAATTCTAAATAAATCACTGACAGTGTCACCAGCAAAGCACCCCCACATCCTCACACCTCCTCCTCCATGCTTCCTGTTGGGAACCACACATGCAGAGATCATCCGTTCACCTACCCTACGTCTCACAAAGACACGGCGGTTGGAACCAAAAATCTCAAATTTGGACTCATCAGACCAAAGGATAGATTTCCTCCGGTCTAATGTACATTTCTCATGTTTCTTGGCCCAAGCAAGTCTCTTCTTATTATTGATGTCCTTTAGTAGTGGTTTCTTTGCAGCAATTCGACCATGAAGGCCTGATTCACGCAGTCTCCTCTGAATAGTTGATGTTGAGATGTTTGTGTTACTTGAACTCAGTGAAGCATTTATTTGGGCTGCAATTTCTGAGGCTGGTAACTCTAATGAACTTATCCTCTGCAGCAGAGGTAACTCTGGGTCTTCCTTTCCTGTGGCGGTCCTCATGAGAGCCAGTTTCATCATAGCGCTTGATGGTTTTTGCGACTGCACAAGAAATGTTCAAAGTTCTTGAAGTTTTCTGGATTGACTGACATGTCTTTAAGTAATGAAGGACTGTCATTTCTCTTTGCTTATTTGAACTGTTCTTGCCATTATATGGACTTGGTATTTTACCAAATAGGGGTATCTTCTGTATACCCCCTACCTTGTAACAACACAACTGATTGGCTCAAACGCATTAAGAAGGAAAGAAATTCCACAAATGAACTTTTAACAATGCACACCTGTTAATTGAAATGCATTCCAGGTGACTACCTCATGAATCTGGTTGAGAGAATGCCAAGAGTGTGCAAAGCAGTCATCAAGGCAAAGGGTTAATTTTTGGTTAATACATGATTCCATATGTGTACTTCATAGGTTTGATGTCTTCACTATTATTCTACAATGTGGAAAATAGTAAAAATAAAGAAAACCCCTTGAATGAGTAGGTGTGTCCAAACTTGACTGGTACTGTATATATACAAAGTTTGTTTTACAACAAAGTTACACTTCTCAAAAGGCCCATAATTGGTGGAATTACCCATGCACTGTATGAGGACAGAGTCAACTTCTACCAAGCTAAAGATGTCCAATATCTCTTAGTGTCAGAGCACCATGCTCTGCTTAGATCATATCATATTGTTAAAGATGGGATCATACTTACCATAAAGGTGGTTTCAACACATACTGTTGCCAGAATATTCTGTCCAGCAAACATCCAGTAAAAACTGTTTATTTCATACATTCCATTTCATACAGTGTTTCATACAGTGATTTGGCTGTGAGGGACCTTGGGAGTGTGAGCGGATGTGACTGTTACTGGTCCTTCTCCGCTGACTGGCGTCTGTCTGTCAGTCTGTCTGTATGTGTGAGGGACTGTGTGTGTGTGTGTGTGTGTGTGTGTGTGTGTGTGTGTGTGTGTGTGTGTGTGTGTGTGTGTGTGTGTGTGTGTGTGTGTGTGTGTGTGTGTGTGTGTGTGTGTGTGTGTGTGTGTGTGTGTGTGTGTGTGCGTATGCGTGTGTGTGGTGCAGTGTGCCTGAGCACTGGATGTTATCTGACACAATGTTTATTAGAGCTTGGAGACATTCTCAGCTTGTCCAAGAGGTATCCTTGGCCACAGGGTCATTAGAACGTCGGGATGATGTGTGTGTTTATCTCCGAGCTGACAGCATCACGGCCTTGCTCCATGCTTATATAGACACACATACTGCAACTCCCACAGACAGAATCAAAAATCCTCTCGACAACACAACCATACTGGTCCTCTCTGTTTTACAGTTCTAGGATTCTCTATTTCTCTCTTTGAGACACCAAGAACAAAATCGACAATCTAAACGGGTCCTCTCGTTTATATCTTTTATATTTTAGCAATATCTATTTCACTCAGAAACTAAACACTAAATTGATACAAAATGTTGCCTGCAACTTTCAAACTGTGCGCTGGCATCTCCTACAGACATATGAGGAACATGACAGGTTAGTGAGAGACAGTTTGTGAATGATTCTCTAGGGTTTCATAGCCTTGTGGCCCTGTGGCCATGGTATGGTCTGAAACTGTAATTTTCAGTTGTGGATCGTTAGCTAACAAGAAATCTATTTAATAATTTGGTTTAGCAATAATATTTACAAAAAATTATGGTACTAAAAATGTTCAAATTGTACTGACTTTTGTACTAACAATTTTATGTATTGTAGATTCCTCTACTGCTTTTTATAACACTGTTCTTATCTACTTTATTCTCCCATTCTCCTTGTCCCAGGTTTGAGGAAGAATGCGATGGTGGCCATTCACCATGAGTTGAACATGCTAGCAGGCCCCAACCCTAGCAGCTGGATCAGCCATGTCCGCCGCAGGAGCTCACTGCTCAGTAAGTCCACACCCTCCACTCAGAACACACTTCTTACTTGTTTTTCTTTCTTTCGTTCACAAATACCCAAAAGGGAAGTCTATTCTAACTCTACTTATAATGTCTGTCTGTGCTGTGCTCCAGGCTCGCGGATCGAGGAGGAGCAGGGCTACAATGAGGCGGAGGTGTCATATGTGAAGCAGGGAGAGGAGGCGCTGCAGAAGTCTATCAGCATCCTCGGCGATCAGGATGGATGGACCACTGAGATCATTGCTGTGAGTATAGAGATATAGTGCCAAAGACAGGAGGGCTGGCACACTGAAATTCCCTTCTTCACCTATTCAATGTAGTAATTACAGACGTTTATCTTTTTGGAATTGCAATATAAAAGGTTGTTGTTTAAGGTTGATGTTTATTCTTGCAGTTCTATGAGTTTTAATTATCTGGTCCCATGATCCCAGGCAAATGGAGACAAGGTGCTGAGTAAGGTGTTACCTGACGTGGGGAAGGTGTTTAAGCTGGAGGTGCTGTTGGACCAGCGCTCTGATAACCTCTATGGGGAGCTGGTGGGCAACATGGAGCAGATGGGAGACTGGAACCCTAACGTCAAAGAGGTCAAGGTGGGACAATCAACTTTATAAACAAGGCATTGTAAGTCGCTTTGGATAAAAGGTTCTGCTAAATCGCATATATAACGCAACAACAATACAAAACATTAAGAGGAATTGGCTCATGTGTACACAGATTGCATGGATTGACTAGAAGTCTTATACTCTGGGTTGTTTTGTTCAATGTAAGAGCCCCAATGTGCATTCTCTCATTGAAGAATATACAGAGGTTTTTGACTCTCTCCTCTCCTTTTCTCTCTCTCTCTTCCTCCATTTTTCTTCCTCTCCTCCCCCCTTTAGATCCTCCAGAAGATAGGTCAGGAGACCATGGTGACCCACGAGGTGTCGGGACCCACGCCTGGTAACGTGGTGGGGCCGCGGGACTTCGTTAGTGTTCGCTGTGCCAAGCGCCGGGGGTCCACGTGCTTCCTTGCCGGCATGTCCACTCAGCACCCCACCATGCCCGAACAGAGGGGAGTTGTTAGGTAGGCTAATTTAGACTCAAGGGATGGATGGAAAGATGGATGGATGGAGGCTATAAGTCACTAACAATACACCATATAAAACAATTATTTGAATATTGTGTTGGACTCCAACATATGCTAACATGAATGTTCTACACACTATTGTTGACTTTTTCAGGGCAGAGAACGGACCAACATGTATAGTGATGCGGCCCAGTGCCGATGACCCCAACAAGACCAAGTTCACCTGGTTGTTAAGCATAGATTTAAAGGTATGGAGGCCATTAACCTGCATCTTATCACTAGGGTCAGACAGATACAACTGTAGCTATCTGGTTTGACACCCTCTGCAAAAAGCATTTTCAGAATTTGACATTTGACATTTTAGTAATTTAGCAGATGCTCTTATCCAGAGTGACTTACAGTTAGTGCATTCATCTTAAGATAGCTAGGTGGGACAACCACATATCCCAGGCATAGAAAGTACATTTTTCATCAATAATGTAGAGTAGAGTGCGAGTGCTGGGGGGGGGAGCAGCCCTCCCGTAGGGGTGGGAGGGCCAAGAGACCTGAGGTAGCAGAACGGAGTCCTCGGGTTGGGGTGTAGGGTTTAAGCATATCCTGAAGGTAGGGAGGGGCAGTTCCTCTTGCAGTTCTGTAGGTAAGCACCATGGTCTGGTAGTGGATGCAAGCTTCGACTGGAAGCTAGTGGAGTGTGAGGAGAGGCGTGGTGACATCAGAGAACTTGGGATGGTTGAAAACCAGGCGGGCTGCAGTGTTCTGGATAAGTTGCAGGGGTTTGATGGCACAAGCGGGGAGCCCAGGCAACAGCGAGTTGCAGTAGTCCAGAGGGGAGAGGACACGTGCCTGGATTATGACCTCCGCCACTTCCTGTGTGAGGTAGGGTTGTACTCTACGGATGTTGTAGAGCATGCACCTGCAGGAGCGGGTAACTGCTTTGATATTTGCAGAGAATGACAGGGTATTGTCCAGGGTCACACTAAGGTTCTTTGCACTCTGGGAGGGCAACACAGTGGAGTGGTCAACTGTGATAGAGCGGTCTTTGAGCGGGCAGGCCTTCCCTGGGAGGAAGAGCAGTTCCGTCTTGTCGAGGTTGAGCTTGAGGTGGTGGGCCGACATCCAAGTTGAGATATCTGTCAGGCACGCAGTGATGTGTGTCGCCACCTGGGTGTCAGAAGGGGGGGAAGGTGAAAAGTAGTTAAGTGTCATCCGCATAGCAATGACAGTAGAGTCCATGTGAGGATATGACGTAGCCTAGTGACTTGGTGTATAGAGAGAAGAGGGCCTAGAACCGAGCCCTTGGGGACACCAGTAGTGACACAGACACAGATCCTCTCCACGTCACCTGGTAGGAGAGGCCTGTCAGGTAGGATGCAATATTAGAATGTGCAGAGACGACCAGCCCTGAGAGGGTGGAGAGGAGGATCTGATGGTTCACGGTGTTGAAGGCAACTGATAATCTAGGAGGGTGAGAACAGAGGAGAGAGAGAGAAAGCTTTGGCAGTGTGGAGAGCCTCCGTGACACAGAGAAGAGCAGTCTCGGTTTAGTGACTAGTCTTGAAGCCTAACTGGTTAGGGTCAAGAAGATCAGAAGATCCTTTCTGGAACTAATGGACCCATATATATTGTTTGGCCTTTAATCATAATGAGTGATTTCTGTTAAATGTGATATACCTGTGTTGTTATAATCAGATGCTACTGATTACTGCCTAAGGTTGTGGTTGATGATGGTTGCATTGAGGACACTTAATTGTTGTTTCTTATCATGTTCTCTCTTCCTGTTTCACCCTGTCTCGCTCTCTCACAGGGTTGGATCCCAAAGACCATCATAAACAAAGTACTCTCTCAGACACAGGTGGACTTTGCCAACCACCTGAGACAAAGGATGGCCGACAACAGTGTTTCCAAGGAGATGGCACCAGCATGCTGACACACCATGCCCTTTGACCTTTCGATTAGTGTGTACACCAATGGCAGGCCACCAAATGGACAGCTCCGCCCAGTCATCTTTGCCACTTTCTCCATCAAAGGCACTCCAAGATAATCAAATTCTAACTACTCTCTTGAGTTCTTAGGACAGAATTTCAGTACAATTGAGTGAAACCTTCTTCTTTTGAACTCTGGATGCATTAACAGTCTAAAGTGGCTTACTCTCCTCATGTCCTTTCCTTCTCTCCTATACACCTAACCTGTTCACACACCAGTCCAGATGAAGGGGAGAGACTAGGGCTGCGTTTACACAGGCAGCCCAATTCGGATATTTTCCCTTCTAATTGGTCTTTTGACCAATCACATCAGATCTTTTCATATCAGCTATTTTTCAGAGCTGATCTGATTGGTCAAAAGACCAGTTTGTGAAACGAAAGATCCGAATTTGTCTGCTTGTGTAATCATAGCCCTAGGAGAGGATACTTAAGACTAGATGCAACCTGTGAGCCCCCCTTCACACACCTTCTTCTCAAAACATACACACATTCCCACAAGTCTGTATAGTGTCTCTACGGCACAATAACCACCCAAGTCACTTTTTATCCAGCCATGGCACTGGTAATTACATTGTTATTGCACTCTCAATGTGAAATGTGCACTTTTATTTCAATATTATATTTATTGTAGAACAATGTCATTGCATTACACTGGGTTAGGATGACTGCCAAGTGAATAAATGATTTCAACATCATTAAAATGTACAAGGATTATTCTTCTATTACTATCTCGCTTGACAAAATGGGGAAAAGCACTTACAAATAAAACATTTTAGGCATACCACTCAAACATGATCAATATTTATATATCGTCAGTCATTAAAATCATTTAATATGCCGCAACTGAAAAATACCAAATTATTACACATCTGAACACAAAACGAATACAACCAAATATGACAAGAACATCACAGAAAAACTCAAACAAGCGAACCGTCTCAAGTCCTCACAATCATTACGTAAATATTCCATTTCAACTGAGGAGAGGAATTCAAAAGGTATTTTTTAACCACAAAGTTTAGTTCATAAAATATTTTCCTGTCTTAGATGGATTTGGCTGTTGTGTTTGCCAGGGCAAGCAGGTGTTTGACCATTCACATGTGTGTGAAGGACTCTACAGCACTGTGAGCCTTGGCCTGGGCCTGCAGTACATTCCCCGGGATGAAGTCAACAGCACAACTCACGCCAAAGGGGAAGTCTGCCCTCTGTTATTGTCCTTGTAACATTTTCCTATGATTTATAGTTGTAATTGTTCCAGAAAGTTCTGTACTTTTCTAGGATATGGTGTGCGCTCTGAGGGAAAATGGGTTTCAGGGGTGAAAAAGGGGGGTTCATATTTGTCAGAGAGACAGGCTTTTTCTTTAATAGAAGTCAGCGTCTTCTAGGATTACAGATGCACACGTCACAGCACAGCACGCCGCACTTGCCTAAATCAAAATCTTTGAGAGTAAGGCCAACAAAATAATTTCATTTGGATGAAGATATACATTTTATGGAAATGGAAAGGAAATGTTCCGAATTTGAGTAACAGCTAACATTGAGGTAATGAGCTAAATCTAACATGAGCATTACAGAGCAGTGACTGTCAGTGGAGGCTGCTGAAGAGAGGGCGGCTCATAATAATGGCTGGAACTGAGCAAATGGAATGGCATTAAACACATGGAAACCATGTGTTTGATGTACAGTATTTCATACCATTCCACTAATTCCACTCCAGCCATTACCACTTGCCCGTACTCCCCAATAAAGGTGCCACCAACCTCCTGTGGTGACTGTCATAACTAACATTGGTATATTCTTGGCAGCTGTTTAAAGTATAAATTGTAAACATTTTAACCTACACTTCTTAGGCAATTAAACTCATAGCAACAACGTTGGCTGTTGCATACAAATTATTTGAGGATTGTGAATAGTTAAGAAGGTGGGTTTCTGTTATGGAAAAATAAATGTATTGGAACTGTGTTCTGAGGCATAATAATTGAAGTTTGCATGAAATCCTTTACAGTAGAATAAATGTTTAAGGCACTCCAAGGCCTTGGTCTATACCTAATACATGGGAAGAGAATAAGAGACACTATCACAAACATATGTTAAGGGTAAAGGGGGAAGGGAATATATAACCTCAAAATACAGCCATAAAGTGAAGATAAGTGAAGTAACCAAACAAAATAGACAAAACAAACAATCGAAATATCAAATACAATACTTGACCAAGATGACAACCATGGTTCAATTCCCTCTTTTGAAAATACATAAACTATGTCCTCGACTGCAATATAGTCCTCATGCCCCAGATCTGCTCTGTGGCCGCCAGGCCGGCTAACCCTGATGCTGGATGGGATGGAGAGCACCAGTCTAACTACCTACTGTACGTCACCCCAGCCCACACATGTTCTACCACAATGATGTCAAAGGTTTACATAGGTGGTGTGCCCAGGGGGATCTGGTCAGAGAGCTGTTATTTCTCAGAGTACATGTCCATGCCGAGCCCTGCGAGCTGACCACAGCCAGGGACAGCCAGTCACCAGGAATAACTGCTTTCCTACCAATAACTGCTTTCCTACCCCTACACCATTGGATAACTGTAAACACACTGGTGAACTAACCGCATGTAGCGCAAATCGTAATGTTTTGGCGCAATGTTTAACTTCTCATTTTAGGTATTTTTTCCCCCTTCAAATTTAAAAGCGGAAGAGCATGTGAATGTGCAGTCAACCAATGAATAAAATGTGCCCTGGTCCAGGTGCTGGACAGTTTTGTGATTGGGTGTGGTTAACCTGACTCTAGATCTGTGCCAATGGGAAACCAATGCAGAGCGGTCAAATATGTCAGTTTGTGTTAAATGCCAGATGTCTCTATGGGGGTTTGAGGGATGGACCGTGAAGACATGAAATTAGAGTCGTAAACGTATTATTTGCGTCAACAAAGGTATAGAGTACAGTGAGTAAGTTCACATCATTCTGACCTCCTCTGACCTGTACAGCATCCGATCACAATCATGGCCTCAGCGCACACCTACACATACCATTTTTCAGGCCACTTTACGGGACAGGTGCATTGTGGTTATATACACGTGTTTATATTACCATAAACATTTTACTATACCATCGATTTGCAGTGTCCAGTACAATCAAGGTCCATTCTGGGAAATGTATCACTGGCTTTGCTTTAGCCATGACGTAATCGAAAAGGAACCGTCCAGCATAGGCAGTTTAGGCAGGGCAGGAAACCACAATTCCCAGAATGCACTTGAAGTTAACTGTGGAAAGGGGGAAGGGAAACTGAGATTGGAGGGAGTGAAACTGAGGTAAAAATAAACTGTATTAAACCATATTTAACTATTATATAGATAATCGCTGCTGTGAGATGAATGTTTAAGAAATAGAGAGAAATAAAACAAATCCGAAAATGTTTTGACAGTTTCCAGAAGGCGAGTAGTTAAACTAGTGGTTGGCTTGTGAAAAAATATTTAGCTTGCTAACTAGGCTAACTTAGCTTAGATTTAGAGTTAGCTAGCTAATGTTAGCTTGCTGGATGACAGTACTTCAGAGCCACTGATATTGACTGTCTTCTGAGCACAAATGTTATGCAACAAAAAAACGCATTCATGATGTAGATAGCTAGCCAGTGCTAACTGAATGTACAGTAAGTTAGACTAGCTAGCAGTAGCCTGTCAGCTCACGTAGCTAGCTTGCTAACGTACCGGTAGTTAGCTAATGTTCTCAGTTAAGTTACCGGTAACGTTAATCACGTTTCAGATTGTATATTGAAGTTTTTTGATTTTTTGTGTAGGCTGTGAGTGGGTCTTCGGTATCACGTTACCATTTGGTGAGCCTAGTTTGACAGCATAATAACGGTTCTAGTTATGTACTGTAGCTAGCTAACGTTAGCTAATCATTCAATGAGTTTGGTTTGGATACTTTTTCCAAAGATAATTTGAAATAGACAATTGATCAGTTTGTGTTCATTAATAATTATTATGCTTTTGACATTTTATTTGTGAGCAAGCTAGCTAGTTACCCACCTTATTTTTCTGCCCCAAATTGCAGATATCCATGACAACCAGTTTGACATAGCATGGCATGAGTGCCCCCTATTGGTTAGATCCTGTCAAGGAGAAGGCCCACTCCAACTCTGCAAGGCTTCAAGACTCGCCCCACCTGGGTTTGAACATTGTTACATCGTGGATGTGAGGTGCCAACATTGAGTGTCAAAGCAATGAAGCGGCTGGGAAAGAAAGAGGCCATACCAGACCAGCAGTGTCCATACCCAGCCCTGCAGCCCCTCTAATGGGGCAGGATGCACAACAATTGAATTCAATGAGATCAACCTGTTGACTCTAGTCTGGACCAAGAGAGAGGAAGGAAGGAGAAGTTTGAAAAGCAGTAGTTGTGGAAAGGGACACAACAGACAACATGAGGGTCTTCCCAATAGCACTTTTGGCCGCCTTAGTCTGAGAAATTAGGCTTTAAAGAACAGGGATTACCCACTCACACATACATAGTCTCACACACTCATGCCATGGAAGAGGACAGCGGTGTCACATCACACACGGAGGTAGGTGTTTTAACCTTGAATAGTCTAACCTTTTGAAGTAGTTTAAACTGTGGGTAAACTATGTGATTAAGAGTCGCATCAGCTGTATACAATGAAATGGAACAGTATCAGTCAACAGACATCAGTCAAGTTCCAAATCAACATTTTGACCTTATGGCCTGTTCTGTACACATGTTAACTGTATACTGTCTGCGTGATACCATCACAGGGTTAGACAATGTGGGTGTGGTGGTATTCAATCAGATTGCACCATGAGACTTGCTGCACTAACAGATCTATTTGCCTGAAGGTACAACCTTATAGTACTGTAGACACATCCATTAGACAGTTTTTCTGACTATTGACCGTGAAATGTGTGGTGCTTAGCTGAATTTCCATCTCTCCCTCCTGTTTTTAATCCCCATTGTGTTAGTGAGTGGAGGAGGAAGTAATGAAGCAGCTTCCCCTCTAAAGTGTTCACATGGGGAAATAAAAGGTTTCCACCACAAAGTAGCCTAACAGTTCTCTTTCTCTGCTGTCTGCACTGGCACTGTACCATCCTGCCAGGGGTGGATTCATTATTTGGATTCTGTTGCAAAACGTTTGGTCTCTGTTTTGCAACGGATTCCATTTACTATAGGAACCAAATGGACACAAACGGAACGAAATGGGGAGGGACCTACCAGAATCTGTCCAATAGAGAAACTCGTTTTCGTAGCAAAACGTTTTCGGTTTGGAGTAAACGTTTTAAGTCGCAAAACATTTAGCAACCGACCAAACGTTTTGCAATGGAATCAGACTAATAAATACACCCCAGGTCAGGTGAGAGGGCAACCACCTGATCCTTAGCTGCATCTCATTCCACAGAGATGTTCCTGCCCCCTTTCTTCCTGTTCTTATATGCTACCCTGGCTGTGTCTGATGATGCCTCTCGGTCTGTCCCCCTCCTCTCAGGGTCTGAATGGTGTGTCCCATGAATGTAAAGAGACAGAGGAGCTAACCAATGGCCACTCTAACCACAAACCTGTGAGTACAACAACCAACCATAGGTTCCCTTTCAGAGATGTTTGTTTAAACATTTTTATTAAGCAGGAATTTCTGTATACCTCTTCTGTTATCATCAGTATAGACTGGTAGCTTGTTGGTCCTGCTGTTCTATGTTGCATTGTGCAGTGGTGGAAAAAGTACCCAATTGTCATACTTGAGTAAAAGTAAAGATACCTTAATAGAAAATGACTCAAGTGAAAGTCACCCAGTAAAATACTACTTGAGTAAAAGTCTAAAAGTACTTGGCTTTAAATATACTTAAGTATCAAAAGTAAATGTAATTTCTAAAATATACTGAAGAATCAGAAGTGAAAGTAAGCATTAAATCATTTCAAATGTCTTATATTAAGCAAACCAGACAGCACCATTTTCTTGTTTTTTATTTATTTACGGATAGCCAGGGGCACACTCCACCACTCAGATATAATTTACAAACAACGCATTTGTGTTTAGTGAGTCCGCCAGATAGGAGGCAATAGGTATGACCAGGGATGTTATCTTGAGAAGTGCGTGAATTGGACCTTTTTCCTGTCCTGCCAAGCACTCAAAATGTAACGAGTATTTTTGATTTCAGGGAAAATGAATAGAGTAAAAAGTATATTGTTTTCTTTAGGAATGTAGTGAAGTGAAAGTAAAAGTTGTAAAAAATAAATAAATAGCAAAGTAAAGTATAGATACCCCAAAAGAACGACTTTAGTACTTTTAAGTATTTTTACCTAAGTACTTTCCACCACTGGCATTGTGTAACCTGTTGTGTTTCTGTATTCCCAGGTGATTAATGGACTGACTCCAGGTCATAGTGTCAAAGGGCACGCCAATGGCAGTTCACTGCTCAAGTCTCTGCCAGTGAGTTGCTCTATACTGGACCTCATGTCAAAGACATTACAGGAAAGGGAACCGACCCCACTGTTGTTCTTTTTTTTTTTTATGGTGTGTTTACAGATACACTGAGTATACCAAACATTAGGAAAACCTTCCTAATATTTAGTTGCACCCCCTGCTTTTGCCTTCAGAACAGACTAATTTCGTCGGGCTTAGACTATAAGGTGTCTAAAGCGTTCCATAGAGATGCTGGCCCATGTTGACTCCAATGCTTTCCACAGTTGTCAAGTTCGCTGGATGTCCTTTGGCTGTTGGACCATTCTTGATACACACGGGGAAACAGTTCAGCGTGAAAAACCCAGCAGCGTTGCAGTTCTTGACACAAACTGGTGCACCTGGCACCTACTACCATACCCTGTTCAAAGGCACTTAAATCTTTTGTCTTGCCCATTCACCCTCTGAATGGCACACATACACATTCCATGCCTCAATTGTCTCAAGGCTTAAAAAAATCCTTCTTTATCCTGTCACCCCTTCATGATTTCAAGTGGATTTAACAAGTCGGTAATGGATCATAGCTTTCATCTGCATTCACCTGGTCAGTCTATGTCATGGAAGGAGCGGGTGTCCTTAATGTTTTTGTGATTTGTCTAGATTTCAGCTCTGAAGCAGAATGGCCTTCTGCAGTCCCTGGCTACAGGAGGAGAACAACCCAAGACTGAAGGTAAGACACAATACACTCACAGTGGCCCCTCTTCCCAAAGGAACAACCATGTATCCTAGCTACCAGGCAACCCTAGCAGACTATGGGAGGGTGGAAGGATGAAGAAGAGGAGGAGGGGCAGGGTATGAAATGAGGGTGTCATGGCGTAGAGGGGGAGAAGGTGTCGTTCAGATTGAAAATTAACTGGAGAGGTGGTGGGACCATAGCACCATGACTGAACGATTACTCCTCACCTGTGTGTGTGTGTGTGTGTGTGTGTGTGTGTGTGTGTGTGTGTGTGTGTGTGTGTGTGTGTGTGTGTGTGTGTGTGTGTGTGTGTGTGTGTGTGTGTGTGTGTGTGTGTGTGTGTGTGTGTGTGTGTGTGTGTGTGATGGATTTGTTTCTCAACAGTGTGTATGTGTGTGTTTGCAGAGGAGAGTGCAGAGGTGGAGCAGGCTCGAGAGGAGTGGGAGGCTCTAGAGAGTATCCAACCAGGTGAGTTGTTGTTAGGAGCAACATCTACCTATTCCCTGGCTGCCTGAAAGCTGTGACGTATTACTCCTCCATTCTGAGTTGTATACGAATCTGTTGAAGTGTGTTATTGTCCTGTGTGTCTCCAGTGGTCAGTGAGGAGTCCAGTCCTACTCCTCTCATCTCCTTTAATGAGGCGTTGCAGCACTTCCAGACCACAGACCTTGGCGAGGTGCTGGTAAGAATGTGGGTCTTTCTGTGTCTGGGGGTTTTAGGACTGCATTGTAGAGTCTCACTCTCATCATTACGAAAAAAATGTCAGTTTGCTTTTTGTCCCTTATCTCTCTCTCTCTGTAGAAGAACATCCAGCCCACCATCCGTAGGACGGGTGTGGCCGCTATCACACACTTCCTGTTCGGCCCGCCGCGAATTCACCGAGAACTACTGGAGGAGAGGGACCTGGTCTTCGCCATCGCACAGTGTAAGTGTGTGTGTTTTAATGAGAGAGCGGGAGAGACGTTTTGCAGACGATAAGAGGCTGATTGTGTGTGTGTTCCTCTCTGTAGGTTCTTTGGATAACAGTCAGGCTGTACACATGCGTGTTCTACAGACCATCTATAAGAGGCTGACAGGCAGCAAGCAGGACTGTCCTCGGTTCGGCACCCACTGGGAGAATGTGGGCTTTCAAGGTGAGAGACG
The DNA here is from genome assembly GCF_045679555.1 of Salvelinus alpinus. Classification (NCBI taxonomy): domain Eukaryota; kingdom Metazoa; phylum Chordata; class Actinopteri; order Salmoniformes; family Salmonidae; genus Salvelinus; species Salvelinus alpinus. The sequence continues at coordinate 63,154,224 of NC_092090.1, forward strand.
TCTTCTGCATCTATACTTCATTAGATGCCGCTCTCACACTGAGATGAAAAGTGTGATAAGATTATATTGCTATGAAGAAATGAACAAAACACTGAAATGATGAGTGTCTGTGTGTAGGTACGGACCCAGCCACAGACCTGCGTGGTACAGGTTTCCTGGGGCTGATGCACACCCTGTACCTGGTGATGGACCCTGAGACTCTGCCTCTAGCCAGAGACATCTACAAGCTGTCCCAACACCCCACACAGGTACACACACACACACACAGGTACACACACACACACACACACACACACACACACACACACACACACACACACACACACACACACACAAACTATTCAGGTTAAGGCAAGTAGGGACATCTATGTAATGTGTGCCTGGCTACTTGAATAGTCTTTCTATTTACATATCCCATTTTGGTTTCTACTCTTTCTGCCCAATCTTTCTCCAGAACTTTCCGTTCTGTGTGATGTCCATCAACATGACCCGTATCGCCCTGCATGCACTCAGAGAAGAGGCCCTCTCCAAGTAAGTGTCCTGCACTGCTGCTCTACGACCGACAGACAGACAGACAGACAGACAGACAGACAGACAGACACATTGGCTTGACAGAAACTCACAAGAGCCTAGTCACTTGCTTACAAGATGTCCTCACTTTTGTGTGTGTGGTCTTCCAGGGAGTGTAACCGGCGACAGCAGGTAGTGGGGGTGTTGAATGAGTTCTATGTTGCCACGTTCCTGCACCTCTACCAGCTTTGGAAGAGCCAGCAGAAGACTATCTCTGACTCTGGCTTTGTCCTCAAAGGTAACTCTCTGTGTTTTCACCCAAGGCTTAACAAAGCCCAGTTGTTTCAGTATCATGTCATTATTAACAACATCCCTTTGTAACACAATCACATCCTTGACATCCACTGTGTCTCTGCTCCCCTCCAGAAGTGGAGCTGTTTGCCAAAAAGAACCCCAAGCAGATGCTGCGTCGGCTTGACGTCTTCCTGAGGGAGAGAAAGTCGGGCGGCGCCCCCCGGGCCTCCCCAGACCCCACGGCCCAGCAACCCTCACCCTGCCTGGGGGAGAGAGGGGCCAGGTCTGAGGGAACCAGGGGCAAGGAGATGCACTTCACTGGAGTGTGTGAGCTGACCCCAGACATGGAGGGAGAGGCCAGGCTCATCTGAGACATAGGGAGAGATAGACTGAGAGTGAGAAGGACTATGTGAGTACAGCTAGACTAGTCTGAGCTGGAAAGAGAGAGTGTGTGTCTGTTTGTGTGTGTGTGTGAGACAGAAAGAGAATGAGGACCCCACCAAACCCTGACCCCACTACTTTGTGGTACATACCCATTGATGCTTTAAAGCTGCTCTCAGATCATTTTGTATGGGATCCCTTTCCTCCCAACAGAAGTACATGGCGTGGCGGTCAGATAACACTAAATCACAGACATGGGACTGGTGGATGAATAGAAGATGTCATTAAAGAGGACGAGAGAGTGAATGAAATATTAGCGTTTTCTCTGGGTCTAGTGCAGGGACAGGCAATTTTACCATACAAGGACGCACCTGATTCTTCTACTAATCATCCAATCATAGTCTTTAATCAAGGCGTTGATAAGTCGAATCAGGTGTGTTTCAGCTTGGCTGGAGCCAAAGCCTGCAGAGTAAGAATGCCCACCCTTGGTTTATTGAATAGCTGCCAAGCCCCAGGGCACCGATCTGTCTATACGGCCCTAGTAGAGATCTGGAAAGCCATAGTGTGTATGTCTGTTTTCTACTGTCAGCAGAACCAAGCCTGGGTGTGTTTGTGTGTGCGTGCTGGGTATGGAGGTAAAGGTCTGTGTTGGCTATAGGGAGTTGGAACAGTGAGCAATGTGTTTGTGTGTGTAGTCAGGCTTATGTGTGTGGTGGGTCTGTGGGCTCTGATGGTTATTGTCTCCATCTCCCAGTGCAGGTTGAATAGACCCAGAGCCCCCCTATTGTATGGGGGATATATTTTTTAATAATTTAAAAACTATTTTAGTCCTTTCCAAAGGGATAGCTGTCATGACAATAGATGAGATTATACTGTATATGAAATGATATTATATGGATATAGTACTTGATGGTATTTATAAAAGTGAGAGGAACTTATTATGCTAAGAAACTCAGGATGAGGGTTAGAATTGTTAAGCCCAGTTCAAATACATAATGAGACGCGAAGCAACTGTCTTTAAAGGTGAACTCAGCGAAATGACATTGCCACGTGCAGCAACGACTTCAAGACTTCGCGCTCACCACAGCCACTATCTGCGCATGCGCACAGGTTCGCTTCAGGTGTGTGGCTGCCACAGGACCAAAACAACAGAGAAATTGAGCCTCATTGCGTCAAGTTGTTGCGGAAATTTACCCACTATGCTGTTTACTTTCTGCATCTACGTCATACCGCTGAGTCTACCTTTAAGGAGTTTTAGAACTAAGTTTGTTTGATATGAACGGTGTCGTTTTAGAACGTCTCAGGTCGTCGGCTGCAGTTTCCAAGATTCTAAGTTACATGTCAAAGCTTTAGACAAAAATCAGAGAAAAGTGCGCTAACGTTCTGTGTTCAGACAATTAGCTAGTTTTGTTGCTGCACGTAGCTAGCATTGCTTGCTGATACAGTATTTATCTGACAATTCATAAAGTGTACCCTGTTTCTGGTGCATGTATTTTAGGACACTCGTTTGCTACAAGTGGCAACTTCGTTTCAAAGTTTCATCACGTCATTATAAAGAGGCACTGTTACTGTGGAAAAGGTGTCAACTGCGCTTCTCGTCTTGATCTGATTGTCCCTTTCGTCAGCTGTTGTGCAACGTTCTAAAATTAGCTACTTGTTATCTCGTCTCATGTCGGCTGTTGTATCTGAACTGGGATTTAGCCTTCGTCTCAAATATAATGTTTTAGCAGTCCCTATATAATGTTCTGCTTTCGATCATATGCCCTGTGTTTCTCTGGTCAAAAGTAGTGTATTACATAATAAAAAATGGTTTCATTTTGAGATGAGCATTTAGACAGGTCAGTCAAGCCAACAGTTGACTAGCCATGGAGTAGCAGAGTGTGTTTGGTGGGCTGGTTTAGTCAGACTAGTGATTGAAGTCTGCTGGAAGCTTTCTACCTACATTCCGTTATAGAGCATCCAACTGGAGTTGTTTGACCAGTGCAATCGTCTGTGGGTTATCTGGCTAATAGTGCACACAAATTACACATTTAGCTAATCTCATGGATATCTAGAATGAGCTAAAGGTTAGGGTGTCCGTAGACAACGTGGTATTGTTATGATGAGAAACATTTGGGAGGATTTACTCCTTTTAAATGATAAGCTGATAGCGATGATAACAGTGAAGGGTGTCTCTAAGAAGGTGTACCGTATGCAATCCCAATTCTGTCATGGATAATCAGTAATAATAGTGTTGTATGATGAGGGAAATCCTTCCTTATTTCAGGGTGTGTGTGCTTGTGTTTGTGGGGAATGGTACAGTATGGCAGGGGAGCGTAGCTCTGCAGTCTCAATCAGTAGCATGTTCAGGTAGCACTAGTACTGTAGCATCCGATAGCATCCTTGTTGTTTTACCTTCCTTGTAGAATTTGTTGCTCTTGGTCATGTCTCATTTACAGTCTTTAGTGTCAGTGAGTGTTCAAGCTGTTACTATAGGACATTCACCCCCCCCCCCTTCTACAAGAGACACACACATCTCATTAGTGGAGCTACTCAGTGGATGAATGTTTTTGAGGTACTTGTAGATCTTCGGTAGCTTGTTCTTAAATATGATATTTGTCTTCTGCTCTGAAAGCAGAACAAGTAGGAGGGGGTCAATTGAACCATACTGTAGAATTACAGTGATGTCATTCTGTGAGTAGGATGCTGCTTGTGTTCCAGATGGTTCTATTGTGTCTGCTCGCCCAGAGGATGTCATGTTACCCTCTAAGGGAAGCCTATAAAATTGGATGTATCACTGTGTCAGGGGTTATCTCCTTTGAGGTAACACAAAACCATTCAACTCATTCTAAAGTATACACATTATATAAACATCTATAAATGTGGACATTATCAGCTCCTATACATAGCCTACCTTGTTTTATTGGGTTATTTCCAAGCACATTACCCCCTATTTTTTTTTTAAAGGAATTCGTGCTCATTATTTTGCCAAGCGTATGTGGGGGTTTTTATCAGCAAAATTTGCACTCTTCTAGAATGTTGGAGGTGTGTACAGTGTGAGTGTTGCTAGGTGGCTGAATATTATGCCTTGTCTGTGTTGTGTTTTCAAACCGGCTTAAAGGAACAGGGCTCTACTCAATATCTCTTTGTAGCCATAATCTCATCATAGCCCTCTTTAATCTGAAATAATGGACTAAAGTCAATTTTATATATTTTTTATTTATTTAAAAAGGCAAGTCAGTTAAGAACAAATTCTTATTTACAATGGCAGCCTACCGGGGAACAGTGGGTTAACTGCCTTGTTCAGGGGCAGAACAACAGAATTTTACCTTGTCAGCTCGGGGATTCGATCCAGAAACCTTTGGGTTACTGGCCCAGCGCTCTAACCACTAGGCTACCTGCCGCCCCGTCAATAATTTAACTGAACCTGTATTTCAGATCGTGAAGATACACATAAAGTTGTTATTTTTTGTTTTATTTTAGCAGAGGGACTTGTTTCAGTTCAGTGTGTGAATCAGGAAGTTTGTACAGAAGGTGATTGTAACTATATGATTGTCAGTAGGGCGTTCTATTGAAACACATTGCTTACCTCAAGACTTCAGACAGATCTTCTCTTTCTCTTCTTTGAATGTCTGTTAAGGACAATGGCTTCTCACTTCATATAATGGCAGATTGTATCTTTTCTCTTTCCTTAGTTATACACACTCCCTCATACACAGCTTGGATGTCAAATGGCATGTATATTCCACACCTGAAACACTAGTGAACTAACACTGAAGCTGGTAGGTCTATGTACTTTATTTCAAATGACACAGGCCCACTATAGGCCCAACCACATGCTTAGATCCACATAGCTTTTTTTCAGCTTGACTGCAGATCCACTCTAATGGATTTTTGAACAATCATTACTGATGTTGACAATGTTAATGATAAGCCAATTTACTTGTCGCTTTGACGGTATCCACTTTCTTGTGTGTATTAGTGATTGTTCCCACCTTTGACCATGTCAGGAAAGAAATAACAATGATATTCGTTTCTGATCGTACAGAAGAATTGTGTTGCTTCTCCAAATTTGATTTGCAGTCCTAAATCAAGGTTTTGGCTTGAAATTTGCACCAGTTATGTCATATTTTGTTTTCAACAGTTAGATCTCAGTTCAAAACCAAGAGAAAATGGGTCTTAAGCAGGATGCAAGGTACTCTGAAATGAGTGGTCTGAATCTCTGCTTTGTCGACAACAAATCATTTCCTGAATCCCCTGCGCTTTATATGAAGGTGTTCTACTGTTGCTTTTGTCGTCTTTTTTCCCTGAAAGCATTTTATGACTGTACCTTAATTGTAGATGCCCTATTTTATAATGAGAGTTATTTCAGAAATATGTGCTGTTGTACAGTAAAATGTATGGAGAAACCTAAATAAATGCAATTGAAAACAGTTATTTGCTCTCTTTCTTTGTGCTGCGGTGATTATTTTTGTATTTATTAAGGATCCCCATTTAGGGTTGCACATTTTGGGGAATATTCAGAGGTGGAAACTTTCTGTTTCTTAACGGGAATATATGGGAATTAATATTAATACCATTTAAATGTAGATGTTTTTTTGCATCGTGTATATTTACCATATCATATGGAGACAAACATAAACCTTTTACCTTATAAGTATACATAATTGCAAATGATTAAATCCTTCCAAAATAAATAAAATTATAAAAAAATGGTTACGAATTTAACTTTCATTAAATGAGTTGACTCAACTAAAGCTTTGGTTGTCTTCCTCTCAGGCTTCCATGTCTTCACCCTGGACCTCCTCAATGTCCACCTCTTGAACATCAGACTTTGAGGCCTCATCTTCACTGTCACTTTCCAACCTTGTTGAGGATGGCTCATCAGGCACAAAAGCCTAAAATTTGCCCGGATGTCCACCAATTTTTCAACCCTTGTATTGGTCAGCCTGTTGCGTGCTTTGGTGTGTGTGTTCCCAAACAAGGACCAGTTGCGCTCTGAGGCTGCTGATGTTGGTAGGATTTGGAGGATGATGGAGGCAACAGGAGAAGAGCCTCAGATCCACAAAGTCCCTTCCACCAAGTGGCTGATGAGATATGTTGGCACGACTGCTATATTGCATCTCCATCCCAAAGCCCTTGCTTGGAAGTGTACTTTGCCAGACTGGCAAGAACCTTGCCCTCATCCAGGCCAAGGAGGCGAGACACGGTAGTGATGACACCATTGGCCTTGTTGATATCTGCACCAGACAGGATGCTCTTGCCAGCATACTTGGGGTCCAACATGTACACTGCGGCGTGTATGGGCTTCAGGCATAAGTCTTCACGCTTTTTTTATGTATTTCAGAACTGCAGTTTCCTCTGCTTGGAGCAACAGTGAAGTGGGCAGGGCAGTACGGATTTCTTCTCTTACATCTGCAAGCAGAGTCTGAACATCAGATAGGATGGCATTGTCTCCCTCAATCCGTGCAATTGCTATAGGTTTCAGGTTGCTTACCACTCTCCCAAAATACATCATCTTGATGGGGCTGTCCATATCGGCAGACTGTGATATGGCCATTTCTTGGAGAGACTCCTTCCCCTCCAGGAGACTGTCAAACATGATGACAACACCATCCCAACTGGTGTTGCTGGGCCGCTTCAATGTGGTGCTCTTATTCTTCTCACTTTACTTTGTGAGGTAGATTGCTGCTATAACTTGATGACCCTTCACATACCTAACCATTTCCTTGGCTCTCTTGTAGTGTATCCATTGTTTTCAGCACCATGATGTCCTTGAGGAGCAGATTTAATGCATGAGCAGCACAGCCAATGGGTGTGATATGAGGGTAGGACTCCACTTTCGACCAAGCAGCCTTCATGTTCGTAGCATTGTCTGTCACCAGTGCAAATACCTTCTGTGGTCCAAGGTCATTGACTGCCTTCAGCTCATCTGCAATGTAGAGACCAGTGTGTCTGTTGTCCCTTGTGTCTGCACTCTTGTAGAATACTGGTAGAGTGGTGGAGATCATGTAGTTAATTATTCCTTGTCAACGAACATTCAACCACCCATCAGAGATGATTGCAATACAGTCTGCTTTCTCTATAATTTGCTTGACCTTCACTTGAACTCTGTTGAGCTCTGCATCCAGCAAATGAGTAGATAAAGCATGTCTGGTTGGAGGGGTGTATTGCTGGGCGAAGAACATTCAGAAATCTCTTCCAATACACATTGCCTGTGAGCAACTTTATGCACTTGGCCAGATGATTTTGCATCTTTGTTGCATTCTTCACATATGATTTGGCACAGTATTTGCAAATATACACAGCTTTTCCTTCTACATTAGCTGCAGTGAAATGTCTCCACACATCAAATAGTGCCTGTGGCATTTTCCTATAAAGATTAGAAAGAAATTAGCAAAAAAAAACAAATACAATTCCATGTACTGATAAATAGTTAAGCAGTTATATTAAACACCTTCTTTGTAAGATAAATGTTTTAAAATGACACATGTATGGAAACAGGTGAATTAACCTCTCTGGCGCAGGCGTTCCACTCGCGACCCACCTCGACAACATCCGGTGAAATTGCAGAGCGCCAAATTCAAAATACAGAAATACTCATAATGAATAAATGAATAAACATTCATAAAAGATACAAGTGTTATACATCGGCTTAAAGATTAATTTCTTGTTAATCCAGCTGCTGTGTCAGATTTCAAAAAAGCTTTACGGTGAAAGCATACCATGCGATTATCTCAGGACTGCGCCCCTGCGCCCCGTCAGAAATAGCGATAAAATTAATCACTTACCTTTGATGATCCTCATCTGGTGCAGTGACAATAGTCCCTGTTACACAATAAATGTTTGTTTTGTTTGATAAAGTCCCTCTTTATTTCCCAATAACTCCGTTTTGTTGGCGCGTTTTGTTCAGTAATCCACTGGCTCAATGGCGGTCACAACATGCAGACGAATTCATCCTAATAGTACCGTTAAAGTTCGTCAAAACATGTCAAACGATGTTTATAATTAATCCTCAGGTTGTCTATTGTCTAAATAAATGATAATATTTCAATCGGACAATAGCGTATTCAATAGAAAGGAAAAACAACGAAGGCCGTGCAATCGGTCACGCGCGCAAACCAGCTCTGCTTCATTCTACAGTCCACTTACAAAATGGTCTCATTCTTCCTAATTTTTCAGAAAACAAGCCTGAAACAATGTCTAAGGACTGTTGACATCTAGTGGAAGCCATAGGAACTGCAATCTGGGTCCTAACACATTACATACTGTATAGGCATTCAATTGAAAACTACACACATCAAAAATATCCCACTTCCTGGATGGATTTTCCTCAGGTTTTCGCCTGCCGTATCAGTTCTGTTATACTCACAGACATTATTGTAGTTTTGGAAACTTTAGAGTGTTTTCTATCCAAATCTACCAATAATATGCATATCCTAGCTTCTGGGCCTGAGTAACAGGCAGTTTACTTTGGGCACGCTTCTCATTCAGATGTCAAAATACTGCCCCCAAGCCATAACAAGTTTTAAGTTAGAAATTATTTAAACACACTTTATATGTGGGCAACTGCAAATACCTAGGTGTCTGGTTAGACTGTAAACTTTCCTTCCAGACTCATATTAAGCATCTCCAATCCAAAATTAAATCTAGAATCGGCTTCCTATTTCGCAACAAAGCATCCTTCACTTATGCTGCCAAACATACCCTCGTAAAACTGACTACTCTACCGATCCTTGACTTCGGCGATGTCATCTACAAAATAGCCTCCAACACTTTACTCAGCAAACACTCTACTCAGCTCTCTACTCACTGGTCACCATAGCAGCACACGCTCCAGCAGGTATATTTCACTGGTAACCCCCAAAGCCTCCTCATTTGGCCGCCTTTCCTTCCAGCTCTCTGCTGCCAATGACTGGAACGAATTGCAAAAATCACTGAAGCTGGAGACTCATCTCCCTCACTAACTTTAAGCATCAGCTGTCAGAGCAGTTTACAGATCATTTCACCTGTACATAGCCCATCTGTAAATAGCCCACCCAACTACCTCATCCCCATATTGTTGTTTTTGCTCCTTTGCACCCCAGTATCTCTACTTGCACATTCATCTTCTGCTCATCTATCACTCCCGTGTTTAATTGCTCAATTGTAATTATTTCGCCACTATGGCCTATTTATTGCCTTACCTCCATAATCTTACTTCATTTGTACACACTGTATATATACTTTTCTATTGTGTTATTGACTGTACATTTGTTTATTCCATGTGTAACTCCGTGTTGTTTGTGTCACACTGCTTTGCTTTATCTTGGCCAGGACGCAGTTGTAAATGAGAACTTGTTCTCAACTGGCCTACCTGGTAAAATAAAGGTGAAATAAAAAGACTTTGCTGTAGGCTGCTATTTACTAGTTATGTCATATAAAATATATTCACCCCATCCAGTATTGTAATCATAACTTGCCAGAAAGTATGTAGTCCTTGGCTCAGACAGTGTACTAGTGTGGGCTCAATAGCATCTCATTAGTGTGCAAGAGCTTGAGAATCAGCTGTACATATGATGGAAGAGTGCACTGCACATGTGATGGAAGAATGCAATGTGCATGCAGAGGGTTGCAATTCCATTGAATTGGGGATAGTTTAACCAAAATATGCCACAAGACCTAGAATTGCCTTATGTGTATCCCACAAAAAAGGTTTACTGTTATAAGCTAACTTTTTTGATGAATTTAAGGAAAATTCCCAGAAAGTTTCCGACCCTTTGCAACCCTATCTACAATACAAAATCCATGTGTACGTGTGTGGAGTGTGTGTTATATGTGTATGTGTGCCTGTGTGTGTCTCTTCACAGTCCCAGCTATTCCATAAGGTGTATTTTCTATGTTTTTTAAATGTGATTCTACTGCTTGCATCAGTTACCTGACGTGGAATAGAATTTCATGTAGCCATGGCTCTATGTAGTACTGTGTGCCTCCCATAGTTTGTTCTTCCCTCTTTGTGTCACCTGACCACACTACTGAACAGTGGTCCAGGTGGGGACAAAACTAGAGCCTGTAGGACCTGTCCAGATGGGATAGGGCAGTATGCAGTGTGATGCCGATTGCATCGTCTGTGGACCTATTGGGGCGGTAAGCAAATTGAAGTGGGTCTAGGGTGACAGGTAAGGTGGAGGTGATATGATCATTGACTAGTCTCTCAAAGCACTTCATGATGTTTATTCCTGTCGGTGCGACGCACTGAGAATCCAGGTGGCTGTACCGACTCTGATAGCATATCCCGAGATAACCATGTTTCCGTGAAACAGAATATGTTACAATCCCTGATGTCTCTCTGGAATGCAACCCGTGCCCTGATTTCGTCGACCTTGTTATCTAGGGACGTTAGGGAGTAATATACTCGGAAGCGGTGGGTGGTGTGCGCGCCTCCGAAGTCTGACCAGAAGAACGCTAACGCTCCGTCTCCCTCTTCTCCGGCTGCGTTGTTTTGGGTCGGCCTCTGGATGGTGCGGACAAAGGATCCACTTCGGGAAAGTTGTATTCCTGGTCGTAGTGCTGGTAAGTTGACGTTGCTCTGATATCCAATAGTTCTTCCCGGCTGTATGTAATAACACTGGGCTAACAATGTAAGAAATAATAATGCAAAGTTTCCTAAGGACTAGAAGCGAGGCACCATCCTATAACAAGAGACAATTATTTAAAACAGTAAAACACGGGATAGCATGACTAATTATGTAATTTTCCACAATACTAGTTGGTAGCAGGACAGGAGTTTGTGACAGGAAATTACGTATAGTAGATGACAGGCATCTCAGTCCTTGGGGAGAAGCAAACTGTCATTGACTGTACACAGTATGACCTTTTCCGGGGATAGTTTTAGAAACACTCTAAACTGTCCCCCAGTTTTGTGAAGATTCTGATTGCCTATTTACGCAAAAAGGTGAATGTTAGAGGTGATGGGGTTTCTTTCTTGTAATTTTGTAGCTTCACCACTTAAGGGCGCCCTTTGACAGGGAAATGTAGGCTTGTACCAGGCTCAACTCCACTCTGTTAAATTGAAACATCTTCTCCACACTGGAACGGTGTAGTTCCTAAATTGACCCCAATCCTGCACTTTTTGTACAGTGGAGAAGTGAGACATTTAGTCATGCCCGATGGCGTGTATATCTCCACCCCACATCCGTAACTCATGCATAGCTGATCTGTCCTGTCTCTCACACTTACTGTATATACTCAATTTATCTCCTAAACTGACTGCATTTAAATGGATTTGACCCTGACCCTGATTACTACACATAGCATTGTTGTCATTTATTTTTTACCTTTATTTAACTAGGCAAGTCAGTTAAGAACAAATTCTTATTTTCAATGACGGCCTAGGAACAGTGGGTTAACTGCCTTGTTCAGGGGCAGAACGACAGACTTTTACTTTGTCAGCTCGGGGATTTGATCTTGCAACCTTTCGGTTACTAGTCCAATGCTCTAACCACTATGCTACCTGCCATGGTCAGTCATATGTGACTGACCTCCTTGATTCGGCCTTATGTAGAAAAATTTGAAATTGTGTTTCTTACATTAGATAAAAGTAGAGACTCAGAGCTACAACATGGTATATCACACTGCAGTTTAGGAACAATGGGAAAGTGATTCTGCTTTGAAAGTTGATAAACTTGTAACCCTACTTTTGAGAAAATGGCCCTTGAATGTTTTGGTACACCTACTAAAGAGCTCTTCTTTGTCTACATCAGCATCATTCACACCCTCTTAAGGCTTAGCTCCACCTGTCTCTTTAAGGATTCACATGAGGCCATGTGTTAAACATGCTATTTCAAATAAAATCTAAGTTTATTTGTCACATGCACAGGAGACAGAAGGTGTAAACGTTACAGTGAAGTGGTCCCATTGCTTGACATCATGGGAAAATCAAAAGAAATCAGCCAAGACCTCAGCCAAATTGTAGACCTCCACAAGTCTGGTTCATCCTTGGGAGAAATTTCCAAATGCCTGAAGGTACCACGTTCATCTGTACAAACAATAGTATGCAAGTTTAAACACCATGGGACCATGCAGCCGTCATTCCGCTCAGGAAGGAGACGCGTTCTGTCTCCTAGAGATGAACATACTTTGGTTCGAAAAGTGCAAATCAATCCCAGAACAACAGCAAATGACCTTGTGAAGATGCTGGAGGAAACAGGTACAAAAGTATCTACAGTGGGGAGAACAAGTATTTGATACACTGCCGATTTGGCAGGTTTTCCTACTTACAAAGCATTTAGAGGTCTGTAATTTTTATCATAGGTACACTTCAACTGTGAGAGACGGAATCTAAAACAAAAATCCAGAAAATCACATTGTATGATTTTTAAGTAATTAATTTGCATTTTATTGCATGACATAAGTATTTGATACATCAGAAAAGCAGAACTTAATATTTGGTACAGAAACCTTTGTTTGCAATTACAGAGATCATACGTTTCTTGTAGTTCTTGACCAGGTTTGCACACACTGCAGCAGGGATTTTGGCCCACTCCTCCATACAGACCTTCTCCAGATCCTTCAGGTTTCGGGGCTGTTGCTGGGCAATACGGAATTTCAGCTCCCTTCAAATATTTTCTATTGGGTTCAGGTCTGGAGACTGGCTAGGCCACTCCAGGACCTTGAGATGCTTCTTAAGGAGCCACTCCTTAGTTGCCCTGGCTGTGTGTTTCGGGTCGTTGTCATGCTGGAAGTCCCAGCCACGACCCATCTTCAATGCTCTTACTGAGGGAAGGAGGTTGTTGGCCAAGATCTCGCGATACATGGCCCCATCCATCCTCCCCTCAATACGGTGCAGTCGTCCTGTCCCCTTTGCAGAAAAGCATCCCCAAAGAATGATGTTTCCACCTCCATGCTTCACGGTTGGGATGGTGTTCTTGGGGTTGTACTCATCCTTCTTCTTCCTCCAAACACGGCGAGTGGAGTTTAGACCAAAAAGCTCTATTTTTGTCTCATCAGACCACATGACCTTCTCCCATTCCTCCTCTGGATCATCCAGATGGTCATTGGCAAACTTCAGACGGGCCTGGACATGCGCTGGCTTGAGCAGGGGGACCTTGCGTGCGCTGCAGGATTTTAATCCATGACGGAGTAGTGTGTTACTAATGGTTTTCTTTGAGACTGTGGTCCCAGCTCTCTTCAGGTCATTGACCAGGTCCTGCCGTGTAGTTCTGGGCTGATCCCTCACATTCCTCATGATCATTGATGCCCCACGAGGTGAGATCCTGCATGGAGCCCCAGACCGAGGGTGATTGACCGTCATCTTGAACTTCTTCCATTTTCTAATAATTGCGCCAACAGTTGTTGCCTTCTTACCAAGCTGCTTGCCTATTGTCCTGTAGCCCATCCCAGCCTTGTGCAGGTCTACAATTTTATCCCTGATGTCCTTACACAGCTCTCTGGTCTTGGCCATGGAGAGGTTGGAGTCTGTTTGATTGAGTGTGTGGACAGGTGTCTTTTATACAGGTAACGAGTTCAAACAGGTGCAGTTAATACAGGTAATGAGTGGAGAACAGGAGGGCTTCTTAAAGAAAAACTAACAGGTCTGTGAGAGCCAGAATTCTTACTGGTTGGTAGGTGATCAAATACTTATGTCATGCAATAAAATGCTAATTAATTACTTAAAAATCATACAATGTGATTTTCTGGATTTTTGTTTTAGATTCCGTCTCTCACAGTTGAAGTGTACCTATGATAAAAATTACAGACCTCTACATGCTTTGTAAGTAGGAAAACCTGCAAAATCGGCAGTGTATCAAATACTTGTTCTCCCCACTGTATATCCACAGTAAAATGAGTCCTATATTGACATAACCTGAAAGGCTGCTCAGTAAGGAAGAAGCCACTGCTCCAAAACTGCCATAAAAAAGCCAGACTACGGTTTGCAACTGCACATGGGGACAAAGATTATACTTTTTGGAGAAATGTCCTCTGGTCTGATGAAACAAAAATAGAACTGTTTGGCCATAATGACCATCGTTATGTTTAGAGGAAAAAGGGGGATGTATGGCTCCCTGGGCGAACCCCCACTTCAGCGCCCCCCCCCCCCCAACAACAACAAAATAGCACCGTTGTGCACTAACTTTTTATTCAGACATTTGGAAAACCACAAAAAAATAATCACGACATTTAAAAGAGTATAAATATAAAAATATATACAAAAATTAGACTAATAAATCAAATCAAATTTATTTGTCACATACACATGGTTAGCAGATGTTAATGCGAGTGTAGCGAAATGCTTGTGCTTCTAGTTCCGACAATGCAGTAATAAACAACAAGTAATCTAACCTAACAATTCCACAACTACTACCTTATACACACAAGTGTAAAGGGATAAAGAATATGTACATAAAGATATATGAATGAGTGATGGTACAGAACGGCACAGGCAAGATGCAGTAGATGGTATAGAGTACAGTCTATACATATGAGATGAGTAATGTAGGGTATATAAACATAAAGTGGCATAGTTTTAAGTGGCTAGTGATACATGTATTACATAAAGATGGCAAGATGCAGTAGATGATATAGAGTACAGTATATACATATACATATGAGATGAGTAATGTAGGGTATGTAAACATTATATTAAGTGGCATTGTTTAAAGTGGCTAGTGATACATTTTTACATCATTTCCATCAATTCCCATTATTAAAGTGGCTGGAGTTGAGTCAGTATGTTGGCAGCGGCCACTAAATGTTAGTGGTGGCTGTTAAACAGTCTGATGGCCTTGAGATAGAAGCTGTTTTTCAGTCTCTCGGTCCCTGCTTTGATGCACCTGTACTGACCTCGCCTTCTGGATGATAGCGGGGTGAACAGGCAGTGGCTCGGGTGGTTGTTGTCCTTGATGATCTTTATAGCCTTCCTGTGACATCGGGTGGTGTAGGTGTCCTGGAGGGCAGGTAGTCCCCGGTGATGCGTTGTGCAGACCTCACTACCCTCTGGAGAGCCTTACGGTTGTGGGCGGAGCAGTTGCCGTACCAGGCGGTGATACAGCCCGACAGGATGCTCTCGATTGTGCATCTGTAGAAGTTTGTGAGTGCCTTTGGTGACAAGCCGAATTTCTTCAGCCTCCTGAGGTTGTTCACAACGCTGTCTGTGTGGGTGGACCAATTCAGTTTGTCCGTGATGTGTACACCGAGGAACTTAAAACTTTCCACCTTCTCCACTACTGTCCCGTCGATGTGGATAGGGGGGTGCTCCCTCTGCTGTTTCCTGAAGTCCACAATCATCTCATTTGTTTTGTTGACGTTGTGTGTGAGGTTATTTTCCTGACACCACACTCCGAGGGCCCTCACCTCCTCCCTGTAGGCCGTCTCGTCGTTGTTGGTAATCAAGCCTACCACTGTAGTGTTGTCCGCAAACTTGATGATTGAGTTGGAGGCGTGGGTGAACAGGGAGTACAGGTGAGGGCTCAGAACGCACCCTTTTGGGGCCCCAGTGTTGAGGATCAGCGGTGTGGAGATGTTGTTACCTACCCTCACCACCTGGGGGCGGCCCGTCAGGAAGTCCAGGACCCAGTTGCACAGGGCGGGGTCGAGACCCAGGGTCTCGAGCTTGATGACGAGTTTGGAGGGTACTATGGTGTTAAATGCTGAGCTGTAGTCGATGAACAGCATTCTCACATAGGTATTCCTCTTGTCCAGATGGGTTAGGGCAGTGTGGTTGCGATTGCTTCGTCTGTGGACCTATTGGGTCGGTAAGCAAATTGGAGTGGGTCTAGGGTGTCAGGTAGGGTGGAGGTGATATGGTCCTTGACTAGTCTCTCAAAGCACTTCATGATGATGGAAGT
This sequence comes from Salvelinus alpinus, assembly GCF_045679555.1. Classification (NCBI taxonomy): domain Eukaryota; kingdom Metazoa; phylum Chordata; class Actinopteri; order Salmoniformes; family Salmonidae; genus Salvelinus; species Salvelinus alpinus. The sequence continues at coordinate 63,170,213 of NC_092090.1, forward strand.
GAGTGCTACGGGGCGGTAGTCGTTTAGCTCAGTAACCTTAGCTTTCTTGGGAACAGGAACAATGGTGGCCCTCTTGAAGCATGTGGGAACAGCAGACTGGGATAAGGATTGATTGAATATGTCCTTAAACACACCAGCCAGCTGGTCTGCGCATGCTCTGAGAACGCGGCTGGGAATGCCGTCTGGGCCTGCAGCCTTGCGAGGGTTAACACGTTTAAATGTTTTACTCACCTCGGCTGCAGTGAAGGAGAGCCCACAGGTTTTGGTAGTGGGCCGTGTCAGTGGCACTGTATTGTCCTCAAAGCGAGCAAAAAAGTTATTTAGTCTGTCTGGGAGCAAGACATCCTGGTCCGCGACGGGGCTGGTTTTCTTTTTGTAATCCGTGATTGACTGTAGACCCTGCCACATACCTCTTGTGTCTGAGCTGTTGAATTGCGACTCTACTTTGTCTCTATACTGGCACTTAGCTTGTTTGATTGCCTTGCGGAGGGAATAGCTACACTGTTTGTATTCGGTCATGTTTCCGGTCACCTTGCCTTGGTTAAAAACAGTGGTTCGCGCTTTCAGTTTCACGCGAATGCTGCCATCAATCCACGGTTTCTGGTTTGGGAATGTTTTAATCGTTGCTGTGGGTACGACATCGTCAATGCACTTTCTAATGAACTCGCTCACCGAATCAGCGTATTCGTCAATGTTGTTGTTGGACGCAATGCGGAACATATCCCAATCCACGTGATCGAAGCAGTCTTGAAGCGTGGAATCAGATTGGTCGGACCAGCGTTGAACAGACCTGAGCGCGGGAGCTTGCTGTTTTAGTTTCTGTTTGTAGGCTGGAAGCAACAAAATGGAGTCGTGGTCAGCTTTTCCGAAAGGAGGGCGGGGGAGGGCCTTATATGCGTCGCGGAAGTTAGTATAACAATGATCCAAGGTTTTACCAGCCCTGGTAGCACAATCGATATGCTGATAGAATTTAGGGAGTTTTGTTTTCAGATTAGCCTTGTTAAAATCCCCAGCTACGATGAATGCAGCCTCAGGGTGTGTGGTTTCCAGTTTACATAAAGTCAGATAAAGTTCGTTCAGGGCCATCGATGTGTCTGCTTGGGGGGGAATATATACGGCTGTGATTATAATCGAAGAGAATTCCCTTGGTAGATAATGCGGTCGACATTTGATTGTGAGGAGTTCTAGATCAGGTGAACAGAATGACTTGAGTTCCTGTATGTTGTTATGATCACACCACGTCTCGTTAATCATAAGGCATACACCCCCGCCCCTCTTCTTACCAGAAAGATGTATGTTTCTGTCGGCGCGATGCGTGAAGAAACTAGCTGGCTGCACCGACTCCGTTAGCGTCTCTCGAGTGAGCCATGTTTCCGTGAAGCAAAGAACGTTACAGTCTCTGATGTCTCTCTGGAATGTTACCCTTGCTCGGATTTCATCAACCTTGTTGTCAAGAGACTGGACATTGGCGAGTAGTATGCTAGGGAGTGGAGCGCGATGTGCCCGTCTCCGAAGCCTGACCAGAAGACCGCTTCGTTTGCCCCTTTTACTGCGTCGTTGTTTAGGGTCGCCGGCTGGGATCAGATCCATTGTACTGGATGGAAGGCAAAACACAGGATCTGCTTCGGGAGAGTCATACTCCTGGTTGTAACGATGGTGAGTTGACGTTGCTCTTATATTCAGTAGTTCCTCCCGATTGTATGTAATGAAACCTAAGATTACCTGGGGTACCAATGTAAGAAATAACACATAAAAAAACGAAATACTGCATAGTTTCCTAGGAATGCGAAGCGAGGCGGCCATCTCTGTCTGCGCCGGAAGTAGTACCAAAAAGATGTAACAAAGACAAATAGAAACAAATTTGTATTGATGTGGCACTCGAGCATCAATACATTACCCATCCCCCAACACTGTCAACCAAGACTAAATCAATTCACCTTGGTGGTGTGCAGACTGGTTTTATATTATTCTTAACGATTTCACACAAACCAGAAAAAAATTCTACAATATGTCTGTGAAACTATATATTCACAGTATTATGAATGAATTGTGGCTCCTTGAAAGTGGCAGCTCTAGCCTTTAGCTCAGTGTGGATGTTGCCTGTAATCCATGGCTTCTGATTGGGATATATACGTACGGTCACTGTGGGGACGACGTCATCGATGCACTTATTGATGAAGCCAATGACTGATGTGGTGTACTCCTCAGTGGCATCGGAGGAATCCCGGAACATATTCCAGTCTGTGCTAGCAAAACAGTCCTGTAGCTTAGCATTTGCTTCATCTGACCACTTTTTTATTGATCGAGTCACTGGTGCTTCCTGCTTTAATTTTTGCTTGTAAGCAGGAATCAGGAATTTGCCAAATGGAGGGCGAGGGAGAGCTTTGTATGCGTCTCTGTGTGTGGAGTAAAGGTGGTCCAGAGTTTTTTTCCCTCTGGTTGCACTTTTAACTTTAACTTTAGTCCCCGGCCACTAGGAGTGCCGCCTCTGGGTGAGTGTTTTCCCATTTGCTTATGGTGGAATACAGCTCATTGAGTGCGGTCTTAGTCTGTGGTGGTATGTAGACAGCTACGAAAAATACAGATGAAAACTCTCTAGGTAGATAGTGTGGTCTAGTCTACAGGTTATCATGAGATACTCTACCTTAGGCGAGTAAAACCTCAAAACTTCCTTAGATATCGTGCACCAGCTGTTATTTACAAAAATACATAGTCCGCCGCCCCTTGTCTTACCAGACGCCGCTGTTCTATCCAGCGTATAACCAGCCAACTGTGTTGATAATGTCGTCATTCAGCCACGACTCCATGAAGCATAAGATATTACAGTTTTGAATGTCATGTTGGTAGTTTAGTCTTCCGCGTAGGTCATCGATTTTATTTTCCAAAGATTGCACGCTTGCTAGCAGAATGGAAGGCAGCCTTACGAATTCTCAGAAGGCAGCCCGCCCTCCAGCCCCTTTTTCTCCGCTTTCTCTTCACGCAAATGACGGGGATCTGGGCCTGTTCCCGGGAAAGCAGTATGTCATTCACTTTGTGCTTGTCAGACTCGTTAATGGGAAAAAAATTATTCTGCCAGTTCGTGGTGAGGAATCGCAGTTCTGATGTCCAGAAGTTATTTTCGGTCATAAGAGACGGTAGCAGCAACATTATGTACAAATTAAGTTTTAAAAATAAGTTACAAACAACGCAAAGAAATTAACAAAAAACACAATTGGTTAGGAACACGTAAAACGTTAGCTTTCTTCTCTGGCGCCATCTTTAAATGCTGCATGGGTAATACAGACGTCGGATTGACCATGCATCCAGATGCACAATGCATTTCTCTCTCCAGAATTCTCTCTCCTGCCAATTTGTGCACATTCATTGTTTCATAACTTAATTGTGTGAATTGTTTGCATTTGATTGTTAGTTTATATCAATTCCCCATTGCATGCATTCAATATTATTATTCCAGTCTTCCCCTTCTCATTGTTAGAGTGGACACATTGTTTGCGGAGTGCTCAACCTATGCTACACTTGTGAGAAACAAGTTTTGGTTTATTTCATTCCATTTACGAGTTTTGTCAATTTAGTCATTGTCTTTTGTTTGGAGCGCTCCTGTCAATGTTGAGTACGGACGCGTAGGCATAGAAGTAGCCCTATAGGCTACTTGAAAATCCCTTTTGATAACCACTTTAATGTAATGCTCTGATCCAGTGGAAACATCATAAAATAGGCCTACCTGATTACTTATCAGTGCTTGACTTGGACTGAAATAGGTTCCGGTACTCATTTTGGGTGCTGGTACTGTTTAAATTTAGGTGCAGGATCTCTATAATACCTTTGAGCTAATATTCTATAAGAGGAACAGGAGATCAACTTTTTCAGGTGTACTCAGCTACGGTGAGCTCCTGTCCAAGTCAGGCACTGCTTCTTATCCCTTGCGCAAATAGCCTACAGTTGTGTCTGTCCTGAGCTCATTGGCAGGGAAACTCTGAGGGACCAAAATATTTTATATCATGTTGCAAGTTCGCTAGTGCAAGCTTCGAGGCCTTGTAGACCCAACTTAATAGTTGATACAATGCTTCATGTTCGTTGCAGCCAGGCCATGTGTAGCCAATGTGATTCATATGATATTTATTTTCATCAGGATATTTTCTACTTGCAGGCTGCAATGTTTTTATTTGTTGGCTTTATGTAGGCTATTTTTACATAGTTGGCAATAGAAGTACATTTTTAGGTTTGTATAATTTTCATTTAGATTTGGATTGAATGTTCTACCTGCAGTCTGTAATGTTTTCATTTGTTGGTTTTATGTAGGCTATTTTTGACATAGTTGGCAATAGAAGTACATTTTTAGGTTTGTATAATTTTCATTTAGATTTGGATTGAATGTTCTACCTGCAGGCTGTAATGTTTTCATTTGTTGGTTTTATGTAGGCTATTTTTGACATAGTTGGCAATAGAAGTACATTTTTAGGTTTGTATCATTTTCATTTAGATTTGGATAGAATTTTGATTAACCACATGACAATGATTTTGAGGTATGAAGACGTTATTATAAATGAAATGTAACCGTTTCATGAAAATGTGCAAATGAAAACAATAACTGGCATGCAGATCGGTAGAAAGGGTAAGATAAATTGGCATTCAACAGGAGAAAGGTTGCCGACTCCTCGTGTAGCCTATTACCGGCAACTTCAGGAGAGTAATGGCAGAATCTGCGAAAGCCAGCAGGAGCGGGAGTAGAATAGTTGGGTCAGGTTAAGTTTTTTTTCTTCTGGTTCTCTAGATCTCTGGCGCCCTCATGAGGCATTTGTCTTATTTCATCAGCATTAGACAAGCTCAGCGCATATAGTTGAATTTATTAAAACACATAGTGTGTTTCAATATATGGAAAAATACACGTTCAAAATTTCCGACCAATCAATTGGTTGAAAGAACAGACGACTTTCGTTCAACCAAGATTTTTTGGTATCTGGGGACAGCCCTAGTTCATGCGTCACGTCTATTTCAATGGGCACAAGCACTGTTCATGACACAAACTGTTCACAACCCTCTTGTTGGCTGAGAGAACATTTTGCAGTTTTAAAGCTAATTTTCTTGCAATTCTATACATTTTGCCATGTGTATTCATGTGATATTTGAGTGTCTCGAACATTACTACAAAATCTATGGGCTCAAAAACCTAGCTAAAAAGCGTTAGCTGAGATGGGCTAGTTGATCTGGACATTTCTGACAAGTTATAAATAGCTCTCTAAGGTATGCAATGACTGACATGACAAGAGGAACTGATGATGCACCACCCAATTTCAAATTGCACCTTGTGTATTCTGCTATTACAACTTTCAAGAGTAAGTTGAAAGCTGGACTGAGTTCCAAACTGAGTTCCAAATTACCGCTCTAGTTTATTGGCCTGTGTGAGGTTGGCTATCCCTCTGTCTAGGAATATGTGAATCAGTGATACACATGGGTAGGCCAGACGTGGGGAACTGTAACATGTAGCTCAAACCTCTCCTCTGCTAGAGAAGGAGAGCAAGAGAAAAATGAGGAATTGAGAGGAGAGCAGAGTCAGGTTAGAGACACTGTAAAGTAGTTTAACAGACTGCTTAGGAGCGCCTTTACAACCATGACATCAGACCCCTTCACCTCCATTTAACTGAAGATGATCTGTGACACTGGTGCTGAATCCAATATAATAAACTACTTTCTCCTCCAGGAGGAAATATGCTCTGTGTTAGGCTACATAGACTGCTGTTTTCCTTATATTCTCCAGGTGTACAATGTCTCTCTAGGTACAATCAGATCTGGAGGGAGTGTTTTGAAGGAAAGTAAAGAGGGCATGCTGAGATACAGCCAACCCAAGCTCAGTCCCATTCGTCATGGTCACTTGTGTTTTTCTAATAAAGAGGCTTTGGCGTCCTCTAGCTAAGCCAGAGTGGAGGACAGGACAGCCAGATCTGAGACCCATCCATCCAGCACCTGTTGCTCTTATATACAGTAGAACCAGGCAAAATGGTTTCTCATCTATATATTTTTTAAGAACTCAATAGTTGCCAAATTCTATAATAGTACAGTAATTCTTCTATATTTCACAGGTTCGCTACCTTTAGATCGAACACTGTTTCTTTAAAGCCCGAAGTCTATCACAGCCTATTGGCAGTCAGTGATAGTGATATAATTCCCCAACCACGCACCACAGAGAGGCCAGCCTGCCCTGACAGAGTAAAGGTAGGAACCTGCCAAAGGAGCTTTAGCTCTGCTCAGTTCTACATCTGTGTGTAATCAGGCTGGGAGTCATGGCTTGGGGTGACCAGCAGCAGATGACTGAGCTTTGGAGTCGCTGCATCAGGGCATGGTGTGGAATGAAGCGCTGCTATATTCTCAGTTGATCTTAAGACATGAATGCTACAGGTCGCATCTCACAGGTACACATCACAGAAGGATCACTGTTAGATCATCCAACAGGAAGATCTCCATGACTGTTCTGTCGTAAGATGCACACAGCGCTGTTGCAAGTCTAGATGTGAACAGTACCATTGTGGCCTCCCTCCTGTCTGCAGTACCTCAGCCTCTGCTTAACGGTCTGCTGGACTTTTATGGCACAGATGATTTCATTTGCTGTTCTATTACAACAGGGTCACTGGTTCAATGAGACATCTTCCCCCTAAGTCGTTACACTATGCACAGTCGTCATGCCAGCTAGGTCAGCTTATGGAAATTGATTTCCACCGTTATTACAATAAAATAAAAATGTATTTGTCACATGCTTTGTAGACCACTGAGGAAGTGCTTACTTTACCCATTACCAACAATGCAGAGTTAAGTATAAGAAACACAATCTAATAAAAAATAGAAATAGTGACACGAGGAATAAATACACAGTGAATAACAAATAAAATGAATAAAAATAACATGGCTATATATAGGAAGTAGAAAACGACATGGCTATATACAGAGAGTACCAGTACCGAGTCGATGTGCAGGGGTACGAGGTAATTGAGGAAGCTACAGTGGGGCAAAAAAGTATTTAGTCAGACACCAATTGTGCAAGTTCTCCCACTTAAAAAGATGAGAGAGGCCTGTAATTTTCATCATAGGTACACTTCAACTATGACATACCAAATGAGGGGGAAAAAATCCAGAAAATCACATTGTAGGATTTTTAATGAATTTATTTGCAAATTATAGTGGAAAATAAGTATTTGGTCAATAACAAAAGTTTATCTCAATACTTTGTTATATACCCTTTGTTGGCAATGACAGAGGTCAAACGTTTTCTGTAAGTCTTCACAAGGTTTTCACACACTGTTGCTGGTATTTTGGCCTATTCCTCCATGCAGATCTCCTCTAGAGCAGTGATGTTTTGGTGCTGTTGCTGGGCAACACGGACTTTCAACTCCCTCCAAAGATTTTCTATGGGGTTGAGATCTGGAGACTGGCTAGGCCACTCCAGGACCTTGAAATGCTTCTTACGAAGCCACTTCTTCATTGCCCTGGCGGTGTGTTTGAGATCATTGTCATGCTGAAAGACCCAGCCACGTTTCATCTTCAATGCCCTTGCTGATGGAAGGAGGTTTTCACTCAAAATCTCACGATACATGGCCCCAATCATTCTTTCCTTTACACGGATCAGTCGTCCTGGTCCCTTTGCAGAAAAACAGCCCCAAAGCATGATGTTTCCACCCCCATGCTTCACAGTAGGTATGGTGTTCTTTGGATGCAACTCAGCATTCTTTGTCCTCCAAACACGACGAGTTGAGTTTTTACCAAAAAGTTCTATTTTGGTTTCATCTGACCATATGACATTCTCCCAATCTTCTTCTGGATCATCCAAATGCTCTCTAGCAAACTTCAGACGAGCCTGGACATGTGTACTGGTTTAAGCAGGGGGACACGTCTGGTACTGCAGGATTTGAGTCCCTGGTGGCGTAGTGTGTTACTGATGGTAGGCTTTGTTACTTTGGTCCCAGCTCTCTGCAGGTCATTCACTAGGTCCCCCCGTGTGGTTCTGGGATTTTTGCTCACCGTTCTTGTGATAATTTTGACCCCACGGGGTGAGATCTTGCGTGGAGCCCCAGATCGAGGGAGATTATCAGTGGTCTTGTATGTCTTCCATTTCCTAATAATTGCTCCCACAGTTGATTTCTTCAAACCAAGCTGCTTACCTATTGCAGATTCAGTCTTCCCAGCCTGGTGCAGGTCTACAATTTTGTTTCTGGTGTCCTTTGACAGCTCTTTGGTCTTGGCCATAGTGGAGTTTGGAGTGTGACTGTTTGAGGTTGTGGACAGGTGTCTTTTATACTGATAACAAGTTCAAACAGGTGCCATTAATACAGGTAACGAGTGGAGGACAGAGGAGCCTCTTAAAGAAGAAGTTACAGGTCTGTGAGAGCCAGAAATCTTGCTTGTTTGTAGGTGACCAAATACTTATTTTCCACCATAATTTGCAAATAAATTCATAAAAAATCCTACAATGTGATTTTCTGGAATTTCTTTCCTCATTTTGTCTGTCAAAGTTGAAGTGTACCTATGATGAAAATTACAGGCCTCTCTCATCTTTTTAAGTGGGAGAACTTGCACAATTGGTGGCTGACTAAATACTTATTTGCCCCACTGTATGTCTTGTACATATCGATTAGGTATTCACAATAAAACAGTTGGCATGCTTAGACCAGAGGAAAAGTCATCTTATATAAACAAACTGATAGCTGGATGGAAATGCATCACTTTTAAGAGGGCCTGGGGCCATGAAGGCTTACTGAAGGCTACTAACACTTTCAGTCTCTCCACCTCTCTCTGCCTCTGTCCCTCGCATCTTTCATACCCATACCCATTGTTTTAAAGGGCAACACAGTCTCCGCCTACTCTAAAAGTGAGATGATAAAAGTATGTTAAAGCATGCAAAAGGGATTTATTTTCCAGCAGCCAGACGGTAGCTTGGTATGTCAGACGTCGGAGAAGGGTTTAGGAGGGTTTCAGAATGTTACAAGTCAAAAGGAAGATAAGGAGAATGAAGGCATAAGGCTGGGAGTAGTTTAAATAAATATCGGTTTCCATGTGTACCTAGAGAGCCTTCTGGAATATGACAGCTCTCTCTCTCTCTCTCTCTCACACACACACACACACACACACACACACACACTTCCCCTCTTTCTTACTCAGCCCTCTTTCCTTCCCTCTCTAACTCTTTCTCTCCTCTCTCGGGGCTACTTGCTAGAAGTAGAGAATAGACATCAACAAAGCCATAGATATACAGTACATAGAATTATAAGTGATATGTTCAAGGAGCAGGCCAGCTGGAAGGAAGCCATTCCAACTCATATTATCCTGTGACAGACAACATGCATGAGCATTGATAAGACATGAGCAATGAACAGACATGAGCAATGATCAACATAGTGTCATGAGAGGATAAGAGAATGAAGATGAATTTGCTTTTCCGACTTGGGTTGGAATGTGACCATCTGTGTCCCATTCCTCGATTAGGTTTCAGAAAACTTGGAAGTTGAACAAAGAAGTGTATTACATTTGTGTGCGTATCTGTGTTTCATTGAGTAATGAGACATCTGTATGGCATCTGTATGGCCTCTAAAGAATGTGGGCCTTTTATGCTCACGTTTCCTCGTGGATCCAAGTTCTTCAAGTGTTCATGTGTGTGTACGGGCTAGTGTTCATGTGTGTGTCAAAAATATCTTGAGAACACACTCGTCAGTCATCACACATAAGAGACTGGCTGTTGTGCTCAATGTTGTCCCTTGTCATAGGGGTGAAAATGTACACCTGCAATCCAGCCCACAAACAAAATTGCCTCATATGCATGAAATATTCTCAGTGCAAAAGAGATATTTGAATGCCCAGTGCCAACTATCTAATTTATATTTCATCACAAACTATGGAAAGTTGACATAACACACTGCTTTTACAGGTTCAGAGAATGAGTTTTATAATGGTGGAGTAGTTTGGCTGGTGTCCATTAAGCATCGTGCCATGCAGTCCCACAATACCCCCCACTAGGAGAACAATTCAAGAGAATCATGGAAACGACGCTGAATCAGATATAGTAATGATCACATGTGCAAGAAGAAATGTTTTGAGGGAAAATGGAATGCTGTGCGTTATGGTGCTGTAGTCTAAGAACAGCCATTTTTAAGGTGTTGAGAAACTTTTCAGCAATCCCGCATACTTTGATTGACCTTTTTCCTCTCACTTTTATGTTTAATCTCTGCAATCCCTCCAGTGATGGGGTAGGGTAGGAGAGCATGGGAAAACCACAGAAACGTATGAGGCTTTTGTCTCTGCTCCCCTGTCAAATTAATACAACTCCAGGCACTCCCCTCTGTGCCTGGAGCATTGCCAAATACGCTGGCCTCTCAGTTTGACCTTACTGTAGTCTGAATAGGAATCGTAATCTGCAGCATTCTTTGGCTGGAACGTCATCCCTGGACACAGTCTGAACCCCCATAGAGAGCGTAGAGACCAACACAGTTCTCTGCTCTTCGGTCCAGTGGCATACAAAGTGAATCACTTCACCACTCAGGGAGGTGTGTGTGTGTGTGTGTGTGTGGGTAAGGGTGTATGCATGCATCTGTGTGCGTGTCAAAAAATGACAGGGACGATATTCAGAAATGCTACAGTAGTGTCTGCAGAACCAGGTTTCGCAATCTCCTGCTTTGAGGAGAATAACACAGAGCCGCCGACGGGGCCCCCCGCTGCTCATGAGGACTGTGGTATCTCCGTGGCCGAAGTGAATAAAGTTAACCTTCTCAAGGACCATATCATCTCCACCTTACCCAACACCCTTAACCCACTACAATGTGCATACCGCCCCAACAGATCCACGGATGACGCGATAGCCACTGCATTGCACACAACCATATCCCACCTGGACAAGAGGAATATCTATGTGAGAATGCTGTTCATTGACTACAACTCGGCTTTTAACACCATAGTGCCCCCCAAGCTCATCACTAAGCTCAGGGCCCTGGAACTAGAACTGAACTGTGCAACTGGGTCCTAGACTTCCTGACGGGTCGCCCCCCAGGTGGTGAGGGTAGGAAACAACACTCCCGCCACACTGATCCTCAACATGGGGGCCCCCCATGGGTGTGTGCTCAGCCCCCTCCTGTACCCATGACTGCGTGGCTATGCACGACTCCAACTCTATCATCAAGTTTTCTGACGACACAAAAGTGGTAGGCCTGATCACCAACAATGACGAGACAGCCTGCAGGGAGGCGGATAGTGCCCTGGCGGAGTGGTGCTGGGGAAATAACCTCTCCCTCAACGTCAACAAAATAAAGGAGCTCAACGTGGACTACAGGAGACAGCATAAAGAGCACGCCCCCATCCACATCGACGGGACCGCAGTGGAGAGGGTCAATAGCTTCAAGTACCTTGGCGTGCGCATCACCAAAAACCTGAAATGGTCCCACCACACTGACACCGTGGCGAGAAGGCGCAACAGCGGCTCTACAACCTCAGGCGGCTGAAGAAATTTGGCATGGCTCCTAAGACCCTCCCAAACTTCTACAGATGCACCATCGAGAGCATTCTGTCGGGCTGCATCACCACCTGGTACGGCAAATGCACCGCCCGCCACCACATGGCTCTCCAGAGGGTGGTGCGGTCAGCCCAACGCAATACCGAGGGCACACTGACTGCCCTCCAGGATATCTACAGCACCCGGTGCCATCAAGGACCTCAGCCACCCGACCCATGGCCTGTTCACCCTGCTACCATCTAGAAGACAGGTGTATCAAAGCCGGGACCGAGAGACTGTAAAACAGCTTCTATCTCCAGGCCATCAGACTGTTGAACAGCCATTACTAAACGGTACTATGCCCGGAACCTTAGATAATAATAGCCTGATTCCTCTCTAGGTTTCTTCCTAAGTTCTGGCCTTTCTAGGGAGTTTTTCCTAGCCACCGTGCTTCTACACCTGCATTGCTTGTTGTTTGGTGTTTTAGGCTGGGTTTCTGTACAGCACTTTGTGACATCAGCTGATGTAAGAAGGGCTTTATAAATACATTTGAATGATTGATTGTCTTGGCAAAGTAGACAAATGCTCACTAACAGGGATGTAAATGAATTTGTGCACAAAATTTGAGAGAAATACGCTTTTTGTGCATATGGAACATTTCTGGGATCTTTTATTTCAGCTCATGAAACATGGGACCAACACTGTACATGCGTTTATTTTTGTTCAGTATATACAGTGCCTTTTTCCACATTTTGTTACGTTATTCTAAAATGTATTAAATAAAAACTATTCCTGAGCAATCTCCACACAATACCCCATAATGACAAAGCAAAAATAGGTTTTTAGAAATGCTTGGAAATCTATTAAAAATGAAAAACAGAAATACCTTATTTGCATACTGTAAGTATTCAGACCCTTTAATATGAGACTCGAAGTTGAGCTCAGGTGCATCCTGTTTCCATTCATCATCCTTGAGATGCTTCTACAACTTGATTGGAGTCCACCTGTGGTACATTTAATTGATTGGACAGGATTTGGAAAGGCACACACCTGTCTATATAAGGTCCCACAGTTGACAGTACATGTCAGAGTAAAAACCAAGCCATGAGATTGGAGGAATTGTCCGTAGAGCTCCGAGACAGGATTGTGTCGAGGCACAGATCTGGGGAAGGGTACCAAAACATTTCTGCAGCATTGAAGGTCCCCAAGAACACAGTGGACTCCATCATTCTTAAATGGAAGAAGTTTGGAACCACCAACACTCATCCTAGAGCTGGCCGCCTGGCCAAACTGAGCAGTCAGGGGAGAAGGGTCTTGGTCAAGGAGGTGACCAAGAAGGTGATGGTCACTCTGACAGAGCTCTAGAGTTCCTCTGTGGACATGGGAGTACCTTCCCAAAGGACAACCATCTCTGCAGCACTCCACCAATCAGGCCTTTATGTTAGAGTGGCCAGACGGAAGCCACTCCACAGTAAAAGGCACATGACAGCCCGCGTGGAGTTTGCCAAAAGGCAGCTAAAGACTCTCAGATCATGAATGCCAAGCATCACGTCTGGAGGAAACCTGGCACCATCCCTACAGTGAAGCATGGTGGTGGCAGTATCATCCTGTGGGGATGTTTTTCAGCGGTAGGGACTGGGAGACTAGCCAGGGTCGAGGCAAAGATAAACGGAGCAAAGTACAGAGAGATCCTTGATGAAAACCTGCTCCAGAGCATTCAGGACCTTTAATGAAGCTGCCAGTTGAGGACTTGTGAGGTGTCTGTTTCTCAAACTAGACACTCTAATGTACTTGTCCTCTTGCTCAGTTCTGGACCGGGGCCTCCCACTCCTGTTTCTAATCTAGTTAGAGTCAGTGTGGGCTGTTCTGTGAAGGGAGTAGTACACAGCCTTGTACGAGATCTTCACTTTCTTGGCAATTTCTCACATGGAATAGCGTTCAGTTCTCAGAACAAGAATAGACTGACAAGTTTCAGAAGAAAGGTCTTTGTTTTGAGCCTGTGATCGAACCCACAAATGCTGATGCTCCAGATACTCAACTAGTCTGAAGAAGGCCAGTTTTTTTGCTTCTTCAATCAGAACAACAGTTTTCAGCTGTGCTAACATAATTGTAAAAGGGTTTTCTAATGATAAATGTGCCTTTTAAAATGATAAACTTGGATTAGCTAACACAACATGCCATTGGAACACAGGAGTGATGGTTGCTGATAATGGGCTTCTGTACGCCTATGTAGATATTCCATAAAAAATTGCAGTTTCCAGCTTCAATAGTCAGTCATTTACAACATTAACAACGTCTACACTCTATTTCTGATCAATATTATGTTATTTTAATGGACAGAAAAAGTGACCCCAAACTTTTGAACAGTAGTGTATGTAAATGTGATATTTCTGTATTTAAATTTGCTAACTTTTTAAAAACATGTTTTCACTTGGTCATTATGGGGTATTGTGTGTACATGGGCGAGGAAAAAATATATTGAATCCATTTTGAATTCAGTCTGTAACAAAACAAAATGTGGAATAAGTCAAGGAATACTTCCTGAAGGCACTGTATGTACAGCAGTGGGTATATTAGAGTGAGATATGTCAAGAATCCAGAGTATAAATAAATATGTGGTGTGTATAAACAGTGTAACTAAAATGCAATGTACAGTGGTAGAAATATTAGAATGAACTATGTCGAGAATACAGTATATAAAAACACAGTACAAAACCCCAAAGCAAAATGGATATAATTGCAGGAAATTTGCTTCCGGACCTGAGTCAGGAATATAAATTATAAATATGTATATGAATGGTGTGTATGGACAGTATGTGAATAGATAAAGGTGTGTATAGCAGTAGTTATATAGTTATACTGTATAGTTATATTATGTTCCTCTGTTCCTTAAATATTTGTGGGTTTCAATATTGTTAGCACAAACACACTGTCCTCGACTCCTCCCCCCCTTTCCATTCCTGCCTGTTGGTGGCAGTCTGCAGAAGGGAAAGGAGGCGGAAGAAGTGGAAGAAGTCCTCTGCTGCTGGACTAAACTCTTTTCACCTCTCCAACCAGGAGTTACAGCCTCTATAGAGCCAACCTGGATTCTTCATTCCCTCTCCTGGCTTCTCCAGTGAGCTGCTCTGCTCAATCTATGCTGAGCTCTCCTTTTGATCTCTGCACCTGTTGAAACTCGTCAGCCAGGTGAAGGGGATTATATCTCTCAGCCAAAACTTTTTCAGCTGTCGTTTAGTTAAATTGCAGGACAATTGGACTGCTCTCCCTCGCTCTTCCTCCCTCTCTCACTATTCTCTTCTCTCTGTGTCCAGCCCTGCCTCATGCTCTGAGTGAGTCTGTGTCTGGCTGTGGCTTGGAGCTCCAGAATCTTCCTCACCGGAGAGAAGGCATGGAACACGAGAGTAGAAAACTGAGAGGTAGAATTCTGTGGTAGAATTCAGATATAGAACACTTCGGTAGAATTTCTGAGTAGCGTTCTGAGCTGGAACTTTTAGCAAGATTTTGGGAAATCTGAACTAGAATACAGAGCTGGAATACTTAATCGGAACACTGAGCTGGAACTTTTCAGTGGAACATTGAGGTAGAATCCTGAGCCAGGTAGAGTAAGGAGGATGGGAGGTCATATTGCAGTGGTGTGTTTGGTTCTGCTGGCCCTATGCTGTGTGCTACTGCCCAGAGCAGGGGAGAGTGCAGGAGGCATTGTCTCTTTAGGCCAGGCTGTAGAGGAGAGAGGGATGGAGGCCCTATATGGAGAGGAGTCCCAGGATGAACCAGCTAAAGAAGAGGAACTCACAGAGACACAAAGCCAGACTAGCAAGGAAAAGAGAGCCACAGAGGAGGATGCCCTACCAGGTAAGAACAAAGCCAACCCACTGGGCATAGACGTCAGTTCAACGTCTAGTTTTTATTTACATTTGGTTGAGTTGTCAACTAGCGTGAATTCAACTCAGCCAAAAATGTCACCCTGTCATTGAGGTTAAAAGTTTGATGAATAAAATACAAAATTCTCCTACGTTGAAGACTTTTTGCAAATCCGATCAGTTTTCCACGTTGATTCAAAGTTATCACATTGAATTTTTGGGTTGAAATGACGTGGAAACGTTGATTCAACCAGTTTTTGCCTAGTAGGAACATTCATATTATAATGCTATATATGTTACTAAGTGGAGAATTGGGTCCCATCTGAGTTGTGGCTAGAAACATGGATGCTTTTACCTACTAGATAGGACCCAATTCAGCTGGTGTACATGCCTTTGTTCCAGCCCAGCAATAACACATCTTATCATCATATCAGCTAATGATCAAAACCTTAGTAGTAGAATCATCAACAGTGTCTGTTTGTTGGGCTGGAACAGATGCCTCCTTCCAGGAAGAGGATTGGAGAACGTTATATGTCATCATCAGGCAGGCACAGGGGACAGGGCACAAGGCAGGTGGAGGAGAGTGTTGGTCTTGAAAGAAGCCAGCAATTTCCTGAATTACCCACACACACCTTTCAGTCACTATGACAAGTCCAACAGTGTCCGTGCCCACACACACACACACACACACACACACACACACACACACACACACACACACACACACACACACACACACACACACACACACACACACACACACACACACACACACACACACACACACCACACCACACCACACCACACCATACAGTACTCTAACCTGTCTGTCTCCAGCTCACACATACCTGGACTGTCTCTTGGCCCAAAGCAGAGTAGACCTGGGACTGGGGAAGATTCAGTCTGCTGCAGTAACAGATCTGGCTGGGCTCTGAGCTGAGCATCTTGGAGACAGATTTGTACAGTCCACTTTTATTTTCTACTGTACTGTACCACAGAACCCAGCTCCAAAATGGAAGGATTCACCCTCTGAGATGGGCTGATGATGTAGTGTTAGTTATAAAACACATTTTGTTTCTGAGATTCACAGCTTAACATCGAGTTAACTTCAGCACACACATCTGTTGGTTTAATCAGTCCCATTTCCCAATTAAATTGCACTAAAACCTTGTATTTACATGGTAATTACATTAGCTAGTAGGTACTGTATAACTATTTTGTGGGTACACATTGTTACATAGTTTGTAGTGCACTATGTAAAACTTACTACTACTGTCATAGGCTACATATTTATGGCCTGCACAATTGAAAAGATATTAGAAACACCAACTACACAGAATCAGATATCTTAAGGACAGGGCCAGGACAATGTTGATGATGCTCTGACAGCGTGCCATTACAGTTTGGCTGGGTTACTAACGGAGAGGAATATTGAATACACATGAATATGACATGAATACACAGCCTCTGTGTAACGGCTGTTGGAAGGAGAGGACCAAGGTGCAGCGTGGTACGTGTCCATATTTATTAAATGAACACTGAAATAACAAAAATAACAAAGAATAACGACCGAAACAGTTCTGGCTGGTGCAGACACACAACAGGAAACAACTACCCACAAACACAGGTGGGAAAAGGCTACCTAAGTATGGTTCTCAATCAGAGACAACGATAGACAGCTGCCTCTGATTGAGAACCACACCCGGCCAAACACATAGAACTAGACAACATAGAACACAACATAGAATGCCCACCCCAACTTACGCCCTGACCAACCAAAATAGAGACATAAAAAGGATCTCTAAGGTCAGGGCGTGACACTCTGTTCCACAGATACAGTTTAAGTCGGAAGTTTACATACAGTACACCTTAGCCAAATACATTTAACAATTCCTGACATTTAATCCTAGTAAAAATTCCCTGTCTTAGGTCAGTTAGGATCACCACTGTATTTTAAGAATGTGAAATGTCAGAATAGTAGAGAGAATTATTTATTTCAGCTTTTATTTCTTTCATCACATTCCCAGTGAGTCAGAAGTGTACATACACTCGATTAGTATCTGGTAGCATTGCCTTTAAATTGTTTAACTTAGGTAAAACGTTCCGGGTAGTCTTCCACAAGCTTCCCACAATAAGTTGGGTGAATTTTGGCCCATTCCTCCTGAGAGCTTGTCACGCCCTGACCTTAGGTAGCCATTTCCCTTGGGTATTGGTGGGTTCTTGATCTATGTTAAGTTAAGTCACGGTTTGTTTTGTTATTTTGTTCATTTGTTCAGTGTTCATTCGTTTAAATAAAGAAGAATGTACGCTTACCACGCTGCGCCTTGGTCTCCCTACGACGGCCGTGACAGAAGAACCCACCATAAAAGGACCAAGCAGCATGAAAAGGAGGAGCAGCATTTTATGGAGAAATGGACCTGGGAGGAGATACTGGATGAAGCAGGACCCAGCAGGCTGGGGAGTATCGCCTTCCGAAGGAGGAATTTGAGGCAGCAAAAGCGGAACGGCGATATTATGAGGAGAAATACAAACAAGGCAAGCACGAGAGGCAGCCCCAATAATTATTTTTTGGGGGGGGGCACACGAGGCGATTGGCTGAGTCAGGTTGGAGACATGAGCCAACTCCTTGTGCTTACCGTGGGGAGCGTGTGACTGGTCAGGCACCGTATTTTGCAGAAATGCGCACGGTGTCTCCAGTTCCCATTCATAGCCCGGTGCGCTCTATTCCAGCTCCTCTATTCCAGCTCCTCGCACTCGCCCTGAGGTGTGTGTCCTCAGCCCGGTACCACCAGTTCCGGCACCACGCATCAGGCCTCCAGTGCGCTTCCACAGTCCAGTACGGCCTGTGCCTCTTCCCCGCACTCGCCCTGAGGTGCGTGTCCTCAGCCCGGTACCACCAGTTCCGGCACCACGCATCAGGCCTCCAGTGCGCTTCCACAGTCCAGTACGGCCTGTGCCTCTTCCCCGCACTCGCCCTGAGGTGCGTGTCCTCAGCCCGGTACCACCAGTTCCGGCACCACGCATCAGGCCTCCAGTGCGCTTCCATAGTCCAGAGCTTCCGGCGACAGTACCCAGTCCAGAGCTTCCGGCGACAGTACCCAGTCCAGAGCTTCCGGCGACAGTACCCAGTCCAGAGCTTCCGGCGACAGTACCCAGTCCAGAGCTTCTGGCGACGGGCCACAGTCCGGAACCTCCAACGACGGGCCACAGTCCGGAACCTCCAACGACGGGCCACAGTCCGGAGCCTCCAGCGACGACCCCCAGTCCGGAGCCTCCAGCGATGATCCCCAGTCCGGAGCCTCCAGCGACGATGCCCAGTCCAGGGCCTCCAGCGACGATCCCCAGTCCGGGGCCTCCAGCGACAATCCCCAGTCCGGGGTCTCCAGCGACGGTCCCCAGCCCGGGGTCTCCAGCGACGGTCCCGAGCCCGGGGTCTCCAGCGACGGTCCCCAGCCCGGGGTTTCCAGCGACGGTCTCCAGCCTGGGGTCTCCAGCCCGGGGTCTACAGCGACGGTCCCCAGCCCGGGGCCTCCGGCGATGATCCGCAATCCAGAGCCTCCGGCGATGATCCACGGTCCGGATCTACAAAGGCAGAGGGATCAGTGTAAAGAGGGGAGGCGGCGTCCAGAACCAGAGCCGCCACCGAGGGTAGATGCCCACCCGGGCCCTCCCCTATAAGTTCAGGTTTGCACCTTGGGGGGGGGGGGGGGGGGGGTTACTGTCACGCCCTGACCTTAGTTACAGTGGGGAGAACAAGTATTTGATACACTGCCGATTTTGCAGGTTTTCCTACTTACAAAGCATGTAGAGGTCTGTAATTTTTATCATAGGTACACTTCAACTGTGAGAGACGGAATCTAAAACAAAAATCCAGAAAATCACATTGTATGATTTTTAAGTCATTAATTTGCATTTTATTGCATGACATAAGTATTTGATACATCAAAAAAGCAGAACTTAATATTTGGTACAGAAACCTTTGTTTGCAATTACAGAGATCATATGTTTCCTGTAGTTCTTGACCAGGTTTGCACACACTGCAACAGGGATTTTGGCCCACTCCTCCATACAGACCTTCTCCAGATCCTTCAGGTTCCGGGGCTGTCGCTGGGCAATACGGACTTTCAGCTCCCTCCAAAGATTTTCTATTGGGTTCAGGTCTGGAGACTGGCTAGGCCACTCCAGGACCTTGAGATGCTTCTTACGGAGCCACTCCTTAGTTGCCCTGGCTGTGTGTTTCGGGTCGTTGTCATGCTGGAAGACCCAGCCACGACCCATCTTCAATGCTCTTACTGAGGAAAGGAGGTTGTTGGCCAAGATCTCGGTGCAGTCGTCCTGTCCCCTTTGCAGAAAAGCATCCCCAAAGAATGATGTACTCATCCTTCTTCTTCCTCCAAACACGGCGAGTGGAGTTTAGACCAAAAAGCTCTATTTTTGTCTCATCAGACCACATGACCTTCTCCCATTCCTCCTCTTTGCCAATGACCATCCAGATGGTCATTGGCAAACTTCAGACGGGCCTGGACATGCGCTGGCTTGAGCAGGGGTACCTTGCGTGCGCTGCAGGATTTTAATCCATGATGGCGTAGTGTGTTACTAAGGGTTTTCTTTGAGACTGTGGTCCCAGCTCTCTTCAGGTCATTGACCAGGTCCTGCCGTGTAGTTCTGTGCTGATCCCTCACCTTCCTCATGATCATTGATGCCCCACGAGGTGAGATCTTGCATGGAGCCCCAGACCGAGGGTGATTGACCGTCATCTTGAACTTCTTCCATTTTCTAATAATTGCGCCAACAGTTGTTGCCTTCTCACCAAGCTGCTTGCCTATTGTCCTGTAGCCCATCCCAGCTTTGTGCAGGTCTACAATTTTATCCCTGATGTCCTTACACAGCTCTCTGGTCTTGGCCATTGTGGAGAGGTTGGAGTCTGTTTGATTGAGTGTGTGGACAGGTGTCTTTTATACAGGTAACGAGTTCAAACAGGTGCAGTTAATACAGGTAATGAGTGGAGAACAGGAGGGCTTCTTAAAGAAAAACTAACAGGTCTGTGAGAGCCGGAATTCTTACTGGTTGGTAGGTGATCAAATACTTATGTCATGCAATAAAATGCAAATTACAGTACTCCCCACTGTATCTATGTTTTCTTTATTATTTTGGTTAGGTCAGGGTGTGACTAGGGTGGGTATGCTAGTTTTGTATTGTCTGGGGTTTTGTAAGTCTAGGGGTTTTAGTAGGTCTAGGTATTTGTAAGTCTGATTGGGGACCATATTTAGGTAGCCATTTCCCTTGGATATTGGTGTGTTCTTGATCTATGTTTACTTGCCTGTCTGGACTATCCATATTAGCTTCACGGTTCGTTTTGTTATTTTGTTCGTTTGTTCAGTGTTCATTCATTTAAATAAAGAAGAATGTACGCTTACTACGCTGCGCCTTGGTCTCCTCCCTACGACGGCCGTGACAGAGCTGGTGTAACTGAGTCAGGTTTGTAGGCCTCCTTGCTCGCACACGCTTTTTCAGTTCTGCTCACAAATTTTCTATGGGATTGAGGTCAGGGCTTTGTGATGGCCACTCCAATACCTTGACTTTGTTGTCCTTAAGCCATTTTGCCACAACTTTGTAAGTATGCTTGGGGTCATTGTCCATTTGGAAGACCCATTTGCGACCAAGCTTTAACTTCCTGACTGATGTCTTGAGATGTTGCTTCAATATATCCACGTAATTTTCCTTCCATGATGCCATCTATTTTGTGTAGTGCACCAGTCCCTCCTGCAGCAAAGCAGGTGCTTGATGCTGCCATCCCTGTGCTTCATGGTTGGGATGGTGTTATTCGGCTTGCAAGTTGTTTCATCAGACCAGAGGACATTTCTCCAAAAAGTACGATCTTCGTCCCCATGTGTAGTTGCAAACCGTAGTCTGGCTTTTTTATGGTGGTTTTGGAGCAGTGGCTTCTTCCTTGCTAAGTGGCCTTTCAGGTCAATATAGGACTCATTTTACTGTGGATATAGATACTTTTGTACCTGTTTCCTCCAGCATCATCACAAGGTCCTTTGCTGTTGTTTCTGGGATTGATTTGCACTTTTCGCACCAAAGTACGTTCATCTCTAGGAGACAGAACGCGTCTCCTTCCTGAGCGGAATGACGGCTGCATGGTCCCATGGTGTTTATACTTGCATACTATTGTTTGTACAGATGAACGTGGTACCTTCAGGCGTTTGGAAATTGCTCCCAAGGATGAACCAGACTGAGTGATTTCTTTTGATTTTCCCATGATGTCAAGCAAAGAGGCCCTGAGTTTGAAGGTAGGCCTTGAAATACATCCACAGGTACAACTCCAATTGACTCAAATGATGTCAATTAGCCTATCAGAAGCTTCTAAAGCCATGACATAATTTTCTGGAATTTTCCAAGCTGTTTAAAGGCACAGTCAACTTAGTGTATGTCAACTTCTGACCCACTGGAATTGTGATACAGTGAATTATAAGTGAAAAATTACTTGTGTCATGCACAAAGTAGATGTCCTAACCGACTTGCCAAAACGATAGTTTGTTAACAAGACATTTGTGGAGTGGTTGAAAAACAAGTTTTAATTACTCCAACCTAAGTGTATGTAAACTTCCGACTTCAACTGTAGGTCACTGGCACAGGTATTCAAACAGCCACGAATAGAGAGAGGGAAATACCAATGAATACACTCCACTGACTTCTGTAGTTACACAACTTCTTGTTCCCCAAAACAATACAATACAATACCCTCCGTAGCGATTTAAGCAGCACCATCAGTAAGTAGCACAGAGCACAATTACATCCACATCCTATACGTAGCATGCAGCACACTGTAAATATGTACATTCAGAGGAAGCGGCAGAAAGAAGAAAATCTTTATATTTTATCCATTACACAGATAGAAAAAAACACGTGATTATGGAATGTTTTAATGTCATGTGACATAATGTAGAAACATTTACATAAATCCAGATGAGATCTCCTTGACCTTGGGTGTGATGATATCACTGCAGTCCCTCTCCTTGATGTGTGTGTGTGTGTGTGTGTGAGTAGAGGACCCTGTTGTTTCACCATGCAAACAGAGTAGCTTTTCTTCTGCACAGGACACCGTCATCTCCCCCATCTGCCAGACGTTAGCTCAGCTGTGCCCCCTGCTAGAGTGATTCTGTCTGGCAGATTTCCCCATCCCAGTTACACCTGTCTGGTCCGGGATTTCGGTCTGTCTGTCTCTGTTTCCCACTGTTTTTCCTCTGTCACCATCTCTCTCTGTCCCCTCTCACTCTATCACTCTATTTATATTTGGTTATCTGTCTCTCAATCTCTCATCAGTCTACTTCAGTAGCAGAGAGTTGGTGTTGATGTATAGCCTTTGTTTGAATGCCATCTTGTCCTATCCTGGCATATCCGACTGTTATAGGATTGTTATGTGCTGTTAAACCTGACATTTGACCCTCAGGAATCAACATGTCGAAATGACCAAGTTTATTAACTTTCCTTTCCCCCGTTGACCCCAAGCCAGGGTCAGGAGAGCCGAAGAGGAAGAGGAGGGCAAAGGGGATAAAAAGAAAGACAAGAAAGACAAGAAAGACAAGAAAGACAAGAAGAACAAGGAGCCCAAAGTGCCCAAGGCCACCAAGAAGCCTAAAGCAGACAAAAAGCCAAAGAAGGGCAAACAAAAGGAGCCACGAACAGAAGCACCTACAACTCCACCACCCACAACTACCACACTACCACCCACAACTACCACACCACCACCTACAACTACCACAGAGGTGTACACAGAAGCAGGTAATGCAGTAAAACACCACTTTACTACTGTAATCAACGTTTTCAATAAAAACAGACTAGGATTGGTTGATTAGATTTTTTATTGGCTTTGCATTGTGTGAGTAACAAAGTTGTTTGTAATACTTTGATCTCTGTCCCATCTGATGCTCCCACAGAGCCTGACCCATACCCAGACTACCCCTACCCAGACAACGGTGAGATCATGTGTACAGATGACAAACCATTATATAATTTCTCTGAAGCCGGTGCCTCAGTGTTCTAATACCACTCAAAACGTTATAGCCACTTTGTTTATGATCTTATTTGTACCTTGAAAAACCATGTGGATTTTGTTTTATGTCTTGCTTTTAAAACAAATCTCCACACTAATAAAGTTACCTCTACTGTCCATGTGTCCCTCTGATAGAGGATGACTACTGGAAGCCAGATGAGGAGGAGCCCGGAGGCCCAGTGGTCGACCCAGAAGATGACTATTGGAAGGGAGAGAACCCAACGGCCACGCCCCCCACTCCTGTGGTGGATGGAAAGGTGGACAAGGGAGACGAGGACTACTGGGACGCCAGATGTATGTTTCATCCCCCTCTGTGTCCTAAAATGAATGACTCATTGACCGAATGAATGAATGAGTCAGGGGAGAACAACTTCCCCCTTTCATTGAAGCCATGAAGTTCATGGTCGACCAGGGTACTACAGGCTGTTATTGCCAGAAAGCAGGATCCTCCATTATAGGCAATGGGAAAATAGCGATCTTCAGGGTCAATATTCGTGCTGCTATTACATCAGATGTGTCCTTAAATCGATTATTTTAAAATCGCACACAGAATGCCTTTCTAGCCAATCAGAAACGAGTACTCAACAATGCTGTGGTATAAATAAGGATAATATTGAAATATAAGTATAATTTAGTTTCTAATGGCAGCCTGCAGTACTTGAGATATTCAATGAGAGGGGGCAGCACTGAGCTTTTACACTGAGTGTACAAAACATTAAGAACACCTGCTCTTTCCTGGTGAATCCAGGTGAAACTATGATCCCTTATTGATGTCACTTGTTAAATCCACTTCAATCAGTGTAGATAAAGGGGAGGATACAGGTTAAATAATGATTTTTAAGCCTTGAGACAATTGAGACATGGATTGTGTATGTGTGCCATTCAGAGGGTGAATAGGCAAGACAAAAGATTTAAGTGCCTTTGAACGGCATATGGTAATAGGTGCCAGGCACACCGGTTTGTGTCAAGAACTGCAATGCTTCTGGGTTTTTCATGCTCAGCTGTTTCCCGTGTGTATCAAGAATGGTCCACAACCCAAAGGACATCCAGCCAACTTGAAGCATTGGAGTCAATTCGGGCCAGCATCCCTGTGGAACGCTTTAGACACCTTATAGAGTCCATGCCCCGACGTCCATGCGCAACTCAATATTAGGAAGATGTTCCTAATGTTTGGTATACTCTGTGTATATACACAGTCTATGGATGGAATAACTTAATGAATGGAACAAAGGCATCAATGGCAAAAAATACCAATTTCAATTAACTTTACTAACTACTTCAAAATTATTATCAAAGTATTTTTTCAAATACTAGCTATTAGTTTAAACGTGTACTATAGGTGTATAACCTACCAGCCCTCACAGTCTCACGTCAGAATTAGATGTCCATCCATTTTTCTCAAATGTTAAATTGCGAAGTTGTTCCAAATGTTGAATTTCATTAGTGTTAAAGGTTAAGTTTGGGCATTAACTCCAAATTCTTAAGGTTAGGCATGAACTCTGAATGGTTAAGGTAAGGGTTAAGGTTTGGGATAGGGTTAAAATTCAATAACAACTTTTTATCTCTGGATTTCTCATCTAGATCCACTCTAAATCGAACCCTTTATGATATTTGCCAACTGGACTCTTTAACCAATGAGTCAGGTTTTCCACCTTATATGATGGAAATCTCATCTCATGTGAAGGTTTGTCAGTGACATTCATTGCAAAGCTCAGCTCATCTGTACTTTGTGTGATAGCTGCAACAGGTTTTCATTACTTTTACTGTGTCCATAATTCCACTACTGTTTCACTCTACCATTCCCCCAGATTTACACTCCTACAGTATCTCACTCCTGCACCTCCATCTCTCTCCATTCTCATCCTCTCCTTTCTCTTATTTCTCTACTCTTACTTCTCCATCTGCCTCCGTCCTTACTCTCATGTGCCTCTTCGATCTTGCTCTCTCTTTTCTCTTTTCTGCTCTCTTTATTCTTTGAGATCTCCATTCTCACTTTCTCGTTTTCTCCGTTCTCCAATAACAGACGAGGAGCCCGAGAATCTTCCTTTCCCTGATGGTACAGAGGTCGTCCCCACAGAGAAAGATGACTGGAGCTATGCTGTTACAGGTGACTTACATCTCAATTAATCAATCATTCAGTCAGCCAGTCAATCAATCAATCAGTCAGTCAGTCAGTCACCGTTTAGAGGGCCACAGTGTATGCTGCTATTCCTCCTTTCTAAGAATGAAAGACAACCCCTGTTTTAGGGTTTATAGTGTGGAAGTCGATCCTGTAAACCATACGCTTAGACCTAGATTCAACCAGATCAGCTGATGTTTTGGCGGTGTCTGAGGTGTACAGCAGGGGTAGACAGCAGGGGTTCAAACTGTAGAACCCAGTTCCTACATTTGAATATAAAAATCGATTTGATCAAACAAAACTTTGCTACATTTTATCTCTGGGACCCTCAGGATGACAAATCAGAGCAAGATTACTGAATGTAAGTACATTATTTACCTTCAGAGTTGAATGTATCAAACTAGTTGCCGTGATAAAAGTGTTTTGTTGTTGTGCACTCTCCTCAAACAATAGCATGGTATTTTTTCACTGTAATAGCTACTGTAAATTGGACACAGGAGTTAGATTATAAAGAATTTAAGCTTTCTACCCATATAAGACATGTCTATGTCCTGGAAAGTTGTCTGTTACTTACAATGTCATTCTAGTCCCATTAGTGCATGTTAGCAACAACCGTCCCGGTTTAGGGACACCGATTCCGTAGAGGTTAATGCAACTCTGTGCAGCCAATGCCAATGTCTGCTTTAGGTATAATGCCTGGAGACGCTTGTGGATTTTATAGCTCTAACGCAGTTCCACCTCCAAAATAACCGCTATGCTGATGTCGGCTAAAGCGGATCAGATTGAATTAGAGCTCTTAGTCCAGGGAATGACAGAGTAGGAGGCTAGATCATCACCCTGCTTTTTAAGAGGAGAGCGAGTGGGTGAGAGTGTAGTTCTAAACAGCCAAAGGCTTTTCATGGTTTTGTTTTTGAGCGAGAAGCCTTTCACAAGATGGCTGCTCTGTTATATTCCTTGTAAACTTAAATTAAACATTTAACGAGGCAAATAACAGGCAGCGTGTTATGCTAGCTTTATGTGGGTCCAAACAGAGTGTCTGTTGTGGCTGCAGAAATAAAGGCTCTGTTCCACCATCACTGTAGTGGAAGATTACTGTATTAATGTTTTGAAACTACATACTGCATTTTAACTTCAGAGCGCTTTGGAAGGCATACATTACACCAAAGAGACTCTCTCTCTGTGATGTTGTTTAGTAAAAATAGATTAGTACTACTAGACAGGCTGCCAGTCTGTTTCTGCTTGAGTCAGGTTGGTTTTGCCATGGCAGTTATGTACTGTTGAATCAATGCAGAAACAGTGTGCTCCTCAGTTTAGGCTACTGTAATGATGTGTTTGTGTTTTCTCCTTCCAATACAGAGGAGCTTGTTACACCACCACCCACCTATGAAAGCCCATGGTACGAGGAGTATGACTACGGGCATAGTGGTGGACAGAGTATGTACACACACGGGCACACACACACTGTCCTTGTGGGGACCAAACAATTGATTCCCATTCAAAATCCTATTTTCCCTAACCCCTAAGCCCAACCCTAACCCTTAACCTAACCCTAACCTTACCCATGAACCTAAACCTAACCCTAACCCCTAAACCTAACCCTGAAACCTAATTCTAACCTTAACCATAATTGCAACCCTAAACATAACCCCTAAACCTAAAATAATCCCTGCGAAATGTCTCCACTTGTCTGTATTTTCCTTGATTTATTATCCTTGTGAGGTAAAACCAAAAACACACTGACACACACACACACACACACACACACACACACACACACTCTCTGCACTGTAAAATAAACCCTTGGCCAAATCTTCAATAGAAATATGTTTTTCATTTCAATGGGACCCTGCGGTGAAATAAAAATTAGATAGACACAATAAAGAACTGGCCCTTTACCACAGAGTCAAAAGTAATGGGCCTACACTTCTCATTCCCCACAAGAATGAAACAAAATAAGTGTATACTGTTTCAATTATATGGTCTGTTGTCTAAGTTTGGGTTAAGCAAGACTTTGGCAGCTGATGTTCCAAACTCCCAAATAAGAAAATGCCAAGTGACTGGAACAAACAACAGTCAGATCAAGATTATTACCCCCTTCAAACACTTTGTCATGTTTATCATTTGGAAATGTGGCAAACCTTAAGAAACACCTGGTCCTGTTCAGGAGGGGGAAACGTTACAGAATGTTTGTGTATATTATGATTGATTGTCTGCCAGTTACAATAGAAAATCATGACGTTATCTTTTATTCTATCTGCAACGTTCTAAAATGTTTCACTCCACTGAAAACACCCCACATACACAGTATACTGTTACATGTAATGGGGAGGTGGGGGAAAGTAACCTCAAATTCATCCATGATTGTTTTTCCCTCCTTTGTTTACCACAGCGAAAAAACAGGGGGAGAGAGAGACCCAAAGGAAAGAAAAGGAGAGAGAGGATAGAGGTATTGTGCACAGCCTATTTTCCATTATGATCTGAATGACTGTGATCTATCTATCTTCAGTTGTAGATACTTCACATTATACAGTAACATTTACATGTTGGTCATTAAGCAGAAACTCTTATCCAGAGCAACTTACAGTCAATGCACTCACAAAAAAATGCTTGGTTAAAAACAACCCAATTTGGGGGTTTTGGTAACCCAGCACTGGGTAAATATTGGATAGAACACACACTGGGTTATTTTGACCCAGTCAACCGATTGGGTTGCGTGAATAACCCAACATGTTTGGTTGTTGGGATTACCCAAACATTCATTTAACGATCAGTCGGGTTTTTATTAACTTTCATTCTGGGTTGACGAGCAATTTTTGGAATCATGTTGTTGATTTTTTAAACAAAGTCCACAAGACACAGAACTCCCTTTTGCAGAACAGTAAATGCGTTTTCAAAATGTAGTTGCCTTCTCAAAACATAAATACATTCATCAAAACTATATTATACCGTCGAAATTGCAAATACATTCATCAAAAAGAACACGACTGCCCTGCAAAAAGATTAACGCAACCCTACTTTTGTCCAAACAGACAAAACAGAAAGTTAGTCGTTCTTTTAAAAATCCCAGTAGATCAAAACATTTTCTTTGCATTCACTAAATCATGATGATCAAAATTGGAAGTACAAAAGTATACTAAAGTGCAGAATTAGGGGCAATTACTCTCCTTTTATGCATATTTCACCAAACAATTTCATATATATCAAATCAAATTTTATCCCTGATAAAGATAAAATAAGCACATTGTTCAGCATTCATTCATGGGTATAATCACAATCCATTTCCATGTACAGTATTCAATTACATAGGTTAGTTTGCTCATAGTTTTTTAGTTTCCAATTGGGCACAGAAACACAACCCCACATTAGAAATAGGAAAGGTGAATACAATGGAGGAACACAACTGATATGAATGTACAGTATAGGCCTCAATCCACATAGAAGCAAAATTCTATAATGGAAGGCCACAATGTAAAAAAACCCGAAGTGACCCAATGTCTGCAACCCAGCAGATGGGTCAGCCAAACAACCCAGCATTTTTTTTGTGTCCATTAAACTAAGGTAGGTAAAACAACCACATATCAGAGTCATTGCAAGTAAAACTTAGTAACACTGCCATGTCATACTTTGCACTGTCAAAGCTCCCAGTCAAGCAGATGAACATATGACCACGTCACTCACAGATTCATAATGTGGTGGAGGAATAACAGTCCCGAATGGTTCATGTTTCCGCTTAAAGCGAATGAGGAAAAAAACAACACAGATATCAGTCTCTACCTGGGCATTGCAAACATGTAGCTGTGAAGCTTCAGTATGGCTCCACTTGCTAAGACAAGGGACACAAGTTAATTCTATCTAGAGCAGGACAAATCTGAACCATAGAAATGTGTTGTGAGGGAAGGTAGGGAAGGAAAGGTCGCTGGCTCGAATCCCCGAGTCAATTAAGTGAAAAATCTGTTGCTGTGCCCTTGAGCAAGGCACTTCACCCTAATTGCTTCTGTAAGTCCCTCTGGATAACAGAGTCTGCTAAATGACTCAAATGTAAACGCCTTTAACCTGTATTGGTGCATGGAAGAAGCTTTGGGCTGGAGCAGAAAGAAAGGGAGAGACGGGACAGCAAAGAGAGGTTACAGAACATGCTGGAAGGAAATATGAGGGAAAGAGAGAAAAACAACACAAGGGATAAAAACAGAGGAGTAGCGAGTCTGACAGTAATGGAGGGGAGAGATGTTGAAATCACGAGCTGAGAATGAAGATCGAAACACTCGGGATAAGAACCAACAGCTGTTGCCACATGTTCCATTCTGTACTGTACCTCCAGCACAGTGAGGAGAGTAGAACCAGCTCAATGTATAATCAGAATGGAACCAGGGACTTTTGTCTATGGGAGATTACACTGAGTGTACAAAACATTAAGGACACCTGCTCTTTCCATGACATAGACATGGCCAGGTGAATCCAGGTGAAAGCTATGATCCCTTATTGATGTCACTTGTTAAATCCAATTTAATCAGTGTAGATGAAGGGGAGGAGACAGGTTAAAGAAGGATTTTTAAGCCTTGAGACATGGATTGAGTATGTGTGCCATTCAGAGGGTGAATGGGCAAGACAAAATATTTAAGTGCCTTTGAACGGGGTATGCTAGTAGGTTGCCAGGCACACCGGTTTGTGTCAAGAACTGCAACGCTGCTGGGTTTTTCACCCACAACAGTTTCCCGTGTGTATCAAGAATGGTCTGCCACCCAAAGGACATCCAGCCAACTTGACACAACTGTGGGAAGCATTGGAGTCAACATGGGCCAGCATCCCTGTGGAACGCTTTCAACACCTTGTAGAATGGGGGTCAGGGGGGGATACTCTGTCCACCACTATCCGTGATTGCACATGTGTATGTAGAACAAAATCCCATTTAATACAAAATGTGACAGCTTTCACATCCAGTTAGAGATATTGACACTTTAAGTAGGGTTACCCAGAAAATGTGACTGGTGGTTATGAAAGTTTGGATACAACAGTGTGTGGCCTGTCTTAGATTTACTGAAGAAAAAAAGAACAATCTGAATTTAAATCAGCACATTCCTGAATTTGGAGAAACAGAATACATCTGGTTTCCTTCCTATCTGCAATGTGAAGGCATGTGGATCCTCTGAGGCATTACTGCGTTTGTCGACACACACACACACGCACGCACGCACGCGCACACAGAGAATCCATTACTGGAATTGTAGTTAGTGATTGACTATGGTGCTGTTTGACAGAGAGAGCTCAGCAGAGGAGGGAGAAGGAAGAGCGGGCCAAAGCCAAGAAGAGACCACACGTATTCAAGGAGCCCAAAAGTAAGTCACTTGCTACCATCCAATGATACAATACTCGGTTAGCAAGAGTTTTAGCAAGAGCTTGAGAGGTTTTCCATTGTGGTTTGAAGTTTTTGTGATGTGTGTGTGACTGAGATGTTTTCCCCTGGTGGCAGAGTGTCCTCCCCTGGGTATGGAGTCTCATAGGATAGAATCAGACCAGCTGCTGGCCTCCTCCATGTCTCACTACCGCTACAGCCAAGCCAGGGCACGACTCAACATACAGGTAACCCTAACCCTTACACACGGACCCTAACCCTCACACACAGACCCTAACCCTCACACAGTGACGCTAACCCTCACCCACTAACCTTAACACAATAACCCTCACACACTAAGTCCAACCCTCTCACACTGACCTTAACCTTCACACACACTAACCCTCACATACTAATCTTAACCTTCACACACTAACCTTCACACACTCACCCTAACTCTCACACGCTAAGTCTAACCCTCACCCACTAACCTTAACACACTAACCCTCACACACTAAGTCCAACCCTCTCACACTAACCCTCACACACTGACCTTAACCTTCACACACACTAACCCTCACACACTAACCTTAACCTTCACACACTCACCCTAACTCTCACAAGCTAAGTCTAACCCTCGCACACTAACCCATAACCCTTATACACTAACCCTCACACACTAACCCTAACCCATTGACTAACCCTAAGTCTCAGTACTGCTCCAGCCAACACAGAGCATGACTCAACATGCAGGTACACTCCTCACACTAATTCGAACCTGACGGTAAGCCCCCTTACCCTCATCTCCAACACTGTATGGTTTCCATGGTTTCCAGGCTTCGGATGATGAGGAGGACATGCATGGTGGGGCGTGGTGTCCTAACCCAGAGGACAATATTCACTGGTTTGAGATGGACGCTCGCAAAGCAACAGAGTTTACTGGGATCATAACACAGGGACGAGACTCACGTAACGAGTAAGACACACAAGCACACACACGTTTATTTTACTATTCTTGTGGGGACCAAAACATGTGTTCCCATTCAAAATCCTATTTTCCCTAACTCCTAAACCTAAACCTAACCCTTAACCCCTAACCCTGAAACTAAATCTAACCCTAAACCCTAACCTTAATTCTAACCCTAAGCCTAAAATAGCCCTTTTCCTTGTTTTACCCTCCTTGTGAGGACTTCTGGTCCCCACAAGGATAGTGAAACCAAACCACACAAACACACACACACACAGACACACACAAGCGCACAGACAATTTCAGAAATATCAAAGACAAAATGGTGACAAAATTTGTGTGCGTGTTTCTGTTTCAGGAGTGACTTTGTGACATCGTACTACGTGCAATTCAGTAATGACAGCAGAGAATGGAAAACCATCCATGACGGTTACTCTGACTGGGTGAGTCTGTCAGCCTCGCTGCTTCAAATGTACTTTGGTCCCAGGGTTCACTCTCATGCTCTTTTTAATGGGGCACAAAAGTTCACCATGTCAAATATATTTGTCTCTCCCTCTCTCTTTACCCCCCTCCTCCCCCTCTCTCTAGTTGTTTTTTGGTAACTCTGATAAGGATACCCCTGTGCTGAATCAGTTAGCTGAGCCCATACTAGCGCGCTACATCAGAGTTATCCCTCAGAGCTGGAATGGTAGTTGCTGTATGAGGCTGGAGGTACTCGGCTGCCCACTGCCTGGTGAGTGACACACGCACCCACCCTACTAGACTTCTGGTCCCCACAAGGATAGTAAAACATAAAACACACGCAAACGTTGACACTGTGCATTTTTATTTCCTCAGACCCCACCAGTGCCTACCAGAGGCTGCAGAATGAGGTGACTCCAGTCCAGTACCTGGACTTCAGACATCACAACTACTCAGACATGGTCATGGTGAGACGGAACACTCCCATTTCAGGGGACTTCAAACCTTATGGTCATCAGTACCACCTGTTTGAACTTGAATCAGGTCTAATGTTTTGTCTGACAGATTGTGACGACTGACTTCAACTCTGTCTTGACACTTTGGGGATTCATTTAATAAGATTTGTTGGGCTTGAACAAAGACTTGCACAGACTCACTGAAGGTGTCCCGGGCCAGGGTTGGTAACTGCTGCTTTCCCCTGTGCGTCTCTTCTGGTAGATGATGAAGTCTGTGTCTGAGGAGTGTCCCAATATCACCAGTATGTACAGCCTGGGTCGCAGCTCCAACGGACTGGACATCCTGGCCATGGTGATATCAGGCAACCCCACAGAACACGAGATAGGTGGGATGAAACCAATATTGTGTCTGTGTCCACAGTTTTCAGGACATGCACCCATTAGTTATTCCAGGCTAACTTTCATAGAAAGCTCAGTACTCGTGTCCTCTCAAGCATGGAAAGACAATGACAATCTGTGTTTTTCTCCTTAGGTGAGCCGGAGTTCCGCTACACGGCCGGTCTCCATGGAAACGAGGCGACGGGGCGGGAGATGGTTCTTCTTCTGTTGCAGTACCTGTGTAAGGAGTACAATGATGGCAACCCCAGAGTGCGCCGCCTGGTGGAGGGAATACGTATCCACCTGGTGCCCTCACTCAACCCTGATGGGCAGGAGAAAGCCCTCACAGTGGTCAGTACTGGATATTATACGGTTCATTCTTGAATTGCGGTGGTAAATGTTGTCCCTTGACTTTGGCACCATGTAAAAACAATTTAAAAATACGAAAACATTAAAAATAATACATTCTAATTTTATTTCATTGTTATTTAATAAGAAAACATATGTAAGTCCTTTATACTGCAAAACAACTATTTGTATGCATTGTTGAAACTACTGGGGGCTAGCAAATTGGCTTGTCCTTATCTTTTGTAATCAGCGATTTTCAAAGTGGTAACACCAATGACATAAAACTGAGGGACACACATTATACTAGTAAAACAATAGGTGTTTTTATTGATCTACAGCAAGAGCATTCAACTCTTAGCCTACGAGGTCCGGAGCATGCTGGTTTTCTGTTCTACCCGATAATTAATTGCACCCACCTGGTGTCTCAGGTCTAAATCAGTTCCTGATTAGAGGGGAACAATGAAACAATACAGTGGAACTGGCTTCAAGGTCCAGAGTTGAGTTTGGGAGATAAAAAGTATATGAAATACTTTTGTTTACTGTCTAGCATTCAAAATAATAGATAGATACAGTATCTCTAAACCCCAAAACATGTCACTACACCCCTACACATCACCAGTGGGACAAGGACCTTGAGCATTTTCTCCCGTGGCAAGCTGTTATTGAGGGAGGGTTCTATATTAAAGAAAATTATTAGCTTATCACGACCTTTCAGTATGTCATAAATTTGAGAATTTCCTTCATCATGTGTCAGACAATTTAAATAAATGGAAATAATTAATCACTTTAGTAAATTATTTTTAAAGGATTGACCTTAGATTTGAGCATTTGTGGCCTCCATTTCAGAAAATCCTCATTGGTGTTACTACCCCACTGGTGGCACAATGTTATCATAATGGTAAAAACATATTTTAAGTCATTAAGCTACCATATTAGTTGATTTAGAATGGGAAGATGTACCCGACTCCATCAGGGAAATACAGCCTGTATTTATACTTTACACTTCCAGGGTGCAAATCTGTTTTCTTCTATTAAGGAAAAGGGATGCCAGACAGTTTCTGATTTAGCCAACTTGTTGTCCTGTAGGAAAGTATTGTTGTATGCAGGAACAGTCTAGCACCCAACTTTATTTTCCTCAAGAGAAGAAAACATATCTCATATGTTAAGTCAAGACTAGAGACATTCAAGCAAATCCTAAGACGTTTGGTTTTAACACGTTGATATTACTGCAGTAAATATGCAGCCCATATCTCCATAACATCCTGTTCCATTGACACCACAGGGTTCCGAGCTGAGTGGTTGGACAACAGGCCACTGGACGGAGGACGGCCATGACATCTTCCAGAACTTCCCTGACCTGAACAGTGTTTTGTGGGAGGCCGAGGACAAGGGCATGGTGCCCAAACTGACCCCCAATCACCATGTCAAGATCCCTGCAGATCAAGAGGGGGATGACAGGGTGTGTGGAGGAAGGAGGTGGAGGGAGGGAGAGGGGAGGGGAAGGTAAGGGAGAAAGCGAGGGGATGAAGACAGGAGGGGAGAAACAGGAGGGAAGGAAATGTATATGGTGTGAAGAGCAGAGACAGTACAAGCAAGTCCATTTCTCTGTTTATCAACTTAACAAGGGGACTCGAATGGCACAGCGGCCTAAGTCACTGCATCTCAGTGCTAGAGGCGTCACTACAGACCCTTGTTCGATTCCAGGCTGTATCACCTCCGGCCGTGATTGGGAGTCCTATAGGGCAGCGCACAATTGGCCCAACGTCCTCCGGGTTAGGGTTTGGCCGGGGAAGGCCATCATTGTAAATTAGAATTTGTTCTTAACTGACTTGCCTAGTTAAATAAAAAAAGATGGCTGCTGTTTATTCTTCTTGTCCTGCAGATTGCTGTGGAGACTCGAGCCATCATCTTGTGGATGGAGAGCCACCCATTCGTACTGGGGGCCAACTTCCAGGGGGGAGAGAGGTTCGTGGCGTACCCCTACGACAATCACCGCCTAACCAAGCCCGCCGGCGCCAGCACCAGAGAGGGCAAGAGAGAGAGGGCACAGAGCCGCAAGAAGAGACAGTACGAGGCTCTTTCTCTTCCTGCACTCTTGCTATTTTTGGCAGGAGTAATAATGATATGAAACCAAATAAACAATCAACTCAATTTAAATCATTCTTCTAGGTACGAGGAGTTTGAGGAGCCGGAGGAAGATGATAGAAACAGGGGATACCAGCAGCCAGAAGAAGACCAGTGGAACAGGGGATACCAGGAGCCAGAAGAAGACCAGTGGAACAGGGGATACCAGCAGCCGGAAGAAGAACAGTGGAACAGGGGATACCAGCAGCCAGAAGAAGACCAGTGGAACAGGGGATACCAGGAGCCAGAAGAAGACCAGTGGAACAGGGGATACCAGCAGCCGGAAGAAGACCAGTGGAACAGGGGATACCAGCAGCCAGAAGAAGACCAGTGGAACAGGGGATACCAGCAGCGAGAAGAAGACCAGTATAACAGGGGATACCAGCAGCCGGAGGAGGAGTGGAGGGGACATGGCTATGGACACAGGGAAGAGGAAGAGGAGGATGACAGAGGGAGAGGGGGGTACGCAGAGCCTGAGGATGAACCCAGGGCCACAGCAGACGCCTCCTTTTTCAGGTGTGTAGCATGAAGTAAATGTTTTTATTTAACTAGGCAAGTCAGTTAAGAACAAATTCTTATTTACAATGACGGCCTACACCGGCCAAACCCGGACGAAGCTGGGTCAATTGTGCGCCGCCCTATGGGACTCCAAATCACAGCCGGTTGTGATACAGCCTGGATTCAAACCAGAGTGTCTCTAGTGACACCTCTGGCACTGAGATGTGTGCCACTCGGGAGCCCAAGTTAACCACAGATCTAGGATCAGATTACCCTATCTGACTGTGTGTGTGTTTGTGTGTTATAGGTGGTTGGCCATCTCTTATGCCTCTACTCACCTGTCGATGACATACACTTCCCACGGCTCCTGTCACGGCAATGACATCACTGGAGGCGTTGGAATCGTCAATCGCGCCAAGTGGCAGCCCGTCAAAGGAAGTAAGGACCGACATGCCCCCTTTTTTATTCCATTGCTGTCTGATGTTCATTAAGCCATTTTTTATGATAGTCGACATTACATACAGTAGTTCAAAAAGGTTGAAACCTGTAATGTAACATTGATCAGAGTAAAGGACCCAGTTTTGGGGGTAATGGCGCTCTCTGGTGGCTCATCATTTGCATTGCGGGTTCTCATTGCCACCTATCTTCCCCTCCTCTCCCTCCATCCTCAGGTATGAATGACTTCAGCTACCTGCACACTAACTGTCTGGAGCTGTCAGTGTTCCTGGGCTGTGATAAGTTCCCCCATCAGAGTGAGCTGGTCATTGAGTGGGAGAAGAACAGAGAGGCCATGCTCACCTTCATGGAGCAGGTACACACACAGACACACGTATGCACACACAGAGAAACAATTAACACATTTTGAGAGTATACCAAAACACACACACAGTCCTGGAGTGTGGCCGTAGAGCAGTGGTATTCAAAGCTGGGGTCGCCAAAATGTAATATACTGTATATATACAGTGCATTCGGAAAGTATTCCGAATGACACCTTGAATTTTTCCACATTTTGTTACGTTATAGCCTTATTCTAAAATGGAATAAATAAAAATGTTTCCTCAATCTACACCCAATACCCCATAATGACAAAGTGAAAAGAGGTTTTTAGAATTTTTTGCAAATGTATATAAAAAAAATACCTTATTTACATAAGTATTCAGACCCTTTTCTATGAGACTCGAAATTGAGCTTAGGTGCATCCTGTTTCCATTGATCATCCTTGAGATGTTTCTACTTGATTGGAGTCCACTTGTGGTAAATTGGACATGATTTGGAAAGGCACACACCTGTTTATATAAGGTCCCACAGTTGATTGTGTATGTCAGAGAAAAAACCAAGCCATGAGATCGAAGGAATTGTCCGTAGAGCTCCGAGACAGGATTGTGTCGAGGCACAGATCTGGGGAAGGGTACCAAAAAATGTCTGCAGCATTGAAGGTCCCAAGAACACAGTGGCCTCCATCATTCTTAAATGGAAGAAGTTTGGAACCACCAACACTTTTCCTAGAGCTGGCCGCCTAGCCAAACTAAGCCATCGGGGGAGAAGAGCCTTGATCAAGGAGGTGACCAAGACCCCAAATGGTCACTCTGACAGAACTCCAGAGTTCCTCTGTGGAGATGGGAGAACCTTTCAGAAGGACAACCATCTCTGGGATCGCAATAAATTATTGTGGGAAAAAATGGTGTCCCTACTGAAAAAGTTTGTATACCACTGCTGTAGAGTGACTGACCTTTTGAACCCTGGTTTTCACCCCACCCAGGTGCAGCGTGGGATCAGGGGCGTGGTAAAAGACAATGAGGGGAACCCCATCGCTAATGCTACAGTATCTGTAGAGGGGGTCAACCATGATGTCTCTACAGGTGGGTACAGTGTCTGGCTTTGTGTTAACCATGTCCCATAGCCCTGCTGTGAACGCATGAATGTAGCTATGCACTGTTATATTGGTATATTCATTAAACTACAGCTGGGGTAGATATTGGTAACAACCTGTTGTCCCTTCCCCCTGAACAAACCTACATGCAGTGGACGTCCAGGAGCCTGCTAGTGCTATCTTTATTGAGTGTGCAGTCTAAGCCCTCTCCTCTCTGCTTCCTCCACAGCTGTAACAGGGGACTACTGGCGCTTGTTGAACCCAGGTGAGTACCGTGTGACGGTGCGGGCAGAAGGCTACGCCCCCCTGACCAAGCTGTGTGTGGTGGGCTACGAGGCAGGGGCAACTACCTGCAGCTTTAACCTGGCCAAGTCCAACTGGGACCGTATCAAACAAGTGGGTACTGCTACACCTACAATTATAATTATATTGCCTATTAGCCACTTTAGAGCCATTGAAGCACTATATAAATGCTATCAATTCATCCACAGATCATGGCCCTGCACGGCAACAAGCCCATACGCCTGCTCAGCCACGGCAACGGCGGAACAAGACGGAACACGGTCTCCAATGGTAACAGGCATGTGACGCCTCCCGACAGAGTTACCGCCATGGGTCCTGAGGCGCGTCGCAAGAAAAAGCAAAAGCTAGGGCTCGACCGCACCCGTCGTCTACGGCAACAGAGACTGATGAGATCGACCACGCCGGTTCCCCCGACGACCACGCCGGTTCCCCCGACGACCACGCCCGTTCCCCCGACGACCACGCCGGTTCCCACGACAACAGAGGCGGAGCCCACTACTGCTTGGTACGACTCGTGGTTCATAGGAGAGGAGCAAACGTCGGCACCGGAAAGTTTCACGGACTCCATCTTGGATTACAAATACGAGTACAAGATCGACGATTACTAAAATAAACACCAAGGCCTTGTTCCAATATATTTACAATACATCCTTCCTCCCCACTTCCTTGAAGAAATCAAGGTAGGTAGGGAGGAAGTATGCATTCTAAGGTATTTGAACAGGACCAATGTCATAGTCCTGAACCCAGGCTGTTAACTCAATTCTTAGAGTAGAAAACTAAGTGACCCCTTAAAGGGATATTTGGGATTTTGGCAATGATGCCCTTTATCTACTTCCCCAGAGTCAGAGGAACTCGTAGAAACCATTTTTATGTCTCTGTGTCAAGTATGAAGGAAGTTCGTGTTAGTTTCGCAAGCCAATGCTAACTAGCATTAACACAATGACTAGAAAGATGCTAGTAGATACCCATAGACTTCCAGGCATTGCGCTAAAGCTAGTTAGCAATTGCGCTAGCGCTAGTTAAGAACTTCCTTCAAACTGCACCCAGATACATAAAAATGGTATCCACGAGTTCATCTGACTCTGGGGAAGTAGATAAATCCCAAAGTATCCCTTTAAAGAACTGACAGGTAGGGATAGGTTTAAGCAAAATGCCTGAGACTCCAATAACTCTGGTAGCCCCCCCAGCCATCCATTCTTTCAGATCAACAAAGGAGCCACAAGAAGTGTTTAGGTATATCTGCAAAAACTGATCAAAGGAATAATGCAGTGTTGAATGCAAAAACAGTCAGGCACACAAGCTAATGTCAGTGGTCTGTATAACTGCTCAAGTAGGTCTTTTGATACAACGTTAACACACACAAAAATGTCAGTTTAGAGTAGAAAAATAGAACCACTGATATCTGGAAAATACATTTTATACCAATTCAATTTAAAAAGTTGTTGCAAAGCTTTCCGAGAGAATGTACTTCAGAGATCATGTAGATGTGGTGGTTGCAGATTACGCACTTGTTTTACTATCGCCTCCACCCTTGAAGAGTCAAAACAAAGAATCTAAGTTTCTGTTTTTCTTATAAAAGTGTGGATTAATTTACATAATTTTCACACATTGATGGCAAAGTCATAATATCGACATACAGTAACTTTACAAAATGTTTGTTGAATAGTAAGAGAGAAATCAAAAGAGATTTCCTTAAATGGTCCTCATAATTTAGCTGAGGTAGAGGAAAGTTATTTTTTCAATTAATAAAAGCTTGTTTACATACAGCATGTGTGTTTTGTTCTTCATGTCCACACTGAGCAAAAATGTGACCGACTGCCTCGATTCGGTATTATGTAGCAGAATTTGAAATTGTGTTTTTTACATTGGATAAAAGTAGAGACTCAGAACTAGAAAATAGTATATCATACACTGCAGTTGAGGAATAATGGGAAAGTAATTCTGCTTTGAAAGTTGATAAAGTTGGTCCTTGAATGTTTTGGTACACCTACTGGAGAGCTCTGTCTACACCCATTCAGCATCGTTAACACCCTCTTAAGCCTTAGCCCCACCCATCTCTGTGGGTGGGGCTAAGGATTCACATGTGAGGCCATGTGCTAAACAGAGTGAGTAGTTTAGTAAACGACCAGAGATTAAGACTAAAAGTGGTCAAAGTAGTAGCCTACAATAAGGAAAAACTCCAGGTAAAAATACACTATCTCGTCCTTGTCCTATATCCTAACATGTTTTTGGTGCAGGTAATGTTGTTCTTCACATTACCGTCTCTGGTAAACACACACTATATCAAATAACATCTAAGTTTATTTGTCACATGCACAGGACACAGAAGGTGTAAACTGCTCAGTGAAATGGTAACTAGCATAGTAGCAATAGAAAAAACAAAGTATCCGATAAAAATTGTATAATTATTAGATGACGCTTATCCGACACACTTGTCTAAATTGATGGGTCATGTGAAGAAAATTCTATAACCACCCCCATGCCACATCTAGCGGATGTTGACTAAATTGATGGGTCACTCTTGTCTAGACATGTACACATGTTCATGAAATACAGTAGATGGCCGTAATCACCCCCAGATACAACTGGCTAACTTGATGGGTCATGTAATCATCTGGCGAAGTGGAGTCTTTTGTTAGACTAGCTAGTTAGCTAAACAATGAACCGGCATAATCCCAACTCATACTACTACCAATACAAACATTGTCATAGGGATAGTATGAATCTGCAGGTAGCTAAAGCTAACAACTAGGTTCAACATTAGCGAGCTAACATTAGGCTATAACTAGCAATCCAAATGAATTTCTGATTTAAATAATATTACTACACAGATCATACACATACCATTAGCTAGCGAGCCAGCAAGCTAACGTTCGCTAGCTAGCTAGCTAACAGTACGCTTTAACTTGCAATGAAAATGACTTTCTGAGTAAATTAGAAATGTATAATATCTGAAAATGTAGCTAGACTCTTAGCCGTATACATGGATGAATGCTTTACGGTAGACTGGAACCATTTAACTCAGTTTTGTTTGTAGCTACATTTTGTTTGGACAGCATTGTGTCAAGTCACTCCGGTTCACACTGACCGTGGCACGTGCAGAAAGCAGCCCATCACGTTTTCCAACTGGTCTGTCGATAGTGCGTGCTAAATTCAGGGCATCAATGTCGTAGAGAAAAGTAGCAATACTTTTGTAGTTCCTGAGGACTAACGTCATATCTTTCAAAAATGGCCCGGTAGAAAGGACTATCAACACATACTGAGCAGCTCATGTTATAGACAGACGAATCCAAACTCATCTCCCGGCATGTTCAGCCCATCCATTATCTCAGCCAATCATGGCTCCTTGTTTCATGAGCTGAAATAAAATATCCCAGAAATTCTCCATAGACACCAAAAGCTTATTTCGCACACATGTTGTGCACAAATTTGTTTACATCCTTGTTAGTGAGCATTTCTCCTTTGCCAATATTAATCCATCCACCTGACACCTGTGGCATATCAAGAAGCTGATTAAACGGCATGATCCTTACACAGATGCACCTTGTGCTGGGGATAATAAAAGGCCACTCTAAAATGTGCAGTTTTTGTCACACAACACAATGCCACAGATGTCTCAAGTTTTGAGGAAGCACGCAATTGGCATGCTGAATGCAGGAATGTCCAAGGTATCTGAGACGAACAGATGCATATCTGTATTCCCAGTCATGTGAAATCCATAGATTAGGGCCTAATGCATTTATTTAAATTTACTGATTTCCTTATTTGAACTGTAACTCAGTAAAATCTTTGAAATTGTTGCATGTTACATTTATATTTTTGTTCAGTACAAATTTGGAACCATGTGTTGACAAATACAGGAGTCTGGGCACTGGCACAGATACGGCACAGATACGAAACACTTAATTAGAAATGAAGTTCTATCACAATCCTTTTCACACCACACACCTTTCATTCATAAGAGCTTTCATAAGAGCTTTCAACTCAAAAGGTACTGGGATACTGGGATGACTGCAGAGCATTGTTGAACTATGCTGACTGTTGACATTGTTGACTGTTGTCAACTCTGTGAAGGACAGTCCTTTGCTGAGCCATGTCCCATGAAAGATGAGTCCAGGTAGTGTAACCTTGTTGGTTGTGGGGTTTAAAAACCTTACGTGGACATCCATTTGCTTTAGCTTGTTAGGTTCTCATTTTTCAGAGTAAATAATTCACGGACACTAGAGAAGCTCAACCAAGTTGAATTCTTTCCAAAGGGTCGTTACAGCTGTAATTCAGACAACAACAAAAAATATTTCTCACCATCACAAATATATATACTCCACTTTAGACACCCCTCCTTCTCTCCAATCCTTACATCTTATGGTTCGACAGTAAGAGGGTAACAGGATAATATAACAATTAATTCTCCCTTCAGGGGATCTGACCTGACCTGACCTCCTCACCTCAACCCCTTCTTCGCCTAATCCACAGATGTCCTCTCGTATCACCTATCGCACTCGTCTGACTCTCTCCCGTCCACTGAGCACATTCCACAGCCACTGTCTTTCTACAGATCTCACTCCTTTATTATACTATGCATCTGATCCATCATGTCTTTAATATCTCAATGTTCAAAGTTTAGCCCGAATCCAACAAGCTGAAGTGGTTTGTTCTGCGATTTGTCAAAAAGCAGCACATTACAGTCCCGTGTGGCTCAGTTGGCAGAGCATGGCGCTTGCCACGTCAGGGTTGTGAATTTGATTCCCACGGGGGACAGTTACGAAAAATGTATCCGCTCACTACTGTAAGTCGCTCTGAATAAGAGCGTCCGCTAAATTACTCAAATGTAAAATGTTATTTTGCAACTTGTCCAGGAGGTGGTGCCGCAAGTAAGGTGCAAGACTGTGATTTATCTTGTAGGCTGTCTTCTCCCCACAGGCATATGACGTTGCTATAATACTGTCTGGAAACATCGAGTGGGAAATTGTGGTGTTGTCATCTGCACTTTTGCAGGAGTAGTGGGAGACGACACTTCATTGTCCATAGGATCTCTGCATGCCATCAAATCGTTGTTTCGGATTCATGAAGAGAGTTTTGAAGAGGACTCGGGTTGAGGATTCTGCATGAAAGAAAACGAATAACAATTCGGAACTTTTCTCAGTATTACCGTGGTGTCTCAGTCTTTCTGAAAAGATGTCCACAACACCCTAAAATGATCTAATTCAGCTCATGTTAGGTTGTATTTGTAATGGACTATCCCTTTACTTGACATTTATATCCAACTACCTCTTACGTTTATTCTTTAACCCTTAAACCTACAGCCTGTGCTACATATTGCATGTATTTTAATTTCCACTTCAAACCAAT
This sequence comes from Salvelinus alpinus, assembly GCF_045679555.1. NCBI lineage: Eukaryota > Metazoa > Chordata > Actinopteri > Salmoniformes > Salmonidae > Salvelinus > Salvelinus alpinus. The sequence goes on from NC_092090.1 coordinate 63,213,795, forward strand.
TCCTGTACTTATATTATCATTGAACATACATAATAAACATACATTAAACAAACATAAATAGAACAATGATGGTAATTAAAACCATGGTTTCAAGAGAAATGTATTAAATGTCTATTGTTATAGCTTGCCATAAGTAAGGTACAGCTGTAGAAACTAATTTCAACAACAATTGTGCTGAATGATAATGCCTAGTTCATAACGCAGAAGATCTTGACTCGCTTTGTTGGGAAAGAAATTCTGATCTGTATCCAGAAATGAACAGTGGTCGAGTTCGCATGCTAGCTAGCCAAATGTTACCAAGCTGATTACTCAATGTTAGTTAAGTTGGCTAACGTTTGCTGGCTAGCATAATTTCACCCAAATCATCACACTCACTATCCCAGATCACTTGAATTGAAGGAGGCATAGATACAGTTCAACAGTTATCTAGAAACCGTTTAATAATTCAGCTTCTGTTCCATTAGCTAGCAGGCTAACTAGCTAGCTCTTTTCATCATTTACACGTAACGTAAACTCACCCCATTCCGTACAAATGTGCGTAAACCGCGACATTCAAATGAGGCTACAAAGAAAACTAATGGGACTGTAGCGACTGTGTTGACTTCAAAATCGGGGGTGTGAACTAGGTTTCTATTCAAGCGTTGATCGACATGTTAATGGCTCTATAGTATTGGAGAAAAGTTGAAAAAACTGACCCTCCATTACATCTTGTCGTAACGTACAGTATGCATAAAGCAACTATTTATGTCTTACAATCTCTCTCCACCAGGTGTAGCACTTCTCTCATCGTTTAAAAACAAGAAATGGACAGTGACGGGGGTAAGGGGGGAGCCATTATTTTTTTCGTCATCATTGCATGCGATCATCATTCTCAAAGCCGCTTTAGCACCGCCCTAAAAACCCGATTCAAATTCGACACAAACCTTCAAATAGGTATGTAATGACACATTATATAAACTCTTTATAGTGTTTTATTTACATTTTAGAGGCGATAAGGTGATAAGTTGGACAGATCGAGTGAAAAAAGCAATTTTCCCACACAACATCTGTCCTTCTCACTATCTATCACGCATTAGTTTCGCTTCCCCACCCGCCATTTGTAAAAAGACCCGACGGGGCTCATTGCCTGCTTGAATTATGCAGAAACGGGCAGTGTATAGGTCATGTAATTGATTTTGTTGGAAAGAGGAGAAGTTGTGCTTTACAATGGTATTGACATTACAGTTGATCTGGAAGTATTACGTTTTTGGGGCACTAAAATAAGGGCAATTGTACGGACCAAGGCGATTTACGTGAGTTTACGTTAGCTATACAGAGAACTAATTCATGTTTGAAACGTTTCTTTACCTGATGGTTTGATTGTGCTGCTGGTTGTGATGTTGCTGCCGAAGCTCTGGAGGTTGTTGTCGGTAAAAAAGTCACGTAATGTAGAACTAGTGCCAGCCCGGGCTGCAGCTTTGTGTTCCTTCCCCTTCATGTGGCTCTTCAGGGCTGATTCACCCAACATCACAATGTCAAAGCCTTGGACGCATTTTTTGCACCTTGCATGGCGTGTACTGTACTGTACTGCTAAGCCCAGAGTGGTGGCGTGATCCACTAAAGGGATCTACTCCACTGCATCAGCATATGTTGGCTGCAAGGTCAAATCCCATTCGGGGGTATTAATGGATGCCAAGGGAAGCCAGGCTTCCCCCCAAAAATGTTACCATAATGTTACCATTTATGTGTTTCATAAATGTTCTTCAATTCGCAAGGGGCTGAATGTATCTCACCTGAGAAAGCATTCGAGCGAACAAAACAGCGCCCCTCTGTCTCAGTATGTGTAGTGTTTCTATCTTATTCTGTCTGGCCAATAAGATTATGACATTGTTGCATTGATGCAACGGAAGCCAGCGAGAAGGGCCTGTGCGTTGGGGAGAGGAGCCGGAGAGGTGATGAACCAGGCAGGGGAGATGATGAATCAAGGGGTGATGAACCACCTGTAGATGGGCCCTCAGGGCTCAGCTACATCTCTGGACTGTCCAACACCTACAAGCAGATGAATGCAATGCAAGCAATCTTAAAACATCAGGATGAACCAAGTCAGTACTGAGGTACTGGGTGACAAGTGATTGAAAGTGTTTTATGTATGGTGTTCTTACCTGAGGGAAGACACTGGATTTATGTATGGTGTTCTTACCTGAGGGAAGACACTGGATTTATGTATGGTGTTCTTACCTGAGGGAAGACACTGGTTTTATGTATGGTGTTCTTACCTGAGGGAAGACACTGGTTTTATGTATGGTGTTCTTACCTGAGGGAAGACACTGGATTTTATGTATGGTGTTCTTACCTGAGGGAAGACACTGGTTTTATGTATGGTGTTCTTACCTGAGGGAAGACACTGGATTTTATGTATGGTATAGACAACAAGTCTTTAAGATTAGTGCAAGAAGGGATATTGCGTGTTGGGAAAGACATGTTGTGAGTTTACTCTTCCATTACATCCACAAGAGAGGAGACAGGGAGACCCCGTACTGAAGTTAAAATACAATTGAAACCAATTTTGGTGATTTACCACACATATATTGAACCATTTACAGTAGCGTGGTTAGTGAATAAATGTAATGAAACTAAAGAAGAAGAAGAGGGGTACGAGAAGAGAAAACGTTGGGTATATCATCCTATGTTAGGTTCTACTACCCGTATACGGGGATAGAACTGGGTTTTTCTACAGTACCATACAGATAAGTCACTCAGTCCACATTACATAGAACCTGATTAAAACAAAATCACGGGGCACCATGACAGATTCAACCAAAGGCAGTGCAGCGACAGTGGGTCCCACACCAATGTAAACAATATTTACAGGACAATTATCCCTACTTGAAAACCGACCTGGACTCTTTTGGAAATGGAATAAATGGACAAACAAAGAAGAAAAGTACAGATATCTGGTCACAGGAACATTTGATAAGACTAAGTGTGATGTGATAAGTGACATAGTCAAGGGAAGGCAAGCCAGTAAGAAGAAGAGTAATATGGTTACCATACTGTCAGCCACTATATTGGGACTAATTCGGACTGAAGGACAGACGTTTTCAGCTCAAAGTCAGTTGAAACAGTTGAAGAGTCAAAGGGTGGCGGAACAAGGGAAAAAGAGAGACCCAGGATGTGGGCCCCTTCACCCTACAGCTCCACCACCTTACGAAGATAAAGAAGGAGGTGTGGAAGTGAGAGAAGGTTTATACCCTTTAATAGCTACTGGTACAAAGGTCATTATTAAGGGGGAACTAATGAAAGGAGATGAAGAAGGAGAAGAAAGGGGGTGAGAGTCTACAAATGAAATAAAAGAATAGAACGAGATGGAGAAATTAGTTTCAGTAATTGGCGAATTGTGGAATAAGGGTCCTCCGGGTCCTCGTCAACCCCTCTAGGAAACCCAGGCAAAGACAAAGACAGGAAGATTCCGCATATGGATAGCAGTTCATATAAGGACAGTAGTGGACCCTGGGATCCGGAGAAGGACTGAGAAACAGGCAGTAAGAAAAAGATCTCATACAAAGTTTGGAACGAGTAAAAGAACACTGTGTTTTCGAAGAACAGTGGAAAGATTTCAGGCGAAATCATCTGAGGGAACTACAGGATGACGATTCTGGGGAAAACAGGAGACAATATGACAAACTAGGAGGTGAGCCTGACATGGTGATGATGAACACTCCTGCTCCTACAGCGCCCCCAAGTGGACTTGTGCCGCAACCACAGTCCATAGTGCCTTTTGTACAATTTCCCCCTCAGACCTATGGGAACCCACAACCATGGGGCCCACCATCACCGATAATGCTACCTATGCAATGCTGGGGGTGTGAACAATTTGTACACATGAGGAACCAATGTCCACAAAATCCTCAATATCAATGATTGGCTACAACACCTGGAGTGAACCGAAGAGGGATAGGACATTTCAGAGGTGGAAACAGAGGAGGATACCAACAACAAGGTGGATATCAGCAGCAACCCCAAACTGATGGAGGACCTCCCCAGCAGGCACAAGGAGGTTACCAGCCTGGTCCTGGCCACCAAGGAGGACGCGGAGGAAATCAACCACAGAGAGGGGGAAGAGGAGGTGTCTGGCCACAAGGAAATCAGAACATCAACAGTTCCTATTTTCCTGACAATCAGCAATGAAGAGGCCCCTGGATCTGTACAAGACCACTGAGAGAGATGTGCAGCGGACGGCCGTCTGAATTCCTGACCTGGAGCACGGATCAAATAAAGGCATTTGAAGATTTGAAGAAAGCACTGGCTAGTGCTCTAGCCCTTGGGTTGCCTGACTATAACAAAAAAATTGTCATCTTTGTAGCTGAAAAGGGTGGTTTGCCTCAGTTGTTGTTACACAAAAATCAAGTGGACAGCATAAACCCTGTGCTTACTACTCTACCAGATTGGATAATGTAGTGAGGGGTATGCATCCATGTGATAGAAGTCTTGCTGCGACAGCATATGCGATTGAAAAGAGTACTACTCTCGTGTTAATGCATAAAGCCACCCTCTATGTGTCTCACAGTGTGATGGCACTCCTGAACCAAAAGAACTCGCGCCTTACTGCCGCAATGCTTTGTGGCTAGGAGACCCTACCGACACAACCCAATATTGCTATTAAGAGGTTAATCTGTTAATCCTGCTGCCCTCCTGGCAGAATGGACAGGGGGTACGCCCCACGAATGTGAAAAACAGATTGAACTTGACTCTGAGGCTAGGCCTGACCTCTCTGACACTGCACTGACTGATGCTGACTTGGAGCTTTTCGTTGATGGTTCTGCATATATAGATCAAACTACAGGGAAGAAACATGCAGGGTTTGGTATTGTGACAGTTGATAGAACCACTCACACACAACAACCATTACCAGATACTTTCTCAGCTCAACAGGCTGAACTTTTGGCACTAACCACTGCCTGTAAAATGGGAGAAGGGGAAAGGGTTACAATTTTCTCTGATTCTGCTTATACAATAGGGGGTTGTCTCTCCTGGTGTGGTGTCTGGAAGTCCTATTCATAATAGAACTATGGTTTTAGATCTCTTGGAGGCTATGATGCTGCCCTCTGCTTTGGCTATTGTGAAGGTTGCTGCTCACACAGGGGGAAAGATTTTGTGAGTATGGGTAACACCATGGCAGATGAGGCTGCTAAATTGGCTGCATCAAAGTGTCATAGCCACTCCATGTTCTTCTCTGCTACTGCTGGGAAAGACACTGATTTGGCATCTAAACAGGCTTTGGATGTTGGTTCTCATTTGCTATGGCAACAGCGAGGTTGTAAACTTTCCCCTGTTTCTAAAATTTGGAGACAGACTCTGTCTGGCAGACCGTGTCTGCCAGCTTGTCTTATCGCCTCTGTTTGCCAAGTGGCCCATGGTATGGCCCATTTGTCAAGGGGGGATATGATAGAGGCAATTTCTTTGGATTGGTTTTGTCAATGTGCTACGTGCATGCAATTTAACATTGCCAAAGGAACACCTCTGAAACCAGGTCATTTCCCTAATCCAAGAGGACCATTTGTCCATCTTGCCTTGGATTTTATAGATCTTGCAGAACGAAAAGAAAGGAAAAGGTACTGTTTAGTCCTTATTGACAGGTTCACCAGGTGGGTGGAGGCATTTCCCACCACACACTGTGATGCTAAGACAGTAGCAAAGCTACTAGTGAGGGAGATAATACCTAGATTTGGTGTTCCTGAGGTTTTATCTGCAGACAATGGTACCCACTTCACTGGTGATGTAGTGAAGCAGGTAGCCATAATGATGGGAGTGGACCAGAAGTTTTTGTCCATCTACCACCCCCAGAGTAATGGGGTTACCGAGAGAGCTAAGCAATCCATTAAACAAGGGTTAGCTAAGGCATGCTACTCCACCAAGAAATATTGGGTGGATTGTTTACCATTGGTGTTAATGAAAATTTGCAGTAGTGTTAATAAAGGCCTGGGGTGTACACCACATGAAATGTTGACAGGAAGACCCGTGAATGTTCCCGCACACAGACTGACTGACAGATCAAATAGACCTCACTCTAGCTGAAGTAGAACACTTGGAGTACATGAAAAAGCTAACTACTATTGTCAGATCACTTTTGAATGGGTATTTTATCATTTGTAGTTCCTGTGTTGATAGGCTTTTACTGTGTTTAGATTTTTTGTTGTCTTGGTAAATGGGCATAGAAGAAGACCATGCCTGGTAAACCTTCTTCAGGATCAGTGTCCTTTCCACGGGACGGTTGAGCTAACGTAGGTTAATGCGATTAGCATGAGGTTGTAAGTAACAAGAAAAATTCCCAGGACATAGACATATCTGATATTGGCAGAAAGCTTAAATTCTTGTTAATCTAACTGCACTGTCCAATTTACAGTAGCTATTACAGTGAAAGAATACCATGCTATTGTTTGAGGAGAGTGAATAATTTTGAACGTGAAAAGTTATTTTAATGAACATATTAGGCACATTTGAGCAGTCTTGATACAACATTTTTAACAGAAATGCAATGGTGCATTGGATCAGTCTAAAACGTTGCACATACACTGCTGCCATCTAGTGGACAACATCTAAATTGCACCTGGGCTGGAATAATACATTATGGCATTTATCTTGCATTTCACAAAAAAGTTAGTTTCTTTCTTTGTATTATCTTTTAATAGATCTAATGTATTATATTCGCCCACATACCTTAAACATTTCCACAAACTTCAAAATGTTTACTTTCAAATGGTATCAATAAATATTCAATACAATTTTTTCTTCGTATTATCTTTTACCAGATCTATTCTGTTATATTCTCCTACATTCCTTTCACAATCTATCACAGTGCCATCCGTTTTGTCACCAAAGCCCCATACACTACCCATCATTGCGACCTGTACGCTCTCGTTGGTTGGCCCTCGCTTCATACTCGTCGCTACAGGTTATCTACAAGTCTCTGCTAGGTAAAGCCCCGCCTTATCTCAGCTCACTGGTCACCATAGCAGCACCCATTCGTAGCACGCACTCCAGCAGGTATATCTCACTGGTCACGCCCAAAGCCAATTCCTCCTTTGGTCATCTTTCCTTCCAGTTCTCTGCTACCAATGACTGGAACGAACTGCAAATATCTCTGAAGCTGGAGACTCATATCTGCCTCACTAGCTTTAAGCACCAGCTGTCAGAGCAGCTCACAGATCACTGCACCTGTACATAGCCCATCTGTAAACAGCCCATCTATCTACCTACCTCATCCCCATACTGTATTTATTTATTTATTTATCTTGCTCCTTTGCACCCCAGTATATCTACTTGCACATTCATCTTCTGCACATCTACCATTCCAGTGTTTAATTGCTATATTTGTTAAAGTAATATAAATGTTGAAAGATAATGATGAAATAATTCCCACTCTGAAACCATATAACTGTATGAAATTGATTAGAATCATACATTTATTATCTGATGGGTTTGTTTAGGTGTAGTCAGTAAAAGTATAATTAATAAGGTGTGTAGTTTTAGTCAGAATTAGGGTAAAACAATATAAACTGTACAATATGTCTCTAAAGTGTCTTAAACACAGACTGTCTGAGCAAGATTCGGTGCCGACCTTGGCTAGGGGCCACTGAGAGATTTGGGAAAGGACAGGGAGTGATTCTCACGGTCCCTAATCTTTGTCGGCTGGGTAGCAGGACAGTGTGTGCGTAGGATACCTACTGTTTGTGTGCAAATGTATGTGCGTATGAATTATGTTTGTGTGCAAGAGTATAAAATAAACTAGTATAAAATGAATGGTTTTGTACAACTAACCAGCGCTCTCGTAAATATACTTTCTGACTATCGTAGCTGGGCCTCCGTCTGATTCCTTTCAACCAGTTTCTTACAAATCCTGGGTTGCACGCTGAGTAGTTTAATTGGGTTTATGAACATTGAGGACATAATTCTCATAACCTTAACTCCCTTGTCTTCCCTCATTTGCACACACTGTATATAGACTTTTTGTTTTCTTTTGTTCTACTGTATTATTGACTGTATGTTTTGTTTATTCCATGTGTAACTCTGTGTTGTTGTGTGTCGAATTGCTATGCTTTATCTTGGCCAGGTCGCAGTTGCAAATGAGAACTTGTTCTCAACTAGCCTATTTGGTTAAATAAAGGTGAAATAAAAAATGTTTTCAAACATTTCCACAAAGTTCAAAGTGTTTCCTTTGAAATGGTACCAAGAGTATGCATATCCTTGTTTCATAACTAACGTCAAAATCGCTAAGTAGCTAACTTCGAAGCAGTGTGCCGATGCGTGTATCACTTTATCAGCAGTACGTCATCAATGACGTACAAAGCTTTGTTCGATCATTTGCTTTTTCAAACAAGCTGCTTTCAAACACCGACCTCTCCTGGACACCGTACTTACAAATATAGTTCGGATTTTGTACAGGAAGTTTCACCTAACCTTATCTGGTAGAGTAGGATACTATGGAACATTCAAGGATGTGAGGGTATGAGGTAGAATCCATTTGAATGGGCACCATTTTGAAAATAGTTTTATGTGAAACCAAACTTTCTGGACTGTTGTTCAAATAATTTTTTATTTAGTAAAGTATAAGCTTCTGTCTTAAACATCCTAAATAATGCCAAAGATTACGTTTTTGAAAATGTTTAAACCCCACATTTTTATGAAAACAGTGGAGAAAAAACAATTATCTGATAATCACACGCTGCTATGTATTACTGACAAGCAGATGCCACTAGTGAACGTTGTGAACAGATAATGAGGCTCTGAGTAATTAACCGTTTTTCGCCACAATTTGGTGAAAGAGCCGAAGACTTCAGAAAGCCTTGGTTTCCCATGATTACTATTAACTAGCTAGGCTAGCGTGCACATTAGTATCTAGCTAGCTAGCATCCTGCGAAAACAGAAAAACGTCAAATAATAACGTTAGCTTTGGTCTTTTCTACGTGACAAAATACAGATTTTGTTGAAATACACATTTACTTGTTGAGAAAAGAGTTAGGGCTTTCTTCTTCTCTCTGGCGTTCACTGTTTGGGCTTTCAAAAGAGCATAGCAGCTTCTTCTTCTTCTTCTTTTGTATTATGGCAGTCTGCAAATAAATATTATAGGTGCATGCCGCCAACTACTGTATTGACTGTGTATCAACCTGCTATTCTGTGGAATGAATTTATTATACTTTGTGAAAAATTGCTTGACCTACTAACCCTGCACCCATTAAACCTCACCACTATTCCACCTCTTTAGCCCTATCTGATCCTACTCCAGGCCAGCAGCCTGGGAGGACGGGACACTATCATTCAAAACATCTTGTAACTCCTCTGCAGTAAAATCTCATACACCGAAATACTTCTCTGCAGCTGCCACCATAACATCTGTCCTCTGTGATTTTACGTTCCATTCCTGCAATACAATTGACCTTAGTGATCACTGTTTTACAGCCTGTGTTCGTAATGGCTGCTCAGTGAAACGACTTGTCCTGATTTGTCATAGACGCTTGCTAAAAAACTTTAAATAGCAAGCCTTCCTTCATGACCTGGCCTCTGTAAATTGGTATAGAATCAGCTTGATCCCCTCTGTCGAAGACGCTTGGACCTTTTTTTATGTTTTCAGTGGTATAGTTAACAAATACGTACCCATAAAGAAAATGGGAATTAAAAACAGGTTCAGACCCTGGTTCGACCGTGATCTGACAGAGTTACTCCACCTCATTGCCCGTTCAACATGTCCTCATCCCTCACCCCTTCTAATGCAACTAGCCCTGATGCTCTTCCCTCTTTTTCCCCAGCCCCGCTACAAAGTTTCTCCCTGCAGGCAGTCACTGAGTCTGTGCTAAAGAATCTCTGTAAACTTGACCCCGAAAAAACATCTGGGTCAGATGGTTTAGATCCTTTCTTCTTTAAGGTTGCAGGCCCTATCATCGCCAAGCCTATCTCTGACCTTTTTAACTTGTCTCTCCTCTCTGGGGAGGTTACCATTGCTTGGAAGTCCGCCACGGTGTGTCCTTTATTTAAATTGTTATAGGCCAATCTCTATTTTGCCCTGTTTATCAAAAGTGTTGGAAAAACTTGTCAACTGACTGGCTTTCTTGATGTCTATAGTATTCTCTCTGGAATGCAAAATGGTTTCCACTCAGGTTATGGATGTGTCACTGCTCCCTTAAAGGTCCTAAATTATGTCACCATTGCCCTTGATTCTAAGCAATGTTGTGCTGCTATTTTATTGACTTGGCCAAAGCTTTTGATATGGTAGACCATTCCATTCTTGTGGGCCGGCTAAGGAGTATTGGTGTCTCTGAGGGGTCTTTGGCCTGGTTTGCTAACTACCTCTCTCAAAGAGTGCAGTCTATAAAGTCAGAACATTTTCTGTCTCAGCCACTGCCTGTCAACAAGGGAGTGCTTCAAGGCTCGATCCTAGGCCCCACGCTCTTCTAAATTTACATCAACAACATAGCTCAGGCAGTAGGAAGCTCTCTCAGCCATTTATATGCAGATGATAGTCTTATACTCAGCTGGCCCCTCCCCGGATTTTGTGTTAAACGCTCTACAACAAAGCTTTCTTAGTGTCCAACAAGCTTTCTCTGCCCTTAACCTTGTTCTGAACACCTCCAAAACAAAGGTCATGTGGTTTGGTAAGAAGAATGCCCCTCTCCCCAACGGTGTGATTATTACCTCTGATGGTTTAGATCTTGAGGTAGTCAACTCATACAAGTACTTGGGAGTATTTCTAGACGGTACACTGTCCTCAGCACATATCAAAGCTGCAGGTTAAATCTAGACTTGGTTTCCTCTATCGTAATCGCTCCTCTTTCACACCAGCTGCCAAACTAACCCTGATTCAGATGACCATCCTGCCCATGCTAGATCGGCAGGTAAGGGTGCTCTCGAGAGGCTTGATGTTCTTTACCATTCGGCCGTCAGATTTGCCACCAATGCTCCTTATAGGACATATCACTGCACTCTATACGCCTCTGTAAACTGATTATCTATGTATACCCGTCGCAAGACCCACTGGTTGATGCTTATTTATAAAACCCTCTTAGGCCTCACTCCCCCCTATCTGAGATACCTACTGCAGCCCTCGTCCTCCACATACAACACCCGTTCTTCCAGTCACATTCTGTTAAAGGTCCCCAAAGCACACACATCCTGTAACGGCTGATTTCCTCCTCTTCGTCTGAAGAGGATACTGCAGAGAATACAAAATAACAAAGTAACCTAACCGAAACAGTCCCGTGTGGCATGAATACAGACACAGGAAACAAACACCCACAAACCAACAGTGAAAACAGGCAACCTAAATATGGTTCCCAATCAGAGACAATGCAAAACACCTGTCTCTGATTGAGAACCATATCAGGCCAATTGACAAACCTAAACATAGAAACACATAACATAGAGTGCCCACCCCAACTCACGCCCTGACCATACTAACTAAAGACAAAACAAAGGAAAATAAAGGTCAGAACGTGACACATCCCTGAGTCTCTCCTTTTTTCAGTTCGCTGCAGCTAGCAACTGGAACGAACTGCAACAAACACTCAAACTGGACAGTTTTATCTCAATCTCTTCATTCAATGACTCAATCATGGACACTCTTACTGACAGTTGTAGCTACTTCGCATGATGTATTGTTGTCTCTATCTTCTTGCCTTTGTGCTGTTGTCTGTGCCCAATAATGTTTGCACCATGTTTTGTGCTGCCACAATGTTATGCTGCTACCATGTTGTGTTGCTACCATGTTGTTGTCATGTGGTGTTGCTACCATGCTGTGTTGTCATGTGTTGCTGCCATGTTATGTTGTTGTCTTCGGTATCTCCTTATGTAGTGTTGTGGTGTCTCTCTTGTTGTGATGTGTGTTTTGTTAATGTTGTAAATGACTATTGTAGCTGGAAACAGCTGATTTTTTATGGAAAATCTACAAAGGCGTACAGAGGCCCATTATCAGTACCCGCAATAGTACTCGCAAAACAATAGTACCTGCAAAACACCAGTGTCACGACTTCCACCGAAGTCGGCCCTCTCCTTGTTCGGGCGGCGTTTGGCGGTCGACGTCACCGGCTTTCTAGCCATCGCCGCTGCATTTTTCATGTATCCATTTGTTTTGTCTTGTTCCCTCCACACCTGGTTTTCATTCTCCAATCAATCTACATGTATTCATTCCTCTGTTCCCCATCATGTCTTTGTGTAAGATTGCTTGTGTTACGTGTATGTTGTTGACGCGCCAGACTGGTTTGTTTTTTCCGTGATATTTCACGAAGATGTTTATTGTTAAACATAATTCTTGTGACTGTTTGCACGTTTTTGCACTTTAGCCTCAATAAAGTGTGCGCCTGTTCACAAATTTCTGCTCTCCTGCACCTGACTTGCTACCAGTACGCACACACCTGACAACCAGTCTCAACGTCAACATTAACCTCTCTAGGGTATGTGGGACGGTAGCGTCTCACCTCGTCAACAGCCAGTGAAACTGCAGGGCTCCAAATTCAAAACAACAGAAATCCCATAATAAAAATTTCTCAAACATACATGTATTTTACACCATTTAAAGATACACTTGTTGTAAATCCAGCCACAGTGTCCGATTTCAAAAAGGCTTTACGACGAGAGCAAACCAAACGATTATGTTAGGTCAGAGCCAAGTCACAGAAAAACACAGCCATTTTTTCAGCCAAAAAGAGAGGAGTCACAAAAAGCAGAAATATAGATAAAATGAATCACTAACCTTTGATGATCTTCATCAGATGACACTCATAGGGCTTCATGTTACACAATATATGTATGTTTTGTTAGGTAAAGTTCATATCCATATCCAAAAATCTGAGTTTACATTGGCGCGTTATGTTTAGTAGTTCCAAAACATCCGGTGATTTTGCAGAGAGCCACATCAATTTACAGAAATAGTTATCATAAATGTTGATGAAAATACAAGTGTTAAACATGGAATTTTAGATCCACTTCTCCTTAATGCAACTGCTGTGTCAGATTTCAAAAAAACTTTACGGAAAAAGCAAACCATGCAATAATCTGAGTACGGCGCTCAGACGACAAATCAACGCAAAGAGATATCCGCCATGTTGGAGTCAACAGAAGTCAGAAATAGCATTATAAATATTCACTTACCTTTGATGATCTTCATCAGAATGTACTCCCAGGAATTCCAGTTCCACAATAAATGTTTATTTTGTTCGATAATGTCCATCATTAATGTCCAAATTAAACAAGATTCTCTGGTCTGATGAAACCAAGATTGAACTCTTTGGCCTGAATGACAAGCGTCACATCTGGAGGAAACCTGGCACCATCCCTACGGTGAAGCATGTTGGTGGCAGCATCATGCTTTGGGGATGTTTTTCAGCGGCGGGGACTTAGAGTCAAGTCAGGATCGAGGGAAAGATGAACGGAGCAAAGTACAGAGAGATCCTTGATCAAAACATGTTCCAGAGCGCTCAGAACATTAGACTGGGGGCGAAGGTTCAGCTTTCAACAGGACAACGACCCTAAGCACACAGCCAAGACCACGCAGGAGTGGGTTTGTGGCAAGTCTCTGAATGTCTTTGAGTGGCCCAGCCAGAATCCGTACTTGAACCTGATCAAACATGTCTGGAGAGACCATAAAATAGCTGTGCAGCGACACTCCCCATCCAACCTGACAGAGCTTGAGAGGATCTGCAAAGAAGAATGGGAGAAACTTCCCAAATACAGGTGTGCCAAGCTTATAGCGTCATACCCAAGAAGACTCAAGGCTGTAATCGCTGCCAAAGATGCTTCAATAAAGTACTGAGTAAAAGGTCGGAATACTTATGTCAATGTGATATTTCCGTTTTTTTTTTATACATTTGCAAAAAATTCTAATAACCTGTTTTTGTTTTGTCGTTATGGGCTAGTGTGTGTAGATTGATGAGGGAAAAAACTATTTAATCAATTTTAGAATAAGGCTGCAACGTAACAAAATGTTGAAAAAGTCAAGGGGTCTGAATACTTTGCGAATGTACTGTATCTACCATACAATGCCCCCCCTGACCTTAAAATACAGTACTCCCCTTATCCTGTTAACTGGTGTAGGGTCATGACTTTTCCACCAGAATATCTCCACACAACTTTCAGATCTCCTATACAGATGAAGTGTGCCTGTGACAGGTATCAGATGAGCGATGTTGCCTAGCTATCTAGTGATTAGACCTTTACACCACACAGATAGAAGGATCCCTGGCTCTGTCTATCTCTGCACAGACCACAGGGGTCTTATATCAGTGGGTTTAAACATTGTCCAATTTGATCATAATAATTATTGGATAACCAGGAATTTAGAAGTATAGGTATGTGGCTGCCTGTGCTGCAAGATTGCATGTTTGAATCAGGATTAGTTAAGTTAAAGTTATCATTGAAATAAAATATTATTTGTGATACAATTGGTTTTGTTGATGCAATTGGAACAAACATTTCCTAGTGCAAGAGGAATGTTAACTTGTCAACCATATAAAAACCATAGCGTAGAATAGCCTGGCCTGACCATAATAAAGTTCTGGTAATTATGATGTTTTATTTTGTAGGTGGTTTACTTATAGTTTGGCCTGTAGGCTGCTCAAAGGCTACCTGCTGATGAGCAATAGACTGTAAAGTTTACGGCTTTAGGGCAGCCACAGTATAGGTACTTTAGCAATAAACCGATTATTATGTTAGAGTTTTCCTATCATGGGAAGTAAACAAATATACACATTTTTGTTTGGAGACTTATGTATTACATCACTTTTTAATAGAAATTATAGTTAAGTGCATAAGTAATTGTTTGTGAGTGTGTGCAGGCGTGTGTTTATGACTTCTCATTGAAGATGTCGGCCTACACAGCAACACGCCATCATGATTTCGGTGGGATGATAGGAGCAATGACGCTGTTTAGAATGAGAAAGAAAGGAGTGGCCTTCACATTTGTGCTCTAAAGGACATGTGCCAGGGTTGTACCTTCTCTCACACACCATTAACTTCCATTAACTTCCGGCGCCGACCGAGATGGCCGCCTCGCTTCGCGTTCCTTGGAAAATATGCAGTATTTTGTTTTTTTATGTGTTATTCCTTACATTGGTACCCCAGGTAATCTTAGGTTTCATTACATACAGTCGGGAGGAACTACTGAATATAAGAGCAACGTCAACTCACCATCGTTCCAACCAGGAATATGACTTTCCCGAAACGGATCCAGTGTTTTGCCTTCCACCCAATACAATGGATCTGATCCCAGCCGGCGACCCTATGCGACGCCGTAAAAGGGGCAAACGTAGCGGTCTCCTGGTCAGGCTTCGGAGACGGGCACATCGCGCTCCACTCCCTAGCATACTACTCGCCAATGTCCAGTCTCTTGACAATAAGGTTGATGAAATCCGAGCAAGGGTAACATTCCAGAGAGACATCAGAGATTGTAACGTTCTCTGCTTCACGGAAACATGGCTAACTCAAGAGACGCTAACGGAGTCGGTGCAGCCAGCTGGTTTCTGGTAAGAAGAGGGGCGGGGGTGTATGCCTTATGATTAACGAGACGTGGTGTGATCATAACAACATACAGGAACTCAAGTCATTCTGTTCACCTGATCTAGAACTCCTCACAATCAAATGTCGACCGCATTATCTACCAAGGGAATTCTCTTCGATTATAATCACAGCCGTATATATTCCCCCCCAAGCAGACACATCGATGGCCCTGAACGAACTTTATCTGACTCTTTGTAAACTGGAAACCACACACCCTGAGGCTGCATTCATCGTAGCTGGGGATTTTAACAAGGCTAATCTGAAAACAAAACTCCCTAAATTCTATCAGCATATCAATTGTGCTACCAGGGCTGGTAAAACCTTGGATCATTGTTATACTAACTTCCGCGACGCATATAAGGCCCTCCCCCGCCCTCCTTTCGGAAAAGCTGACCACGACTCCATTTTGTTGCTTCCAGCCTACAAACAGAAACTAAAACAACAAGCTCCCTCGCTCAGGTCTGTTCAACGCTGGTCCGACCAATCTGATTCCACGCTTCAAGACTGCTTCGATCACGCGGATTGGAATATGTTCCGCATTGCGTCCAACAACAACATTGACGAATATGCTGATTTGGTGAGCGAGTTCATTAGAAAGTGCATTGACGATGTCGTACCCACAGCAACGATTAAAACATTCCCAAACCAGAAACCGTGGATTGACGGCAGCATTCGCGTGAAACTGAAAGCGCGAACCACTGCTTTTAACCAGGGCAAGGTGACCGGAAACATGACCGAATACAAACAGTGTAGCTATTCTCTCCGCAAGGCAATCAAACAAGCTAAGTCCCAGTACAGAGACAAAATAGAGTCACAATTCAACAGCTCAGACACAAGAGGTATGTGGCAGGGTCTACAGTCAATCACGGATTACAAAAAGAAAACCAGCCCCGTCGCGGACCAGGATGTCTTGCTCCCAGACAGGCTAAATAACTTTTTTGCTCGCTTTGAGGACAATACAGTGCCACTGACACGGCCCACTACCAAAACCTGCGGGCTCTCCTTCACTGCAGCCGAGGTGAGTAAAACATTTAAACGTGTTAACCCTCGCAAGGCTGCAGGCCCAGACGGCATTCCCAGCCGCATCCTTAGAGCATGCGCAGACCAGCTGGCTGGTGTGTTTACGGACATATTCAATCAATCCTTATCCCAGTCTGCTGTTCCCACATGCTTCAAGAGGGCCACCATTGTTCCTGTTCCCAAGAAAGCTAAGGTAACTGAGCTAAACGACTACTGCCCCGTAGCACTCACTTCCGTCATCATGAAGTGCTTTGAGAGACTAGTCAAGGACCATATCACCTCCACCCTACCAGACACCCTAGACCCACTCCAATTTGCTTACCGACCCAATAGGTCCACAGACGACGCAATCGCAACCACACTGCACACTGCCCTAACCCATCTGGACAAGAGGAATACCTATGTGAGAATGCTGTTCATCGACTACAGCTCAGCATTTAACACCATAGTACCCTCCAAACTCGTCATCAAGCTCGAGACCCTGGGTCTCTGATTGTGGACTTCAGGAAACAGCAGAGGGAGCACCCCCCTATCCACATCGACGGGACAGTAGTGGAGAAGGTGGAAAGTTTTAAGTTCCTCGGTGTACACATCACGGGCAAACTGAATTGGTCCACCCACACAGACAGCGTTGTGAAGAAGGCGCAGCAGCGCCTCTTCAACCTCAGAAGGCTGAAGAAATTCGGCTTGTCACCAAAAGCACTCACAAACTTCTACAGATGCACAATCGAGAGCATCCTGTCGGGCTGTATCACCGCCTGGTACGGCAACTGCTCCGCCCACAACCGTAAGGCTCTCCAGAGGGTAGTGAGGTCTGCACAACGCATCACCGGGGGCAAACTACCTGCCCTCCAGGACACCTACACCACCCGATGTCACAGGAAGGCCATAAAGATCATCAAGGACAACAACCACCCAAGCCACTGCCTGTTCACCCCGCTATCATCCAGAAGGCGAGGTCAGTACAGGTGCATCAAAGCAGGGACCGAGAGACTGAAAAACAGCTTCTATCTCAAGGCCATCAGACTGTTAAACAGCCATCACTAACATTGAGTGGCTGCTGCCAACATACTGACTCAACTCCAGCCACTTTAATAAATGGAATTGATGGAAATTATGTAAAAATTTACCACTAGCCACTTTAAACAATGCCACTTAATATAATGTTTACATACCCTACATTACTCATCTCATATGTATATGTATATACTGTACTCTATATCATCTACTGCATCTTGCCATCTTTATGTAATACATGTATCACTAGCCACTTTAAACTATGCCACTTTATGTTTACATACCCTACATTACTCATCTCATATGTACATACTGTACTCTATACCATCTACTGCATCTTGCCTATGCCGTTCTGTACCATCACCCATTCATATATCTTTATGTACATATTCTTTATCCCTTTACACTTGTGTGTATAAGGTAGTAGTTGTGGAATTGTTAGGTTAGATTACTTGTTGGTTATTACTGCATTGTCGGAACTAGAAGCACAAGCATTTCGCTACACTCGCATTAACATCTGCTAACCATGTGTATGTGACAAATAAAATTTGATTTGATTTGATTTGATTTGACACTGGCAGGACGAAGAGGAAATTGTTATATTGCTGATGAGAATGGTATAAAACCCGAAAGATTACTTTGGCATCATATTGTGTTTGCCAATAAAGGATAGTCAGCATGTTTAATCACTTTTTTGCTCTGTCACCCTTCTACCCATTCAACTTTTCTTAAATATTTGATTTCTTATGAAATTAGTTCACACTTTCAAAGTAAAAACATAATAATGGTAACACTTAATTTTACAGCCCACTAATTACCTACAAACTATAACAGTGTGATTACATAATTATTACTCGATAATACTTAATAATAGTATTCGTATCGAATAACAGGAAGTACCAATTGTCACCAAGACGTTACCAAATATTGTTGTGTGTTTGCATATGGGGAGTGTGCCAGACAGGGCTTTCATAGATACAGTATAAAGAGTGTGTGCAGAAAGAGACCCATAAAGGCAACAATATAAGTACACTGAACCCTGCTCAAGGACAAGCCTGCTGAGGAAAAGATAGAGCGAGATAAGAGGAAAGCACTATAGACTACAATACCGCCAGATTTCACACATCAGTCTTGGGATTTCAACCGAAAACCCTCTATTAGACTCTCCAGCCTTCTGGTATTTGTAGTTCAGCACAACAGTGGTACAAGTGGCACTTGTGTCAATGAACCCTAAAGAGACCAGACTAAGAGCACCGATTTGTAAAAATGTCCCTTACTTATAGGGACCACTACTATATAGGGACCACTACTATGAAATACTGCACCAGCCATCGCCAGTGAACTGTCCCCTATATTCACTGTTGAGGCAGAACTATCTCTGGCAGATCACCTCTTGTCTTATCACCCATATCTGCATGTTATCACAGAGAGATTGAAGCACCTTTTGGTTCCCCATAGCCTCAGCCATGGAGCTGCAGAGGCAGTACCTCACAGATTACCTTGAAGTGTAATAGTGATGGACACAGTCCAGGCAGACCAAACATAAGCATAGCTCTTATGATGAGATGACTCTTGTCCTGTTATAATAGCACGATGGGTTGCTACTGTCCTTTGGTCTAATTACCTACCTGAGAAGTGAGTGATAGATAGTGATCGCCCAGTTCCAAAAACATCCCCATAGCCCTGAACCCTTTGCAAGTCAAGGCTTGATAATGTGATGATTCCTACCTCCCACTTCAGATGGCTTGCCAACATTTTCATCAGTCATTTTTGAGAAAGAACAGACCCCAGTATTTTCTAATAAGAAATATGTGAACCACTAAGTAAACTGAACCATATAGTGAAACATAAGTGCAAACACAAGTGCAATTGCTGCTGTGTTTCTGGGCCATGTCATGCGTCACTTTCTGCTGATATGTGCTGATGCTACACTGTGAGCCTGAAAGGAATGCCCTAACTGATAACAATCTATCTAACATCCCTGCCCCTTTTACAGCAGCCCAGGGTATGACAACCATGTGGACAGAGAAAGCAGTCTCTGGTCATCATTGTTACATGATTATATATGGGTGAGAGAATAACAGACTAAGGTTTGTCAGACTGTATAAGGTGTGTCCAGAGAATGATCAGTGATCACCCAGTGTCATCCCTCCCTCCTCTCCCACACAACGGGCACTATGGCTGGGAACAGGAACGGGACCTTGAGCCTCCCTCAGGCCCTGGTCTAAGGTCCACACTCTTGGAGTAGAGACCATATCCCAAGCAGGCCCTGATAAGATTCATGAGAAAGGCTTTAGCTACACTATAAAGTACAAGTCAAAAGTTTGGACACACCTACTCATTCCAGGGTTTTTCTTTATTTTTACTATTTTCTATATTGTAGAATAATAATGACGACATCAAAACTACGAAATTACACCAACTACACCTATGGAATCATGTAGTAACAAAAAAGTGTTAAACACATCTTCAAAGTAGCCACCCTTTGCCTTGATGACAGCTTTGCACACTTTTGGCATTCTCTCAACCAGCTTCATGAGGTAGTCACCTGGAATGCATTTCAATTAACAGGTGTGCCTTGTTAAAAGTTCATTTGTGGAATTTCTTTCCTTTTTGATGTGTTTGAGCCAATCAGTTGTGTTGTGACAAGGTAGGGGTGGTATACAGAAGATAGCCCTATTTGGTAAAAGACCAAGTCTATATTATGGTGAGAACAGCTCAAATAAACAAAGAGCAAAGAGAAACGACAGTCCATCATTACTTTAAGACATGAAGGTCAGTCAATTCCGAAAATGTCAAGAACTTTGAATGTTTCTTCAAGTGCAGTCGCAAAAACCATCAAGCGCTATGATGAAACTGCCTCTCATGAGGACTGCCACAGGAAAGTAAGACCCAGAGTTACATCTGCTGCAGAGGAAACGTTCATTAGAGTTAATTGCACCTCAGATTGCAGCACAAATACATGCTTTACAGAGACACATCTCAACATCAACTGTTCAGAGGAGACTGTGTGAATCAGGCCTTCATGGTCGAATTGCTGCAAAGAAACCACTACTAAAGGACAGCAATAGGAAGAAGAGTCTTGCTTGGGCCAAGAAACACGAGCAATGGACATTAGACTGGTGGAAATCTGTCCTTTGGTCTGATGAGTCCAAATTTGAGACTTTTGGTTCCAACCTCCATGTCTTTGTGAGACGCAGAGCAGGTGAATGGATGATCTCCACATGTATGGTTTCCACTGTGAAGCATGGAGGAAGAGGTGTGATGGTGTGGGGGTGCTTTGCCGGTGACACTGTCGGCGAGGAATCTCAAATCTAAAATACATAACACGTTTTGGTCGCTACATGATTCCATATGTGTTATTTCGTAGTTTTGATGTCTTCACTATTATTCTACAATGTAGAAAATAATACAAAATAAAGTAAAACCCTTGAATGAGTAGGTGTGTCCAAACTTTTCACTGGTACTGTATATCAAATAGCTAAATTATCCTTAGTATGACCATCTTTTGGTCATGTAGTGTATGTCAATGTGTTATATAGTAGCCTATCCACACAACGACTACCCACTGGGCACACACTGGTTGAATCAACGTTGTTTCCACGTCAGTTCAATGAAATTATGTTGAAGCAACGTGGAATAGATGTTGAACTGACGTCTGTGCACAGTGGGTTATTGGCCTAAATGGATTCTTACTGTGTGATATCAGAGGGACCCAAACACAACTCTAAACTAATCTCTGATACCACCTGTCCAACTGTAGGTCAAAAAGTGCTCTGGAATAGAAGCTCCCATCGACCCAGAAGTATTTACATTCAGTTAAACAAACACACGTACTCAGGAGATGGACATCAGCCTACGAATTACAGCAACTCTCTCTTTCTCCCACTCTCACCACCCTCTCTCTCTCTCTCCTAACGTTTCACTCTTTCTCTCTTGTAACTCCTTACCGCCACCTTCCACCCCCTTTCTCTTTCTCTGTTTCTCTCTCGCTGTCTCCTTCTCGCTTCCTCCTTGTTCATTGACACAAATACAAGTGAACCAAACCTTGAATTAATGGGGTAAAGCTGGAATAGGGGTGAGGGGGATAAGCGCAGGGGTGTTGTGGGCCGTAGAGGGCGGTGGCGGTATGTATGTTATTTTGTTTTGTTCTCCAAGTTTCTCTGTCTCCTGGTAACATTCCACCATCCTCATTCTCCCTGGTTAATTATCAATCAGATGAATGTCTCTTCGCTCGTTCTGATTGGCATTCACTGGATCAGGCCAGATAAAACAGGTGACACCACTGATACTAGTCATGGGGCGGGGTGGCTGGTGTCTTCGCCTTTTCCTACCCCTGGCTGTCACCCCTGGGACTGACAGACAGACAGGCAGGCAGGCAGACAGACAGAGACAGAGACAGGGGACTAACACATAGAGACCTCTCTCACTATCTCATCCCTTCACTGGAAAAAAACATCACATTTTTTGTTATTTATTCAAGTGATCTTATTGAGATTAAAACTCTCTTTTCAAAGGGGAGACCTGCCATTGTACGACTGCAACTAAACCGATTATACCTGGAGTTCCAGGTTCTTTCTTAGCTGTGAGGTGTAGCAGCATGGGTAGACCCACTATGAGCCGTGCCACTGCCCTGCTCACACTCCTGGCCTGTCTGGTAAGTCCTTCTGTTTCTCCCTGATGGCTGTTACCCAGAGGTAGAGATGGAACTTCCTGGAACTGTGTCCCAGGAGGGCATTTTGTGTTGATGGCGTTTCCATTTCCACCACTGGTGTTACAGGGTGTGGTAGAAGTGTCTACGTTGCCATTCAACACTAACAGAATCGCAATAACTCAGAATCCAGTACTTGAATTTGACTATATTTCTTTGAATATAATAATAGACGTAAAGGAAAGTGTAACTGTAATATCTACTGGGATGTGTTAATATTAATGCAAAGTTTAGGTGTATGTAATATTATACAATTCATTGTAAAATAGAGGGACTGTAGTTTTTATACTTTTTCACTAAGGGGCGACCGTCAAGTTTACTTAGTGGTCATAGTCCAATAACCCTTCCTCTATTTTTATGATTCTTTTCAAGTGTTGTCTAATGTGTTGTTTTAGGATATCTAAAACAGAGAAGCCGGGAACTTGACTGTATTGATGCAGACGAGTGGACTAATTGAGGGAGTGAAGATATTCTTTCACTACCCATTTATTGTCGCCTTACTAAAACAAGGCAAAAATATAATCCAGGGATTTAGCCATGTTGAATGCAGAAACAGTCAGGTACTCAGAAATAGTGAGCTAATCTGACATTTTGTTTCCTTCTGTTGAAAACTGTCTCTAATCTCTCTATTCCTGTACATACTAATACTATCTGTGCTAGTGATTAAGCCTTGTACATACAGTAACTTACTCTCTCCACCCTCTTATTGTCATTACGCACAAACGGCAAAGAGCAAGGTAAAAAACAACTGTATAATCTCATTGATAAGAAGTTTCAGGAAGGCGAATACAGAATACAGAATATTTGTCAGCCAGAAATTTTTATCAGTTGAAAAACAAATTGTGGAACTTAGAAGAGTATCCCAACCAGAAGGATGAAAAAGTGAAAATGTGTATTATGGTTACACGACCACTATCTCCCCTCAGCCATACTAACTCTGTCCGTTCACTAGGATCTTAATTTGAGCCAGTTTGCTCCAGCAGGAAATAATCCTCCAGCAACAGGAAATGTGAATTATTATGTGGATTATAATTCATGGACATTTTTGTTGGGGTTGATACACTTTTCGTGAGGGCAAATCAAGTCAAAGTGGTAATGACAAAATTTAGAAGCCTTTTTAAGACTCAAATACACTACAGGTTTGCATTTCCTGCCGTGCAGGACAATTCTCAGCAACAAATAGTGATCAAATTGAGATCCTACGTGTGTTTGTCTCCCCCAGGTTGTCTTAGAGGCCCGTCATGAGCCAGGATACTGTGCCTTCTACGAGGAGTGTGGTAAAAACCCAACGGTGACGGGATCCCTCCTCCCCCCCATAATCCCCTGCCTCAACTACAGCCGCGCTCGAGCCCTCGAAGGGACGCACTACCAACAACTCAAAAAGGTCAGTGGTTCTGGCCCAGTAACTCTCTGGTAACTTTCTGTCTGTTTGCTCTGGAGAGCGCGAGAGAGAGAGAGAGAGAGAGAGAGAGAGAGAGAGAGAGAGAGAGAGAGAGAGCTGACAGTGTTTTAAAGCAACAGAGCAATGTCAAGTTTCAGGTAAATTACCTTACTGTTGTTATGATTCTAGGTGTGCCCCATGCTGGACCGTGGAGAGGGCAGCACCACCGCCTGCTGCTCTATAAAGCAGCTCAAGTCCCTGGAAATGAGCCTGATGCTGTCCAAGGCAGTGCTCATTCGCTGCCCCTCCTGTGCTGACAACTTTGCCCACCTCCACTGCATCAACACCTGCAGCCCTGACCAGACCACAACCATTAACGTGACACGCACCATGAACGTCAACAGCTCGGGGATTATCAAAGAGGCTGTGGTGGGTTACCAGGCCTACTTGTCCACCTCATTTGCTGACAAATCCTTTGAGTCCTGCAAGAACGTGAGGATTCCCGCCACGGGGGGGTATGCCATCGCTACCATGTGTGGACGCTATGGCTCAGCACTGTGTACGGCTCAGCGCTGGTATGACTTCCAGGGAGACTCCAGTAATGGCCTGGCCCCACTGGACATCGACTTCAGGCTGATTCCAGAAGGGGTCACCGAGGGGATACCCGATGGGGTAGTGCCTTACGCTGGGAGGGCGCTGGGGTGTAATGAGATGACCCCAACAGGGGCAGAGGTTTGCTCCTGCCAGGACTGCCAGGCCTCGTGCCCGGTCGTACCCTCTCCCCCACCCCCCGCAGAACCCTTCACCATCGGAGGGGTGGACGGCTACCTGGTGCTATGTGTGATCTTCCTCTGCGTTCTCATTCTAGCCTTCCTGCTCTTTGTGCTCTCCACCTACCTCCTGAGGAAGGTAAAGGGCAAGGACTCTGAGAAAGGGAAAGGAAAGGGGAAAGGGATGGATAAGAATGGGAACAACGTTAGTGAGAGGCTGATTGAACCGTGGGAGGTGACGTGTACAGACAAGAACAGCCTGGCTACTCAGGAGTTCCTGGGCTCTGGGTTCCAGGCATGGGGCACCCTCATTGCCTCACACCCCCTCAAGGTGCTGCTAGCGTCGGCTGTGGTCATAGCTGCTTTCGCCACAGGACTCATGCACATCGAACTGACCACCGACCCGGTCCAGCTGTGGTCCGCCCCAAACAGCCGCGCCCGTATGGAGAAGGACTTCCACGACAAGCACTTTGACCCATTCTTTAGAACCAACCAGCTGATCCTGACAGCGCCGGGCCGACCTGGTCACTTCTACGACTCGTTGCTGTTCGGGAAGCAGAACTTCAGTGGAATCATTGCCAAAGACCTGATCCTGGAACTTCTAGAGCTGCAGAAGAAGATTCAGGTAGGGTAGGCAATGGCACTATAATTGGTATTACTGAAATATCATGACAATTGTGTTAGTAGTAGTTCTACCAGTTCTAGGATAGAGAACATGTGATTATTGACATATTGTATTTATTCTTAAGGATTGTGATAATCAGAAATCACTAACGTAATTCAATACTAAACTCCGTTATTCTTTCAACTCTGTCTGCAGAACATTGAGTTCTGGTCGAATGATCTGAACCGTACGGCAAGTCTGAAGGATGTGTGCTTCGCGCCTCTCAACCCCTCCAACCCCAAACTGACCGACTGTGCTGTCAACAGCCTACCCCAGTACTTCCAGAACAGTGTGGACAACCTCAACGCTAAAGTCAACATGACGGAGCTGGGCGTGACCAAGGAGGTGGACTGGAGAGACCACTTCATCTACTGCGTCAAGTAAGTCTGATTTGTGATGTACCTCCCCTTTCTATCGGTGAAAACACAATCAGATTCTAGAGCTGTTTTGAAATAATCATTATCTTTGTTCAAATATGTTTCATCATTGACGGTAAGGCAGTTAATGAAACATGATCTTGTATACCCCATTCCCTGCAGCTCTCCCCTGTCGTTCAAAGACATCACTGACCTGCAGTTGAGCTGCATGGCTGACTATGGAGCACCAGTCTTCCCCTTCCTCGCAGTGGGAGGATATGAGAGTAAGTCTTCATGTTGTTTTCTTTTGTAATAATAGTTTAATAGTCCATAGATTGGATTCTTCTTTTGCTCTGCTACCAATCCCGTAGAACAGACGCCAACATTAATCTAATAGCTTGACGACACTTCATAGAATCGATGACTCGTGGTTCGCCGTAGCTCAGTCGTTAGAGCATAGCACAGCGTTGGCGCTTGCAACGCCAGTATAGTGGGTTCGATTCCCGGGACCAACCGTATGTAAAATGTATGCACGCATGAGTCGCTTTGGATAAAATCCTTTGCTAAATGGCATTTATTATTATATATTAGATGAATCCTGTGTGTTAACCCAGCTTTCGTAATCTCCCCTCTCTCAGATGAAGGCTACACTACAGCAGAAGCTCTCATCCTGACATTCTCCCTCAATAACTACCCTCGAGACAGCGTTAAGTTCAAGGTGGCCCTGGAGTGGGAGCAGAGGTTCCTGGACATAGTCCAAGAGTACCAGAAGAGTCCAGGCAACCCGTTCACCTTTGCGTACATGGCTGAGGTACGTACGTAAGCACACAGACAGGGATATCTCCCATACAGACAGTCTACTTATTGATTACCTGCTATTTACCTTGGAAGACATTACATGGTCACAATATTGAAATACATTGCTTTATTAGTCTATAATTACCTCTCTCTGTCCTCTCCCCTCTCTCCTTTTCTTTATATCCTTCTCTGCCACTGCTCTCTCCCATCTCTCACCCCTTCTCCGAACCCCTCTATTTCTCTCACTGTAGAGGTCACTGGAGGATGAGATTAACAGGACGACAGTGGAGGACATCCCCATCTTCATGATTAGCTATGCTGTTATCTTTGTGTACATCGCTGTGGCTCTGGGGGAGTACACCTCCTTCAGTCGAATACTGGTGAGACCACTCACGGAAATACAATGTGCCAATTGGAATTTCAACTGCTGCCATTTTAGCCAGACACACACAGAAAACACTTGGCCCTAAGCAGAAAGTAAAATCAATAACCTTAGCATTATACAAGGAAAGAAAGGAGGAAACGACTGTATAGGTACAGCATGTCCAGATGCAGATAGTCATATTCTCTAAAATTGCTGATTTTTATGCCTGCTTAGGCTTTTGGAGGGCTAGATGGAACAAAAATGGAATTCTCCGTAATATTAAAAACTGTAACGCTAGTTTGTAAAATAGATGAAACACTGTACTGTATATGACTAGGGTGGACTAAAAGGTTTTCCTATGCCATACGGGAAACAGTGGTAAACAGGAGCTGCCCCTGGCCTCTGTGGTGTCCCTGCAGGTGGATTCGAAGTTCCTGGTTGGTCTGGGTGGTATCCTGGTGGTGGGCTGCTCTGTCCTGGCCTCCATGGGTTTCTACGCCTGGATCGGTATCCCCTCCTCTCTGATCATCCTCCAGGTTGTCCCCTTCCTGGTGCTGGCCGTAGGAGCTGACAACATCTTTATCTTCGTTCTGGAGTACCAGGTGTGTGTGTTTTAAACCTGGTTATCACTCTGCTGGGCATGGCCCACGGTCTCATATTCCTACTGCTCAGCTGCTTTTAGTGTGTGCGTGTGCGTGTGCGTGTGCATGGGCGTGTGGCTGTAAGTCACTTGACTGTTTTGGTATTCCACAACGATCGATAGTTCAGTTGGTTCTCTCATCATGTTCTCCGTCAGGTGGTAGTATTTTCTCTCTCTGGTAATAGTAAAACTCTCTGTCTCTCAGAGGGACGCACGGAGGCCAGGCGAGAAGAGGGAGGAGCAGATCGGACGTGTCCTTGGAAATGTAGCTCCCAGCATGCTCCTGTGCTCTCTCTCCGAGTCTGTCTGCTTCTTCCTGGGTGAGTTCCCATTGGCGCACTCTAGAACATAGGAACAGAGCACACAGAAAAGACACTGGTATTTCTTGTCGGAGAGATGCGATTTTTCTTATTGACTCCTCTGAACCTGTAGTAATTCATCAGGTGTGCAAATAAGTAGACTCGTCCACCGGCCGACTCGCTCTGTCAAACCTACGTGGTAGCAATGAGCCTGAGTACAAGGTTAGCAACAGCACGTTCTTTCAAAAGTCACTGTCAATGGCAATGACAATAGTGGTCTGTACATACCAGGATGTAGCCTACATTCCATCCATTTACTCTAATCAATTCAATACACATGGCGTCTGTGAAGGGGGTTTACATACTCTATGTTAATGACTAACCGCTCCTGTTCCTCACCTCTGTCTCCCAGGCGCTCTGAGCACCATGCCTGCTGTCAAGTCCTTTGCTCTGTACGCTGCCCTGGCTGTGCTCATGGACTTCGTGCTGCAGATGACGGCCTTCGTGGCGTTGCTGTCCCTGGACGCCAGACGGCAGGACGGGAACCGCTGCGAGCTGGCCTGCTGCGTCACCGTCAAGACCACGGCCCCCTCCAAACCCAACGAGGGTTTCCTTCTGCCCGTCATGAGGAAATACTATGCCCCCGTCCTCCTCCACCCCATCACCAGGGTCATAGTGGTAAATAAACGATTGTCTTTTTACCTTTTATACACTGATGTTCCCTCTAGTTAGCTCATTTGGCTGGTTGTGGTTGTGGTTGAAGTCCTCCTCCTCTCTCCCTCTGCCAGATGGTTGTGTTCATCTTTATGTTCATCTCCTCCATCTACCTGATGTTCTATGTGACAGTGGGCCTGGATCAGGAGCTGGCTATGCCCCAGGTGAGTGACACCCGGACTACTGCTTGAATGCATCTCCCATGACCCTTTATTCATTCATTCATTCATTCATTCATGAATAACATATAACAACATACAGTATGAACGACAAGAACCCGCATAAATAACAGTACATTTTCATCCATGTACTGGCCACGTGACACCTTCTCCTCTCGTCCTCTGTCTCAGGGTTCCTACATGTTGGAGTATTTCAAGTACCTGTATGCATACTTTGAGGTGGGCGTCCCGACCTATTTTGTCACGACAAAAGGCTTTAACTTCACCAGCATAACGGGTATGAATGCAACCTGCTCCAGTGTGGGCTGTGACCCCTTCTCTCTCACTCAGAAGATCCAGTACGCCACTGAATACCCTGACCTGTGAGTAGTCATTCGATGTTAGATTAAACGGAGGATACAAATAATAATCATAATTACATTTAGAAAGCTAGTTATTTTCACCTGGTCTCAAAGCACTTTATATTGGGTGTGGGTAAATTGGCTTGTATACACTAAGTGTTCAAAAACATTAAGAGCACATGCTCTTTCCATGACATAGGTGAATCCAGGTGAAAGCCATGATTACTTATTGATGTCACTTTAATCCACTTTTTAAGCCTTGAGACAATTGAGACATGTATTGTGTGTGTGCCATTCAGAGGGTGAATGGGCAAGACAAAAGATTGAAGTGCCTTTGAATGGGGTATGGTAGTAGGCGCTAGGCACACCGGTTTGTGTCAAGAACTGCAATGCTGCTGTATTTTTATGGTCAACCGTTTCCCGAGTGTATCAAGAATGATTCACCACACACACTCTTAGAACAAAGTGCTATCTAAAACATGAAAGGTTTCTTCTTCAGCTGTCCCCATAGGAAAACCCTTTGAATAACCCTTTTTGGTTCCAGATTGAACCCTTTTGGTTCCAGGTAGAACCCTATTGGGTTCAATTTAGAACCCTTTCCCTAGAGGGTTCTACATGGAACCCAAAATAATTCTAACTGGAACCAAAAAGTGTTCTACCTGGAACCAAAAAGGGTTGTCCTATGGGGACAGCTGAAGAACCCTTTTGCAAAGGACATCCAGCCAACTTGACACAACTGTGGGAAGCTTTGGAGTCAACATGGGCCAGCATCCCTATGTAACGCTTCGACACGTTGTAGAGTCCATGCCCTGACGAATTGAGGCTGTTCTGAGGGCAAAGGGGGGGTGCAACTCAAGATTAGGAAGGTGTTCTTAATGTTTTGTACACCCAGTGTGTATTCAAACACTACTTCCTTCTAACGGTGTTGTTGTTCTGTTTCCAGTCTGTCTCTCTGACTCCTCCCTCACCCTTTTCCCCCACTACACTCGACCTTGAACTTAGTGATATCCACAAGGCCACCTCACACACAGCCAATCACAACACTTAATGATCAACCCAGTTACACCAAACACATTCAAGAATAGATCAGGGACTAGATGTTCAAGAGGATAGAAAGGCTATAGCATCAAATTTGATGAGCAAGCTATTTATTCTTAGTCTAGGGTTAGGATTAAGGTTCATTTTAGGGGTAAGGGTTAAGGTTAGGGTTAGTGGTTAAATAGCATTTGTGGTCAGAAAGCGCCACACTTCTGTCCTCTCTAGCGTGGAGATAAGGTCTCAGGGCTGCTGGTATCGCCACCTCATTAATGCACCTTTATTTTCGATTTGCCATATCAGCAGCTGGTATTGTAAATGTAAAAGGTAGTATTCCAAGGCCAAAGTTCGGCTGACTCTGCGGGTTTGTGTAGAACGTGGATGAAAGTGAAATAAAATAAGGGGGAAGTTCGTAACGATGCCAGAATGATGGGTACTTTCTGATACATAACGGTGCTTGTTTTAATGAGTCCAAACTCATTGATATGATTAACAGATCTTACTTGGCCATCCCAGCAAACTCGTGGGTGGATGACTTCATTGACTGGCTAAACCCTGGATCCAAATGCTGCCGGCTCTATTCCTTCGGTCCTAACAAAGGGAAATTCTGTCCCGCGAACGAATGTGAGTACCAAGTACCTCAGAGACAGCCGGACAACCGGAACTAAAAACAAAGAACATTATCCTCTCTGTTTGTTATGCATGAATAAAACACAAAGAAACATGGTGTATATCTAACCTGATGTATAATGTGTTGTGTGCGTAGCGGCCTTCCTGTGTGGGCAGAAGTGTATGAAGATTCCCATTAACGGGGTACTGAGGCCCGACATGGAGCAATTCAACCGCTTCCTACCAGACTTCCTAGGCAACAGGCCCGACCTGCAGTGCCCTAAGGGGTGAGTGTCACACACACACACACACACACACACGTTCGTACACATGCACGCACGCACACACACTCATACACACATGCATGTGTGTAATGGTCTGTTTCTCTTCCTAACAGAGGTCTA
This sequence comes from Salvelinus alpinus, assembly GCF_045679555.1. Taxonomy (NCBI): domain Eukaryota; kingdom Metazoa; phylum Chordata; class Actinopteri; order Salmoniformes; family Salmonidae; genus Salvelinus; species Salvelinus alpinus. Next base: position 63,244,616 of record NC_092090.1, read on the forward strand.
GGAGCCTATGACAAGGCTGTGATCACAGACGAGAGTGGAGAAATTATAGGTGAGGAATACTGGATATTATCTATCACATTTTAACCTAATACACAGACAATAAAGCTTCGGAAGTCTAAGGTGACCCGTGTCTCTGTGTTGTTAGCCACCAGGTTCATGGCATACCACACGGCCCTGACCACCTCCAAGGGGTTCACTGCAGCTCTAAAAATAGCCAGAGAGCTGGCCCACAACATCACCCTCAGCATGAGAGCCATACCTGGCACATCCCAGGACTTTGAGGTCTTCCCCTACACGTGTGTTAGCTCAGCGTCCTCCTCCTTTCTCATCTTTTTCTCCACTTCTCACGTCTTTCCTTATACATCTATTCCTCCTTTCCCCTCTGGGAGAGGCTGTGGACAAGCATCAGTTAATCAGACTGTCCTCCTCTTCTCCTTCCAGGGTGACCTATGTGTTCTATGAACAGTACCTGACCATTGTGTCTGAGGGACTGTTTAACATCTCCCTGTGCCTACTGCCAACCTTCGTGGTGTGCTGTCTGCTGCTGGGCATGGACCTGCGCTCCGGCGCTCTCAACCTCCTCACCATCATCATGATCACCGTGGATACCGTGGGCGTCATGACACTGTGGGGCATCGACTACAACGCTGTGGCTCTTATCAACCTGGTCACGGTATGGAACCAGATCACTACTTGTGTTGGTGCGGGTGCAACTTGTTGCAACGTGTCTCAACTTCAGCACCAGTTTGAAACCTCATAAATCCTGTTTGTACACGTGCTGTAGATAGTGTCCCCTATCTTTACATCCTGAAATGGACTACAAGCCACTGTCCCCACCCAAGCTGCACTTGACATAAGCAAACATGCGTTTTACACCCTAACCCTCCCCCTTCTCTCTCTCTCTCGCTGGTCCGCAGGCGGTGGGTATCTCTGTTGAGTTTGTATCTCACATGACACGTTCCTTTGCCATGAGCATCCAGCCTACACATGTAGAGAGAGCCAAGGAGGCTACTGCTACTATGGGCAGTGCGGTGAGTCCAAGTGCCAGACCACACAATCCCTGTTCAGCCATCAGATATATGGCCTTGTTTTAACCACAAAGATATATGTGGACCCTTAATGGACCTTTTTTTTTTTTAAATTTTACGCTGAACGTATGTTTGTCCCTGTGCGGTTCTACAGGTGTTTGCTGGCGTCGCCATGACGAACCTGCCTGGCATAGTTGTGTTGGCATTTGCCAAAGCCCAGCTCATCCAGATATTCTTCTTCCGTTTAAACCTGGTTATCACTCTGCTGGGCATGGCCCATGGTCTCATATTCCTGCCCGTGCTGCTCAGCTACTTCGGTGAGAGTGTGTGTGTGCGTGCGTGCGTGGGCGCGTGTCAACCAACAGATTAGTCACTGAATGAAGGTTTTCACTCTGTGACCTTTTTTGGACTGATACCTTTTTCCCCAATCCTGTGTGTCTCTCAGGTCCTGGAGTGAATAAGGCAGTGTTGCTACGGCTACAGCGGGCCAAGGCCCAGGCGCTGGAGCTGAGTAGCAACACCAAGAACATCTATGACAACATCGGCTATGAAGACCAGGAGAACAGCCCCAACCCAGACACCACCCCCCCCCCATCCCCCCGTACGAACCCTGCACCACTGAGAACCTCAAAAAGGTTGCAATAGAAGACACAATACCCCCCCCCCCAGAGACAATCTCTGAGGAACAGCTAAAATAAGATAAAATGGTGAGAGTGGGCCATTTCTGAACACCACTACCTAAACAACTGTTTCCAGTTGATCAACATATACCTCCGTAACCATAGGAACCACAAGAGCCCGAAGCAAGGACAATGTATGTAGCAAAGGAGGGTCTAATAGAGATTCTATATATTGAGCCATATGTGCAGATCTTCATCTATGGCACTAGCGGCAATGTCCCCTTATTCGGGAAAGGCAGGACTGAAGGCCGCAATAGAGACGACCGTGCAATATCTACTACCAGATGAACTGTGTGGAGTGGAGATACATAACCACGTACTGAACTGAGGGACCTATTGGTCGTTCAACAGAGACATTACTTCTAATAGTATACTGTGTAATGTAGACATGTAGTCTCTCATCTCCATATTCTGTATGTGACAGTTTCGGCCTGGGCAGGAGGAACCGGCAGGATGATTTCTGCATTGCAAATTAGGCAGGCCCAAAGTGGTTCCTAGTGAGAAATTACAAACAAATATGCTAGCAAAATTCGTTTTTTATACTATTAGAATTGTTTTGTGTGTCAGTTAAATGTATGTTTATTTAATTTAAATATGTTGTATCTATTAATTAAATCAACTAAAAATGAGTTTAATTTACAAAATCTGTTCATCGAGTGTTCCTACGAATAAAAAAGAATGTAATCAAGGTACGGAATTATAGTTATTTTCAAATACAATCTCTTTTTGGTTGTGGTCAATTTGCAGTGTACAAACGATTAGAATTATGTTTCGGTTCCCCCACCATCCACTCCGACAAAATTCGGCCAGCAGCTGAATCTAGTTGCCTTCCCCTAAATTACAGTCAGAGAATACACTCCAGTTGTTGATAGTAAATAGTCTTGAAAATAATTTTCTGTATTGTTTGTAAAAAATATTGTGAAATGAATATTAAACATGTCTGTAAAGTATGTGTGACTTGACTTTGTAGGCTGTGAGAAACCCAGGAATAAAATGGCATAATGATTTTCATAATTCACAATAAATGCATTTACATAAGCACAATGGGGCCGATTCCAATTCCCTTTATCGCCATGCATATTCTGACCTTGAACAGAAGCATGAGAATAGCATGCTATTCACCCGCTATTCATTCGGGTGGAGGTAGAATAAATTAAGGCGAGGTGGAGGTGTGTCTACAGATATGCCTTATTCTGACCTTGACTTAATTCCCTCATAATTCCACCACCTTTAAGCGAGAGGAAACCAGCGTACCTACCGGTTCCAAGTGGAACAAGCATCTATAAAAACAAATCTCAACAGAAACGACACCATTGTCCATCATGCACTGTGATTTACAACTTGAGAAGTGCTATTGATAAAAGCTAGGTAAGAATGAGTAATCCATTTGGATAAGGGAATTGTAAATATAAATTAAACTTGTTTTAGATATATTTGACCTTATAATCACTGAAGGCAAATGTGAAACCAGTCGTATGGCATTAAACTGACGCATATTAACACATCAACTTTCCCACAGTAAAGTTTATGAAATGCTGTGCCATTATGCAGAATTTAAATTGTACGCCTATTAACTTGCAGGGATGGGCACTCTCGAATGTCTTAATTATAGGCTAACCCCGATTTTTTAAATATGTTAAACATTAGCCATTATCAGTATCGACCGTCAGTAGGCCTAATACACACACATATTTAACTAGTGGTGGTTCCAAACTTCTTCCATTTAAGAATGATGTAGGCCACTGTGTTCTTAGGGACCTTCAATGCTGCAAAAAAATTTTGGTACCCTTCCCCAGATCTGTGCTTCGACACAATCCTGTCTCGGACCTCTACGGACAATTCTTTCAACCTCATGGCTTGGTTTGTTGCTCTGACGTGCACTGTCAACTGTGGGACCTTATATTGACAGGTGTGTGCCTTTCCAAATGATGTCCAGTCAACTTAATTTACCACAGGTGGACTCCAATCAAGTTGTTGAAACATCTCAAGGATGATAAATGGAAACAGGATGCACCTGAGCTCAATTTCGAGTTTCATAGCAAAGGGTCTGAATACCTATGCACAAAAGGTATTTCTGTTTAGAACTTTTTATAAATTTGCACAAATTTCAAAAAACCTGTTTTCGCTTTGTCATTATGGGGTTTGTATTTAATAAATTTCAGAATAAGGCTGTAATGTAACAAAACCTGGAAAAAGTCAAGGGGTCTGAATACTTTCCGAATGCACTGTAGGCTAGTTAACTTGTTATGGAGTGGAGCGCAGACCAAGCTGTAACAGTTTGAACCCGACCCATGGCGCAGTACTTTGCCATGTCATCACAAACTTCCATGGTTACTATTGTACACTATTCTCCCTATTATAATTATATGTACACTAAACTTCCAAAATTACCATGGGTTGAAGAACTGAATATGGCAATTTTCTAAATTAATCAAACCACCTTTTTCTTTCTTTAGTGCTTAAAGGCTCTTGAAACCAGTTTTTTTATGATTCACAAAAACTTTCCTATACCTAAATAATCTACAAGATCAGGGGATTTTTAAATCTACCAATTGATGCTGAAACTGAGACAAATATGCATATATTTAGATGGCTAAGTCTAAATACCAAATACTGAGAAGTGCGCAGGAAAGACATCACTGTCTGAATCGTCCCCAACATCAAACATCAAATAAAATGTTATTTGTCACATGCGCCGAATACAACCTTACAGTGAAATGCTTACTTAAAAGCCATTAACCAACAATGCAGTTTTAAGAAAATACCTACACAAGAAAAAGATACAAGTAACAAATAATTAAAGAACAGCAGTAAAATAACAATAGTGAGGCTATATACAGGGGGGTACCGGTACAGAGTCAATGTGCGGCGGCACCGGTGTCGAGGTAATTGAGGTAATATGTACATGTAGGTAGAGTTAAAGTGACTATGTATAGATAATAACAGAAAGTAGCAGCAGCATAGGAGACGGGGGGGGGGGGGGGGGGCAATGCAAATAGTCTGGGTAGCAATTTAGTTAGATGTTCAGGAGTCTTATGGCTTGGGGGTAGAAGCTGTTTAGAAGCCTCTTGGACCTCGACTTGGTACTCTGGTACCGCTTGCCGTGTGGTAGCAGAGAGAACAGTCTATGACTAGGGTGGCTTCTAAACAGCTTCTACCCCCAAGCCATAAGACTCCTGAACATCTAACTAATGTCTTTGACAATTTTTAGGGCCTTCGACGAGACAGCCTATAGGGAGGAGGTCAGAGACCTGGCCGGGTGGTGCCAGAATAACAACCTATCCCTCAACGTAACCAAGACTAAGGAGATGATTGTGGACTACAGGAAAAGGAGCACCGAGCACGTCCTCATTCTCATCGACGGGGCTGTAGTGGAACAGGTTGAGGGCTTCAAGTTCCTTGGTGTCCACATCAACAACAAACTAGAATGGTCCAAACACACCAAGACAGTCGTGAAGAGGGCACGACAAAGCCTATTCCCCCTCAGGAAACTAAAAAGATTTGGCATGGGTCCTGAGATCCTCAAAAGGTTCTACAGCTGCAACATCGAGAGCATCCTGACCGGTTGCATCACTGCCTGGTACGGCAATTGCTCGGCCTCTGACAGCAAGGCACTTCAGGGGGTAGTGCATATGGCCCAATACATCACTGGGGCAAAGTTGCCTGCCATCCAGGACCTCTACACCAGGCGGTGTCAGAGGAAGGCCCTAAAAATTGTCAAAGACCCCAGCCACCCCAGTCATAGGCTGTTCTCTCTACTACCGCATGGCAAGCGGTACCGGAGTGCCAAATCAAGGACAAAAAGGCTTCTCAACAGTTTTTACCCCCAAGCCATAAGACTTCTGAACAGGTAACCAATGGTTACCCGGACTATTTACATTGTGTGCCTCCCCAACCCCTCTTTTACGCTGCTGCTACTCTCTGTTTATCTTATATGCATAGTCACTTTAACCATGCATCCATGTACATACTACCTAAATTGGCCTGACCAACCAGTGCTCCCGCACATTGGCTAACTGGGCTATCTGCATTGTGTTCCACCTCCCGTCAACCCCTCCTCTTACGCTACTGCTACTCTCTGTTCATCATATATGCATAGTCACTTTTTACTGTTGTTTTATTTCTTTACTTACACACACACACACACACACACACACACACACACACACACACACACACACACACACACACACACACACACACACACACACACACACACACACACACACACACACACACACACACACACACACACACACACACACACACACACACACACCTTTTTTTCGCACTATTGGTTAGAGCCTGTAAGTAAGCATTTCACTGTAAGGTCTACACCTGTTGTATTCGGCGCACGTGACAAATAAACTTTGATTTGATGTGTGGTGAGCTTCCTAGCACAGAGTCATCGTCCAGGTGGGTGTTACACATATGAGGTGAGTTCCATTGCTTTAGGATCTGGAAAAGCTCTAATCATTATTATGTGAAGTCTCTTGAATTCAGACTGTCACTCTCTACCTGCTCCTACCTTACTAAGGCAATACAATGTATAGTGCCAGACTCCCATCTAGAGGCTTTGGCAACTGAAATGTATTTGACGGATGGAGTTACAGGCAGGTTGCGTCAGTCAGCCCTAAAAGTAAACAGTGAAAGTCCACTGTGGACTTAGTTGAGCTGATACATGACTAATAGTTAGAGGTACTTGATGTGGCTCTATGATCTTCAGGTGAATCTGGACTTTGAATCTGGATCTTCAGGTGAATCCTCCTCATCGCTGACATCAATAACTTCTGACATGAGTTGGCTCTGGTAATTAAATATGAATGCTGTTTGTCAACCTTGTATTTCCAAGTTTCAACAACGGTTAACAATAGCAGTGAGCGGACGTTTACTTTTTATTACAATCTCCCTTCTCTTTCTACCCAGGTGACCCTTTTGGCCCTGTGTCTCTCCTGAACTACTGCTATGTCTAATATCAGCTGGAGTTTGGGAGGCGCAGTGACTACAGTGACCACAGCTTCCAGACCCTGCTAAACTACCTATCTGAGGCCATGCTGATAGTGGGATCCCTATGGACCCAGGTTGGGCATGAGCAGTAAAACACCATCAGTAGCACACTAACAGTAGGACACTAGCAGGTAGGACCCCACCAGGTAGGACACCAGCAGTAGAAAACCAGCAGGACACCAGCAATATGACACTAGCAGGTAGGACACCAGCAGTAGAACATCAATAGGTAAGACATCAACAGGTAGGACACCAACAGTAGGACACCAGCAGTAGGACATCAACAGGTAGGACACCAGCAGTAGGACATCAACCTGGTAGGATACCAGCAGTAGGACATCAACCTGGTAGGATACCAGCAGTAGGACATCAACCTGGTAGGATACCAGCAGTAGGACATGAGTGGAAGGACACCATCAGCAGCAGTGAGACATGGAGGGCATAAGCCACTATCGGTCTTCTTTGTTTTCAGGGGCAGCTCCCACTCAGGAGAGTCAATTTCTGCCAGTGAAGTTTACTGCCAGATTACACCTTTAATGAAGGTGGTGTCCCTTCTCAGTGAGACAAACAATCCCACTGAAGTGCCATGTTTTATCCCTGTAGCTGTACGAGGCATTCCCTGGCATGATGAAGCACCTCCCAGGACCTCACAATGCCATCTTCAGCCATTGCAAGGCCATGGAAGCTTTCATCGGGGAGGAGGTGGAGAGACACAGGCGGGACCTGGATCCCAGCGCACCGCGAAAATACATAGACACCTTCCTCATAGAGATGGAGAATGTAAGGCTGTTACTCTGATGCTATTTCCTTCCAATTATTACATTTGGGTCTTTTAGCAGACCCTCTAAAACACAGGAGGCTGCTGAGGGGGCGACGGCTCATAATAATGGCCGGAAGAGATCGAATGGAATGGCATCATACCCACGTGTGTGATGTATTTGACCCCGTTCCACAAATTCCCCGCCATTACCACGAATCCGTCCTCCCCAATTACGGTGCCACCAACCTTTAAAACCTTCATTTGGGATTGAGGCCTTTCACATAGTGAGATGATGAACCCCTTCCCCGACAGCACAATGTAAGGCGCTGTGCTCTCTGGACCTGTTCCTGCCCGGCACAGAGACCACCTCCACCACCCTGCTCTACATGATCACACACCCACACATACAGGGTGCGCCTGATAGGCATTCCACTGACTTTACAAAACATTAAGAACACCTGCTCTTTCCGTGACAGGCTGACCAGGCGAATCCAGGTGAAAGCTATGATCCCGTATTGATGTCACTTGTTAATCCACTTCAGGAAGGTGTTCCTAATGTTTGGTGTACTCAGTGTATGTCTCCCTCACGAAGATTTATGCTGAGGTTGACAGTTATCCGACCTGGAGCTGATATTCCTCCACAGAGAAGGTCCTGAGAACCACTGATTGGTTGATTTTGATTGATTGGTTAAGCCCTCTGTTGTGACACACGGATAAGGTCCAGGCTGAGATAGACAGCGATGGGCCTGTCCCGCCAGCCCAATATACACAGAGCCAAGATGCCCTTCACGGACGCTGTCATCCACGAGATCCAGAGGATGGGCAACATCGTACCTCTCAACGCACCCAGGATGGCACACAAAGACACTACGCTGTGTGGGGGTACTTCATACCAAAGGTGTGTATGTGTTGTGTTATGTGTAGGGCAGTTTTTGGAGTTTGTTCTTATATGTGTTTGTTTTTGTATATGTATTCATTTCCAAGGCAGCAGCTACTCTTCCTGGGGTCAAAACACATTAAGGCACTTAAATCACACATAAAACAAAAGATAAAACAGTACATCATATAACATTATTACACCACTACATATCTACAATAGAGAATGTACATTACAAAATGTATAATGCCACCATACAACAATATTACAATGTACATGTGTGTAGAGTGCGTGTGATAGCGCTTCTGTGCGTATGCGTGTGTCTGTAACTTTGTGTGTGTCTCTTCACAGTCCCCGCTGTTCCATAAGGTGTATTTTTACCAGTTTAAAAAAAAATCTGATTCTACTGCTTGCATCAGTTTCTTGATGTGGAATAGAATTCCATGTAGTCATGGCTCTATGTAGTACTATGCGCCTCCCATAGTCTGTTCTCACCTCTGGTGAAATGTCTTGTGGGGTATGCATGGGTGTCCGAGTTGTGTGCAAGTAGTTTAAACAGACATTCAGCTTGTCAACTCTTCTTACAAAAACAAGTAGTGATGAAGACAATCTCTCTTCCACTTTGAGCCATGAGAGATTGACATGCATATCATTAATGTTGACTCTCCGTGTACTTTTAAGGGCCAGCCGTACTGCCCTGTTCTGAGCCAATTGTAATTTTCCTAAGTCCCTCTTTGTGGCACCTGACCACACTACTGAACAGTAGTACAGGTACGACAAAACTAGGGCCACTAGGACCTGCCTTGTTGATAGTGTTGTTAAAACCTCTTAAGGATCCACCCCTTTTTTTCAATTTTCGCCTAAAATGACATACCCAAATTGAACTGCCTGTAGCTCAGGCCCTGAAGCAAGGATATGCATATTATTGATACCATTTGAAAAGAAACACTTTGAAGTTTGTGGAAATGTTTAAGGAATGTAGGAGAATATAACACATTAGTCTGGTAAAAGATAATACATAGAAAGAAACTACCTTTTTTGCTATTTTTTTGTACCATCATCTTTGAAATGCAAGAGAAAGGCCATAATGTATTATTCCAGCCCAGTTGCAATTTAGATTTTGGATACTAGATGGCAGCAGTGTATGTGCAAAGTTTTAGACTGATCCAATGAACCATTACATTTCTGTTCAAAATGTTGTATCATGACTGCCCAAATGTGCCTAATTGGTTTATTAATAACTTTTCAAGTTCAAAATTGTGCACTCTCCTCAAACAATAGCATAGTATTATTTCACTGTAATAGCTACTGTAAATTGGACAGTGCAGTTAGATTAACAAGAATTTAAGCTTTGTGCCAATATCAGATATGTCTATGTCCTGGGAAATGTTCTTGTTACCTCACTTACCTCATGCTAATCGCATTAGCCTACGTTAGCTCAACCGTCCCATGGACGGGACACCAATCCTGAATTAAGGCAGAGCAGCGCTTTATTATGGAGAGACTTCTCCCCATTTTAGCTACTGTTGCATCAATTTGTTTTGGCCATGACAAATTACAATCCAGGGTTACTCCAAGCAGTTTAATCCCCTCAATTTGCTCAATTTCCAAATGATTCATTACGAGATGTTGCTTCTAGGGCACGATGTTGATGACCAACCTGAACTCAGTGCAGTTTGATCAGACTGAATGGGAGACACCTTCAACCCACAACACTTCCTGGATGCTGAGGGACACTTTAGAAGGCGGGACCCATTCATGATCAGGTAAGTGTGTGTGTCTGGGGGAGGGTCTGGCCAGTACAGAACTCTTCCTATTCTTCGTCAGTCTGTTCCAGAAGTTTAGTTTATCTTCACTGGATGGAGTGGAGCCGAGTCTGGAAGGAGCCACAAGAACACCACACCCCTTTAAGATCCACACCAGACCAAGATAAACTTCCCACTGTCCTGTAGGAACCCCTCTCCCCATACACTGTGCACCCACACTGTGCTAAACACAGCTGAGACCAAATATTGATAACAGCCCTCTTTTGTGGTCTTTGAGGCACATGCTCCTTTAATTATAACAAGACCGTTTGAAGAGGACGTGTACAAGTTTATTCTTTACTTAAACCAAAAGGATGTACGACTTGAATCTAATTATGTATAACTTCAGGACCTTCCACTAAAACAATATGTATTAGTATTTGACAGAGCTAATTTGGAGCTGATCTGATTCACTTCAAACCTCTACTTTCCTAGTACTGTTGAAACGTCACCACTAACAGGAATATTTATGCTGGTTAAATTATGCATTCATACTGACTTATTCCACATTTTGTTGTGTTTCAGCCTGAATTTCAAAATGTATTACATATATTCTCTCACCCATCTACACACAATACCCTATAATGAGAAAGTGAAAACATGTTGTTTTTAGACATTTTTGCACATTTATTGAAAAATAAAACAGGCAGTTGCATTGGCTTTATTAGTCCTGATTCCTGTGACTGATCAATTTGTCTATTTAAGCTCTGAATATCATCTACCCAACTTTATAATAAGTTATCGTGAGCCTTGCAATGTGATTACACAGCGGTAAATGCATAGGTAGTTTATTTTTCGCTATGATCAGCTTGTCAAAAAATGACGGATACAAACTTGAAACCACTGATCATGATAATCGGGTGAAACTCCTGGACAACAGTTGTGATTGTCCATTCCATATTGCCCATTTTACTTCGACCAGTCCTGTTTTTAGGATATGTTGTTTGGTAACATGACAGCGCATTTTTTTAATTGATTGGGCGCCATTTAGGTTAGGCTATTTGATCGGAGAAAACAGCATGATGTAAAAAGTGTCCCTCATTACATTGTCATACATTTTATCTCCAGCCTGTAGGCTACAGAAAAGGCCACATACTCTTTCTACCATATCCTAGATCTCCTACATGATTTATGTTTAATACACTTTTTTACAGAACTTTGGTGGAGCGCCACAGCGATGCGTCTCTCCAACAGCACCTTGAAGAGGCGCATTTGGGAATGGACAAGCAAAATATTTTGCGCCTCTGCCTTTGACAAAGAAGGCAATGCTTATCACAGGGCGGCATCAACGCTCACCTAAAAAGCCATTATGCCACTGGTTGTGAGAAAATGTCATTGTTTTGGGGCAGAATTATGTGAGTTTTCATGTGTTGTTGGAGGTGCGTTTTGGTCAGTTTAGCTCAGAAAATGCCGCCCTCGTCAATCTGCCACCATTGGCTGATTGAGAAAGCATATCGGACACACAAACACAATCCCAGTACACACATACAAAAGTTACCGGAAAAAGGCGTTCAGTAACATCTTCTTGTTGGTGCATTTCATATACTTATCTTCGACTTACACCACTCTGATCCAACTCGAAAATATGCTTACTTTAACTCCACCGACCCTTACCTGCCATATGTTTTTTGTCTAGAAGGGATACAGCTATTGTGAAATTTTACTTTTCATGGCAGGTTTAGGAGAATTTACGCAGCAGGTTAGTAGAATTAACATAGCAGATTATGATAAATAGGATAAGGTTTGGAGAAGGGTTAGGGTTAGCTAAAAATGTATGTCAATTTGACAAAAGCTGTATCCCGTCTAGACATGACCTGCCATATTGGCACTCCTCAGACGAAGCAGTCCTTAGGAATTAATGGAATTCTACAGTATTTAAATTAAATGTTTCAAAGACAAAATTGCATGTATTTAAATATTGTTGTCGTGGGGACAGTAACACCAATACTTTCAAAACAATTCTACTTCAAGAAAAATGTTTTTACATATGTGATGTTTAGTTCATAATATATACTGAACAAAATCATAAAAGCAACAATTTCAAAGATTTTACCGAGTTACAGTTCATAGAAGGAAATCAGTCAATTGAAATAAATTCATTAGGCCCTAATCTATGGATTTCATATGACTGGGCAGGGGTGCAGCCATGAGTGGGCCTGGGAGGACATAGGCCTACCAACTGGGGAGCCAGGCACAGCCAATCAGAATTCGTTTTTCCCCCCAAAAGGGCTTTATTACAGACATAAATACTCCTCAGTTTTATCAGCTGTCCGGTCTTAGACGATCCCGCAGGTGAAGAAGCCGGATGTGGAGTAGTTACACGTGGTCTGCGGTTGTGAGGCCGGTTAGATGTACTGCCAAATTCTCTAAAATAACGGAGGCGGCTTATGGTAAGGAAATGAACAATCAATTATCTGGCAACAGCTCTGGCGGACATTCCTGCAGTCAGCATGCCAATTTGAGTGCTCCCTCAAAACCTGAGACATCTGTGGCATTGTTGTGACAAAACAGCACATTTTAGTGGCCTTTTATTGTCCACAGCACAAGGTGCACCTGTGTAATGATCATGCTGTTTAATCAGCTTCTTGATATGCCACACTTGTCAGGTAGATTGATTATCTTGGCAAAGGAGAAATGCCCACTAACAGGGATGTAAACAAGTTTGTGCACAACATTTTTGAGAAATTAGCTTTTTGTGCATATGGAAACTGTCTGGGATCTTATATTTCAGCTGATGAAACATGGGACCAACACTTTACATGTTGTGTTTTATATTTTTGTTCAGTATAATTTTAAAGTACGCATTAAGGCAGGGATGGGCAACTCCAATCCTCAGGGGCCTTATTGGTGTCACACTTAACACTCCTGACTCCAATAATTAACTAATCATGATCTTCAGTGTGTTTTCTAAGGCTGGGGGAAAAGGGACACACTACTCGGCCCCTGCAGACTGGAGTTGTCGATCCCTGCATTTAAGGTGTCTGTAATAGAAAACAAATGTAGACATTCTATAGCTTAAAAAATATTTTTTACAATAGTGGGGGAGTGCCAAGATGGAGGCACGGTGGCGTCAAAACAGCGCTCCGTCAGTCATCTAATGTAGCCTATATAAATCATTGGTTAAAACCGAAAAGCAGGTTTAACAAAAACGTTTGAGGAAATTAAAGTAGGATTGTGCTGCAGGCCATGACTGTTTCGCCAAGATAAGAACTGGACCAACCAAGACCGATTTTCCAAAACATCTGTGGTGTCTTCTGCAGCATTTTATAGGGGTACAGGCGAATGTATTTGTCACCTTGCCCAAGAGATTTACACAGTTCTCAAGACGCTACGCCAGGGTAAGCCTACACTAAACACAGGCTAATATTGTGTTTCTAAAATCCCCTATGGGAAAAATGATTGGTGGAAAAACATTGTCTTATTTGACCGCTAGGTTTTATGGGTATTATGACTCATACTGCGGTACTCTATAAGGCAAATGGTTTTTTTCACCCATAGTTTATGCCTAATTTACGTGCAAATCGAAACTAGGAAACTCTGAAGTTTCCGACTTGCTAACTTATACACGTGCCACAAGTTAGCAAGTCGGACATTTTGGAGTTCAGACTAGCACATGAACGCGGCATAATCTGGAGAGTTGGACATCATAAGCATTTACAAGGGTCATAGAAGTATCTTTCATTGGAAACACTGGGGTCAAACTAACTCTTTGCCCTACTCAAATGAGAAACAGGTTTCAAGATAAAACATTATATGGAGAGAATAGTCAGCCTACTATTGCACAGAAGTTTTGACATAGAGTAATAAGAGCAGTTCAAGTCTGACTGTCTTTGCACACACAATCACAATTACACACAACCAGGTCATACACACAAAATAAAGCAGCAAGATATACTACATTAAAATATCAAAGGCCTCTCCATCTCACTTGTTCAACTCATCCGCTGGGGTCTGGAAACAATGAAAACATGAAGGCATTTCTGCTATAAAAAAAAAAGCCAAATGGGTATGATATAATACTGATCACAACAAGAGTGATCTGTGAGTGTTGTGCACACAAAGCTGAGCCTGTTAAATGAAATAGAATACATTGATAGAAATGTTTGTAAAAAGCACACGATTCAGTGTTATGCTGAAAAGGGAATCTTGTCTGTTCTATACATTACATTTCTACCTGCAACATTACAAGCATTGCTCACCACAAAATAACCTCAGGTAGTAATTTCCTTGTTGCAAAAGTGAAGTTAACTACCCAATATGTGTTGTCATGATCATTCAGTTAAGAGTAGAAATCCAAACCAGATGTAGTATGTTTACACTGCCAACAGGGGGCAGAGCTGCAGACATCAGGCTGCAGTAGAACACCTAATGGTGGAGCAGAACCCATTGGTGGGTGGGTCGTGGCTGATTCATTGTGTGCCATGTTTTAAAGAGACTTTGTCCAGACTAGAAACACAACAGCTTTAGAAGGATTACAAAGTCAGAGAGCCCCTCCAATAGGACACTTTCCAAACACATACGTAGGGGGACTTCAAACTAACCCATATTTTAATAAGGCTTTGTGTATCAATGAGAATCTGTAGACATCACTACACAATGCTCTATAAGTACAGGCCACCCCATTTTAGTTCAACATAAGCTCCCCATTTTAGTTCAACATAAGTTCATCCGCTTGTGCTATAATACCAATCAACTTGTGAATTTGAAAAACCTGGGAATGTTTCAAAGTTTTCACATCTTCATAGAGAACAACAAAACAACAATAGGTTACATATTGTTGTTTTGATTAGGTTACATAATCAAAACACAACTATATGTGAACTAATCCAATTAATGTCCTGTAGAAATGAGCTTTGAAAACAAACTCAAGAGGATTTGATCATGGAGTTCTGTTGTCTCAGGCCCAGTTACAGACAGACACTTTGCTCACTCAACTCACATTACATTAAACACAATGGTATTACTCTGGGCTACATAGAGGCCCTTTACATACAGAGTTGAACATACCTGAACTACAAATGTGAGGAAACAGTGTCATCTACTGGGCAGAGGGAAATAAAAATGTCACTACCAGACCTTAACGAGATCACCAGCAGATCCTGTGAGTTACTGCATTGAGTACAGAGGGAGATTGTCAGGGTTTCTTTAACGCCAAGCATAAGATCAAAACTCCCAGAAAGCTGAGCTCAAACTCAGATTAAGACTCTGATACAGTCTGAACTCAGGAAACAGTTTAAGACATTTTGAACAACAAACACATCCTGGCTGGCTATGAACCTCCTGTAAACACATTTTGAACTGTTACAACAAAGCCAATAAGTATGATATTTTCCTGATGAAACCCCACCAGTCCTGCAGCCCCACCCCCTCTCCTCTTCCCCAGTAAGCATGTAAAGAGATTGCAGAGATCCCACGTCCCCCCTCCCCGGCGTCCTCCCAGAGACTGAGTGGAGGCCATTCTGTCTCCTGGAGGCACGATGGAAGTTGTAGAATGAGCAGAAAGGCCAAGAGAGACATATCCAAGAGGACAGTCCAGCAACATCACATGACCTCACAGCATGAGTTCTGCTTCCGTGCCTGTTGGATAGAAAACACAGACAAAGTGACTGATTAGCGATTACAATATCAATTTCACACCGAGAAGGATACATATGTAATGGCAATTAGTCTTAAAAAAGTAGCCCAAGTTTAATCTAAGATGCTGTGATTATTTGAACTGGAGAGCGCAGTTCACAGTCACTACTCACAGTCTTATAAAAGGCTTTAGACTGGTTCCCCAGGTGTTCAGACTTCTGCACCAGGTCATCCAGCTTCTCCCCTCTATCCAACAGAGACTCCATGGTGTTGTGCTGCAGAGACAATCACAGCCCAGTCCACTTCATATACAGCATCCTACTAACCACAGGCACTGACAGTGTCAGACATGCAGTAGTGCAAGCTTCCTACACAGAACATTTTTCTAAACTCATCTAAAGTTTCCCCATTATGTGAGATGTTTTGGAGTTGTACGCGAGTGTCGACTAAAGTGTCTCACCAAAATGATTTTTGTCTCGTCTAGCTCAGCCTGCACTTTGGTCATCGCATCTGCCTCTCTGGGGTTCTGAGGAGAGAACACAAATTCTGTCAAACTTTCACAATCATCCAAGAAGAAACATGAAAGATTCAAAGTAGGGTTGGTTATTCAAGTGTTATTTTATTAATCTATGTGCAATGTACACTACCGTTCAAAAGTTTAGGGTCACTTAGAAATCTCCTTGGTTTTGAAAGAAAAGCAATTTTTTTGTCAATTAAAATAACATCAAATTGATCAGTAACACAGTGTAGACATTGCTAATGTTGTAAATTACCATTGTAGCTGGAAATGGCTGATTAAATAAATAAATGAATATCTACATAGTCGTACAGAGGCCCATTATCAGCAACCATCACTCCTGTGTTCCAATGACACGTTGTGTTAATCCAAGTTGATCATTTTAAAAAGGCTAATTGATCATTAGAAAACCCTTTGGCAATTATGTTAGCACAGCTGAAAACTGTTGTTCTGATTAAAGAAGCAGTAAAACTGTCCTTCTTTAGACTAGTTGAGCATCTGGAGCATCAGCATTTGTGGGTTCGATTACAGGCTCAAAATGCCTAGAAACAAAAAACTTTCTCCTGAAACTCGTCAGTCTATTCTTGTTCTGAGAAATAAAGGCTATTCCATGAGAGAAATTGCCAAGAAACTGAAGATCTCATCCAACGCTGTGTAGTACTCCCTTCACAGAACAGCGCAAACTGTCTCTAACTGGAATAGAAAGAGGAATGGGAGGCCCCGGTGCACAACTGAGCAAGATTACAAGTACATTAGAGTGTCTAGTTTGAGAAACAGACGCCTCACAAGTCCTCAACTGGCAGCTTCATTAAATATTACCTGCAAAACACCAGTCTCAACATCAACAGTGAAGAGGCGACTCCGGGATGCTGACCTTCTAGGCAGAGTTGCAAAGAAAAAGCCATATCTCAGACTGGCCAATAAAAATAGACTAAGATGGGCAAAAGAACAGACACTGGACAGGGGAACTCTGTCTAGAAGGCCAGCATGCCAGAACCGCCTCTTCACTGCTGACGTTGAGACTGGTGTTTTGCGAGTACTATTAACAATGTCTACACTGTATTTCTGATCAATTTGATATTTTAATGAACAAAAAATGTGATTTTCTTTCAAAAACAAGGACATTTCTAAGTGACCCCAAACTTTTGAACGGTAGTGCATGTTATGTGTCTATTTCAGAGACAGGATGCCATGTGTACCTGGTATTTGGCAAGGTGGATGTCCAGGGCTTTGTAGTTGATGGTGTCTGGGTTTCCAGATGGCCAGTCTATACTTTCCACTTGCCTGGAGAACTCCTCTAGCACCTACATGATCAAACATCAATCTATTACATAAAAAAGAAAGCCGAAAGGGCCTGGCGAGGAGCAATAACTTGGGAAGAAACCTTGAGAAGAACAAGACCCAGAACAGAGAGTAATATTCTTCACTCGTTGCTAAGGAGGTAATGCACCTCTCTGCAGTGTACCCACTTTGTCTAGTAGTGTGAAGGCGACTCTTTGGGGGTACTCGCTGTCTGCTATCACCACTGCACTCAGACTGTCATTCCTCACATACACATGGCACAGGTACTCTGGAGGGAGGAAAGGGTAGAAATTATATGTGTGCTCACATAACAAATAAACTCCCATATGTTATAGCCCAATGTATCAGGGCTTAACCTTGTTCTTTGACTGAGGCTCGGCTGCCGTGTGCAGAACGCTCCACAATCAAGGCGCTGGTGAAGGTCATGAACTCTTGGACACTGCCAAAACCAAACACAAACAATGGTGAAAACATTGTTGGTGTTCTTGTCAATTCTAATGAAGTCTAAACCCGTGACAGGTTTAAGATAGGCTATTATTAATGACAGGGGCGTTAACTTCTTCATCTGCCCTGATGTACAAGTTCAAATCAGTGAAGATGGAGTTAAGGAACCCCCTTAGACTATTGAGATGCACCTCAGCCCATGTGCCAAGAGGAAGACCCACCTGGAGCGCTGGAAGAAACTGAAGGAGGAGAGGTCATATGCGGATTTGAGGAGATTGGATTTAGTCGCTCCTTTGTGGAGGACGCTTAGGCTGTATAGCTTCATGATGACGCAGACAGTCCCAGGGTTATGACTGGCGTGTCCCAGCGCAGCAGCCTAGAGGTCTCAATGCCTACATGTCAAGAAAGGGACACAAATTCAAATCACATGAGCCAAACCATCCGTACAGCCACACAATACATAAGCTGCAAGGTAGCTTACTGTATACTACACACATACTCTACAATCCAAACGATTGCTGAACTAGCTAACGCTACCACGATAGACTAACGTTTATCGACATGTAGCAACCGTTCTCGCCATATTTCTGTGCTGCTTGCTAGCTAACGTTAGCACAATTGTTGTTAGCTAAACTAAGTGCCAAGAACGATGGAGCTAGCTCAAGTTCCCTTGTCGTACTTACTTACCAGAGAAGACTGCGCGAAACGGTTTGCTAACTGTTGAGAATAAAATACCAACTGAATTATTCCATGATAACTTAGTGAACGACCTGTAGGAAGTTATCAGTATTATGATTATTTCTTCTCTTTCTAGCCACACCAACCACGTCACGATCGAAGCAATGTCCTACAAGATAATTGTTCCGGAATGCAACACGGCTTCATTACAATTCTGTGTACAGTTCCTACTTCCAGAACGCTTGTGCATGAGGTGTGAAAAAAGTAAGCATAGGCCAAATACAGAAAATGTTGTGTTGCGTGTAGGCTTACTATCAGCATTTTTTTACGTCTATTTGCTGAGCGGTTCTAATAAAAAAAAAATACATGGTACACAATGGTTTTACACTGTATCGCCATGATAGAACAGTAACCTCTGGAAGACAAGGGGTGGCAGTCTATGTATATTTGTAAACAACAGCTGGTGCACGATATCTAAGGAAGTCCCGAGGTTTTGCTCGCCTGAGGTAGAGTATCTCATGATGAGCTGTGGACCACACTATCTACCTACAGAGTTTTCATTAAAAAAATTCGGAGCTGTTTACATACCACCACAGACCGATGCTGACACTAAGACCGCACTCAATGAGCTGTATAAGCAAACAGGAAAACGCTCATCCAGAGGTGGCGCTCCTAGTGGCCGGGGACTTTAATACAGGGAAACTTAAATCCGTCTTACCAAATTTCTATCAGCATGTTAAATGTGCAACCAGAGAGAAAGCAACTCTAGACCACCTTTACTCCACACACAGAGACGCGTACAAAGCTCTCCCTTGCCCTCCACTTGACAAATCTGACCATAATTCTATCCTCCTGATTCCTGCTTACAAGCAAAAATGAAGCAGGAAGTACCAGTGACTAGATCAATAAAAAAGTGGTCAGATGAAGCAGATGTTAAGCTACAGGACTGTTTTGCTAGCACAGACTGGAATATGTTCCGCGATTCTTCCGATGGCATTGAGGAGTACACCACATCAGTCACTGCTGCTACTCACTGTTATTATCTATGCATAATCACTTTAATAAGTCTACCTACATGTACATATTACCTCAATTACCTCGACTAACCTGTGCCCACGCACATTGACTCTGTACCGGTACCCCTGTATATAGCCTCGCTATTGTTATTTTACTGCTGCTCTTTAATTATTTGTTACTTTTATTTCTTATTCGTATTTGTTTATTTTTTTAAAAACTGCATTTTTGGTTAGGGCTTTTACTGTAAGTAAGCATTTCACTCTAAGGTCTACAGCTGTTGTATTCGGTGCATGTGACAAATACAATTTGATTTGATTTGACTGATAGCAAAAAAATCCTCTGATCTCAAATCCAAATGCTGGAGTATACATCCAGATTAAATGTTTTAGCTTCACTGTACAAATAATTAAGTAAAGGAGTGTATAAAACCCCCACAAATTATTATTATTAGGCTTATTAGGACAGGTCATGAGTAGACAGTGACCTATAGATCGGGTATAGGCCTTGCCACTTCTGATTTCTCACCACTCTCATTCGTTGTTTTCCTAAGTAATTTTGCTTAATTTAACAATTTCCTCCTGGCCACTTAACTCAGTGCTAAGTGCTTTCCATACTAGAAGTGTGCAGATAAATTATTGACTCCCAGGGCAGCGAATTGAAAACGTTGGGCATGGAGACAGTGAAAGAAAGCTATTGTGAGCATATGTTGACGGGGTGGTTGTGGCAGGATGAGGGGTGTTTTTTCCCCCTTTAATCTGACAGTTTTAGTTGCCATAGATATTGAGAACAAATAGCAGCCTAGTTAATGAGATGTAGGCTAAGAGCTTTGGAGATGTATGTGAGATTGTTTTCTCAAACGGAAAAGCAATACAACATTTATTTTTGGATATACATTGAGGTTACTTGGATGGAGATTATTTGAATGTTACTGCTACATTTTTGGATCTGAGGACCATGGTGAGAAGGACTTGAGGTTGAATAGTTTGCTTTTGAGCGGTGCACTTCTGTTATTGATGGCCGCAGTGGATGCATCATGAACTGCAAAAGCGCACAAATGAATAAAAAACTTTAATTTAGGACTATCCTATACAGACTTTTTCAGGCATTTGAGTGAACACTTTTAACTGAAATAGTGTTTGTTTATTTATATAGGCCTTTAGTGTGTATTATTTTACAGAATAACTAGCCTAACAGCAGACAATGTTGGCCACTGAGGAACTGGTTGGACATAAATCATTTGGACACTTCTCAAACACATGTTCAATAGGCCTGTATTCACAGATGAAGATTCACGACAAACTGCTACTTTTTAACTTGCTCTCGTAGCCCAACTGGACAACACGCTTACTATTCCACAGCAGACAGCACCCATGACCGGCAAGACATGTATGATATGGATCCTCATTACGATGGATAAGGTAAAAAATATTGGGATAATCTTATCCATTTAATGGAAGATTCCCTGAAGGCCCGCTTTAAGTTGTTCTATTTAGAAAGTCTCTGAAATCTCACATCATTCCAGGGCAATGGAAAACCCGACTTTCTAGCAAACTGAGTTATAGCAGCATAACAATAAATCACTGCCAAAGTCCATGAAAGCATGAAACAGGGTATCAGATAAGGTGAATATGAAAAATGAATTATCAGGCTATTTAGATGACTTGCCTACAGCATTTAACATTCTAAATGTGGCATTGTACAAGTAGTACTATTTTTGTTTTACTTTTGAGAGATGACTGTCACAATTTTTTGTTTTTTAAGAAGGTGGATGTGTTAGCTGAATGACTGTAGACAGTTGTCATGAATAAAACGTGGGTGGTTTTATGTGGTCTTATCTGAGGAGTGAGGCAGGTGAATGGAAGCCTCGCACATCAGGCCATCTCAGCAAACAGCCCATAGGAGATCTCTAACTGGGTTAAATCAGCCGTCATAGTCAGCTATGGAGATGTACTTGGCACACATTCAAGTTCCATCCATAAAAGGACCTGACACCAATCAAACATGGATGCATTTGTCAAACAGCAGTGTATGTGTGTGTTACAGTAACACCTGTGTGTGTGTGTGTGTGTGTGTGTGTGTGTTACAGTAACACCTATAGCATCATTGTCCAGGGTTATACAGGCAGGTTGAATGAAGGTCCTCACCTCTTTTCTGATTTATGTTGCACATGTGCATGTGGGGGGGAGTTACTGTTGCATTCAATCAAACTTTACACACAATAAAACATATTCTTCATGTTTGAATTCATAATACACTACAATGATTTATTACACAAGCTTATACTGGTAAAGAATAAAGAATATGGAACGTTTGAATGAACTCAATCTCCTGTTATTGTGGAAACAGGCCGTGTCAAATATAATCTAGACTTGTGCCAGCCTCCATTGAAGATCTTTGTTCATGCAGTTTTGTACATGCATGAGCTACCAATTAACTTGGCTAATTCAGTTTTTGCCTTTGAGATTCTCCCTGTAAGTGCTAGATAAAATAAAATGCTATTTGAATTAAATCCATGATTAATCTCCTGATAAGGCGAGTTGTAGTTGACAAAGTGTGTCAGCCTGTTGGTAAGAGTTACTGTTGCATTTATTCTGAAACCAGGAGATCAGGGCACTCAGGAAAGGGTCACCACAGCTATTTTTGGAGTGGTTTTTGACAGTACCATTGGTCATGTCTAAAATTAAACCTTTCCGGGTGATAAGCACAGGAGACCTTTGCCTACAACGCTTCATTATTGATTTTATCGGCCATTCAACTTTGCAGTGCGCTAAATATAGATGCTTTGACATCTAATATTGAGCTAGTTAAACAATAACTAAGACTTTGAATACAGCAATATTACACTCTTTATACCAGTGTCTGATCTTGTAGTGGTCTGGGTGTAGCTGGTGCAGAGGAGTCAGGCGCAGGACAGCAGAGATGAGTAACACAAGTAACTTTACTCAAATATTCCAATAACATGTCGTAATACCGAGCCCACAATAACGGACCGAACATACATAAAACAATCACACACAAAAACCATGGGGAAACAGATGTAATGGCTGTCAAAGTCGTTCTCCTCCTCAGACGAGGAGGAGCATGGATCGGACCAAGATGCGGATTGATAATTGTACATGTTTAATGTAAATAACAAGAAAACACTACAAACTACAAAACAACAAACGTGACATACCTCAAAACAGTCCTGTGTGGTCCAAACACTGACACAGGAAACAAACACCCACAAAAGCCTACTGCCTATGGCTACCTTAAATATGGCTCCCAATCAGAGACAAATGAATGACAGCTGTCTCTGATTGAGACCCAATCTAGGCAGCCATAGACATAACTAGACAACCTAACAAACACTATCCCATACACATACAACACCCATAGACTAACCAAACACACACAACATACAATGCCCACCCCAACTCACGCCCTGACCAACTAAACATAATCAAAATAACATAAAAATAGGTCAGGAACGTGACATAAACCCCCCCTCAAGGTGCGTACTCCGAACGCACCACCAAAAGTCTAGGGGAGGGTCTGGGTGGGCATCTGTCCACGGTGGTGGCTCCGGCTCTGGACGCTGTCCCCACACCACCATAGTCACTCCCCGCTTCCGTATCCCCCACCCAATGACCACCCTCCAACTAAACCCACCTAACTGAAGGGGCAGCATCGGGATAAGGGGCAGCACCGGGATAAGGGGCAGCACCGGGATGAGGGACGGCAGCTCCGGGCTGAGGGACGGCAGCTCCGGGCTGAGGGACGGCAGCTCCGGGCTGAGGGACGGCAGCTCCAGACTGGCTGGCGGATCCTGGCTGGCTGGCGGATCCTGGCTGGCTGACGGCTCTGGCTGGTCATGGCTGGCTGACGGCTCTGGCTGGTCATGGCTGGCTGACGGCTCTGGCTGGTCAGATCTGGCGGAAGGCTCTGGCTGATCCGGTCTGGCGGAAGGCTCTGGCTGATCCGGTCTGGCGGAAGGCTCTGGCTGATCCGGTCTGGCGGAAGGCTCTGGCTGATCCGGTCTGGCGGAAGGCTCTGGCTGATCCGGTCTGGCGGAACGGCTCTCGGCGGACTCCTGGTCTGGCGGAAGGCTCTAGCGGCTCCTGTCTGGCGGACGGCTCTAGCGGCTCCTGTCTGGCGGACGGCTCTGTAGGCTCATGGCAGACGGGCGGCTTTGCAGGCTCATGGCAGACGGGCGGCTTTGCAGGCTCATGGCAGACGGACAGTTCAGACGGCGTTGGGCAGACGGGCAGTTCAGGCGCCGCTGGGCAGACGGGCAGTTCAGGCGCCGCTGGGCAGACGGGCAGTTCAGGCGCCGCTGGGCAGACGGGCAGTTCAGGCGCCGCTGGGCAGACGGCAGACTCTGGCCGGCTGAGACGCACTGTAGGCCTGGTGCGTGGTACCGGAACTGGAGGTACCGGGCTAAGGACACGCACCTTCAGGCTAGTGCGGGGAACAACAACAGGGCACACTGGACTCTCGTGGCGCACTCTAGGCCTGGTGCGTGGTACCGGAACTGGAGGTACCGGGCTGAGGGCACGCACCTTAGGGCGAGTGCGGGGAGAAGGAACAGTGCGTACCGGGCTCTGGAGACGCACAGGAGGCTTGGTGCGTGGTGCCGGAACTGGAGGCACTGGGCTGGAGACACGCACCATAGGGAGAGTGCGTGGAGGAGGAACAGGGCTCTGGAGATGCACTGGAAGCCTGGTGCGTGGTGTAGGCACTGATGGTACTGAGCTGGGGTGGGAAGGTGGCGCCGGATATACCGGACCGTGAAGGAGGACACGTGCTCTTGAGCACCGAGCCTCCCCAACCTTACCAGGTTGAATGGTCCCCATAGCCCTGCCAGTGCGGCGAGGTGGAATAGCCCGCACTGGGCTATGCAGGCGAACCGGGGACACCACCTGTAAGGCTGGTGCCATGTACGCCGGCCCGAGGAGACGTACTGGAGGCCAGATACGTTGGGCCGGCTTCATGGCATCCGGCTCGATGCCCAACCTAGCCCTCCCAGTGCGGCAAGGTGGAATAGCCCGCACTGGGCTAAGCACGCGTACTGGGGACACCGTGCGCTTTACCGCATAACACGGTGTCTGACCAGTACGACGCCCTCTCACTCCACGGCAAGCCCGGGGAGTTGGCTCAGGTATCCTACCCGGCTTCGCCACACTCCCCTTTAGCCTCCCCCCAAGAAATTTTTGGGTGAGCCTCTCGGGCTTCCAGCCTCTCATACGTGCTGCCTCCTCATACCAGCGCTCCTGGGCTGTGGCTGCCTCCTTCTCCTCCCGAGAGCGGCGATTCTCTCCCACCTTAGCCCAGGGTCCTTCTCCATTGAAAATTTGCTCCCAACTCCATTCCTCCTCTCTCCATTGCTTTAGTTCTTGCCCTCCTTCCTCAATTCGCTTGGTCCTGTTGTGGTGGGTGTTTCTGTAATGGCTGTCAAAGTCGTTCTCCTCCTCAGACGAGGAGGAGCATGGATCGGACCAAGATGCGGATTGATAATTGTACATGTTTAATGTAAATAACAAGAAAACACTACAAACTACAAAACAACAAACGTGACATACCTCAAAACAGTCCTGTGTGGTCCAAACACTGACACAGGAAACAAACACCCACAAAAGCCTACTGCCTATGGCTACCTTAAATATGGCTCCCAATCAGAGACAAATGAATGACAGCTGTCTCTGATTGAGACCCAATCTAGGCAGCCATAGACATAACTAGACAACCTAACAAACACTATCCCATACACATACAACACCCATAGACTAACCAAACACACACAACATACAATGCCCACCCCAACTCACGCCCTGACCAACTAAACATAATCAAAATAACATAAAAATAGGTCAGGAACGTGACAACAGAGGGTTAAATAATGAACATGTAATTGGGGAATTGAAACCAGGTGTGTAAAACAAAGACAAAACAAATGGAAAATAAAAATTGGATCGGCGATGGCTAGAATGCCGGTGACGTCGACCGCCGAACGCCGCCCGAACAAGGAGAGGGACCGACTTCGGCGGAAGTGGTGACAGATCTGCCTCCCTATGTGAAGATATCTTAGCACTGTAGGTACACATATACAGACCTACTGTAAATCATGTTCTTGTGAGAGGCTTCTGTTGAACCCAATGAAATAGGTCACAAATAGGTCATATTTGCCACATTTTCTAAGCAAACACAGTCATCTATGAATTTCAACTATTTCTATGTCAATGACCAAGGTCAAATGACTATGTTACCTGTTCTACTAAACAGACAGCCTTCCAAGTCAGGTCATTCATGCCATCAAATGGATACAGAGTGGACATTAATGTAGGCTACTGGTACTTGAAATTCTGTTAAATAGCAACAGTAGTAGTTAGCTGTATGTCTTTTCAGAGGTTTTAGTTTAGATCAACCTTACCTGTCTGATTAAGTTTCTTTTTTGCCTGCTTTTGGGTTTGTCATTACGCATGTGAAAGATTTTCTTACTGCAATACTTTGCTGTTCAAATTGACCTGTGGTGATGATTCACATTCTATAGTGTTGCAAGGTACAGTGCCTTCAGAAAGTATTCACACCCCTTGACTTTTTCCACATTTTGTTGTGTTGCGAAGTGGGATTTAAATGGTTTGAATTTCATTTTTTTGTCAAAGATCTACATAAAATACTCTGTAATGTCAAAGAGGACAAAAAATTTGAACATTTGTAAAAAATGAAACATATCTTGATTAGATACTGTAAGTATTCAGCCCCCTGAGTCAATACATGTTAGAATCACCTTTGGTGATTACAGCTGTGAGCCTTTTGGGTAAGTCTAAGAGCTTTCCAAACCT
Organism: Salvelinus alpinus; assembly: GCF_045679555.1. NCBI lineage: Eukaryota > Metazoa > Chordata > Actinopteri > Salmoniformes > Salmonidae > Salvelinus > Salvelinus alpinus. Next base: position 63,271,126 of record NC_092090.1, read on the forward strand.
GTATTGTTCAACATTTGCCCATTATTCTTTTAAATATTCTTCAAGCTTTGTCAAATTGGTTGTTGATAATTGCTAGACAACCATTTTCAAGCAGATTTAAGTCAACTCTTCAACCACATGTCCTTGGCTAGATGGGATGAAGGGTTAGGGGGTGGGCATTTGTGTGGGCCTCCATCTTCCCCCGGCCAGCCCCCTTTACCAGAGCATAAAAACAGCTGAGGTCCTCATTCAACTACATTTACAGTTCACTGACTCTGCATACACACACACTCATGCCAGACACACACTCACCACACACCTAGATACACACGCGAGTGATTTAGAGAGCTAGACAAGATGCTGTGCGTCAGCTCCTTCATGGGCCAGATGGGGAAGATGCCTTGTAGCCTCAGCTCTGTGCTAGAGACAGTCCTCATGGTAAGACACACATTTCTGAAGAGTTTAGGTCCGAATTTCTGAATAATCTAATTTGGGTTGGGTTTACTTGAGTTGATTAGGTTTTATAAAAATAATTTGGACATTATTGCCTTTAACAATGTTATAATTTGACTTTCTACTCTGCATGAATGTTGTCTGAATTGACTCAAGTCTTCAACACATATACTGCTCCATGTTGTTTGAGAGGAAGTTATGGGTGAGAAGCTTGGTCAGACGTTCAGTTTACTACTTTGTCCTCTTTGTGAAATGCCTGGATGAAATTGTATATCTTGGCGGTGAAATGTATTTCAGAGCAACCATAACACAGAGCACACGGCATGACGCAACTTTTGTCTTTCAAATTGTTACTTTTTTTCTCCATTTGTTTTCAACGCTTCTGTTTCCGCAGCTGACATTTTAGACTAATAAAAATAGAGAGAGAGAAAGGGCTGGAGTTATCCTTACCCTTACTGTCATGTTTCACACTTTGCTTTGCTGTGCTTTAAATTTTGTACTCTATTTGTGGCGTGCGGATGTAAAGTGTCCTTGGACACCTGAAGTTCCGTTGGGGAAATAATGTTATTCTATTGTAAAGGTATTCTATGAATGAATACTATGATGGTTACTTGCGGGGGCTTGCTGTGACCCTGTTTGTCCCTTCCTCCCCAGGTGGAGCAGATCCTGTCGGAGTTCAGGCTGAAGAAGGAGCAGTTGAAGGAAGTGATGAAGAGGATGATGAGGGAGATGGACCGGGGACTGCGTGTAGAGACGCACCAGGAGGCCAGTGTCAAAATGCTGCCCACCTACGTCTGTTCTACCCCTGAAGGATCAGGTAGAGGCATATACCTAATTTATATAATGCTTTCTTGTGAAATAACAATGTAAATGCGTGATACCTAGGCTATTTGTACTAAATGGGAATTCATGAGAGTGATGGCACATGAAAGAACATTACATTTCTCACGAGATTTATTTTACATTACACTTGTAGTGCTTTTAAAAAAATAAGATAGAAAAATATTCTTATTCCAGAAACCCCTGCTGTGTGTGTTTGATCCTATATGACACCATTCTGTGTGTTGCGCTGTGTCAGAGGTGGGTGATTTCCTGGCCCTGGACCTGGGGGGGACTAACTTCCGTGTGATGTTGGTGAAGGTGGGGGAGGATGAGGAGAGGGGATGGAAGGTGGAGACCAAACACCAGATGTACTCAATCCCTGAGGACGCCATGACAGGCACGGCTGAGATGGTGAGAGTGCAGTGTACTTAGAAGTGTTCATCCAGAACTGCACTGTGTTGACTAGTGTAATCAGTGTCCCCCATAAATCATCATGACTCACCATCCTCTCTCTCCCTTCATCCTTTTCCCTCCTTCCCCTCTCTTCTCAGCTCTTTGACTACATTGCTGAGTGTATATCAGACTTCCTGAACAGACAACACATCAAGCACAAGAAGCTTCCTCTGGGTTTCACCTTCTCCTTTCCTGTACGACACGAGAACATAGACAAGGTTGGAGATGGAGTACAAGATCTGCACAGGGCACAGACTTTAGATTAGAGATTTGATATGCGAGTGACTATCTGAGTATCTGAGTTAGTGTCTGAGCCCTGCTACCAACCCTAACCCTCTGTGTTCCTCCCAGGGCATCCTACTGAACTGGACCAAAGGATTCAAGGCGTCTGGAGCAGAGGGTAACAACGTGGTGGGACTACTGAGAGATGCCATCAAGAGGAGAGGGGTAGGATTTTCACTTCAGAATTAGGATTCTATGTTTATGCTACATAGAATAATAGATATATGTTGTGATAGACGTGCTATGACACATTTGTAAAACATGCGTATTAGATTCATGCAAATAGAGCCGTTCTGAAATGTTCCTTTACTCTTCAGGACTTTGAGATGGACGTCGTTGCCATGGTGAACGATACAGTTGCCACCATGATATCCTGTTACTATGAGGACCGAAGCTGCGAAGTGGGAATGATTGTGGGTAAGGATGCACACGCACGCGCACGCACGCACACGCACGCACGCACGCACGCACGCACGCACGCACGCACGCACGCACGCACGCACACACACACACACACACACACACACACACACACACACACACACACACTGGTTGATCAGCCATTTATCTCCTGTTACCAAACATCTCTCTACCTCTCCTTAAAGCCTACTATGTTGCTATTTGTCTGTAATACAACACACAAATCAAATGTAATTTGAGCATTGTCCTGTCCTCAGGTACTGGGTGTAATGCTTGCTACATGGAGGAGATGCGGACAGTGGAGCTGGTGGAGGGGGAAGAGGGGAGGATGTGTGTGAACACAGAGTGGGGGGCCTTCGGAGCCAACGGAGAGCTGGAGGAGTTTAGACTGGAGTACGACAGGGTGGTGGACGAGACATCACTCAACCCTGGACAACAACTGTGAGTATTGGGCCTCACACTGTTTATCTCAGCACAATGACCTAATTAGGCCTTCCTAAGTTTAGGGGGTGTTACAATCTCCACTAGTGATAAAACTACCTTTAATTGGCATAAAGTGGCTAAAGTAATTGATTACTTTCCAGGAATTTGCAGAAATTTGACAGTAGTACCTAGTTTCTCTTGTGCAGTATTGGTTGCATGTGTATCCAGTCATGTGTAAATGTGTCCATTCTTAGAGCTCAAAGTATGTGAGAGTCAAGAGTTTCTGAAAGACCTGTACTTTCCTGTGACACAATGCTCATCCAGGTGAAAACGTGCCTCTCTCTCTCACCTCTCTCTCTCACCTGTCTACAACACTCACCTGACACTAACCTGCAGCCTATGTGTGGTCACTAGGTAACCCTCTTGTTTTCCAAGTCGAGGCTAGTGGCAGCCCAGTCACTACACATCAGGGTCAGATTAATGAGCTCCTGTCCAGCGCTAGCTAATGTCAGCCAGGCTAATGGCTGTTTACCGTCTACTCTGACAGGCCCTTCACACGGGCAACCGCTGAGCTGAGCCTCACTCACCCTAGCACTTTATCCCTCTCTCCGCCCCACAGCGACAGCTAGACCGAGAGATCGCTCTCCTGCTTTTCAATCTCTCACTTTCTTGTTTCTCCCCGGCCTAGCTGGGAAATGATGATGACAGCGATGTAGGTTCACGTGTTGTGTGACGCACAACTCCTTTTCTCTCTTCCTCCATCCACTTGCTCTGCCCCGCTGCTTCCCTCGACTCTCCCTTCTCCCCCCTTTCTCTCTTCCTTCCTCGCCATCGCTCTGTAGCTATGAAAAGCTCATCAGTGGGAAGTACATGGGAGAGCTGGTGCGGCTGTTATTGTTGAAGCTGGTGAACGAGGAGTTGCTGTTTAACGGAGAGGCCTCTGACCTGCTGAAGACTCGCGGCAGCTTTGAGACGCGCTACGTCTCCCAGATAGAGAGGTGAGGGGTCACGACACAGCAATGACATTAGAATTACAACTGTCAACACTATTACAATGGCATCGACACAGTTCCAACTCTTTGTGTCAGTGACTGTCTTCTGTCCGAGCCAGTCAAAGCTTCCCTCACTGAGTCTAAGTGTGTGTTCTCTCCCTGTGTGTTCCTCAGTGACTCTGGAGACAGGAAGCAGATCTACAACATCCTGTCTACGCTGGGCGTGTTGCCGTCGGAGCTGGACTGTGACATAGTGCGTCTAGCTTGTGAGAGCGTGTCCACGCGAGCAGCACACATGTGTGGTGCGGGGTTAGCCGGCGTCATCAACCGCATGAGAGAACGCCGCAGCCAGGCGGTGTTGAAGATCACTGTGGGCATCGATGGCTCCGTCTACAAACTCCACCCCTGGTGAGGAGGGAGGAGGGAGTAGGAGTCACCAAGTATAACATACAAATAATGTTAGTCATATCTAGCGACAATGCCATGCTTTTTATTCTAACTCTGATGTTAATCTCCCTCCACAGTTTCCAGGACAGGTTCCACAAAGTTGTGCGGGAGCTGACGCCTCACTGTGACATCACCTTCCTCCAATCAGAGGAAGGGAGTGGCCGGGGGGCGGCACTTATCTCGGCAGTAGCCTGTAAGATGGCAGCGTGCATGCTGACACCGTGAGAGTCGTAACAGCCTCCCACCTATAGGGGGCGATGCAGGTGAACCAGGCTGAACTCTGACCTCATACAGTAAATTATACCTCATCTAGGGTGATTCGCCTCTGGCCTCCTCTTGAAGCTTTCACAGAGTAATCTGTAACTCCTCATTGGTGAGAGAAGCAATATGGGTGTGGATAACTCACTGTATATAAAAAGACCCCCACCACACAGCTCACACAACATGGGAAACACAGAGACAGATTAAATCAGCACTTTTCCCAGTGTACAGTATTATACAGATGCGTTTTTGAACTGATGGGCCTCTGAAAATTCCCTGCAGTCCCACAATGCATAAGTGGTGAGTCTCAGAAAGTAATGAACCCTTGTTTAAACACGTTCTCAAGCTTCCACTGATTGCAGGTATTTTAAGCTTGATTAATAATGTAATATAATGTTCACGTGAAAAGGATTGGCATTGATTTATAACATCAGTATTGTTGTTTGTTTGATGCTGTCTGTTTAATCCAGAGATGTTTCCGTATATAATTTAAAACTAAGGGATTATCAATTTCAAATGTATTGCAGTGCAGTCTTTCACTTACTGTTCGTGGGAAATTAAATATTTCTTTGATAGTGTATTTATAAAAGTTATGTATCTGTGATGAGCGTAAAGGTCTTAATTCCTATTATGTATATCTAAGAATGATAATGTGCTTTGTAATGTGACAATTTTTTATTGTTGTAAGTAAAGTTGCTGTAACATAAAAATATTTTGTTGTGTGTTTATCATCATTTGAAATTGAAGGGGCCAAATAACTGAAGTGGTTTTACTGTACATGACCACATACTCTCCTGTCATAAAGAACTGTCAAGTTTCTGTTTCTGTTCAGTAAAGTGAGCAACGGCACACAAAGTTTCCCAGGCAAACACCCAATGCAACTGAATAGGACTGTAAACTACAGCCATACTCAGTGGTGTAAAATACTTAAGTAAAATACTTGAAAGTACTACTTTAGTCTTTTTTTTGGGGTATCTGTACTTTACTTTACTATATATATTTTTGACTACTTTGACTTTTACTTCACTACATTCCTAATAAAAATTATGTACTTTTTACTCCATACATTTTCCCCTGATACCCAAAAGAACTGATTACATTTTGAATGCTTAGCAGGACAAGAAATGGTCTAATTCACAAACTTATCAAGAGAACATCCCTGGTCATGGCTGATACCTCTGATCTGGTGGACTCACTAAACACATGATTCATTTGTAAATTATGTCTGTGTTGGAGCGTGCCCCTGGCCAGTGGCAGATTTAGGTATAGGCGACATGGGCAGCCGCCCAGGGCAACATCTTGGGCACGGCACAAAAGAAATTGTGACATTTGAGCAATCGGTTTTCTATCGCTCATTTGCACGTCACTTCAATGATATCATGTCACCTTGTGGGACTGTGGGTCAATTAACCTTGTCGGAGTGGGCGCCGTCTGGTATGCATGCCGTCTGGTTTGCTGAATATAAGTAATTTGAAATGATTTATACTTTTACTTTTGATACCTAAGTATATTTGAAACCAAACACTTAAAAACTTTTACTCAAGTAGTATTTTACTGACTGACTTTCACTTGAGTCATTTTCTATTAAGGTATCTTTACTTTTACTCAAGTATGACAATTGGGTACTTTTTCACCACTGGCCGTACTCATGGGTAACATGGTATCTTCACTTCCTCTCTTGCCATATCCCACTTGCTCCTCTCTCAGACCATTTTGTCCAAATCCACCTCCCCCTCTGTCTCTTTCTCCCTTCTCGTCTCTCATCCTATCACCTCTCCTCCCCCTGCTCCTTCTCCCTATCTCCTTTTTCCACCCCCAGCGGAATCCTGGTCCTTAGAGAGAGAGAGAGAGAGAGAGAGAGAGAGAGAGAGAGAGAGAGAGAGAGAGAGAGAGAGAGAGAGAGAGAGAGAGAGAGAAAGAGAGAGAGAGAGAGAGAGAGAGAGAGAGAGAGAGAGAGAGAGCCGTTAAATTCTACAACCACCTAAAAGGAAGCGATTCCCAAACCTTCCATAACAAAGCCATCACCTACAGAGAGATGAACCTGGAGAAGAGTCCCCTAAGCAAGCTGGTCCTAGGGCTCTGTTCACAAACACAAACACACCCCACAGAGCCCCAGGACAACAGCACAATTAGACCCAACCAAATCATGAGAAAACAAAAAGATAATTACTTGACACATTGGAAAGAATTAACAAAAAAACAGAGCAAACTAGAATGCTATTTGGCCCTAAACAGAGAGTACACAGTGGCAGAATACCTGACCACTGTGACTGACCCAAACTTAAGGAAAGCTTTGACTATGTACAGACTCAGTGAGCATAGCCTTGCTATTGAGAAAGGCCGCCGTAGGCAGACATGGCTCTCAAGAGAAGACAGGCTATGTGCACACTGCCCACAAAATGAGGTGGAAACTGAGCTGCACTTCCTAACCTCCTGCCCAATGTATGACCATATTAGAGAGACATATTTCCCTCAGATTACACAGATCCACAAAGAATTCGAAAACAAATCCAATTTTGATAAACTCCCATATCTACTGGGTGAAATTCCACAGTGTGCCATCACAGCAGCAAGATTTGTGACCTGTTGCCACAAGAAAAGGGCAACCAGTGAAGAACAAACACCACTGTAAATACAACCCATATTTATGTTTATTTATTTTAACTTGTGTGCTTTAACCATTTGTACATTGTTACAACACTGCATATATATAATATGACATTTGTAATGTCTTTATTGTTTTGAAACTTCTGTATGTGTAATGTTTACTGTTCATCTTTATTGTTTATTTGACTTTTGTATATTACCTACCTCACTTGCTTTGGCAATGTTAACACATGTTTCCCATGCCAATAAAGCCCCTTGAATTGAATTGAATTGAGAGAGAGAGAGAGAGAGAGAGAGAGAGAGAGAGAGAGAGAGAGAGACCATATTAGAGAGACATATTTCCCTCAGATTACACAGATCCACAAAGAATTTGAAAACAAATCCAATTTTGATAAGCTCCCATATCTACTGGGAGAAATTCCACAGTGTGCCATCACAGCAGCAAGATTTGTGACCTGTTGCCACAAGAAAAGGGCAACCAGTGAAGAACAAACACCATTGTAAATACAACCCATATTTATGCTTATTTATTTTAACTTGTGTGCTTTAACCATTTGTACATTGTTACAACACTGTGTATATATAATATAACATTTGTAATGTCTTTATTGTTTTGAAACTTCTGTATGTGTAATGTTTACTGTTAATTTGTATTGTTTATTTCACTTTTGTATAATATCTACCTCACTTGCTTTGGCAATGTTAACACATGTTTCCCATGCCAATAAAGCCCCTTGAATTTAATTGAATTGAATTGAGAGAGAGAGAGAGAGAGAGAGAGAGAGAGAGAGAGAGAGAGAGAGAGAGAGAGAGAGAGAGAGAGAGAGAGAGAGAGAGAGAGAGAGAGAGAGAGAGAGAGAGAGAGAGAGAGAGAGAGAGAGAGAGAGAGAGACAGGCACAGACCCTGAGGACACCATCCTCGCTGCCTTCAAGCTCTTTGACCCAAACGGCACAGGTTTCGTCAACAAGGATGAGTCAGTATCATTTGAACCTATACACAGATTGCCAAAATATGCAATGACACATTGTGGGCAATGAATTATTAATTAGTTGTGTATTCTTTAAAGGTTTAAACGATTACTGATGAACCAGGCTGATAAATTCACAGCAGAGGAGGTTGGTAATCTTTTTCTCCTTTTAGCCTACCTTTTTTCTTTAAAATAATAAATGAACAAATCACACAGTTGACATTACTTGAGAGAGAGAGATAAACCATTCGATCAGCAGTCCTACGTAAAAAGTAGGCCTTTGGTCAATTCACATTGTTGCCTAATCCCTCTCTGTCTTCTGATGAAATCCTCAGGTGGACCAGGCGTTCTCTGTGGCTCCAATTGACGTGGCCGGCAACATCGATTACAAGTCACTGTGTTACATCATCACACACGGAGACGAGAAGGAGGAGTCCTAAAGGCCCTCAGCAAAAAACCCTGACCCTTAACCCATAACCCCTGATAGGGCGGAACTGGAATCTCCTCTGTGGTTGTCTTTTGCCAATCCAGTAAAGAAATCAAATCAACACCTGTCTGTAAAATGTGTATGTTTATTTGTGGTTACATTTAGATACAGTACAGTTAGTACACATACTATCTCACAGTTGAATAAAAGTGTCATCTTTACAGTCATACATACTCTTGTTTCTGACAGCTGTTGCCGATACTGGGACCAAAACACTCACAAACTACACTTAACCACTACAAAACATGTTCAAGTCAACCTAATTACCCCCTCCACATCCACCTCCCCCTTCAAACAAGGCATGATTTAGATTAAAGGTTCAATGCAGCCATTTTTATATCAATGTCAAATCATTTCTGGGACACAATTAGGTACCTTGCTGCGATTGTTTTCAATTAAAATGGTCAAAACGAAACAAAAATAGTTTCTTAGCAAGAGCAATTTCTCAAGCAATAATTTTGCTAGGACTGAGTGGGGAGGGGAAAACTGAAAACTAGCTGTTTTTTGCAGAGGTTTTGAACTTTCTTATTCATCTGTTAACTAATTTATCACCTGGTGATGTCACCAGACAGGTCAAAAATCTATCCCACCAAAACTATCCCACCAAAACAGCCAGAAATTTCAAGCTCTTACACTAAAAGGGAATTATCATCATTTTCACAGATCATTCCAACCTCAGCATGGAAATACAGTATATCTAAAACACAGAAAAATCACATTGTTAACTGCGCTGGGCCTTTAATACCCCAAATGTGATCTGTAAGGTGCATTCAAGAGAAAGGGCCCACTGCAATGAGCCTGTGTAGTTCCAGTCAGAGCTATGTATTTAGAATACAATTCTAAATATATGGCTCTGGTTCCAGTCATTTAGGCCTCGGTTGCCGTGGATACAACAACAAACCCGTTAACTCCACTGCCAAACAGCCACCACATCTATTGGTCAAACAGAGCTGGACGGACAAGGTTAACCCAGATTTGTAAGCAAGGCTGGGGATACAAGCTACCCCTTCTAAGTCCCTACAGTAAGGTGTTTGTAAGATTGAGTTTTTTGCCGTGTGATGTAGTTGTTGCAGAAGAAGCAGAGATGCCTATATCTTCTGGAGCTGAGGGTAGAGTAGATGTGGGGATAGATACATCCATAGCGTGGACACCAGATGGGGTGAAGAAAGAGGCAAAACCGGTCAAGAACTGTGATTCCTATCTAAGAAGGTGGGTGGATTGATCTTTACTCTGTTGAATTAAAGTGACAACTTGGTTTAAAACAAAATGTTGCATCCTCATGAAACGCACCATATTGTATTAATGTCCATGTGTCTGCTACAATGACCAATAATTGCAATGAGTCCATGCATCACAAGGTTTTAGGCTATTTCAATAACTTTGCTGTTATCATCTGAAGGCATTTTATTTCTAATCAACAAAAGCTGTTTTAGTGCTGCCTCTCCCTGTCCATCCAATAGTACCCTCTCTTACATGTGAACTATGCAGCAGGACGTAGGAATGTCAGGCACTAAACAGGCTCATTAATGTTTCAACTGGTCAAGCCCTTTCCTCAGACAATGGCAGAATTTCTCTTGCACAGTTTGTTTTCAATTACTTGTGCACCTTGGTTGGACTGCAAGGTAGCTACAGTACACTTACTCTGAAATACAATACATTTAGTGAGTCTGATCGGATGTTAACAGGTATCTGGAAAGCCAGGCGGGGAAGAAAGAGCACAATAGCACCATTTTGGGGGTACGTGTCGTCATTGTTAATAACAGGCCAAATATACAATTACATGAACTGATGCAATAAAACACGTTAGATGCTGTTCTGTGTTTTCACGTAGTTAAATAACATTTGCTTAATCTAAAAACAGGATACCAGTCAACACCTTGCTGGTCCAGACGGAGAGAACATGGACACTTTCTCACCCGGTAAGTTAGTAAGGAAGAGGGAATTTCTTGCACCTTATATGCTAGTGTTAACATACATTTTACCGAAATATGAATTACTTAACTGGCTCAACTCTTCCAGGTGTGAGCAGAGATCCCAACACGCAACAGAAGGATGGAGGCAGTGACGCAGGCAAAGCCTCAGGAAAACAAACCAACGAAAAGAGCTCGAAAAAATCCCAAACATGTACTCTTCTTTAGAGACACGGGACTATGAATGGGCTGCGCATTTGTTGTTTTGATGCCCAACACCATAATGTTTTACTTAGTGTCATATAATCCCATTGTATTGAGTCTTTATGATCACCCCAAGTTCTCTTCCTTGCCTGTTACTGTGATGAATCATAGAAACAACATAGGGAGAGGGAGAATATATTTTTTGGGGGGGAATGACTGTGTAACTGCAATCTATGCCTATCACTTTGCCTACTGAACAATTGCCTTTTGTTATTATTGTACTGTTTGGCTCCCTTTCATAACCTATGTATGGATAGTGTCACAGTACTATATGCAAAACATTTCAAAGCGTCAACTGACAAGTGCTTTTCTGATTCTGACCACCTTGTTCTGGTAGCTTAGCTTGCTAATGAACACACCACTAAAAGAGAGAACAGCTGTGGGCTAATGTTAATTTCCAAACGATTAGCAGTAATGATTGATCAACTGGCTCTGAACGTACAGCAGCTCATACAATCATAAACGACAGGGGGGAAAAACACGAAGACAAATATAATAACCTCAGATAGTCATCGCACACAAAGACACGGACATTTAGAACTTTGTGATCAAAAAGTCTTTATAGTCACAATTGCACTATTCACAAAGTCATCCATTGATTCTCATGTCTTAACACAGGATTTTATAGTAATTTTCCAGCAGAGAATTAGAACAGTGTTTAATAGCAGAACAAGAAAGAGCTATTCAAAATGGTGGTATTGGACCTGCCACCTCATCTCCTTTACAGTTCCACTGCACTGTGTTGTCACAGTAGACGAGAGTCCTTCCTCTTGTAATGCAATTGGCTAATCAGTTATAACCCTCTACAGTCCGCAACGCACTTTAAAACGGTTCATTCACACGATGGCAGTCTAGTCCGTGGTCGTCAGCAGTGCAGTATTCAGGCAGTGATGGCCAGCTCCTGTCCTAACTCCCAGATAAGAGCTTTTGGATGGGCCTATGTCCCCCTTCTGTACACTGTTGAAGGCTAAATGTATTCACGCTGCGTGATCATTGGAGAAGTCTGAAATGCGACACGACCGCTGCCAAAGTAAAACTCCCGTCTCCAGCGGTCGCGATGTAGGTTGCTAGAGAACGAGCGGCCCTTTTCATATGTTAGAGGAGGGTGTCAGTCACTGTTACCGCTGCGGTCCTCTTCACTACCCACCACCATGCTGCTGTACTTCTTCTGCTGCTCCTCTCTATACGTGTCCTTCACCTTAGCCCTCTTTAGGCCTCCGTCCCTACAGGGGAACAAACATGTGGTCTAGGAGATACTAACACAAAATAATCTAAACGTGAATAAACAAAATAAACGTGTCCATTCTGAGGTCTAAGAGATGCAAAGTCCAGTATGAGACAGTCAGGATGCCATTCATAGTAAGATGGGAGGAGATTCTTACCAGGACAGGTCCACTAGTCCCCCCTGATGTGCGATGACAGACTTGACTCTATTGGCAAACTGGACAGCATCCTCCCCTTCCTGAAAACATAAAATAAATTAGTGGCACTTAGTGCATAATTGGTAGGTACTGTGTAAGTGTGTGTGTGTGTGTGTGGTGGTGTATACACACCTGTTGGTGCATGGCTGGCAGGTACCAGACATTACAGACTATAGCCCAGCTAGTCATCATCCTGAGCAGGTAGCTCACCATGTTGTACTTGGCACTGTTCCAGAACGCATCCCCAAACTGAGGGTCATACTGAGGGAGAAAGAAAACCTCTTCAAATCTATGCTGACTTTCTCACGCAACTTTTCCAATGTCATCTTTGCATGATTTAGGGAAAAGTACTTCTTCAGAAGTACCTTACAGAGTACCTTACCTTGATGGCTACTGGGTATATCGTTCCTCCGATTTCAAAACTTCCCTTTTTGAACATCATGACAGATGTGTTGTTGATACAGGTCCCTGAGGAAACCAGAAATATGGAGTGCAGATAAGCCATAACCAGAACGACCAGAGATATATAAAGATCTAATCAAATTTCATTGGTCAGATAGGATCTCTATGATAACAACAACGCTCTCCAAAATCACAGACGAGGAAGAGAAATTCATTCTAGCAGATGCTACTCATATGTACAGGTATAGGATGACCTTACTGTACATAACCAATGCAACACCAATGCAGCTTATCCCAACCAATGCTAAACTGACTGACTTAGATCAGTGTCTAAAGGACTTCATTCTACTCCATTTTAGCACTTACCTTCCGGAAAGATCAATATAGGAAGCTTAGTCTTGTCATTCACGTGATCCCTCAACCTGTAAACATTAACAACAATTAGAAAACTTAACTTTATATCTGGGAGGAGTGTGAACATATATTATATGATTTTAGTTAAAGCTATGTCCATATCAGGAAATCTTAGTATTAAATTATATCCCCAATTGTCAAATGGCAATGACATTTATGCTTGAATGTTCTACAGTTGGGGATTTTGACAAGCACCTATATAACATATGTCATCGGTCTGGCATGAGTTTTTTTTATCTGGATAAGGAAATAAAATAAGTGAATACCTATGATTAAATATTGTATTTGATGTGTATTGTTGTGCTAAACAGGGCTCATCTGGAAAAGAGACCTTGGTCTCAGCATTGACACCCTGTCAAAATAAAGTTTAATAAAAAAAGATATGACTGATTTATTTGCAGTGGTGTAAAGTACTTAAGTAAAAATACTTTAAAGCACTACTTAAGTCGTTTTTTTGAGGTATCTGTACTTTACTATTTATATCTCTGACAACTTTAACTTCACTACATTCCTAAAGAAAATATTGTATTTTACTCCATATATTTTCCCCTGACAACCCAAAGTACTCGTTACATTTTGAATGCTTAGCAGGATAGGGTAATTGTGAAATTGACTCACTTATTAATAGAACACTTGGTCATCCCTACTGCCTATGGTTTGTAAATAATTTTTCAGTGTTGGAGTGTGCCCCTGGCAATCTGTACATTTTAAATACAAGAAAATGGTGCCGTATGCATTGCTTAATATAAGGAATTTGATTTATACTTTTACTTTTGATCCTTAAGTATATTTTAGCATTTACATTCACTTTTGATTCTTAAGTATATTTAAAACCAAATACTTTTAGACTTTTACTCGAGTACTATTTTACTGGATGACTTTTACTTGAGTAACTTTCTATTAAGGTATCAATACTTTTACTCAAGTATGACAATTAGGCACTTTTTCCACCACTGTTTATTGGTCTGTAGCAATTTTCCACGGGCATATCAGTGCTTGTCTGAAGAGTGTTGGCAGTCAGAATACCAGTGTCTGGTGCCAGGAACATGCCCAACCCACTGGCTGATAAGATAGCGAACAGATAAACTCACCTTTTGGCCACTAGGTGGCGATCTTTCATATCAGCTCTCTCAAACCAGATGTGAGGACAGGACCTCGCCATGGCCCTCTGCAGCACTCCCATCAGACCCCCATGTGACTGGCCCACCTAAAACACATCAGATCAAATCACATCTAACGTCCTCATACTACATTCCACAGACAAATCATCTGAACAGGATTAAAGTAGTAGAAGACAGATAAACGTATAGACCATTTCACATCATCTGAACAGGATTAAAGTAGTAGAAGACAGATAAACGTATAGACCATTACCCCTTGGCAATGTCATCCGTAAGCACAACATGCACTTTCATTGCCATGGTGATGATCATGACACCCAATTGTATTTATCTTTTAAACAAGACAATACTTTACAGTCAGCCCACCTTGAGACATGCCCCACTGACGTTAAACACTGGATGACAACCAACGTATTGCTTTTAAACTCTGACAAGACAGAAATGAAGCTACTTGGCTACAAGAAACTCACAAAGTGTCAGACCTCACTCTCAACATTTATGTTTGCCTCATTACACCAAACACGGTTGTTAAAAACTTTGGTGTTACCTTTGAGCCTGGTCTAACTTTTGACAATGCATATCCAAAACAGCATACTTCCATCTCAGGAACATTCCAGAATTAGACTACATGCAGCTCTGGCTTTGATCTCAAAACAAGCGCATCGATTCACGACCACTCGCGCTGTAAACACAGTCCAGTTCAATGTGAATGGCACAGATCCATATATGGCAATGGTCTACTTGCATATAGGCCTACTGCAGCTCTGATTGGTTATGCTGCACTGGTCTGTGTAGAGTATGGGCTGAGTGGTGTGTGTCAATGCAATAGAATCCTACCCGATGTATTCTGCCTACAACAAAATCTCTTGCATCGTTAATTTTGCATACTAAGTCTTGCGTAGTTTGTTTTGGTATGTTGTATTGAAAGTGGCTAGTATTGCATTGATTCGATCACAACTCCCACAGTAAAGGGAAACATTGATGGTGTTAACTAAGGCGGAAAACTCTAGAAAGTTGAGTGTAGTTCAATCTCCTGCTTCTCTGCGCAGGTTGACATTTCATCTGCGCGGCAGTCCTGCGGGAGCTGCGCGCCCACACACACACATGTGCAGCTTAGAAGGAACATTGATAATAAAGGTATAAAAAAAAAATTAAAAGTTTAGCTATTTCAAGCTAGGCTTATTTTCTGCTTTATTTCACATACCATGGCGTAACACCCATCGTTGCAGAGAATGACAATATCAATCGGGGAGGTGTGATTGGCCACACAGATTCCTCCTTTCCTGGGTCTGTTTTCTCTGTAAAACACAAGACAGAGAACACACACGGACACACGTTAAAGTGGCAGACGTGCATCTTACATCAAAACAAAGCTCTGTGCACATATCACGAGGACCTTCCGTAGAGTCACTGGGGGACATGACGGTGTGTGTGAAAGCCTGCTGTGTACGCATGTGTCAGAGGAGAGGAGCGTTCACCGACTTGTTGTGGTAGTGGATGGTGCAGGAGAGGCCTCGAGCACAGATCCTGTAGCACATCACATGGACCCACTCACTCAGCCAGGACTTGAGCCTAGAAAACACACACACACGGACACGCACGTAAGAAGCTTCCATTAAGCTGATTAAATACAAAATCACACAAGACAAACGTCTCAGTTTTTAAAACAATCCCGTGTGAACCTGTAGATTCAATGCAGTGTAAGTGTACCTCCAGTTAGGGAGGAATCCTACAGCAGTGGTTCCTATCACCAGCCAGGTCAGGCCTATAGACGCCAGCATGATCCTGAAAGAAAACATTCGGACTCAGAAACATACACGAGACACTACAACACTTGTCATGTATTAATGCATTGTCGACGCTACATGGTTTATTACTTTGTTGGCTGTAAATCCTGTCTATTCAACAACATAAATGTCAGTCAGTGACACGTATGCTTGGTTTATGGATGTGAACTGTAAGAGAGCTAAGGCCTTATTTAAAAGGTGCGCACAGTGATGAGGACTGCTTTCACACTCTCAGTGATTACCTGAGCGGAGTCAGGATGCAGTAGCGTATGAACACGCCCAGGCCCCAGACCATTGTCAGTTTGAGGCTGATGTACTGGAAGTCGATGTTGGTCCGAGTTAGCAGGTTCCACGACACCAGCTCCTCTGACGAAAACCGCTGGGTCACCTGGAGGTCAGAGGAACAACATTAAAAACAACTTAGTAGGCCTACCTGTACAGAAAGTAAGTCTGGATTTTTTAAATTGATGTTTTACTCTTTTGCCCAAACCTGAATCAATGCCTATTTCCTGGGCCCTAAGCACTTCCTGACACCCATTCAACGACCACGTTTACATGCGCACTGTATTCCAGATAATAACTCATATCCCGGTTAAGGTCTTATTCAGAATAACATGTTTACATGCACCTTTGATATATCCTGCTCACAGGGATCCCTGTATCCATGATTAAACAGAAAATTCCTAATTTGCCCAGTGATGACGGAACGATTTTTTGAAGGGGGGGTGCTGAAAATAAAGTTAAGCCTTATTTAGATATTGTTCTGCTTATAATTTCCGACATTAGGGCGGCTTCTGTCATTACTTGATCCTCTAGAATACTAAATAAAGCCTCGCTCCCCACAATAATGTAATCAATCGATAGAATGAAAGCGGTAAAGTTCTCTTTCATTTCTGCTTCTCTTGCAGAGAAGACGTTGAGAGACCGGGTAGATTTTCCACACAAAATGTCCAAATGACATCGGTTTGTTGACCAGTTTCAGGGAAATTAAAAGATGTAATAACAATCAAACATGTTTCTGATAGTAATTCAATCCATTTTGGAATCTTATTTCGGTTGAAAGTGAAATACTTTCATGTCGCAGAAGAAAATTGCACATTCACATTTCCTCAAGAGGAAATAAATAAATAATATTTCTCTATTCCTGTTAGTGAGACAAAATATACATTTGGTCTATCATTTTACTGCAAGAAAACAACAGTAAACGGGATAAGATGTTTACATGCCACAGTATCCGTCTAAGTCCAGCATATCCCAGGCATCTTATTTGGGTTTCTCAAAACTTCTCAAAACGGATACAAGCTTATTCGGGTTATTGTAAACGGGATATGACATTTGTATGCGTCAACTCAAAACAGAATACTTGAGTATCTCCGAATAATAACAGGATATCGGTGTGCATGTAAACGTGATCATTGATTGGAAAGGACTGGAGGGGTGTGCAGTAGGCAATAAATTACGAAACTCATCCTAGACTACCAGAGGATTAGGTGAAGCTACAGGTATTACTCAGTTCTATTAGGGGCCATCATGGAATGTCTGGGGTTAGGGATACATTTGGAATTAGGCATCAATCTTATTCTAGTCTGTGGACTCACTTCATCCTCTACGATATCCTCGATGCCTCGTCTGTAGAAGTAGAAACAGTCGCTGAGGGTGAAGTCTCCCCCCACTGGTGGTTTGGGGCGACTGCGCCTTAACCCCCTCAGCTCCTCCTCCATAGAACCATCATTCCTCTGGACGAGGCCTGGGGAAAACACACACGCTCAACTAATCCACCTCATCATTTTTAGATTGGATTGTATCGTACCACATATTTGTAGTTGATAAGGAAGATGATTCAGTGTTATCTTTTACCATAGGTGAAAGACAACATTCACAGTGTTACAAGTCATCGAGTCAATAGGGTTTGAATTTTCATACATTTTGAATGAAAGGAGGACAAATTGGTCAAGCCACTGTGGACTTGTTAGGAGCTGGTGAGGAAGGAAATGAATCAGAGGATTGCAACACAATTGTGTCATTAACTCTCACACTGTTGCCCCATATTGAGAAAACAAGATATCCTGGGCTGATATCTGAGTAATCCTTATTTAAATCAATGAAATCCAGAGTTTATCACTGTGGGCAAGGCCTCACCAATAAAATTGTCATACAGAATCCATATTAAATGACAGGCCATCAAACAGAGAAAATGTCAGTGGCCTTGCACTTTACGAACTGGGACCACTTCAGATAACAGCTATCAGAGAGCAGTGTTCACTGATAAAAGAGCCTCCTTTCTTTCCTTAAAAGGGCCTCCCTTTGTGTGTCTATCATCAAGGTAATCACAGGTCTAGGATCAGATTACCCAACTCCACCCCAGAGTGTATCCCTCCCTCCAGCAGGTCTGAAGACAGTGGGATCAGCTAAGGATACACTATCTGATAACACAGGACAAAGTCCAGGAGAGAGAGACTGAGTGACTGACTGTGTTGAATTCAATCCACCCTTTGCGTTCTTTGAAAACTACACAAACTCTTATTTTAGGAAAACTTCAGTACAGTACAAGTGAGGGGAGTCTATGCTATCCATATAATACAGAAACCATCCTGTGAGTTGATATGCTAACAAATAAAAAGAGCACATTGATGTGCTGTGCTAGCTAGTGAACACCGCACTGCGAGTTTAATTGAATTGCCCCCCCCCCGACTAGCCTATATGACTGCTGATTGTGAGGGGAGGAATTGAGTCAGCCCGACAGGTAGGCAGCAAACCCAGCGCCACATCATACAGTACATCACATCGGAAATGCTCTCAGGTGACTGAGCTGGACCAATTACCGTCTTCTATTCAACAAACACTGCTCTAAGCCATCTCCACTGCAAGCCCCTGCCCAGCACTATAAACAGGTTTACATAGTCTCTAGGTTCTCAGAGGTATCGTTTTATATACATTTACCCCTCCCTTACCGTTTCACGCAGATTGGGCACATTGAGAAGCTGTATTTTAAAAACGCAACATTTTATCAACTCGCAGTCAACCATTGACACCTGAGCGAAACTCATGTCAGGACTGATTTCCATGCACTCAACCCTTCTAACTACACTAACACACTTCATTTATTCTAGGGCACTTTACATCTGAGCTTCTGAACACAGCAGACGAACAAGAGTGGATGTGTGACCCAGTGTCCTTGACAGAGAGGAGAACCGGATTGGACTGAAACAGATAACATACTGTATAAAATGTTAATTAATGATACCTTTCTCAAGGGTAAAATAAAGTAAGTCCCTGAAAACGTCACTGTTTCTCTTGCCCACACTTGCCCAGACTTGTAAGCCTAAAATATCAACTACGTCATTTTTGGGAATCCCTTGATCATTTCATTATCATAGAGCAATGAATAAATCAATCAATCCCTTCATCATTCAACCAATCAATCAATCAAATGAATCTATTGATCAGTGTGAGAGCTCTGCTCATTGACTCACTATTGAATGAGGAGGATTTGAGTATCTGCTGCGCTTTGTTGACTGTCTGGATCCTCAACGTGGCCCACTGGACAGGAGAAATGAGAAACACCTTTAGCCTTTGACCTCTCACTCCCTGACCCACACAAGGACAGTAGAGAAAGGACACACACATTTACCCCTGAAAGGACACACACATTTACCCCTGAACTCTCAGGCTTATTCATTAGGTCGTAAGGTTACAGGACAATTACAAACAAAATATAACAAATATTACACTGTAAAACATACATGCTTTTCTGTCAAAAAACATATATACATTCCATGTCTATACGTCACATGTGCAGAGTTGTGCTAATTGATTGTTGTGTACAGTAGACTTTCCCTACAGTAAATATGTGACTGCTGATCACGATGCATTTCTTGTTCTCTCATTCCTGAAACTGATACAATCTCCAATGTAAATAAAATGAAGGACCATGGCTAGCCTGCTGGCCACGTCATGTGTACTGTATCTTATTCTATTGTGTAGTATGAAAACAGCATACATTTAGGACACAAGGCTTATATTTAGAACATGATGCATAAGAAACATTTAAGACAAGACACATGCAGCTGTGCACCTCATATTGTCTGAGTGAGGCAGTTTACCAGCCTTTAAACAGTGTGTAGGTATTAGATTTCCTCTTTCCCATCTGTTGTCCCCCTGTGCCAGTAAATGTTTGATGGTTGGCAACTTCTGGACAGACGCATTTTACCTCCAAGATTTTGACCAGGATCTTCATGTATGTCTCGGAGATGCCCAGGGAGAAGCCAAACATTGCGGGCACCATGAGAAGAGCCACAATGAGGCAGACCCACACCTTCAGCCCTGCCAGGACCATGGCCCAGAAATCCTCCATATCGCTACAGATCTCTCGCTGTCACCCTGCGGAAATAGCAACAGGAGAAAGATAGTAGTAGTAGTAGTAGACAACACATAGGGGGCTAGGGGACATAAATACACACAACAATCAACCAAGGGTGTCAGAGTAACCTTCCTTTAAGCTGCTTTTAGCAATGCTAGTATTTACACACGAGCATTGCTAGGAATTGGCTTGCAAAAAAACGGAATAGTCCGCCTATTGCCCATAGGGTTGGTCCTTGTGCAGGGGGGAAATTGAGAAAAAACATCTAATAGAGCATAAATTAAACAACTTTCCAAATGTAGGTCTGTTGTAGAGCCACTTCCTCTCCGTTTACCTTATGTTCAAATAAAAAAGTCCTGCACGTGCACCATAACTTCAAAAAAGCAAGAACTTGTGGGGGACTTTTATTTTGGCATGAGGTAAGCAGAGAGAAACTGACCATGCTGAGGAACTGCATGGGTCTACAACAGACCCCCCTGTAATTATGCGTTCAATTAGATGTTTTTTCCTCAAATTCCCCCTACATAAGGACCGAGCCTACAGACAATCGAGAGAGTAAGTTGAAATTTTATTTTATTTAACTTCTGGAAAACTATTCAGTTTTTTTTTGCAAGCCAAGTGTACTTTAGCCCATGTCTGGCATGCTGCCTGGTCTTTTATGACACAGGAGTTCAGGATGTTGTTGGTTCAATATCTGACAATACTACCTCAATTGCTACAGTTAAAAGATATAGTTCACCCAAATTACATATTGGTTTTCTTACCTTGTAAGCAGTTTATGGGCAGGGTTGGGTTACTTTCTAAATGTAACCTGTTACAGTTACTAGTTACCTGTCCAAAATTGTAATCACTAATGTAATTTTGGGATTAACGTAATCTGATTGCATTGTTACTTTTAGATTACTTTCCCCTTAAGAGGCATCAGAAGAAGACAAAAATGTTACCAAATAAAATCACATCTATTGCAGGATAAATCAATGTTAAAGTTTACATAGCGGGCCATATATGGATGTTACATTTTACTTTATGGGTTGGTTACTGAAGACTGAGTCATCTATGATTCTCCGAATGATCATTTAAAAGAGGAAGCTAAATAGATGTTCTCTTTTCCGTCTCAACCTCTCCCACTGAATGAAGATTACGGTAAGGAATTCTTTCCAAATAATAAAATTTTAAAAATTATTAACAAATGTACAGAAAGATCAGTGCGAAGGCCAAATTACAGAGGAAGAACTTTGAGGCTATTAAATCCTTTCAGTCTGGAAAAAGCCCAGGTCTTGATGGCATACCAGTAGAGGTATATCAAGCCTTTTTTATATACTAAAAGCTCCATTGTTAGATTGTTTGAACTACTCCTATATAAATGGTAGTCTGTCAGGTACTCAGCAGGAAGGTCTGATTTCACTATTATTAAAACAAGACCCAGATGGCAAATATAAAGATTCAGTCTATCTAAAAAAACTGGAGGCCCCTTACACTTCAATGTTGTGATGCAAAAATACTAGCAAAATGCATAGCACTCAGAATTAAAAAGGTTTTACAAGGTATTGTTCAAACTGATCAGGCAGGGTTTTTACATGGACGATACATTGGAGATAATATACACCAAGAAACATCTAAGAAGCCAGGCCTGGCATTTATAGTGGAGTTTGAAAGGGCATTTGATAAAGTAAGACTGGATTGTATTTATAAATGCCTGGATTTTTTCAATTTCGGTGATTCTCTTATAAAATAGGTAAAAGTAATGTTTAGCAACTCCAGGTGTAAAATAGTAAATAACAGCTAGTTCTCAGAGAGTTTTGAATTGTCAAGAGGAGTTAAACAAGGGTGTCCGCTGTCACTGTATCTATTGGTTATGGCAATCGAAATGCTAGCTATTAAAGTCAGATCCAATAACAACATTAGAAGATTAGAAATTCAAGGCTTAAAAACAAAGGTGTCCATGTATGCCGATGACTCAAGTTTTATATTAAGTCCGCAAGCTATATCCCTGCAATGTCTCATTGAAGATCTAGATAACTTTTCTGGACTCTCTGGACTAAAACCTAATTATGGTAAGTGTACAATATTACATATTGGATCTTTAAAAAATACAACTTTTACATTACCCTGCAGTTTACCTATGAAATGGGCTGACGGTGAAGTAGACATACTTGGTATTCATATCACAAAATATATAAATAAGCTCTCCACAATGAATTTCAATAGAAAACTTGTAAAAATAGACAAGATCCTGCAACCATAGAGAGGTCAATTTATGGAAAAATTGCCCTGATGAACTCCTTAGTCATATCTCAGTTTACTCACTTACTTATGGCGCTGCCTACTCCTGATGATACGTTTTTCAAATCATATGAGCAAAAAATATTTTGCTTTATCTGGGACGCTAAACCAGACAAAATAAAGTGTGCCTATCTACAGTGAGGAGAACAAGTATTTGATAACCTGCAAAATCGGCAGTGTTTCCTACTTACAAAGCATGTAGAGGTCTGTCATTTTTATCATAGGTACACTTCAACTGTGAGAGACGGAATCTAAAACAAAAATCCAGAAAATAACATTGTATGATTTTTAAGTAATTAATTTGCATTTTATTGCATGACATAAGTATTTGATCACCAACCAACCAGTAAGAATTCCCAGCTCTCACAGACCTGTTAGTTTTTCTTTAAGAAGCCGTCCTGTTCTCCACTCATTACCTGTATTAACTGCACCTGTTTGAACTCGTTACCTGTATAAAAGACACCTGTCCACACACTCAATCAAACAGAATCCAACCTCTCCGCAATGGCCAAGACCAGAGAGCTGTGTAAGGACATCAGGGATAAAATTGTAGACCTGCACAAGGCTGGGATGGGCTACAGGACAATAGGCAAGCAGCTTAGTGAGAAGGCAACAACTGTTGGCGCAATTATTCGAAAATGGAAGAAGTTCAAGATGACGGTCAATCACCCTCGGTCTGGGGCTCCATGCAAGATCTCACCTCGTGGGGCATCAATGATCATGAGGAAGGTGAGGGATCAGCCCAGAACTACACGGCAGGACCTGGTCAATGACCTGAAGAGAGCTGGGACCACAGTCTCAAAGAAAACCATTAGTAACACACTACGCCGTCATGGATTAAAATCCTGCAGCGCACGCAAGGTCCCCCTGCTCAAGCCAGCGCATGTCCAGGCCCGTCTGAAGTTTGCCAATGACCATCTGGATGATCCAGAGGAGGAATGGGAGAAGGTCATGTGGTCTGATGAGACAAAAATAGAGCTTTTTGGTCTAAACTCCACTCGCCGTGTTTGGAGGAAGACGAAGGATGAGTACAACCCCAAGAACACCATCCCAACCGTGAAGCATGGAGGTGGAAACATCATTCTTTAGGGATGCTTTTCTGCAAAGGGGACGACTGCACCGTATTGAGGGGAGGATGGATGGGGCCATGTATCGCGAGATCTTGGCCAACAACCTCCTTCCCTCAGTAAGAGCATTGAAGATGGGTCGTGGCTGGGTCTTCCAGCATGACAACGACCCGAAACACACAGCCAGGGCAACTAGGGAGTGGCTCCGTAAGAAGCATCTCAAGGTCCTGGAGTGGCCTAGCCAGTCTCCAGACCTGAACCCAATAGAAAATCTTTGGAGGGAGCTGAAAGTCCGTATTGCCCAGCGACAGCCCCGAAACCTGAAGGATCTGGAGAAGGTCTGTATGGAGGAGTGGGCCAAAATCCCTGCTGCAGTGTGTGCAAACAAACATGGTCAAGAACTACAGGAAACGTATGATCTCTGTAATTGCAAACAAAGGTTTCTGTACCAAATATTAAGTTCTGCTTTTATGATGTATCAAATACTTATGTCATGCAATAAAATGCAAATTAATTACTTAAAAATCATACAATGTGATTTTCTGGATTTTTGTTTTAGATTCCGTCTCTTACAGTTGAAGTGTACCTATGATAAAAATTACAGACCTCTACATGCTTTGTAAGTAGGAAAACCTGCAAAATCGGCAGTGTATCAAATACTTGTTCTCCCCACTGTATATAATGAATAGGGTGGGTTGAGAGTATTAAATATAAAAGCACAAAACCTCTCTCTAAAAGTTTCACTTATTCAAAAGTTGTACTTGAACCCTATGGTTCAAGTACAACTTTTGAATGGTTTTCAAGTAGATTACTAAATGGTTTTCAAGTAGATTACTAAGAAAAGGTCATCCATTGTTTTAAAATGGCCTTTTTGCATTTGTGAAGATTGCCATGTCTCATTTTTGATTAATTGAAAAATTATACTTTTTTCAAAGTATCTCTCTTTTTCAAACAAGCATTGCAGAGCTGGTTACAATTTCAACTTCATCCCCCTGAAAAGATACAACAAATATTATGGCTGAACTCAAATGTGCTGGGTGATAACATACCTGTATTTATGGGAAAGATGTTTGAAAAGGGTATTTTGTTCATAAATTATATTGTAAATTGGAATGGTAGAGTTATGTCTTTCATGGAGTTATCAGAATTGTACGGGAAGGTCTGCTCAATCCAAGAGTACAACCAATTGATTACAGAATTACCCCAAAAATGGAGGAGGCAGGTGGCAGCGAGATGAGGTAGGGAACTGGTCAGTCTGCCCAATATAAAGGATTCAAACTGGTTGAGGAATAAAAATAGCATAAATAGGAAAGTAGACCAGTTTCATTTGAGGACCAGGATGTTGACAACTGTGCCATACAGATTGCAAAATAGTTCGGAAGAGATTTATGATGTACCAATTCCATGAGTTGATATATAAAACGACGTAAGATTCAAGACTGTGCTTTTCAGCTAAAATTATTATATAGAATTCTTGCCACCAACAAAATGTTAAATATTTAGGGAATAAAATCATCGAAACTCTGCAGATTTGTTTGTGAGGATACAGAATCAATAGACCATTTATTATGGTTTTGCCCTCAGGTAGCCTGTTTCTGGTCTCAGGTTCAGGAATGGCTGAAAATGCACAGCATTTATCTAAAATTGACCCTAGAAATAGTACTGTTAGGAGATCTGGAGAGACCGGGTCAGTCAATTACTAATACTCTTAGTGAAAGTATTTATCTTCAACTCGCAATCTGTGGATTCTATTCAATTAGATAGATAGAGATTGTACGTTAAATATCACAGCATAGTTGAAAGATATATGTTGCGTAGAAATCCGAAGAGGGTGGCCAGCAGAGATAGGTGGGATGAGCTGAGGGAAGCTGAGGGTTGGGATGTGGAATTGGAGACAAGTGGGAGTGGAGTTGCTGGGCGGGAGATAGAATGATTGTCAAAGATAAAAGTATAAAAAATAAAGTCAAAATATAACATAATAAAAAGTATATTTGAATGACAGTGTTTTTGCAGCTAATGCCGGTTTGCCTGAGGCTGATGCCGTGCAGAGGTTTGTACACATGCATATACACACACTCTCATTCAAATACACACATACACGGACACACACACATGTAAATAATGACAGACATGCACTCAAACATATACAGTTGGCCTTGCTGTTATGATTTTAGTTGTCCTTGATGTGCTTTGTTTTTTTTCTGTTTTCCATTGTCTTTTTCCTCTTTAGTTAATTTTCTTGGTTGTTGGTGCATTGGGGGGGGGGGGGGTTCTTGGGGGGGGAATGGAATTCTAAAAAATACGTTATTGGGGGGACTGTGGGAGGGGTCTCGGATGGTTGATGGGTTGCTATTGGGGAACAGTGGGGGGGGGGGATCTTGGGGGGTTCGGGTCCCTGTTTTTGGCCTTGTGGGAGATCTGTCGACATGCCCTTGAGCAGGGCATTGACCCTGGATACTTCTGTGTGTCGCTCTGAATGGGAGTCTGTTGGATGACTGGTGTGGTGCAGTTGTTGAGCGGCTTCACTGCAAGTATATTGTATGTTTTGGATTCAATAAAAAAATAAGTGATATCCGTATCGCCGTAGACTACAACACTGCTGTCATCCTTACCTCTAAGTGTTTATTCAAGTTGGATAATCGTTGGATTCCGATACCAGTCACACCATTGGAAGACATAGCTTGGACTGTAGCCTACAAAAGTATATTCCTGCTCTTTTCCCGCGATCCATCAAACACATTTGGGGTGTCATCATAGTGGTCTCTGATTTGTGGTCAGACTTGCTCAGGTGGAACAAACATAAAAACATGAGCCTTTTTTCAATGTTGATTTGAATGTCATTGAGAAAACAGAGTAGTGTCAAAGATTTTTTTCCGCAAACATCCTTTCTGAATTTAAAAGTAATCCTCGAAGTAATCATCTAGTTTTTCAAAAGTATCTGTAATCTGATTACAATATTTTTGCTGGTAACGTAACGCATTAGTTACAGTTTTTGTAATCCCTTACATGTAACGGGTTACATGCAATCCGTTACTCCCCAACCCTATCTATGGGCAAGGTAAAACAGCAATCCATGCTTTGATCAATGATGCTTTAGACTAGCTCTTGTTCAGCAAAGAGGGCTCCCTCTCAGTTGAAGCATTAAAACGATGGCGTAGGACTGTGTACTGTGCAATAGACCCGACGCTCTGTCTATACGTTAATAATCCTCGCTTGCGATACGGTTTTGGAAACCTTTGGAAGTTTGCTTTCATATAATCAAGAAAGATGTTTCATAAAACAAAAGGTTCAATTACTACACACATTTATAGGGTTTAGGTTCCCACACGATCATATTTCCATGTTACAGCGCTTGTTTACAGAAGAGAGGCGCGACCACCTGTTCTAATTAGCCATCTCGTCTCCGAATACCTGTTTATAGCAAGTGTTGGCTGCAACTGTATTATAACAGTGTACAATAAGTGTATATTTAGCATTTGTGAAAATGTTTTGATGTTATATGAAAGTGTAAGCCTTTATGTTTCTAAAACCGTATAGTAATTAAGAATCCATTCACATTTAAACAAAGTAATGGCTGTTTTGCCTGCCAAAGACAGTTTACCAATGAACATAACATTTAAGGTCATTGGATGTTAAAAGGAGTAGGCTTGTCTACACATCTTGGGCTAGCTTATGACATGAAATGTGAAAAATACCAATAGACATATTGACTTGCATTGGATTTCTGCCACAAAAGCATAGATCGCTGTCTTGTCCATAGACTGCTTACTGGGTAAAGAAACCAACCTGTCATTTTGGTTTTGGGGTGAACTATCCCTTTAACTATTGCCTAGATAAGGTATAAAATGATACAACTCAGATTTTCAGGAAGAACACAGAACATGGGCTCACAGAAGGTTTGTGTGTGACTACGTAAAGTTGAATGAAACAAACATGAATAACAAAGCTCGGTTCAATTTGACCAAACGCAAAATGCGCGTTCATCAACACATCCAAGGCGCACGTCTAAAACAGCAACACGTGACGATTTCAAAAGCGATAGAAAAAAGCCCAACATTTAATTATATCAGAAATGTTGGTAGGCTGAGTGGGCAATGACATTTAAAAGAAAGCCTACCAACTTAATTTAGCTTGAACAACATATACGCACGTCACCAAAAACCTAATTCAACAACAATAGCCAATCATATTAACAGTCAAATTAATATACAACTTCACCAAAACGCTAGACAAAAAACCGTGGGCGAATCTTCTAGACCTGGCCGGACAATCACAAAGTTTTCCCCTGATATTCAGCCCTGCATATAGTGGATCTTACCTTTCAAACTCCAGTCCATACTACCATGCCCTTCCCTGTTATACAACTCATACAAATAACTGTGACTGAGGGTGAGACGGCAAGCCACCGCTGTAGTGAAACCGCGCCTTCGTGTAGAACAGCGCCATCCACTGGCCAAATAAAATACACGTTTATTGGTCATATCCGCAAATTTGCAGACGTTATCTCAGGTGCAGCGAAATGCTTGTTTTTCTAGCTCCAAAGGTGCAGTAATACCTAGCAATAAAAAAAATCTATACACACAATCCATAAAAATAAACAAATACGTTATATAGGATGAGCCATGATCAGAATACAGTATATAGATATAAAGTGGGTGAAACAGCATGTAAACATTATTCAAGTGACCAGTGTTCAATGACTCTACGCACATAGGGCAGTAGTCTCTAAGGTGCAGGGTAGAGTACTGGGTGGTAGCCGGCTAGAACAATGACTAAGGTCCAGGGCAGGGCACTGGGCGGAGGCCGAATAGTGGTGACTATTTAACAGTATGATGGACTGGAGATAGAAGCTGTATCTCAGTCTCTCGTTCCCAGCTTTGATGCACATGTACTGTCTCCACCTTCTAGATGCTAGTAGGGTGAACAGGCTGTGGCTCGGGTGGCTGAGGTCCTTGATGATCTTCTTGGCCTTCCTGTGATACAGGGTGTGATACTGTAGATGGCTGGCAGGAGTGTCCTGGAGGACAGGCAGTGTGCCCCCGCTGATGCGTTCGGCTTACCGCACCACCACCCGGTGCAATTGCCATACCACGCAGTGATACAGTCTGACAGGATGCTCTCAATGGTGCATCTGTAGAAGTTTGCGAGGGTCATAGGGGCCAAGCAGCAAAGGTTGAAGAGGCACTGTTGACATTTACATTACATTTTACATTTAAGTCATTTAGCAGACGCTCTTATCCAGAGCGACTTACAAATTGGTGCATTCACCTTATGATATCCAGTGGAACAACCACTTTACAATAGTGCATCTAACTCTTTTAAGGGGGGGGGGGGTTAGAAGGATTACTTTATCCTATCCTAGGTATTCCTTAAAGAGGTGGGGTTTCAGGTGTCTCCGGAAGGTGGTGATTGACTCCGCTGACCTGGCGTCGTGAGGGAGTTTGTTCCACCATTGGGGTGCCAGAGCAGCGAACAGTTTTGACTGGGCTGAGCGGGAACTGTACTTCCTCAGAGGTAGGGAGGCGAGCAGGCCAGAGGTGGATGAACGCAGTGCCCTTGTTTGGGTGTAGGGCCTGATCAGAGCCTGAAGGTACGGAGGTGCCGTTCCCCTCACAGCTCCGTAGGCAAGCACCATGGTCTTGTAGCGGATGCGAGCTTCAACTGGAAGCCAGTGGAGAGAGCGGAGGAGCGGGGTGACGTGAGACCTCACTGTCTGTGTGAAGGGACCATTTCAGGGTGTCAGTGATGTGCATGCTGAGGAACATGAATCTTTTGACCCTCTACACTGTGGCCCGTCGATGTGGATAAGGGTGTGTTCTCTCTGCTGTCTGCTGTAGTCCACGATCAGCGCCTTTGTTTTGTTGACGGATGTGAAAAGGATGTGAGATGCCTATCGGCAAGCTCCTGCTGAAGTGCCCGTTGCCAAAAACCTGAGGGTGGATAGCACTTTGATGTGCACCGGAATGGCATGTGTTTGCCTTTCTAAAGTATGTCTTAACCCTCGCAAAGATTCTATAAAATTGGCTCGTCAGATATCGTTTCCCAAAACCAATCTGTACTTTCTTCAAAAAAGTCCCACCTGCTCTCTGCGAAATGCAGCTTGTTCCAAATCTTCCAACAGGGCAAGATCAGTCATCTCGCATTCGATTTCCCATTATCTCAGTCTTTTATACTATTTACACAATGGTTTCACTTTCACACGTGCCCTGTAATTTAACAAATTACTGTACTTTATATGGATTATTATCGTAAAAATTCACTGATTGGGAGTACAAGTAAATTGGAAAATTATTTAATTATTAGGCCTACTCTCACAATTTCAACATATATTTTCCCTATTCTATAGTTGACAAGCAGTTCCTTTATTCCACCACTTGGTACTGTGCGTACACATGGTAATGTCTGTACGTACACACTCAAGCAAACATTTATATTGATAAATCCAAATATTACGGATATACTGACAAGATGGATGTCTCTCTGCCCTAACAATGGGAGTCATTGTCCACAAAGCGGCACAGCAGGCTGTCTAGCTCCCGCCTATCCTTTCTTTGGATTGGTGGATACATCTCATTATTGTGATAATTTCTTGGATGAGGGTTGTCGACGCCAACCGACTGTATTCGATGGAGGGAGAGGCTATGCTACTAGCCTCATGAATATGCATAGCCATCTTGAGACAACTCTGATATAAAGGTTTTTTTCTCAAAGTTTCTGGGATGTCACGTGTACTACTTACAGAATGTCAGTACACTCGTAACAACTTAAGCATTACAAAACTTCTATTCG
Source organism: Salvelinus alpinus (assembly GCF_045679555.1). Taxonomy (NCBI): domain Eukaryota; kingdom Metazoa; phylum Chordata; class Actinopteri; order Salmoniformes; family Salmonidae; genus Salvelinus; species Salvelinus alpinus. The sequence continues at coordinate 63,301,538 of NC_092090.1, forward strand.
ATCAAATAAACCTAAAGTAGCAAATAAGCCATACATTTGTTTGTTGACCGAATTCGACACTCTCATTGACCTCCATATAAAAACTCCTTGCTTGGTTTGGACCAAACAACAAAAATGCTGGAGAGAGACAGATTTTTCCACCGAGTTGGGCCACTCTCTTCCTCTTCCTCTCTGATAAACCTCACATTTTGCATTGAAATGAGCTCACGCATGGTTTACACACATATTTGTGCCAATGCATGAGTGATAAATGAAGCCTCAGAAGAGTTATTACTGTAAATCCTCGTAATGTTGTATCAGTTAACATTTGTTTATGTGTCAATTAATCCTGTAAGGGATGGGTCACTAACTGCCTATTTGACACAAAAATAAAATGTCATTCATTCATGAATTTAACACACACACACACTTCTACACATTGTACAGTCTGTTGCACAATAAACAGCAGATTTTTGGAGGTCTGTTTGGGAAACAGCTCTGGGACTGATAATAAAAAAAATACTGTGATCCTGATTCTGACTTGAGAAACCTTTTAGGATAAGCCAGAACCATATATTTAGATATATTGCTATAGGATAAGACAGACACGTATATTTAGATATATTGCTATGGGATAAGACAGAATCTGGTGCCTTGGCAGAGGATCAAGTTTCAACTGAATTCCAAGTATGGCTGCCATTTAGGTCATTACAGTACAATAGATTCCATGGACATAAAACAATAATGGTTTTCATTGAAAGCAGCCTAAACACATACAATTATTTGTTTCGGCAAGCAATTGATCATAGGTTATTTAGTCTAAAGTTTAAACAACATATCAAACCAACAAATTCACCAAGTTGGCCCCATGCCCCTGTAACAGTATAACTTTAAACCGTCCCCTCGCCCCGACACGGGCGCGAACCAGGGACCTTCTGCACACATCAACGGTCGCCCACGAAGCATCGTTACCCATCACTCCACAAAGGCCGCGGCCCTTGCAGAGCAAGGTGCAACACTACTTCTAGGTTTCAGAGCAAGTGACGTAACTGATTGAAACGCTAGTAGCGCATACCCGCTAACTAGCTAGCCATTTCACATCCGTTACACTCACCCCCCTTTCAACCTCCTCCTTTTCCGCAGCAACCAGTGATCCGGGTCAACAGCATCAATGTAACAGTATAACTTTAAACCGTCCCCTCGCCCCGACACGAGCACGAACCAGGGACCTTCTGCACACATCAACAACGGTCGCCCACGAAGCATCGTTACCCATCGCTCCACAAAGGCCGCGGCCCTTGCAGAGCAAGGTGCAACACTACTTCTAGGTTTCAGAGCAAGTGACGTAACTGATTGAAACGCTAGTAGCGCGTACCCGCTAACTAGCTAGCCATTTCACATCCGTTACACCCCAACTCAATGTATAACCAGTCAAACTAGATATTGAATGTATTGAACCTGTCACGATCGTGTGGAGGAGAGACGGACCAAAACGCAGCATGAGGAAAATAAGCCATCTTCTTTTAATTAAACGAACGAAGATGAACATGAAACGAAAACACTATTACAAACAAACAAAACAACAAATGATCGTGAAGATAAATAACGCAAGTGCCCAGACAAGCAACAAACGTTAAACAAGACAACTACCCACAAAAGCCTACTGCCTATGGCTACCTTAAATATGGCTCCCAATCAGAGACAAATGAATGACAGCTGTCTCTGATTGAGACCCAATCTAGGCAGCCATAGACATAACTAGACAACCTAACAATACTCTATCCCATACACATACAACACCCATAGACTAACCAAAACACACACAACATACAATGCCCACCCCAACTCACGCCCTGACCAACTAAACATAATCAAAATAACATAAAAATAGGTCAGGAACGTGACAGAACCTGCAAGTAAGCCTGTCATTGTACTGTACCATGTGTATCCTGTGCCTATGACACACTTCATAATCAGCAGGACATTACAAAACAATAATGCCACATCATCTCTCTATGATGTGTATAATAGATTATATCTCTATTGCCCAGCTTTGAGTATGTGGGTGTGGTAGGCTACCACTCCACTTCTTACCAGGACTGTCATTACATAAATGTCTCAATAAAATGTCTTTATTACTACAGATGTACATTTGTTTAGTGGCTGTTGTGGACTGGAATCCCCCAGTGGTTTAATGAGAGCGTGTGTGTGTGTGTGTGTGTGTGTGTGTGTGTGTGTGTGTGTGTGTGTGTGTGTGTGTGTGTGTGTGTGCGGAGTAGACACAAAAACACTCCACCCCCACACTCCTCCAGACAGACCCCATAAATTTAACAATTAACAGGGCTTCTTGCTCGACAGACAGGTGAGTATGTTGGGAATGTAGCACATCCCACTGTGCAGTCTAGGCCAGGACTTATCAATTTGCATAAAACACCACGCTGACTCTTGATTGGGTGGAGGAGTAGCTCTCAAATTCAACTCTGCAGAGACTTAACAGCAAAGCATACTGAGAAGGAAAAGGGAAGCAATTTTACACAGTTATAATACAAATTATAGGCCTACTAAAACATTGAATTCAAATGAAATATTGAATAAACAGTTTAGAGCGTGAAGTTTGCAGCGGTTACTTTCTAAAAGTGCAGGAGGAGATAACCCATTCATAGACTAACTAACTCGGCTTGTCACCAAAAACCCTCACAAACCTCTACAGATGCACAATCGAGAGCATCCTGTCGGGCTGTATCACCGCCTGGTACGGCAACTGCTCCGCCCACAACCGTAAGGCTCTCCAGAGGGTGGTGAGGTCTGCACAACGCATCACTGGGGGCAAACTACCTGCCCTCCAGGACACCTACACCACCCGATGTCACAGCCATAAAGATCATCAAGGACAACAACCACCCGAGCCACTGCCTGTTCACCCCGCTATCATCCAGAAGGCGAGGTCAGTACAGGTGCATCAAAGCAGGGACCGAGAGACTGAAAAACAGTTTCTATCTCAAGGCCATCAGACTGTTAAACAGCCACCACTAACATTGAGTGGCTGCTGCCAACATACTGACTCAACTCCAGCCACTTTAGTAATGGAAATTGATGGAAATTGATAACAAATGTATCACTAGCCACTTTAAACAATGCCACTTAATATAATGTATATGTATATAGTGTACTCTATATCATCTACTGCATCTTGCCATCTTTATGTAATACATGTATCACTAGCCACTAAACTATGCCACTTTTATGTTTACATACCCTACATTACTCATCTCATATGTATATACTGTACTCGATACCATCTACTGCATCTTGCCTATGCCGTTCTGTACCATCACTCATTCATATATCTTTATGTACATATTCTTTATCCCTTTACACTTGTGTTAATTAGGAGCCCCGACGCTCGTTCTGAACGTTAAAATGCATCGCTTGCGGTATGGTTTTGGAAACATAAGGAACGTATCTTTAATATCAGTAAGAAATAATAATAATTTAAAAAAAGGTAAAATTACTACACACCTTTATACGGTTAGGGTTCCCACACGGTCATTTTCCCATGTTACAGCACTTGTTTACAGAAAAACTGACGGAATACAGAGGCGTACCTTTGCTAATTAGCTATCTGCGTCTCAGAACAAATGTGTTGTCACTGAAAAATACTATTTGTTGCAACTGTGTTAAAACCGAGACAGATTTTGGCATTTTGTGAAGTTATTTTAATTTGATATGTAAGTAGAGGGCTTTATGTTTCTAGAACCATACCGCAATTGTGAATCGATTCGCGTTTAGATGGACTATTTGGCTGTTTTGTTTTCCAGAGCCAATTCGCCTCGCAACAGAACATGTAAGGTCCTAGGACTATAAGGAGGAACGTTAGTCTCCTTTAGTACATTATTATGCTAGGGAGAAGATGGCATAGTCCAGTGGTAGGCAACTAGATTATTTTTGTCTGAGCGGATGGTCAGAGGGCCTGAACATAATTATAGAAATTTGCAGCAAATTGACCACAAGTAAGCCCAAAAATAGATTGTATTTGAAAATAACATAAACATTTCATAACTTGATTACATTGAGACATGATCACATAAGTCTCTCTTTTTATTTGTAGGAATACTTGTAACTACAGATTTACTAAATTATTGGTGAAAAAAAAATCAATATTGGAACGGTTTTGGCTCGGGGCCGCCTGTGGCCTATTCTGTGTTTGAATTATCTCCCACTGCGTCGCAGCTGCAAACCACACTGCTCCTGCTCCCCTCTCGCCCCTGGAAAGAAATGAGACACTATCCTCACAACACTCCTCCCCTCCCTCTCAAACTTGGAGCTTTCTCCCACTTTTACCGTGTTCTTCTGTAGCCTATACCCGGTCTTCTTCGATGCAGCCTATGTTTTCCTCCTTATCATGACGCTGGCCGTTGATGGAACAAACAGGTCGCTGGACCGCCTCTAAAGCATTATCGAAACTTCAATGCCAGTGAATATTTTTCAATCTCTTGATTTTGGTTAGATGAAATATGCGATGTCCGCGTGTGAGCCGGGTTCTTTTTCTGCTACATTCTGTTTTGTTTTTGGCTGCCAGCCATGTCGAGTTCTCGCTGCCTGGCAGCCTCCTCTCTCCAGACGAAGAACAAGGTCAGTGTGTCTCAGTTGTTACAACTAGCCTAGGTTATAATTACTGCAACAATGTTGCGATTTTACTTTAGCAATTTCACTTACATGCATAGATTCAATGCAACAGCACACATCGTAGTTAGCCATTACAAGGTTAGTGCATGCATTTGTGCATCATTTTAGCCAAGTGGCAGGTTGATCAATTAATTTATAATTTGATAAATGATTAACTGATTGATCTGGAAATTATATTGTAAGTATTGGATCAATTCAGTGTAGTGGATATGTGTATCCAACTGGCCTAATGTTCTTACTTTTCCATGTTATCCTCAGGTCGCTTTCTCCAGTCCCAGTCGGATGTGTCCATGGTCCATCCAGTCAAAGTTGACAGAGATGGACAGTTTCTCTCCCACTCTCTAGCACACGGCTTTGAGCGCGTGCGGCACAAGCGAGACTTGGGGCCTTTGGAGGGACGCGTTTATTATAAGGTGACCTACAAAGGTCGCAATTTGGTTTTTAATTTAACAGTCAACAACTATTTGGTGTCGAACAAATATGTTCTGGAGCGGCGAAACGGAAGTCTGAACCGGACTGAGCACCGTACCACAGGGGAGAATGCGTGCCACCTGATCGGCACCGTGACGGATCCTACTAATGCGCGCGGGACAGCCGCCATCAGCACCTGTGAAGGCTTGGTAAGAAACCAGGATACTGACCATGATTGGAATTTAACTCCATGTCATCTTTAATTATTTTCACTGATTTTAAGACATACCCCAGACAGGATTTATACGTCTCGCCGACGTCGGCACGATGTAACATGATACATCGGGCTGATGTAAAATAAACGTTACATAAATAAATACAAATAAAATGTAGTATGGAGAGCTAGTAGAAAGAGGAGGAAGGGAAGCGCTACTAAGGTACACAATAGTACATTTTGGTAGATAGAAGGTGCTCTTTGGTAAAAGGGGTAAATTGGTCATCAAAAAGAAATGAGGACCAAGGCACTCTTCATATAATTAATTAAAATGCCTTTATTAGTATGGCATGTTCAATAGAAACAAAGTTTTTAAAAACCGACGCGTTTCGGCTGCATGGCCTTCATCAGGGAGTACAAAAAACAAAAAAAAGAGAATACAATGTCCTCTTTTGAACAGCTTTTCCAATTAGCCCTAATTGGAAGTGAGAGTGGTTACAAAATTGATTGGACACACCTAGTAAGCAATAATATACACATTAAAAGGTGAAATACTGTAGCTATGTTATCATAAACATACAACTCCAAGCTAGAAGTATCAGAACACTTAGAAAGGTAGGTCTAACCTTAAATATGACTGGGAGAAGTGTCAAGAATAAGAAAGCAATATATTCCATAGTACACTAGAACACAGCAAAACATGAACAACAGTCTAAACATAGCTGAGGGCAATTGAGCAAAATGTCCACTAGATGACAGCAAATGGATCTATCACGACCCTACAGGAAGGGTGAGAAATCCATATCTCTTCATTTAAACCAGGGTATTTAATGGCCTGTAGTTTGTAAATCCCAAAACTTTCCCTTTGGTTTAACTGTTTAAGACGGTCCCCTTTTCTAATAGAGGCCGGAATATGATCAATACCCATAGCTTGTAGGGAGGCAGGGTTGCCATGGTGTAAGGACTTGTAGTGCCTTGCCATGGGGTAGTCTTCATTGCCTACCCGTATGGCGTACTTGTGTTCCGCCAAGCGGTCTTGAAGGCGTCTCTTTGTCCGTCCAGTGTAGAACACCTTGCACTGTGGACATTCCAATCTATAGATGACATGAGTGGTTTTGCAGTTAATGAAATGCTTGACGTAATACTCCATTTTGGAAGCTCTGTCAACAAAATACTTCTTCTGTGCAATATTCCTGCAATGGTTGCAATGGTTACATTTAAAAGAGCCCTTGGGTTTGTGGTCAAGACAAATTATTTGAGAGTCACCCGGAAGATAACTGTGGACTAATTTGTCATTTAGGGTAGGACATCTCTTAAAGCTTATGACTGGTGGCTCAGCAAAGACTTGGCGTAGTAGCGTATCACTTTGGATGATTCCCCAATTATTTTTAATGATTCTTTTAATGTTCTCTGCTTCAGTGCTGTATTTTGTAACAAAATACACTCTCTCTGATGTATCACGAGGCACTCCCCTTCGTAACAAGTTCTCTCTGTCAAGTAATCCAGCCCTTATACCTGCATCTTTCAGGACCTGAACGCTGTAGCCCCGATTCAAAAAGCGATTCTCCAATTCAGCAGATTTGACACTGTAGTCTGTTTCCTGATTGCAAATTCTGCAGACTCTTTGGAATTGGCCATATGGAATATTCTCTTTCAGCCTTTTGGGGTGAAAGCTGTCTGCCCTCAGAATGGTATTCCCATCTGTAGGCTTCCTAAAGATTGATGTGTGCAAACAACCTTTGTCATTTTTACTAATGTCGAGGTCCAAAAAATGAATGTTATCCTTGCTGTATTCCATAGTTAGTTTGATGTTAGGGTTAATGCTGTTAAGGTATTGCTGGAAGGAAATAAGTTCATCTTCTGAGCCGGACCAAAACAGACAAACATCATCAATATAGCGTCCCCACCATCCGGTCAAAGAAATGGTTATTAGAAGGATCCAAAATGAAGTAATTTTCCCATTTACCCAAGTACAAACCAGCGTAGGAATGGAGTATGGAGTATGGAGAGCGTTTGCACATTGGCAAGATGGCGGCATTAGATCGCATTTGCCCTTCAGGCACTGTTTGGAGGATGCATGTCAAAGCTGTTAAATTATACTGGCAATAATGAAAACAATAAGCTTTATATTTTAGTCATTTAGCCGACCCAACTTACTAGTGAGTGCATACATTTTTGTATTTTTCATACTTAACCCCGTGGAATCGAACCCACAAGCACCATGCTCTACCAACTGAGCTACATGGGGACTATAAGTGATTTTGTTTGGGGGTAAACTGAAGAGAGAAGATTCAAGTTTATTAGGCTATTGCTATACCATGTTAAACCTCTTAAGGATCCGCCCCTTTTTTCCCAATTTCGCCTGAAATTACATACTCAAATCTGACTGCCTGTAGCTCAGGCCCTGAAGCAAGGATATGCATATTCTTGGTACCATTTGAAAGGAAACACTTTGAAGTTTGTGGAAATGTGAAATGAATGTAGGAGAATATAACACAATAGATCTGGTAAAAGATAATACAAAGAGAAAAAAAACGGTTCTTTTGTGACACTCCTCCCCAGTCAGCACGCACTCTTTTGGCCGGCGTATCAAAATGCGTAGGGAATATATCGTTTAGAGAGCGTTTTTGCACATTGGCAAGACAACACCCAAGACATTCGAATAGAATGTTGATGCCTGGCCGACATATAAACATCTGCAAGACATCTTGTCAATGTGCTATCGCTCTCCATACTACATCTTCCCGATGTATCATGTATACATCGTGACTACTTTGGGCAGACGTACAATACCAGTCAAAAGTTTGGGACACACCTACTCATTCAAGGGTTTTTCTCTATTTTTACTATTTTCTACATTGTAGAGTAATAGTGAAGACATCAAAACTATGAAATAACACATATGGAATCATGTAGTAACCCAAAAATTGTTAAACAACTGTAAATATATTTTAGATTATTCAAAGTAGCCACCCTTTGCATTGATGACAGCTTTGAACACCCTTAGCATTCTCTCAACGAGCTTCATGAGGTAGTCACCTGGAATGCTTTTCCAACTGTCTTGAAGGAGTTCCCACATATTCTGAGCACTTTTTGGATACTTTTCCTTCACTCTGCGGTTCAACTCCTCCCAAATCATCTCAATTGGGTTGAAGTTGGGTGACTGTGGAGGCCAGGTCATCTGATGCAGCGCTCCATCACTCTCCTTCTTGGTCAAATAGCCCTTAAACAGCCTGGAGGTGTGTTTTAGGTCATTGTCTTGTTGAGAAATAAATGATAGTCTCACGAAGCGCAAACCAGATGAGATGGTGTATCACTGCAGAATGCTGTGAAGTGTGCCTTGAATTCTAAATAATCACTGACAGTGTCACCAGCAAAGCACCATCACACCTCCTCCATGCGTCACGGTGGGAACCATACATGTGGAGATCATCCGTTCACCTACTCTGCGTCTCACAAAGACACAGCAGTTGGAACCAAAAATATCAAATTTGGACTCGTTTGTCTGCTTATTTGAACTGTTCTTGCCATAATATGGACTTGGCCTTTTACCAAATAGGGCTATATTCTGTATACCAACCCTACCTTGTCACAACTAAACTGATTGGTTCAAACGCATTAAGAAGGAAAGAAATTCCACAACTTAACTTTTAACAAGGCACACCTGTTAATTGAAATGCATTCCAGGTGACTACCTCATGAAGCTGGTTGAGACAATGCCAAGAGTGTGCAAAGCTGTCATCAAGACAAATGGTGGCTACTTTGAAGAATCCCAAATATAAAATATATTTTGATTTGTTTAACATTTTTTTGGTTACTACATGATTCCATATGTGTTATTTCATCGTTTTGATGTCTTCACTATTATTCTACAATGTAGAAAATAGTACAAATAAAGAAAAACCATGGAACGAGTAGGTGTGTCCAAACTTTTGACTGGTACTGTATGTGTGCTATCTGGGTCCCAATTCTGATGTCTACAAGATCTACGGCCAACTCTGTGATGCTGAGCGGCCATGTGACGGTGCAGCGCGAATGCATTTCGACCTCCTACACTCACAGCCGCCCTCCCGCCAACCTTCTAAATGGACCGCAATCCACTAACAATATACCGCTGTCAGGCCGACATCGGCGAGGTGTATGTGCGCTGTCTGAGTAGTTGGGCCAGTGTAATCCTTCTCCAATGCATCCTTATACTTTTCTCTGTGATTCAGTGATCAATATAAGGCTTCACAAATTAACCACATTGAGAAGCAGGTAAAGATAACTGAAATAAGGAGATATGTACCCTCATTATGATTTAGCCACATTGATTTAAGCTTAGATAGGACTTTTCGTATGTGTAATTTCTTGCCCTGTTTACCATTCACATATTATAGAAGCGGCTGCCTCCCCAAGGTCAGACTAACTTCTTTAAAATATACAGGAGAGAGACTTCAGAGAAGTACTAAAATATGCAGAAGAGGATGTGGTCTGGCTGGTCACAGTTGAGCAACCCCTCAGACTGACAGTACTTTGTCTGTTGGTCCGGCCTTCAAAGATTTCCTGACTGTTTGCAGAAAGACTTTAGCTTCATAGCCCCCAAACGTCTGCATCTGCCGCCTCTCCTCGGTCTACTGGGAGACTCTGGCTCTCTTGCATGCTCTTTCTCTCCTCCTTCTCTCCCGTCTCACCCTTCTTCTCCCAAATGTGTCTTCTACTCTCAGCTCTCTCTCTCTCCCTGAATCTACAGTGTTATGTTTCTCTTTGTTTGACCACAGAGAGTACGTTTGAGAATGTGGCTTCTATGGCTACTACTTACAAAGAGGCTGAAGTAAAACTTGGATTAGTGTCACACACAAACAAGGCGGCAGTATTTTTAGAATTCTTGTATGTTTCTTATAAGAAACCTACTTTTATCTACAAAGGAAAGGAAGACTTACATCACAATGAGTTTTTCTCTCTGTCTGCTGACCAGAAAACAGCTGCACAGCAGAGAGCGACAAAGGGGAGACTTCCGTATTGTCCCTGATTTATTTACTGTAGTGGAATTACCAAGAGGATATGGAAGAGGAGGAACTTCCCTCTGTATTTGATCAGACTTGTCAGTAAATGGCCTGTGATGGATGTCTCTCAGTGTTTACTCTCGTCACATCAGGAATGCCTCTGCTGCAAGGTCTTGTCTCAGTGTCTGTCAGTCATGTTTGGTTTGCAGTCGCTCAGTAAGCCAAACCTTGTAAATACATGTCATTGAGTATATACAGCTGTTGTGATTGTGAATGCGTTTGGGTTAGAGCAAATAGACAGGGAGTGTGCAAAGACCTCCCTGCATTTGTTATCCAGTTGCTCCTAAAGGGTTCCTGGGCTGTGACCCCAGTAAGATCACACCAGATAGACTTCACTATTCAACGTTTCTCCAGGTCCCCAGGACGTTAGGCGATGCCATCAATGCTGTCCACTAGGGGCAATGTGAGCGCGTATTACCATCTAGTAGGCTCGCGGCTTGCTACAGAGTTGTGGATGGGGATAGAGGATGGGCTTGAACCATGTGCTTCAGCTTTGAGGATCGCAGGTTCAATCCCGGTGCCGGGTAATCGTAATGTTTTTTCTTCCTGTTTTAACCTTATCCCATACCTTAACCATTACTTAAACTTAACCGTTACGTTTTTTTATGCATAACCGTCAACTTTTTTCTGTTTTAACAACCTTTACCTACCCTTACTTACTTTCACTTCATAGACGTTTTTACTCATTTCCATGTAAAGGACCCATGAGAACCAATATGTGAAGTTCATAGAAGTGTAACAGTATTGCTTCCGTCCCTCTCCTCGCCCCTACCCGGGCTCGAACCAGGGACCCTCTGCACACATCGACAACAGCCACGCTCGAAGCATCGTTACCCAACGCTATTAGCGCGTGCCACCGCTAACTAGCTAGCCATTTCACATCGGTTACACTCACCCCCCAATTGACCTCCTCCTTTTCTGCAGCAACCAGTGATCCGGGTCAACGGCTTGAACCAGGGACCCTCTGCACACATCGACAACTGACACCCACGAAGCATCGTTATCCATCGCGCCACAAAAGCCGCGGCCCTTGCAGAGCAAGGGGAATGTTCAGCCATTTCACATCGGTTACAGAAGCATATTAAATTGTGTGTCTAATGAAAGCCAAGAGTATATATTTCTGGGAAATTAAGGCATAGATAAATTTTTCAACCATTTTCCTTCTTAAAAATTAGGCTTAAAAGTAATGGCTTGGATTTCTGGTCAAACTGATGGAAAAGGGGTCATAGAAAACGTCTACCAGAAAAAGTCTTAAAAGGTTTTAGAAATACATCAAAACACAATAATGTTGAAGTAAAGACCCCTGCCAACTAATATCAACACTTGAATAATTTGAATAAATTATTTACATTCTGTAAGTTTAAGAAACATTCGCTTGTGCCTTGTAATTTCATTACCAAAACCCACATATCTTTAAGATATTTTCTCATTTCTCTCCCTCATGAGGACGGAGGATAATGCAAGTTCAGGTAGACCTACCAAATAGTGTTTTTACTGATATCCGTTTTTGTTTATGTGTTATTAAGTGATTAAAACTCGTAATTCGCCAACATAATTACAAGTAACGGAATTACTGCAATTAATTGGCTACAATGGGAATTCATAGTAGTCACAAACCACAGTTGGGTCACCTGCTACTGTCCTCCCTTCCACTGGCATACTGTTATGTTCAGCTCATAGGGTCTCCTGGTATTGTCCTCTCTTCCACTGGCATACTGTTATGTTCATCTCATAGGGTCTCCTGGTATTGTCCTCCCTTCCACTGACATACTGTTATGTTCATCTCATAGGGTCTCCTGCTATTGTCCTCCCTTCCACTGGCATACTGTTATGTTCATCTCATAGGGTCTCCTGGTATTGTCCTCCCTTCCACTGACATACTGTTATGTTCATCTCATAGGGTCTCCTGCTATTGTCCTCCCTTCCACTGGCATACTGTTATGATCAGCTCATAGGGTCTCATGCAACTGTCCTCCCTTCCACTGGCATAATATTATGTTCAGCTCATAAATGTTTTCTTTCTCTTTCTGTCATCTGGTGGTCAAAGCGAGAGTGTGAAAACAGTCTGGACAACCCCTCCCTCCCTCCTCTCTCTTTTCTCTCTCTCCAGTTAATGTTACCTGTCCCGGCTTACTGGCACCTACCCATGTGAGCCCCCTCTCTTTCCATTTACTGTAACCAGTATCCGCACCCACTGAGCACCAAACGTCCATGGACGTTGAAAAATAGTTGAAAATGTTTGTCGATTTTTGGTCCGGTGCTTACTTACGTGTCCTTTTCCAACAATGTAGAGTTAAAGATGAAATAGAAATAGTAACAGGAGGAATAAGTACACAGTGAAAAACAATAACGAGTAAAAATAACATGGCTATATACAGGGAATAAAAACCATTACCAAGTCAATGTGCAGGGGTACGAGGTCATTGAGATAGCTACAGTATGTACATATAGGTAGGGGTAAAGTGACTAGGCAACAGGACAGATAACAGATAATAGACTGAGCTGTAGCAGCAGCTTATTTATGTATGTATTTATGTATGTAGTGTGTGTGTCAGTGTAAGTATGTGTGAGTGTAGTGTGTAGGTAGAGACCAGTGTGTGTGCATAGAATAATAGCCTGTGTGTAGAATAATAACCATATACACTATACAGTATATACAGAAAGGTATGTGGACACCGCTTCAAACTAGTGGATTTGGCTATTCCAGCCACACACATTGCTGACAGGTGTATAAAATCGAGCACAAAGCCATGCAATCTCCATAGACAAACATTGGCATTAGAATGGCCTTACTGAAGAGCTCAGTGACTTTCAATGTGGCACCGTCAATGGATGCCACCTTTCCAACAAGTCAGTCAGTTAATCGAATTTCTGCCCTGCTAGAGCTGCCCTGGTCAACTGTAAGTGCTGTTATTGTGAAGTGCAAACATCTAGGAGCAGCATTGGATCAGCCGCGAAGTGGTAGGCCACACAAACTCACAGAACGGGACCGCCGAGTGCTGAAACGTGTAACGCGTAAAAAATAGTCTGTCCTCGGTTGCAACACTCACTACCGAGTTCCAAACTGCCTCTGGAAGCAACGTCAGCACAATAACTGTTCATCTGGAGCTTCATGAAATAGGTTTCCATGGACGAGCAGCCGCACACTAGCCTAAGATCACCAATGCGCAATGCCAAGCGTAAGCTTGAGTGGTGTAAAGCTTGCCATCATTGGATTCTGGAGCTGTGGAAACGCATTCTCTGGAGTGAGGAATCACGCTTCACCATCTGGCAGTCTGACGGACAAATCTGGTTTTGGAGGATGTCAGGAGAACGCGACTTGCCCGATTGCATAGTGCCAACTGTAAAGTTTGGTGGAGGAGGAATAATGGTCTGGTGCTGTTTTTCATTGTCCTGACTCGGCCCCTTAGTTCCAGTGAAGGGAAATCTTAACGCTACAGCATACAATGACATTCTAGACGATTCTGTGCTTCCAACTTTGTGGCAACAGTTTGGGGAAGTCCCTTTCCTGCACAAAGCGAGGTCCATACAGAAATGGTTTGTTGAGATCGGTGTGGAAGTACTGGCCTGCACAGATCCCTAACCTCAACCCCATCGAACACTTTTGGGATGAATTGGTACGCTGTCTGCGAGCCAGGCCTAATCGCCCAACATCAGTTCCCGACCTTACTAATGCTCTTGTGGCTGAATGGAAGCGGGGACTAGATAACTGCCTTGAAACACATCACTTATTAGCAGTTCAGCACATCAGCATTTCTTGTACTGTTACACAAAATCAAGATAAACATTTTCCATCATAGTAGACATTGATTGTCTATAACAAAACTGACTAAACTCTGTTGGCCAATGTTAGATATACAGTTGAAGTCGGAAGTTTACATACACTTTGGACAGGTTGGAGTCATTAAAACTTGTTTTCAACCACTCCACAAATGTCTTGTTAACAAACTATAGTTTTGGGAAGTCGGTTAGGACATCTACTTAAGTCATTTTTCCAACAATTGTTTACAGACAGATTATTTCACTTATAATTCACTGTATCACAATTCCAGTGGGTCAGAAGTTGTCATACACTAAGTTGACTGTGCCTTTAAACAGCTAGGGAAAATCCAGAAAATTATGTCATGGCTTTAGAAGCTTCTGATAGGTTAATTGACATAATTTGAGTCAATTGAAGGTGTACCTGTAGATGTATTTCAAGGTCTACCTTCAAACTCAGTGCCTCTTTGCTTGACATCATGGGAAAATCAAAAGAAATCAGCCAAGACCTCAGAAAAAAATTGTAGACCTCCACAAGTCTGGTTCATCCTTGGGAGCAATTTCCAAACGCCCGAAGGTACCACGTTCATCTGTCCAAACAATAGTACGCAAGTATAAACACCATGGGACCACGCAGCCGTCATGCCGCTCAGGAAGGAGATGCTTTCTGTCTCCTAGAGATCAACTTACTTTGGTGCGAAAAGTGCAAATCAATCCCAGAACAACAGCAAAGGACCTTGTGAAGATGCTGGAGGAAACATGTACAAAAGTATCTATATCCACAGAAAAACTAGTCCTATATCGACATAACCTGAAAGGCCGCTCAGCAAGGAAGAAGCCACTGCTCCAAAACCGCCATAAAAAAGCCAGACTACAGTTTGCAACTGCACATGGGGACAAAGATCACACTTTTTGGAGAAATGTCTTCTGGTCTGATGAAACAAAAATATAACTGTTTGGCCATATTGACCATTGCTATGTTTGGAGAAAAAAGGGGGAGTTTGCAAGCCGAAGAACACCATCCCAACCGTGAAGCACAGGGGTGGCAGCATCATGTTGTGGGGGTGCTTTGCTGCAGGAGGGACTGGTGCACTTCACAAAATAGATGGCATCATGAGGCAGGAAAATTATGTGGATATATTAAAGCAACATCTCAAGGGCATCAGTCGGAGGTTAAAGCTTGGTCGCAAATGGGTCTTCCAAATGGACAATGACCCCAAGCATACTTCCAAAGTTGTGGCAAAATGGCTTAAGGACAACAAAGTCAAGGTATTGGAGTGGCCATCACAAAGCCCTGAACTCAATCCTATAGAAAATGTGTGGGCAGAACTGAAAAAGTGTGTGCAATTAAGGAGGCCTACAAACCTGACTCAGTTACATCAGCTCTGTCAGGAGGAATGGGCGAAAATTCACCCAACTTATTGTGGGAAGCTTGTGGAAGGCTACCCAAAACGTTTGACCCAAGTTAAACAATTTAAAGGCAATGCTACCAAATACTAATTGAGTGTATGTACACTTCTGACCCACTGGGAATGTAATGAAAGAAATAAAAGCTGAAATAAATCATTCTCTCTGCTATTATTCTGACATTTCACATTCTTAAAATAAAGTGGTGATCCTAACTGACCTAAGACAGGGACTTTTTACTTGGATTAAATATCAGGAATTGTGAAAAACTGAGTTTAAATGTAAGGTGTATGTAATCTTCTGATTTCAACTGTAGCTAGCCACGTGCTAACATGAGTGCTACTACTAACAGCAGTAATTCCAGATAATGGCTAACACAAACATTGGCTACCATGATATCCTGAACCACCAGGCCCTTCCTCTCCGGACATCAAAGCCACAATGTATTGTTCGTATAGGAGTTTTTTGATAAATGTAATTCAAATTGAGAAAATAGAAGTGTATAATAACATTTTCACTTTAGCATAAAGACCATTTCGATTGAATATCATCAATCTACGTTTTTAGGTTTGTGGTAATATATCGTGCAACCTGGCCTTTAATTCGGAGCAGATATTTAACAGCGTTTTGGGAATATGTGTTCCCAATAAAAAACAGAGGGAGATTTTGCTGTAATTCTGTTACCAAACTTTGCGTCTGCACAGTTCTTCCAGTAAATGTGGTTTTGTGAAATGGTCTGTGTAAATTGTTCAAAGTAGTCCTTGTACATAGAAATGATTAGTTGGTTAAATGTTGAAATCAGTGGTTTTTGTTTGGCCAAAATGTTTAAGTGAACCAATAAACTAGTAATATAGGGTGTGCAACTTTAATCATTTTTTACAGCTAGTCTTCAGCCACCATTTGGAATACACTGCACTAATCCTCAGGGCTAATCTACTATAGTGTTCCTTAGTAAGGAAGGAGGTCAGTGAATGCCCAGACCACAGGGCAGGCAGCCAGCTGTGGGAGGATACACTGCCAGGTCCAAGCTGCTGTAGAGGCCATGAGCACTCTCCAGAGACACTGAGGCACTCGAGCCACTTCTCCAAGTATGAAATGATGGGCCAGATTTAACAAGCGGTTGCTCCACTTTCCAATTTTATTTTCTGTTTTCAGGAAAGAAAACAATGAAACAGTTTTATCAAGAAAGTCTCAAGGAAACCACACCGGCCACGCTGAATGTGCGTGCCTTGCAAAATAAATGTACACATACATGTTATTCAATCATTTCACTTACACTGCTCGCACAACTGCTTAATCCAGCACTAAAATATAACTTCTATTTGAGACGCTCTACAAGTCCCCTCAATATTGGATATCAGGAAGACACAAACCCATGTGGATGCTGGAAAAACAAACGAGGAGAGATGTATTAAAGATGTTACTGAAAACTGTCTAAGTTTCCATTTTTATCTGTGGATTAATCGTCAGAGTAGACAAACACACGATTTTGTATGACTCCGGTTTAAAATTCTACAAAGAACCAGCTAAAAAGAGGACCATGTGCATGTCAGGTAAAATAACGAACCAATGCTCATCTCCCAGGACAAACTAGCTAGCTAAATGTCCATGAATTTTTCATGTGTGTTTCGAACTGCCCCAAATTTATTATCATTGATTCACAGTTGATTTTGGTATTTAAACCTTCGTGTCATTATCACGTCTAGTGGGTATAGACAAAATCAACATGTGCATGATGGCGGAGGCACGCGTGTGGCTGGTGTAGTTGGGATGTAATGTTAAGGTGCTCATAGTGTGCACTTCCATCATGGTAAAACACATCACCCTGAGCTATGTTTGCATAACACAACTGCCTAGGAAATAGCTACATACCTGCCTTGACCTACAGTAAGAGAAGGCCTGGTTTTTCTTTTGTGCTTATTGGTTGTAATGCTTTTGAGGGTTAGTTGTGATTGGTGAACTGAATGGAATGCGTGTAGCTTGGCATGGACTAGGCGTCAGCCCAGGCGACAGCACAGGGACATACATGCCTCTGGAATGCAAAAAAGATACAGCGTGGTTACTAAATGAACACCCTGCAACCTCTGATTCCAGCCCACTTCTTTTGGTAGAGCAAATAATGACCAGATGAAGTCAAATCCACATGGTCTCAGGGCAATTCGTATTTTTCTGTATGTAATTCGGACACTCCATTTATTATGATATGTTAGGTTATGTTACATTATGAATAGCGGTCGTACAATAACATACGAATTGGATGATGTAAGTTATCATACATCTTCGATGAGACCAGCTTGCTTGATTATGTTGGTGGTTAGGTGAACTAATGACAAAGGTTAGGATAATTTACGTAGTAGGTTAGGTGAATTGGGTTAAGTTTAGAATAAGGGTTAGGGTTAGTTTGTATTTTATTTGGGGTGGGGGGGTGGGGGTCAAGGTGAGGAGGAGGATTATTTAAGATACCGTTTGAAGAGATAGGGTTTCAGATGTATTCGGAAGATGTGCAAAGACTCTGCTGTTCTGTAAGCACCATGGTCTTGTAGAGGATGCAAGCTTCGACTGGAAGCCAGTGCATTGTTGCGGAGGAGCGTGATGACATGAGAGAACTTGGAAAGGTTGAAAACCAGGCAGGCTGTAGCGTTCGGGATAAGTGGCAGTGTAAAATGCTACAGTTGTCCCCGACACGACTTGAACATGCAACCTTTTATTGCTAGAGAGTCGCAGAAAACGCCGACCCATCCTCCCTGTCAAACCTCCCTACTTTCGTTTCTGTAGGGATCATACTTCTTGGCGGTGCTCAGAAATACGTAAAATATGTTCTGTATGGCTCTGAGGCCAGGCTGGTCAAATGGGCACAACCAACTTGAACTAGCAGTTGAAGGTGTTTTAGTATAACATGATTAATATCTAAGGAAATTAATTTCCTTGTGTCCTATCTGTGCTTAAAGTTGAAAAAAGTTGTAAGCTGGCAGTGTTATTAAAAGTCATATTGAAGTTGTAAAAAAAGCTCAAACTATAATTTCCGTTTTCAGAGTGTTAATAAAACTATGAAGGAACCAGAGTTAAATGTTCTCAGAACCTCCCTGAAACCTAAAAAATAAACGAACCCTGGCGACCAACTCCTTAATTGAAAAAGTATTCTGATCTTTTTGCCCATTTATTGGAAAAGATCAGATCTGATTAGTCAAAAGACCAATAATTGGGCAAAAGACCAGAATTGGACTGACTCTGTAAAGGCAGGCAATGTCATATAGAAACATTCATAGGACATAGCCGTTGAAAAACAAATTGTATTCCAGCTCTGCTGTCAAACCAAACCCAATGCTTTTTCAATGGAGGTGTTGGTCGCCCCAAGGCACAACAAGGAACAAGTATTTGCATGTTCAGTGCCATTATTTCAGTACATTATCTTTTGTGAAATGCATATCTCCTCATGCTGTCTTAAGCCACATATTAATTCCCCGGCTAGCACATTTGGTTCCTTGGACATTGTAGGGAACGTATATTTTTGGTTTGACATTGGATGTTGGAATGAAGCCATACATTTCCTGACCGGTAAAACTGAACGTTTTTTAAACGTTCAAAGAATAGAAGTGAAAATTACACCTGTTCTGGGAATGTTTATTTTTAGGTTGCAAGGAGGTTTTATTAACGCTCTGAGATTGGAAATTATAGGTTATTTGGAGTTTTTTTAATAACTTCCTTAATACTTTAACTGAATCTTTCAATAAGACTTAATTACACTGCTAGATTATTTTGGGAAACTTTTTTCAACTCTAAGCACATATAGTACACATGGAAATTAATTTCCTTAGATATTAATAATGCAAACACATTTATTTTTTATTGTGACAAGGCATCAGTGAGATTCGAACGTATGATCTTGTGTTCTCTATCCATGGAATTAGTCTACTGCGCCACCAGGATGGAGCTACAGATGTCGGATCTTAATTTGATCACTCTTTTGTCACAGACAAAGATCCTGCACATCAGGAAATTCAAATGAGCCTTTTGATTTAGATATGTTAATTGAAAAGTTATCTTTTTCTCCATGCAGGGGCAGTCGAGTCATTCAGACCAGTGCCAACTATCAAAATCATCCTCCCTTTCTCACGGTTGTCACTAGTTACCACAGTCGCAAAGTCAAAATTGGCTATTGTAAAAATGTATGAAAACAAAAATGTGCTTAATTTAGTGTTAGGTATAAGGTTAGCAGTGTGGTTAAGGTTAGGGTTAGCCTATGACTTTAAACCTATCTAAATGAACGATCTGATGGTGGCACTGCAAGGGCAAATTTGCAATGTATTCCAGGTTTAAAGTCCTCTGAAGTTTTGAATTTTCACCTCAAAATCTCCAACCCGAATTTCAACATATAGTTTTATTTTCTATTTATTTTCTTTGTTTTTTGTTTCAATGGTGTAATCAGTTCGCATAGCATCTATTGTTGCTTACTAGGTCTGTGTTTATTCACATTCTGAGAATGGAATATATGTTTTTTAATGACATTCTTAGAACATTCTCTGAATGTTAAAGTTTTCTTGTGGTTTTAATGGAAGGTTTTCTTCAAGTTCTGAGAATGGAATTTAGAGCTTATTGACACTCGTGGGAATTGGCGAATTGGACTATATGGATAGGGTTAAATTGAAATATTTCTTACAGAAGAAATATGGAATGCATATGCATAACCATGGTAGAAACTACACAGAACAAAAATGTAATCTCAACATGTAAAGTGTTGGCCCATGTTTCATGAGCTGAAAAAAAACACCAGAAATGTTCCATACGCACAAAAAGTTTGTTTTCTAGTGAGCATTTCTCCTTTGCCAAGATAATCCATCCATCTGACTGGTGTGGCATATCAAGAAGCTGATTCAACAACATGATCATTACACAGGTGCACCTTGTGCTGGGAAAAGAAAATGCCACTTTAATATGGGCAGTTTTGTAACACAACACAATGACACAGATGTCTCAAGTTTTAAGGGAGCGTGCCAATTGCACGCTCCTGACTGCAGGAATGTCCACCAGAGCTGTTGCCAGATAATTTAATGTTAATTTCTCTACCATAAGCTGCCTCCAATGTCATTTTAGAGAATGACTGGCCTCACAACTGCAGACCACGTGTAACTTCACCAGGCCAGAACATCCACATCCGGGCTTCTTCACCTGTGGGATCATCTGGGGGGGGGGGGGTCGTTGTTCCCAAAGAGTCTTCAACAATAAGGTGCTTTTTTGAGCTCCCCTAGTTGTGCTATTGAGGAACTAGAGAAAGCACACTTGGAGTTGTTTTAACGCTTTTACACAATTACTGTTGTTTATGCGATCCAAAAAACGGTCCATTTTAAATTGCAATCTGGGTCAGGTGGGCATAATTTCAAAGCTTGTTCTATTGCCAACATGACTAGCGACATTTATAAAATATGATCTTATAGTGTTAGACTTTCACAAGGCAGAGAAGAGAAGCAGATCATCATTTTGGTGCGCATAAAATGGAGTCATGAGTACATTCAGATGCGTGGCATTCAGATGCGTGGCTCATTCTGTTCAGGACAACCCAGGGTATAATGCCATGTCATGTTGTAACTGTACATCAAACATAGTTATCATAAACATTAACACTCTATATTACATGAGTTTTATGATATGGAAATGTGAAGTGCACATTTGAACTTATGGGTGCTTGGCTTGCTTGTATGACATCAAAGTGGTATTTATTACAATCCTTGTAATTTACAGCATTTCCCTCACTTGGACAACAAAACATTTGCAAAAGCCCAATTAGCGGAGGGATGAGGGCAACTTCTTGTCACGCGCTGTGCTCAAGTTCAGAACGGCTATCAGTCAAAACCCATATAGAGCGTGGAGACACTAAGCTCTGATGTCATGTATAGCAGTGGTTCCCAACCAGAGTACGCGGAGTACTGCCCGGAGCACCCCTGTAGTACCCCTATGTGCATTTTACCAGTAAGTCTATGGTCTCATGAGTCTTCAAGTACACACTCTGTTACAGCATTCAAATGTAGGTGCTTATCAGTGTCCAAATATGCAATTTTTACCCTCTATATGGGTATGAGTGTAACGGCTCAGGAAGAGATCCAGATGCAGACAGTTCGAATAACGGACATTTATTATATAAACGGGGCAGGCAAAGGACAGGTCAAGGGCAGGCAGGGGTCAGTAGTCCAGGGCAGAGTCCTAAAGGTACAGAGCGGCAGGCAGGCTCAGGGTCGGCGGCTGGCAGAGGTCAGTAATCCAGGGCAGTGGCTAAAGGTACAGAGCGGCAGACAGGCTCAGGGCAGGCAGAATTATCAAAAACCCGGAAAACTAGAAAATGGGCTCAAGGAAACAGGAGTCAGAAAACCACGCTGGTAGGATTGATGAGACAAGACGAACTGGCAACAGACAAACAGAGAACACAGGTATAAATGCACAGGGAATAATGGGGAAGATGGGCGACACCTGGAGAGGGGTGGAGACAAGCACAAAGACAGGTGAAACCGATCATGGTGTGACAGACAACATTCCCAATGTCAAACCAGTTGGAGAACGTTCCTAGAACATTACCAAAATTAAATGTTTGCACTTTTAGGAAACGTTCTGTTAAAGTAAGGACAATAGGAAATACGAAAAGTTTTTTTGTCAAGCAACTATCCTGCACCATTCACAGAAAGTTGTGGGAAGGTTGTATGTAAAATAACCATAGGACAACCATGCTCTCGCCAAGCTCTAAGAAACATATAGTTCTCAGAACTTCATGTGCTAGCTGGGTATGGTGAGCTGGAAAGAAAAGTTGTGTGTTTAATCATCGTCCATACCTTCCCTCCCCTGTCCCCACCTCCCCTCCCCATGTGTCCCAGTAAGGAGTGGAAGGCCACAGACACACTCTGTTACAGCAGTCAAGCAGCCAGCCAGGCAGGAGGCAGCTTACCCCTGGCCGCCCGGCCCTCTTGGCCTGCACTCCAAAGCCCAGCAGAAGCAGGAAACAGAGCTAAAACAGTTCCACATGGCTACTGTATTACAGCTTCCCTGGCTCTGGCACCTCACACTAACACACACACACTTCCTCTCAGATACTCAAATGGGAGAAGGAGGATTAGGGGGAGGAGGGGGAAGAGGAGGAGGAAATGGGGAGGCTTAGAGAAGGTAGGCTGGGTCAGTTGGCAGAACTTACAATGAGCAATTTAGGACTCCCAGTCTGTCCTAATTAGTTTAGGACTTTCTGAGTTGATCCCTTTGTTTGTTTGTTCTCAATATCCATGTTTGTTTCCTGAAATTCTCTGAAAGTACATTGAAGGTACTTTGAATGAGGAACATAGCTTTTCTTTCTTTATTCCTTTCATGTTCTGTGTTGTTGAATGTTAGTGGAGTAATAGATGCCTTGACAGCTTGTGGATGGTAGTTTAAGGATTACAGGTAGTATCATGCATTGATCCCTATGCAGATCACTTCTGAGTCAGGGTGAATGTTTGGATGGGCCTCTCTTGATTCCTTACCAGCTGATCTGCAACCCTCCATCTAGTTTTTTATTTTGGGACTGAAATAATAACTGACTGAGGAAAACATCGAGAGGAAACAGCCTCCAATCCATAACCCAGATTAGATATGGAGTGCACTCCACATCTTCTTGTTGGAAGGAGGTAAAAAAAAAACAAGCATGTATTAGTCTATAAAGTGTTTATTTTGGTATCTATAGAAATAGGTACAACACAGAGAAACAGTCAAAACACCAGCATTCATCTGGGCTTCGTAACTGACCATGTAACAATGACCGAGTGAGTCTCTGCATGCTTTCTCAATGAGTCCACTGAGCTGTGAGAGCCCTGGCTTGCTTCCACTCTCTTTGGCTCAGTGTTGCAGAGTCCTTGGTAGAACTGAATCACTCCCATGGTCTAACCATTACAGCGTTTCCCAAACTCGGTCCTGGGGACTCCAAGAAGTGGGGTTAGTTGATTTTTGAGCTTGATGACTAGTTAATTTTTTTTTAATCGTCTGTGTGATGCTAGGGCAAAAAACGATGTGCACCTCTTTGGGATCCCCAGGGCCAAGTTTGGGAAACGCTGATCTAACCACTAATCAGAGAGAACACAGTCAGAGCCATATATACATGGAGAGTTTGGCCCAGAGAAATTAATAAAGATAAAGGTATCTATGGTTTGACCATTGTGATTCCAATCAAAAAGTGTTATGGTGCCAGATGACATCACACAATTCTGTAAGAGCCATGTTCGTGCCTCAAAAAGCTCTCAAAGACTCACGTCAGAATTAGACAATCATCCATGTTTCACAAATGTTAAAATTCAAAGTTGTTCAAAGGGTCAAATTTCAAAGTTAAGTTTAGGCATTAACTCTGAAATCTTTTATTTATACCCCCAATTGGTAGTTACAGTCTTGTCTCATCTGTGCAACTCCCGTACAGACTCGGGAGAGGCGAAGGTCGAGAGCCGTGCATCCTCCGAAACACAACCCAACCAAGCCGCACTGCTTCAATGCCCACTTAACCCGGAAGCCAGCCGCACCAATGTGTCAGAGGAAACACCGTACACCTGGTGCCTGTGTCAGCTTGCACTGTGCCCGGCCCGCCACAGGAGTCACAATGGGACAAGGACATCCCTGCCGGCCAAACCCTCCCCTAACCCAGACGACACTGGGCCAATTGTGCGCCGCCCCATGGGTATCCCGGTCGCGGCCAGCTGCGACAGAGCCTGGACTCGAACCCAGAATCTCTAGTGACACAGCTAGCACTTAGACCATTGCGCCACTCGGGAGGCCTAACTCTGAAATCTTAAGGTTAGGCATTAACTCTGAATGGTTAAGGTAAGGGTTAAGGTCTGGGATTGGCTTAAAACGAACATGCAACCTTTAGCACCAGAGACAGATGCTTACTCCCATCCGCCATCCCATCTGCTGGTATGCCAGCAGCATACCACCCTGAATACCACTGCTGGCTTGCTTCTGAAGCTAAGCAGGGTTGGTCCTGGTCAGTCCCTGGATGGGAGACCAGATGCTGCTGGAAGTGGTGTTGGAGGGCCAGTAGGAGGCACTCTTTCCTCTGGTCTAAAAAATAACCCAATGCCCTGTGTAGGGTGCAGTCTTTCAGATGGGATGTTAAACAGAAGTCCTGACTCTCTGAGGTCATTAAAGATCCCATGGCGCTTATTGTAAAAGTAGGGGTGTTAACCCTGGTGTCCTGGCTAAATTCCCAATCTGGCCCTCAAACCATCCTGGTCACCTAATAATCCCCAGTTTACAATTGGCTCATTCATCCCCCTCCTTTCTCCTGCAACTATTCCCCAGGTTGTTGCTGTAAATGAGAATGTGTTCTCAGTCAACTTACCTGGTAAAATAATGGATAAAAAAATAATATAATAATCCCTGTCCACAACACCCTAGCTAAAGGGAACCCTATTTGAAGGTAACAGCGCTTGCCCCTAGTGGCCGGTTTCCACGTCATCTCCCGACGTCCTCGGACATGGATGGACGTCTAATACTGACTTGTGACCAGGCTGCATCCTTTCTGGTTAACTTTGACCAATAGCAGTTCACAGAATTGGCGACCGAACTGAAAACCTGAACCACATTTGAAACAGTCATTATGAATGGGTGAATGGATTGCTATTGCTTTATAGGATTCTCTGACCATGGTTCACCTGTGATTGTGTTTGTTGTATCCCTGACTGGGGGATCCGCCATAAGCACAGAGCCAGGTGCTCGGACATAGTGGTTGCTGGGGGACTATTGCCTAAAGTATTTTGCACTCGCTGAACCCTCAGCGCACAGTAACTAGAAACTCAAACCTAGCCTCCTGAGACATAAACTTGGCTGGAGAGAATAGCAGATTTTCTAGACAGAGACGTGCAGTAGACTGCAGGATGCGTAAGAGCAGTGGATGGACTTGAGTGGATGGCAACGCTTGCTGCCCATTGGTCATAAGTGGATGGCAACGCTTGCACCCCCCCCCCCCCCCCCTCTCTCTCTCGCTCCCTCTTTTTCTTTTTTGCATGTTGATTTGGAGATGCAGAGAAGGGCACACCCATGTTCAGTTTGGGCTTGTTAGTACATACATTTTACACTTTGCACTCTCTGCATGAGGGAATGTGCCCCAGGGCAGTGGTGGATGCCTCCCTCAAGTAAATAACTCTGCCCTGACCTTAGCTGTTTAATGAGGGGACGTAAAGAATACAGATGAAGATACAGAACTGCATCATTAGCTTCTTTACTGACTTTCATGGCTCAGAAATTATATGTCAGAGTTGTAGGAATGTTGTACCTCACATTTTCCTTTTTAGTCATAGCAAGTTACAATATGTTGGATCGGTACTCTGTCTCTACACACACACACACATCAAATAAAATGTTATTGGTCACATACACGTGTTTGGCAGATATTATTGCGGGTGTAGCGAAATGCTTGTGTTTCTAGCTCCGACAGTGCAGTAATATCTAACAAGTAACATCTAACAATTTCACAACATATACCCAATACACACAAATCTAAGTAAAGGAATGGAATTAAGAACATATAAATATATGGACGAGAAATGTCAGAGCGGCATAGACTAAGATACAGTAGATAGTATAGAATACAGTATATACATATGAGATGGGTAATGCAAAATATGTAGAGGCGAAAGAAACGCACACCTATTTAGGCGAGGTGCTGGCTAGCAGAGTTTTTTGTATGCTATTTTAATACATGAGAATTAACCAATGATATCAGGCCACACCCGGCCATGATCACAGACACCTGTGTGTGTCTTTTGACACTATATAAATGTCATCCTGTACTGTGTGTGTCATTATACCCTGATGAAGACAGCTTATCTGTCGAAACGTTGGATATAAATATTTTTGCATCTGAGCTCCTAGAGTGTGCGGCTCTCCTTTATTTACATTTTTAAATGCAAAATATGTAAACATTATTAAAGTGGCTAGTGTTCCATTTATTAAAGTGGCCAGTGATTTCAAGATTATGTATATAGAGCAGCAGCCTCTAAGGTGATAGTGAGGGCTATTTAACAGGCGGATGGCCTTGAGATAGAAGCTATTTTTCAGTCTATCGATCCCAGCTTTGATGCACTGTACTGACGTGGCTGGGTCTTTCAGCATGACAATGATCCCAAACACACTGCCCGGGCAACGAAGCAGTGGCTTCGTAAGAAGCATTTCAAGGTCCTGGAGTGGCCTAGCCAGTCTCCAGATCTCAACCCCATAGAAAATCTTTGGAGGGAGTTGAAAGTCCGTGTTGCCCAGTAACAGCCCCAAAACATCACTGCTCTAGAGGAGATCTGCATGGAGGAATGGGCCAAAATACCAGCAACAGTGTGTGAAAACCTTGTGAAGACTTACAGAAAACGTTTGACCTCTGTCATTGCCAACAAAGGGTATATAACAAAGTATTGAGAAACTTTTGTTATTGACCAAATACTTATTTTCCACCATCATTTGCAAATAAATTCATAAAAAATCCTACAATGTGATTTTCTGGATTTTTTTCTCATTTTGTCTGTCATAGTTGAAGTGTACCTATGATGAAAATTACAGGCCTCTCTCATCTTTTTAAGTGGGAGAACTTGCACAATTAGTGGCTGACTAAATACTTTTTTGCCCCACTGTATACTGTATACCGTTTGTGTGTGTTTCCCCCCCACAGAAAGGTCTCTTTACCTTGCCTGAAGGACCCCACTTCATTCAGCCAGTCCAGGGGTCCACTGATGGGGCTGTCGAAAGGGAGGGACCAGAGCCCCATGTGGTCTATCCCAGCGTAACCACGGCACCACACAGATACCGACGCAGCTCTGAGGCCCGGGACACACACAGCCCCTGTGGGGTCAGAGGTGAGTAGAATATATTAGAACATAACTCAATTAAATAGACTTGAACACAATTAAATATAATATAATTGAATAGAGTTTGTTTTGTTAGATTGGTTTGGCTTTTGTAAATGTTTTGTATGAGCATGAGGAGTGCTCAAGGTCCTATTTTTCCGCTTGTCTAATACACTAGATTGTTTTACCTCATATCTCTGTGCTGCTGTCCATCCTGCAGACGCACCAGGTGATTCCCTAGTGGTGGAGAGGGAAAGAGAGGACTGGGAGAGGGAACAGCAGGAGGAAGAGAGGGAGAGAGAGGAGGAGACGGCTCAACATCGCTCCCAACGCTCCGTCAGCAGAGATAGGTGCACAGCATTGTTTCTCCTACCATTGTATAAGCGGGGCGGGTGGCAGAAAATAGTTTGGCTTCTATTGACACATTTTATGCCAGTAGGAATCAAACTAGGCGACTGGTGCATCTTGTTTCCCCCTGGAATTCTTTGAAAATGAGGCATTTTTTGGAATGTGTTGATTTTCCGAGATTCTGGACTTCCTAACGGGCCGCCTTCCCAGGTGGTAAGGGTAGGTAAGAACACATCCGCCACGCTGATCCTCAACACGGGGGTCCCTCAGGGGTGTGTGCTCAGTCCCCTCCTGTACTCCCTGTTCACTCATGACTGCACTGCCAGGCACGACTCCAACACCATCATTAAGTTTGCCGATGACACAACAGTGGTAGTTCTGATCACCAACAACGACTAGATAGCATAAGAGCATAAGAGCATCAGAGACCTGGTCGTGTGGTGCCAGGACAACAACTTATCATGCAACGTGATCAAGACTAAGGAGATGATTGTGTACTACAGGAAAAGGAGGACCGAGCACGCCTCCATTCTCATCGACAGGGCTGTAGTGGAGCAGGTTGAGAGCTTCGAGTTCCTTGGTGTCCACATCACCAACAAACTAACATGGTCCAAGCACACCGAGACAGTCGTGAAGAGGGCACAACAAAACCTATTCCCCCTCAGGAGACTGAAAAGGTTTGGCATGGGTCCTCAAACCCTAAAAAGGTTCTACAGCTGCACCACCGAGAGCATCCTGACTGGTTGCATAACTGCCTGGTATGGCAACTGCACGGCCTCCGAAGGCAAGGCACTACAGAGGGTAGTGTGTACGGCCAAGTACATCACTGGGGCCAACCTTCCTGCCATCCAGGACCTCTATACCAGGCAGTATCAGAGGAAGGCCCTAAAAATTGTCAAAGACTCCAGCCATAGTCATAGACTGTTCTCTCTGCTACCGCAACGGCAAGCAGTACCGGAGCGCCAAGTCTAGGTCCAAGAGGCTTCTTAACAGCTTCTACCCCCAAGCCATAAGACCACTGAACATCTAATCAAATGGCTAACAGACTATTTGCATTGTCCCCCCTTACCCCTTTTATGCTGCATCTACTCTCTGTTATTATCATGCATAAGTCACTTTAATAACTCTACCGATATGTATATATTACCTCAATTACCTCGACTAACCGGTGCCTCCGCACATTGACTCTGTACCGGTACCCCCTGTATTAGAGGTCGACCGATTATGATTTTTCAACGCCGATACCGATTATTGGAGGACCAAAAAAAGCCGATACCGATTAATCAGCCGATTTTTATTTATTTATTTGTAATAATGACAATTACAACAATACTGAATGAACACTTATTTTAACTTAATATAATACATCAATAAAATCAATTTAGCCTCAAATAAATAATGAAACATGTTCAATTTGGTTTAAATAATGCAAAAACAAAGTGTTGGAGAAGAAAGTAAAAGTGCAATATGTGCCATGTAAGAAAGCTAACGTTTAAGTTCCTTGCTCAGAACATGAGAACATATGAAAGCTGGTGGTTCCTTTTAACATGAGTCTTCAATATTCCCAGGTAAGAAGTTTTAGGTTGTAGTTATTATAGGAATTATAGGACTATTTCTCTCTATACCATTTGTATTTCATTAACCTTTGACTATTGGATGTTCTTATAGGCACTTTAGTATTGCCAGTGTAACAGTATAGCTTCCGTCCCTCTCCTCGCTCCTACCTGGGCTCGAACCAGGAACACAACGACAACAGCCACCCTCGAAGCAGCGTTACCCATGCAGAGCAAGGGGAATAACTACTCCAAGTCTCAGAGCGAGTGACATTTGAAATGCTATTAGCGCGCACCCCGCTAACTAGCTAGCCATTTCACATCGGTTACACCAGCCTAATCTCGGGAGTTGATAGGCTTGAAGTCATAAACAGCTGCTGGCAAACGCACGAAAGTGCTGTTTGAATGAATGCTTACGAGCCTGCTGCTGCCTACCATCGCTCAGTCAGACTGCTCTATCAAATCATAGACTTAGTTATAACATGATAACACACAGAAATACGAGCCTTAGGTCATTAATATGGCCGAATCCGGAAACTATCATCTCGAAAACAAGACGTTTATTCTTTCAGTGAAATACGGAACCGTTCCGTATTTTATCTAACGGGTGGCATCCATAAGTCTAAATATTCCTGTTACATTCCACAACCTTCAATGTTATGTCATAATTACGTAAAATTCTGGCAAATTAGGCGGCCCAAACTGTTGCATATACACTGACTCTGCGTGCAATGAACGCAAGAGAAGTGACACAATTTCACCTGGTTAATATTGCATGCTAACCTGTATTTCTTTTAGCTAAATATGCAGGTTTAAAAATATATACTTCTGTGTATTGATTTTAAGAAAGGCATTGATGTTTATGGTTAGGTACACATTGGAGCAACGATACGCACCGCATCGATTCTATGCAACGCAGGACACGCTAGATAAACTAGTAATATCATCAACCATGTGTAGTTAACTAGTGATTATGATTGATTGATTGTTTTTTATAAGATAAGTTTAATGCTAGCTAGCAACTTACCTTGGCTTACTGCATTCGCGTAACAGGCAGTCTCCTCGTGGAGTGCAATTTAATCAGGTGGTTAGAGCGTTGGACTAGTTAACTGTAAGGTTGCAAGATTGAATCCCCCGAGCTGACAAGGTAAAAATCTGTCGTTCTTGTCACGTTCTGACCTTTATTTCCTTTGTTTTGTCTTTATTTAGTATGGTCAGGGCGTGAGTTGGGGTGGGCTGTCTATGTGTGTTTTTCTATGTTGGGGTTTTGTGTTCGGCCTGGTATGATTCTCAATCAGAGGCAGCTGTCAATCGTTGTCCCTGATTGAGAATCATACTTAGGCAGCCTGGGTTTCACTTTTGGTTTGTGGGTGTTTGTTGCCGTGTCAGTGTTTGTTCGCCACACGGTACTGTTTCGTTCGTTATTCTTCGTTTATTGTTTTGTTCAAGTGTTCCGTGTTGCTTATTAAAAAGACATGAACACTTACCACGCTGCGCTTTGGTCCTCCTCTCTTCCACCTAACGACGAGCGTTACAGTTCTGCCCCTGAACGAGGCAGTTAACCCACCGTTCCTAGGCCATCATTGAAAATAAGAATGTGTTCTTAACTGACTTGCCTAGTTAAATAAAGATTAAATAAAGGTGTAAAAAAAAATATATATCCCGATTTCCGATTGTTATGAAAACTTGAAATCGGCCCTAATTAATCGGCCATTCTGATTAATCGGTCGACATCTACCCTGTATATAGCCTCGCTATTGTTATTTTACTCCTGCTCTTTAATTATTTGTTACTTTTTATTTATTATATTTTTAGGTATTTTTCTTAAAACTGCATTGTTGGTTAATGGCTTGTAAGTAAGCATTTCACTGTAAGGTCTACACCTGTTGTTAGATTTGATTTGATCATCGTCTGTAACTGAAATTGACCTCTCTTTCTTTGTGTTTCTCTGTCCTGTTTGAAGGTGGGTAGAGACCATGGTGGTGGCAGACACTAAACTGATCGACTACCACGGCAGTGACAACGTTGAGTCTTACATCTTCACCATCATGAACATGGTGAGTAGGGAGGATCAACCCTTTACCTGACACTCCGTCCACACAAGACATATACACAGCAACAGTGTCATGTCATGACAGCAGTGTGTGTGTGTGTGTGTGTGTGTGTGTGTGTGTGTGTGTGTGTGTGTGTGTGTGTGTGTGTGTGTGTGTGTGTGTGTGTGTGTGTGTGTGTGTGTGTGTGTGTGTGTGTGTGTGTGTGTGTCTATGTCAGGTGGCAGGGATATTCCATGACGCCAGTATAGGAAATGCCATCCACATCACCTTGGTCCGCCTGATCCTCCTGCAGGGCGAGGAGGTAATCAACACTTCACGTTAACCCAGACATACGATGAAGGCTTTTAATGAACTTTTTCATTGGCAAAAAAAAGTTCAGAGCACCAAACTGTAGTCTATAGGAGCACCAGATAATTGTATTAGGCCTTTTGGAATCCCATCTTTTGAGCTAGCTATCCAGCCCCTTTTCTTTCTTCCAGTGCTTTCTTAAACCATACTGGGCAAGTTAACAGGTTTTTAGCCAGCTAGGTTTGCTAGCCAGTTAGCAAATTAGAGCCCAGCATATGATGTCTGTTGACACATAATCCTAAACTTCTAGGATTGACATAATTCATATAAGAGGAGTGCACCTGGGCGGCAGGTAGCCTAGCAGTTAAGAGCTTTGGGCCAGTAAACCGAAAGGTCGCTGGTTCAAATCCATGAACTGACTAGAAAAAATGATGTTGATGTGCCCTTAAGCAAGGCACTTAACCCTAATTGCTCTTGTAAACTGCTCTGGACAACAATATCAAAACAACTCAAACATCCAAGTCTTCAGCTGATGTGTCGTGTTGCCTTTTTATCTGTGCCTCTATGATGATGGTGTTGTTCATGTTGTCTACTTTAGAAAGGGCTGAAGATCATCCACCATGCAGACACTTCTCTGGCCAGTTTCTGTGCCTGGCAGAAGAAACTCAACCCACTAAGTGACACACACCCTGCTCACCACGACGTGGCAGTGCTGGTCACCAGGCAAGACTGCAGCCGTACGCACATGAACACCCATATACTACACTGTACAACTGTGGATTGTGTATGACGATGCTAAGGTCCCTGTGTGTGTGTGTGTGTGTGTGTGTGTGTGTGTGTGTGTGTGTGTGTGTGTGTGTGTGTGTGTGTGTGTGTGTGTGTGTGTGTGTGTGTGTGTGTGTGTGTGTGTGTGTGTGTGTGTGTGTGTGTGTGTGTGTGTGTGTGTGTGTGTGTGAATTTCGACCACCAGGAAGGACATCTGTGCAGGGCTCAACGAGCCGTGTGAGACCCTTGGTCTGTCCCATCTGTCAGGGATGTGCCAGCCTCACCGTAGCTGCAACATCAACGAAGACTCAGGACTACCTGTAGCCTTCACCATCGCACACGAGCTGGGACACAGGTTTGTGGTTGTGTGTGTGTGTCTCACCGATTTCTACTTCGATCTAAGTCAAGACTATCTAAGAATTCGTATCTAAGCCTATTGCTTCGATAGATCAAATTCAAAAGGACCATCTCGTCTTTGTTTTCCTCAGCTTTGGGATCCACCATGATGGTCAGGGGAATGACTGTGAGCTGCACGGCAGACAACCCTTCATCATGTCCAGACAGCTGATGTACGACACCTCCCCACTTACCTGGTCCTCCTGCTCCAAAGA
The DNA here is from genome assembly GCF_045679555.1 of Salvelinus alpinus. Taxonomy (NCBI): domain Eukaryota; kingdom Metazoa; phylum Chordata; class Actinopteri; order Salmoniformes; family Salmonidae; genus Salvelinus; species Salvelinus alpinus. The sequence goes on from NC_092090.1 coordinate 63,334,483, forward strand.
CTACATCACACGCTTCCTAGAGTGAGTCTCTGTCTCTCTCCCTGTCTGCTGTCTGTCTGTCTCTCTCCCTGTCTGCTGTCTGTCTGTCTGTCTCTCTCCCTGTCTGTCTGTCTCCCTGTCTCCCTGTCTGTCTGTCTGTCTGTCTGTCTGTCTGTCTGTCTGTCTGCTGTCTGTGTGTCTGTCTCTCTCCCTGTCTGCGGTCTGTGTGTCTGTCTCTCTCCCTGTCTGCTGTCTGTGTGTCTGTCTCTCTCCCTGTCTGCTGTCTGTGTGTCTGTCTCTCTCCCTGTCTGCTGTCTGTCTGTCTCTCTGTCTGTCTGTCTGCTGTCTGTCTGTCTGTCTGTCTGTCTGTCTGTCTGTCTGTCTGTCTGTCTGTCTGTCTGTCTCTCTCCCTGTCTGCTGTCTGTGTGTCTGTCTCTCTCCCTGTCTGCTGTCTGTCTGTCTCTCTCCCTGTCTGCTGTCTGTCTGTCTCTCTCCCTGTCTGCTGTCTGTCTGTCTCTCTCCCTGTCTGCTGTCTGTGTGTCTGTCTCTCTCCCTGTCTGCTGTCTGTGTGTCTGTCTCTCTCTCTATCTTTCTCTTCCTCTCGCTCTCCTTCTCTTTGTCTCACCCTCTCACTTCTGTGTAGTTTTTTGATGCTAACGTGGATGAGGTGATTCTCTCTGATTCCCTAGTCGTGGTTGGGGCTTCTGTCTGGACGACCGTCCCTCAAAGAAGGGTATGACCACCCCACTGGCCCGTCTAGGGGTCCGCTACACCACACAGCACCAGTGTCAACTACAGTACGGCCCCAACGCCACCTACTGCCACGAAATCAACGTGAGTTACACACATACACACCACCACCAGTTCCTAGTCTGGATGGGAACTTACTTAGCCTGGGTTTGTCTTCCTTCTAGAATGTGTGCCAGATCCTGTGGTGTTCAGTGAATGGGTCCTGTCGTTCTAAACTGGACTCCCCCATAGATGGCACTAGCTGTGGCCCTGAGAAGGTAGGTTGAGGCTGTGTGTATCTGTGTGTTTGTACGTGTGTGTGTTGCGGGGCACTGTTTCACTGGCAAGTTTGCGATGGTGTTTAGAATGTCCTCTCTTATGTGTGTATTTGTTCTCTCTGTCAGTGGTGTATCTCAGGGGAGTGTGTTATCGTAGGGAAGCTACCGGAGACAGTGAATGGGAACTGGGGACAGTGGAGTAGCTGGTCTCACTGTTCCAGGACATGTGGGGCCGGGGTGCAGTCTGCTCACAGGGAGTGTAACCACCCCAAGTAAGAACTGATCCCACATCTGCCTCCTTTCCTATCCTCGCTTATTCTCTCCTCCATCTCCTCCTCCCTCTTTTCCTTTTTCCACCTCCCCTCTTTCCATATTTGATTAAAATGTGTGGTCCTTTGTTTCCCTCAGACCAGAGTTTGGTGGGAAGTACTGTACAGGCGAGAGGAGGCGTTACCATATCTGTAACACCAAACCATGCCAAAACGCCAAACCCACCTTCAGAGAAATGCTGTGTAGTGAATTTGACACAGTGCCCTACCAGAACGAACTCTACGAGTGGGTCCCTGTGGCCAGCCTATGTAAGAGCTAAAATCATCACACACACATACCACAGTAAACACACCGAGACACACACGTGTATATATATACACAGGCCTCATCATTCCAAGAGTTGTGATTATATGTATCTAGCAGCAGGGGGCAGCATATACATGCATTTCCAATACTATTACAAAACTCAAAAGGGAATTAAACTTTTCAATACATCCACTGATCCAACCCCCCCCCCCCGGTTCCATCTCTTATCTCTTCCGTGCCTTGCCCAGCGAGTCCATGTGAGCTGCATTGTCGTCCTGTGGATGAGCATTTCTCTGAGAAGATGCTGGATGCTGTGACAGATGGAACTCCCTGCTTCATGAACAACAACTCCAGAAGCCTCTGTGTCAACGGAGTGTGCAAGGTAGTGTGGCTGGGTAAGAGAGTGAGACAGGGGGAAGGGGGGGGGGGGTGGAAGAAAGTAGGTATTATGCTGCGTTCATAACCATGTGGGAATGTGGTAATTACCAGTTGTGAAGTCGTAAATACAAGTTGGATGCATTCACGTTCTTTGAACACGTTGAGAAGTGCCGATTGGCTAATGGCAAACACGCCTCTTCAACCATAAACTAGAAGTACAGCTATCATGCTTGTAAACAAATGATAGTGTTTAAAACCATATTAATAGTATGCTTTTTATAAATAATGTTTTGGTTGTTGCATTTAACTTCTGAGGTCATTTCCTTAGTAGGTGACGTCAGAGGTCAGCGTGTGGGAGAAGTCGGCGCTCAGGGATGATAGATGAGTTTTCCACTAGTATTTACGATTTGGAGGGATTTTTTCCCCAGTCGTATGCTCATATTTACCAATTTACGAGATGTTATGACCATAGCATAAGTACTGTCTCTGCAAGGAGAGAGCATGGGGCCTGAGATAGATTTAAGATAGGGTCTATGCCTGTTGGAGTTGAGAGGGAATCTGTTCGTTGTTTTCCTTCCGTCTGTGTATCTCTGTGTGTACCTGATCTGATTACCTTGAATCTTTACCTTATCCGTGTGTGTGTGTGTGTGTGTGTGTGTGTGTGTGTGTGTGTGTGTGTGTGTGTGTGTGTGTGTGTGTGTGTGTGTGTGTGTGTGTGTGTGTGTGTGTGTGTGTGTGTGTGTGTGTGTGTGTGTGTGTGTGTGTGTGTGTGCGCACGCATGCATAATTCTTGACCTGTGTGTGTAGGAGGTGGGCTGTGACTATGGTATAGACTCTAACGCTGTAGAGGATCGTTGTGGAGTGTGTCTGGGCGATGGTTCCTCCTGTGAGACTGTCCAGATGACCTTTGATGGGGGGGATGGCTTCGGTGAGTCTCCTATCTCCTTCCTAAATATCTCCCTGATGTCTCATCTCTCCTCCCATACCCCCAAAACATCTCCCACAACGTCTTCACGCACTGGTTACAGGATTGTCATTGTGTTGTTGCCATGTGGTTGTCATGGCAGCGCTCTGTATGGGAGTATACAGCTGTTTATTCTGCTGTTTTTGGCAGCTACCCTCCGTGTGTGTGTGTGTGTGTGTGTGTGTGTGTGTGTGTGTGTGTGTGTGTGTGTGTGTGTGTGTGTGTGTGTGTGTGTGTGTGTGTGTGTGTGTGTGTGTGTATTGTGTGTGTATACAGTTATTTGTCTTGCTGTCTTTGGCATATTTGTCAGTCTGACTCCAGTACATCTGCATTTTTGAGAGAATGACTCACTAGTGACCTCCGTGACCTCACAGCCAGAGAGAAAGATAGATTGATAGGTTCTCTTCAGAGCAGGACATTATTGTAGCTTACTATACTGCCCTACCATGCAAAAAGGCAGTAACTGCTCATATGGTCAAAACATTAGTTGTTGTCATTTTCGCTACATAAAATACATGCTTAATCATGTGGACTAGTATCCTGCCTCTATTGTATTGTGTTTTGGAGAAAATGGGGGTCATATTAGCAGTAACTGCAAGAAGTTACTGTGAAACCAAGGTAAATGGAGCATTTACTGCCTTTTACCTTGGGTATCATATCATTATTTTTGGAAAGTGATACAATTGAACCTGTATGACACTAACTAGCTAGCGAACATAGACTAATAATGCTACCTGCTCCCATGAGAGGAGATCCGCAATTGATACCAATTTCAATCTATTAGCCCTATAATGAATTATATTCTGAGATTTAGCTAGAACTGGCACGGCCCTACCAAAATGTCAAAACCTACCTAGCTAGCATTAGCACAAATCAATAGATTTGTGCTACCTGCTCCCATATGAGGCGATCAGCAGTTTATACTATCTTCAATCTATTATCCTTATAATTAATATAATCCCTATCATTTTATTATGACATTCCATGGGGTTATTTGAATGAGTAATGTTACACCACACACACGATCTCACGTCAGTTGGACGTGCACCCCATACTTTCAGTTACTGAATATATTCCAGTATTGAGTGACTGTTCCGGTCAGGAAAGTTCAAATCCAAAATTGTGTCCATCACCTTTGTTGGTGGTGTATGCAATTAGTACAACAAGCTTTGGCATGCCAAATGTGTGCTCAATGTGTCCGCTTCAGTGCCATCATTACATGAATGCGGGGGGGGATAAATGACTTCCACCAATCCCTGTGGCCTAGATGATTATAGTATCTATGCGGATCAAAGTTGTCGTGTTAGGGTGCATTAGAATTGTACAACCGCGTCAGTATTAAGTTTTATTCCTGTCAATGTCCATCCATGCAATTTGTTTTGATTTGTAAATGAAGATGCAAATTTAAGAGCCTTTTTGGGAGCAGGTATGAAATGAATAGATTAACTGATTTATGACATAATGTTTGCAAAAGATAAAATCAACATTGATTCCATCCCATATTATAGAATAAAATAACTGAACAGGATTATGATCATATGTTTGCACACCACCAAATGTCAGTATTAATTATTATCATCCATGACAGAATAGAATCATTCCCTGATTATTTGCTCTATTTATTTTAGTTGATTGTGAGGGCCACATTCCAACAAAGATTATTGATCTGCGCCCTTCACCTGAAGTCACAGTTTTTATTTATAATAAATCTCCAAGCAGCTGTTCCTCACATATCACATTCAGATGTTGCATTCAAGCCTTGAATATATGGCAACAACTCCACTCACTATAAGAAGTTCCGGAGCACAGGGTTGGATTACCAAACGGGCACCCAGGGCAAGTGCCCCGGGGCCCCTAACCAAATGTTTTTTCTTGGGGGGGAGAGGGGGGTTTGGATTGTGGGCCCCCCAGATAGCATATAGAATTGTGTATAATTGCATGAAATTAGCTTTAAAACCGCAAAATGTTCTCTCAGCCTCATGGCAAAATGTGAAGAATAGCATTAGATGAGCTATAAAACAGCACATTTTTCTCTCTGACCCACGGCAAAAAGTGTAGAATTGCAGGAAATAAGCTTTCAAACTGCAGGTAGTAGGTAGATGCATTCCAGTGCTGGCTGCATGATCCCTTCATATATGGTAGGACAAGTCATCCAGGACTGGGAGAAGGGAGTGAGCTTTATGTTTGGAATGCAGACCCAGATCTCAACCTTACCTCCCAGACATCCACTGTGTGTGTGTGTGTGTCTGTGTGTGTCTCCAGTGCCCTTTTACGGACACCCTCCGGCTCAGATGTATGAAACTTCAAAGGGCAGAGCTGAGATCCAAAGTAATGCTTACCCCCCCTCCTTTACCCTCACAAACAGACACACACCAACACCTCCCCCACACATCCACACACTATTAAAAACCAGAGACCCTACCAGAGCAGTGCCCTCCCACACACACTGTTACAGACGAGAGACAGGGTTACCCGACCCCGCCACCCAAGGCACACACACACACACACACGCCACTCTCCCACCCTCTATTAAAGATCACAGAGAGTCTGGAAGTCTGGATGTTGGTGTAACCATATAGCTGGCTGCCATGGTGGCCTCTGTAAGCTCTGGCCTCTCCCACGTTGCAACCTGCAACCATGATTCATTCTGTGTTTAACAGTGTCTTTGTCATGCCTCTGCTTGCATTTCATTTCTTTAGCTTTGATACCATTGTAGGTTTAGGGTCCCACAGGGTTTTCAGGCTTTTGTTCCAGCCCAGCACTAACACAGCTGATTCTCCTTCCTCCTGTCACAGGCTACGTGGACGTGGGAGTGATCCCAGAGGGGGCACGTGACATTGTGGTCCAGGAAATGGAGGAGGCGGGGAACTTTCTGGCTCTGCGGGGTCAGGGGTCAGAGGAGTATTTCCTGAATGGCGAGTACATCATCCAATGGAATGGAGAGTACAAGGCAGGCGGAACCACCTTCTACTACGAGCGCAGCGGGAACCTGGAGAACCTTACCTCCCCTGGACCCACCAAACAACCGGTCATGATCCAGGTATACACACCATACACACCATACACATGAAAAAAATCCAGCTAGATATTGACCAGCTAGATCAGGATTCAGATATGATACACACAGCCTAACCATTTAGTGTGTGTTTCCTGTTGTCCAGTTGCTGTACCAGGAAAAGAATCCAGGTATAAAGTATGAGTACACAATCAAGAGGAACCGCCAGACAGGAAATGAGGTCATCAAGCCGGAGTACAGGTGGAGGCATGGGGCCTGGACAGACTGTAGCACCACCTGTGGGCTAGGTGAGGGGTTGTCTTTTAAATTTATTTGTAGTCCCTGTGTTAACTTATCATATGTTGAGAGATGTGGATTTTGGATTCTGATGGTCTGGACTTATTACAGTCTAATCAGACAGGTGAGCAGTATTGAGTGTCAGAGCATACAGTATGATTATTCAGACAGACACCTTTTATAATATGCTAAGTGGGATGCTTGGGACGAACCAACTCCATTGAAGTTTACATTTAACAGGTTAAGGTTAGGGTTAGGTAAGGGTAGGGATTAAGGTTAGGGTTTAAGTTAGGGTCATCCCAAGGATCCCACTTAGCATCTACCGAAACCCTTCCCTGCCTGTGTTCTGTGACGTCCAGGTGAGCAGCAGCAGCCTGTCAGGTGTTTTGAGTTGGAGGTGGGCGTGGTCGATGAGGCTCTTTGTGACCCAGAGAGCCGCCCAGAGGACCGACACCGCAAGTGCAAGAACATGGACTGCCCCGCCAGGTTCCTTAGTTTCCCGAGTACTATGACGAATACTCTATAACACCTGTCTTATTTCTACTATAGTTCTATGTTTTTAACACTGTAACTCAGTTACATTGTTAATAACTATGGATAATCTATCATGGGCAAAAGTAAAAGTACAAATCCTTTATGTAAAATAATAAATAACGGTTACTTCTCTGAGAACTTTGAATTGTCAAGAGGCATAAAACAAGGTTGCCCTCTGTCAACATACCTATTTATTAGGAACTGTTAGCATTAAAAATCGAATGATAACATTAAGGGGCTAAAAATGTATGGATTAGAGACAAAAGGCTCAATGTACACCGATGATTCAAGTGATTCTCTTGAGTCCTCAGTCTTCAACCTTGAAGGGCCTCATTGAGGACCTGGATAATTTCTCCAGTTTCTCTGGACTCAAACCCAACTATGATAAGTGTACTATATTATGGGTTGTGTCTTTAAAATAAATAAACTTTTAAATTGCCATGTGGTCTCCCGATGAAATGGGTGGATAGTAAAGTCTATGTACTTGGTGTACATATCCAGGAAAAGTTGAGCGATCTTGCAACTAGCGAACTTAGGAAAATAGATTGAATTTTGAAACCGTGGAGAGGGAAACACCTATCCATTTCCGGGAAGATTACACTGATTCATTCTCAAGAGATATCGCAGTTTATATATTTATTCATGGCTCTACCAACTCCAGAATAATATTTTTTCAAATCAGGAAAAAATATTTCCCTTTTTTTGGAATGGCAAATCAGACAAAGTTAAACGAACATATTTATGTAACGAACATTAGGGTTTGGAGAGTTAAAACGATTAAATATTAAGGCGTTAAACCTCTCTCTTAGTCTCCATTGTATCTAAATCCAAACTGGATTTCAAGCAAGCTACTAAGAGAGGCTCATCCTATGTTTAAAAGTATTACAGCAAATAATATGGCAAAATATATATATATTGGACACAATTGTACAAGAAGAGTATAATATTTATGAAGGACATTTTAAACAAGGACGGTAAAATGATGTCATACAAGCAACTAACAACAGTGTATAGATGTGTATGCTCAATACAACATTATAATCAACTCATCTGCATAGCTTGCACTTTGGGGTTTTAGGCTGAGTTTCTGTATAAACACTGTGACATCTGCTTATGTAAAAAGGGCTTTATAAATACATTTGATTGATTGGTAGCTGCTCTGCCACAAAATTGGAAGAGACCGTTACTTAAAGAAGGAATTAAATAATTAGTCTCTCTGACACCCATTAAAAATCATAAATGGCTCAAAATGATTAGCATAAATCACTGAAAGTTAAAAGGTTTAACAGCAATGCTGTATAAAATTGAAGTCAGTTGGGAACAGGTCTTTGATGTCCTCATACCTTGGCAACAGGTCTATGAACTGACATACAGTGGGGAGAACAAGTATTTGATACACTGCCGATTTTGCAGGTTTTCCTACTTACAAAGCATGTAGAGGTCTGTAATTTTTATCATAGGTACACTTCAACTATGAGAGACGGAATCTAAAACAAAAATCCAGAAAATCACATTGTATGATTTTTAAGTAATTAATTTGCATTTTATTGCATGACATAAGTATTTGATACATCAGAAAAGCAGAACTTAATATTTGGTACAGAAACCTTTGTTTGCAATTACAGAGATCATACGTTTCCTGTAGTTCTTGACTAGGTTTGCACACACTGCAGCAGGGATTTTGGCCCACTCCTCCCTACAGATCTTCTCCAGATCCTTCAGGTTTCGGGGCTGTCGCTGGGCAATATGGACTTTCAGCTCCCTCCAAAGATTTTCTATTGGGTTCAGGTCTGGAGACTGGCTAGGCCACTCCAGGACCTTGAGATGCTTCTTACGGAGCCACTCCTTAGTTGCCATGGCTGTGTGCTTCGTGTCGTTGTCATGCTGGAAGACCCAGCCACGACCCATCTTCAATGCTCTTACTGAGGGAAGGAGGTTGTTGGCCAAGATCTCGCGATACATGGCCCCATCCATCCTCCCCTCAATACGGTGCAGTCGTCCTGTCCCCTTTGCAGAAAAGCATCCCCAAAGAATGATGTTTCCACCTCCATGCTTCACGGTTGGGATGGTGTTCTTGGGGTTGTACTCATACTTCTTCTTCCTCCAAACACGGCGAGTGGAGTTAGACCAAAAAGCTCTATTTTTGTCTCATCAGACCACATGACCTTCTCCCATTCCTCCTCTGGATCATCCAGATGGTCATTGGCAAACTTCAGACAGGCCTGGACATGCACTGGCTTAAGCAGGGGGACCTTGCGTGCGCTGCAGGATTTTAATCCATGACGGCGTAGTGTGTTACTAATGGTTTTCTTTGAGACTGTGGTCCCAGCTCTCTTCAGGTCATTGACCAGGTCCTGCCGTGTAGTTCTGGGCTGATCCCTCACCTTCCTCATGATCATTGATGCCCCACGAGGTGAAATCTTGCATGGAGCCCCAGACCGAGGGTGATTGACCGTCATCTTGAACTTCTTCCATTTTCTAATAATTGCGCCAACAGTTGTTTCCTTCTCACCAAGCTGCTTGCCTATTGTCCTGTAGCCCATCCCAGCCTTGTGCAGGTCTACAATTTTATCCCTGATGTCCTTACACAGCTCTCTGGTCTTGGCCATTGTGGAGAGGTTGGAATCTGTTTGATTGTGTGTGGACAGGTGTCTTTTATACAGGTAACGAGTTCAAACAGGTGCAGTTAATACAGGTAATGAGTGGAGAACAGGAGGGCTTCTTAAAGAAAAACTAACAGGTCTGTGAGAGCCGGAATTCTTACTGGTTGGTAGGTGATCAAATACTTATGTCATGCAATAAAATGCAAATTAATTATTTAAAAATCATACAATGTGATTTTCTGGATTTTTGTTTTAGATTCCGTCTCTCACAGTTGAAGTGTACCTATGATAAAAATTACAGACCTCTACATGCTTTGTAAGTAGGAAAACCTGCAAAATCGGCAGTGTATCAAATACTTGTTCTCCCCACTGTATAAAACAACAATTGACACAATTACATTTGTTTTAATTTACGCTATTATATAAAATGCTTGCTACAAAAATAATGTTCAATATATGGGGCATTGAACAGTCAGCCTTGTGCAGACTGCAGAGTCAGGTCCAGGCATGGTTGTTATGTCATAATATCAGGGTTCAGATGGAACAGCAAACTGTATTGTTACGGGATCTGAAAAACCACGATCCGTCAATGGGAAATATCATTATACTCTTGGGTAAGGTGTTTATTTTTAGGGCAATATCGGTAATGTTACAAATAAGGAGGTTCAGTACCCTAATAAGACATCATAGTAAAATGGAGGAATGTATTAAAAATGAAATAACAAAATGGCATTATACTGGGAAAGATGGGTGAATCTGTGAACATCGGAGGGTTGGAGTTAAGATCAGAATGGTGGATTGGCCGCTGTGGGTGAAAATCCAGCACTTGAAGAAATTAGGAATATATGTATAATTAACTACAGGTACCATAGATGTGAGAGAAAATAGCTGTAAGTAGCAGTAGAAGTATTGTTGTCCCTTAGTTTACTCCAATCAGCGTAGGGATGGTAGGGTTGGAGGGGAGTATAAATAAAACCTTTAAATAAATGTGATTAGAAATTATGCAAACAATTAAATTGATGGAACTCACAATCTATCTGCAATATTAATGCTGATCTCATATAAATACAGTTAAAAAGCGCATTAACTCAACAGGTGTTATTAGTGTCTGTTGACTGTTGGCCCTGTTGTTTTTTGACACCTATTCATTTCAGAAGCAAATCAGACCAACACAAATTTGTTCAGGGCCCTTATCTCACACTCTCTCTCCTCTCCCCCTGTGTAGGTGGTGGGTGGGGCGCTGGCAGCTGTGCTCTGCCACCTGTGGTTCGGGAGGGGTGAGGAAGCGCACAGTGCTGTGTGTGCGCACGGTGGCTGGGGAGGAGAGGGTGCTCCACTCTGGGGACTGTAAACAGTTGCTCAAACCCAAACCTGTGGTTCCCTGCAACAGAGACCAGCTCTGTGGACCCGACTGGGCCGCGGGCAACTGGAGCATGGTACTATTCTCTTCTTCTCCTTTCTCTCCCATTCTCTGCCACTCTCTCTATCTCTCCTTGTTCTGTTAATAACCTATTTAATCTCTCCTTGTTCTGTTAACAACCTATTTAATCTCTCTCTCTCTCTCTCCTTGTTCTGTTATTAACCTATTTAATCTCTCTCTCTCTCTCCTTGTTCTGTTATTAACCTATTTAATCTCTCCTTGTTCTGTTAACAACCTATTTAATCTCTCTCTCTCTCTCTCCTTGTTCTGTTATTAACCTATTTAATCTCTCTCTCCTTGTTCTGTTAATAACCTATTTAATCTCTCTCTCTCTCTCCTTGTTCTGTTATTAACCTATTTAATCTCTCTCTCCTTGTTCTGTTAATAACCTATTTCATCTCTCTCTCCTTGTTCTGTTAATAACCTATTTCATCTCTCTCTATATTAATAACCTATTTAATCTATCTCCTTGTTCTGTTAATAACCTATTCATATCTCTCTCTCTCTCCTTACTCTGTTAATAACCTATTTAATCTCTCTCTCTCTCTCTCTCTCTCTCTCTCTCTCTCTCTCTCTCTCTCTCTCTCTCTCTCTCACTCTCCTTGCTCTATTAATAACCTATTTAATCTCTCTCCTTGTTCTGTTAATAACCTATTTAATCTCTCTCTCCTTGCTCTGTTTTTAACCTATTTAATCTCTCTCTCTCTCTCAGTGCCCAGTGACATGTGGTGGTAGTGTGCGCACCCGGACGGTCACCTGCCTGACCGCACCCCCAAAAAAGTGTGACATCAAAACCATGCCTCGCTCCAAGTCGCTGTGTGCCCTGCAGAGCTGCCCAAGCGCAGGCCTCCGACGGCGCCCGGGACCACCCCCTAAATACCGGCGTGTCTACCTGCCCAAGAGACCCCCAACCAGGCAGCCAGTTACGCACACCCGGGGCCCCAAAAGCACCAGCACCACCGCTACACCCGGAACCAGCACTGTTACAGTGACTGAGAGAACTGCAACCCCCATCACCACCTCTACCACCAAGCCCCTCCAACGGTCCTCCACAGCCACTGATATCATTGACGTCGATAACCATGTGGTGAAGAATGGGCATGTGGAGGACAAGGACCGGGCGTTTATTACGACCAGTACTACTGAAACAGAGAACGGGGAGAGGGACATGAGAGAGAAAGAAGAGGAGGATGAGGAAAAGGAGGAGGGGAGTGCAGCTGATTTTGTGTTTCCAGATTTGGGGGTTACGTACACCCCGGGGTATGACTATGTAGTGGAGGATGTGACTACAGAGGAGGAGGGGCGTACAGATCTGGACATTTTTACCACGGAATCCTCTCTCAGGACCCCCATCCAATCACCGCCCACCGTGACCACCACCAGGTTACACCCTACATCCACACCACACACAAGCGTCCCAACAACATCACGTACAACCCAACACACAACCAGAGTACCCCTCACTACCTCCCCCTCAACCCCACAAACCAGCACTGCGCACTGGGCTATGAACAACAGCCGCTACACCGTCACTCCCCCCAACACCACCCCTTCTATCAACCCTTTCACCAAACGGACAACCAGGGTGCCCCACACCACCCCTATACCCCGGGCACACACAGCGGGGATGAGGAGTACACTTATAGCCCCTTACCACACTACACAAGGACTGTATCCCATTACAGAAGGCATTTCCCACACTAGCGATGCCCTGTACGTCAGCAGCCCAACCCCAGAGGCCCCCGGCCCCACTGTGAGGATCATTAAACGGAAGAAGCCCATTGAGACCCCCAAGAGTGGCAGCGCTGCTCCCCGTTCTATAAAGCCAGGCCCACATTCTAAAGGGCCTGCCTCGGGTTCTAAAAGCCCCTCCCCTCATTCAAAAGGCAAAGGTCAGGAGCAGAGACCAGGGAGTACCGTAGTGACCTTCGCCAGTGATTATGGTTACCTGAAAGCCCAAGAGCCAATCAGCATAGAGGTGTTCTGGTTGGTGGGTAATTGGAGCGAGGTGAGTACAGGAGAAAATAACCCTCTGTGTTTATGAGCTTGTTGATGACCCTATAGGCCAGGGTTGGGCAACTTGTATAGGGATGGGGGTCACACAAAAATCTGAACTCATCGTGAGGGGCCGCAGTTGCTGGTGGATCTGCGTACCCACGTCCATACCATAGTTCATTTCGTGCAAATCTACACATTTTGCCATGGGCTGTAGAGAAAATGTTTGCAGTTTTAATGCAAGTTTGCTGCAATTCTACACATTTTTACATGGGGTGGAAAGAAGATTTTGCAATTGTATAACAAATTTCATGCAATTCTACACATTTTGCTATAGGTTGCCATTTTAAATATGATATCTGAGTGAAACTGACTAATAAAATCAATGGGGGCCCCCCGGCCGGTAATTCGACCCTGATAACCAGTTTAGATAGTTTCGCGGCCAGCTAACTTAGCAATCTAAAAATATTTAGTTGACATGGGCTAATTGACTGACTATCAGTGACTAATAACAAGAGAAAAACTGCTGACACGTTTCTAAATTGCACCTTACACATTCTACTATTCTAACTCACAACAGTAAGTTGAGACACTGACTTGAGTTCCTACATTTGTTTTATTTGTATTATTGATTTATTTTGGGGGGAGTGGGAATTGATCCGAGGGCCTTTGATGGTGGGGTGGACCGCCAGTTGCCCATTCCTGCTATAATCATACAATGCATTTTGGTTATTAGAATCACTGATGTAACAGTCTGTAACCCTTATAGTGAACAATCACAAGCCAGAAACATTTCTATGCTGTACTACATACTTTCCGTCTTCCTCTCTCTCTCTTCTCGCCTGTTGTCCCGGGCCAGTGCTCAACGTCGTGTGGCCTGGGGGCAGTGTGGAGGCCAGTGCTGTGTAGCTCACAGCAGGAATCGGACTGTGCCAACCTGAAGAGACCAGAACCAGCTCGCACCTGCCACCTGCGCCCCTGTGTCACCTGGCTGAGTGGCAACTGGAGCAAGGTCAGTAGCCTGGACACACTGTACCTGACTGTCTCTGCTTTCTATAGCTAATATAATAACATATGCCATTTAGCAGACGCTTTTATCCGAAGCGGCTTAGTCATGTGTGCATAAATTTTACATATGGCTGGTCCCGGGGAGTTTTACCCACAATCCTGGTCTTGCAAACACCATGCTCTAGCAACTGCAAGTTTCTGCAACTTTTCTACAAGTTTCTACAACTACGCAAGACAGCAACACGTCAGCTAAAGCAGAAACAAGTGTATTAGTGACATTGTTGCATGGCCATATGAAATGCGATGTCCTTTACATGCCGAGTCGAGGACCACTCTAAAATAAAAGCCTACAAATCACATAATAAGAAGGACAGACAAGGTATTATACTGGCTCTCTCTCTCTCCCTCTCGTTCTCTTTCTCTCTCCCCCTCTCTCTCTGTAGTGTCCGAAGGGGTGTGAGGTGGTGGGGAGGAGGCAGCGTGAGGTGCAGTGTGTGGACGAGCAGAAGGGACGTCCACTGAGACCGTTCCACTGCCAAGTCCTGTCCTCCAGGCCGCCCAGCACCCTGTCCTGTCGTCCCCAACCCTGCCAGCCCTGGAGAACCTCCCCCTGGGGACAGGTACATATACACACACATGCGCACACACACACACACACACACACAGACACATATATTGACACATGCTGACTGGCTTTGGTCCATATGCTATTTTCTAGTATTAATAAAATTAAATGAGTTTGAATATGATTGTGAATATGATTGTAAATATGAACTCCTTTCATCGGCAGTGTTCTCGTAGCTGTGGTGGTGGATTGAGGGAGCGGCTGGTATACTGTCCTGAGCCGCAGCGCTGTAGCGCCACCCAGAGGCCAAACGACACAGAGACCTGCAACCTGCAGCCCTGCAGCTACTGGGACCCACAGGACTGGGAGGAGGTAAAGGTTCCAGGGAACATATTTACTTACAGTTCATCACTTGCAGCATATTGATTTACCTACAGTATGTGCAAACTTTGTGACTGTTGCATGTTCAGAGTGTGCATTGCATGGTGCGATTTGTCAGTGGGGACTAGTGTGTCTGTGTGTGTTAGTAATGTCTGCTGTCTTCTGTGCGTGTGTCAGTGCTCTGTGAGTTGTGGCGAGGGGTTGCAGCATCGCGTGGTGCGCTGTGTTGTTGAGGACTCCGACTCTGTGGAGAACAGTCTGTGTGAGCAGAGCAGCAGGCCTGACACACTCAGGAAATGCCACATGCAGGAGTGTCAGACTAACACTGGTAAGACAAACACCCATCCCTCCCTGTTGGCTATTTAGCAAGGATATTTCACCATAAGATAAAGAAATAGTTCATACTGAAGCTATATTTGTTTGACATGTATGCTGTTGATCGACGTGCAGTATATTGCAGTTGAACTAAGCCAGTGGTCTGTCCTGTTCTCTCCTGCGTTGTGATTGTGTAGGTCCGCTGTGTAGGAAGAACAGCATGTCGTCTCGGTTCTGTGACAAGCTGAAGTTGCTGGGCCGCTGCTCCCTCAGGTCCATCCAGAAACAGTGCTGTATCACCTGTAGAGGGTAACTCTGACCCGCACTACCTGCCTCATGGACCTCAAACGCATACATACAGGGCATCCACACTGCGATCCCATTGGCGGATCTCATCTCTAGTGCAATCAGCTGGCAACAGCCTTTTCTTCATCATCCTCATCGTCATAACCCCTAACAGACCGTTACCTATATGGGGTGGGAATTCGAGAAGCTAAAGTACTGTATATTGCTGCTGTATGCAGTTTGTCTTAGCCTTGCACCTTCCTAGCTCAAACTGTGTAACCCAGGGTATCAGGCCTCCAACGGCCTCTAAAGACTTAGTTATGTGAACTTCTCACCCATGTCCCACCTGGTTACCAATACGGTTGAATGTCAGTCAGAATGTCAAGCTGTGTAAAAGCCTGTTTGGTGTGCATTTTGTTTTCTATTCCACGTTTCCCCACTAATACAGAAATGACGGTGACAGCCAGTAACACCCCCTTTCAGCTGGTATTTGCCTGGTATTTACACCACATTTAATTATGTGGTGACAATGGGTATTTTCTGGCGCTTACTTTAATGGTGCTGGATTTAATGAATCCCCCCCCAAAAACGAATTATTAATGATACGGTAACTATTATGTAACGAACATTTTACTATGACACTTCTAAGAAAATACTTGGTAAATAGTAGACTGTACAATAAAGATTCATGTTTTTAATTGTAGTGTTTTTTGTATTGTGTTATTGTGTTTTTATTGCTCTTGTTCTCAGAGCTCTTGGGGGTACTGTGGCTCTGTACAGTTGTTTCCCTTAAGCACAGATCTGGGATCAGCTTACGCACCTCAAATTCTAACTTTAACATTAAGGGGAAATCATACACCTGACCAGGGGCAACTTCCTCCTACTCCGGTGCTGTGTGTCTATTCTGTGGTGCTCCTCCCCTTTATTAGGCTGGCCAATGAGAATGAGGCGTTGCAGGTCATCCCTCTCAGGCCTCAGTTAAGATGGCCACTGTGTTGATATGATAGTGTACAGATGCTATCGTCTTCATAAAAGCCTTCAGCAATAAATGCAATGATGAAAGAAGCATGTGGTGTGACTTATTTTCGCTTTGAATGTCCAACGAGATTGTATCATTACTTTTCACTGTTATTCCCCTGCAGTACATCCTCATTAGGTGTTAGTTCAGATGATGTCGCAGCCTTTAATGTGAGTGTAGTGGGAAATGTTTTTGTAGGAGGAAATGAAGAGAAGGAAGACATGGTGGTAATATCCTCAAACCGTCGGGCATTAACACTGTACCAGCTACTCTTATCAACCAAAACTGGCTTCATACTTGGTAAGGTAAGCAGATACATTATATGACATGCTCCTCCACACTTCTGTTTCACTAAGGTGTTTTGTGGCGCAGCACATTTTCTAGTATAATTTACTGCAATGACTTTGCATGCTATAAAGGAGTAATTAAAGAGGCAAATCAGAAGTTGCTACATCCATTTTTGAACTTCATGATATGTACCCCTTGATTCTTGAAGAATATAACTTAGAAATGCCTCATGAGCTTAGTTCAACTGTCGCACCCCATCAGAACCCAAAATGTGTTGTTTTTTTACTCCAATGTTTGTCAACAAAGTAAATGTAAACAAACACTATATAGCCTCAAAACAGGCTATGTCTACGAATTTGAGAGTGGTTACATTTCTCAAGCCCCATCCACTTTTTACTGAAACAGGGACGGGGAGGACGCGTTGTTATTGTTCCTACTGCGGATTGCTGCTTTAATGTAAATGAAATTGGGACTGAAGTTGTCATTCATCTGAAAAAGTACAATTAGGACTCAGCTGTATATAGTATGTGCACATGACTATGTAAATACCTCCCGTTTGGTCTACATGCTGTAGTATGAAATTGGATAGGACCGATTACCACAGGTCTTTAGGGAAAAAAGTAACACGCCCACCACTGATGTGGAGCACGTCCCACCACTGATGTGGAGCACGTCCCACCACTGATGTGGAGCACGTACTCAGCTCAGCCACACCACACATGACCTATGACAGTGGAGAGGTGAGGGGTGAATATTCGCAGTGGGTGATTAGCTACTAGCTGTATAACACTCAGCACTGTAGTACCAGGTTATGTTTCAGGGATCATGTTGAACTGGCCCAGATTTCCCTGGTTCCTCTGTCCCAGATGACCTGAGAAACTGCTCTCTGCTGCTGACACACACACACACACACACACACCACACGCTAAAGCATATAAGCTCTCACGCACGCTTTCCACGTGCACGCGCACGCACACACACACCACCCACACGAGTTAGTCAGCAGTAATGGAACACCGGCCCAATGTGGAGCACAATGTTGTGTGTGTGGTGGGTGAGTGAGAGGAGTTTTATTCCAAAATGCTATATATCCATTTTCAGAAAAATTGGTGAAAGAGATTATGAAAGAGATTGCTGTGTTTTTTCATGATAGGTTGTTCAATGACATATTTGTATTTGTTCCAAAGCTATCACCTGATTCAATACATTAAGATGAGATGTGTAAAACATGTACATTTGATATTTTAGTCATTTAGCAGATGCTCTTGTCCAGAGCCACTTAATATGCATTCATCCTAAGAAAGCTAGGTGAGAGAACCACATATCACAGTCGAACACACAGGATACGAACATTCCATTCCAGCTAATCAATGAATGTATAGCGTTTTGCAAATAAAAAATCCAAATCTGAGAAGAGTAATATTTTACACAGACACATGAAGGTACCCATAAGCAATCATTCCTGATGAGAAAAAAAATGTGTGGCTTTAGCATTTTAGAAGTAAACTCTTCATGTGTGATTAGGCCTACTACCTAACCACGTCTCTCTTACTGACGTCATGTCATAGTGCATTGCCTAATTGATGTTGAGTCAGTAGGCTAGTAATTGCAAAATGACAATAAACTCTGTCTGTTTTCCTTTTAACCTTAATTACACTTTAGCACTCCAAGCTGATTAGATGGTTCTCATACGAAAACCATCTTAAAAGCCTAGTCCTGACCTGCAAAATGTATTTGTGCCATTTAGTCCAGGACTAGGCTTAATCTGGCTCTGGGAACCAGCCTGTTATGTTTAGATATTGTCTTTAGTTTGTCGATTTGATCATCTTTTCATCTTTTGTACCTTACTACTTCACATCATACCTCATTTGCAGTAAATAATATTATCCTATCTTGGCCTGTCCATTTTAGTTCTGATGATGCGATTCATGTTTGGGGTCTGTGTTAATGTTACTGCAGACCACTACCGCTCGTTACAGGTGAGCGGATCCAGTTTTTAACCTGTAAATAAACTCCTTTGGCCTGCTGCAACCGACCCGTGGACAGCGGCCATGCTGATAATGTAAGTGTCCATCCTGGATGTGAGATAACATGGCAAACATCTATCGCTCAGCATAAGACAGGAACCTCATTTGGGTTACCAGACACCCAACCGCCGCACACCGGCCTGGGACACATCAAATATTTACATCTGACGACTGGCTTAAAGGGCCTCAGGTCGCCTACAAACATAGGGGAACAGTTGCTAAGGGAACTGTCTTCTGTTCAAAATGAATGTAAACCAATTAGGGGCCAATTTCGCAGGCCGTTCCATCGCCTATCAAGGTGAGGTGAGTATAGGAATGGATGCGTTGGAGGCCGAGGTGTAGCCCAGTCCCTCCCATCTGGGCCAATCATACTGTGTACCTACGCAGTAACACAGGCATCCCTGTCTGTACTGTACTGTACCAACCCTGTTCCTTTAGCAAAGAGAATATATTGCCCACCTGTCAAATCGCTGACATTGTCATTTTGAACAGTCCATCGGAATCATTCCATAAATGATTACGTTCCATCATTCCTCTGCTTTGATTTCCAATCCACCTTTGGTATGAGGAACGTGTCAACTCAAATCCTATTTGATTGTGTTATCTATGGTGTTTTCCATGTCAGTGTTCTTTGTAATGGTGTTTTTGTTTCTGCACGGTACAAGGCAAGCTGCTGCAGCCTTCAGCTGGAGATCAGAAACACACTGGCCTGTTGCATTGTCTTTGCTTCTTGAACTTCAAAAGCATTACTCTGAGATAGATCAATAAAGATAGGGTAAACACTCCATCCAGGGAGGGTAGAGAGATGAGACCCTGGCCGCTCTCCAGGAACTCCAAAGCCTACTTATATTGTTATAGGAGAAAAAACACAGGCATGGTTGCATTTACAAGGAATTTGCCCTTCGAATTTGCTCTTCCGCTTCTCAGCTTGGATGCACCTGCAAAGGACAGTATCCTCTGTCTGAAGGGAAAGAAAAAACACTCAATAGAAGGAAATATCACGATACTTTTAAAAAATGTCACCTTTACCTAGAAAAAGAGATATGCCCACCAGAAACCAGGGTACAGTGCCTTCGGAAAGTATTCAGTCCCCTTGACTTTTTCCACATTTTGTTAGGTTACAGCCTTATTCTAAAATTGAGTAAATAGTTTTTTTTCCTCTCATCAATCTGCACACAATACCTCATAATGACAAAGCAAAAACAGGATTTTTGATTTTTTTACTAAAATGTTTTTTAAAAATAAACTGAAATATCACATTTACATAAGTATTCAGACCCTTTAGCAAGTACTTTGTTAAAGCACTTTTGGCAGCGATTGCAGCCTAGAGTCTTCTTTTTTTCCCTTTTTTTTTAAGGGGTGGATCAGCTTAATATTGCGGAAAGATTGTTGCTTCCATCAACATAATTGTCTGTATCATTTCCAATCCCCCATATATATTTTTTGTAAATATATCCATATACATACACGTATGCATACATATACACATATATACATACACATACCTATATAGATACACATACTTTTTAAAGTATGTACCTTTATTATTCCCCGCAAACCCTACCACCCTTCCCCCAATTGGAGTAAACTAATAAATACTTAGGCTTCTACCTTCAGTTTATACATCTTATACACATTTTACAGACACAATCTATTTTACAATAGTTATATTTTGTTTGTTTTAAGTCCTTCCTCTATTTCTGATGTCCATCCAGTTTGATTTCTATTTGTAACTGTGCTATTTCACAAAATTTGATAACCTATATACATTTTACAGACCCCGTATGTTTCACATTGGTTATCTTGTTATCAGTCCCACCCTTCAGCTCCATTGAACCCCACCCATCTATCTCTCAACATCATCCATTTTGGATTTCTATTTGCCATATATTTTTCAACTGTGCTGTGATGCTTCACAAAATTCTGAACCTTTCTATTGTCATAGCTTCTACAGATTGTAAATCTTATCACACTTTTCTTTAACCATTTATGTTCTTTAATACAGGGCCGACATACAATTTCCTTACTTTTTTCCCCTTCTACTTGCCTCTTCCATTTTTGTGGTAATGCTGCAATTAATTGGTTGTAATTTGGGGTAGAACAGACATGTCCATGTCTGTGTTAGCTGCATGTGTGACATAACTCCACCATTCCTATTTATGATATCATTCACTAAAATTATACCTTTTTTTTTAAATAATGATATTTTGGAGATTATTTCCTTTTCAAACAACCGAAAGTGAGCAGGTGTAATCTGAATAAAGGGAAAAAGGCCATTCTTGAACATAGGATGAGACATTTCTACCAATTTACTAGAGAACCAGTTTGGATTTAAGTATAACTTTTGTATGACTGATGCCTTTAGTGAGAGGTCTAATGCTTTAATATTTAATCATTTCTGCCCTCCGAAATTCATATTCGCTATAGAAATAGGCCCTTTTAATTTTGTCTGGCTTGCCAATCCAAATAAAATTGAATATTTTTTGTTCATATAATTTATTAAAAAGCAGGTGTAGGCAAAACCAAAAGCAAATAGGTCAACTGTGATATGACTAAAGAGTTAATCAGGGTGATTTTTCCACAAATAGACAGGTATTTCCCTTTCCATGGTAGCAAGATCTTATCTATTTTTGCTACCTTTCTATAAAAATTTATTGGAGTGAGATCATATCTTTCTTTGGGAATTTGTATACCGAGTATGTCCACATCTCCGTCAGACCATTTAATTGGTAAACTACATGGTAATGTAACATTTGCATTTTTTTGTGATCCAATACGTAATATAGTACACTTATCATCATTTGGTTTTAATCCAGAGAGGATAGAAAAAATATCTAGATCCTCTATGAGGCCATGGAGAGATTCTAATTGTGGTTTTAAAAGAAAAGAGTATTCTTGGGTATGACGCTACAAGCTTGGCACACGTGTATTTGAGGAGTTTCACCCATTCTTCTCTGCAGATCCTCTCAAGCTCTGTCAGGTTGGATGGGGAGTATTGCTGCACAGATATTTTCAGGTCTCTCCAGAGATGTGTTTGATCGGGTTCAAGTCCGGGCTCTGGCTGGGCCACTCAAGGACATTCAGAGACTTGTCCCGAAGCCACTCCTGCGTTGTCTTGGCTGTGTGCTTAGGGTCATTGTCCTGTTGGAAGGTGAACCTTCACCCCAGTCTGAGGTTCTGAGCACTCTGGAGCAGGTTTTCATCAAGGATCTCTCTGTACTTTGCTCCGTTCATCTTTCCCTCGATCCTGACTAGTCTCCCAGTCCCTACCGATGAAAAACATCCCCACAGCATGATGCTGCCACCACCATGCTTCACCATAGGGATGGTGCCAGGTTTCCTCTAGATGTGACGCTTGGCATTCAGGCCAAAGAGTTCAATCTTGGTTTCATCAGACCAGAGAATCTTGTTTCTCATGGTCTGAGAGTCTTTAGGTGCCTTTTGGCAAACTCCAAGCAGGCTGTCATGTGCCTTTTACTAAGGAGTGGCTTCTGTCTGGCCACTCTACCATAAAGGCCTGATTGGTGGAGTGCTGCAGAGATGATTGTTCTTTTGGAAGCTCCTCCCATCTCCACAAAGGAACTCTAGACCTCTATCAGGGTGATCATCAGTTCTTGGTCACCACCCTGACCGAGGCCTTTCTCCCCCGATTGCTCAGTTTGGCTTGGAGACCTTCAATGCTGCAAAAATGTTTTGGTACCCTTCCCCAGATCTGTGCCTTGACACAATCCTGTCTCTGAGCTCTACTGACAATTTTTTTGGCATCATGGCTTGGTTTTTGCTCTGACATGCACTGTCAACTGTGGGACCTTATATAGACCGGTGTGTGCCTTTACAAATCATGTCCAATCTATTGAATTTACCACATGTGGAATCCAATCAAGTTGTAGAAACATCTCAAGGATGACCAATGTAGACAGGATGTACCTGAGCTCAATTTTGAGTCTCATAGAAAAGGGTCTGAATACTTATGTAAATATGGTATTTATTTTTAATATATTTGCAAAATTTTCTAAAAACCTGTTTATACTTTGTCATTATGGGGTATTGTGTGTAGATTGCTGAGGATTTTTTTTCATCCATTTTAGAATAAAGCTGTAACGTAACAAAATGTGGAAAAAGTCAAGGGGTCTGAATACTTTCTGAATGCACTGTATATGAGGAGATTTGGGATTATGATATCTGGATAAAGGTTTTCAAATACATACCTGCTGTATCTAATGTGGCGATACTTATAGATGGGGCATTCAGTCTGTCAGAGAGAGAATGTTATATTGGCTCTCACATTTTCCATGAGAGGAACACAGGTTGTGCTTTAGCACTTGATAGGGATCATCAAAGAAATACTTAATAACTATCAGAAGCAGTGGTGGAAAAAGTACCCAGTTGTCATACTTGAGTAAAAGTAAAGATACCTTTATAGAAATTTACTCAAGTAAAAGTGAAAGTCACCCAGTAAAATATTACTTAAGTTAATTTCTAAAAGTATTTGGTTTTAAATATACTTAAGTATCAAAAGATAATGTAGTTTAAATATATACTTAAGTATCAAAAGTGTCATCATTTCAAATTCCTTATATTAAGTAAACCGGACAGCACAATTTTCTTGTTTTTTATTTATTTACGGATAGCCAGGGGAACACTCCAACACTAAAACATAATTTACAAACGAAGCATTTGTGTTTAGTGAGTCCGCCAGATCAGAGGCAGTAGATGACCAGGGATGTTCTCTTGACAAGTACGTGAATTGGACCATTTTCCTTTCCTGCTAAGCATTCAGAATGCAACAAGTACTTTTGGGTGTCAGGGCAAATGTATGGAGTAAAAAGTACATCATTTCCTTTAGGGATGTAGTGAAGTAAAAGTTGCGAGAAATAGAAATCGTAAAGTACAGATACCCCCAAAAAACGACTTAAGTAGTACTTTAAAGTATTTTTACTTCAGTACTTTATACCACTGATCAGAACATACAGTGTAAGGAAGGGCCTCAAATGCGGTGCGGTTAAAAAAGAAATGCAGTTATGTAAATTCCATGGGAATCATATGGATGTCCATTATAATTCGGTCAATAATCAATATCAACTTATCCCTGCTCCTCCCAGCTCTGTTTCCTTTAAGTGCTGATTCCGGATATCATGGTGGGAAGGTAGACAACAAAGGAAGTAGTCTACTGATAAGATTTTGTTTGTGGGGTACCTGATGAACACAGACAGCTAGCTTAAGACCAGACTTAGGACCCGACCAATGCTCTGGCAGCATGTCATTGACAGACATTAAAGCAGCCACTAAGAAAACCGTAGGGACTTCAGGAGAGAAAGCAGAAGGCAAGACATGGCATCAACTTCTAAAGGGATGAGAGGAGTAGACAAGGAAAAAAGGTGGTTTCATAAGTATAATTTACAGTAATTTACACTCAGCAAGATGATGATTTACAACCAAACAATTAATACTGGCAGTCTTGACAAATTTTAATTCATTTTCTTTTTCTCTAAGTAGGAAATTACTCCCCTGTGTATGATGATGTCATCTTGCTGAGTCTACCTTTCATTTCTTACAGTTTCAGTAACAGTCTCAGAAACCACCAATTCACAGATTGGAAATGTAGTTGAATAAAGTTAAATGTACTAAGGAATATTCTCCAACTAAATTGAATTACTGAACATTTGACAACGTGACACAGTTCTGAGTAGGGGGGTAAAAGAGCTTCTACTTTGGCTGTGGGCCATGTGACACCTGACTCTCAGAGGAAGGTAGGTGAGATGAGAGAGGCCTGACAGATTCTCTTATAGCAATTGGATTGAAACCAGCAGTGGTAACCTTATAGTGTGTTTTATCAGGAGAGATAAGAAATGACACACACACACACACACACACACACTATATATACTCACCATGCACACTAAAACAGCCTACTCAGTAAAGTGTTTGAAACACCTATGTAACTGGTCTATTACTACTGCACATACCTCCATGTTATCTACCCAGATAAATCCTATCCTACCCTGGTCTCCTTTCCCACCACCACCTTTGTCATTCTGCCCCATATTCTCTCACACACACACACTCACACAAACACATCACCCTGACACAGCTCACTCCAATATTTTACAGGGGGTGATGGGAAATGAGAGAACGGTAGGTGGAGCGGAGTGGGAGGGAATGCACAAAAGATTTTCGGTTTGGGAATGCACGAGAGAAAGAGAACATATGTAAACATATGTTTCCCATGCCAATAAATCCCTTTGAAAGTAATTTAATTTAGAGCGAGAGAGAGAGAGAGAGAGAGAGAGAGAGAGAGAGAGAGAGAGAGAGAGAGAGAGAGAGAGAGAGAGAGAGAGAGAGAGAGAGATGTGGAGCGGTGAGAGAGGTGGAGGGGGAGAGAGAGAGAACGAGAGGTTGGGGGTCTCATATTCACAAACACAAACACACATCTTTCAGTGACAGGTAAAGAGATCAGACCAGGCGTCCTTCTATCCAGCCTGGCCTCAGAGCCATACGAAAAAAAGAAGGAAAAAAATGGAGCACTTCCAAGACTTATGATACTTACAAATACTGTACTTACTTTAGACAGAAATGAAAGCAAGGAGGTTGTTCTGGGAGGATGGGTGGTTGTAATCCGGGACAGTCTAGCAATCCAAAGGTTGTGTGTTCAATTCACCTAACCTGCTACATAAATTCACCTAACCTGCTACATAAATTCACCTAACCTGCTACATAAATTCACCTAACCTGCTACATAAATTCACCTAACCTGCTACATAAATTCACCTAACCTGCTACATAAATTCACCTAACCTGCTACATAAATTCACCTAACCTGCTACATAAATTCACCTAACCTGCTACATAAATTCACCTAACCTGCTACATAAATTCACCTAACCTTTGTTGTTTCAGTTTCCATAACCTTTCACGTAAATTATTCTAACATTTGTCGTTAGTTCTCCCAGTAATTCTCCTTTGTTGTTATGAGGCAACAAGCAACCTGGTTTCAGAGAAAGATGTATAATACTACACGTCATCCAAGATGTATATTAAGTTACGTCATCCAATTCGTATGCTATTGTTCGACCGAGTAAGACGTATGATACTCTAAGTCCTATAATTCATATTATATTGTATGACTGCTATCCCATTCATTTTGTAACCTAACGTTACGTATCACACTAAAAGCTGTGTCACAGATTTACATACTGAAGAATACAAATGACCCTGAGACCACGTCACATCAAGCCCAGCAAGGGGAGCAAAACATCTTTAACACACACATGCACATGCACAAACACACACACACCCCTCCTCAGCCTGTCACCTCAGTGAAGGTGGAGCCACTGTAGAGAGCGGGAGAGAGAGAGAGTCCACTCCACACTCATCCATGGGGAGAGAAAGAGAGGAGAGAGCAGCGGAGGATTTCACACTCAAATGTATTTGACCTTCTTTGTGAAATCTGGAAATCCGTGGAGGGTATCTGGCAGCAATGAGCTGTTGAATGTTTGAGACTTGAGGGATGAACCTGGAGAAAGTGTTATAGCAGAACGGTCCTATATCAGTGGACCTTTCATTATTGGAGTAATCATCTGAGGAACTCTGGTTTGGAATTAAAGTCAGTGGGACATAGGACAGCTGCTTGATTTGTCATTGGAATACACTGACAGTATATGCACTGTTAAAAATAAGGTGGGTGTTTTTTGTTTTTATTTATCTACCTGGACATCTGTATGGGAAGAAACGTGAAAGAGAGGACTCTCAGATTTGTCATTCGAATTTATTGACTTTCAGTACAGTAACTGCTCTAGCTACCAAAAAACAGGAGGAACAGAAGGACATCTCTTTTTGCGTCGAGACCTGGTAGAAAAGGTATCAGATAGCCCCATTTCCCAGGAGGGCTCCCCTCCCTGCCCTCCCAGTCTACCCTGTCCCCAGCAGCATGTCCCAGGCTGTGAGGCTGATTCCAGTCCTCCGCAAACCACTCTACCATGAGCACATGGACTGCTGGAGGGAGTAAGGCTGCCTCTGCCTGGTCCACCTCTGTGTCTTGGTTTAGGTCTGGCTCCAGGTTTAGGTCTGGTTCTGGGTCTGGGCTAAGGTCTGGCTCCAGCTCCATCTCTGGGTCCTCCTTGTCCAGCCTGTCACTGTCTCTGCTGCTAGCACTGCTGCTCTCCCTTTCTCTCCCTTTGGTTGTCTGTCATCAACCTCTCTACAGAGGCAGGAACCAGCCCCACAGCCCCAACAGCACTCTTAGTGCCCCAGTGAACAGTTCTCTGGCTGGGTCCAGGATTGGAGGAACTGGGCAGACTGGGGATCCCTTAGGAAGGACAGGGGGTCCACTTGGGAGGCATGTACGCAGCTACAACCACCTGCAGGGAGATGTGCGGCGGAGAAAGCTCTTCTCCTTCCAGAAGTTCTTCCTGCGGATCGATAAGAATGGCCGAGTCAACGGGACCAAGAGTAAAGATGACCCACTCAGTAAGTAACCACAAGAGTATGTTTTTCAATTTGTAGGAAAGTGAAAGAGGGGGAAACAGAGGTTCAACCATAGTGTATTCAAAATTAACCATTGTGTTGTTTAAGCTTTCTCAAACCTTCTGGCACGGTCTTCACTACAGAACATCATACAAATTACAGAAAAAAAGGAAACAAATTCAAATGATTGACTTGAGTTGAAGGATTTTACTGAATAACATTTTTTTTGCATTGATCATTTCAAATACTGTATGTTGAATCAAAATGGCAAGATTTGTCTCCGAGCAGTTCACAGATGTTAAACCTTTTAGTTTAGTTCACATTCCTGATTAAAAGCTCCTTTTTCCGTCTCTAGCAAACATCCTTGTGATATCTGGCCTCTCCAAACATTCAGCACAATGATGGTAGATCTCAGATGGCTAAAACAGGACAAGGGAGGAATAGATTACCAACCTGTTATCTGTCATTATTCACTGCCCAGGGTAAATAGCGCTGATAACAACTAGACAGGAGCAGGACTGGGGGAAGGAGAGGAAACGTCAATCACTACCATGCTCTGTGACTCTCTCACACACAGCCAGTCTGCTACATAATGCCGATACCGTCTGGTTTCTGATCACTGCAGTATCATGTGAATGTGATCTGATACATTCACACAGGTACAGTAACATAAATGGGGATGTTTTTTTACTCACGCCAAATTGTTGTGCCTGAATATCCTATTGTAAACGGTGTAGCATGGCCAGTATGTCTAAGCACTTTGTTGCCGTCTTCACTGCAGCTCTTTTTACTTAGTGTTCTCAGTGATCACTGGGAGAAAAAATAACTTTCTATCAACCCACTTCCCAATTAGCTACGTGTGTGAGCCTATCTGTGTGCGGGCACTCACATGCTCAAGTGGGTGTGTGTTCGGATGTAGAAGCCAAGGAACCAGCGGCACATGTGCCCACTTAAACTACAACCTCCACCCACCCACCACACCTACCACCCCCCATCCCCGGTATATGGTACTCTAACGTTTCTCCTGGGAGTTCTTAACCACACATTCAATCAAAGACACTTATGGGAAACAGTAAGGGATGTACAAATGCCACTAATGGTGTTTGTTTTGACAAGAATATGACAGAAATGTCTTTATAGACTCTACACTTTTATATAAATGTATTTATAGACTTTAAACTGTCTTTATTTGACAGTGAGGCAAAAATGCAATGAATTTCAATGGGCCCCTTTCGGGTATTTGTGAAATAGTACAACAGCCAGGCTAGCAATGTCTTTACTAAGATGGTTGGTGGGTTCAACTTGACGCTATAGTACGTGTAAACCTATTGAACCTGTCAATTATCTCTCACCATTACTCCTCACAATTCTTTACATTTCTAGGCTATAATACTAGTACTAGTAGTATATATTAGTAATATTCTGTTGTATATATTACTAAGCATTTGCAAAAGATGACCTAGTTTATCTTTGGGTTGAGTATGAATGCAGTGGTAGGGGAGGGGGGGGGTACTAATTCATGAATGACATGGTTAACGTCATTGTGGTCACATCAAAGCTACGAGTGTTCAGTATCAATGGTGGTGCTGTCACAAAGCCGTGTCCTAGGGGGGACTGGGGACAGTGTGTGTGGATTATATGGCCCATGATCAGGTTCACAGGGAAAGGGATACTACAGAAGAGCAGCTCTAGTTTCTGCTCTGGACCAGGGGCTAGACATGATCCCTGGGAGGATGTCCTAGACATGATCCCAGGGAGGATGTCCTTTGTAGGCCCTTGAAATGGCACTAGATCAGGTTTTTGGCACTGGTTCTGTGGTAATGCCTAGTTAAACACTCCGGGTTGATAGAAAACAATAACATAGAACCGATATACTGTATGAATAAAACTAGAAAAGGCCATTTCCTAAACTAAATCTGTGTGCTTGTTCTTGCTAGGAGCAATCCCATGAAATATGTTGAGTTAAAGTTTTGGTAATCTTTCCATAGATATGTTAAATCATGATTATGTTTATGCACTACAAAAGCATATCTGGAGACAATGTTACCAGTTTTGATTTTTTTTAAAACATCCCTCACTCTCTCACTAGTCATTCTTATTTCTCCTCTTTAGAGATATGGTTTACGTCAAGTTTGTTTGTGTGCAAGGCTGAGACCTGACCTTTGAACCCTGGTTACAACAGTGCAGCAATAGAAGGGAAACAACTGTTTTGGGGTTTGAAATACCAACCTTGCTAGCACAGATCTCTACAGATGTAGAGGTGGTGGTTTTGGGGGCTGCCCATGGCCCTGTGAGGACCCTGCTCTGTTTAAGAGCCTGTATCCAACCTCCCACAGATTTATATGGATGCCAGTGCAAAACTGTCCCACATGGCACTCCATCATGCTGGGATTCTGCTGGGAGCTTACAGAGAGAGGGGGCTGGAATGGAAACCCCGGAAATATGGAGCTTTGCTAAAATAAGCACATGGGTATAAAGCTACACAAGCTAGCCGGCATGCAGAGTAACAAAAAATGTGCTTATCGATAACCTAATTTGCTATACATTGTTACATTTCACCAAATTTGAACAACCTAAAGCATTTGTAATGAATTGTACATTGTTACTGGGACGGGTAATGGTGGACTCTAGCAGTGCTAACTGAGGCACTAACAGATGTGTGGCGGCAGACGGATTAGTCTAATTACCCCAAACTGGGATTGTGTGAGTATGAGCCCAGCCTGTCAAGAGCGCAGGAGGCAAATATAGGAGGCCACCAAACGTGTCTGTGTGTCTCTCTCTCTCTCTGCCAGGGGCCATGTGTGCTGAGGCGCCAACGGACTTGGCCTGACATGGTCCCCACTTGCTCTCTCTGTGTGTGTGTGTGTGTGTGTGTGTGTGTGTGTGTGTGTGTGTGTGTGTGTGTGTGTGTGTGTGTGTGTGTGTGTGTGTGTGTGTGTGTGTGTGTGTGTGTGTGTGTGTGTGTGTGTGTGTGTGTGTGTGTGTGTGTGTGTGTGTGTGTGCGTGCGTGCATGCCCCACAGAAGGGAAACCACAGCCAGTACTCTCAGGGACACTGAGATAGAGATGTAAAGTTGTTTATGGACGTGGATAGAGGAAGGATATGAACAAACTAATTACATTCAATGTGGTCCTCATCTGCTTAACAGCTGATTTATGTTTCCATCCATCCCATATTTCAACATGACAATACAGTTCGAATGGTTCCAGATCTCTAAGTATATTTTTCCTCATTCTTAAATCAAGCAGTCTACCGTATCTGTACTGTAAGCTCTGTCAAATTTTTCTGAGACAACACATATTTTTCAAAGAGTAAACTTCCAGTTACCAAGAATAACAATGAAAACTGCAAAACACATCTGAACTTGGCAACCCACTGTGGAAAATCCACCTTTAATTCACATTGGCATTGTCTGCACCCCTTCGACCCTAACGCACCATTTACTGTAGTAACTACAAACAGAGCGTATCAAATGAGCCACACATTAGGAAAAAGAATCCAGTATGCAACAACAAATATTTCCCTAAATAAACAGATGGAAATGTGTGGTTGACCCAGGGCCATGTTTTTATGCGTGGTGTATCAGAATAACCACTACACAACACACAGGTGTCACATTTGGTGCTGGGTGTCGTAATGTGTAGTATGTTGAATGAAAAACACATTTCTCCTAATGGCTTTGTTTTGTGGCATTGTGGATATCATTCCTAAGTGAGCAAGTAGACATTAATCATCACAGACTGAGTGGATACAGGTGGGAAATACTATAGACGTGTGTGTGTGTGTGTGTGTGTGTGTGTGTGTGTGTGTGTGTGTGTGTGTGTGTGTGTGTGTGTGTGTGTGTGTGTGTGTGTGTGTGTGTGTGTGTGTGTGTGTGTGTGTGTGTGTGTGTGTTCATGCATACAGATGTGGGTCTTAATTTGAGCCAGTTTGCTACAGCAGGAAAATGATCCTGCAGCAACAGGAAATTATAATTATTATGTGGATTATATTTAATGGACATTTTTTAAGGGGTTTGCTACATTTTTTGTTAGGGCAAATGACATTTTAAAGTGGAAATTACAAACTATGAAAGCCTTTTTAAACCTTGAATATACTACAAGTTTGCATTTCCTGCAGGGAAATTCTCAGCAACGAAAGAGTGATCCAATTAAGATCCTACATCCGAATGGGTGTGTGTACGTGATGTGTACAATGTATACTCTATGTTTGTGTGGGGGGGAGACTCTTTGTGTGTGTGTGTGTGTGCTCAAACTTTATAAGAGCCGTCTCGCCCCAGCCCCCGGCGTGTGTCTTTGATCAGTGGTCATTAAGTTATTTCTAATCCTCATCTCCCTGTCTCTCTGTCATGGCCTCTGTTCTCCTCTGTTCTTTCTTCTTTCATCCCTAGCATGTTTACAGAGGGGCCAGAGACGACCTTAGATAGTCTTACATCCTCACACGATACCGGACACCTGATCCCTTACAGAAGCAACTCTCAGATCTTCAATGGCCGTTGTGTCATAGTCCCCACCACCACTTCACCTAACGGTAGAGCTGGGCGATATGAACAAAAATCCATATCACTGTAAATGTACTGAAGTATCATGGTAACGATACATTTAAAGTGCCCCACAATATTTTTTTTATATATAACCCTAAAAACGACTACTACTTTGAATGTTGTAGCTGTCAATAGTCCCATTAACAATCACACATATTAGCAAACATATCTCATTTCAAACTTGTCAGCCAGCCCGTCTATAGGGCGGGTTGGCTGACAAGTTTGAAATTAGATACGTTTTTAGGGTTATATCTTTTTTTAAATGTCACAAAAATGACCACCTTTACTCCACACACAGAGAAGCGTACAAAGCTCTGCCTCGCCCTCCATTTGGCAAATCTGACCATAATTCTATCCTGATTCCTGCTTACAAGAAAAAATAAAAGCAGGAAGCACCAGTGACTCGGACAATAAAAAAGAGGTCAGTTGAAGCAGATGCTTAGCTACAGGACTGTTTTGCTAGCACAGACTAGAATATGTTCTGGGATTCTTCCTATGGTATTGAGTAGTACACCACATCAGTCATTGGCTTCATCAATAAGTTCATCGATGACGTCGTCCCCACAGTAACTGTACGTACATACCACAACCAGAAGCCATGGATTACAGACAACATCCACACTGAGCTAAAGGCTAGAGCTGCTGCTTTCAAGGAGTGGGATTCTAACCCGGAAGCTTATAAGAAATCCCGCTATGCCCTCCGATGAACCATCAATCAGGCAAAGTGTCAATACAGGACTAAGATCAAATCATACTACACCGGCTCCGACGCTGGTCGAATGTGTCAGGGCTTGCAAACCATTACAGACTACATAGGGAAGCACAGCCGAGAGCTGCCCAGTGACACGAGCCTACCAGACGAGCTAAACTACTTCTATGCTCGCTTCGAGGCAAATAACACTGAAACATGCATGAGAGCACCAGTTGTTCCGGACGACTGTGTGATAACGCTGTCCGCAGCCGATGTGAGTAAGACCTTTAAACAGGTCAAAATTCACAAGGCCACATGGCCAGATGGATTACCAGGACGTGTACTGCGAGCATGCGCTGACCAACTGGCAAGTGTCTTCACTGACATTTTCAGCCTCTCCCTGTCCGAGTCTGTAATACCAACATGTTTTAAGCAGACCACCATAGTCCCTGTGCCCAAGAACACTAAGGTAACCTGCCTAAATGACTACCGACCCGTAGCACTCACATCTGTAGCCATGACGTGCTTTGAAAGGCTGGTCATGGCTCACATCAACACCATTATCCCAGAAACCCTAGACCCACTCCAATTTGCATACCATCCTAACAGATCCACAGATGATGCAATCTCTATTGCCCTCCATACTGCCCTTTCCCACCTGGACAAAAGGAACACCTATGTGAGAATGCAATTCATTGACTAAAGCTCAGCGTTCAACACCATAGTGCCCTCAAAGCTCATCAATAAGCTAAGGACCCTGGGACTAAACACCTCCCTCTGCAACTGGGTCCTGGACTTCCTGACGGGCCGCCCCCACGTGGTAAGGGTAGGTAGCAACATATCCACCACGCTGATCCTCAACACAGGGGCCACCCTGGGGTGCGTGCTCAGTCCCCTCCTGTACTCCCTGTTCACTCCTGACTGCATGGCCAGGCTCCAATACCACCATCAACTCCAACACCATCATTAAGTTTGCCGATGACACAACAGTGGTAGGCCTGATCACCGACAACGATGAGACAACCTATAGGGAGGAGGTCAGAGACCTGGCCGTGTGGTGCCAGGACAACAACCTCTCATGCAACGTGATCAAGACAAAGGAGATGATTGTGGACTACAGGAAAAGGAGGACCGAGCATGCCCCCATTCTCATCGATGGGGCTGTAGTGGAGCAGGTTGAGAGCTTCAAGTTCCTTGATCACCAACAAATTAACATGGTCCAAGCACACCAAGACAGTCGTAAAGATGGCACAATAAAACCTATTCCCTCTCAGGAGACTGAAAAAATTTGACATGGGTCCTCAGATCCTCAAAAGGTTCTACAGCTGCACCACCGAGAGCATCCTGACTGGTTGCATCACTGCCTAGTATGGCAACTGCTCAGCTTCCGACCGCAAGGCACTACAGAGGGTAGTGCGTACGGCCCAGTACATCACTGGGGCCAACCTTCCTGCCATCCAGGACCTCTATACCAGGTGGTGTCAGAGAAAGGCCCTAAAAATTGTCAAAGACTCCAGCCACCCTAGTCATAGACTGTTTTCTCTGCTAACTCACAGCAAGCGGTACCAGAGCGCCAAGT
This sequence comes from Salvelinus alpinus, assembly GCF_045679555.1. NCBI lineage: Eukaryota > Metazoa > Chordata > Actinopteri > Salmoniformes > Salmonidae > Salvelinus > Salvelinus alpinus. The sequence continues at coordinate 63,368,394 of NC_092090.1, forward strand.
CTAGGTCCAAGAGGCTTCTAAACAGCTTCTACCCCCAAACCATAAGTCTCCTGAACATCTAATGAAATGGCTACCCAGACTATTTGCATTACCCCCCCACCCCCTTTTATGCCGCTGCTACTATTTGCTATTATCTCTGCTTTAATAACTCTACCTACATGTACATATTACCTCAATTACCTCGACTAACCGTTTCCTCCACACATTGACTCTGTAACGGTACCCCCTGTATATAGTCTTGCTATTGTTATTTTACTGCTGCTCTTTAACTACTTGTTACTTTAATTTCTTATTCTTATTCATATTTGTTAAACTGCATTGTTGGTTAGGGGCTTGTAAGTAAGCATTTCACTGTAATGTCCAAATCTGTTGTACACCTGTTGTATTCGGCGCATGTGACTAATATAATTTGAAGAAGCTGTCATTTTCATTTTTTAAATGTAACCTTTATTTAACTAGGCAAGTCAGTTAAGAACAAATTCTTATTTACAATGACAGCCTACCAAAAGCCCTCCTGCAGGGACAGGGGTTGGGATTAAAAATGTTAAATAAATAAAATATAAATATAGGACAAAACACACATCACGACAGGAGAGACAACACAACACTACATAAAGAGAGACCTAAGACAACAACATAGCAAGGCAGCAACACATGACAACCCAGCATGGGAAGCAACACAACATAACACTAACATGGTAGCAACACAACATGGTAGCAGCACAAAACATGGTACAAACATTACATTTGGCATGAGGATTATAACAATTGCATATTACATTTATGTATGAACAGTTTGGCTCGTTTGGTATGTAGGCCACCAATTCACAGTGCAAATATTCTGGTTACCTAAAAGCCATTCGAAAAGGTTGAATTATACCCTAGTAACCATAGCATGCTGTTGTTGTAGACAGCTGAGGTTATTAATTGTGCTCGTAGTATCAGAGGTCAGAGAGATACAGCTTCCTAATATGTCCTTTGACCAGAGAGCCCATTTATCATCCACACACGCACACACACACACAAACACACACACACATTTATCTAATCTGATGCTGGTGTGTGTTAATGACCCCTCTCTGTTTCCCATGGCACGTTTGATTTTATGCCTCACTCCTTGACTTCTTCTTCCCATTTCCTGTGTGGTGTTGTTATCCTATCTTGCAACACACACACACACGCACACACACATACAGCTAGGGAGTATGAACTGTAGGGAGTTGTCATGACGATGGCATGGTTCCCCTCCTTCCTCTCCCTGATGAGTGCTTGTGTGGCTGCCTGTGTCCCTGTCCCAACTCCCTGTCTTGTTGTCAGACCGTCTAAAAAGGTACTGTGTGAAGACTTGAAGAGGCAGGTGACCTGAAAAAAAGTGCCCTCTAAAATATACAGTGATTTACATCCCTGTCTCCACATCATGTATAACAAAGGGGATTAGAAATTATGCAAGTAATGTTATTTGATCAACTCCAATTCTATCTACTAATTTCATAGCTGACTAATGAAATTAGCTGCCCCCCCAAAAGAAATGACCTTGTGGCAGTGAGGTCTACATCATTCGGTAGAGCTGGGATGATAAATAGGAAATGATCGACACCGACCAAACTGATCCACCTATCATGGACATTTTTCTGATATCGTTCATTACGAATAAATCACCTATAGAAATAAATGGATGCGTGCGCAGCTATGGGGCAAAACAGACAGGTTGGTTTAGATTGTTGACATGTGAACTATATTTAGTCTCCAAATGTTTGAGAAGATAAATTCATTTGCACAATCAGTACATGTTGTTCTTCAAATACATCGTTACAGTTGTTGTTTAGCTAGCTAGCACATTTTTTGCCATATTAGCATTGACATGAAATCAGTCAAAAAAACTCAAAAGAAGACATGGTATCAAGAGCAAGATAAAACCAGCCTAGGATTCCCCACATGACTGGGCTCCCGAGTGGCGCAGTGGTCTAAGACACTGCATCTCAGTGCAAGAGGTGTCATTACAGTCCCTGGTTCAAATCCAGGTTGTATCAGATCCGGCTGTGATTGGAAGTCCCATAGGGCAGCACACAATTGGCCGGGGTAGGCCGTCATTGTAAATAAGAATTTGTTCTTAACTTATTTGCCTAGTTAAATAAAGGTTAAATAAATAAAAAATAAAAAAATGAGTTAAGTTGAAGTCTGTTGTTTTGTGTAGAGGGGATGTAGATGAAGCAAGCTTATTTGGATGAAATCACGGATGGATGGATGGATGAAAACTCTACCCTACAGTTGAAGAGGTTCTTCAGGATTTTCTCTGACTATTAACTAGAGTATTTTATGTATCTACTGAGCACCATAAGTAGCATGACAGTTCAAATAGGGGGTGCTGATACCTGTCCTGTTGATATCTGTCCTGTTGATATCTGTCCTGTTGATACCTGTCCTGTTGATATCTGCCCTGTTGATATCTTCCCTGTTGATACCTGTCCTGTTGATACCTGTCCTGTTGATACCTGTCCTGTTGATACCTGTCCTGTTGATATCTGCCCTGTTGATACCTGTCCTGTTGATATCTGTCCTGTTGATATCTGCCCTGTTGATACCTGTCCTGTTGATATCTGTCCTGTTGATATCTGCCCTTTTTCACACATGAACAACCTGTACAAGTGTGTGGTGTGAAATTGAAATGTGTTTTTTGAATATCCCACTTCCCCTGCCATTATTGATGCGACCCTGGAGCAATTAGGGTTAAAGCTGCAATATGTAACTTTTTGGGAGACCCAACAAAAGTCACATAGAACTATGAGTTATAGCTCTGTCATTCTCATTGAAAGAAAGTCTAAGAAGTGGTAGATCTGTTCTATGTGCGCTATTCTTGCTTGTTTTGTCACAAACAGAAATTAGGCAAACTATACAAATTTTAGCCACTGGGAAATGGATTTCTACATAGTGCATCGTTAGGTGCCTTGCTCAAAGGCAGATCGACAGATTTTTCACCTAGTTGGCTCTAGGATTTGAACTAGCAACTTTTTGGTTACTGGTCCAATGCTCCAACTGCTAGGCTACCTGGCACCTAGTTGGCTATGAACCCACACAATTTCACCTAGAGGCTTTCTCAAACACATCCAGCCAATGTGTTGTCTTAAGAAAGGCTCTAGCCGGAACATTTAATGTGTCAATTATTGATGTGCTTGGCTTGGGTAACAATGGATGGAATCCTGTCGCCTCACTTGACAGTCTGTGCTGCTGTCCATGGACCATATAGATCTGTCCATTTCCCTATATCTGACACAGCTGGTGGCTGGGCCTTTGTCTTCCTCAGTCAGGAGGGGCAGGCAGACTGCTGACTGTTTTACAAACTCTTATCTGCCGTGTATGTGACTACAGCCGATCCAGAACACTAGCTTCTATTTCCTCTGCCTCTGATGTCCCTTAAAATCCTCCCCTCTACAAATGGTCATGATGATTATAAATGGCTTATAAGAAGGTGTTTTTTTGTGTTTATTCTCAGGTATTCTGGAGATCACATCAGTGGATGTGGGCGTGGTGGCTATCAAAGGACTGGGCAGTAACTACTACCTGGCTATCAGCACCAAGGGAGAGCTGTATGGAGCGGTCAGTATCCGTGTCAGAGGTCATTCAACAAGCCTCAAAGAGATCCCCTTAGATTCTTCAGTCTTTATCACAAGATTGTTTAACTATGTAGCTGCTTTCACGTTTAACCAATGGTGCGGTGGAAACCATGAAAAGTGCTAAGAGCACACGAGCATTTACAGACGAAATTGGAAGTCAGCAAGTCATGACTATAGTTCTAAGTGACACAGACGTTAGATTACATCACATTTATCACTGATTTGAATAATTAACCATTTCTATTGAATGTACCCCTCTGGTACATCTTGACTAAGTTGAATTGGTTCCCACTGGGCAAAATCAATGTTGTTTTCAACTGAACTTTTCAACGTATCGTGACGTGGAAACTATGTGGAAAATATATTGGATTTGAAAAAAGCCATCAACTGTTGTTTTGAGATGAAATTTCAACCGCAGGATTATGCCATCATAGTGATTCATTTTCAACATTGACCAACAATGTATAAAATGTGTTGAATTTGTACCTTTGAAACAATGTCAGATCTTCAACTCAATATCCACTATAAGAAAGAAACAAAATGCTGGTCAGCACCTCCTACTGGGCAGTTGATATATCTACAGCTACCCTTTAGTCTCCCATCCAGGGTTTTAACCAAGCCTAGCTTTGATATTTATCACCGACTGTTACCAATGCGCTTTTGTGAGAATGATTGTTAAGAAATCTCCACTTAATAGATTCACTGTTGCTATCATAGTCATTCCCACGCGTGGGTTTAAGATAGCAAATTAGATGTAACCTTATATTTTCAATCATGTATCATCAATGATGCTATTTAGGCCTATACAGCATTTGGGAAGTCATCAATAGCTATTGTTTAAATTCAACCCAGTGTTCAACTAAAACTAGACAATAGGTCTAGGCCTAGGATTTTAAGCTTTGGTTGATTTCAAAAGGAACACTACAAGTTAGTAATACAAATATGTTGGATTCACATCTCCATCCAAACCAAAAATCTAAGTTAAAGAATATAACTGTATTTAAAGTGCATTTAAAGTTAGATTTAATTTAATTTAATCCTATTAATTAGCTTAGATGTTTGGTTTTAATGAATCCACCATTTCAATTATTCATTTGTAGACAAACTGGAAGTAAGCCAGACACAGTGGCACAGACAGAATTATCCAAGGACACATATCCTTCAAATGTTGCTATTTGGTTGCGTTGACAACCAAACACAATTCAAGTATCACTTTTGACATACAGTAAATAGTCTATTAACTTGTTGACCAGTTTAAAAAAGTATACGTTGGATTCAGGCCTCAATCTCAACCAAAAATAAAAGTTAAAGAATAGGACTAAGCCAGTTGCTCAGATGGGACTACCCAAGCAGTAGATACATCTCCTTTAAACGTTGATATTTGGTTGCATTGTTAACCAAACACAATTCAATATTACTTTTGTAATACAATAATGTAACAGTATTTATTCAACACATCCCGTGCCACATTCTGAGGTTACTGTAACAATACATGTCTTCTTATGTAATCATAGAAAGCTGCATGCTCAAGATAGCACGCAAATGTCACGCAAAAAAAGCACGCAAAATGTATATAATAATATGCGCAGAATCTCAAACTTGCACTTATGTACTTAAATAATCTCAATTGCAATCCAGGTCATTTGGTTACGCTATTAGATGAAGCACAATGTTAACACATTAAGTTGTTGTACAAATATACAAAATATCTAACGTTGTATTCCCATTTGAACTTTGTTGTGCTTTTAAAATGGTTGAACGCGCAGTAATAACACATTTAGGTGACAACTAAAAGAAAAATCGGACATTTGATTTTCGATTGGAATTTCGTTGTGCTTTTAGATTGCTGAAAGCATAGTGACAACACATTGGGAATTAAACAAACTTTTGGCTGTCTTTTGAGTGGCTGAAAATAGGTTGTAATATAATTGATCAATCTATCAACCATTTACATTTAAGTCATTTAGCAGACGCTCTTATCCAGAGCGACTAACCAAATATTACCCAATTCTCCACGTTGGAATTACGTGGTGTACCCAGTGAGTTATCAGTTAGCTAATTAGATTGAATTAGGTTGAATAAATACCGGGAAATATTTTGATTTAAACTCTTGTATGAACAGTACACCACTGGATTAACTGTAGTGGTGGTATTTTTACATCCTTTGCCAGTGTATGCACTTCAAAAACCGGAAATGGTTGAATCAGTATAAAATGGATTCAGTCAATATCCAAATACACATATGTGAATGTAACCCAATAATGTCCCTTGTTCTTCCAGAAAGAGTTTGGCATTGACTGCACACTGAAGGAACGTATTGAAGAGAACGGCTATAACACCTACGCCTCAGCCGAGTGGAGGAACAAGAAGAGACAGATGTTTGTGGGCCTGAGTGTCCAGGGGAGGCCACTGAGAGGGAAGAAAACACGGAGGAAGAATACGGCCACACACTTCCTCCCCATCATGGTGTGATGATGAGGAGCTTTTCACTGGACTAGACCCTGTCGGAGAGCTAATTCAGCACTGAACAATCTTTCAACTAAGGATAAGAAAGGACTCTAATCTGGACAGAGAACATCTGAACTAAAATACATATTTTGTCTAAGGAAGTTACTTAACTGCGCAGATGCTGCCTCCCACTGGGCACGGACGTCAATTCAACGTCTATTCCACGTTGGTTCAATGTGATTTCATTGAAATTACGTGGCGCAACGTTGATTCAATCAGCTGTGCCCAGTGGGCTGCTTCTGACTTTGCTTGAGATAGTTTATTGGTTTGGGGGATGGACAGTGTTTTCTGTGGCACATGGTGAAATATAAACTATATTCTGTGCCAAGTCATTGGAAGGAGGTGGACTGAAGGAGGACGTGACATTCGGGGGACAAAGTAGGAGGCTGTTTCACACATCAAGTGGATGAACTGAGGAAGCACTGGTTTTGTGTGTACAAAACACTTGTTACAAACTGTTATTCACGGTTCTCAATCGCATTTCAATAATCTGAACAGGTTTGGAAATCAAGAAGAAGGGCTAACAGATCATTAAATGCGAAAACAGCAATAAACTCTTGAGCAAGATCCTAGTGCTCATTTTAAGCCTGAAACCATGACAAAAGTGAATATATAATGTATACTTAACCACTAAGTTCTGACTGTGTTGAAGCAAATTATTTATTTTGTGTAATATTTAACTGGAGGTGGAAAGAAGGTGAACATTTATTTGCATTATTTTACACCTTTAATGTCTATAAGAGAAAATAAAATGAGACGTTTCCTCCTCTGTATCCCGATGTTCTCATGTCCATCACTAAAGTGTGCAACTAAAACTGGTTGACTCGGTAAACATCCGACAAATACACACATGAGAATGTGAACTAATACTGTCTACATAGGTAACAGGTTATGGTAAAAAGAAAGATAACCCAGAGCACAGAAAACAAGTGTAGTTTTCGAGTGACTGTTCTTATCAGGCTGACTGAGGTAGGGAATGACAAAAGGCAACCATTACAGGCCCACCAGATATTCCATGTGGCAACCATTGCGCTAATGATTAGAGTTCCCAAACAAACTGGAAACATACAGGCCAACCACATCAAAACGGAAGGGAGGTAACTACCCTGGTATGGGCTGTAGATGCTTACATCATTTTTTCAACTATCACCCCATTACCGTGGAGCTGCAACATTCCCGAATGTTGCGGAGGCCTTGGGCCACATGGATACAGAAAGAAACCTTTTTTTCATACAGTAAGTAATATGAAGAAAAGTTGATAGTATGTAGACCTCACATTTCTGCATTGTATTGTCCCACATCAAGCCCTTATTAGAATGTGGTGCAGGGTATGTGGGGTAGGAGGCTGTGAGTGTGTGTTTGTGTGTGCGTGCCTGTGTGAGCGCATGCGATGCGTGCGTGAGAGAGATGTCCGTATGACCTGTGTCTCGCCACCCACCTCCTCCTGTAATCGTCAACAAATGCTCTAATCAATGACAGCTGTCAGATGCCAGATCAAAAGACCAGGGGGAAAATGTTAACACCACGAACGCTCGGTCCTGTGCCTCTCTCATCTAAATATATTTTTATGTAAGGGTGTGAAATTGGGAAAAGAGCACAGTGTGTGCAAAACTAACATGAAAATGTCCAGATTTGTCCCATTCAACTAGAGACCGTGATTCCTGACCTGGAACTACTGTAAATGCTTGGAGATACTGTAGGATGCCAGGGATCATGACAGTATTTGCTTTGAGCTAGAAATGCTAATATTGTCCCCGTAATGATGGCTTATGGACTCACAACAAATTGTTTTGTGATGTTGCAATGTATTTCCAACATACTGCAATGGTCCTTACTATATGAGCCAAGTTAAATTCCCACCAAATGGGGTTAACCCTATTGATGCAATGCGCAGGGTGTTTGCCTTTCCCGCCAGCCACCCAGGTTTGATTCCCTGCCGTGCCGTTCGCTACGTTGGTGTCAGAAGTGGAATGGTGACTGTGAGGCCATTGGAGCGCATGGCTCAGATGTGTGAGGTGGCTGAGTAGTCGAAGTCTGCCTTTCCATTCCGAGAGGGCAGTATAGCAATCCTCGCTGAGCTACGTTACAATTTCCACCATGGCCTTGATATCGTCTCTTGATATCGTCCCCTTTTCACAGCATTTCCTTGGATTTTAACATTATGCTATATTGTTACTTGGTCACAGATAGTAGTATAGCCCATATGCCACAAGGCTAATAGTCAAACTAATTGCCCTGAACACACAGCCCCCCCCCCCCCCCCCCACACACACACAACGCCAGCTAGCAAGGACTCCAAAAAGCATTGTTGTCATCTTTCATCTTCTATGCGTTCCTAAGACTTGACTTGTGAATGTTTGAACTCCCTCCAAGACACCCATTTGGGGGAAAAACAGCAATAGCAGAAAATAGGGGATGTAATCTTTTATCAAAGTGTGTCTCCACATTTCTGGAACGGGAATGCTCTTTGACATAATGTGATCCAGCTTTGGGAAACAAGTGGAAAATGACTGAAGGCTAAACAACTAATGAATGCTTATTCTGTTTATGTCTGGTGAAACACACATGTTTGTAGTGGGCAGCTACTGAGAGAGCAGCAGAGGGAGAGTGGCACATGTGAGAGGGTTTGATCCACAAGGATCCTGATTCTGCTCTGTGATGCATGCGTCTGTGGTTTTATTGTAGTGTGGGAGGTGGGTGGTATGTTTATATTATTCGACCACCCCACTCTCTTTCATTGCTAAAGAACCTGGGTCACATCTATCATGATATGTGTATTTAATTAACTTACTTTTTTGCTTCAGATCAATGTAGTCCTCCTGGGACTTTTTTACGGTCTGCTTCCGCTCGGTTGTCACTAGTTACCACAGCCACAAAGGCAACATTGACTATATCGTACAAATGTATGAAATCAAACATTTGAGGTTAGTTTAAGGTTAGGACTAGGCATAATGTTAGGTTAGCAGTGTGGTTATGGTTCAACTCAGATTATAAGAAGATACATTTAAAAAATAGGAAGGGTTTTAATCGTAATTATGACTTTGTGTTTATGATATCTAGTCTACCGACGACCTACTCCGCTCAGCTCCAAGTTGGTGCTCTGCCACTCCCTTCCCCTAGAGGTCACCAACACCTTCACTTGCATATGAATAATCAGCCGATATCCTGAATTGTTGTTGAAGGAAGTGGCCTTACAGAAATATGTTTTAATATCCGATCGAGAAAAATAAACGTAAATATTAAAGTGAGATAGGTGAGTGTTTGAGGCCAAACGAAATAATAATTTAATACCACGTTATTGGAATTACCAAATCGCTTCACATTTGTTTGGAGGGAATGCCAGGTGTTCTGTAGTGTTGTGCTTTACCAAACAGGCCGTAGTACAAACAAGCAGCAGAGATGACTGAGAATTTCGACCGAGCCCCAGGCGCAGGTAGAGCCCGTATAAAGCCAACAAGCCCCGGCCTCGCAGATGTAGGAGACGGGGACGCAAACTCTGTTTTCAACCAGCGTGAGCCTCTACGACAGCCTCGGACGTCTCCACCTTTGACTGAGAACAACACAAACACTAGTGAGGCTATCGAGGGAGGTAAGATGTGCTGTCAGTTAGCTCTGTCATAGACAAGAAGGGAAACCTTATAAATTACTGGATTACTATTTTAGTTACCAGCATCTTTGGCTACATTTTAACAGGTATTTAGCTAGACCTGTGTGAAGCTAGCCACAATAACAATTAGCAACAATAGTTGAATTTAGGGTTTCGCCTTCAAAATAAAAGTCCCTCATTGAAAGTGATTCAAACTGATACAAATAGTGGAATCATGCCATTTGGACTAGATAATACTAAACAAGATCGGAATGTTGTATGAATTCAATTCAATACATAGTTAATTTGATACTAAAACAGTTCAAATCAGTTGAAATCGCACTGGATGTATTAGACTTTAGATTTTCATTGGAGGCATACTTATATCAGAGAGGAAAAGGAAGAGAGAGGTCAAACTCGGCAGAAAATCTCTCTGTACAGCAGGTGGTGTTGTTTCGCCCACCGAGGAAGGTGTTTTTGTATGGAGTTCAATAGAGCCCCACAGTGGTGTAATAATACCCATAAAACCTAGTGGTCAAACAGGGAAAGGGTTCCAATAGTTTTTCCACCATTCATTTTTCCCATAGGGTGTTTTAGAAAACACTTCAAATATGGGCTGTGTTTCGTGTAGACTTACCTTGGTGTAACATTTTGATTACCATGTAAATCACTAGGACAAGGTGACTTATAAATATATTCAGCTCCATTTACTCTGATTCGAAAATGCTAATTAGCTCCAAAGTTGACATGCAAGACTACAAATCCCTGCCAGCTCCTGCACGTCATCTGTAGTTGACACCTTTGCTAACAGGTATTGTCAATTTAAAACTTGCACAAGATGGTTCACAGAATTGTCAATTTTAAAGAAATGTAGCCAATTTATTAATTACTACGTTTAGCTAGCATTAGATAGTTAATCCAGATATTCTTACCTTTGCCTTGATTTGGCAGTCTCACCCATGTCATCATGGCATTTGCAGTTCTTTATGATAGCCAAATTAGCAGCTGATTAGCATTTCTTCTTTGGGGGGTAAATACAGGTGAATGTATTGATAAAAGTCACCTTGTCCTAGAGAGATTTACTCGGTCATCAAAACACTATGCCAGGGTAAGCCTACACTAAACACAGCCCTTATTTTATGTGTTTCTAAAATCCCCTACGGGAAAAATGAATGGTGGAAAAACGAATATTCAGAAAAGTATTACAATAATGAGATGTATCCACCAATCCAACGAAAGGATAGGCAGGTGCTAGACAGTGCGCCGTGCCACTTTGTGGACAACGACTCCCATTGTTAGGGCGGAGAGACATGCATCTTGTCAGTATCTACAATCTGTACTTATATGCACTGTACAGCCTTACCTATGGCTCTTTGGACCACGAAATGGGGGTATCAAGCCCTCTGATAAAACGGTGAGAAGTGGGGGAGATGGAGATTTGGAATATTCACTGAGAGGGTCTGGCATAGAATTTACATGGTAGAATCACAGTGAATAGCCTAATAAGATCTCTACGGGGTCTGGGATCATTGAATTAAAGCATAAGGGAATTTCTTTAGACCACAGATAAGATGCATTTGCAGACCACACAGAAAGAACATGCCTAAATATAGGTTGAAATAACCTTTTACCTTCAGTCATACATGGCAAACAAAGTGGCTTTATCCAAATCTGATAGACATTAATCACTCTGCAAGAGCTGGAAAGGGAGTTGGGAGATGGTGGGTGATTGGTGTCTGTATTTTTAGTACAGAGTATCTATGCTATAAATGGATGTGGTTTGTTTCAGTTCAGATGAAAACAAATCAATACTTTTTTGCTCTGGGCTACTTTTGGTTTGCTTCCAATGATAATACACTGCTCAAAAAAATAAAGGGAACACTAAAATAGTTTTTTCTCGTTCCAAGATGGCTTAGCAGTTCAGACGTCATTTTTGTCCTCGTACTGTCTTGTCCTGTATATATATATATATATTTACACCTTCTTCGCATATCTTTTATATATTTTATTATCCAAGAACTCAACTACAAAAGCTTTCCTGCAAAAGCTTTCCTGCAACCCGCCTCACCAATTACAAAAAAAAAGTATTATTTACCTCAAATCTGAAAATCCACAGTGGAAGCTAGCCAGGGGCTAATCAGAAGCTAGCCAGAAAGCTAACCAGAAGCTAGCCGAAAGCTAATCTGAAGCTGCCCAGAAGTTAGCCGGTTTGCTGGCTAGCGTTGGTGTTTCAGCTGCCCATGTTTTGTGGTCATCAGCTATTCCTTTAGCTCGATAATCTACCGGCACTTTTGGGCAATGCGACTCGGACCGAAGCATACAGGGCCTTTTTTTTTTCTCTCAGTTTCCCCGGATTTCAGCCGCAGGCTCTGGACATTTGCACCTTGATTTCGCAGCTAGCTAGCTGCAAACCGTGTGACTATTGGCTTACGTCGATCCCGGAGCAAACTTAAATTATTCCGGAGCTAGCCAGCTGAGGAGTTCCATCAGCCATTCCTGGGCTACAGTCACCTATCCGGACCCGTTTTTTTTTGTTGTTGCTGCAGATACGGAGCCCCACCGGGCCTTCACGACTGACTGCCGACGTTATCTGCCCGAGGGAGTTATCCAACTGGCACCTCCGTCGCGACGTTACCTGAACGCTCATCTGGGGCCCGCTAATCGTTAGCTGTCTTATCGGCTGCTATCTGAATAAGTATATCGGACAATTATTTTATTTTTATTTATTTTAATTTTATTTTTTTTATTTTTTTTCTTGGGTCACTATATCTATTTTGCCAATTGGATTGATCCCCTCTACCACACGGAACCCCACTAATCTACCGACGGAATCGCATGAGGTGTCTAAAAATAGACCTCCATCCTATGCTATCTTGCTACCGATAGCCATCTACCCGGCCAGCTGTCTGGATCGCCGTGACCCCAACCAACCTCTACTCACTGGACCCTTATTGATCACTCGATTAAGCATGCCTCTCCTTAATGTAAATATGCCTTGTCCATTGCTGTTCTGGTTAGTGTTTATTGGCTTATTTCACTGTAGGGCCTCTAGCCCTGCTCACTATACCATATCCAACCTTTCAGTTCCACCACCCACATATGCGATGACATCACCTGGTTTCAATGATGTTTCTAGAGACAATATCTCTCTCATCATCACTCAATACCTAGGTTTACCTCCACTGTATTCACATCCTACCATACCTTTGTCTGTACATTATTCCTTGAAGCTATTTTATCGCCCCCAGAAACGTCCTTTTACTCTCTGTTCTAGACGTTCTAGACGACCAATTCTCATAGCTTTTAGCCGTACCCTTATCCTACTCCTCCTCTGTTCCTCTGGTGATGTAGAGGTGAATCCAGGCCCTGCAGTACCTAGCTCCACTCCTATTCCCCAGGCGCTCTCTTTTGATGACTTCTGTAACCGTAATAGCCTTGGTTTCATGCATGTTAACATTAGAAGCCTCCTCCCTAAGTTTGTTTTGTTCACTGCTTTAGCACACTCTGCCAACCCGGATGTTTTAGCCGTGTCTGAATCCTGGCTTAGAAAGACCACCAAAAATTCTGCCATTTTCATCCCCAACTACAAGATTTTCAGACAAGATAGAACGGCCAAAGGGGGCGGTGTTGCAATCTACTGCAAAGATTGCCTGCAGAGTTCTGTTTTACTATCCAGGTCTGTTCCCAAACAATTTGAACTTCTACTTTAAAAAATCCACCTCTCTAAAAACAAGTCTCTCACCGTTGCCGCCTGCTATAGACCACCCTCTGCCCCCAGCTGTGCTCTGGACACCATATGTGAACTGATTGCCCCCCATCTATCTTCAGAGCTCGTGCTGCTAGGCGACCTAAATTTGAACATGCTTAACACCCCAGCCATCCTACAATCTAAGCTTGATGCCCTCAATCTCACACAAATTATCAATGAACCTACCAGGTACCACCCCAATTCCGTAAACACGGGTACCCTCATAGATATCATCCTAACCAACTTGCCCTCCAAATACACCTCTGCTGTTTTCAACCAAGATCTCAGCGATCACTGCCTCATTGCCTGCATCCGTAATGGGTCAGCGGTCAAACGACCTCCACTCATCACTGTCAAACGCTCCCTGGAACACTTCAGCGAGCAGGCCTTTCTAATCGACCTGGCCGAGGTATCCTGGAAGGATATTGATCTCATCCCGTCAGTAGAGGATGCCTGGATATTTTTTTTAAATGCCTTCCTCACCATCTTGAATAAGCATGCCCCATTCAAGAAATTTAGAACCAGGAACAGATATAGCCCTTGGTTCTCTCCTGACCTGACTGCCCTTAACCAACAGAAAAACATCCTATGGCGTTCTGCATTAGCATCGAACAGCCCCCGTGATTTGCAACCTTTCAGGGAAGCTAGAAACCAATATACACAGGCAGTTAGAAAAGCCAAGGCTAGCTTTTTCAAGCAGAAATTTGCTTCCTGCAACACAAATTCAAAAAAGTTCTGGGACACTGTAAAGTCCATGGAGAATAAGAACACCTCCTCCCAGCTTCCAACTGCACTGAAGATAGGAAACACTGTCACCACCGACAAATCCACTATAATTGAGAATTTCAATAAGCATTTTTCTACGGCTGGCCATGCTTTCCACCTGGCTACCCCTACCCCGGTCAACAGCACTGCCCTCCCCTCTGCTACTCGCCCAAGCCTTCCCCATTTCTCTTTCTCCCAAATACAGTCAGCTGATGTTCTGAAAGAGCTGCAAAATCTGGACCCTTACAAATCAGCCGGGCTAGATAATCTGGACCCGTTCTTTCTAAAACTATCTGCTGAAATTGTTGCCACCCCTATTACTAGCCTTTTCAACCTCTCTTTCGTGTCGTCTGAGATTCCCAAAGATTGGAAAGCAGCTGCGGTTATCCCCCTCTTCAAAGGGGGGGACACTCTTGACCCTAACAGCTACAGACCTATATCTATCCTACCCTGCCTTTCTAAGGTCTTCGAAAGCCAAGTCAACAAACAGATTACCGACCATTTCGAATCCCACCATACCTTCTCCGCTATGCAATCTGGTTTCAGAGCTGGTCATGGGTGCACCTCAGCCACGCTCAAGGTCATAAACGATATCTTAACCGCCATCGATAGGAAACAATACTGTGCAGCCGTATTCATTGACCTGGCCAAGGCTTTTGACTCTGTCAATCACCACATCCTCATCGGCAGACTCGACAGCCTTGGTTTCTCTAATGATTGCCTCGCCTGGTTCACCAACTACTTCTCTGATCGAGTTCAGTGTGTCAAATCGGAGGGTCTGTTGTCCGGGCCTCTGGCAGTCTCTATGGAGGTGCCACAGGGTTCAATTCTTGGACCGACTCTCTTCTCTGTATACATCAATGATGTCGCTCTTGCTGCTGGTGATTCTCTGATCCACCTCTACGCAGACGACACTATTCTGTATACTTCTGTGTTAATAACCCTCCAGGCGAGCTTCAATGCCATACAACTCTCCTTCCGTGGCCTCCAATTGCTCTTAAATACAAGTAAAACTAAATGCATGCTCTTCAACCGATCGTTGCCTGCACCTGCCCGCCTGTCCAACATCACTACTCTGGACGGCTCTGACTTAGAATATGTGGACAACTACAAATACCTAGGTGTCTGGTTAGACTGTAAACTCTCCTTCCAGACTCACATCAAACATCTCCAATCCAAAGTTAAATCTAGAATTGGCTTCCTATTCCGCAACAAAGCATCCTTCACTCATGCCAAACATACCCTTGTAAAACTTACCATCCTACCAATCCTCGACTTCGGTGATATCATTTACAAAATAGCCTCCAAAACCCTACTCAATAAATTGGATGCAGTCTATCACAGTGCCATCCGTTTTGTCACCAAAGCCCCATATACTACCCACCACTGCGACTTGTACACTCTCGTTGGCTGGCCCTCGCTTCATACTCGTCGCCAAACCCACTGGCTCCAGGTCATCTACAAGACCCTGCTAGGTAAAGTCCCCCCTTATCTCAGCTCGCTGGTCACCATAGCAGCACCTACCTGTAGCACGCGCTCCAGCAGGTATATCTCTCTGGTCACCCCCAAAACCAATTCTTCCTTTGGCCGCCTCTCCTTCCAGTTCTCTGCTGCCAATGACTGGAACGAACTACAAAAATCTCTGAAACTGGAAACACTTATCTCCCTCACTAGCTTTAAGCACCAGCTGTCAGAGCAGCTCATAGATTACTGCACCTGTACATAGCCCATCTATAATTTAGCCCAAACAACTACCTCTTTACCTACTGTATTTATTTATTTATTTTGCTCCTTTGCACCCCATTATTTCTATCTCTACTTTACACTTTCTTCCACTGCAAACCAACCATTCCAGTGTTTAAATTTTTTTTTTTTTACTTGCTATATTGTATTTACTTCGCCACCATGGCCTTTTTATATTTTTATTTATTTATATATATATTTTGTTTGCCTTCACCTCCCTTATCTCACCTCACTTGCTCACATTGTATATAGACTTATTTTTCACTGTATTATTGACTGTATGTTTGTTTTACTCCATGTGTAACTATGTGTTGTTGTATGTGTCGAACTGCTTTGCTTTATCTTGGCCAGGTCGCAATTGTAAATGAGAACGTGTTCTCAATTTGCCTACCTGGTTAAATAAAGGTGAAATAAAATAAAATAAATAAATAAATAAAATAACACATCCTAGATCTGAATGAATGAAAGATTCTTATTAAATACTTTTTTCTTTACATAGTTGAATGTGCTGACAACAAAATCACACAAATTATCAATGGAAATCAAATTTATCAACCCATGGAGGTCTGGATTTGGAGTCACACTCAAAATTAAAGTGGAAAACCACACTACAGGCTGATCCAACTTTGATGTAATGTCCTTAAAACAAGTCAAAATGAGGCTCAGTAGTGTGTGTGGCCTCCACGTGCCTGTATGACCTCCCTACAACGCCTGGGCATGCTCCTGATGAGGTGGCGGATGGTCTCCTGAGGGATCTCCTCCCAGACCTGGACTAAAGCATCCGCCAACTCCTGGACAGTCTGTGGTGCAACGTGGCGTTGGTGGATGGAGCGAGACATGATGTCCCAGATGTGCTCAATTGGATTCAGGTCTGGGGAACGGTCGGGCCAGTCCATAGCATCAATGCCTTCCTCTTGCAGGAACTGCTGACACACTCCAGCCACATGAGGTCTAGCATTGTCTTGCATTAGGAGGAACCCAGGGCCAACCGCACCAGCATATGGTCTCACAAGGGGTCTGAGGATCTCATCTCGGTACCTAATGGCAGTCAGGCTACCTCTGGCGAGCACATGGAGGGCTGTGCGGCCCCCCAAAGAAATGCCACCCCACACCATGACTGACCCACCGCCAAACCGGTCATGCTGGAGGATGTTGCAGGCAGCAGAACGTTCTCCACGGCGTCTCCAGACTCGGTCACGTCTGTCACATGTGCTCATGTGCTCAGTGTGAACCTGCTTTCATCTGTGAAGAGCACAGGGCGCCAGTGGCGAATTTGCCAATCTTGGTGTTCTCTGGCAAATGCCAAACGACCTGCACGGTGTTGGGCTGTAAGCACAACCCCCACCTGTGGACGTCGGGCCCTCATACCACCCTCATGGAGTCTGTTTCTGACCGTTTGAGCAGACACATGCACATTTGTGGCCTGCTGGAGGTCATTTTGCAGGGCTCTGGCAGTGCACCTCCTTGCACAAAGGCGGAGGTAGCGGTCCTGCTGCTGGGTTGTTGCCCTCCTACGGCCTCCTCCACGTCTCCTGATGTACTGGCCTGTCTCCTGGTAGCGCCTCCATGCTCTGGACACTACGCTGACAGACACAGTAAACTTTTTTGCCACAGCTCGCATTGATGTGCCATCCTGGATTAGCTGCACTACCTGAGCCACTTGTGTGGGTTGTAGACTCCGTCTCATGCTACCACTAGAGTGAAAGCACCGCCAGCATTCAAAAGTGACCAAAACATCAGCCAGGAAGCATAGGAACTGAGAAGTGGTCTGTGGTCACCACCTGCAGAACCACTCCTTTATTGGGGGTGTCTTGCTAATTGCATATAATTTCCACCTGTTGTCTATTCCATTTGCACAACAGCATGTGAAATTTATTGTCAATCAGTGTTGCTTCCTAATTGGACTGTTTGATTTCACAGAAGTGTGATTGACTTGGAGTTACATTGTGTTGTTTAAGTGTTCCCTTTATTTTTTTGAGCAGTGTATAAATTGTTACATCCACGTAAGGCTGGCCAGGGCTCAGTCATCAACTGGTGATAAGGACTGACTGCATGTGATTGCCTTAATGGTGCCAAATTGTGATCATCAACAGGTGATTGTGTGTAATGGCAGATACAAAGATGCTATAGAAATGTGGTTCTTGTATTTGATGCACTAATAGACTGACATTCCTGTCTAATTAGCCAGTTTGTCCTATTGATGCTTTTTAAAGAGCGACTGCCTCTAAAAATCAACTAATCCCTCTGAAAACGTCCTATGTGGCATCAGTTAAACATTGATTATAGTGTCAAAATTGACTACAAAGTGTTAATAGGATAACTTTGGTCATAATGGACAGTTTGGAACCTCAGTGCGTCACAAGTAGTAAATGAAAGTTGGGTTTGAATTACAATTATGTCAACAAATCATGCCCCCTTTTGCCAAGCTCCACATTCAAATTTGCCCCTCCGCCTGCTTCGCGTCATTGAATGGTGTCCCGTTTCATCGCCCCCAACCAACTCGCTAAAAGGATCATGGCCGTTTGAGACCGAGAAGTTCTATACGGATTGACCATGCAATGCGTGCATCCAGCAGGATGCATAGCCAACAACTATGGTTTGCATGCCCTGCTGAAGGACCCTATCATGAAGAATAGGTGGTTGGAGTTTGTTGGTCCCCAGTGGTGTACTGGTAGCTAGACCTTAGACTGCTCGTTATATATATGGTTATGTATCTTTTGATAATCATTATCATCGCTAGCATAGCTGATATTATCTAGCTAACTACCGACTTGCTACCTAGTTAGCTAGCTAGCTGGCTAACGTTAGCGTACCTCAATGGAACTCTGATTTGGTTTGGAAACACAATAACATTTCAAAAGAAGACAAATAATTAGTATGAAAACCATTTGTCACGAGTGTGATGTTGCCAGATTTACTTAAGATGCACTGTAACTTTAGCCAGCTAACTAAGATTGAGGGGACCACTCTATTTTAGCTAGCCTACATTAGCATTGCTAGCTTTTTTAGACACTGCTGGTAACATTAATGGCAACATTGCCATCGCTCTGAAGTAAACTTAATGGCATCATAGGGCAAAGTTGTTTCCTACTACTTATTTGCCTATTTTAGCAATGTCATCGTATTTCCATGCCACTAAGTAAGTGTAATTTAGACAAAACAGCCAAATTAGCCTCTGAGGTGCAACCCATGTCTAGCACAAATAAAATTGGATGCAGCTATCATGGTACTAGCTGACTACAACAGTGTACTAACTAGCAGCAATAAAGTAAAACCAACCCAGGGCCATAGCAAAACATGTCACAGTTGGTTCCGGACTGTAGCGGTGTCACCGGCCTGAATTTAATACAATCTGGAGCCAGTCAGTCATTCTACAGTGCATTCAGAGTATTCACACCCCTTGACTTATTCTGTTGTTACAAAGTGGGATTTAACTGTACATTTTTTGGGGTTAACGATCTACATAAAATACTCTATCAAAGTGGAAGAAAATTTCTAACATTTTTTTATTAATGGAAAATAAAACTGGGTAAGTCTAAGAGCTTTGCAAATCTGAATTTTACAATATTTGCCCATTTATTCTTCAAGCGGTGTCAAATTGGTTGTTGAGCATTGCTAGACATTTAAATCTTGCCATTGATTTAAGTCAAAACTGTAACTAAGTCACTCAAGAACATTTTAATGTCGCCTTGGTAAGTCACTCCAGTGTATATTTGGCCTTGCGTTTTAAGTTATTGTCCTGCTGAACGGTGGATTTGTCTCCTAGTGTATGTTGGAAAGCGGACTGAACCAGTTTTTCCACTAGGACCATGTTTGTGCTTAGCTCTACTCCTTTTCTTATCCTAAAAAAAAGTCCCTAGTCCTTGCCGATGACAAGCTTACCCATAACATGATTCAGCCACCACCATGCTTGAAAATATGAAGAGCGTACAGCCCAGTACATCACTGGGGCCAAGCTTCCTGCCATCCAGGACCTATATACTAGGCGGTGTCAGAGTAAGGCCCTAAAAGTTGTCAGACTCCAGTCACCCAAGTCATAAACTGTTCTCTCTGCTACAGCATGGCAAGCAGTACCGGAGCGCCAAGTCTAGGTCCAAACGGCTTCTTAACAGCTTCTACCCCCAAGCCATAAGACTGCCGAACAATTAATCAAATGGCCACCTGGACTATTTGCATTAACCCCCCCCCATCCCCTTTGTTTTTACACTGCTGCTACTCGCTGTTTTATCTATGCATAGTCACTTTACACCTACCTACATGTACAAATTACCTTGACTAACCTGTACCCCCACACATTGACTCGGTACCCTCTGTATATAGTCTCATTATTGTTATTTTCTTGTTACTTTTTTATATACAGTACCAGTCAAAAGTTTGGACACACCTACTCATTCAATGTTTTTTCTTTATTTTTACTATTTTCTAACATTGTAGAATAATAGTGAAGACATCAACACTATGAAATAAAACATCGAATCATAGAGTAACCAAAAAAGTGCTAAACAAATGAAAATATGAGATTCTTCAAAGTAGCCACCCTTTGCCTTGATGACAGCTTTGCACACTCTTGGCATTCTCTCAACCAGCTTCACCTGGAATGCTTTTCCAACAATCTTGGAGTTCCCACATATGCTGAGCACTTGTTGGCTGCTTTTCCTTCACACTGCGGTCCAACTCATCCCAAAACATCTCAATTGGGTTGAGGTCGAGTGATTGTGGAGGCCTGGTCATCTAATGCAGCACTCCATCACTCTCCTCCTTGGTCAAATAGCCCTTACACAGCCTAGAGGTGTGTTGGGTCATTGTCCTGTTGAAAAACAAATGATAGTCCAACTAAGTGTGAACCAGATGGGATTGTGTATCACTGCAGAATGCTGTGGTAGCTATGCTGGTTGTGTGCCTTGAATTCTAGATAAATCCCGGACAGTGTCAGCAGCAATGCACCATCACACCACCTCCTTTATGCTTTACGGTGAGAACCACGCATGCCAAGATTATCTGTTCACCTACTCTGCGTCTCACAAAAACATGGCGGTTGGAACCAAATATGGGCTCATCAGACCAAAGCACAGATTTCCACCGGTCTAATGTCCATTGTCCATGTTTCTTGGCCCAAGCAAGTCTCTTCTTCTTATTGGTGTACTTTTCGTAGTGGTTTCTTTGCAGCCCAAGCAAGTCTCTTCTTCTTATTGGTGTACTTTGCGTAGTGGTTTCTTTGCAGCAATTTGACCATGAAGGCCTGATTCATGCAGTATCCTTTGAACAGTTGATGATGATGTGTCTGTTACTTGAACTCTGTGAAGGAGTTATTTGGGCTACAATCTGAGGTGCACTTACCTCTGCTGCAGAAGATAAGTTTATTAGAGTTAACTCTGCCTTACTTTCGTGTGGCGGTCCTCATAAGAGCCAGTTTTATCATAGCGCTTGATGGTTTTTGCGACTGCACTTGAAGAAACTTTCAAAGTTCTTGACATTAAAGTAATTATGGACTGTCGTTTCTCTTTGCTTATTTGAGCTGTTCTTGCCATAATATGGACTTGGTCTTTTCCCAAATATGGACTTGGTCTTTTCCCAAATAAGGCTATCTTCTGTATACCACCCCTACCTTGTCACAACACAACTGTTTGGCTCAAATGCATTAAGAAGTAAAGAAATTCCACAAATTAACTTTTAACAAGGCACACCAGTTAATTGAAATGCATTCCAGGTGACTGCCTCATGAAGCTGGTTGAGAGAATGCCAACAGTGTGCAAAGCTGTCATTAAGGCAAAGGGTGGCTACTTTGAAGAATCTTAAATATAAAGTATATTTTCAGTTGTTTAACTTTTTTTTTGGTTACTACATGATTCCAAATGTGTTATTTCATAGTTTTGATTTCTTCACTATTGTTCTACAATGTAGAAAATTATAAAATAAAGAAAAACCCTTGAGTAGGCGTGTCCAAACTTTTGACTGGTACCGTATTTTAATTTAGTTTATTTGAGCTTTTTCTGTTTTTCACTTTAGTTTACTTAGTAAATATTTTCATAACTCTATTTTCTTAAAATGGCATTGTTGGTTAAGGGCTTGTAAGTAAGCATTTCATGGAAAGGTACACACACCTGTTGTATTCAGCATATGTGACAAATATAATTTGATTTGGATTTGATACTCAGTGATTCATTGTTGGATTTGGCCTTAACATAGTGCTTTGTATCCTCTCTCCAGTGTCTGTGTTCTTTTTCCTATCTTAATCTTTTCTTTTTATTGGCCAGTCTGAGATATGGCTTTATCTTTGCAACTCTGCTAATTTTTGTATCTATGAACATTTGATCTCAATACAGTTTTCTGTTCCCGAAACTAGAATATATTATGAACAGAGAGGACAAGGTTTTGTAGACTTTACTCTTTGCCAAAGTTTTAAAAAGTTGCATTGTTTAGGAATGCAAGGGTGAATTGAGTTATTGCAGACGTGAACTTCAGAGTAGGCGTTCACTAATGGAAATATGCAAATACATGCTAGAACGCGCCAATAGGATCTCGCTAGCTTGTGTCTGGCTCTTCCCACCTCCTTGCTTGTTCTGCCCACTGATTAATTTGCTCAAATTGGAAACAGGCTGTGGTCTATCTTGGGTTAGTTAGAAAATCTTTGGCTGTACAGTTCATATACACTACCTTCAGAAAGTATTCACACCCCTTTACTTTTTCCAAATGTTTTTGTGTTACAACCTGAATTTAAAAGGGATTAAATTAAGTCACTGACCTACACACAATACCCTATAATGTCAAAACAATGTTTTTTTTCTAGATTTTAACTCCGTTGCCAGAGAGAGAGAACCACTCAGGGATTTCACCATGAGGCCAATAATGGTGACTTTAAAAATGTTAGAGTTGAATGGCTGTGATAACTGAGGATGGATCAATAACATTGTAGTTACTCCCCAATTTTAACATAAATGACAGAGTATTAAGAAAGCCTGGACAGAATAAAAGTATTCCAAAACATGCATCCTGTTTGCAACAAGGCACTAAAGAAATACTGTGAAAAATGTGGCAAAGCAATTTTTTGTTGTTGTCCTGAATACACTGTATTATGTTTGGGGCAAATCCAACACATCACTGAGTACCACTCTTCATATTTTCAAGTATATTGGGGGCTGCATCATGTTATTGGTATGATTGTAATCTTTAAGGACTGGAGAGTTTTTCAGGACATGACAAATGGAATGGAGCGAAGCACAGGTAAAATCCTAGAGGGAAACCAGGTTGAGTCTGCTTTTCACCAGACACTGGGAGATGAATTCACCTTCCAGCAGGACCATAATCTAAAATCCAAGGCCAAATCTACACTGGAGTTGCTTACCAAGAAGACAGTGAATGTTCCTGAGTGGCCATTTTACAGTTTTGACTTAAATGTACTTGAAAATCTATGGCAAGACCTGAAAATAGTTGTCTAGCAATGATCTACAACCAATTTGACAGAGCTTGAAGACTTTTGAAAATAATAAAGGGGAAATGTTGCACAATCAAAGTGTGGAAAGCACCTAAAATGTGTTCACATAGGCAGTTTGAAGTGACTAAAATCCTATTTATTTGCATATCCGATTCGAATCTGTTATTTTTCCTACAGTCTGGACAGCCAAAAAGAATATGGAATTGGATATTTCAAGCCACATTTCAAAGCACCTTCGTAGGTGGTTTGAAGTCGGATACAAATCTGTTTCCTGGCCATAACTTGTCTGACTGGTCAAATCAGATTAAAAAATGTTTGCCCTCAAGTGGTATTTAGACTGTTATTTGGCATATTTTGTTGCTCGCTAGCTATTATGTTGATAGTTTGACAAAAACATGTGGTAGCTAACTAGCTTGTTAATTGTTTACAAACAAATTTGTGAATGTGCTATAAAGCTAATCAGCTAGCTGGTTGTCTGCTTTGGCTAGCCAAAAAAGACAATTTGAAAGTTGGATCATCTTATCCTTTGAGGCTTTGAAGATGTTCTTACCCTATGATTTTGAACAATCAAAGCAATTGGGAAACATCTATGGCAGGCATTGTCACCTTAGCTTGCTACATAACTTTCTGAGTGATAGGAAGCACAAGCAAAACCAACAATCAGCCTACACTATTGCACACTGACGTTGTTACTATGACAAGCGTAACCTTGTCAGCAAATGACTGCTGTCTGAACACACACACATCCTATTTGGTCACTTGTAACTTGCTGTTTGGACAGTCAGTGGTCGAAAACTGATTTGAAAAACAAACTGATGAGCATTAAGGCCTGCAGTGTGAACAAGGCTAGATACTTAACCAGAAAGACTCAAAGCTGTAATTGCTACCAAAGGTTATTCTACAAAGTATCTTTGTAAATGAGTTATTTCTGTGTCCATTTTCAGTAAATTTGCTAACATTTCTAAAAACATGTTTTCACTTTGTCATTATGGGGGTATTGTGTGTAGATGGGTGAATTTTTAATTTTTTTCTTAATTTTAATCCATTTTGAATTCAGGCTGTAACAACAAAATGTGGAATAAGTCAAGGGGTATGAATACTTTCTGAAGGCACTGCCACTAAGTATGCCACCAATTCAATTACAAAGTCTAATACATCCAGTGCGATTTCAACTCTGACAAGTAAACTAATTGTGCTTTGTTGAATTTATGTTACATTCTGACCTTGTTTAGCATTATCTAGGCCAAACATATCATGAATCCAATATTTGAATCACTTTCAAAGGGGAACTTGTATTTTGAAGGCGAAATGGCTCATACTTATTATGGCTTGCTTCACACAGGTGCTAGTATGTAGCTAGCTAGCATAGGCAACAAACGGGTGAATTTCCTGACAGTGGACCTCTAGCGTGAATCTACACAACATTCTCTCGCGGGCATGGGTTGAGCGCGCCCCGTTTCCTCACGTCAGCTATAGCTGACAAGCTATACTGTTAGACGACTCAAGAAGGCTGCGCACACGTTTCAGACAAATATTAGTAGCTACACAATTTAAACGTCAATTGAATTACGTCAATGAATACATTATACTAAAAGCAAGAACAACTTGAATCCCCCCGTCACACCGACAAAATTCGCTATTCGTCGCACGAATGACCCATAGCTAAATTGTAAGTCTATTTTTAGACATTGGTCTGTGAGCTAGCTGCTAAATAAAGTGCAAGGACGGCGGCCAAATCACGTCACATGACTAGCTAGGTCAGTGCCACCCAGTGTCCCTCGTGCCAGACCTCTATTGCTAGCTATGGTCTTCAGTATTTCCTTCATTTCCCACCCAGAAAGCAGAAGACCAAGCAAACCCCACCAGGTCATTCACAACAACAGCACTCCTGCCTCCAAAGTGAAAAGGGTGGACTCTCTGGTGAACACCTCCATTCTGTCAGCCAACGCACCCGAGTTCTACCCTTCCAGCTCCCCACCCTATGAGGTATTAAAGCAGTGTTCCCACAAACTGGTCCTGAACCCACAGTGTGCAGGCTTCCCCCCCAGTACTACTAACACCTGGCTGGTTCAACCTGGGCAGGGTTTCCCAAACTCAGTCCAGGGGCCCCTCCTGGGTGCACATTTTAGTTTTTGCAAATAATTATTTGAATCAGCTGTGTAGTGAGTGCTAGGGCAAAAACTAAAATGTGCACCCAGGAGGGGCCCCTGGACTGAGTTTGGGAAACCCTGAACTAGGTTGACCAAGTAATAAAGCCCCTTATTCAATTAGGTGTTGTGGTGCTGGGTTCACACCCTGTACAAATGGATAATGATAATGGGTTGCATTGTACCTCATCAACTGCACTTTACATTATAAGGACTGAACTAATCAATCACCTCATCCACTACCAATGTCTAGCTAGTATCCATATTTTTCACCATCCTTGATTACCGCTATTCTCAATTTTAAAGGAATCTGTTTCGGAGGATGGCAGCGATGGCTATTATACTGAGACAACATTGTCTGAATTGGTTGAGGAGTTTCTCAGCCACCTAAACTCCTCACCGGGGTCCTTTGAGAACGACATTGAGCACATAGCAAACATGCTGAACAGCTGGGTCACTACAGAGGAGACGCTGCAGGAATTGGTGGAACTCCTCTACACACAAGTATGTGTATCAACACACGCACGGTTCGGCCATCTACCTGCTTATGAATTTTATAGCAGTGTCTATATGTAGTTCACTGTTGTGTTTTACTGTCATTTTTTAAAACTAAATTTGTTATGTTTTGTGATGCCTGTTTTGCAGTCTACTGTTATCCCCAATTTCTCTTACACGGGGGCAAGGCTCTGTAACTTTCTGTCTCATAACCTTGCACTCAGCCCAGCAAGAGGCAACTTCCGTCAGCTGTTACTAAAACGGTGAGCTTTGTTTATGTTAGTAACAAGTAGGCCTAAAATCTACTTCATCACTTTTGTCATCATAGGCTTTGTCCTGATGCTTTATGCCTACCATAAGTAACACTTGTAACCATTTATACAGAAACACACTCTCTCCTCCCCCGGTAGGTGTCAGACAGAGTATGAACAGAGGGGCGTAGCGGTGCGGGGGGACGCGGAGACTCAGAAGAAGTTCCATGCCTATGTGCTCTTCCTGGGGGAGCTTTACCTCAGACTGGAGGTGAGCAAAAGCCCCTCTGTCCTTTCCAAGTCTTTTGGGGGTCTTTGTCTCTGTAGATCTGTGCCATTTCAACCCCTCAACTTTGACACTTGCTTCCCATAACCCAACTTCCGTAACCCCTCCCCCTAGATACATTTTGAGTTGATAATAAACTCTAGACAGAACCTAATCTCTTGTGGATAGACTACCTGAACATAACTGGTACAGTAGATCTGTCGGCATGCTATGGGATCTGTGAGATAACGAGCAACAGTTGGGTTTTTGTCACTGGTTATTTGGACGTATCAGGATTGGGCGAAGGAGTTGCTTAAACAGATTCACTTTGACTCATGATGAACACAGTTGAAAATATCAGAGGTGGGGGGCTTTGGCTGAGTTTCCTTTTGCAAGGGTGGAGACTTTGAAAACCGGAAATCTTCATTTCAAACTAGGGCTGGCACAATTATCTTATAATCAACCATTATGGACATTAGCCATTGATTTTTTTTTATTTTTTTTTTACAAATATCTTAATAGGGGGGATCCAACTTTATATTCAAGTAGATGCAGTGCATTCAGAAACTATTTATATCGCTTGACTTATTCCACATTTTTGTTACAGACTGAATTCTAAATGGATTAATGTTTTTAGATTTTTTTGCAAATGTATTGATAATGAAATACAGATCTCATTTACATAAGTATTCAGACTCCTGAGTCAATACTTTGTAGAAGAACCTTTTGGCAGCGATTACTGATTTGAATCTTTCTGGGTAAGTCTCTAAGAGCAGTAACATTCACTGTCTTCTTGGTAAGCAACTCCAGTGTAGATTTGGCCTTGTGTTTTAGGTTATTGTCCTGCAGGAAGGTTAATTCATCTCCCAGTGTCTGATGAAAAGCAGACTGAACCTGGTTTTCCTCTAAGATTTTACCTGTGCTTAGCTCATTACATTTATTTTTTATCCTGAAAAACTCCCCAGTCCTTAACGATTACAAGCACACCCATAACATGATGCATTCACCACTATGCTTGAAAATATGGAGAGTGGTTTTCAGTAATGTATTGGATTTGCCCAAAACATAACTTTCTATTCAGGATCTATCCTTAGTTTCCTCCTATCATAGCCAATAAACTCTTAACGGTTTTAAAGTCACCACTGACCTCATGGTGAAATCCCTGAGCGGTTTCCTTCCTCTCCGTCAACAGAGCTAGGAAGGACGCCTGTATCTTTATACAGACTGAGTGTATTAATAAACCAACCAAATAGTGATTCATAAATTCACCATGCTCAAAGGGATATTCAATGTCTTATTTTTTATTTTAAAAAATACCAATACCTACCAATAAGTGCCCTTTGCGAGCATTGGAAAATTTCCCTGGTCTTTGTGGTTGAATCTGTTTGAAATTCACTGCTCGACTGAGGGACCTTACAATTATCTTTATGTGTGGGGTACAGACATGGGGTAGTCATTCAAAAATCATGTTAAACACTATCGCACACACTGAGTCCATGTGACTTGTTAAGCATATGTTTACCCCTGAACTTATTTAGGCTTGCCATAACAAAGGGGTTGAATACTTATTGACTCAAGAAATTTAACCTGACATTTAGAAGTAATTTGTACAAAATTTGAAACATGTAATTCTACTTTGACATTGTGGAGTATTGTGTGTTGGCCAGTGACAAAACAAATTTGAAATTTAATCCATTTTAAATTCATGCTGTAACAAAATGTGAAAAAAGTCAAGCGGTGTGAATACTTTCTGAAGTGACTGTATAGTTTACCCAATAGCAGTTTTCATTTTTACATGAAATGGGTTATGTTGGTAATCATTTTACGAGCAGAACAGCAGGGTCTGGAGGAGCAGCATCATTTCCAAATGGGATAGGGGTGTCACCAAGCTGTGTTGTATTCATTGTGTATGTCGTAGCTATTTTTCTAAGATGCATTATAAATTGAAAACATCTTTCAACAAAAATGACAATTACGACAATAACCGAGGCCATTTTGCATGACAATTCATCGTCTCCCAAAATTCCATATTCGTCACAGCCCTATTTTTAAACACGCTTCCCCCAGAACGTAGTCGAGCATCTGACCAAATGGTGCTAGGTTTTAAAATTAACTGAGATTAGACCGAACCTCTGACCGCTGTCTTGTATGATTGGTTGTTTCAGCTTAAGAGTGCGAAAGGGCCTCCGTCTCGAGCTGAGATCCTGCTTACTGCCCTGAGGGAATTGATGAATGCCCTCTTCTCCAACCCCGTGGATGGAAACCTCATCTGTGCTGTCAAACTGCTCAAGGTGATTTCACACGTTTTCTGATCTCTAATGTCAAGTTGATTCAATGTTCCACATCTGTGGTACACCGTTAATTACGGTCTATTGAAAGAAATCTGCAGGCCACAATCCAAATTATACTATATTACAATGTAATGTCAAGCTTGTTGTAATGTGCAAGGAAAATTCCCCTGTGTTACAATGACGTTTACCTGTGATGTCATCTGTAGTTGACAGGCTCGGTTTTGGAGGATACGTGGAAAGAGAGCGGGAAGTCTGACATGGACCAGATAGTCCAGAGGATTGAGAACATTGTGCTGGACGCCCAGTGCAGCAGGTTGGTGTGTGTGTGTGTTACCTCTGCCAGATTCAGAAGTAAAATGAATGCTTCTTCTATTAGGTAAAAGATGGTAGGATGAATGACTGCCTGTTGTGTGAAGAAGATGCTATTGACGCCGAGTGAGTGATTACATAAAAGACTTGTCTTTTGTTTTCATCAGAGATGTGAAGCAGATGTTATTGCGGCTGGTGGAGCTGAGGTCTAGTAACTGGGGCAGGGTCCATGCTGCTGCTGCTGCCGACGCTACACCTGACAACGACCCCAACTACTTCATGGTGAGGAGTGAGGACTAGGGCCAGAGAACAACAAGCTTTTAAATGTTTCACTCATGTCTCAAGCCAACTCCGTCTTTAAGCCATGACACTAAAGGAATTGCCGGCGATCCAACATTTGGGCGAAACTGGTTTAAATGTTCAAATGGAAGTTCATGCCCACCAACCTTTCACCTTTGTTCCTTGTGTTTGTCTTTGTGTGTTTCTCCTGTCAGAATGAGCCTACGTTCTACACTGCAGATGGCACTCCCTTTACAGCAGCCGACCCTGGTAAGTATTATCCTCAGCATTCATCAAGGTGAAACCCTGCAAGCTACACATTGTCCCTAAATGTATGTTTCGGTGTTATAGAATATTCTGAAAAATACCAGGAGATCCTGGATCGGGAAGATGACTATTTCCCAGAGGCCGATGAAGAGAATGGAAATGAATCGTGAGTAATAATAGTCTGTGATTTAGTTTTGGTCATGTTCCCTTGCTTTTTCAGTTGACTTGGTTCCCATGTGTGTGTGAGTCATAATGGAACTTAATCTGTAAAATGTTCCTATATAGTTCTAGAATGCTATTCTGGCCTAGAAAATTTGTCTATAGTTCTAGAATGCTGTTCTGTAGTTTTAGAACATTCCTCTGTAGTCCTAGAATATTCTTCTGTGAGAACCATCAGACCACAGAAAATAAGTCACACAATCCAGTGCCATAGTCACTAATGCCACTGTAGCATTTGTCTTGTGACTTTTCTCCCTCACTCCTGTGTGCGTATGCCAATGCAGTGTTTCCCCTAGGATTTCTCTCAGCAGAGGAAGCAGAGTTAGCGGGGGTTTGGGTCTGTAATACGTAGATCTCCTTTTTATTTTTTTGCAGTGGCGGCCATGATTTAGCAGTGCAAATGTCACCCAGGTCACATAACCTGAGAGCCACATGAGGTTGTTGACTTGTGTGTAATTGTTTAGCCCACAATTGAACAGGGGAAGCCAGAATCTCAGAGTCAGATGAGTCCGCAGACGAAACAGAAAGAGCAGTTAGTTGACCCGTCTACCTCCCACTCAACTGTGTGTGCATGCCTTTTCCTTTAAGGGACTGTGACTTTGATATTTAGTGGTACACTGAATGGCATTTGAAACAAACCTTTATATTCCCTTAATAATTTTGCCTGCGTTTTGTGTGTTCCAGATCATTCAATGACGAGGATGAGATGGACCCTGAGATCGAGGAAGCTTTTGAGAAGTTCTGCTTAGAGTCTGAGCGAAAAAGACGACCATGAGACAAGTATGAGAGCATAGCGAGAGACTGAATTTACACATACCTTTCGTGTTCGACTTGCTGGAGTGTTTGCGACTGGGGGAAAATCAAAGATAACCAGCAATTGATATGTTTCAAAAATATATATTTTTTCGCAAAATAAACTGTGCATAGTTTGCACTTCAGTTACAGGTTATTTTCTGGCTGGAATTTGTGTTGGTTGCAAGATTGGGGACAATCAACTGGATCGTTATTTCCGCTGAGTTGTAGCGACTGTTCTGAGTGGGGGAGTTAGTTTTCTGCTTCTTTTGATTATTTCATAAACGCTACTTTCCCTCAATCTTCCTCATAACGCCGTTGGGGAAAAAGTGTGTGAGGTGGATTTTAGACTACTAAGTAGCTCAACAGCAGAGTAGCATCATCAAATGTGTGCGTAGTTTGATTTCATACTAACTGTATAAGCAACGACAGAATATGGGGTTCAGCTACAGGGAGTAGTGCAGGGGAGGCAACACTCAGAACATTTACAATATAGGGCTTTTTCGGCAGAAAAAAAATATATGCTTAGACAGGCCGCCAAGTATAAAAATAAATAAAGTTTTCAGGAAATTAGCTTTAAAACTGCATAAATGTATCTCCGCTCCATGGAGAAGTCTGCAGAATTGCAGGAAATTGGATAAATATTTATTTTTACAATCTACACCGCCAAGATGAGGCCAACGGGCCAACCATGCTCATTGCCATGCTTCCTGCCATACCATCACCTAAGCCCCTTTTTTTATCTAGAAAAAAAACCTTGCAATAGAAATGTGATGTATAGAACGAACACTGCACTGCCAGAATTTTGCTACATGGGGCTTATAAATACAGCATTCAAGAGAATTGTCTGTTCTATATGGTACTTCTCTGTTTTCAGTGTTCTGAATGTTGCACCCTACTGACCTCAAGGGACAGTTTGTTAAATTGCACACTGAGGATTTGGCCATTTAGTTGGTCAACCACCCTTTAACAAGCTATGCATTTAAGGAGGTGGGTTTGTGAAAAGAATAAAAGAGCTAGAAATACTGAATACCGTCAAGTGGCAGCAAACTGTCTGCAAAAGAGAGCTCCAGTTTCAACTTTAGGGGTATTTTTGTTCTTCCTTTTACTGGTTTAAATTAGCCTTTTTAGAATTGTAAGTTATTGGACAATTGTTGAGGAGTACAGTACTGGGGTGTATTCATTACAGAAACCATTTTAAGAACCAAACGGAGCAAAACAAACACGTTTATTTTGGACAGGTCACTCCTGTTCCATTTGCTTCAGTTTAAGAAACGTTTTGCAACAGAATTGGCGGAATGAATACACCCCTGGCTCTGGTATCGTTTTTAATCCAATTTGTCTATTGAACACGGCTTTAAACCTTTTGTAGTCCTGCAGTTTGGACCTGTCATTGAGAAACACCACTAAAACAGTAGTCTCTCAAAGGATGCACCTGCAAGTTCAAATTTGTTTTCATCATAAGCAATCAATCGATCCCATTCAAAGGAATGTTTGTACATATTAACAGTATTGTTTGCCTGCAATAAATTATTTAAAATATGAGTATTTCACTGCCTGACTCTTATTTTGAGTGTGTGCGGGATGTTGCGAAATGTAAGTTATCTGAAAAGCACAGTAGATGACGCTCCTTTTGTCCACTACTAAAATGTTCACTAGAAGAAGAATGAGCATCCATCCAATGGGACACAGTATAGTGCACCTTTTCAAGTTGCGGGAATTTTGTTGACAGTGTTGCACACCAGCAGAAAGTTGTTTGTTTACTAGCTAGCTAAATCAACAACACCAATATCAATTTGATGATCACGAGAATGAGTTGGACGTCCGTTACGGAGATGATTCCCGCCTGTACTGTGGCTCTGTGTTGGAGAAAGCCCCTGCTCTGTACATCCTCTCCAGTCTAGCAAGAATGTTCGACAGAGGATGAGGTTGGCCACCAGCAGGTACAAGGTAACATCAGCAGCTCTAATTGGCTCAATTCAGGAGTTTAAGGACCAGACATGAAATGGGTTTAGAATATTTGTTGAGGAAATGGAATGGATGTGAGAATGAGGATTCAGTGGGGAAATGAGAATGGACCGGATGAAGCCAAAGGCTGCAGGTTAAGGATCCGGAGAGGTTGACTCTAGAATTGGACTTGGAGTCAGGTAGACGTCACCGTTAGGCTACTGTAACGAGGAAGAAATGTGCATGGATTGGTCTTTAACACCTGTGCAAGATCAGATTTTGATGTTTAACGTCGGAAAAGATGGCAGAAGCGGACGCTGAGGTGGAGTGTGAATATAATGGCTGGGGAATCGAGGAGAATTGGAATTTGCAGCAAAGTAGCATACAGTGATGAGAATGTCCCTATCTTGTAGGAGTATGTTTTGTTAATGAGGAGCAGGTGATTGGATTACCAATTTTGAAGAATCCAGTTGATATATCCTAACTGGTGGAGAGAGTGCTGGGTAAAGTGAAGGCTGTGAGGATCACGAGAGGCAGGCTTGTTTGGATTTTTTGTTCTGAGGTGCAAGGAGCGTGTTGCGACACCCGATTTGAGAAGTTTGTCTCTTTGAAGCAGGGCACCCCTCAAGGGGGTAATATCTGGCGTTTTGTGGGAAGTCGATGTTGCAGAGATGAAAATTACAGTGGGGCAAAAAAGTATTTAGTCAGCCACCAATTGTGCAAGTTCTCCCACTTAAAAAGATGAGAGAGGCCTGTAATTTTCATCATAGGTACACTTCAACTATGACAGACAAAATGAGAAAAAAAATCCAGAAATTCACATTGTAGGATTGTTTATGAATTTGGTGCAATTGTGGTGGGAACCATGAAGCCACGTCTTTGGAATGCCCAACAAGGATAAATGATAATGAGCTGGCCAAAGTAAGGGCTGTCCAAAGCATTTCATATGCAAGGGCTGTTAAAAGGGTTGAGGGTTTGAATGGTGCTCCTGAAGAGTCCATGGTGGTGGATAGACCTTCACTGAAGGCTGCCGGGGTTGTCGCTTAACAGCAGGACCCAGATATGTTAAAGGTTAATTAAGAAGGTGGACTTTGTGGCCTTTATAACTATGGTGATTAATGGCACTGCCAAGGTGGAGAGGAAGTCCAGGAAAATAGACATTATTGTGGATGCGACGGAACGGTTCCTGGGACTGAGACTTTTTCGGCTGAGGAGTTGCATGGAGTATTGTCAGAAGCCGTACCACCCCACCAGGTCATAGAGCCTGAGAAGGGAGATATGGAGATTTGGAGGAAGAAATGGGATTTTTTAAATTGTTTTTTGGGGGGGGGTGGATTAAGTTAGTTTTTCCTATCACGAAGGGGTTTTATTTATCCTTTAAGAAAGAAGAAACCTAAGGAGGTGAAGAAAACAGAGTTGGCAAGAATAAGGGCAGTCCAAAATGTCTCCTATCTCGAGGCGTTGAGAAGAGTGGAAGAAAGGAGTGAAGTTGAAGAAGTAATGATCAAATCAAATCAAACTATATTTGTCACATGCGCCGAATACAACAAGTGAAGAGCTTACTGTGAAATGCCTACAAGCCCCTAACCAACAGTGCAGTTGAAGAGTTCAAATATTTACCAAATAAACAAAAGTAAAAAATTATAAAAAGTAACACAATAAAATAACAATAATGAGGCTATATACAGGTGGTACCGGTACCGAGTCAGTGTGCCGAGGTACGGGTTAGTCGAGTAAATTTGTACATGTAGGTAGGGGTGAAGTGACTGCATAGATAATAAACAGCAAGTAGCAGCAGTGTACAAAACTACCATGGCTTCCTTGGGCACAGGGACTATGGTGGTCTGCTTGAAACATGTAGGTATTACAGACTCAGTCAGAGTGAGGTTGAAAATGTAATTTAAGACACTTGCCAGTTGGTCCTCGCATGCTTTGAGTACACGTCCTGGTAATCTGTCTGGCCCCGCGGCTTTGTGAATGTTGACCTGTTTAAAGGTTTTGCTCACATCGGCTACCGAGAGCTTTATCACACAGTCATCCAGAACAGCTGGTGCTCTCGTGCATGCTTCAGTGTTGCTTGGCTCAAAGCGAGCAGAAAAGGCATTTAGCTCGTCTGGTAGGCTCGCATCACTGGGCAGCTCGCGTCTGGGTTTCCCGTTGTAGTCTGTAATAGTTTTCAAGCCCTGCCACATCCGACGAGCGTCAGAGCCGGTGTAGTAGGATTCAATCTTAATCCTGTATTGATGCTTTGCTTGTTTGATGGTTCGTCTGAGGGCATAGTGTGATTTATTTTTATAAGCGTCCGGATTAGTGTCCTGCTCCTTGAAGAGTAGAGACATATGATATGCCTTGTCAACAGAGGAATCCTGACATGTTAAGGTGTATTTTGTAGTGTTTATTACTTTGGTTATCAACTGCATAGCGCAAACGGAAAGGAAAGCAGAGAAAATAGACATTGTGAGTGCTGCTGAGCGTCTTTTGTGACTCAGGGATACAGCGAATCCTGTTGATTAATGCTCAGTCTTCACAGACACGGCCTGTGTAGGGATGTGATTTGAATGTGACTGAAGGAGTAGTCCCCTCCTTTTCCCGCAATGGAATATTTTTTTGTTTCAATACCACGTACAGTAGGTGGTGGCAATACATCAATAAGTGTAGTTTGCCATAAAACTTTAAAAAATAATAATTGGAGGAGAGATGCAACACAAAACAGACAGGAGGAATGAATGACTGTTTGGTCAGGTTTAAGTAGGGTGGTAGTGGTGATTTAAGGAGAGTTAGACCAGGTCTGGAGGCTGATTTGCAGCTGTAGGTTGTTTGAGGAGTTACATTCAAGGCAACTAGTTAAGTGTTGCAAAAAATTGTTGAGGCCGATTGACAATGGGTAGCAGCTGGTGCTTGTTGAGTTGCTGGCGCTGAATTCAAGGCAGCTAGTTAAGGGTTGCATTCAAGTCTGGTCCTTTCTCCTGAATTGTTGTTCATCCTTAATGCCAGGGGGGGTCAAGCTCATTCCATGGAGGGCCTAGTGTCTGCTGGTTTTTGGTTTTCACTTTCAATTAAGACCTAGACAAACAGGTGAGGGGAGTTCCTTACTAATCAGCGACCTTAATTAATCAATCAAGTACAAGGGAGGAGCGAAATCCAGCAGACACTCGGCCCTCCTTGGAATGAGTTTGACACATTCTTAACGCCATGAAAAACTATGACACAGTCCTTTACTAATCGTGACTTGTCAATATTCTAGGACCTGAATGCTTGATGGTTTGAATAAGTATGCGTCACGACCTTACCTACCAGAATAACTCATCCCTGACGACCACAGAAAGGTACCTAGCTAGCTTACAAACAGTTTTGCTTGCAATTTGTTTTGAAATTCATTACAACATTATGCCTTCGCTTAATTTGTGTAATTGGGACATTTTTAAGTCGTATCTTCACATACAATTATCAAACAATTTCACCTGTGTAACACTACACTATTTTGCCAACAGTTGTACAATTGCCACCAGGAAACTAGTTAACCTTTTACCATTGAGGATATGCTTCTCATCTTGTCTTCCAGCAAGTCTTCAGCATTGACTCAGGTGGAGTGGTCTGCATGTGATTCCAGTAACGCTGAGGTGAAATCAAACGGAGAGAACATTGTCAGCTCAGTGGAGGGGATGGCCAGTCTGCTGCTTTCTCCCTCTGGAGAAGAGTTCTCCATAGGCTTCACCTGCACGCTTAGTCACAACACCACAGGCCTTGGAGCCAAGAGCCCGTCACTGAACACACAACAAGACAACCAAACCTGTAGGTCAAAGACTCCTTCTTAAAGAAGTAACACGTGCTGAGCAGCCCAAGGTAAGGCTTGCCATGGAGCAATGTTCAAAGTGCTCTGTATTCTTGAATGTTTGTTTTTAATTGTAATGTGAAGCCAAGGGCAAGTTTCTTCACGTGGACAATAAACTATCCTATTCTAAGCCAAGAGAGGTATATCTGTCCACCAGAGTGGTCCAGCACCACTGTCTCCTGTGTTCCTTTGGTGTGGTGCTGCCCTCTCTCTCTGGCCCTTCTCCTCTGGAGCACCCAGCCCTCTGGCGAGAAGAGCAGGGGAGACGGCAGAAGAGCCAGGCAGGGAGAGCGAGCTGCCACTTCAGTCAATCGGATCATGCCTCTCTGTTCCTACTCCCCGCTTACAAGCAGAAACTCAAGAGGGAGCCACCAACACAGAGAATAGTGAGGCGCTGGACAGAGGAGGCAAAATCAGTGCTGCAAGACTGTTTTGAGAATACTGATTGGAAAGGTTCATCCACCCAGGACTCATCCATCAACATTGAGGATAATATACGGGGAAAAAATATAAGCGCAACATGTAAAGTGTTGGTCCCATGTTTAATGAGCTGAAATAAAAGATCCTAGATATTGTCCATATGCACGAAAGCTTATTTCTCTCAAATTTTGTGCACAAATTAGTTTACATCCCTGTTAGTGAGCATTTCTCCTTTGCCAAGATAATCCATCCACCTGATAGGTGAGGCATATCAAAAAGATGATTAAACAGTATGCTCATTACACAGGTGCACCTTGTGCTGGGGACAATAAAATGCCACTCAAATGTGCAGTTTTGTCACAATACCACAGATGTCTGAAGTTTTGAGGAAGCGTGCAATTGAGCATGCACCAGAGCTGTTGAATGTTAATTTCTCTACCATAAGCCAGCCTCACAACTGCAGACCGCGTGTAACCATGCCAGCCTAGGACCTCCACATCTGGCTTCTTCACCTGCGGGATCGTCAGAGACCAGCCACCCGGACAGCTGATGAAACTGTGGGTTTGCACAACCTGTCAGAAAACGCCTCAGGGAAGCTCATCTGCATCCTCACCAGCGTCTTGACGTGACTGCAATTCGGCGTCATAACCGACTTCAGTGGGAAAATGCTCACCTTCGATTGCCAGTGGCACGCTAGAGAAGTGTGCTTCTCACAGATGAATCCCTGTTTCAACTGTACCGAGCAGAAGTCAGACCACGTGTATGGCGTCGTGTGGGCAAGCGGTTTGCAGATGTCAACGTTGTGAACAGAGTGCCCCATGGTGGCGGTGGGGTTATGGTATGGTCAGGAATAAGCTATGGACAACAAAAACAATTACATTTTATCGATGGCAATTAATGCACAGAGATACCGTGACGAGATCCTGAGGCCCATTATCGTGCTATTCATCCGCCGCCATCACCTCATGTTTCAGCATGATAAAGCACGGCCCCATGTCGCAAGGATCTGTACGCAATTCCTGGAAGCTGAAAATGTCCCAGTTCTTTCATGGCCTGCATACTCACCGGACATGTCACCCATTGAATCGACTTGTACGACAGCGTGTTCCAGTTCCCGCCAATATCCAGCATCTTCACACAGCCATTGAAGAGGAGTTGGACAATATTCCACAAGCTACAATCAACAGCCTGATCAACTCTATACGAAGGAGATGTGTCGTGCTGAATGTGGTAAATGTTGGTACCACCAGATACTGACTGGTTTTCTGATCCATGCTCCTACTTTTTTTTTTTAAAGGTATCTGTGACTAACAAATGCACATCTGTGTTCCCAGTCATGTGAAATCCATGTATTAGGGCCTAATGAACTTATTTCAATTGATTGATTTCTTTATATGAACTAACTTTGTAAAATCTTTGAAATTGTTACGTGTGGCGTTTTTTATATTTTTGTTCAGTGTACATTGTCAGTCACAGGCCTCATTAGGAAATGTGTTGATGTTGTACCCACAATAACAATCCAGACGTACCCCAACCAAAAACCCTGGATGAACGGAGATATCCGCACCATGCTGAGGCCGTACTGCGGCATTCATACAGTATGTGGCAACACCACAGAATATCACAGACTACAAAACAAATTCAGCTGTGTGGTGCCCACCGAAGCCTCCCTTCCAGACGAGCGTAACACATTCTATACTCACTTCGAGGCAGACCATACCGAACCATCCAGGAAGATTTGCATCTCCGGACGACCAGGTGCTTTCCCTCTCCGAGGCTGACGTGAGTAAAACTCTCAAAAGAGTGAATACGTTCAAAGCAGCCGGCCCCAATGGAATTCCTGATCGCGTCCTCAGAGCGTGTGCTGGCGAGCGTCTTCTCAGACATCTTCAACCTGTCCCAGGCTGCTTCAAGGAGACCACCATCATCCCAGTGCTTAAGAAAAACAAGGTGACATGCCCAAATGACTATCGACCCTTCGCACTCCTCATGAAGTGCTTCGAGAAGCTGGTCATAGCCCACCTCAAGGCCAGCATGCCAGGCACACTGTACCTACTCCAATTTGCCTACCTAGCCAACAGATCCATGGAAAATGCCATTTACATCGCTATTCACATGGCCGTAACACATCTGGACAAGAGGAACACCTATGTAAGAATGCTGTTCATTGGCTACAGTTTAGTATTCAACAATATTGATTCCTCCAAGCTCAACACCAAGCCCTGGGTCTGGACACCATCCTCTGCGACAGATTGTGAGGATTGGCAACAACACCTCTTCCACACTGACTCTTAACACAGGGCCCCGACAGGGGTTTGTCCTCAGCCCTCTGCTGAACTCCCTGTTCACGCACGCCTGCGTGGCTTTGCAAGACACCAACTCTAAGTTTTCTGATGACACCACGGTTGTAGGCCTGATAACCAACAACAATGAGTCGGCCTATAGGGAGGAGGCAAGTGAACTAGCGTTATGCTGCCAGGACAACAACCTCTCCCTCAATGTCAGCAAAACAAAGGAGTTGATTGTGACTTCAGGAAGCAGAGGGAACATGCGGGAGAGCAGTAAAGAGAGTCAGCAGTTAAGTTTCTCAGCGTCCACATCACTGAGGACTTGACATGGACCAACAACACCACCACTCTTGTCAAGAGGGTGCAACAGCGTCTCTACTTCCTAAGGAGACTGAAGAAACCGGTTGCATCAACGCCTGGTGCGGAATTGCGGTCCACGACTGCAAGGCCCTCCAGCCGGTGGTGAAGACGCCCAAATGATGTATTGGGCCGTGTTTTTACTGTAGGTGGAAGTTCAGGGACTCTCTGGTACAAGGTGAACAGGAGCTGGACCAAGACCTACCTACAGAACTGGTTAGATTGATGTTGTGCTAAGGGGTGCTGTACAGGTACCTGTATGCAGTATGATACATATTAACTTGATAAGGTTTGATGATTTAGTTAAAGATACTATATTCCGCTTTTTAAATCATAGAAAGCATGTTACACCTTAACTCTTTTAGAAAGAAGGAAAATAAAAATAGATGTTTCTTAGTCGACAAACCTTGTCCAGATATTTTCTTCTCTTTAATCATTCGATCCATCTGTCCCTGTCTGTCTCCTGTCCAGGATAGTGTATGGCGCAATCCCACTCAAGGTAGTTTCTCCAGGGGATAGTTCAGTCATTCGGTCTAATGGAGTGCTGGCT
This sequence comes from Salvelinus alpinus, assembly GCF_045679555.1. Taxonomy (NCBI): domain Eukaryota; kingdom Metazoa; phylum Chordata; class Actinopteri; order Salmoniformes; family Salmonidae; genus Salvelinus; species Salvelinus alpinus. Next base: position 63,408,496 of record NC_092090.1, read on the forward strand.
ACTTCATCCACCACAGAGCTGGCCATGGGCCAAATCTCACTTAATCACACTTCAAATTACAAATTTACTCTTGAGGGTGCCCTAAAAATAGATGTTGATACACTATATATACAAAAGTATGTGGACAGCCCTTCAAATTAGTGGCTTCGGACATTTCAGCCACACCCATGGCTGACAGGTGTACAAAATCGAGCACACAGCCATGCAATCTCCATAGACAAACATTGGCAGTAGAATGGTCTTACTGAAGAGCTCAGTGACTTTCAACCTGGCACCATCATAGGATGCCACCTTTCCAACAAGTCAGTTTGTCAAATTTCTGCCCTGCTAGAGCTGCCCCGGTCAACTGTAAGTGCTGTTGTGAAGTGGATACATCTAGGAGCAACAACGGTTCAGCTGCGAAGTGGTAGGCAACACAAGCTCACAGAACGGGACCACCGAGTGCTGTAGCACGTACACATCTTCTGTCCTCAGTTGCAACACTCACTAGAGTTCCAAACTGCCTCTGGAAGCAACGTCCGCACAAGAACTGTTCGTCGGGAGCTTCATGAAATGGGTTTCCATGCCCGAGCAGCCCACACAAGCCTAAGATCACCATGTGCAATGCCAAGCGTCATCTGGAGGGGTGTTAAGCTCGCCACCATTGTACTGGAGCAGTGGAAACGCATTCTCTGAAGTGATGAATCACGCACGCTTCACCATATGGCAGTTTGATTGACAAATCTGGTTTTGGCAGATGCCAGGAGAATCCTACCTGCATGAATGCATAGTGCCAACTAAAGTTTGGTGGAGAAATAATGGTCTGGGGAAATCTTAACGCTACAGCATACAATGACATTCTAGACAATTCTATGCTTACAACTTTGTGGCAGCAGTTTGTGGGAAGGCCGTTTTTCTGTTTCAGCATGACTGCCCCCGTGCACAAAGCGAGGTCCATACAGAAATGGTTAGTCAAAATCGGTGTGGAAGAACTTGACTAGCCTGTACAGAGCCCTGACCTCAACCCCATCGAACACCTTTGGGATGAATTGGAATCGGCCAACATCAGTGACCGACCTCACTAATGCTCGTTGGGCTGAATGGAAGCAAGTCCCCGCAGCAATGTTCCATCATCTAGTGGAAAGTCTTCCCAGAAGAGTGGAGGCTGTTAATAGCAACAATGGGGGGACTAACTCTATATTAATGCCCATGATTTTGAAATGAGATGTTCAAGCGTGTGTCCACATGCTTTTGGTCATGTGTATTTCCTTGAGACTTGTGCTACCCTGTGTGCACCCCGTAATTCGAACCGTGCACTGAGTTGAAGTCTGTCCTCATTTATGCGGGCTATATTCTATCCTTCAGCATAAAGCCATCTTTCTTTATTACCATCTCATTCTGCTTTTATTGGCAGTAGACTTGTACAGATGCTTCCATGATTATTTGTGGTATCTTAAACCGATATTTGGGATGCTGACACAAATCGAATAGGAATTGCAGTATTTCTGGAGCTATATGTTCTAAGACAGACTAAAAGCTATGCTCATGTTCTGGCATTTCCCTCTGGTAAAGGATGTGACCTACCACCTGAGCAGTCTCCCTCCTGACACACCTGTGCAGGTCTACTCTGTCTGCTCTATGGTGACTCCAGCCAGCAGGTGAGATATGGCCGTAGACTTGGACCAACTCTGAGGACTAAGGCTAGCTCACCTGTAGTCATTAGGCAGTGCTACTACCTTGCTATTAATCATCAGTAACATTGTTAATGATAAATTACTGTACATCAACAATACCGTCCATGATTGTGGCTAATTCCATTTTAACTCTGTCAATTCATGTTATATTTGTGAGTATAGCGTTATTGCCATAGTTTTGACAGGATCCTGAACTGCTACAACCAGCCAAGGTACTCTGAAGCCCCCTGCTACACCGAGCTGTTTGAACAAGGTTAGACCCACATATTTCATCCATCCATCTTTTAAATGTTTTTATTTAACTATTATTTAACTTGGCAAGTCAGTTAAGAACAAATTCTTATTTACAATGACAGCCAAACCCAGGTGAAGGCTTTATATTCTCTTATCATCTTGTGCAATTTAGTCCATGTTGTATTGGCCCATAGAGATACGTTGTATTTATCTCTGTGCAGGCGGCTAGTTCAGCGCCAATGTCATTTGTACAGGACTCAGGACAAAGCAGGTCCGTCCCCCCCCCCCCCCCCCCCCAAGCAGGCCTGTGTACCTAAGACATTGAAGTGTTGCACTTGCTAGCATAGCTATTTTTATTAGGGGTTTGAATGTTACCATTTGTTTTCAGTTTCAGGCCTAACTGTGTTGCTGGAGAAGATCAAACACTTCAACTGTATCCTTAGTGTCACTATTCTGGGTGGTGGTCATGGATGATGATCCTGGGTAGGGTACATGACTGTTCTGCATTCTACAAAACAGTTGTGTCTTTAGCAAGACAGCACCAAAGTTGGCTTTAGAAGAAACATACCAGGCTAATGCATCAAGGCTAACAGGTACCTGTCCTTGATTAGCAATCTGTGTTCCTTTAACCAGCTCTGTCCAGTTCTATTGGAGAACCGTCATCTCGAGAGGGGTTCTACAGGGGTGGGCTGTGGTTCGAGCGGTTCTAAAGAGAACGTGGCCCACTGAGCCGGTCAGCAGGAGAAGCATCGCGGAGGCCCTCCAGACCCAGGATATCGACAACCTCCCTGCATGATGGGTAAAACAGTCCTGCATGAAACAAGACTTCTTGAAAATGAGGAACATAAATATGAATTGGTTTCATTAAGTAACACTTGTCAGCATCAAATGCAACATCATCTAGTGCAGTTTTATCGCTTCTTTACTTGCAGTTGAAGTACAGACTGCAGAAAAAATTAAATAAGAGTTTCCCATGATTGTGAGGCTTAGATACAGCTCAGTTGGTAGAGCATAGTGCTTGCCACGCCAAGATAGTGGGTTTGATTCCCGGGACCATCCATACGTAAAATGTATGCAAGCATGACTAACTCGCTTTGGATAAAAGCGTCTGCTAAATGGCATATATATTATATACAGAAGGTCATGGTATTGGCGCCTGTAACTTTAATAGATGCTCAGCAACAGCCTCAACCCATGGATGGTTAGACAGTGGTTAAACCAGACTCAATAGAAAGAAGATGTTGTGTTGAAACTAGGCAGCAGTTTGTAAAAATAAATATTCAATAAAATTGTCTGTCTTAATTTGGTCACCATAGCAGCACCCACCTGTAGCACGCGCTCCAGCAGGTATATCTCTCTGGTCACCCCCAAAGCCAATTCCTCCTTTGGCCGCCTCTCCTTCCAGTTCTCTGCTGCCAATGACTGGAACGAACTACAAAAATCTCTGAAACTGGAAATGCTTATCTCCCTCACTAGCTTTAAGCACCAGCTGTCAGAGCAGCTCACAGATTACTGCACCTGTACATAGCCCATCTATAATTTAGCCCAAACAACTACCTCTTCCCCTACTGTATTTATTTATTTATTTTGCTCCTTTGCACATTCTTCCACTGCAAATCTACCATTCCAGTGTTTTACTTGCTATATTGTATTTACTTTGCCACCATGGCCTTTTTTTTGCCTTTACCTCCCTTATCTCACCTCATTTGCTCACATTGTATATAGACTTATTTTTCTACTGTATTATTGACTGTATGTTTGTTTTACTCCATGTGTAACTCTGTGTTGTATGTGTCGAACTGCTTTGCTTTATCTTGGCCAGGTCGCAATTGTAAATGAGAACTTGTTCTCAACTTGCCTACCTCAAAATCAAATCAAATCAAATTTTATTAGTCACATACACATGGTTAGCAGATGTTAATGCGAGTGTAGCGAAATGCTTATGCTTCTAGTTCCGACAATGCAGTAATAACCAACAAGTAATCTAACCTAACAATTCCACAACTACTACCTTACACACACACACAAGTGTAAAGGGATAAAGAATATGTACATAAAGATATATGAATGAGTGGTGGTACAGAACGGCATGGCAGATGCAGTAGATGGTATAGAGTACGGTATATACATATGAGATGAGTACTGTAGGGTATGTAAACATAAAGTGGCATAGTTTAAAGTGGCTAGTGGTACATGTATTACATAAAGATGGCAAGATGCAGTAGATGATATAGAGTACAGTATATACATATGAGATGGGTAATGTAGGGTATGTAAACATTATATTAAGTGGCATTGTTTAAAGTGGCTAGTGGTACATTTTTACATAATTTCCATCAATTCCCATTTTTAAAGTGGCTGGAGTTGAGTCAGTATGTTGGCAGCGGCCGCTAAATGTTAGTGGTGGCTGTTTAACAGTCTGATGGCCTTGAGATAGAAGCTGTTTTTCAGTCTCTCGGTCCCTGCTTTGATGCACCTGTACTGACCTCGCCTTCTGGATGATAGCGGGGTGAACAGGCAGTGGCTTGGGTGGTTGTTGTCCTTGATGATCTTTATGGCCTTCCTGTGACATCGGGTGGTGTAGGTGTCCTGGAGGGCAGGTAGTTTGCCCCCGGTGATGCGTTCTGCAGACCTCACTACCCTCTGGAGAGCCTTACGGTTGTGGGCGGAGCAGTTGCCGTACCAGGCGGTGATACAGCCCGACAGGATGCTCTCGATTGTGCATCTGTAGAAGTTTGTGAGTGCTTTTGGTGACAAGCCGAATTTCTTCAGCCTCCTGAGGTTGAAGAGGCGCTGCTGCGCCTTCTTCACAACGCTGTCTGTGTGGGTGGACCAATTCAGTTTGTCCGTGATGTGTACACCGAGGAACTTAAAACTTTCCACCTTCTCCACTACTGACCCGTCGATGTGGATAGGGGGGTGCTCCCTCTGCTGTTTCCTGAAGTCCACAATCATCTCCTTTGTTTTGTTGACGTTGAGTGTGAGGTTATTTTCCTGACACCACACTCCGAGGGCCCTCACCTCCTCCCTGTAGGCCGTCTCGTCGTTGTTGGTAATCAAGCCTACCACTGTAGTGTCATCCGCAAACTTGATGATTGAGTTGGAGGCGTGCATGGCCACGCAGTCGTGGGTGAACAGGGAGTACAGGAGAGGGCTCAGAACGCACCCTTGTGGGGCCCCAGTGTTGAGGATCAGCGGGGTGGAGATGTTGTTACCTACCCTCACCACCTGGGGGCGGCCCGTCAGGAAGTCCAGGACCCAGTTGCACAGGGCGGGGTCGAGACCCAGGGTCTCGAGCTTGATGACGAGTTTGGAGGGTACTATGGTGTTGAATGCTGAGCTGTAATCGATGAACAGCATTCTCACATGGGTATTCCTCTTGTCCAGATGGGTTAGGGCAGTGTGCAGTGTGGTTGCGATTGCGTCGTCTGTGGACCTATTGGGTCGGTAAGCAAATTGGAGTGGGTCTAGGGTGTCCGGTAGGGTGGAGGTGATATGGTCCTTGACTAGTCTCTCAAAGCACTTCATGATGACGGAAGTGAGTGCTACGGGGCGGTAGTCGTTTAGCTCAGTTACCTTAGCTTTCTTGGGAACAGGAGCAATGGTGGCCCTCTTGAAGCATGTGGGAACAGCAGACTGGGATAAGGATTGATTGAATATGTCCGTAAACACACCAGCCAGCTGGTCTGCGCATGCTCTGAGGACGCGGCTGGGAATGCCGTCTGGGCCTGCAGCCTTGCGAGGGTTAACACGTTTAAATGTTTTACTCACCTCGGCTGCAGTGAAGGAGAGCCCGCAGGTTTTGGTAGGGGGCCGTGTCAGTGGCACTGTATTGTCCTCAAAGCGGGCAAAAAAGTTGTTTAGCCTGTCTGGGAGCAAGACATCCTGGTCCGCGACGGGGCTGGTTTTCTTTTTGTAATCCGTGATTGACTGTAGACCCTGCCACATACCTCTTGTGTCTGAGCTGTTGAATTGCGACTCGATTTTGTCTCTGTACTGGGACTTAGCCTGTTTGATTGCCTTGCGGAGAGAATAGCTACACTGTTTGTATTCGGTCATGCTTCCGGTCACCTTGCCCTGGTTAAAAGCAGTGGTTCGCGCTTTCAGTTTCACGCGAATGCTGCCGTCAATCCACGGTTTCTGGTTTGGGAATGTTTTAATCGTTGCTGTGGGTACGACATCGTCAATGCACTTCCTAATGAACTCGCTCACCGAATCAGCATATTCGTCAATATTGTTGTTGGACGCAATGCGGAACATATTCCAATCCGCGTGATCGAAGCAGTCTTGAAGCGTGGAATCAGATTGGTCGGACCAGCGTTGAACAGACCTGAGCGCGGGAGCTTGTTTTAGTTTCTGTTTGTAGGCTGGAATCAACAAAATGGAGTCGTGGTCAGCTTTTCCGAAAGGGGGGCGGGGGAGGGCCTTATATGCGTCGCGGAAATTAGTATAACAATGATCTAGGGTTTTTCCAGCCCTGGTAGCACAATCGATATGCTGATAGAATTTAGGGAGTTTTGTTTTTAGATTAGCCTTGTTAAAATCCCCAGCTACGATGAATGCAGCCTCAGGGTGTGTGGTTTCCAGTTTACAAAGAGTCAGATAAAGTTCGTTCAGGGCCATCGATGTGTCTGCTTGGGGGGGAATATATACGGCTGTGATTATGATTGAAGAGAATTCCCTTGGTAGATAATGCGGTCGACATTTGATTGTGAGGAGTTCTAGATCAGGTGAACAGAATGACTTGAGTTCCTGTGTGTTGTTATGATGATCACACCACTTCTCGTTAATCATAAGGCATACCCCCCCGCCCCTCTTCTTACCGGAAAGATGTTTGTTTCTGTCGGCGCGATGCATGAAGAAACCAGCTGGCTGCACCGACTCCGTTAGCGTCCCTTGAGTTAGCCATGTTTCCGTGAAGCAGAGCACGTTGCAATCCCCGATGTCTCTCTGGAATGCTACCCGTGCTCGGATTTCATCAACCTTATTGTCAAGAGACTGGACATTGGCGAGTAGTATGCTAGGGAGTGGAGCGCGATGTGCCCGTCTCCGAAGCCTGACCACGAGACCGCCTCGTTTGCCCCTTTTTCGGCGTCGCACAGGGTCGCCGGCTGGGATCAGATCCATTGTATTGGGTGGAAGGCAAAACACTGGATCCGTTTCGGGAAAGTCATATTCCTGGTAGGAACGATGATGAGTTGACGTTAATCGTATATTCAGTAGTTCCTCCCGACTGTATGTAATGAAACCTAAGATTACCTGGGGTACCGATGTAAGAAATAACACATAAAAGAACAAAATACTGCATATTTTCCAAGGAACGCGAAGCGAGGCGGCCATCTCTTTTCGGCGCTGGAAGTTAAATAAAGGGTTAAATAAAGGTGAGATAAAAAATGTAAATCATATCATGAGGCTTCTTATAGAGCGACAATCATGACTAATAAGTAATTTAAATAAATTAAACTCAACTCATCTGTGGTTCCATTTGACCTAGAGTTGTCAGTGCTCTTTGAAGAGGTCAGTTTGATGATTTAAAAAAACAAGTGACATGATGCCCCATATATAAAAAAAATCTAATTCCTCTTTTTGGTGGTCTCATAAAATAGAAATGCAAAAAAGAACTCAAAGTACTGGACTATAATGTATATTTGAAAATGTTGAGCTTGAAAAATAAAGCTATGTTTAAAAAAAATGGAAATGACTTTGTTTTGTGTTGTAAGTATACAGCATGTATGTGTCATTTTATATTTTTATGAATACAAGTAAAAGGAAGAATGCCTTACAGTAGAATAGGCTAGATGTGTTTTTTTGGTGTTTATTTTGCTGTGGCAATTTTAGCATGTAAATTCCCCTAAATGATTTGTTGATGCATGCCAGCAAAGCCACTACACAACACTAAACAATACATTAATTGGACTATAACGGTGACAAACCGTGAACACAAACTGTTAAGGCCTACATAAAGTTCTCCCAACAGCAGAGTCCCAACAGCAGTTCCAACACCTTACCACTGTTACTAATAGCGAAGCCTTGCCTGGCAGCAAAACAGTTAATTCAGCCTCATTTACTGCCTTTTAAAAAAACATATCTAATATGGCTGACTTGCTTTAACAAATGTCGTTTCTACTGACGATTAAGATGTCAGTAGATAAGAGGCAATCCCTAATTTCGATTAAGACATTAATGAGCAAGCTAGGACGGACGTAAATATAACTATTTGTTCAGCTCTTTTGAAATGTACAGCGACAGAATTCAGAACATGGGCCATTCTTACAGTATTCTCCATGTACACCAAGTCAGAACCGTAGGATAAATAAATGTGGCATATAAGCAGACAATGAAAGCTCTTACAATATTCGATAAGAACATTTCTCTAAAACAGGCTATAGGCTACATGCGCACCACCAAGTCAGAACAGTAAGCTAAGTTATGTGGGGGAAAGGGACCAAATGATTAGGGTGAGGCACATGGACTACTAACAGCTTACTACACAATATACACTTAGTATTACATTCTTAGCTACAGTATACATATTTCACATCATTTATGCAGCAGCATACAATACATTTTTGGACTTACCTTGGTGTGCTGTGCTCACTTGAACAGGAAGGTGGCACAGCTGTCCTTATTGGGCACATTTTGTCATCAAACTTTGTCATCAAAGTCTGGCATTCTCTGGATTTATGGTGTTTTCAAGACAACTGTGAACAAAGAAAGAAACAAGGTTGAATCATGACGTTAGTGATCTTCAGGTGGGAGCTCTGAAAAGAGACCTGAGTTCGAGACTTGGAATTCTGAGTTGGATGACCGTTCAAAACTTATTTTCCCAGTTAGAGCTCGTTTTTTCCCGTGTTCCCAGTTCTCTTCAACTCACTGAAGTCTAAGATTTCCCAGGTCCGAGTTTCCAGTTGTTTTGAAAGTGGCAGAAGTCATGTTGGATTGACAGCATGACTAATGTTGAATGTTTATCCTTTTAAGCTTGGAAAAGAGACCCTTAAACCCAGACTTGGACCACACATCCACTCCACTGAATAGCAGGCTAGTGATTGCTCTGCAATGCTTGCAGTTAGCCACTGATTCCTTCCAAATCACTTATTGTTGAATTTGCGATTTCCAACTTGTGTGATGTTTATGTCCAATGGAAGATGAGCACTGATACGTTTTATCTATAATATCTCTTCATAAGACAAGCATTGAAAAAGATTTGCCAGTAGATTCTCGACTTGATTCATGATGACGACTGCTAGCTTGCTAGCTAAGATTTTGAAAGTATGATGTTGACATGATTAGCCCAATCAAAACTATTGTAGATATAATGTGATTTGACATCATTTTATCTGTGACCAATGATCTTCAGCCTTCTTGGATGGGCACTTCTAATATAAATCTATGGCAGCACCCAAGGGGCTTGAATTTTCAAGGTCTCCCGGTAGATTTTGCGGTGACGTAGTGTCCCCATGAGTGACAGAACACTGAGCCAATTACGGCGCAACTAGAGAACATCACCAACCCCTACGCTCCATATTTTCCGCTGGCTGCCCCACCACATAAAGGTCTGAGCTAGGCTGAAACACCTGCATTTTGGAGCTGCCTTACTCAAGAAAGCAAAAAAGAGACCATGTTTGTATGCAGGTTTTTAACTCAAGGATTATAAAAAAAATTACATTGTTTGCAAACTGATATGTGACATATTAATGCCAAAATAACATTTAAAACAGGCAACAAAAAATGAGCTAAACAGGTAGGGCTCGAAATGTGTAAAACCAGCAATGGGAGGACCTGTAGAAAGTAGGGTAGAGGGAGAGCTGTGCTGAGAATCACCTTTAGTGCTGCTTTCCCCTCAGAGAATCATGGTGAGTCACTTACTCTTTCTCATGACACTTAAATTACAAAATGATGGCCAGACTTCATCAACGCAACTATTTTCCTACAGTCCCAATGGATTGCTGATACATAGAAACATAGCCTACTATACCTACTAGAGATGCCTACTAGAAGCAGCTATTCTGATAATACAGAATCTTCATTAAGTGTCTAGGCGTCAATCTAATGAAAATCCCCATCAAAATGTGACAATTTAAGCTAGAGATATCTTGTATATCATATAGAGATATGTTTTTGCATGTGGTGCATCTCAAGCCACCTCATCCGAATATGTCGCCCTTATGCATCTGTGGTGGAAAGTGACAGCTCTACAGGCTGTTTGTCAGACCAGGAGACATTCCGAAAATCTGTCTTCTCACAAAAACAGAAGCATTATTCTATTCTATATGACAGGTTCAAAGTTGAGGACTGTGGGCCCTCCTCCCTCACCTCCTGCCCCCCCATGCCAGCAGTTTTTCTGTCCCTCTGCCTCCTTGCCTTCTCTCTCGCTCCCCTGCAGCTTTGTAAGTACACTACTCTTCTTGTGAGAATCACAGATTCAAGAATGAACTCCTATAGCATACTACAGTTACTGGGTTAGACTTTTGGTTATTATTCCCAAAATGGCTATAACTGTAGAGGTACAACTATGTTTATAAAGTAGTGTAGTGGAGTAACATGTATCCCTGTATGTAGCTTTCAGGGCCAATTCAGGTGATTCACACAGCCAAGGCTTGGGCGGACTGTGAAGGAGGAAAGACTGACTTGCCACTAAAGCAGGGAGAGACTATAGATAGCATACGCATCACTGACAACCCAGAGGGACGTTGGCTGGCCAGGAACAATGTAGTAAACTGTAAGTGTATTCACATACCGGTAGATATACAACAAATGCACACATATACACACACGGCAAGCGCAAACTCTCACACACACGCACACTCTCACACACACACACCACCCTCCACCCTATCTTTACCTGTTCTTAATGCCTCCTGCTCCTTGTGGGTTCTAGATGGGTATGTAAGGACCAGTGGTGTAAAGTACTTAAGTAAAAATACTTTAAAGTACTACTTAAGTATTTTTTGGGGGGTATCTGTACTTTACTTTACTATAATATTTTTGACAACTTTTACTTTTACTTCACTACATTCCTTAAGAAAATCATGTACCTTTTACATAATCTGACACTCAAAAGTACTAGTTACAATTTCAATGCTTAGCAGTACAGGAAATCGGTCCAATTCACACACTTATCAAGAGAACGTCCCTGGTCCTCCCTACTGCCTCACATCTGGAGGACTCACCAAACATAAATGCTTCCTTTGTAAATTATGTCTGAGTGCTGGAGTGTGCCCCTGGCTGTTATAAAAAAGGAAATTGTGTTGTCTGGTTTGCTAAATATAAGGAATTTGATGTATAGCATTTACTTTTACTTTGTACTTTTACTCAAGTATGACAATTTAGTACTTTTTCCACCACCGTACTTAAGTACATTTAAAATCTGATACTTTTAGACTTTCACTCAAGTAGTATTTTACTGGGTTACTTTGTCTTTTACTTGAGTCGTTTTATATTAATGTTACTCAAGTATGACAATTGAGTACTTTTTCTACCTCTGGTAAAGACTAAGTCAGTGGACCTTGACTTTGACCTTCTGAAGCAGGTTAACAATGACGTAGCCATCCAGGACAAAACCTGCAGGTAAAATAAACAAAATAAATGACATGTTAAATGTTAGAGGAATATTTGTCAATATTTGTCAACGTATGACAGTTTCTTATCTTTGTATAGTATTTGACTGACATCTAGCGGTCAGAAATGTTCTTGCAAAAGTCATGCTGAAACAGTGGTGCATTGACAAATAGTTGAGTCTTTATCCCTTCTTTCCTTTATGAAAGCCCCTGAACCCCTTCCCATGTATAATCTCAATACAGCCAATACATCATCTGGATCTTTTTGTTCAATAACGGTTTAATCTCGATTCTCAGATTTCCCCCTCCACCACCTCCACTGTTTACAGATGGAGGTAATGATACAATCACTTGTTCATTGGGAAAGTGAAGCGCAACCATTTCTTTCCCAGTCAAATGATTTCCCTGTATTCTATAAATAAAACCCCTATTCTATTTGTTGTTCTGTTACAGTGTAAAATGTAAAATCGAGTTAAAGAAGTGTGTTGCTTCGTTGGTTTAAAATATGTGTTCAACAGTACTACTGATGACCTTTTTGTCTTTATGTCCATAGACAAGATATATGACAGTGTGGAGTCCCAGAGCGTCCCTGCCCCTCCTCCTCTCAACAGGTGAGAAGATGGTCACAGTGACATAGTTGGGTCGACCAACTATACTCTCGAATAGTCAGCTCAGACACAAAGGAGCTTGAAATCAATTCCTGAGTTGAATGGCATTTTGTGTTTCTCCATTTCAGTCTCCTTCAGCTGACACCTAGGGAAAAGCAAGGGGGATTAGACAATAAGAAGAAAAATAAGTTTGAGAAAGAGGAAAAGGAAAAGGAAACCGGAAAAAATTAAAAGATTTATAATTTTGACTGGAGAAAACAAAGTAACTTAATGTGTTAGGCTGGCACATAACTGTCTCCCTTCTCGTTTCATACTATCTGATTAAAGTGAAAATACAGAGAAAAAAATATATATATTGTAGCGACCCGCACAGACAGCTGTGTGTTATGTGTTAGGCTAGGAGGTGGTTGTGTTGTACTGACCAGTACCCAGTGTTCGCGGGGTCCGACATGTCAATCAACCTGCTATCTGCCAATCACGGGAATGCCTGGAATGTTCTGATGCCGGGCATCCTGGTGGTTGGCGGAGTGGCGTGGAGGGGGGTTGGGCAGGGGGGTGGAGCATTGGAAGTTAAGACCAGGTTCAGCCTTTGTTCTCTCTCTCTTACGTCTGGGCTTCACAAGAGAAGGTCACGATTGGCTTGTGGGTTATCTGTCATCTATTTGGCGTGTGCTACGGCCCAAACAGTAGCCTGTGTAAAGTTGGTTTAATAAACCGTCAATTCGCAAACTCAAGCCTCTGTCTGGACAATTGTTCATTTATGATCTAGTCAGGTCATTACAATATATATATAAAAAAACAATGTAGTTACTCCCAGATAACATTCTTAAATGTTGATAAACAATTTATATTTTTTATATGATCAGATTGATATTGTACATAATTTGTAGTAACACTGTTGACATTTTACACTGTCAGTTTGAAGGGGAGATCCAGGTGTTATATGATGTTACTATAGCTCCTACATTGGCCAGTAAGAAATGGGGGAACAAATACTTGCAGTTAAAGCCAGGAGAGGTGATCGATGTCATTGTGAAGGCAACAGACGGCAAACTGATCGTCAGGAATAGAGACGGGAAGTGTAACACCTTGCCCAAACCGGCTGCGCGCGTGCGCCATCGTGCGCTATCGTGCAGAAATTTATTTTGCCCCCCCCACACCAAACGCGATCACGACACGCAGGTTAAAATATCAAAACAAACTCTGAACCAATGACATTAATTTGGGGACAGGTCGAAAAGCATTAAACATGTATGGTATTTTAGCTAGTTAGCTTGCACTTGCTAGCTAACGTTAATTTGTCCTGTTTAGCTAGCTTGCTGTTGCTAGCTAATTTGTCCTGGGATATAAACATTGAGTTGTTATTTTACCTGAAATGGACAAGGATCTCAACTCCGACAATTAATCCACATATAAAACGGCCAACCGAATCGTTTCTAGTCATCTCTCCTCCTTCCAGGCTTTTTCATCATTTAAATTATATGGTGATCGCATCTAAACTTTCATTGTATTACCACGACTACCGGCAAAACAGTTTTCGTCTTTCTATCACCCACGTGGGTATAACCAATGAGGAGATGGCACGTGGGTACCTGCTTCTATAAACCAATGAGGAGATGGCACGTGGATACCTGCTTCTATAAACCAATGAGGAGATGGGAGAGGCAGGACTTGCAGCGCGATCTGCGTCAGAAATAGGAACGACATCTATTTTAGCCCTTGGTGTCGCAGACGCTCGTTGGCGTTTTGCGACGCTCGCGCACGCGACGTGTCTGGTCTGGTCAGCATGTTAAGTTGGCATCAGTTGTGATTGCGGTGGACGAATTATTCACAATCATTATGAATGAACCTTGAAGTTTGATTAATTGCCATATTTATCCCTCTTTTCCACTTGGTTATGTGTCCATGGTGAATGTTGGACAGTGAGTTCAAGAGTTATTTCTGTTTGTAGAAACACACATGCATGCATGGGCTCACTCAAAAAACATTTACACGTACATGCGGACACACACACGCACACAAATTATACACAACTAATGTTTTGATATATCATTTTACTTCATCGGGGACGGTGGAGATATTTATAATGACATTAGAGAAGGTATGCCTCTTAACCATTCTAGAAAATATTTTACATTAACTGGACAAAAATTTGTTGAAACATTTGCATTGCCAGCTGTACGGACTGCTTTCAATATGTTTGTTTGCAGTGAAAATTGGCCTACCTATAGAATCATGACAATGAAATAACATATGCCTTTTTTATTGTATGTGTTTCGAATACAATGTATAATTTCAAACATTGTCATTGGTGCTCCCGAGTGGCGCAGCAGTCTAAGGCACTGCGTCTCAGTGCGTCACTACAGTCCCTGGTTTGAATCCAGGCTGTATCACATCTGGCTGTGATTGGGCGGCGCAAATTTGGCCCAGCGTCGTCTGGGTTTGGCCAGGGAGGCCATCATTGTAAATAATAATTTGTTCTTAACTGATTTGCCTAGTTAAGTAAAGGTTAAATTAAAAAAAAAGAAAATGACAGCTTCATCAAATCAAATTGTATTAGTCACATGCGCCGAATACCACAGGTGTAGACCTGGTACTATGTGTTTATTTCTGGTGAAAAAACAATGTACTTCAAACGTGTAATTTGATTGTGTTGAAAGAATTACAGATAAATGTGCCTTGACTACTATTGTTGTTGTGTTTATTCAATTTGAATGAATGGGTTGCAATGTAAATGTATGTGTTTAAGAAAAATTTCTCTCTCAGCATGTGAAACATTTGCTGTGTATTTTAGTTGGTGTCTTTATATTAAAATATGCTCTCAGACCGGAAAAAGGCTATATAAAGACACTCCTGACCTGCAAACCGATATTTAATTTCAGAATTGGTTCAAATTAGGTTACGATCAGGGTTAAAGGTTTGGTTAAGGTTAGTCGTTTTACAAGTCAAGAGTGTCCTTATTATTGCCTCTCCCTAAAACCATTCGTACTAGTCAATGCGCGATAAACCAATCCATATTGTCTCGCGAGATTTCACGAAGTTTCCGGGGTTGTGTATGTTCCTGGAAACATGGCGGTCAGCATCCGCGGACGTCCGATCCGAAGTCTTCGGATGCGAGGTAAGCTTGAAATACTCACCCCGACATAAGCTTTATAAACTTGAAATTGTAAATGACTATTTATTCTAGTTTCTGACGACCCAGGTGTGTTGCCTTACAATGTCCCCGTTGTCTATTTTTGACAGGTCGGAATGACAGTGGGGAAGAGAACGTACCGCTCGATCTGACCAGAGGTAACGTTAAGCAGAAAGTATTCACACGAAGTGAAAGCGGTTATTGTACAAATGGATGCTACTGTTTGCAGCAATATATGGTGTTGATGGGGCTGGAAAATGTCTCAAAATACATTCTACTGCTTATTGGTTGTTGAATACTTTGATAACCAGCTTGCAGAATCTTAAGGAACACCAAAGAGGCGTAACGTCAGCAAGGGTGTATGTTTTACGCTGATTATGTTAAAAAACGTTCTTAAACGGATGCAAACTGAACCATACCGGGATGGAACTAACTGATTTTGTCCAATACAAAATCTCGTTTTAGATGCAAAACACAACTGTTTGGACTAATTAAACCCCAGGGCGTATTTATTACGCCGATTTTGTTGCAAAACGTTAATTAAACGGAGCGAAACGGGGAGGGACCTAACGTTATCTGAATATGCCGAATAAACGCTCGTTTTGCTCTGTTTGGTTCTTAAACAGTTTCCGTAATGAATACGCCCTAGCTATCATACGCAAGATAATGCTCCTGTGTTGTTTTGATTAGTGACTAGTATTAGCTCGCTTTCCTATACAGTGTATTTGTTATGACTGGGTTGAGTTAGCTGGTTAATTATTTGGCCGTGTCGCTAGTTTTATATAGCTAGCTACATTCCTAGTATTGTAATGTGGTAAGCTAGCAAGTTATTAAAATATTGTAGCTAGCTAACGTAAACACGGCCAATCATACAGCCGCTAGGTTTGTTTGAAGGTCGTTCACAACTCAGTTGCTAGCTAACGTCCAGCTGAAACCGGCGGTGGGCGTCACATTTTGACAACTCGAGTTCATGGTTAAATAGACATTGAGTATGAGTATTTACTAGCCAGAAGTCAATACACTTTGATTGCTTTTCCAGCACAGTGTGTCAACTCCTGCCCTGCCAGCGTTTCACTTTTCGTGTGAAAGAAGCCCCTGACTCAGTAATGTCCCTATGCAATCACTTGCATCCTACAACCATGCCCTCAAATTGTTCCCGATGCTGCTTCCACTCCTGTGACAGAGTGTAAACAGATTAATAGGAGTTCATCAATCATGTTTTCAATAAGGATAGAGCATGTAATGTTAATTGTAAACAACTGCCTTCAAACGTTGCACTATGTATCTTCACTAACATCAGTTCTACTCTCACAGTATTTCATGAGATGGAAGGGGGTACCTCGTCAGTTGAACAACTGAATGCATTCAACCAAAATGTGTCTTCCGCATTTAACCCAACCCCTCTGAATCGGGGGGCAGAGCATGGATATACCTGTGGGAAGTCAAATTGCATCACATTTTCACTGTGCCATAGAATAGGTTGCAGTTTGGGATCCAAAGCAGCTTAGTTGAGTGACTGCCTGAGCACCCTTTTCCTCTGGTACATTATCATTAACAGCCCCAGCCTGACACAGATGGAATGGAATTATATGAGATACTGTAGCTAGATGTGTTTATGTGCATGTATCTTTTAGCTACCATGTAATGGTTGAGGTGAATGAGGTGAAAAACAGAAGGAACTTCCTACTTTTGACCCTGCCTAAACATGCCTTCTATTTAGATGTCCAGAGTGTGTTTACTGTTCACAGTGCATTGGTGTGACCAGCTAAAACGAGTTAATGTTAGATACCGATATAGGTACATTGGTTCAGTATTACTGGAATATCAAAAAGCTTTGATGTTTTGTTAGTATTTCAACTCCCTTCTTTTTTACAGAACCCTCTGACAACTTGCGTGAAATTCTTCAAAATGTTGCCAAGCCACACGGCGTCACCAACATGCGGAAACTGGGCCACCTGAACAATTTCATAAAGGTATTACAGATTTATGTAATGATGACAATGGCAGTTGCCCTCATTATTGAAGTGCATGGTTTAGCTTTGCTGTGCCCCAACGTAACATTGTTGGACTGTCTGTAATAGTTTAGGGTCAAAGCTCAAATAAAATGTCACAGCTTATAAGTGCCGACATGGCCGTAATCGTATCCGTGAATTGACATTCGGATCAAGTGATACTCGTAATCGGGAAGAAACTGAAGTGTTTTAATATAGGTAGCGCAATTGCTAACTAGCGTTAGCGCAATGACTGGAAGTCCAATCATTGCACTAACGCTAGTTAGCAATTGCGCTAGCTAAAGACACAATAGTATCCACGATTTCATCTGACTCTGGGGAAGTAGATAAAGGGCCTCATTGCCAAAATCTGAAAGTGTCCCTTTAACATAAGATCAAACTAATGAAAAGCACAAATGGGACTAGTAAGATCACGATTTATGTTTGTGTGTGGATAATCAGAGGAAGCGTTTGGTCTGCTGAAGCTGGTCATGAAGATCCATATATTGTTAATCGTATGGCCTATTAATGACACACATACACTGAGTGTACAAAACATTAAGGACACCTTCCTAATATTGAGTTGCACTACCCCCTTTTGCCCTCAGAACAGCCTCAATTCATCGGGGCATGGACTCTACAAGGTGTTGAAAGCATTCCACAGGGATGCTGGCCCATGTTGACTCCAAATGCCTTCCACAGTTGTGACAAGTTGGCTGGATGTCCTTTGGGTGGTGGACCATTCTTGATACACACAGGAAACTGTTGAGCGTGAAAAACTAACGCTGCTGGGTTTTTGACAGTACGCCTGGCACATACTACCATACCCTGTTCAAAGGCACTTAAATCTTTTGTCTTGCCTATTCACCCTATGAATGGCACACAATCCATGTCTCAATTGTCTCAAGGCTTAAAAATCCTTATTTATCCTGTCTTCTCCCCCTCATCTACACTGATTTTGAAGTGGTTTTAACAAGTGACACCAATAAGGGATCATTGCTTTCACCTGGATTCACCTGGTCAGTCTGTCATGGAAAGAACAGGTGTCCTTAATGTTTTGTGCACTCAGTGTATAGCTGCATCTTTAGTTGTCAAAGTTTTGTTTGGTGTAGGTGTCTGGTGCTGCATTGTGCATTCAAGCTCTTAGTTGGGTCAAATTTCACCTATCTTCACCTAGTGACTTCATCATCCTGACCAACGTGATACAACTGGTCAGGTGACATTTAATTACTGGCAGATATACACTATTGCTTTCACCTAGCTTTTCAAATCCGTGCTGATGGAGAGGAGATGAAACT
Organism: Salvelinus alpinus; assembly: GCF_045679555.1. NCBI lineage: Eukaryota > Metazoa > Chordata > Actinopteri > Salmoniformes > Salmonidae > Salvelinus > Salvelinus alpinus. The sequence continues at coordinate 63,426,990 of NC_092090.1, forward strand.
ACTTTAGGCTGCTGATATCCACCTAGGGCTGATCAAAATCACATGACATGCAACCTTCATTTAGGTTAATTTAGCTTTTATTTAGGAAGCAACTTTAGAGTATTGAGATGCGTCTGCTGAACATATTCTTCTATGTGTAGCCGTTGACCTCTCCTTGGCCCACTGTTCCTCAGCTCCTGTAGTCAGGCCTAGCTGAGTTTGTCATTGTGATGCTGACAGTGATGGTAATAGGAGCTCTGGCCATGGGGCAGAGCTGTAACCTCATGTGCGTCAACAGCACTCTGACTTTGAAACCAGAGATTGTTGTTATTGTTGTTCTTTTGAAACTGGAGATGTTGCATGTGGTCTCTGTTTTCCAAGGTTGTAGCAAGTAGATCTGCAGGTTTAGTTTCCCTCCAGGCGCCACACCATGTCAAGGATATTATTCTGATAGTTGCGGCGAGGTTATCGACAATCAGGTGTTTGGTGGAAGATGTTTAGTCAAATTGTATGGTGACTTTTTGAAACGTTCATGTCAAAGGAGAAACATTGGTATTCCAAGCCTGTGACATCCCCACTATAACTTAGCATGTCCTGTCCTGATAGGTTAGTGTAAGTGTTATTGTCCTATATAAGATTAGAGAGGTGAAGGCAGCTACCAGATACAGTTGGTCTGAGCTGTGTGTATACACCTGACTTTCGGTTTACCGCTGGACAGAGTGAGTGAGTGTGGTGTTGAGGCCTGCAGCTCCTTTTAAGGATTCCAGGACAGCGAGAGGTGACCTAATCCCCCTGTAGCATGTTCAGTGCCCCCCTTTCCGCCCCCGCCTGCCTGCCTGGGCTCTGACATCACTGCTGATTCCAAACTCCCTCACACACTGACCTACTCCCTATCCCTCTCACTCCGCTCCCACCCTGCACTGGGTTTTACGGAGTGTGAACGGTGGCTTCTTTTCAACCCTACAGCAAACTGTTTAAGCGCATTGATTTAAAGCATTAAACACTATGAATTGAAGCTTTTGTCAGTTTGTCACACTGTGCAAAAGATGCCATGGCCATACAAGCTATGAACAAGTAATAAACATGTCCTTGTTGTAATGTTGCCATACTAAATATCAGGGAAAAAATCCTTATGACTGTAAATGTAATGTACATACCCCAAATATATGGGTCTCTGTCTCAATTCATATGTTCGCTATATATCAAAATGTCTTCGGTCTGTATTGTTATGGACAGCCAAAGGATCCAATGCATCCTCTGTCAACTGATTGTAAGTTCAATCCTTTCTCTGTTTCAGCTGCTAATCAGCATTGGCCACTGCGAGGAGAAGTTTGGGTTTACATATGAAGAAATCATCATCTGGTAAGTAGTCCCATATAGTGTAACCTAGAACACTTTAAATGCTATTTAACAGACGCTTTTATCCAAACACTTCCATTGTTTGTGGAACATATCCAAGTTAGTGATAGGTCATTGTAACCAATTTTTGGGGCCAAGCTATGCGAGTGTCCATTCTGTGTCCGTAAGTGTACGTTGCCATTTAGTGTCAATCTAAGCTGTGTTTTGTGTCCCTCCCTAGCCTGCGGTTAGCCCTGCTGAATGAGGCCAAGGAGGTCCGTGCTGCAGGCCTGAGGGTTCTGAGGTACCTCATCAGAGACAGCAACGTGCTGCAAAAGGTCCTCAGATTGCAGGTGGACTACTTGATTGCCAGGTGAGAGAGATACTCTGTCGCGTCACCACACCTGCGCAGGGACACACTGGATTCATCTTGTACAATTTAGCATGCCGGTAACTGCCAAAATAAAGGAAACACCAACATAAAGTGTCTTAGTAGGGCTTTGGGCTAGCATGAGAAAGAACAGCTTCAATGTGCCTTGGCATAGATTCTACAAGTGTCTGAAACTATATTGGCGGGATGCGACACCGTTCTTCCATGAGATTCCATAATTTGGTGTTTTTGTTGTTGATGGTGGTGGACAACGCTGTCTTAGACGCTGCTCCAAAAATCTCCCGTAAGTGCTGAATTGGGTTGAGATCTGGTGACTGAGACAAATACACACACACAACCTTTAAAACCTGTATGCTCTGTTGAGACCCCTCTTTTCAAAGTCACTGAGATCTCTTCTAGCCATGGTAGCCAAAATAATGGGCAACTGGGCATTTTTATATATGACCCTAAGCATTATGGGACGTTTTAATTGCTTCATTAACTCAGGATTCACACCTAAGTAGAAGCACCTGCTTTCCATATACTTAGTATCCCTCATTTACTAAAGTATTTCCTTTATTTTGACAGTTACCTGTATGTTACATATGTTTAACATATTTTACAACAATGTAGTTCATAAAAATAAGGGAGTTAAAAGTTTTTGCACTCGAGGATACTACTGTGGTAGTCTGTTGCTTGCAAAGTTGTTACTACATCAGCGGTACCATAGAATCATGGGGACTATTATTCCATAGGGATAGCATGATGATGTATAACCTGGTGTAATATGAACCGGGGCTGTGATGTCATACCCCCTGTGTGCTTTGATCAGGTGCATTGACATCCAGCAGAGCAATGAGGGGGAGAGGACTCAGGCCCTCCGACTGGTCAGAAAGGTAAGTCTGCTTTCTTCATATTGCACTAACTTTATATTTTTTTTCTGTAATATCATGTGTATATTAAGCAATAAGTCCCGAGGAGGTGTGGTATATGGCCAATATACCATGGCTAAGGGATGTTCTTGGGAACGACCCAACACAGAGTGCCTGGACACTGCCCTTAGCCGTTGTATATTGGCCATATATCACAAACCCCAGAGGTGCCTTATTGCTATTATAAACTGGTTACCAACATAATTAGAGCAGTAAAAATAAATATTTTGTCATACCCGTGGTATATGGTCTGATATACCATGGCTGTCAGCCAATCAGCATTCAGGGCTTGAACCACCCAGTTTATAATATAAATTATTGCTGCCCACATGCACGAATTTTCCCTACCAACTACGCAATTTTCTGTCCATGTACGCAGATACGAGATCGAGTTAAAAGTAAAGCAGAAATGAGTAAAGTAAAGCAGGGCCTGATTTGTATAATTATTTTTATTTTTTACATTTTAATAAAAAAAGAAATCCACTGACTAGATATAACATCCCGATTCTCGAGTTGCAACACACAGACATGTACGGAGTTTGTGTCAACGGACATGGAGATTAATACATCATTATTCGACATAGCTATCCCTTGTCTGCGCCTCCTGTTTGTTGTGATGCTGCGTCATCTGTACGTAAACACATGGACAAATCCCTTTTCGACTCCGTGTGTTGTAGAAAGCTAAACACTAATTATTTCAAGCTAACGTTAGCGAACATAAGATTGACATTCAGTGGGCTCTAAAGTGCCAGCAGTTCACTCGCATTTGCTAGTGAAATAAATAAATAAAATGCAAATACGAAAAATAACTGGTCGCATTTGTGCGAGTGTGATATACGTTTAATTCTGCACCCCATTAGTTGTATTTCCCACGTAACATTATGAGGATCACGCAACCTGATAGACTGTAATTATGATCCACGTATAAGTATAATAAAAAATAAATCTAAACATATTGGCATTAAATGGAGTCTGGAGTTTAGAAGACTGCGCGATGAAGAATGGAGTGTCCATTATTAGCTATAGAGGCAATACTTCTAAAATGCATTTGCACTAGATTTGAGATTTTATCAATTTCGAAAACCTGAAATTATGTATGCGCTGCAAAGAAATACGAAAGGCACCTTTACATCGGCTGAAACACCGGACTCTTCTAGCGAACAGCGCTCAGATTCCCTTTGCGGTATCCTACTTAAGCTTTGTGTAGTCAGTTTGCGGTCTGTGTCGATGCAATCATTTGTTAATGTTTTCAAAATTATTTTGCTTTTAGTGTTGATGAGGAACCGTGTCTTAACAGCCAATACTTGTGAGTTGGCCCTATTGATTGGCCCTGTTTGAGAGGTGACAAGCGTTTCTCTACTATAGAGACTAAACTTGGGGGCATGTGCTAAGAAAAATGTTATAGATAATGATCTCAATTCTACACTGTAGATTACACATGTAATCTCCAGTAATAAAGGCCCTTTGTGTGTTCTTTCTAATTAGATCTTGTTAGTGACTTTTACTATATGTGTAAATGTAAAAGATCATTTTATTTCAATGTTACATTGCTACATAGCCTACAAGAATATACTTTTTTATTTAACTAGGCAAGTCGGTTAAGAACACATTCTTATTTACAATGACGGCCGAACCCTAACCTGGAAGACACTGGGCCAATTGTGCGCCGCCCTATGGGACTCCCAATCATGGCCGGTTGTGATACAAACATTACATTTATACATTTTATTAACACAAGTTTTGAGTGCACTCCAAAAAAAATACATTCTGTCTCTGACCACGCCTTATTGTTTGTCAATCAAAGCGGCTTTACAGTCTGAGGTTCCATAAGTTATCTACCATACCATCTGGTAGTGCCTGTCATGACCGCATCAAATCGTTGTAAAGAAGCTAGCTAGTTACAGTAGCCAGCTAAGTTAACCAGTTAGCTAGCTAACGTAGTAAGGCTAATTGAAGCTAATTTTAATTCCATTTTGCATCGTTTAGAAATCTCCCACTTCACTTTATACACATGGAGCCTCTGACTGTAGCTCCGCTTTTGATTGACAGACAACAAGCTACACGTGTGAAACGGAAATATTGAATGTAGTGGTCTATCCTTGTAGGCTATGTAGCAGTGTCACATAGAGGAATTTTAGACAAAGCCTTTTCATTGTTAAAATAGGCCTAATTTATTTTTTATTTTCCATTTCGAAAGAAAATGAATACTCTCCCAAGTAATGGAATACTAACGTCCGTTCTGAGTTATGAATATTCGAATAACCGTGCCCATCCCTACCGGATATCTGAGAAAATATCATGGTATTATTTGAATACTGAAATAATTTTAAATGCTCATCCCTAAATTGGGTTGAGATCTGGTGACTGACATACACACACCCTTTAAACCTCTTATGCTCCTTTGAGACCCCACTTTCAAAGTCACTGAGATCTCCTCTTCTACCCATGGTAGCCAAAATAATGGGCAACTGGGCATTTTTATGCATAACCCTAAGCATGATAGGATGCTAATTGCTTAACTCAGGAACCGCAACTGTGTGGAAGCACCTTCTTTCAATATACTTTGTATCCCAAATTTACTCCAGTGTTTCCTTTATTTTGGCAGCTACCTGTATACTAAGCTACATTGACAGTAGCCTACTTAGCCCAGGTTGGTTAGCCAGCTAGCCTCTTCCAGCTGGTGGTCTGTGTCCTTGCCAGTTAATGTGGCTTAGCTTGATTAGATTAATCCGGAGAAAGTGTCTTGGAGGAAGGGCCTAGTCTTTAAAGACTTGCTCTACTCGCACACAGATTAGACCCACCACCTTCTGAAAGTGGCACTCATGCTGTGTGACCTATTTGCTGTAATGTTGCTTCTAAAATAAACTGAAGTGCAAAATTAGTGCTGTAACCTTTGCTCTCAATCTCTTTCTCCCTCTCTCTCTCTCTCTCTCTCTCTCGTTGTCTCTAGATGATCACAGTGAACGCTCTACTGTTCCCCAGTTCTGTCACCAACTCTCTGATCGCCGTGGGAACAGACGGGCTGCAGGAGAGGGACCGCATGGTGCGCGCTGCCATTGCCATCGTCTGCGAACTTGGTGTGTGGAGCCTCGGCACTGAGAGAACCATCCTGAAGTTACACACATAGTTGCTGTGTAATAACACTGTGTCTTTATGTCAACCATACTCTGCAGCGTTGAAGAACCCAGAGGTAGTGGCCAATAGGGGGGGTCTCAGCACCATATTAAAGAGTGTGATCGACTGTCAGCTGAGCCGCATCAATGAGGCTCTGATCACCACCATCCTCCACCTGCTCAACCATCCACACACCAGGCAATATGTACGCAATGATGTGGAGCTGGAGGTACGCACAGCCGCCATGCACGTGCCACTTTGTACATACAGGCATCAAACTAGAGGTTCACACACTCCCAGTCACACATCACACTTTGTCAGTCGGCGGTGACTTTCTCTCCTCGTCTCCAGGATAGGTAAAAGCAATATGGTGTGTTCTTACTTATTTTCATGGGAAGCCTCTTGGGAATTGGCTTTCACCGGTACCGTTCTTTCCCATAAGTGCAGAGTGCAGGCTGAGGAACAGAGACTAGGAGAGGTCAGTGTAGACTATTTAGAGCAGCCACTAGCCATGCCAGTGAGGATTCACCCTTGGGTTGTTTTTCTCTTTCCCAGGGAGATTACAGTGATCAGTTACATCAGCCCTCTAAAGCCTCTCTCTCCAACACATCCTGTCTGTGTGTAAACTGATACCCCCCCCCCCCTTCCTTGATACCTGCAGCATGACCACTCCAGTAACCACTCAGTCTTAACACGCTTATGGAAGAAGAATGCAAATATTATAATATGGTTTATGTGATCATATGGATGAATACGGATAATGTATGTGATCTGTTTGGAGAAATATCTGTGCCCCTCTGACTTGGAATGTCCAACCAGGAAAAATTGTGAGAGCGTTCAATAAAAATCTGGCCTATTGCTGCTATGCTTGAATGTTTTGTCACATTTAAGTGGAATCTCAGCAATAGGAGAGAAAAAAAATCCACTCATGATATTGGGACATTATTTAACCTTGCTGATAGTGAATACATAGAGAAATGTTTTGTTGTTCTGTGTATGAACCTGTGTTCTGCTCTTTCAGCAAATCCTAGCACCTTTCACAGACTTCCACTACCGTCACAATGCAGACACATCAGAGATCCAGCTCAAGTAAGTGGTGTGTGTGTTGTAAACAGAGGCTCTGTTCCAATGTTCTGTTTAGTGTGTTGTGTGTCCCTATGTCGTGTAGATTGTGATCCTGTTGTGTGTGTGTGTGTGTGTAACCAGGGAGGACCGCGATGCTCGTTTCCTGTCCAGCAGGATGGCTATAGTAGCTGCCTTCCGCTCCTGGTCTGGTGAGTCTCTTTCTCTCATTCTCTTCAGCTTTCCATTCAGTTTGGCTCGGCTGGTTCTCTTTGCATTGTGGGTCATGACTAGAAACGTACCGTTAGTATTTGTTTAATGCCAGCAGCTTTGAATGGGTCAACGCTCAAATACCCCTCTGAAGAGAATGCTGAGTAGATTCCCTTTTTAAGCTAGTATCGCATTGTTTGCTCTCTGTCTTCACTTTTGCTGCCAAGTCATGAATGTGTTAATGGTAGACTCTGTCTCCGCTGCGATCCAGGGATCATTAACCTCTGTAGGGCCGGGAACTCTGGGATCCAATCCCTTATTGGTCTGCTGTCTATACCAAATGTGGAAGTGAGGGTGGGTACTGAAATATGAGATTTGTTTAAATAAATATAATGAAAAGTATGCCTTCTCGATCTGTTCTTCGAGAACCACTATTTGGTTGTGTCTCTGACCTTTCTCCTTGCCCCCTGCAGAAAGGTTTGATGGAGGTATTGTATGAGATATTTAGGCTACCTCTCCCCATCGTAACCCAGGACTTTACGGAAGCACTTCTCAGCGTGGGTGAGTGATATTAGCGTTTCTAATTTCTTTACCCCCCCCCCCCAATTCCTTGGTTATAAACATTTATCAAACATGCGTTCAAAAACTACTAGGTTTAAATAGTTTATTTTGTTGATGTGTGTTCTCCTGTAGACCCCAGTAGGTGCCAGGACAGCTGGAGACTGTCTGATGGCTTTGTGGCTGCGGAGGCTAAAGTCCTCCTGCCTCATCGAGCAAGGTCCAGGTAACGCATGACACCACAGATAATGAATATATATTTTTAAAATAAATTAATCAATATCGCTTTATGCTCCCAGGTAGGAAATGCATTCTACCCATAGGAATTTACAATTTAGAACATATAGAATAGCAAGTTTTACACCTTTATTACACACTTGACAAAAACTGTGAATATGGGTGCCTCTCAGATCCAACCACCATCTCTCCTGTGGCTATAATGTCTGCTTGTTTGTCCTGCTGTGTTTTTCAGGCCTGACCTGATGGATAACTACCTGGCTTTGGTACTGGCTGCCTTCATCTCCAGTTGCCTGCTAGAGGTAAGGAGACAGGAACGCCCAAACATTAGATTTTTTTTTCATGGGTTATGGATATTATTTTATTATTTCTCGCTCGTTCTTTCTTTTTCTCTTCTTTCTCTCCACCCTGTAGGGCCTGGTAGAAGTTGTGACCAGCAGTGAGGACCAGATATCAGTGAGAGCCACCATCCTACTGGGAGAACTGCTACACATGGTAATACACAGGGACATGACTCTCTGATATACCGTTTATAGCTACTGTAGCTCCTTCTGAGGAGCGTGCTGCTCTGCTGTTGATGTGGCTCTATTTGAGGACACGTATGTACTTGGTAGTTGCCTTCATTCAGCTGTGCATAAATGGTTTGTTATGTGTTTGCTTCACTTTCTCTCTTTCACCTGTTCTCTCTCGCGCTCTCTTTTTATCGCTAGGCCAACACCATCCTCCCTCACTCCCACAGTCACCACCTGCACTGTCTGCCCACCCTTATCAACATGGCTGCCTCTTTTGACATCCCCAAGGAGAAACGCCTGTGAGTGTACACACACACACACACACACACACACATGCACGCAATCACTCACTTTTTCACGTCTCTGATATTTTATTTTTATTTTTTGGGCACCTTTTCTGTATTTTTAGACGGGCGAGTGCGGCAGTCAACCACTTGAAGCGTTTCCATGACAAGAAGAAACAAGGACCCAAACCCCATAGTCTGTATCTGGACCACATTGTCCGCAAGTCTGTGTCTGCACACCACCGGAGAGAGACACACACACGCGTACACAGAGACATCTATGCTATTAAGGTACGCCTCACACAGGCATCTTTGCCATCTAGGTTAATTGTTCACCTCTAGCCCCAAAGCCAGCCTTAGCAACATTCAGTGACGCAAGCTGCGTGTGTGTTGTAGGACACGGAGGAAGCCCTGATGTTGAACCTGAGAGACAGTCAGATCCTTAACCACAAACAGAACCTTGACTGGAACTGGCTCCTCATCGCAACTATCCTCAAGGTCAGTCATAGCAATATTATAAAACTTGTAGAAGACTGACTGGGAGTGTGTTTCAGTTGGTTTATTTGCTATTGCCATATTTCATATGTTTTGGTTCTCCTCTCCCAGTGGCCTAACGTTAACCTCAGGAACAACAAAGATGAACAGATGCACAAGTAAGACCCACCTTCCATTCACTACTACAACTAGTGAAATACTGAGCTTGACTGTGGTAAGGTGTCCCCCTTTATAACTGTGTGTGTGGTCCAGGTTTGTGCGGAGACTGCTGTACTTCTATAAGCCCAGCAGTAAGCTGTATGCAGGGCTGGAGCTGGACCATCCTAAAGCCAGACAGCTCACTGTGGTGGGATGCCAGTTCATTGAGTTCCTCATAGAGTCTGATGAGGTGAGGAAATAGAGCAGAAAAATAAAGGTGCAGAGGAAACTTCTATGTGGGACACATTTTTCTTTTGGTGTCACCTTTTTAAAGAAAGGTAGCTTTGAAATTGATCTAGCCCCAAACCAATAGCTTTTTTTTCTCATGGTTTTTGTCCACCCTCCACCTCGCCCCTCTCGCAGGATGGCCAGGCGTACCTGGAGGAGCTGGTGAAGGACATGGTGGCCTGGCTCTCCTTGTCCTCTGGTCTGAAGCCTGACCGCTGTCTCCAGAGCAACGGGCTGCTCACCACCCTCAGCCAGCACTACTTCTTGTTCCTGGGGACCCTCTCGGCCCACCCACACGGGGTTAAACTGCTGGAGAAGTGCGGCCTCTTTCAGAGGTCAGTCTGGACTATTGCCCCTTTAAAAATTGTCAGCGTGAACTTGAATAGGAGGAAAACACTGATTGGTTGAAATAACAGCAGCTCCATTTTTATTGGCCAGATGAGTCAAAGTAGGCAGTAGGCTATTGAGTGCCAAAAATCCATTGTTTGGACTGGGTTCCTACTGAATGTCTAGGTTTTGGGGAATAGAGTTCCAGTTGAGACACAGCTCAGACAACTGCCTGATTCCGTGCGTGTTCTCCTCCTCAGTCTGCTGAACCTGTGCTCTGTGAAGAATCAGGATGCTGTGTTGAAGCTGGCTGTGTCTACTCTGGACTACAGCACAGATGGACTGGCCAGAGTCATCCTCTCCAAGATCCTCACTGCTGCCACTGATGTAAGGCTTTACCCAGGCGGGAGGGATGGATGAATGAATAGATGCACGGGCTTCAATGTGGGTGATGATGGATAGGTTGTTGCTGAAACAATACTGATCCTGAACAACCTCTTTTCCACCCTCTGTGTCAATACACAGACGTGCAGGCTGTATGCCACCAAGCACCTGCGTGTGTTGCTGAGGGCAGGGGTGGAGTTCTTCAGTAACTGGGGCATGGAGCTGCTGGTCACCCAGCTGCACGACCACAGCAAGGCGGTCTCCATGGAAGCCCTGGACATACTGGACGAGGCCTGCGAGGACAAGGTGGGAGAGTGCTGAATATGTTGGAGAGGGCTGACGATGGGCTGGGGAATGTAAGAACGAGGGTGTATGGAGTGGATGTTATATTGTGTTGTCCCTAACGGCTCCATGATGTTTTATTGTGTCGCCCCAGGCTAACCTCCATGCTCTGATCCAACTCAAACCGGCTCTGACCCACCTGGGAGACAAGGGCCTTCTGCTGCTCCTCAGGTCAGTCTGACACACACACACACACACACACACACACACACACACACACACAAATGAATACACAGACACACAGGTGTGCTGAGAGGTTATGTTCCACCTCTAAAAACCAGAGTCCTTTGTGCAGGTTTCTGTCTATTCCTAAGGGCTTCTCCTACCTCAATGAGAGGGGCTATGTCAGCAAACAGTTGGACAGATGGCAAAAGGTAAGCCTGCTCGTTCATTAATTTCACCATTAGCTGCAACTGCTACTCTTCCATTGGTCCACACAAAACACAGTACAAAACAATCATTCACAGATAGTAAAAAAAACAAGAACATAAAGACAGATTTTCAAATCAAATGGCATTTAAAGCTGCAATATAATTTTTGGGGTGACCCGACCAAATTCACATTGAAATGTGTTATAGAACAAGTCTTAGAAGTGATAGATCTGTTCAACTAAAGTTTTTAGTTTTTGCATCTTTTACTTTCGATTTTGTACACAGTTGAAAATACAATATTGTTGGTTATGGAAAATATATATTTGACAGCGGTTTAGATGGTATAATGATTCTCTACACTATACTTGCTTATTTTGTCACAAACTGAAATTTGGCAAAATATTTGAAATTTAGCAACCAGGAAATGGCAGAGCGATTTCTGCGTAGTGCAACTTTAACTGTATTGATTGTGTTTAAAACTCTCAATATCAGTACAAATGTAATCCACTAATGATTCGTTTTCTGCACCCCCCCCCCCCAACTGTGGTGACTGTGGTGAACAGGAGTACAACCTGAAGTATGTAGATCTGATTGAGGAGCAGTTGAATGAAGCGTTAACTACATACCGGAAACCTGTGGACGGAGACAACTACGTCAGACGCAGCAACCAAAGGTGAGACTGCTTACCTTACTAAGCTGGACATTTAGCCATGATCCAGTGGTCACCAGCCCTGGTCCTGGAGGGTTGCAGGCCACGTGCGCAGACCTTTGTCCTGGCCCAGCACTAACTCGCCTGATTTGGCGCGTCGTAGTCTTGTTTAGATAAGTGGAAGCTGTGCTGGGCTAAAACAACTGTAAAGCCTGCATACCGTGTTGCTCTCCACCACCAAAAATCCATCGGCTGTGATCTTGAGCCAACTGTATTTATTTTTCTCAGTTGTTGAACATGAGTATATTGTCTTTGTGTGTTTTGTCTCTAGGTTACAGAGACCAAATGTTTATCTTCCTGTGCACTTGTATGGTCAGCTAGTCCATGATAAGACAGGCTGCCACCTACTAGAGACTCAGGTAACTCTGCTTTACAAAGGTCTTTCTTAATGTGAAGAACCTATGGGTTTTGGTGTCTTACCGACTGTCTCACACTCTCCAGAGCGTGGTCCCTGACCTCAGCTACACGGTTCGCTCCCCGATGCTGGACACCTGGGAGGGCATCAAACAGCTGAAGGCAGCCCTCTGGGCTCTGGTCAGTCCCCCTAACCACTCGGCACATAAATCACAACGTTGTATGATAAGTACACGTGTTGTCAGTTACAGTAAAGAAAAAACAAACACCATTGGTTCATAATGGTCTTTATTTTCTCTTGGGTAGACGCTATACATTTACATTTAAGTCATTTAGCAGACGCTCTTATCCAGAGCGACTTACAAATATAGACAGTCTGCGTCCTCCAGTGCTCTGACATTGGTTCCGACTGTGGTTCCCAGGGTCTGTTGTGTTAATGATAGTGAATGTATGTCTTGTTTCCAGGGTAACATTGGGTCATCAAACTGGGGTCTGAACCTGCTTCAGGAGGAGAACGTCATCCCTGACATCCTGGCCTTGGCACAACACTGTGAGGTCCTGTCCGTACGGGGGTAAGGACACACACACACGCACACACAGAGATGAACCTGATGTCTCGCCAACAGTCTCATGTCTGTTTTCTCTCCCTCCAGAACGTGCGTGTACGTCGTTGGCGTGATCTCCAAGACGCGGCAGGGCTGTGAAGTGTTGAAACAGTATGGCTGGGACACAGTCAGACACAGTCGCCAGACACTGTGGCCCGTCACCCCAGACGAGGTGGACAAACCGATGACCTCTGAACTTTCCTCCGTACCGAGCACGCTCAGTCTCAACTCCGAGTCCACCAGCTCCCGGCACAATAGCGAGAGCGAGTCTCAACCCAGTGAGTTAACCATGAAACTCTTCACCAGGCAAAAAAGACCGTTTCTGTTAAGCACATCCTCAGTAGCACTTTCTTTCCTATTTTTATTTTTTCATTCGATTTGTATTTATTATGGATATATGTAGCTTCTGTAGGTGTTTTTAAGCAGGGAATAATTGTTTGTTTTGTGTGTATTTTCTGTCATGTACAGTACCAGTCAAAAGTTTGGACACATCTACTCATTCAAGGGCTTTTCTTTAGTTTTATTTTTTCCTACATTGTAGAATTAACAGAATTCTCACATACTGTACACTACCGGTCAGATGTTTTTGAGCACCTTTTTTTATTTTATTTTTTACTATTTTCTATATTGTAGAATTATAGTGAAGACATCAACACTATGAAATAGCACATATGGAATCATGTAGTAACCAAAAAAGTGTTAAACAAATGAAAATATATTTGTGATTCTTCAAATAGCCACGCTTTGCACCCTCTTGCCATTCTCTCAACCAGCTTTGAGGTTGTCACCTGGAATGCATTTCAATCTACAGGTGTGCTTTAAGTTAATTTGTGGAATTTCTTTTTTTCTTAATGCATTTGAGCCAATCAGTTGTGCTGTGACAAGGTAGGGGCGTATACAGAAGAGCCCTATTTGGTAAAAGTCCATATTATGGCAAGAACAGCTCAAATAAGCAAAGAGAAACGACAGTCCATCATTACTTTAAGACATGAAGGTCAGTCAATACGGAAAATGTTAAGAACTTTGAAAGTTTCTTAAAGTGCAGTCGCTAAAAACCATCAAGCACTATGATGAAACTGGCTCTCATGAGGACCGCCACATGAAAGGAAGACCAGGAGTTACCTCTGCTGCAGCGGATACATTCAGTAGAGTTACCAGCCTCAGAAATTGCAGCCCAAATAACTGCTTCAGAGTTCAAGTAACAGACACATATCATCAACTTTTCAGAGGAGACTGTGTGAATCAGGCCTTCGTGCTTGAGTTGTTGCGAAGATACCACTACTAAAGGATACCAATAAGAAGAAGAGACTTACTTGGGACAAAAAACATGAGAAATTTACATTAGACCGGTGGATATCTGTCCTTTGGTCTGAGTCCAAATTTGAGATTTTTGGTTCCAACCGCTGTGCCTTTGTGAGACGCATGGTAGGTGAACGGATGATCTCTGCATGTGTGGCTCCCACTGTGAAGCATGGAGGAGGTGGTGTGGTGCTTTGCTGATGACACTGTTAGTGATGTATTTCGAATTCAAGGCACACTTAACCAGTATGTCTACCACAGAATTCTGCAGCGATACGCCATCCCATCTGGTTTGCTGGTTTGCGCTTAGTCCCACTATCACAATGACCCCAAACACACCTCCAGGCTGTATGAGGGCTATTTGACCAAGAAGGAGAGTGATGGAGTGCTGCATCAGATGACCTAGCCTCCACAATCACCTGACCTCAATCCAATTGAGATGGTTTGAGATGAGTTGGACTGCAGAGTGAGGGAAAAGCAGCCAACAAGTGCTCTGCATATAGGAACTCCTTCTAGACTGTTGGAAAAAGCATTCCAGGTGAAGCTGGTTGAGAGAATGCCAAGAGTGTGCAAAGCTGTCATCAAGGCAAAGGGTGGCTACTTTGAAGAATCTTTAACAATTGTTTGGTTTCTACATGATTCCATATGTGCTATTTCATAGTTTGATGTCTTCTACTATTCTACAACGTATAAAAAAGTACAAATAGAAAACCCCTTGAATGAGTAGGTGTGTCAACTTTTGACTGGTACTGTATGTTGTGTAATGTTTGTCACGTGTGTGTGTGTGTATTTAGACATGTACATCCTGGATGATGACAAGTCTGAGATGTTGGACCAATCAGACGACGCCTCCCTCTACCTGCGTTCCAAACCCATGAAGGACCGCAGCCCCTTCACCATCCTGGCCTCCACCCGTTTTGTACGCAACCGCTTTCTCAACTCCCTCTCGCTCCCCAGCAAGAAGTTGCGCTCCACCAGCGACCCCAAGTCAATGGGGGGCAGCCGCACCCCCACCGAGCCCAAACTGGGAGGGCTGAGGAGGAACAGGACGGTAACGGAGCCCTCGATCTACTCCTCGTCGCAAGGCGATGTGTTTACGTCTGTGTTCAATGTGAGAGGCATGCCCAAGAGTCCCACAGTCAGCCTGGAAACCTCCTTTGTGGGGATCAGGGACTCTGTGGGGGGATCTGAGGAGCAGCTGGGAGAGGGGAGGCTATCCCGGGCTGGTGGAGGGGGGTCTGGGCCGGGGGGTCCTGGAGAGCCCCCGTCCAGGGAGCAGAGTAGCCGGGAACGTCTAGCGGGAGGAGATGGGGGAGGGACTCAGTTTAAAAGCCGCAGTCAGAGCTTCAACACAGACACCACCACAAGCGGCATCAGCTCCATGAGCTCCAGCCCCTCCCGCGAGACTGTGGGAAACCCTGAGCATCCCGAGCCAGACTCGTCGGACTGTGTCAGCCTCAACACAGTGGTCTCGGCTAAGACGGTCAAAACGCTGTACACCCTCGCCCCAACCCAGGCCCACACCAACCACCTGCCTCTCTCCAAGTCTAGCTCTGTCTCCCTGGTCCCCCCTGGTTCCTCACACACCCTCCCCCGCAGAGCCCAGAGCCTCAAGTCTCCCTCGGTGGCGGCCATTAAGAGCCTTGCAGACTGCAGTTTCATGTACACCAGCCCGCGGGATGCACTAGGCTATGCTACTCTGAAGAGGCTGCAGCAGCAGAGGATCCACCCGTCTCTGTCTCATAGTGAGTCGTTAGCGTCGCCCGCTAAAGACGTGCTCTTCACTGACACTATCACTATGAAGACCGGTAGTCTGGACTCGAGGCTAACGCCCCGCAGGTAAGTTACGTCGCACGCTACACATAAGGTATCTGAACACTGCACACAAACGCACACATATATGGGAAATGCAATATGCACGTACAAACGCACACCTATATTCACACTCGAACTCACACAAGTAAGGACAACTTCTGGTGGGTTTTCACTCCCCGTCATGGCTGCCATTGCTCATGCTTTTCTCAGTCATAGGTCCTTGTGTCTGTCTGTCTGTGACTGGTCATATCAATGTTCTACTGCTCTGTCTAATCATTCTCCACTCTCCTTTTAATCTGTTTGTCTTTTATTGTGGGTGTGTGTTGTGTGCTGGTTTGTGAGGTCATTGAACTCTCTGTTCTTTCTAGCTCAGCTTGGGCCCCTGAAGGGTTCTTCCCCACAGCCCAGTCTTGGTCGGTAGACAGAGAGAAGCAGACTGAGGTGGAGTACCTCAGGTTGTCTGCTAAGAGAGTGAGCTGTCCAGCCCCCCGCCCCTCTGATGCCCACCGCAGGCCATCCAGAGCCTACGTCCCTCGGTGGGTGGACCACTCCAGTAGTGTCCACCTCTTCCCCCTTTAGATACCTGGATGTGCTGGTCTGTCAGCTTGTCTGAGGGTTAGCTGTAGTCTCTAGCTGTAATGGTGGCGCGTGTGTGTGTTTAGAGGTAATGGCTCTGTGTGCTTGTGTGTTGTATCTCTGGGTTATTAGTCATCTTTAGCAGCAACGGTGTGTCTCTCTTTTGGTTCAGAGCAGTAACAGCTGTGTGTGTGTGTATGTGTGTGTATGCGCTGGTGATCTCTCAGGTTGTCTGCTAAGAGGGTCAGCTGTCCAGCTGTCCAGCCACTCCGCAGGATGTCCGTCTCTATGCCTTGGTGGGTGGACCAACCTAGCCTCCATTTTTTTTTTTGTAGAGCAGTTTCCCTCCTGTGTTGAAATTGGTGTCCTTAAATGCTTAATGTTAAGAAAAATCACTAACCAAAAAAACGATACAGAAAGTAGATGCAGGAAGTAAACGACATAGTGGGTCAATTTCCGCAACTAAGGGCGTCGACGATCGAGGCTCAACTTCTCCACTGTTTTGGTGACCTGGCTACCACTCTGTGAACAGCGTGAAGTGAACCCGTGCACATGCGCAGATACTGTGAGAGAGAGGTGTTGCATCTCAATATCCTAGCCTATTCATTGATGATATACCGTGCTTTACTGAAATTGCAAGCCAAGAAATTGCGAGATACAGCATTCCATTGCGAGAGAGTTTTTGATTGCCGATAGATCGGCCTAGTGCACGGTTTGACTCTGCCTAGTGGCTGACCTGCCTATACTGTGCCCCTCCACACTCTGTCCTCTCTCTCGCTGTGAAAGATGCAAGTGTTTGTTTTCTCGGAAGTACGGCAAATAATCAAGTGTCCTCCGTTCCAAAAATACTGAATCTTAGGAGCCAATTCCTGGCGGAATCGAATCTTGACGCACATAAATGGAAGTTGACACCGGCAGTCGATGTGCAAGGAGTCGAGGAATCAGTCATTTTGGTGTTTGACGCTCCAACGCTACGTCATCATCGTTAACAGTTGGAAAAATGGCAAAGGCAAGCGACAGCAGCGAAGTCCTGTATGGCAATACTTTGATAAGTTAAATGAGAAGGAAATGCAAACGTTGCTAGGTGGAATTGGGGTACAGTAATGGTAGTACAGGTGCAATGCTTAACCATCTGAATGGGACGTACCGTGAGACCCAAACCGTTCCTGGCAGCAGCGTTGTGAATTCCTGTGGAATTGTATTCATTTTTCTTATCGAAAAAAACCGATTTGCAGTTCAAATGTTAAGACATTTTTTCCAATTGTCACATCCCTACTACTCAGAGTTTCTGCTTACGCAACACAGTTTCATAGGTATTTCTTAGTGTTGACTGTCCTTCCCACAGTTTTGTTTTGGAGTATATTGATAAGACTAGGAGGCTAGATTCCCTTTTATAGATCCAAGCAGATGAACCCTGCTGTTTTTATAGATGGCACTGCGTAGTTGTGGTGTGGATTAGGAGCCCCACACTTCCATGTGTTTTTGTGTGTTTCTCTCTTTGTCAGAGTTTTTCATTCTCTCTCTACTTCTCTCGCCATATAGCTACGTCTAACTGTGTCTGCCCTCGCTCCCCTCGCCCTCTTGTCACCCCTCTCTCTCACCCGTCTCCCTCCGCCCGGCAGGTTTCTGAAGGCGTTGAGCTTTGCGTCTCTGGACAAGGAGGATCTGCTGAGCCCCATCAACCAGATCACTCTGCAGCGTTGCTCGTCGGTGCGCTCCATGGTGTCCAGCGCCGCCTACGGCTGTAACGACGACTACGTGGGCCTGGCGCTGCCCATGGACATCAACGACATGTTCTACATCCGAGACACGCCCTATTTCCAACAGAGGACTAGCCCGCCCGCCGGCGAGAAGTGTCCTTTCTACTTTGGAGACTCAGACGGTAAGGAAGGAGAGGGAGAGATTGAGAGATGGGTGGGATAGTGATGATAGTTTAACGTGAATGATAGAGATGGTTTACTTCCAGTTCCAGTAGGTGTGACTGCGTGTTCTATGCCCTGTGTACTGTAGGTGACGGTGATCGTCCCTATCCTCCTATCCCACTGCTGAAGCAGCAGTTCAGTATCTCAGAGCTGATGGCCAGCAGAGAGAACAACCAGAACCATATCCTGGGTCCAGAGGAGACGGGTCTACAGGAACACACTGACGACAACTGTCTCTACTGCGTAGGAGCTACTGTACTGGGCTACCCCACACAGCCTCAGATCAACAACGCACACACACGCACTGGTGAGAAATCACACACACACCGACTACTCTGAGTACACACGCACACACATTCACACTCAGGGTAATGGTTGCCCCCCCCCCCCCCCCCCGCCCCATCTCTCTTTTCATAGACTACATAGACTTTCCGTGGTCGAGTCAGACCAGCCATCGTCTGGAGGTGATGCCTCAGTCCAAGTTCTCTGGCGTCTCCGGCTGCAGCGACGCTGCTGTGTCACAGGGATCCGTCTGCAGCACACCTACTCCTGCTGACATAGTGCTAGGTATGCACACACACACACACACACACACACACTGCAGTCTCAGGAGGCTGTCTGCAGCACACGCACAGACTGCATATGTACACCTTTGTTAAGCATTCTAATTCCGATCAAAATGTCTGATTTGGTCAGGTTGTGTGAGTGAGCTCTGATAGGCTGTTGTGTATGTCCGTCAGGTGGCAAGGCAATATCTGAAGACGGCCCGGCCTGTCGGGTCCTGCTGAGGAAGGAGGTGCTTCGCCTCGTCATCAACCTCAGCTCTTCTGTAGGAACCAAGGGCCACGAGACAGGACTACTGACGTAAGACACACACACACACACACAATTAAACCCCCTCCCCCAACACATATTTTACTGTGTTTTATATACAGTTCCACACTGAGGTTGGAGTGAAATTGTGAGAATTATGATAATGGCCTTCCATGGTGACATCATCATGCGGTAAATTAGTTAATAGACCAATAAGAAAGAGTTATAAGAGCCAATAGATGTGGTAAAGAGGTCAATGGAACGCAGACTGGGGGGATAGAAGAATGCTGATTGGCCCACATTCAACAAATCTAAGTGGATATTCGTCAAATCCGTCATGGTTGATGCATTGTAACAGGCACACAATGTGGTTAATAAAGTCCAATTTGGATATATTTGGCTGTTTTTGCTGCATAACATTTAGAAGTAGTCCCATGTCAGGTTTAGAAGAAGTGACTGCTAAATGCTAACTCGTGTTCTTATAAGCTGGTAGCGTAGCTAGCATGGAGAAATCGTTAATGTTAGTCATTTTTAACTGTAATGCAGTTGGTTGGTGACGATGACATGAAAATGTATTGGTATTGACATCCATACAAGCTTTACACCGATTTTAAAACAATTAAAATAGGTTATTTTAAAAAACAGTGTGTGAAATGCACATATAAACAGTAGCCTAAATATAGGCTAATTTTGCTGAGGGGCAGTGAGGAGATTCAGGATCTTTCCCCCCAGGCGTTTCCATGGCATTTCCATTGTTTTGGTCGAGTTCCATTGACCTCTTTACCGCATCCATAGCAAATTTTCAGATTTCCACTCCCAGATAGTCCTAGCAGAGTTCTTGCTTGAGAAATTGCCCTTTGCTATGAAGGTATTTGTTTTTATTTTTGACCATTTTAATTGGAAACATTCACTGAAAGGTACTTAATTCTTACCCAGAAATTATTTTGATATTAAGATACAAAAAAAATGGCTGCATTGGAGCTTTAATGGTGTCTGCTTTCTCTGCCTCTCCAGGATAAAAGAGAAGTTTCCCTATGCGTTTGATGATATCTGTTTGTACTCTGAGGTGTCTCACCTGCTGGCCCATTGTATGTTCCGCCTGCCCTCTCGACGCTTCATACAGGAACTCTTTCAGGACGTACACTTCATACCGGTAAGGTCCTCTTCTATACGGTCTCTCCATTTCTCCCCAGTCCCAAATTCACTCCTAGCCCCTCTCTCTAGTTACTTATGTAGATCTGGAAGAATTAGATGGGTTTATGGTAATAGCTCCACGTCTTTGTTAGGCTAGGTCGATTTGTTTTTGCCATATTGCTTATACATCCTTTCAGATCTTCTCTAGTAGTTAGGATGTATGGGTGATGGGTTGATTGGCAGGGAGAGGAGACCGATGCTCCTCAGCCCCTACACTTCCGATTTACGTTAGTGGTTACAACAGAAATATGACAGTCATCTCCTGCGACCTCTGACCTCATGTCACATCCTGTCCCCTCAGATGTACGAGGAAGCAGAAGCGATCCTCTCGAAGCCACCAAAGCCCGTCGGAGTGGATGTAGACCCTCCCACGAAGTTCTGACTTTCCTCGTCTCTGTCCTCCCCTCCCTGTTGAGACGCTGCTTTCCCTCCAACCCTCACATAGAGATACAGAGCGCAACATAGTGAAAAAAGGGAGGGATGGAGAGAATAGGGGAGAAAGGACAAAAGAGAAGAGGGGAAGTTTTGCTGAAGTTCAAGATGGAGGGAGCATGGGTGAGAGAAGGAAGGGATCATGGATGTTAAAGAATGAGTGTGAAAGGGTTGTCTCCCTCCGGTTGCTTGAGAAAGAGGAGACGGACTGTCTGAACAAAAAAAACCTGACATGTCTAGTTTTGTTCCTGCCTATGGCCAACAGGGGGAGTAGTTTTACCAAATGCTGTTTTCAGATGGATGTACAAGCCTGCCCAACAGACATGACACATCAACTACTTAACACATCACACTTAACCTAAACATAAGCTGGATGAAATATGACTAAGTCTTGAAAAATGTGATCTTGCGCTGGTGTATGCTGATATGAAAAGGGCATGTTCAGTCCATCCTAGTCAGTGCTGGACTCATCCTCTTCTCCCTCATAATGGAAACACTACAGAATGTTCTAGAAGCCTCCCTCATAGTCATACCCTCAGTTTGTTTCTGCTAGAGATGGTTGTGCTGTGATCTCATAAGTTTATTATTTCCAACTCTGCTTATGATCAAAAGACTCATTCTTGTTTAAACAACCATTTTTCTATTTGTCTATAGACTGTCAGACAATCAAACATCAGTAGTGGTTTAAATGTTTTATTTTTTATTTTAACCATCACACTCTTTTCCCATCTGGACACATGGAACATAACTGCAGTGGCTTGCTGTCTGTCATCCTTTCTGTATTCCTCTATCTCTGACCCTGGTTTGGAAGGACACTGCCTCTGACAGTGGCAACAGCCGGGTTCTCACCTTTTCATTGGTTCTTTTTATGGAGGTTGTCAGAAACCCTACCTCCGTGCTTCACTCTCACTGCATGTACAAACGGCATGTCAAAACTGTAATATTAGATCATTGTCACTGTTTCTGAAAAGTGTTAATTTATTTCTTCCAAATGCTTCTAATAGTTTCATTGTCTTAAATCATAATAGGTTGCCATCACTTGTTTGCAAACTGGGGAAAGTAATTGTCCCTAAGTTGTTTTCACAATGCAGATATTGCTGTCTATCATTAGCTGAGATGAGAGGACAGGGTGACGTGATCATTTATGGATTGCTGTAAGGTTTCCATGGGAACAGGTTTCTGTTTCTATTGGTTAGTTTTGCTATTATGCTGCTACACAAGTGGACTCCTAGTGTGATTTATAGGTCTGCTGAGGGATGTCAGATCTATTTATTATATCTGTACCATAGCAGAGTGACTGAGATGAGAAGAGTTATTTATATTTTTTTTCCTTGAGACTGTATTATAATTTAATGATTCTTTTTTTCGTTGTGTTTTTTGCTTGAATCGTGGTTTCCCTTGTATAATGTGTACAGTGTGTTTTGGGGCATTGCTGACCTAAAGAAGCATACGATCTTATTAAAGGGATACATTGTTAATAAAAAAAACAAATCTTGAACTACACAAACTGAGTGATAGTCTGTTTTTATTTGTCTATAACAGCCTGTTGATAGTTGGTATTATGCATTTTTAATCAGCTTTCACGGTAAGGTATACTGTTGTATTCGGCTCATGTGACAAATAAAAATGGTGTTATTTCTATCAAAAAATAAAGTAGATGCTTTTCCCACTTGGAACCAGTAGGTTCGCTAGACCTTCATGGTTTCCTCGCACATAAAGGTGGTGGAATTAGCCTAAATCAAGGTCATAATATGGCGTATCTGTACACACCTCCGCCACACCTTAATTTAAAGGTCTGAATTGGGCCCATAGTGTCATTTCGTTGCATTAAAGCTCAGGCTCTAATCAATGTTCAAATAATTTCAGTTCTGAAAAGGTTGAAGTGTTTAAGACAATTCTGAATAATAATTTTAAAAAATGAACATAAACTGATTGAAATAATTAGTGTAGTTACAGACCAGTGTAAAACATTACACTGTTTCAAAGCACCTCCCAGTGGAAAAATAAAATAATGTTCTCAGAATGTTCATGTGCCTCAGGTCAGCTGTGCTGCTTTTTACTTCTCATCATTCCAGTGTCTAAAATTGTCAAAATGTGGACTCCAGATTCATCCATCCAAGATTCATCCATTTCAAAAAGTTATACTACTACTAATATCCGGCATTGGTTATGGGTGAATGACTGTTGAAAACAGTAAAAAATGCTGAAGCAAATATCTGAACTGCTACAAACTAAGCCCCAAGAATAGAACACAGGTGATGTATAAAACAGAATTTATTTTTATATAAATACAAAAATAATTACTTTACACATGACTGTTTTTATACAGAATTAGCGGCATGTGTGGAGGACACTCATAACCACAATGTGGAGCTGTAGGGGCTTCGACAAAGGCACTGAACAGTAACCCATGTGGATAACACGCTCACACTAGAGCCAACATCAGCAAATACATTTCAAATCAGCTAGATCGCTGTTGCTTATTGGACTCAGCCTACACCCAAGGCACTGGGGTTTTACTACACCTGTGGAGGCCCATCCTACACGTAGCTAATGCTGTGTCCTCAATCACCAGTTGAACAGAGCTCGGAGGCGAAAACCAAACGTGAACACACCCAGTGAGAAAGCATACTAACTGTCATACGTATGGCATTAAGACTGAACTCAATTTGGAAGAGTGGATATAAAATGAATATGCATGCAGTGGTAAACAATGGCTACAGTTTTTCATGGGTCGTTCTTTGCTTGCGACAGAGCTAAAGCGGAATGTGCACTCTGCTCCGGTTCCTGCAAGAACGGTGCCACACTTTTCTCTCTGGCTTCAAATGTCACACCGTCACTTCTGTTGGACATAATACAGACAGATTTCAATGAGATTCAAGTAGGCCTACAGCTCTTTAACAGTAGGAGCAGGTTGGCTTCCAAAGTTTCTCAGCACCAGTAGAGGCTGTGACTTAAACCAGAGAGAAATGGGTGCGGAGTTTATGAAACGGGGGGGGGGGTCAACACCAATACACTCCACTCAGTATACATGTAAACATCGGTTCTTACTGGCAAAATGGTTATCCTCTATCCTTCCATCATTACAGGTATACTATGGGTAGGGACCAGAGTTTTTCCCAGCCATGTGACCAGACCCAGGAAATACATCAGGCCTCAACTATGGAAGATGGCTCACATACTCAGACAGACAAAATCCTGCTAGACTTTCAGTAGCAGAATATATAAAATGTTTACAATTAAATGCACAATGTATTAAAATTATAAAAAAGTACAGGTATTGAAATATAGAAACCAGCTGAAAGCAAGGTCACATTATAAAGCTGAATTCTACAGCAAAAGCTAGAGAGGTTCAGCACCAACTCTAAAACGGCAGAGTTCATTTGGGCTGGTGGGACAAAGCTACTGAACTGCCCCAACATCGGCTAACCTAACACACGTCTAACATCAACAATCTGTTTATAAAAATAAAAAACACTCAACTTGTGCTTTCACCCTGAACAGGAAAGAAAAGCACAGGTATAAAAGTTGGAAAATATCTAATACAAAAAGTCCAGTAAAGCTTTGGGTCATAACTCTGAGAGATTGCTGTAGCAGAGAGAAAAGAATATATCAGAAGGTCCAGAGGTGAGGGGTCAATTCTCTTTGAGTTCAATAGTGCACTGACTTTTATATTGGAAAACAAAACTCCTGCATACCTAACCTGGGATGTAATCATTAGTCCAAAAAATGTTGCAATGGAAACCATTTACGCCAAATGGAAAAAGACAGTTTCTATTAGACAAATTCAGGTAGGTACCTATCCGTTTGGTTCCTAGTGAATACACCCCAGTACTCTAAATTCTAAATTCCATGTCTAATTTCAGTTCATGAATAGGCTCATATTCAAATGAGATCGACCCTTGATCCTGAGCCTGATTGATTGACCTCCTGTCACTTATCCTTGTCACAGTACAAACCATTCCCGTTGGTTATTTCACCGTTGGTTTTGTTGTAGGGGTGGGCCCAGGTTTTGGCCTGAAGTACCTTGGGAAGCCTCTTCCCCTTGGTGTAGGCGTGGTACCAGAAGTTGAGGAAGAGGAGGAGGAAGACCAGGCCATAGAGGCCAATGATGTAGATGAAGATGGGGAACTGGTAGGGACAGTCCTTCATGAAGAAGTACTGCCAGATGTGGGTGGTCACGATCACAAACTGGATCTGAGGACAGACAGAGGACGGTCAAATATGACTTGTTTTTAACAATCCTATCCTTGCTCATGAAAAACGTATGACTTCTGATTCAAATTCAAGTTCAACTCCCACACTAGTCTAGTGCAGTGCAGTACGTACCAGCTGAATAGTGGTGAGGTACTTCTTCCACCAGAGGTACTTCTGGTAGGCGGGGCCCAGGGCAGACAGGCCGTAGTAGGTGTACATGATGACGTGGACCACACAGTTCAACAGGGCATGGAATGTCCCCTGGCCACCTAGAGGACGAGATGAGCTATTAGCAGTTAGGATTTTTTTTGTTCTATAGGGCAGTGGTTCCCAAACTTTTCAGTCCCGTACCCCTTCAAAACATTCAACCTCCAGCTGCGTACCCCCTCTAGCACCAGGGTCAGCGCACTCTCAAATGTTTTTTTGCCATCATTGTAAGCCTGCCACACACACACACACACACACACACACACACAATACATTTATTAAACATAAGAATGAGTTTGTCACAACCCGGCTCGTGGGAGGTGACAAAGATCTCTTATAGGACCAGGGCGCAAATAATAAATCAATAATTTTGCTCTTTATTTAACCATTTTACATATAAAACCTTATTTGTTCATCGAAAATTGTGAATAACTCACCACAGGTTAATGAGAAGGGTGTGCTTGAAAGGATGCACATAACTCTGCAATGTTGGGTTGTATTTGAGAGAGTCTCAGTCTTAAATAATTTTCCACAGTCTGTGCCAGTATTTAGTTTTCATGCTAGTGAGGGCCAAGAATCCACTCTCACATAGGTACGTGGCTGCAAAGGGCATCAGTGTCTTAACAGCGCGATTTTCCAAGGCAGAATACCATTTGGCAATGCAGAAATCTGGCTGTGGCTTCTGATTAAATTCAATTTTCATAGAACCACTTGTTGCAATTTCGATGAGGCTCTCTTGTTCAGAAATCGATAAGTGGACTGGAGGCAGGACATGAAAGGGATAACGAACACAGTTGTTTGTGTCATCCATTTCGGGAAAGTACCTTTGTAATTGCGCACCCTTCTCACTCAGGTCCTTCGCTATATCACATTTGACATTGTCTGTAAGCTTGAGTTCATTTGCACACAAAAAATAATACAATGATGGAAAGACCTGTGTGTTGTCCTTGTTAATGCAGACAGAGAAGAGAAGAGCTCCTTAATCATAGCCTCAATTTTGTCCAGCACATTGAATATAGTTGCGTAGAGTCCCTGTAATCCTAGATTCAGATCATTCAGGCGAGAAAAAACATCACCCAGATAGGCCAGTCGTGTGAGAAACTTGTCATCATGCAAGCGGTCAGACAAGTGAAAATTATGGTCAGTAAAGAAAACTTTAAGCTCGTCTCTCAATTCAAAAAAACGTGTCAATACTTTCCCCCTTGATAACCAGCGTACTTCTGTATGTTATAAAAGCGTTACATGGTCGCAGCCCATATCATTGCATAGTGCAGAAAATACACGAGAGTTCAGGGGCCTTGCTTTAACAAAGTTAACCATTTTCACTGTAGTGTCCAAAATAGTATTTCAAGCTGTCAGGTATTCCCTTGGCAGTAACAGCCTCTCGGTGGATGCTGCAGTGTACAAAAGTGGCGTCGGGAGCAACTGCTTGCACACGCGTTACCACTCCACTGTCTCCCTGTCATGGTTTTTGCGTCATCAGTAGATACCAACATGAGCAGCAGCTACGTTCGGCCACATATGGACCGTTAGTGGAATTCCCGCGAGAGAGTAACAGTTAATGTGATTGGATGTTAATTATTTGACTAGGCTACCTGTATTTGACATTGTGTTGTTATTTCGCTGAACACTAGATGGTTTAATTTTATTTTTGGCAGTGAAACGAGGCCACTCGGGTGAGAAGAAAACTCACCCAAATGTATAGCCCCGTTATAAATATAAATTAACTGTTTGAAAAAAAATCACATTTATATTTGGCGTACCCCCGACGGCATTGCGCGTACCCCAGTTTGGGAATACCTGCTATACGGCAATGCTATCCCTAAGTGGCCATGTTTCTGTGTTCCAATTTGACAACAGCTACTAAGGAAGTCAACATGCTGAATACTGACATTTTCCTGGTAGAGACCATCACTAATCTGCTGGTATAACCCATTAGGAGTTATGACACCAATGTGCTAATACAGTCACTGTACCAATTCAAGCACTTATATACTGTACCTGGAGCGAACCGGACCCCAAACCACCAGGTAAAGGGCATGATAGAGTGATGATAGACATGGAGGAACGTAATTTGACTGTTCTTCTTCCTCAGAACAAAGAAGATCTAAAAGGGAGAATTCAGCCATTTAACTTAAAGGCCCAGTGCAGTCAAAATTCATTTTTTCCCCCTGTGGTTTATATCATATTGTACAACAGCTGATGAAACTAACACTGTAAAAGTGTGAAAAAAATGTGATCAGTGTAATTTCCTAAAAAGTTGCTGGTTGAAAATACAATCTACACAGGACCTTCTAAAATCAGCAGGTTTGAACAGGTGGGAGTGTCTGCTTTCCATGGTGACATCACCATGCAGTAAATTGGTGAATAAACCAATAAGGAGTGTTCCAAACCGCTTTGCCAATAACAGCTATTTTTCAGTTTCTCTCTCCCCACTCAGACCACTTAAAGACAGTCCTAGTAAAATTATCGCTTGAGAAGTAATTTCGCTAAAAAGCTATTTTTGCTCAAATGAATGGAAATCTATTACAAATCAAATCAAATTGTATTAGTCACATGCGCCGAATACAACAGGTGTAGACCTAACAGTGAAATGCTTACTTATGAGCCCTTAACCAACAATGCAGTTGAATAGGGAATAGGCTTTGTCGTGCTCTCTTAACTACTGTCTTGGTGTGCTTGGACCATGTTAGTTTGTTGGTGATGTGGACAGCAGAGAACTTGAAGCTCTCAACCTGCTCCACTGCAGCCCCGTCGATGATAATGGGGGAGTGCTGGGTCCTCTTTTTCCTGTAGTCCACAATCATCTCCTTTGTCTTGATCACGTTGAGGGAGAGGTTGTTGTCCTGGCACCACACGGCCAGGTCTCTAACCTCCTTCCTATAGGCTGTCTCGTCAATGTCTGTGATCAGACCTACCACTGTTGTGTCTTCGGCAAACTTAATGATGGTTTTGGAGTCATGCCTGGCCGTGCAGTCATGAGTGAACAGAGACTGAGCACACACCCCTGAGGGGCCCCAGTGTTGAGGATCAGCGTGGCGGATGTGTTGCTACCTACCCTTACCACCTGGGGGCGGCCTTTGAGGAAGTCCAGTTGCAGAGGGGGGTGGTTAGTCCCAGGGTCCTTAGCTTATTGATGAGCTTTGAGGGCACTATGGTGTTGAACGCTGAGCTGTAGTCAATGAATGGCATTCTTACATAAGTGTTCCTTTCGTCCAGGTGGAAAGGGCAATGTGGAGTGCAATAGAGATTGCATTATCTGTGGATCTGTTGGGGCAGTATGCAAATTGGAGTGGGTCTAGGGTTTCTGGGATAATGGTGTTAATGTGAGCCATGACCAGCCTTTCAAAGCACTTCATGGCTACAGATGTGAGTGCTACGGGTCGGTAGTCATTTAGGCAGGTTATCTTAATGTTCTTGGGCACAGGGACTATGGTGGTCTGCTTAAAACATGTTGGTATTACAGACTCGGACAGGGAGAGGTTGAAAATGTCAGTGAAGACACTTGCCAGTTGGTCAGCGCATGCTCGCAGCACACATCCTGGTAATCTGTCTGGCCCTGCGGCCTTGTGAATGTTGACCTGTTTAAAAGGTCTTACATCGGCTGCGGACAGCGTGATCACACTGTCGTCCAGAACAGCTGGTGCTCTCATGCATGTTTCAGTGTTATTTGCCTCGAAGCGAGCATTTAAGTAGTTCAGCTCGTCTGGTAGGCTCGTGTCACTGGGCAGCTCTCGGCTGTGCTTCCCTTTGTAGTCTGTAATGGCTTGCAAGCCCTGCCACATCCGACGAGCGTCAAAGCCGGTCTAGTACAATTCGATCTTAGTCCTGTATTGACGCTTTGCCTGTTTGATGGTAAGTCAGAGGGCATAGCGGGATTTCTTATAAGCTTCTGGGTTAGAGTACCGCTCCTTGAAAGCAGCAGCTCTAGCCTTTAGCTCAGTGTGGGTGTTGCCTGTAATACATGGCTTCTGGTTGGGGTATGTACGTACGGTCACTGTTGGGACAACGTCATCGATGCACTAATTGATGAAGCCAATGACTGATGTGGTGTACTCCTCAATGCCACCGGAGGAATCCCGGAACATATTCCAGTCTGTGCTAGCAAAACAGTCCTGTAGCTTAGCATATGCTTCATCTGACCACTTTTGTACTGATCTAGTCACTGGTGCTTCCTGCTTCAAGTACAGTAAGGTACTCGATTGTTACCCAGAGATGATTTCATATTGATATAAAAACAGCTGCATTGGGCCTTTAACAGAACAAGACAAAGAAAAAAACGGACAATTGAACAAGCGAAACACAGACTCTCAGAAAGCTGTACTAAAGAGAATCAGCTTACTGTGTCCAACATCTCTATGAACTTTGAGAAGTAGTAGAGCCAACACGTCCCAGCCATCTAAAAGGAGGAGAGCGAGGTTATTTGTAGCAAGACAGGAATCATTAATTTTCTTACAGATAAGCAAAACCATCAAATTCAAAATGGTGGTTACCTAACAGGCCTCACGACCACACGACTAATGACATTATGCAACACAGAAAACGTGGTGTGAGTCACGACTATGGAATGGCCTGCGCTCAATGATTCTTTGTTCCAAAAGTTTGTTAGCATTCTAGAGTCAGTGGAGGAATCCACAGGTGAATGGGTGTTAATAGAGACAAAGGAACTACCCGTACTAGTAGTTTGGAGATCTCTTCCTGTACTGTAGCAGGTTGCGTCACATTCTACAGCTCTTACCCTCAATGCCTGCGGCGAGTCCGAGTAGTCCACTAGGTCGCAGTGGAACGTGTAGCCCGTCCCCCAGCCCGACATCACATACTACAGTAAGAGACAATTCATTAAAATCAACATACTCCTAATCACAACACAGTTGTTGTTGCGCTTGCTCTCCTTTAAACAAAGACTAGACGCCAACTGAAATGCACCGTCTCCACATTGAAACGAAAGAATGTAGTGTAAAGTTTCACAAATTGGAAACCACGATTGTTGAGTTTTTTGCTAAACAAGATCGTATTGCTTGACGAGGCAGTAACAAACACTAGAGCCTGTCAGAAGTCCATTGAGAAAGAGACCAACCTCATAGCACATGTAGAGGGACAAGGCGACCACGCTGAAGTTGTAGAAAATTAGAATTTCTTTGAGGTGGAAGGCCTTGCGGTTCTCCATGAGTCTGGGCCCCAGCCGGGTGACAAAGTAGATGTACGCCACGATTATTATGGTTTGGGGGAGCGGCGACGACATGAGAAACCAGTCTTCTGTCCTGGGGTCTGGAAAGCAGAGAAGGGTTGAGTGTGATTCAACATAACTCAATACATCATGCTATCTAGCCAACCATTCAACTGAGATACACCAATATGAACAAATTTAAGAGGGTAGATTTAGAATCGATCCCCATGGCTTGTAATTATCAGCACCATTTCATCAACCCCAAAAGACCAACATGGCTAGATGAAGAGTCTATATCTGTCCGTTTCCACCAAGTAACACAATAGAAGAGAATGTTGCATAATGCTTTTATGCGTTATCCTTTGGCTTCCACTGGAATTGAACATTTACCTTTTAAATAACAAAACTAAAAATCTATGCATCGCTGGACAGCAGTTAGTGATGGATCCTCACCTGCATTCTTCATGAAGTTTTCATACCAGAGTCCGGCCCTGGCCGTTAGATCCCTGAACTCCATGTCTCTCTGAGCTCCTGTAGCCGTCCTGGAGGAGGAAACACACAGGTCAGAGGTTAAAGATTAGTGCTGTGACAGAGGTAAGACAGTGGTTCTTGCTATCCGGGATCCTTGGGACTGTCAACTATGATGTCACCCAATTGAAATGTCAAAGAGTTCGGGTTAGGTCAGGGTTATGGGTAGGGATGTACCAAGAATTCCGTATAGCACTAACCCAGAGATCAGATGTATACGTTCAGGCAGTCCTACAGTAGTGTTCATGGACGGGATGATCCACATGAAATAACATCCCTTAAATTTCAATCTTACTCTCTTGGTCATAACATTTACATGATCTAGTCCTAGATCACCCCATTTCCCTCTAATAAATAGGCATGTACCATATTCAAATACTCTGTGACCAACGTGGATGGGTCATATACAATATACCAGCCCTGAATGAAAGGCTGTATTGTTAAAGTGAAATGAGTCCAATCAGCATCTCTCTCTCTCCTCTTGGTCAGTATCTCATTGGAAGACAAGGGATGGAGTGTTGACAGCACAATGGCCATCAGTCAGGCTTCCTCACCCATAGGGCTCTGGTGCACTAAATAGTGAATAGGGTGCCATTTGGAAATACAGACAGTCAGCATGCAGGGAACAGCAAAGCACTCATTCACTGGAGTGTGTGGCACATGTGCACACAGGGACAGTCATTATAATGAAGACAATATTATAATAATTCTGTTATACAACTAATAGCCCATGTAGTCCTACTCAACGTCTTCCCATTCAAGATGACCTGCATTCTAAATATCAGTCTACCGTTCCCAAGCCGACATGCCTGTTGCTAGGCGGGAGGGAAAGATTAGGATCCACACAGACAGATTAAGGAGCAAGACTGGATCGGTCAACCAATGATAGCCATTAACAGGGAGGGAGCTAAGGTTAAATGGCATTCACAGAGAACAGCTACATGAGGCTAGGGTTACTATCCTGACATCTCTCTATTCAATAAAAGTACAACCTGAAGACACAGAATGCCAAGCCAGATAACAAAGCTACATTCTAGAAAAATTAGGCCAATACTCAACACAAGTGGATTGCTGACTGACATGTACACCATGTCCATGTCAGACTTCCTTTCAAACAGTCTACTGCAAACTAAACCAGCGGATAGCTAAGCCGTCATGCAATATATTATAAGCAGGGAGGGGGTCCTTTTATTTAACCCATGAGACACAATGCTCGTTAAGATTCAGCCTAACATGATGTAGGCCTAAGTACTAGTAAAACAAGACAACATGTAGAGCCATGTGAAGCAGTCACTTTACATTCCTAGAAGGGTGGGGGGAGGAAGACGAGCTGAACCCTTGGTCTCTTTCCCATCACTGGAGACACCAAGAAACCTACCGATTCTAAAGATCCACACAATGCAAGATCATCCTACATACCTGAAACTATAAATTCAGTCCTTTGGAAGTACTTTACTTAAAAGTATTCCAAAATACAAACAGGTATTGTGCGCTGCGTGTAGTTGAAAAGAGACTTCTCCAACTCAAACCCGCAGTCTACAAAATCCAACAGAACAGACCGTGTAGAACATTCCAGACTACGGGATACACAGTGTTATCTGGCAAAGCCTGCCGTGTGAAACTTCCAAGATAAGATAAGCTTTAAAAGGTGCATTATACAGATATCGCTCTGCCATTTCCTGGTAGCTAAAATTCTGATAGTTTGCCTAAATCAAATCAAATTTTATTGGTCCCATACACATGGTTAGCAGATGTTAATGCGAGTGTAGCGAAATGCTTGTGTTCTAGTTCCGACCATGCAGTAATATTTAACAAGTAATCTAACAATTTCACAACAACTACCTTATACACACCGAAATGTAAAGGAATGAATAAGTACATATAAATATATGGATGAGCGATGGCCGAACGGCATAGGCAAGATGCAGTAGATGGTACAGAGTACAGTATATACATATGAGATGAGTAATGTAGGGTATGCAAACATTATATAAAGTGGCATTGTTTAAATTGACTAGTGATACATTTATAAAAATCTAATTTTTTATTATTAAAGTGGCTAGAAATGAGTCAGTATGTTGGCAGCAGCCACTCACTGTTAGTGATGGCTGTTTAACAGTCTGATGGCCTTGAGATGGAAGCTGTTTTTCAGTCTCTCGGTCCCGGCTTTGATGCACCTGTACTGACCTCGCCTTCTGGATGATAGTGGTGTGAACAGGCAGTGGCTCGGGTGGTTGTTGTCCTTGATGATCTTTTGGCCTTCCTGTGACATTGGGTGGTGTAGGTGTCTTGGAGGGCAGGTAGTTTGCCCCTGGTGATGCATTGTGCAGACCTCACTACCCTCTGGAGATCCTTGCGGTTTTGGGCGGAGCAGTTGCCGTACCAGGCGGTGATACAGCCCGACAGGATGCTCTCGATTGTGCATCTGTAAAAGTTTGTGAGGGTTTTTGGTGACAAGCCAAATTTCTTCAGCCTCCTGAGGTTGAAGAGGCGCTGTTGCGCCTTCTTCACCACGCTGTCTGTGTGGGTGGACCATTTCAGTTTGTCCGTGATGTGTACGCCGAGGAACTTAAAATGTTCCACCTTCTCCACTACTGTCCTTTCAATGTGGATAGGGGGGTGCTCCCTCTGCTGTTTCCTGAAGTCCACGATCATCTCCTTTGTTTTGTTGACATTGAGTGTGAGGTTGTTTTCCTGACACCACACTCCGAAAGCCCTCACCTCCTCCCTGTAGGCCGTCTCGTCGTTGTTGGTAATCAAGCCTACCACTCTAGTGTCGTCTGCAAACTTGATGATTGAGTTGGAGGCGGGCATGGCCACGCAGTCATG
Source organism: Salvelinus alpinus (assembly GCF_045679555.1). Taxonomy (NCBI): domain Eukaryota; kingdom Metazoa; phylum Chordata; class Actinopteri; order Salmoniformes; family Salmonidae; genus Salvelinus; species Salvelinus alpinus. Next base: position 63,460,578 of record NC_092090.1, read on the forward strand.
GGTGAACAGGGAGTACAGGAGAGGGCTGAGAACGCACCCTTGTGGCGCCCCAGTGTTTAGGATCAGCGGGGTGGAGATGTTGTTTCCTACCCTCACCACCTGGGGGCGGCCCGTCAGAAAGTACAGGACCCAGTTGCACAGGGCGGGGTCGAGACCCAAGGTCTTGATCTTAATGACGAGTTTGGAGGGTACTGTGGTGTTAAATGCTTAGATCACTGGCCATTTCGAATCCCACCGTACCTTCTCCGCTGTGCAATCCAGTTTCCGAGCTGGTCACTGGTGCACCTCAGCCACGCTCAAGGTACTAAATGATATCATAACCGCCATTGATAAAAGACAGTACTGTGCAGCCGTCTTCATCGACCTGGCCAAGACTCTGTCAATCACCACATTCTTATCGGCAGACTCAACAGCCTTGGTTTCTCAAATGACTGCCTCACCTGGTTCACCAACTACTTCTCAGATAGAGTTCAGTGTCAAATCGGAGGGCCTGTTGTCCGACCTCTGGCAGTCTCTATGGGGGTACCACAGGGATTCAATTCTCGGGCCGACTCTTTTCTCTGTATATATATCAACAATGTCGCTCTTTCTGCAGGTGATTCCTTGATCCACCTCTACGCAGACGACACCATTCTGCATACATCTGGCCCTTCTTTGGACACTGTGTTAACAAACCTGCAAACGAGCTTCAATGCCATACAACACTCCGTGGCCTCCAACTGCTCTTAAACGCTAGTAAATCTAAATGCATGCTCTTCAACCGATCGCTGCCCGCTCCCGCCTGCCCGACTAGCATCACTACTCTGGAGGATTCTGACTTAGAATATGTGGACAACTACAAATACCTAGGTGTCTGGCTAGACTGTAAACTCTCCTTCCAGACTCATATTAAACATCTCCAATCCAAAATTCAATCTAGAATCGGCTTCCTATTTAGCAACAAAGTCTCCTTCACTCACGCTACCAAACATACCCTCGTAAAACTGACTATCCTACCGATCCTCGACTTCGGCGATGTCATTTACAAAATAGCCTCCAACACTCTGCCATCCGTTTTGTCACCAAAGCCCCATATACCACCCACCACTGCAACCTGTATGCTCTCGTCAGCTGGCCCTCGCTACATATTCGCCGCCAGACCCACTGGCTCCAGGTCATCTAAGTCTTTGCTAGGTAAAGCTCCGCCTTATCTCAGCTCACTGGTCACCATAACAACACCCACACGTAGCATGCGCTCCAGCAGGTATATCTCACTGGTCATCCCCAAAGCCAAGACCCCCTTTCCTTCCAGTTCCCTGCTGCCAATGACTGGAACGACTTGCAAAAATCACGGAAGTTGGAGACATATCTCCCTCGCTAACTTTAAGCATCAGCTATCTGAGCAGCTTACAGATCACTGCAGCTGTACACAGCCCATCTGTAAATAGCCCATCCAACTTCCTACCTCATCCCCATATTGTTTTTATTTACTTTTTTTGCTCTTTTGCACACCTTGCACATCTTTTTTGCACACCTTTGCTCTATTTCTACTTGCACATCATCTGCACATCCATCACTCCAGTGTTAATTTTCTAAATTGTAATTACTTCGCTACTATGGCCTATTTATTGCCTTACCTCCTTACGCCATTTGCACACACTGTGTGTATATATATATATATATATATATATATATATATATATATATATATATATATATATATAGATATAGACTTTTCTATTGTGTTTTTATTTGTGTCGCACTGCTTTGCTTTATCTTGGCCAGGTCGCAGTTGTAAATGAGAACTTGTTCTCAACTCGCCTACCTGGTTAAATAAAAGGTGAAGAAAAAAAAACACAAAAAACTAATGGCATCAACATAATCAACATAACATAAGATCAACATTATAAAATAGTAGGTGATTCCTTGGGCAAACTGCACTACCATGTGGATCTACACAACACTTTACAGGTCATGCAGGTTTCCTCTTTGACTGATAAGGTGTGGTGTCACACAATGGGATAGCACTGGATGTCTGAGTCATTCAAATCCTTGGTTGACATGGTGACACCATTATTAGACACACAGACACCCACACAAGCTTTCACATGTTCATTTCAGTTCATGCAATTGACACCTTTCCTGTCTGACAGCTCCCACCCCTTACAAAAAAAGATTAGTGCAGTCAGAGTGCAGTATAACTGCAGTATGCTGCAAATACTGTGTCCAAAATATGCTTTTTTTTACTGCAGTAATTTTCAGTTCAACTGCAGTTATTCTGCAATGACCGCTTCCAAAATAACACATTCGACTGCAGTTACTGCACTTTTATTGCAGTTTCAAAACGGCAATCTTTTTTTTGTAAGGGACCCTGATGAAGCTAGTCCAACTGGCCACCAGATGGCACTATTATTCCTTTTACATCATTTGTCATCTGCATCTGACTTTAAAGTGCCCAGGCAGCTAAACACTCATGTCCCCCTGGCAGCCTGCTTGTACATAAATAATCCTCAATTCAGGCTGCAAAGGTGTCAGTTTCCTCCTTAACTCGATTCGACAGGGAAAATATGCAGACCGTCTTAATAAAACAATTTTCCACCACTATTTTCGGACAACTTCTAGATGTTGCACACTCTTTTCAGTGCAGTCTTTTTTACCCATGAAAATGGTGCTGGAAAATTGTGTTTTATTATGACAGTATGCATATTTTCCCAGTTATTTTAGGCAGGCGGGTCATTAAACCGAGTTAAGGAGGACCCCGACACCTTTGCAGCCTGAATGGAGGATGCTTTATATACTAGCCGGACTCCGGGGGACACGAGTGTATAGCTGGATGGGCTGAGAAGGGTAACAATTACCCCATCTGTTGGGCATTGCTTTCCTGCAGGTCTGTCAACGATGGCAGGTGTTTGGCAGGCAGGAGCGAAAGACATTGTGTGCGTCAGTACACAGCAGGCAGGATAGGTAGCTAGCTAGAACACGGTAAACTGTTTCCTTCAACCCCCGCCTGCTGGGCACTGCTTTCCCACAGTTCTGTAAACAACGGTGAGGGCAGACGTTTGGCAGGTGTTAGCGAAGGACATTGTGTGCTAGCTAGCTAGGACACCGGTTGACTGTCCTTTGCCCCCCAAAAGACTCTGATAATACTTTCATTTTCTTTTTGACCCACATCTTTAAATCGTATAGACAATGAGGGGAAATCCAGGAGACCAGTCAGTATCTGGTGTGACCACTATTTGCCTCATTTGCGACATCTCCTTCGCATAGAGTTGATTAAGCTGTTGATTGTGGCCTGTGGAATGTTCTCCCACTCTTCTTCAATGGCTGTGCAAAGTTACTGGATATTGGCGGGAAATGGAACACGCTGTCATACACGTCGATCCAGAGCATCCCAAACACGCTCAATGGGTGACTGGTGTCTGGTGAGTATGCAGACCATGGAAGAACTGGGACATTTTCAGCTTCCAGGAATTGTGTACAGATCCTTGCGACATGGGGTCGTGCAATATCATGCTGAAACATGAGGTGATGGCGGCGGATGAATAGCACGACAATGGGCTTCAGGATCTCGTCACGGTATCTCTGTGCATTCAAATTGCCATCGATAAAATGCAATTGTGTTTGTTGTCTGTAGCTTATGCCTGCCCATACCATAACCCCACAGCCACCATGGGTTCACAACATTGACGTCAGAAAACCACTTGCCCACATGACACCATACACGTGGTCTACGGCTGGTTGGACACCAAATTCTCTAAAATTATGTTGGAGGCGGCTTATGGTAGAGAAATTAACATTACATTCTCTGGTAACAACTCTGGTGGACATCCCTGCAGTCAGCACACCAATTGCACCCTCCCTCAAAACTTGAGACATCTGAGGCATTGTGTGAGAAAACGGCACATTTTAGTGGCCTTTTGTTCCCAGCACAAGGTGCAACTGTGTAATGATCATGCTGTTGAATCAGCTTCTTGATATGCCACGCCAGTCAGGTGGATGGATTATTTTTGCAAAGGAGAAATGCTCACTATCAGGGACTTAAATTTGTGCACAAATTTGAGAAATAGCTTGGAACATTTCTGGGATCTTTTATTTCAGCTAATGAAACATAGGACAAAACTTTATATTTGTGCTCAGTGTTTGTTTGTCCTCTGTTGTGTGGATTTGGTTGCTAAATTCCATACTGTTAAAATGTTAAATACAACCACCAACTGTTACCTCATTGCTGTTGCTATAACATGGCAACTCAGCTCAATGCACATGTGACAATTGAATCTCAACAAGCAAACAGTCAGTCCGGTGGTTGTATTTGATTAACGTTTTTTTTATGTATTTCAGCATACAAATAAAGGCACGCAACAAAAGAGGCTAACCATAGGTACACGCATAGGCGGAAATCCCAGGGGGGACAGGGGGGACACGACCCCCCCATCCTGGGAAAAATATGATTTGTCCCCCCCAATATATCACTGTAAACATAACTATGTAATTTCAATAATATTAATAATACGCAATGAAAGCACTTGTGCTGATTATAGACACTTAATAGCGCGTTTTTAAGTTTCACAAGATTGCGACCCCCCCCGCCCTTTGCCTCACAATGGTTTGATCCACTGCCAGTTCTTTAGCTTGCAAGGTAATAGAGGGTTCGTATCTACTGTCCGAAAGGCACTCAGTGTACGTAACTGACGTGAGGTAATCCAGTCAATCGCGCCATAGCAATGTATATATTTTTTTAATGTTGCAGGGTTCACACACTAGCTGAATTTGCAGAGCTGGCGCGCAAACTAAAGCAAACATTAACTATCAAGCTAGCTAGTACCTATTCCATTTATGTGGCGTCGTCAAAGATGGAATATTTGCTATCGTCAGTTTATTCCAAGATTAGCATGCAGCTGTAGTGCTTCAAAGTCCCTGTGATAAGGTTAGCGATAAACTGAAGTCCAAACTGAACAGAACTACACTCTCTTATACCATTGTCTTAAATATATTTAATGGTCTCGTTGCAAAAGCAAAATTGTCGCTAGTTTTTTTTTTTTTCACCTTTAACCAGGTAGCAAAGATTATAGCAAACACCACAGAAACGGAATTGGTGCTCGCTAGCTTTGCAAATTCATCTATTGTTGGAAGCCTGCCAATATGAAACAAACTATGTTAAAATTTCAAAACGTTGCAGCATGTGTTGTGTAAATGTGTGTGTGCAGCTAGACCGGTCAGCCAGCCATGTAGAAAAATGTCAGAAAAAAGTAAAAAGACGGACATCAGAGTATTTTTCAGTCACCAAAACGCAAAGTAAGAACTCTAGTAGCCTAATATCTCAAAGACGAGTTGATAAAATGTTAATAAGAAAGAAGTGAAATGCTAATGGAAATGTTTCACAATGATGTCATTAGGCAGAGCAGGCAACAGACGGCACACAGACAGAACTAGGGACAGATGGGCAGGGACAGACTGGCAGAGACAGGGAGTCTCAGGTAAGTTTGTTGAGTCTTTGTTTGGCAACATTATGAAAGGTTCTCTCTTTTTTTAGACTTGTAAAATAGGGGCATAATTGGAAAATGCCATGGATACCCCCACTCTCAACTTAAACTGGTGACTGAACTAAAATGTGTTTAAGGCAATGGTATTGCTGTTGTGGTTAATTGTGTAGTTCTGGGTACCGGTAGTTAGGAGTACAGCAAACATCTTATTTATTTTCTAGGAGACAGACTGTGAGTCAGTGAGGGTGGTGAAAGGGAAAGAGCCAAGGAGAGAGACTTCAGAGGACAGTGTCACAGCCACGGCAGGACCAGGTGTCACCCTTGTTGCCAACAGCACCAGTATAGGGGACAGTGGCACAGCATCGTCCAGTTTACCTCAGTGATGACACAGAACCATATCAGCCACACCCACAATTTATAGAACCGCAAACTCTTGCAAACAGAGTGTTGACCTTTCAAGAGAGAGGAACACTGCACTGATAAGGAACACTGCTATAACTATTATTATTAGTAGTATTATAATGATTTAAACAAGTTGGGACAACCCTTCAGTTAACTACTGTACCTAACAATTATCCAGTAGTAGTGATTATGGTCCCTCAATATACATTTAACATATTACAACATAGTCTATGTGTTACAGCACTACTTTTGGTGTCCCCCTCAGGAATTGCTCCTGAGAAAATTTCATGTAATTGTCCCCTCCAAGGTTGACATCAGATTTTCGCCCCTGGGTACACGGTAAGGGTTTAAGAATTTAAATCTTTAAGTATAGATTGCATAGCGACTTGAAGGATTCGGAGATTACTTCAAGTGAGAATGCATGCATTTAAGTATTCCAATAAGGCCCAGTAGCATAAAACGTCTTAAGTGTATTTCCCACTTTAAATCAGTTGCACAAAACATTTTAGGGCGAATTACCCCCTTAAATTAAGTGATCAAGTTAAGGGTGCCCGTGATTTCCCTTAACTGCATCATTCAGTACGGATATCGATGTAAACAGCATTTGTGGAGATGAATGTCGCTTTCCTCTGCCCTGGTTTCAAAAGGAATACAGCCACCAGTTAGCTAGCTAAACAATGGAAGGGGCACAATCCAAGACCTACAAAGCTACCTACTCTAAATTAACTTGACGTGCTAGAAAGCAATAGAAACAAGTTGAGAACAAAAATAAATGGTTTAATATCTTCGGAATCAATTCGTTTCTCCTTTCTTGAACGCAGAAGTTCTATTTTGCGATCTCGTTTTAAGACGTTCAGTAAGTAACTCAAGTCGTCTCCATGGTAACCTGAGTCTTTCTGCCGTACCTGCCTTCAAACTACCGTAAAACCCTTCAATTATGTCCTTACCTAAGGAAATGTTTGAGGGGCTCTAGGCAACACCCTTAGGTATGAGGATGTTATTCCTTAAAGGAATACTTAAGATGTTTTATGCAATTAGGCTTCACAGAAAGGAATTCCGTCATAGTAATCCCGGTAGTAACTCGTCGGTCAAGACTCATCACCGGCCCACGAAGACAAGCTCTAGAGGACTGGCACGAGACCTGATTAAAACAGGAATCGTTCAGCAACACAGAATAACAGTCATCCCAAAAATGGATGCCACAACACGGACTTCAAACTAAAAATCCCTTCAACCTCAAATGTCGGACAAACTGTGACGTGACTATCAATTAAGATGTTTAGCATATCACATACGGTAATATGACATCCTCACAGAGTAGACTGCTGAAGTAAAGTTATTATTCAGTGTATCAATGCCGTAACATAGCCTAATTCACAAACCTCCAATATAGTGAGAGCATCCTACTACTCGGTCCTACGTTACTTCTCCTCCAGTGCTTTGCCGGTGGATCAGCTGTGAGCGTTTGACGAATGGGGTGTCAAACTAGCAATTTGCAAAGAGTCCCATAGTCCCCTCCCTACTGTGTAACTGCCGTGCATTGATACGGAAAGAGGGCGGAGAATGAGCCTGACGTTTGCTTTCTTCGAGAAACCCGTCGAAACGGATTGGCAATATTAGGAAATCTGTCGTTATGAACTTTGAATAATACTTTTAAGATAAATTGTGCTAAACATTTCTTAAAGAATCCAACTTCAATTTAGAATTTCATCCCTCATATCTTCTTCCATTTTGGTGGCTTCAATTATTTTACTTTGTAACTATGACATTGATAAGATTCCTACAAAATGATCTGCTTTTCATAGACAAGTAACGTTATTCTTAGCGTGGTCGTTAATATATTTTAAAAAAATTCCCCCGCATAGGTATTACATTTGGAACAATAAGGATATTTTGTATAGAAACAAGTCTTTTATTTTTTAAGAACTGGTTCAATAATATCCTGCTGGTGAGTCAGCTTTATAATTCAGGATTGTTACTCAATTATGAGGAATTTTTATCAAGTTACAATATCCCGGTTACACCTAGAGTTCGCCATAGTCTTTGATGCTATTCCATCTGGGACTCTCATGTTGTTTAGAGGTGTAACCAGACCTCACCTTCTTGACCTACTCTCCCTTAATCCAGTTGACTCTCCAATAGGAAAAATGTGTTTCTCCTTGCTCCCTCAGAACAACAGATCTATACGTGCTTTATTTCAAAGGGATATTGTATCCATTCCTTATGTCACAACTTACTGGAATACATTTGTCAATAATATCTGTTGGAAAAAAGTCTGTTTATTACCACACAAATCACCAACACTATACATTTCCATTTTTGTATGAAAAATGAAAACGATAAATCAGTTATTACAACAGACATTCAAATTCTGTTAAGGTTTATTCTCTAACACCACAGTAGGTGTTAAACTGCATTTGTAGTTTTAGAGAAGTCTTCAGTAGCACCATGATTATATTCTTAACTACACTCCCCTACATATTTATTTGGACATTGAAGCTAAAACGTTTAATTTGGCTCTATACTCCAGTATTTGAGATAAATGTTATATTATCCAATGTTTCCTATAAAGGGACAGTGCAAAATGTCACCTTTTATTTTAGGGTATTTTTATTACATATGTGTTATACCATTTAGAAATTAAAGAACTTTATCTATCTAGTCCCCCCATTTGACGGTGTCATAAGAATTTGGACAAATTCCCTTTATAGTCTATTAAATTTAGTCAAGTTTAGTATTTGGTGCCATATTCCTAGCCATTCTTAGAAATGAATGGTAAATAATGTAATGTGTGATTTTGGAGAAACTTTTATAAGATTACAATGATGTTTCTGAAAACTTCTACATTAATGTGGATGCTACCATGATTACGGATAATCATGAATGAATCGTGAATAATGATGAGTAAGAAAGTTTGAGGCATAAATGTCATTCCCAAAATAAATGTAATTGGTGAGAGGAAAAGCATGTCTTGTCGGGTATGATATTTGTGTCTAACTTTCTTTTTCATCATTATTCATTCATGATTATCCGTAATCATCCACATTAATGTAGATTACATTTTTTTTTTAACCTTTGTTTAACTAGGGAAGTTAAGAACAAATTCTTATTTATAATGACGGCCTACACCAGCCAAACCCGGACGACGCTGGGCCAATTGTACAGGTAGGTGTGTTTATGCATCAGTCCTCATCACGGCTCCATGCGTCTTCAAAAGCAGGGTACACCGTAGCCTGGCTCCCACCCTGGGACAGAAAAATACCTTGCTCTTTTGTTGTTTTGAGTGAATGCGATTAGGTAATCAGGAAAGCATTACATAAGTGCAAGCAATTGCAGTCATTGTAAATAATAATTTGTTCTTAATTGATGCACCTGGATAAATACATATATTATTCAGTTTCCAAAGCTAAATATAAAAACCAGTGAATCTGGATAGGGAGGTGGCCTAAGATACTTACAGACATAATTTTATCAGCACCTGGGAAATGTAGCCAAGGTGAGGCAGCGTGACTGTGACTGCCTGTGTGTTGGTGTGTGTGCATGCACCTGGTTACCCGAGTAAGGTGCAGCACAAGCCACAACCCCTATGATCTAATTCCTGTGTGCACAAAGGCTTGGTTGGTCTGCATTGTTGACTGGAATCAAAGAATAAGTCCCTAATAGATGGCTGTCTATTAGCTTGGCTAATGCAATTGCATTTTAGAATGAGAACAGGGACCTGCCATCCCCCAAACGTTTTTCAATTGTTCCTGCTTATTCAGCCTCCTACTTTCTTGGCGGCTGGCCCTTCTTCCATGTCTGGGGGTCGGAGAACAGGAACCCAGGCTAGGATGTTAGTCTTTACCCCCACTGTACAGGAGGTACCCCCCTGGACACACAGAGGAGAGCAGAGCTTTAGCCTGGGTATCAATACTCTCTGTGCTATTTACTTCCTGGCCAGAGCCATATACAGTCAAGTCCATAACTATTGGCACCCTTGATAAAGTTGAGCAAAAAAGACTATAAAAATAAATAATACAAATACTGAGCTGTATTGTACGCACACAAAAAAAGGGGGGAAATTATTTTATACCAATACAATTGCTCAGAAAATAGATTTTGTTTAAAAAGTAATAAAAGATAAGGGTCAAAATTATTGGCACCCTGTTTTCAAGCCTCTAGCACCCTCCCCTTGGAGAACACGTTGGGAGGGATCTTAGACCATTCCTCCATACTGAATCTTTCCAGATCCTTGTTAACCACAGGTTTTCAATGGGATTCATGTCTGGAGACAGATGGCCATTGCAAAATGTTTATTTTTGTGGATTTTGATTAGTGCTTGGGGTTATTGTCTTGGTGGAAGATCCACTTGTGGCCAAGTGTCAGCCTCCCGGCAGAGGCAACCAGGTTTTGGGCTAAAATGTCCTGGTACTTGGTAAAGTTCATGATGCCGTTGACGTTAACAAGGATCCCAGGACCAGTGGAAGCAAAATATCGCCGTAACATCAAAGATCCACCACCATATTTTACTGTAGGTATGAGTTATTTTTCTGCATACAGGTATGCTTCCATTTTGATGCCAAACCCACCACTGGTGTGCGTAGACAAAGAGGTATATTTCTATGTCATCTGACCATAGAACCTGTTCTAATCCAAGTGCCATTGCCGTTTATCAAACTCCAGGCTGTGCTATGGTCAGATGACATAAAAATAGAGCTCTCTGGCCATGCACACCAGTCTGGCGACAAAAAATGGAAGCATACAGTGCATTCAGAAAGTATTCAGATCCCTTGACTTTTTCCACATTGCTACATTACAGGCTTATTCTAAAATGGATTAAATACATTTCATCATCAATCTACACACAATACCCCATAATGACATAGTGAAAACAGGTTTCAAGAAATGTATATAAAAAAAAAGATACCTTATTTACATAAGTATTCAGACCCTTTGCTATGAGATTCGAAATTGAGCTCCGGTGCATCCTGTTTCCATTGATCATCCTTGAGATGTTTCTACAACTTGATTGGACATGATTTGGAAAGGCACAAAACTGTCTATATAAGGTCCCATAGTTGACAGTGCATGTCAGAGCAAAAACCAAGCCATGAGGTCGAAGGAATTGTCCGTAGAGCTCCAAGACAGGATTGTGTCGTGGCACAGATCTGAGGAAGATTACCACAAAATGTCTGCACCATTGAAGGTTCCCAAGAACACCGTGGCCTCAATCATTCTTAAATAGAAGAAGTTTGGAAGCACCGAGACTCATCCAAGAGCTGGTCGCCCTGCCAAACTGAGCAATTGGGGGAGACGGGCCTTGGTCAGGGAGGTGACCAAGAACCTGATGGTCACTCTGAAAGAGCCCCAGAGTTCTTCTGTGGAGATGGGAGAACCTTCAAGAAGGACAACCATCTTTGCAGCACTTTATGGTATAATGGCCAGATGGAAGCCTCTCCTCAGTAAAAGGCACATGACATTCCGCTTGGAGTTTGCCAAAAAGCACCTAAAGGACACTCCGACTATGAGAAACAAGATTCTCTGGTCTAATGAAACCAAGATTTAACAATTTGGCCTGAATGCCAAGCGTCACGTCTGGAGGAAACCTGGCACCATCCCTACGGTGAAGCATGGTGGTGGCAGCATCATATTGGGGGGATGTTTTTCAGCAACAGGGACTGGGAGACTAGTCAGGATCGAGGCAAAGATGAATGGAGCAAAGTACAGAAAGATCCTAGATGAAAACCTGCTCCAGAGCACTCAGGACCTCAGACTGGGGCGAAGGTTCACCTTCCAACAGGACAACGACCCTAAGCACACAGCCAAGATGACACAGGAGCAGCTTCGGGACAAGTCTCTGAATGTCCTTGAGTGGCCCAACCAGAGCCCGGACTTGAACACGATCGAACATCTCTGGAGAGACCTGAAAATAGCTGTGCAGCGACACTCCTCATCCAACCTTACAGAGCTTGAGAGGTTCTGCAGAAAATAATGGGAGGAACTTCCCAAATACAGGTGTGCCACGTTTGTAGCTTCATACCCAAGAAGCCTCGAGGCTGTAATCGTTTCCAACGGTGCTTCAACAAAGTACTGAGTAAAGGGTCTGAAAACGTATGTAAATGTGATATTTCTATTTTTATTTGCAAAAATGTATAACTTGTTTTTGCTTTGTATTGTGTGTAGATTGAGAAGAAAACAATATTGAATCCATTTTAGAACAAGGCTGTAACAAAATGTGGGAAAAGTCAAGGGGTCTGAATACTTTCCGAATGCACTGTATGCAGAAAAGTACCTCATGTTAGAATATTGGTCCTAAATTAGCCAAGGTAGTCAAGTGGAAAGAAACATGTTGAGGAAGTATCCTGTCACTCAAGTGTTGATGGCAGGAGGAAGTCAAAAGGTATTACAGCAGTGTCTACCTTTATGAAACAGTAGACTCAAAACAATGACAATCTTCATCCAGGGAGAGAACAATGGAAACAAACAATAGAAGTTCAAACCTGCCAATCATTTGAGGTGGTGTAAGTGGCATTAGCCTACTTCAACTAAAAAAGATCAGCAAAAATTAATTCCAGAACTGTGTGTTCTTTCTAATGAAAAAAATAACTGACAAGTTGCGCTGCCACATTCTTACAACTTACATTTTTATTTTATTTAACCTTTCTTTTGACAGGGAGTCCTGCTGAAACCAAGGTATGTTTTACAAATGAGCCCTGTAATTACAAAAATATACACATCCAATACAATATGAAACAGTACAATAAGTGCGGCATTAGGTGGATAGACTAACAGCATAACTAGTATTTCCTCTGACTAACATTAGTGGAAGGCTACAGTGTTCCGTGCCATGTCATATTATCTGTGCCGACTATATACCATAAACTGATAATGCGTCAGCTATCTACTGATAGCATTGTCAGGATCCTGATAATGTGGGCAGAATATGTGGCCAGGGTCGTATTCATTTGGAACCAAACAGAAGCAAACGGGTCGAAACAGGAAGGGACCTACCGGGTTTTCCGTCGCAAAACATTTTGCTATGGTTCGCTAGAATGGGCACTAATGAATACGATCCAGGTCTCAGAGACATGAGCCGATTTACATGAACATGCGTAAGGTATTGATAATGAATGAACATAATATTGATATGCTGATAACACTGTAAATTCTTAGTGCCTTCAGAAAGTATCTTCACCCCTTGACTTTTCCACATTTTGTGTTATAGCCTGAATTTAGAATGGATTTTATTTGTCACTGGCTTACACACAATACCCCATAATGTCAAAGTGGAATTATGTTTTTTACATTTTTACAAATTAATTAAAAATGAAAAGCTGAAATGTCTAAATGAGGCAGTGACTGAACTGAGAGAGAAATCATGCAGGGTATTCTACACCATTAATAAACTAATTGAAATGCCTATTAAAATACATTCAGTTCGTTTTCGATGCATCATTGGACCAATTGCTTTTTATGGCGGTGAGGTATTGGGTCCACTTGCGGAACAAGATTTCACACAATGGGACAAACACCCCATTGAAACACTGCATGCGGAGTTATGCAATATTCTCCTACATGTCCAGAGTAACACAAAGCACAATACATACAGGGCAGCATTCGGGCAATATCCACTAATAATAATTTTAAAAAAGAGCTTTGGAAACATCTAAAATATACTGACACCCTCTCAAAACATTACCAAGCCCTGCAATGCTAAGAGCTAAGCCAAGAAAATAGTTGCCTTATCCAGCTGGTCCTGAGTTCACAAATCTGTTCTACGAACACACCGAAGCCTCAGGACCAGAACATCACATCAATCAACCAAATTACAACACGGTCAAAACAAAACTACATCACTTATTGGGATGCACAAAGCAAAATTAAGTGCTACCTGGCCCTAAATTGACAGTACACCATAGCAAACTATTTGACCATGGTTACTGATCAAAACCTTAGAAAAACCTTAACAAAATACAGACTTGATGCTATTGAGAAGGGTAGACACAGGAAACCTGGCTCCCTGTAGAGGAACGGTTGTGCAGTCACTGCACCCCTGCAGAACCTGAGACAGAGCTGACAATATGTAAAAACTATAATGCATTTGGAGAGGTCCCCCCCCCCCCCCCCACACACACACATTTTTGGGTGTTGATTTTTTTTTTGAAGGTTTCCACGACCTCTCTGATGAGAATAGGCTACCCGTCCTGTTGGGGGAGGATGTAGAGAGCTGTGGGGATGGCAGCGCACTACATTGCTGCCTGCCATAAAATGAGGGACAGGAGTAGCAACGTTTCCATGAACTTGTCCAGTGATGTTTTTGTAGACATTTGGATAGTTGGCATAGAAAATAGATGTGACTATTGTCTGCTACGGTGCTTTTCCTTTGAACTGTCGTGTGGCTATAAAAACAGCTGGAGGTAATGACGTCAAACCACCCCAACGACTTTCTTGCAAGTGGTCAAAGTGTTTCCATTATCCATTTATGGAAATTGCGCATTAATAAATTGCCGACAGCCTGTATGCCCTCCCACCTATCTGTTTCTCGTCTCGGGTAGCTCGCAGAAGCCAGAATGGATAGAATGCAATAATTTACTTTTAGCCATTTTCAAATAATTCTCACGTGCCAACGTATCGCCACGGCCAGTGCCATGGTGAAACTTGCACAGCTGTCGATATGAAATAATTGAACGGGGAAACTTGCATCCAGCCAACCAGAAAGCAAGGCGAAGCAATTCAGGCATTCTTGAAAGTCAGGACAATCCTTGTCCTGCAAAGAAACATTTATTTTTACAGTTGAAACATTTATTTAGCACGCTTGGCATCACGTGCAATCATTCGGCAATCATAATTTATTTGGAGAAAAAAAACAGTTTCCATCATCATTGCCACAATACAGAGACTTATACACAAAATAAAATCCACCCGTCGAACAGATAAACAATGTTGATCTTTAGAAAATGTGACATTGTTTTTGTCGACCTGGGTCAATGGAAACCTGCCTAGTGACAGACCAACCAAGTGTTATCTACTTATTTATTTTCTTATTGATTTAAATATCTAATACAACCCCATCCCCCCACACCTTTGATTATTGTTGTTACTGATGGTCCTGTTTGTGAAAATATTTATTACCTTTAAGGATGTTGATATAATCCCCCCCCCAAAGAAATTATATCCTTGCCTTTCATGAACCAACACTTGCACTTTACTCCCCCCCCCCCCCCCCCCCCTACTAGCACTGATGTTAATGATTGCTACTTTGAGGAAAAATGTACTTACTATGACTGAGATAGGTCGTTGTCCCATCTATCTATCTTAATTAAGATGAATGCACATGTAAGTCACGTTGGATAGGAGCGTCTGCTAAATTACACATTTAAAAAAATATATATTGTTAATGAATCATTCCATTTGCAATAAGTACATTGTTACATTATGCCAATAAAGAAAATGGGACAAACACCAAATTGAGACTGCATGCAGAATTAGGCCAATAACCGTTAATTTTCCAAATCCAGAAAAGAGACGGTAAATTCTACAACCACCAAAAAGAAAGTGATTCCCAAACCTTCCATAACAAAGCCATCACCTACAGAGAGATGAACCTAGAGAAGTGTCCTCTAAGCAAGCTGGTCCTGGGACTCTATTCACAAACACAGACCACACATAGCCCTAGGGCAGCAACAATTAGACCCAACCAAGTCATGAGAAAACAAAAAGATAATTACTTAACACATTGGAAAGAATTAACAAAAAAACAGAGCAAACTAGAATGCTAATTGGTCCTAAACAGAGAGTACACAGTTGCAGAATACCTGACCACTGTGACTGACCCAAAATTAAGGAAAGCTTTGACTATGTACAGCCTTGCTATTGAGAGAGGCTGCCGTAGGCAGACCTGTCTCTTGAAGACAGGCTATGTGCACACTGCCCACAAAATTTGTTGGAAACTGAGCTGCACTTCCTAACCTCCTGCCAAATGTATGACCATATTAGAGAAACATATTTCTCTCCGATTACACAAACACACAAAGAATTCAAAAACAAATCAAATGTTGATAATCTCATATCTATTGGGTGAAATGCCAGTGTGTAATCACAGCAGCAAGATTTGTGACCTGTTGCCACAAGAAAAGGGCAACCAGTGAAGAACAAACACCATTGTAAATACAACCCATATTTATGTTGATTTATTTTCCCTTTTGTACATGAACTATTTGCACATCGTTACAATATAGCCATACTATGACATTTGATATGTCTCTTCCTTTGGAACTTTTGTGAGTGTAATGTTTTCTGTTCATTTTATCATCTATTTCACTTGCTTTAGCAATGTAAACATGCCAAATAAAGCATGTTGAATAGAGAGAGAGAGGAGAGAACCCTAAATCAACAACTTTCTATTTCTCACCTATCCCTCAGGGGACATGTGACAGCACCCTCGGGCCCTATAGGGACATATAAAGGGCCCTTACATAAACGTCCCCTAACTGGTCTGCGGGTGAAGGTTCACATCACTGGGCATAAACAACGTACAGATGTAGGATCTTATTTTGATCACTCTTTTGTTGCTGAGAATGTTCCTGTACTACAGGAAATGCAAACTAGAGTAGTCAAGGTTTAAAAAGGCTTCTAAAGTTTGTAATTTCCACTTTAAAGTGTGACTTGATTTGCCAGAACAACAAATGTCCATTAACTATAATTCACATTTATTGTTGCTGCAGGATTATTTTCCTGCTGTAGCAAACTGGCTCGAATTAAGACGGCATCTGAGTTTGAGTTTATTTTACTGGGACGGTGCACAATAATCAACGTTTCAGTAAAACTGCCGGTTTTAGCCAGCCGGCTAATTGTCAACCGCAGTCCCTGGGCAGGTTATCAAAAACAATTACAATAACAATACAGACAATCAATGAGCAGTGAGCACACGCAGAGCAACATAAGACAAGCAAGGCATAGCATATAGACAGAGCAACATAGCACAAAAAGCAACAAGACAAAATCCATAAAAGCAACGAAGTATTTACACACCTCACAAACTACAGACAACATGGAAAGCAGCAATACACAGCTAGAGATTATGTTCACAAGTCTGATTGGCCTTTAGCCATGGCTTCATGTTTTTTGTGAACGTGTGATAGGTGGTGCAGTTGTGTGTGTGATGGCAGTGTATTCCAGACATGGGAAGCTCTCACAGAGAAAGAAGATTGACTAAAGGTGCTTTTCCTTATGGGAACTATACATTCACCTCCCATGGCAGACCTTGTGGATCTGCTGTCATATATTTGGGTTTTCTGTTTAACAAAAGTACTGAGATGAGGGGGAGCCAGGCAATTTAGGATCTTGAATACAAGACATGTGTCAGTGTATTGCACAAGATTTTTCCAACTCAGGAGCTCATGCATTCTGAGGATGTAACAGTGATGATGGCTATTGGGCTTCCTATCAAGTACTTTGAGAGCCTGTTTGTAGACAGACTGAATGGGTTTTAATGTTGTACAGCAAGCTTGGGCACAACTAGTCAAGCAGTATGTTAAGTGGGGGAGAGTCATAGATTTGAAGTACAGTTTTGCTACCTCTGTAGTCAAACACTTTTGTATTAATCGGAAATGAGCTAGGTTGAATTTGGTTATTTGAGTTACCTTTTTCACCTGCTTTTTAAAAGAGAAGTTGGAATCAAGTATGATGCCAAGGTACTTAAAATCAGATACCACCTGGAGGTTCTCCTCTGACACATAGACATCTGGCTCAGTAGCATCAGTTGCCCTCTTTGTGAAGAACATAGACAGTTTTTTTCACATTGAGATGCAAACATGAGTCACTGAGCCACTTTGTAACCTGGACCATTACAGTAGTGAGTTCTTGTGCAGCTTGTTGTTTGCATGCACATATATCATTGTACCATCTGCATACATTTGAACTTCAGACCCAGTAGACAGAAGGCAGATCATTAATGTACATACTGAACAGGAGGGGCCCCAGTATTGATCCTTGGGGCATGCCCACATCATAGCTAAGAGTGGGCAACAGCTCATTGCTCACTCTGACACGCTGAGTTCTGCCTTCAAGGTATGATTTCATCCATCTCAAGGCATCAAGGGAAAGTTGAACTTGGACAATTTTGTGATGAGAACCTCATGGTTAACAGTATCAAAAGCCTTCCTTAGGTTCAGAAACACAGCCCCAACAACGCCCCCTTTGTCCATCTTGGACTTCACATTTTCCAGAAGAAAGCAGTTGGCCGTTTCTGTGGAGTGTTTTGCTCTGAAGCCAAACTGCATGGAGAGTAATGTGAAGGGGCTATTATTGAGGTGGGCAATCAGTTGTTCTGCTACACACTTTTCAACAACCTTCGACACCACAGGTAGTATACTAATGGGCCTGTAGTTACTCACATCAGCAGGGTCACCCGATTTAAAGATTGTTGTTATTATCGCGGACTTCCAGACCCTTGGAAACACCCCCTGACCAATAGATGTGTTGGTGACCTTAGTAATGGGGCCAATGAGTGACTCTGGGCTGAACTCTACCTTTCTTAAAAACTACAAACACATCTTTGGCTTTAGAGTTGTTTTTGAGCTAATCACCTTGTTCCCCTCTGAAGACCAGTTGAGTGTCATTCACTAGCACTGAGCCCAAGAAACAAGTGGAGGGGTTCTGTGTCAGTACCCTGGCAGAGTCAACAAACTAGGAATTGAAGGCTATTGCTATTTCGACTGCATCCTGTGTTAGATTGTCATTCCCCGTGATTTCTAGTCTTTTTGCAGTGTTACTATGCTCTTTCCCTGTTAACTTTTTTAGATTCTCCCAGATCAATTTAGAATTTCCCTTTGCTTCACCAATTTTGTTAATAAAAAAGTTTGCCTTGGCCTGTCTGATTTCTTTCATCACCTTATTTCTCAACATGGTAAACCTACGTCTGTCATGCTCTAATTTGAACTTTAGGGATGTTTTTAGAGCATAATCTAGTTCTTTTCATCAGTTTCCAGATTTCTCCATTTAGCCAAGGAAGAGTGCTCTTTTGGCCAGGTTTGGATTTGATTTTCTTTAGGAAGCCATTTATTGTAGTCTGGATTGTGGATAGAAAAACCTGACTATCAGCTTCCACATCTGTATTGGACAAGAGATCATTCCAGTTAATTGCGTTTGTCAAAATAATTTTGTTCACTCTTAGGTATTCTGAGTTGATCAGGCTTTCTAACAGTAGAGAGGTTAAACCTGTTCTGTAACACTACAACTACCACAATGCCACATAGTCCCTTCAATTTCCCAGCTCTAGTGCCTCATTTCCTGAAAATAGCCCTCCATATTAAAAAAGAATGTCACTCCATACATTTCCAAAGACAGTGTCCTTCACTGTCCAATTGCCCATGTTATCAGGAGCAGTTCAAGCATGCCCAGATGTTTTTCGAATCACTTACAGCCCAAAGGGACAGTGATATGATCCCAATGGTTTAATTAGCTGATCTAATTTGGCGTAAACCAGGTGGGCATGCTGCCTGCCTGAGCTGTGTTGGCACTCCCAGGGAATAGAGGCTAGTTCCCAGGCAATGCAACGGTCTCTTGGTGTGCCCGAGGGAGGCACATGTCTCTAAAGGCGTGACACGGAGGTTGTTGTTGTGTCTCTTCAGGTGTGGTGTTAATTGGCCTACCTAGCTGTAGCTAAAATGTGCTCATATCTTGGCGACCACCGGACAGATAGAACCTACACCTCTGTGACCTGAGTGTCGCGTGCGTGTGCGTGTGGCGCACTCACCCTGCAGAACCTAGATGCATGAGCCAGACTTCAGGTCACAGAACTGTACTTTCTGGTCTTTGGTACCCACTGAGAACACACAGATCAAGGGATTCATTGAGAGGTTACATACATGACTAAGACAAAGGAAAAACATCTTTACTTTCACTTTGTGTGTAAATGCTTTGTGACCCAGAGGAGAAACTGGAGGCCCTGGTTCTCTCAGATGAGACAGGAGTGTAGCTATATAAGAAAGCACTTGTGCCAGCCATTGATATACATGAGCTCACAACACAGATCATTATTCACACAGAGGGTGTGAGCAGTCAGGGAGCAAGATAATTGACAGGGATAGACACAATCAGGTTTGAGTCCATTTGTTTCAAACCCGGCAGAAGTAAAATGATAATTCTGGTCCGAGTAGCACCAGGGGCGTGGGCGGACAAAGGGAGAGTCAGTGACAGTAACATGGAGAAAGTGAGCGAAAAACACACACACACAGAGAGAGAGCGAGAGCCCCTTTGAAATGCATTGAGAGAGCGATGAGGAAAGAGAGCAGTGTGGGTGTTAAACAAGTGATTTGGCAGGTATGTACAACCAGTCTGTCCTGCTCTGTCAGCAGGGGGGCACCGCCTGGATTCCTATCATGTCTATCTAAACTGTTCCGGAGTAATTTCCAACTCCTGAGACCCCAAGGGGCATACACTTTGTCAACCCACCACACCGCTGTTTCACAATCAGCCGTCATGCGAACAGCTTTCAAAATCAGTGGAGAGAATCATTGCTGCAGGCCTTGCATCAGAACAGAAGTATGCTGTGGAATGAGCATAGCAAAAGGGGCAAAGGATTACCTTGTTGACAGGTTTACAGAATGGTTCTGCCTGGAGAGTAGAGCCAATGTTCATTCTTAGATTATATCAGTAAGACAGACTGTTCCTTGTAGCGTCAGCTGTGTTCTTTGTGTCAGTTGCACTGTCTAGTTGTGTCCATTTATTTTTTCTAATAGGTTTTTATTTTATGCACTTTGAGATTATTCTGTATAATGAAAAGAGCTTTACAAATGTAATAACGGATTATTATAGACAGTAAATAATATTTTAAGCACACAAACTTGCTATTATTGGTCTGATTGGTCAAAAGACTAATAATTGGAAAAAATATCAGAATTGGGCCGCGTAAACGCAGCAACACACACACACACACACACGATGAGGCTGTGATTCCTGGAGATGGGGGACATGTGGTGGCAGTAGACGTTCCCTTCATACTGGAACACTTCATTGGGCTACAGACACACAGGAAGGAGAAGGAACTAATCAGCTTTAGTTCAACCTGAACATAAACCTGATATCTATGTGCTGTAGAGGGACAACAATACTGTTCAGTCAGTCGGTCAGCCAGTCAGCATGACAGGAAAGAACACTGCCGTGACTGACACAATGGGACCAGGAGACAGAAATTAAGAATGTGGCTGTGAGACTGAGAGAGAAATGGAGCGGAGGAATGGAGGGGAGCAGAGAAGAACATGGCCGTGTGGGAGAACAGAGCACGGCAGGGGACTAAGAGGCTGGAGGAAGGCAGCAGAGTGACAGTTACAATGCAAATCCATCTGCAAACACAAGTTCCCTCTCTGGTGCCTTGGCTGCCACTGTGTGCCAATACTAGCAAGGGCTGACCCAATGGGTACACACAGAGGGGGCTCTGTCTCAACACACTCAGTCACATACACTTATCTCTTAACCTTTCATGGGCTCAGAAAATGTCAATTTAATATAAATGAGATACAATGCTGATGCTTATCCAGGACATAGCTAACCCACACATACATACTGTAGCTAGCTAGACCTTTTCTATTATACAAGGCACTTCTTAGCTGCTTAAGTGTGGCGCAGGTACTGGCTACTGATTCCTGGATCTGAATTCCTGTGTGTGTGCATGTGCGTGCCTGTGTGTGTGTATGTTTTACTGTCCTTTAGCTGACCCTTTGAGGTAACCATGGAGCCAGTGTAACTCTAGCTCAGCATAGAGTGCACCATATGAGGCAGAGCGAGAGCGAGACGGAGTGAGCTAGAGAGCGAGAGAGAATGAGAGCGAGACAGAAAGAAAGTGAGAGACAAAAGGATGTATGTGAGAGAAAAACAACGGAAGAGAAAGAGTCTATGTAGGAATACCTTTTAGTGTCTCAGTGTCCCGGGCCTTCATGGTTTTGTCGAAGGAGCTGGACACAATTATGCCCGTGTCGAACGGGTACCACTGCACACTGAACCTGTGGACATACCGACTGGACCTGCAACACACACTCACAGTGACCATCAGAGAGTTTCTCTCACACACACTCGCTGTCTCTCACACTCGCTCTCTCTCACTCACTCGCTCTCTCTCTCTCTCACACACTCGCTCTCTCTCTCTCTCACACACTCGCTCTCTCTCTCTCTCACACACTCTCTCACACCGCATTTGTTACACCACAGGCTCTAGTTTGATCTAATCTTGACTATTGCCCAGTGATATGGTCAAGTGCTGAGCAGCAGTCTTGCACTTCAATGTACACATTGGCCTAATGTCAACAGTGTGTACAGTACCAGTCAAAAGTTTGGACACACCTACTCATTCAAGGGTTTTTCTTTATTTTTACTATTTTCTACATTGTAGAATAATAGTGAAGACATTAAAACTATGTACAGCTTAGCACACTCTTAACTAGCTTCATGAGGAATGCTTTTCCAACAGTCTTGAAGGAGTACCCACATATGCTGAGCACTTGTTGGCTGCTTTTCCTTCACTCTGCGGTCCAACTCATCCCAAACCATCTAATTTGGGTTGAGGTCGGGTGATTGTGGAGGCCATGTCATCTAATGCAGCACTCCATCACTCTCCTTCTTGGTCAAATAGCCCTTACACAGCCTGGAGGTGCGCTTTGGGTCATTGTCCTGTTGAAAAACAAATGATAGTCCCACTAAGCGCAAACCGTATGGGATGGCGTTTCGCTGAAGAATGCTGTGTTAGCCATGCTGGTTAAGTCTGCCTTGAATTCTAAATAAATCACTGACAGCGTCACCAGCAAAGCACCCCCACACAATCACACCTCCTCCTCCATGCTTCATGGTGAGAACCACACATACGGCGATCATCCATTCACCTACTCTACATCTCACAAAGACACGGTGCTTGGAACCAAAAATCTCAAATTTGGACTCATCAGACCAAAGAACAGATGTCCACTGGTCTAATGTCCATTGCTCGTGTTTCTTGACCCAAGCAAGTCTCTTCTTTTTGGTGTCCCTTGGTAGTGGTTTCTTTGCAGCAATTTGACCATTAAGGCCTGATTCACACAGTCTCCTCTGAACAGTTGATTTTGAGATGTCTGTTACTTGAACCCTGTGAAACATTTATTTGGGCTGCAATCTGAGGTACAGTTAACTCTAATGAACTTATCCTCTGCAGCAGGGGTAACTCTGGGTCTTCCTTTCCTGTGGCGGTCCTCATGAGAGCCAGATTCATCATAGCGCTTGATGGTTTTTGCGACTGCACTTGAAGAAACGTTAAAAGTTCTTGAAATTTTCCACATTGACTGACCTTCATGTCTTAAAGTAATAATGGACTGTTTCTCTTTGCTTATTTGAGCTGCACTTGGTCTTTTACCAAATAGGGCTATTTTCTGTATACCACCCCTACCACAACACAACTGATTGGCTCAAATGCATTAAGGAAAGACATTCCACAAATTAACTTTTAACAAGGCACACCTGTTAATTGAAATGCATTCCAGGTGACTACCTCATGAAGCTGGTTGAGAGAATGCCAAGTGTGCAAAGCTGTCAAGGCAAAGGGTGGCTACTTTGAAGAATCTTATATTTTATATTTATTTTTGATTTATTTGACACTTTTTTGGTTACTACATGATTCCATGTGTTATTTCATAGTTTTGATGTATTCACTATTATTCTACAATGTAGAAAATAGTCAAATAAAGAAAAACCCTTGAATGTGTAGGTGTGTCCAAACTTTTGACTGGTACTGTATGTCAGTCTCTCTTGACTCAAAGTAGAGGAGAGATTGACTGCATGTTCTTGTAAGAAATATTATACATTTCTGTATAATCCACTTACAGTGCATTCCGAAAGTAATCAGATTTTGTCATGCCAATTTTGTTACGTTATAGCCTTATTATAAATGGATTCAATAGTTTTTCCCCCCTCAATCTACACACAATACCCCATAATGACAAAGCAAAAACAGGTTTTTAGAATGTTTTACAAATTGATAATAAAAAAATAAGTAGTCAGACCCTTTACTCAGTACTTTGTTGAAGGACCTTTGGCAGTGATTACAGCCTCGAGTCTTCTTGGGCTTGGCACACCTGTATTTGGGGAGTTTCTCCCATTCTTCTCTGCAGGTCCTCTCAAGCTCTGCCAGGTGTGATGGGGAGCGTCACTGCACAGCTATTTTCAGGTCTCTCCAGAGAGGTTCGACCAGGTTCAAGTCTGGGCTCTGGCTGGGCCTTATCAAGGACATTCAGAGACTTGTCCCAAAGCCACTCCTGTGTTGTCTTGGCTATGTGCTTAGGGTCGTTGTCCTGTTGGAAGGTGAACCTTCGCCCCAGTATGAGGTCCCTTCTCCCCCGATGGCTCAGTTTGGCCTGGCGGCCAAATCTAGGAAGAGTCTTGGTGGTACCAAACTTCTTCCATTTAAGAATGATGGAGGACACTGTGTTCTTGGGGAACTTCAATGTTGCATCCATTTTGTGGTACCCTTCCCCAAATCTGTGCCTTGACACAATCCTGTCTCAAAGCTCTATGGACAAATCCTTCAACCTCATGGCTTGGTTTTTGCTCTGACATCCATTGTCAAATACATACACTACTGCTTGCACACTCATTGGCAAATAAGTGCTTTCGAGGATGCACAATAGCACATACCCTCTCTCTCACACCCACTCCTGTCCACCAATATTTAGTGAAGTACACAGTTATAGTGATGCTGCCATCTAGTGGGTGCCATCAGATATGTGAGCCACACACACCTGTCTACCATGCACACTGCTTTACAGGTGTACTGTGGTTTCCTGCTTTTGTTCTCCAGGTCAAACACCACAATCACTCCATCTGCCCCTCTAGATAGCATGCTACAGAACAGCCAAGAGGAGAGGGTTAGCTTCCAACAGCACCAGGAGGACTCTAAAGATGTGCTACCTACATTTAAGTCATTTAGCAGATGCTCTTATCCAGAGCGACTTACAAATTGGAAAGTTCATACATATTCATCCTGGTCCCCCGTGGGGAATGAACCCACAACCCTGGCGTTGCAAGCGCCATGCTCTACCAACTGAGCCACACGGGACATGTCCATGTTGAGTTGTTGTAGGTTGCTTACTCATGTATCAAGTTATGTTGAAATCAGGTTATGAGGGAAGCATGCAGTACGTTATAGGCCTAGGCTATATGGTAATCATAACAAAATAATGTTCTCAATTGTAATATTGTCAGACCTACTACCAATGACAGAGTGAAAAGATATTTCATATTTAATGATACAAATAAACTTTTATTTAATTTTACATACTAAATAGGCTACACATCAGGAACCAAGCATCATTCAAACTCACGTATAAAAGGGAATCCATCAGAGAAACAATGGAATAGTGTTCACAGATGGGATGATGATTTGGCCAACTTTCCCCCTCACTGTTGACTCTGCCCGTCTCAGGCAAAGTGTGTCGTCAAGTCCAGCCTGTCTTGCTGTTAGAAACCCCAACAACTTCCCTCAATATATGTATATTTAAATAATTTAGCTAGCTAGCATGACTGTTTGTTATGGTTGTTCTAAAGCTAGATTAGGATAACTAGTTTGGCTAACCACGTACAAATTCAATGTCGTTAGCTACTAAGCCAGTTTTGCAAACGTTTTTTGTGTACAATAAATCTCTGTGATCTGGATTTATAAAAGTCAATAGAATCATTTGAATCAGTCAATTTTCACGCTCTGTCTTATTTAAACTGATTTAGCAAGCTAGTTTAGCTCCAGCCAACAAGGGGTGTGCGCGGCCATGTTGTTACGTCAGGATTTTTGAGACCTCGCTGGTATAACAAGTGCACTGATTGGTTCCTCTGATTCTGCCATCCAATTAAAACATATCTTACTGTTGTCTGTTTTTAGATACGTTTTAGATACGGGAGATTGCATAAACAACAAATCCAATTGAACATGCGTTGATAGTTGAGGTTGTGTGGTGAAAAATACGAGCCCGATAGCTATATCATATTTTTTTAATATGAGCAGGATCGGGGGTCTATTACGCCGGAGCTTTGGGTTGATAAAAGAACATGTGGGCACCGACCATTTAGGAAATAAATATTACTTGCAGCCCGAGCAAAAAACTTGGACGGGTAAGTTGCTAACGCTTTAGCTACCTCATCCCAAGAAACTTTGACCTAGACAGCCACCTCTGTAACGTTATTGTTGTCCTAGCTATAAGTAACGTTAGCTATCTTCTGGAACTCTCCAGTTTTATTAGCCACCTACTTTAACTAGAAGCTACACGGTTTAGATGGCTAGCTAACGTTACAGTAAATGGTATAGGCTACAAAGTAAGCAAATGTAACAGTTGCTATGTTAGCTAGCAAATATTCGTTTTAATATGTAAAATTATAGCTAGCTCAAACCGTGACCAAATCTTCCTACACATTTTAATTTTAATCGAGATTATTACATTAGTGGCATTGAATTCTGATCTCTTTGCTACATGTTATTGAGATCTTGGCTGTTGCTTTTTGTTTCATGTAAGATATGACCACTAGATGGAGGACGTGTACCTGTTTTGATATATCCCAAACAAATCACATCAGTTTCTCCAATAAATTCCATACACTCCTCTTCATTGTATGTTAATTGAAACGTCAAAGCTCAGTGAAGCCCATCTCTGTTAAAACATACCATCATCAATGCCATCAAAATATGGCACTGCAACCCTGTCACATAATTACAATAAGTTAATCTCTCTCTACTCTTCAGACACTTTCCATTCAACATTTGTTTGAGGATGTAGAATGAGGTCAGATTTCTCAGCTGAGAAAGATAGTGTGTATGTAGCTTAATATATAAGCCAAGCCTCAGATGTGAGTCAGCAGACTAAGCTGTGGTGACTAGGCACTGTTGTCCCTCAGGTAGCAAGGTTCTTAGTAGGCAAGGTCGAGGACATTCAGGCTGTTCTGTAGACTGAAATAGCTTCCTTACCTCGTCTCTTTTCCTTCACCAATGACTTGACAAGGCTTGACATTGTAGCAGGGAGACATCCTTCTTCAATTTATAAGTAAGGAGTGTGTGTTGTCTCAGCATCTAGTTTGAAAAATGCAAAACAATGTGATTGAAATTCACCCAGTCCTTTCACGTGTCAGTACTATCTAGGAGAGAGGAGATTTAGGATCAGTTTTGCCTTTTAGATAGATCATAATGAATCCGGTTAGTATGGATGGGGGGGACCTGATCTTTGCTCAGAAATCTCAACATACAAGGGAGTTAAGCGTTGACTAGTGTGGGTGGATTGGAGCTCCGACTACATTGAGTCGCTGTCAGTTGATACCTGTAAAATCTTAAACGCTTACAGTGTACGTATGTTTGTCCTATGTAAAGTCGGGCCTGTCTTTGTTTGCTTAAATCCATACTTTTGAATGAAACTTTTGTCAAATACAACCACCAACCTTTTCTTAGTTTCAATTGCTCTAAAATGTAGATTACCCTACGTAATCTGAGATTAAATTGGGGGCATTCGCGCTGAGTTGCCATTTTAGAGCAATAGAAACTAGGAAACGGTTGGTGTGGATTTCAGCAAACAAAGACAGGCCCGATTTTACACAGGACAAACATAGGTACATGGTAAGGGTTTAACATTTTACAGTATCGACTGACAGCAACTCGATGTAGTGAGAGCTCCAGTCCGCCCACACTCGTCCTATTGAAATGGTTTGACTAGGTCTGCATTTTCAATCCGTAAACCCATGTTAGCTTTATTAATTTACCAAGATGATCTCCCTCTCGTGGTGTAGGATTTAGCGAGGAGATATTGGCCTGGTACCCATTCACTCACTAACTGCGTCATTTGTGGGGGACGACATGTTTACTGTTGCCTTGTTGTTGTCGTCATGTTTGTTTGCGAGACCTCTGCCCACCTCGTCTTATTTATTAACGTGAAGTTATCCGTAAGTTATTTCAAAGCATGTAGGTGGCTGGGTATTCAAACGTCGTAGAGGCCTGTGTTCAGCACAGTCTAGGCCTAGGCTACTGCACAGGGAAGACCTCTTTTGTTATTCAGTCATTAGGCATACAGTGATTTCTCAATGGGACCTCTTGTGCATGAATAGCCTAGGCCTCAAGTACATGCACACTTATGTCATCACATATTGGCTGTGTAATGACACGGGTCATAATGGTTGATTCTCCACTCACTCTTCCTCACCACAGGGCTACTACCACACACACCATTGGCGTAGCACACAACCCCGTAGCCCTGACAAGCTTTACACCCTCCCACCCATGTCCTCATTACATGTAGTGCAACTACAACACTCATGGTCTGTAAAGTTCTCTACTTTTGATAGATTTAAACGAACAATATTGGAATCACCATAGTCGCAACTATAAGCTGTCAACTCCTTCTGCCTGATAGATTCAAATAGAATATGCTTTTTGGTTCAAATATGTGACATTTAACTAGGTTTTAAAGTCCTAAAGCAACTGAGGAAAACTAAATTGCTACTGTGTGAATGAAAAATAAAAAATCTGTCAGATTTTTGTCTAATGTCAACTCAACTCTGTCAGTGTGGACAAATCTGATAGAATGTTTGTTTTATTGGGGATTTTCAAATGAATAATTTTCCATATTTTGCAAATGTTTGTATTGAACTTTTTATTTTTAAAGACACATGTCTGTTTTGAGTATCTGTTGTCAACTCAGTCACGGATGGCTAACGCCCTTAAACTTTTTTTTTTTCTCTTCTCAATATTCTGCAAAAATATTTTCATCACTGTTCCGCAACACATGCTTGAACAATTTGAAGTATTTGCCGTGCAGGACCTAAGGGATAATGTTTGCTTTAGAAGTGTTGTTTTATGTTCTAAATCTAGGAAAACCGGTCATAATGCTAACGAAATTAGAGCATTTAGTAGTGCTATAAAACTAAACAAAGATAAGTTTGGAGATTTGTATTACATATTGCCTTGCTCGGACCTTGCGCGGAGCCCCTGCGAAACTGCGCTACGCCACTGACGCACGCGATCTCTCCTCTTTCTTTCGCTCCAACCTTGTAGAAATAAAGGGGATGTATTATTAAGTTCATACGTCTTGCTCTTTTAAAAAAAATCTTAAACTGCACAGACAGACTGCAGGCTCTTTACAACAGCAATGCAGGTGGAGGAGGAAACTATTTCTCTCTCCCTCCCCCTCTCTTTAGTAAAATCATAGGTAACTCTCTCTCTCTCTCAACTATCTGCTCAATCTATTCACCTGTCCCTATTCGTCAGTCCTCCTTTGATTTATTTATTTTTTGTACTTTAGTGCTCCTATTTTCTATCCCTCTCAATCTGTTGGGCTGTATGAAACTGGGGCGTAAGTAATATAATGCTGGGTGTTGTGTTCGGTTGCCCAGGACAGAATTGGAAAAAGCAGAGGGGAAAATATTCCAGTGTTATATTGTTCAAGCTATCTCTATCCTCTCCCTTCTATCACTTTCCCCCTCTATCACTTTATTTTTTCTCTCTCTCACTCCCTCCCTTCCTCTCTCCCTGTAATCCAGCTCTTTTTGATGCCTGTCCAGAGCTGTGTAGAATATCAGAGTGGTTGTGTTATGTGAAAGGCTGGGCCCAGCAACATACTACAGTACCCTTGTAAATGTACACAGAGCCTCTTTTAGCCTGGTTGCCAGTCCATTCTAGCTTTAGCTAACTCCTTTTGGCTTAGCCAGTCTGTTTCTCCTTTAGCATTTCTATCTGATAAATGGAATGAGTACACAGAACAGACTATCTATGCCTCTGCCATAGATATGAAAAGTAGGCCTAACTCCATGTCCCTAGCCTGGGCTGCCTGGTGGCTATTGGTTAGCCAGATCTGTTTCCAAACATGACAACAACAAAGGAGTTGGCTGAAGGCAAACTCGGCCTAGATCTGGCTACCAGGCTGTCCGTATGAACACAGAGCATAAGCCTATCCCTTTCTGTGCTCCTCTGTCTTTCTGTGTCTCTATACTGTATGTACCCAGACTGGCTCAACCTCACTGCAGGGACGCCCTATCACACTGACTGGAAGAAAGCAAGGCATTCTGGAGATTGGCCCATTTGTCTTAATGGCAGCCGGGCTGCAGCACTGACGCCCATCCCCTCTTATTTAGGGAGAGCGGAGAGGAGAGCTGACATTATCGCCCGCTGCAGGCGGATTGGAAAATAATTGCCTGTATGATTGCTATTTTTTTCCCCTTGCCTCTTTGAGGAGGTGTAGCCTTTGTCTTGGAATCAGTGGCTGCTCAATAGTGGACAGGGGAAAGGCAGCCCCTTTCATGTGGCAGTGAAAAGGATGTATTTTTAGTGCTATTCACTTAGCGCTGTATGCTATGCAGTTTTAATCTATTGGTCCGTGCGCTGTGCGAGGAGGAATCTGAGGGCTTCAGAGGTGCACCACACTGTGTGAGAGAAAAGAGGCATTGACTTGTCCTCCTGTTACTATCCTCTCCCTTTGTCTATTATTTATTTGATTCTGAGGCTCTGTTCCATGAAGTGAAAACTGAAAGGCTTTCGGTTGGTTCTGCCTTTTCAGGTTGTCTAGTGTGGGAGGGGAGGTTGTGTGCGCGTGCGCGTTTGCAAACCTAAAGAGAACGAGCTAGTGAATTCTCAACACTTCATGCCTTAGCACACTTAACACAACAACAGATGGCTGTGTGTCATCGGAGCGTTCATTCGGGCTGCATATATTCCATGGAAGAAGTCACAGCCGAGAGCGACTGGGGTCCAAAAGGCTGTTTACTCAGCCACAAGCTGTCCCCAGGGGGAGATGAAGGAAGCTGTAGGCCTCTCTTCAACGCCAGCACTGGGTTTGTCATGGAGGCCTATGACCAAAAGCTGCCTGGGGTATTAAATCATCTTCATTGAATGGCAGCGTTGCCATGCTTTGGCTTTCAATGACGGTTGTTTACCCATCATCATGCCAAGTTCATCTAGCTGCATGCAATGTTATCCTCCTATGGACACACATTAGCCAGGCCTTAAGTGTTATTTTATTGGAACAGGTTTAGATTTAATAACGTGTCATTGCACCTCAAAAAGCACAAGAAAGAAGTCTAACACCCACCATCTCTAGTTTGTTCTCTACTGTACGGGAAACTGTAGAGCGTGAAGAACCCAGCAGCTTTGGTGCGCCTAGCAACTACTACCATACCCTGTTCAAAGGCACTTAAATCTTTTGTCTTGCCCATTCACCAGCTGAATGGCACACATACATAATCCATGTCTCAAGTCTTAAAAATCCTCCTTTAACCTCTCTCCTCCCCTTCATCTACACTGATTTTTGAAGTGGATTTAACAAGTATCAATAAAGGATCATGGCCCGGTTGCATAAAACACCTGAAGTCAATTTTCCCCTTAATTTCCTTAACTTTAAGTCTGTTGCACAGAACATTTTAAGGTCAATTTCACCCTTAAATTACAGGACCTCATGGGCACCCTTAAGTGCTTCATTCAGTGTGGAGGTGACTGTTACTTTCATCTGCACTGGTTACAAAAGGAAAACATCAACCAGCTAGCTACTTAGCTAAACAGTGGAAGGTGCACAATCCATGGCTACTAAGCTAGCTGGCTATATATACACTCTGTAAGATAGCTTGACGTACTAGAAAGAAATATAAACAAGTTTGGGGGGGGGGGGAATTAACCGCAATAAATGTGATTTATCTTCTGAAGCAATTTGGTTATCCAGTCTTGGTTGTAGCAAAATAGCTTTCATTTTGTGAGAATTTCTCTCTAAGGTTTAGTTAGTGAATCAGGCCGTCTCCATGGTAACCAGATACTCTTTCTGTCATACATACCGTAAAACTCCTTAAGGGTTAAGTATGCCCTTACCTAAGGAAATATTTTAGGGCTCTGTGCAACGCTCTTAAACAATTCTCTTAGGTAAGGGAAAATTATTCCTTAAGGTAAGCACTTAAGATGTTTTATGTAACCGGGGGGGCCTTTCATACCAAATATTGGCCCCCAGCCCCAAAAAATTGCCCCCTAAATTACATTATTTTCATCCCCGCTATGCAAACAAGGCTGATTTTTGTGACAATTTTACTGTTTAAACAAGCTTTGTTTAGCTAATAAGATGAAAACACTACTTTTGGGTACCGTGTTAACATTACAACATGAAATCCGTGTCTTAAACATTGCTACATTTCGGGACATAGCAAAGAACAAGTGTAATCTGCATGACACAGTGTTACTTACCTTACAGATCACAGTCAGCTAATTTCCACTCCATATGCAAATCCGTTTGAGTCATACACTGGTTTGTTTGGCTGGCATGTTTTTATTTTAAGCTGCCCTTCCTTTATCTACACTGAAATAATATTATTTAATTTGTCCTCTTATGATTTGTTTTCTCTCGCATAGCTCATTAGTACACCTTTGTGGTTGAATATATATTGTAGGTCCTAGGATACGACACTGAATAATGTGGAACTAACAAATACCGTCAAGGGATACCTTACAATTTACAATAATGAACACCTTGTGAAACAGCTGTGAAAACCAATCTGCCGACCATTTACGATTTAAATATATAAACGTTTAGATTTTTGGTACAGTTGTCATTTAATTTATTTTCACAGATTATTTGTACACTCACATGGTAATCCTAGACTTGTTCTCAACAGGCAGCCAGTCTCGGAAAGGGGGATTTGAACAGGGAGACTGCAAAGTCCAGGCACTGCTGCTCTCTTTGCTCTGACTGTTTGCAGTGCTAGTGTTTTTAGTTCATCTGTGTATCTCACATATTATGTGCCCAGTATGATAGAGCAAGAACTTTCTTAGCAGATAATGACAATTACAGTAGCTGTAGATGTAATGAAAAGTTGGAGGGTTGGTAATGGAGGACATTAGGTGGATCCACGTCTGTGTGTTTGGCAGAAACCCTAGGTCATGGAGAACAGGGGCAGAGTTAAAGGGAACAGGGTAGGAGACAGACGTAAACAAGCAAACACACAGGTTACACTTTACTGTGAGAAAATGTATGGATTAGTGCATTGTTATAAATTGGAGGTATGTACTTTAACAGTTTTTGAAAGTATAGTCTACTTCAAGCTGGTCCCCCTCAGAATCAGACTGGCTCTGGTGGATGGGATACCTCCTGGGTGGCTCGGACAGTCGATGGTCCTGAAGTCATTTTGGCAAAGTAAATTGAAGGAGGTAAATGTTTATAAGCTCAGTATAACTACCATTTCTTGCTTTTTCAAATGTCAACCAAAGCTTAACATACTTTGTCTATTGGGCTTCAACGAAGTGTATGGCGTCAGAGCTTTCGGTGGTCGACCGTCCAACTGGAGAAGATTGCTGGCTTCCACAGAGGTAACCCTAGGAAGACAAAAATATCAGTGTTAGGAGAACAGGAGCAGAGTTAAAGGGGACAGGGTATATG
Source organism: Salvelinus alpinus (assembly GCF_045679555.1). Taxonomy (NCBI): domain Eukaryota; kingdom Metazoa; phylum Chordata; class Actinopteri; order Salmoniformes; family Salmonidae; genus Salvelinus; species Salvelinus alpinus. The sequence continues at coordinate 63,493,807 of NC_092090.1, forward strand.
CAATTGCATTGTTTACCTCGGTAAACAATGCAATTGCATTGTTTACCTCGGTAAACAGCTCCTGTGCGTACAGCAGGTGATAGAGCGAGTCCTCGGTGGAGGCCTGGACGCTGCTGTTGTGTGCAAAGAGAATTACCTTCATGTTGTCCTCCCACCGTTCCTGGTACGTCAAGGGACTTGCCCATGGCAGTCTTGAGGGTCTGGTTGGTCCAATCAAACAAACTTGGAGGGGGTAGGAACCACAGCTGAAATTGGAAGTTTACATACACCGTAGCCAAATGCATTTAAACTCTGTTTTTTTTTTTTTACAATTCCTGACATTTAATCCTAGTAAAAATTCCCTGTCTTAGGTCAGTTAGAATTACCACTTTATTTTAAGAATGTGAAATGTCAGAATAATAGGATAATTATTTATTTCAGCTTTTATTTCTTTCATCACATTCCCAGTGGGTCAGAAGTTTACATACACTCAATTAGTATTTGGTAGCATTGCCTTTAAATGGTTTAACTTGGGTTTAATGTTTCAGGTAGCCTTCCACAAGCTTCCCACAATAAGTTTGGTGAATTTTGGCCCATTCCTCCTGACAGAGCTAATGTAACTTGAGTCAGGTTTGTAGGCCTCCTTGCCCACCCACACATTTTCTATTATTGACTTTGTTGTCCTTAAGCCATTTTGTCAAGACTTTGGAAGTATGTTTGGGGTCATTGTCCATTTGGAAGACCCATTTGCGACCAAGCTTTAACTTCCTGACAACTGTCTTGAGATGTTGCTTAAATATATCCAAATCATTTTCCTCCTTCATGATGCTATCTATTTTGTGAAGTGCACCAGTCCCTCCTGCAGCAAAGCACCCCCACAACATGATGCTGCCACCCCCTTGCTTCACGGTTGGGATGGTGTTCTTCAGCTTGCAAGCACTCCCTTTTTCCTCCAAACATAATAATGGTCATTATGGCCAAACTGTTCTATTTTTGTTTCATCAGACCAGAGGGCATTTCTACAAAAAGTACGACCTTTGTCCCCATGTGCATTTGCAAACCGTAGTCAGTTTTTTTTATGGCGGTTTTGGAGCAGTGGCTTCTTCCTTGTTGAGCGGCCTTTCAGGTTATGTCGATATTGGACTTGTTTTACTGTGGATATAGATACTTTTGTACCTGTTTCCTCCAGTATCTTCACATGGTACTTTGCTGTTGTTCTGGGATTGATTTGCACTTTTCGCAACAAAGTACGTTCATCTCTAGGAGATAATGCGTCTCCTTCCTGAGCGGTATGACGGCTGCGTGGTCCCATGGTGTTTATACTTGCGTACTATTGTTTGTACAGATGAACGTGGTACCTTCAGGTGTTTGGAAATTGCTCCCAAAGATGAACCAGACTTGTGGAGGTCTACAATTCTTTTCTGAGGTCTTGGCTGATTTCTTTTGATTTTCCCATGATGTCAAGAAAAGAGGCACTGAGTTTGAAGGTAGACCTTGAAATACATCCACAGGTACACCTCCAATTGACTCAAATTATGTCAATTAGCCTATCAGAAGCTTCTAAAGTCATGACATAATTTTCTGGAATTTTCCAAGCTGTTTAAAGGCACAGTCAACTTAGCGTATGTAAACTTCTGACCCACTAGAATTGTGATGCAGTGAATTATAAGTGAAATAATCTGTCTGTAAACAATTGTTGGAAAAATGACTTGTCATGCACAAAGTAGATGTCCTAACCAACTAGCCAAAACTACAGTTTGTTTACAAGAAAATTGTGGAGTGTTTGAAAAACGAGTTAATGACTCCATCCTAAGTATATGTAAACGTCCGACTTAAACTGTATCTATTGACAATGTAAGATATTGAAATACACTAAAAAAAACTAAAGTATATGGACACCTCTTCAAATTAGTGGATTCGGCTATTTCAGCCACACCCTTTGCTGACAGGTGTATAAAATCGAGCACACGTCCATGCAATCTCCATAGACAAACATTGGCAGTAGAATAGCCTTACTGAAGCGCTCAGTGGCATTCAACGTGGCACTGTCATAGGATGCCACCTTTCCAACAAGTCAGTGTCTCAAATTTCTGCCCTGCTAGAGCTACCCTGGTCAACATTAAGTGTTGTTATTGTGAGGTGGAAACGTCTAGGAGCAACAACAACTCAGCCGTGAAGTGGTAGGCCATACAAGCTCACAGAACAGGAACGCAGAGTGCTGAAGCGCGTAAATTCATCTGTCTTAAGTTGCAACACTCACTACCAAGTTCCAAACTGCCTCTGGAAGCAATGTCAGCACAAGAACGGTTCATTTGGAGCTTCATAAATGGGTTTCCATGGCCGAGCAGACGTACACAAGCCTTAGATCACCATGCGCAATGCCAAGCATCGGCTGGGGTGGTGTAAAGCTCTCAACAAGTGGACTCTGGAGCAGTGGAAACGCAAGTGTTGTCTGGCGTGATGAATCACGCTTCACCATCTGGCAGGCCGACGGATGAATCTGGGTTTGGCAGATGCCAGGAAAACACTACCTGACACAATTTATAGTGCTAACTGTAAAGTTTGGTGGAGGCGGATTAATGGTCTGGGGCTGTTTTTCATGGTTCGGGCTAGGCCCCTTAGTTCCAGTGAAGGGAAATCTTAACGCAATAGCATACAATGACATTCTAGACGATTCTGTGCTTCCATCTTTGTGGCAACAGTTTGGGGAAGGCCCTTTTCTTCTTTCAGCATGACAATGCCCCTGTGCACAAAGTGAGATCCATACAGGAAAAATGGTTTGACGATCGATGTGGAAGAACTTGACTGGCCTGCACAGAGCCCCGACCTCCTTTGGGATGAATTGGAATGCAGACTGCGAGCCAGGCCTAATCGCCCAACATCAGTGCCGACCTCTTGTGGCTGAATGGAAGTCCCCGCAGCAATGTTCCAACATCTGGTGGAAAGCCTTCCCTGAAGAGTGGAGGCTGTTAAAGCAGCAAAGGGGGACCAACTACATATTAATGTAAATGATTTTGGAATGGGATATTTGACGAGCAGTTGTCCACATACACTACATGACCAAAAGTATGTCTGATCATGTACGACGGATAAACAAAAACTAATTGTAAAAAATAAACAAAACAATCCATTGGTGACAGAATATAACCTATAACATCCGTACCTTGTTCCAGAGTTCACGACCTTGGTCAGTCAAGATGACCTCAGGAGAACCGTGGGTGTAAATAGCCTATGTGGCTTCGCCAGTCTCGTCCTTGATGGGTATCATACAAAATGAAAATCACATTTTGGTTTCAAGCACCCTTTTTAATGGGGTACAGAAGGACATTTTAGAGTTAAGCACGTTCTCTTCCTTTACTGGCCTTAATGAGTATTGCCTCCACCCACTTGTAAAGTGTTCGGTTGCCGTCAGACACCAGCTGTTGCCATTCCTGGATTTCGTGAAGGGGCCGATGAGGTTAACCCGTAACATTTTAAAGTGTTAGAGAAGATGACTTTATTCTTACCCGTATTTGTGTCGTACAATATGCAGATGTTTGTAAGGATACTGACACATTCTATAATATTGAACTCTGCTGTGAACAAATAAAGCAACCATTACAAAACAACTTATCAGGGCAAAATGTGAATTGTGACACTTACCGTCCATGTGCCATGGTGAAACAACTGATGGGCTTCAACTCCGGCGCCACAGTCTTCGCCCTCTCAAACTTCTGGCAGGCTAGACAGGTACTTACCTTCAAGCACAACGTGACAATTTGAAACATTGTGTGCTCTCTGATATGACATTCATTAAAAACATCATCATTTCACGTATAATAGAATGTGATTGATAAACAAAAGGTTATTTCACATGCCCAGCTAACCACATCCTTTACAATCTCACGCCAGAAGAAGCGTAGGTTGATTTTTGGCAACCATGCACTTCACTCTGAAATGGCCAGCATGCATCTCGGTCAGCACGGCCTCCTTCTCCTCCTTAGTGAAAATCACCCTCCTGTGTGGCTGGCCATCCTGCCCTTGTAGGTACATGTGATTGCCTAACAAGTTGGAAGAGAAGAGTTGTTGAAATACTCAAGTCTTAAGTAAATTTGCACTGCTCTCTTTAATCCTCACTCCCCCCCTCCCCTTTCTGTGTCTATTTAAGGGAAGTTGGAATTACCATAATTGCTTACACCTATCCATTTGATTGATCAGGTTTAATTTATAGCTAGATACCTCAACATAATAGACATGTATAGATGGCAACATGTAGATGACCAACTAGCTAGATGGAAAATGGTTGTACATAGCTAAATCCTTCCAGTTATCTATTAGAATCGACACACAAAACCTCAATGACAAAGCGAAAACAGGTTTTTTGAAATGTTTGCAAATTTATTAAAAATAAAAAACTTATTTACATAGGTATTCAGACCCTTTGCTATGAGACTCGAAATTGAGCTCAGGTGTATCCTGTTTCCATTTGATCATCCTTGAGATGTTTCTACAATTTGATTGGAGTCCACCTGTGGTAAATTCAATTGATTGGACATGATTTGGAAAGGCTCACACCTCTCTATATAAGTTCCCACAGCTGACAAGAACACGGTGGCTTCCATCATTCTTAAATTACTCTTCCTAGAGTTGGCCGTCTGGCCAAACTGAGCTATCGGGGAGAAGGCCTTGGTCAGGGAGGTGTACAAGAACCTGATGGTCACTCTGACAGAGCTGCAGAGTTCCTCTGTGGAGATGGGAGAACCTTCCAAAAGGACAACCATCTCTGCAGCACTCCACCAATCAGGCCTTTATGGTAGAGTGGCCAGACGGAAACCGCTCCTCAGTAAAAGGCACATGACAGCCCGCTTGGAGTTTGCCAAAAGACACCTAAAGGACTGTCAGACCATGAGAAACAAGATGCTATGGTCTGATGAAACTAAGATGGAACTCTTTGGTCTGAATACCAAGCGTCACGTTTGGAGGAAACATGGCACCACCCCTCAATGTGCGCATGTAGGTAGAGTTATTAAAGTGACTATAAATAGATAATAACAGAGTAGCAGCGGCGTAAAAGAGGGGGTGGGCAATGCAAATAGTCTGGGTAGACATTTGATTAGATGTTCAGGAGTCTTATGGCTTGGGGTAGAAGCTGTTAACTTCTCTGGGATATGTGGGACGCAGAGAGCCACATCAAATTACAGAAATACTCATCATGAACATTGATACAAGTGTTAAACACACAATTAAAGAAACTTCTCCTTAATGCAACCGCTGTGTCAGATTTCAAAAAGGCTTTACGGCGAAAGCACACCTTGCGATTATGTTAGGTCAGCGCCAAGTCACAGAAAAACATACAGCAATTTTCCAAAGAAGGAGAGGTGTCACAACTCAGAAATAGCGTTATAAATATTCACTTACCTTTGATGATCTTCATCGGAATGCACTCCCAGGAATCCAAGTTCCACAATAAATGTTTGTTTTGTTCGATAAAGTCCATTTATGTCCAAATACCTCCTTTTTGTAAGTAATCCAAGTGCGTGAGCAATTAGTTCAGACGAAAAGTAAAAAAAAGTTATTACAGTTCGTAGAAACATGTCAAACGATGTATAGATGTTTTTAATCATAAATCTTCAATAATGTTTCAACCGGACAATTCCTTTCTCTTTAGAAATGAAAAGGAACGCAGCTCGCTCTCGCGGCCGCGCGCCTGACTTAGCTCATGGCATTCTGCCAGACCACTTAGTCAATCAGCTCTTATTTGCTCCCCCTTCACAGTACAAGCCTGAAACAAGGTTCTAAAGACTGTTGACATCTAGTGGAAGCCTTACGAAGTGCAATATGACCCCATAGACACTGTATATTGGATAGGCAAAGACTTAAAAACCTCAGATTTCCCACTTCCTGGTTGGATTTTTTTCTCAGGTTTTTGTCTGCCATATGAGTTATGTTATACTCAGACATCATTCAAACAGTTTTAGAAACTTCAGAGTGTTTTCTATCCAAATCTACTAATAATATGCATATCTTAGCTTCTGGGCCTGAGTAGCAGGCAGTTTACTCTGGGCACCTTATTCATCCAAGCTACTCAATACTGCCCCCCAGCCATAAGAAGTTAATCTTCCTCGGAGGTCGTCGATTTTATTTTCCAGTGATTGCATGTTAGCTAGTAGAACGGAAGGCAGTGGGAGTTTATTTGATCGCCTACGAATTCTCAGAAGGCAGCCGACCTCCGTCCTCTTTTTCTTCGTCTTCTCTTTACACAAATGACGGGGATATGTGCCTGTTTCCGGGAAAGTAGTATGTCCTTCACGTCAAACTCGTTTAAGATAAAAAAGCTTCTGCCAGATCGTGGTGAGTAATCACGGTTCTGATGTCCAGAAGTTATTTTCGGTCATAAGAGACGGTAGCAGCAATATTATGTACAGAATAAGTTTTAAAAAAGTTACAAACAACGCAAAAAACGAACAAAAAACTGTTGGTTAGAGCACGTAAAACATCAGCCATCTTCTCCGGCGCCATGATACAATTCTTCAGAGATCCTTGATGAAAACCTGCTCCAGAGCGCTCATGACCTCAGACTCGGGCGACAGTTCACCTTCCAACAGGACAACGACCCTAAGCACACAGCCAAGACAATGCATTAATGGCTTCGGGACTAGTCTCTGAATGTCCTTGAGTGGCTCAGCTAGAGCCCGGACTTGAACCTGATCGAACATCTCTGGAGAGACCTGAAAATAGCTGTGCAGCGACGCTCCACAACCAACCTGACAGAGCTTGAGAGGATCTGCAGAGAATGGGAGAAACTCCCCCAAATAGAGGTCTGCAAAGGTTGTAGCTTCATACCCAAGAAGACTTGAGGCTGTAATCACTGCCAAAGGTGCTTCAACAAAGTACTGAGTAAAGGATCTGAATACTTCTGTAAATGTGATATTTCAGTTTATTTTTTATACATTTGCAAAAAAAATCTCAACGCCTGGGTTATGGTGTGTAGATTGCTGAGATTAAAAAAATAACAAAATAAAATTTAAAAAAAATCTATTTTATAATAAGGCTGTAATGTAACAAAGTGGAAAAAGTCAAGGGGTCTGAATATTTTCTGAATGAACTGTATAAAGACAAATATATGGTAAACAAAGGGTTCTCTTTTCGGTTCTCTGAAGCCGTAGGTAGTCAGCAGGTAGTCGCCGTCAAAAACACCGTCCTTGGTGAGAAATTCTGAGGTAATAATGTTGCACGGACTGAGCGAGCACTTATGAGGTGAAATAGAACCACTTCTGCCCGAGGCATCCGTCCTTTGCGACCGCTACGAAGTAAAAATGGAGCCAATCAATGGACGTTTTGGTTAATTACTTAGGCCGGTCAAAATTTTGCAAGTTCTAACAACAACCCTAGCAACAGAAGCTAGAACTCATCGAATCCCATTGTGATGCAGGGGGAGACACTTTTTGGCGTGACAGGCCCATAGCTTTCACCTGGTCAGTCTGTCATGGAACGAGCAGGTGTTCTTAATGTTTTGTGTACTATTTTCACAATGAGGTTGGAAAAATATTGTGTAAATTTATTATAATGCCCTTTTATTGTAAGAGCTGTTTGAAAAGACCACCTGAAATTTCTTCCTGTTTTGGTGGAAGGAAGTTTTGGCCTTCCATGGTGACATCATCATGCGGTAAATTTACTTAATAGACCCATGAGAAAGAGTTCCAAACCCCTCTGCCAATAACAGCACATTTTCTGTTTTTCCCTCCCCACTCAAACCATTCCCAGACAGTCCTAGCAAAATTATTACTTGAGAAATTGCTTTTTTCTTTAAATTAAAATGGTTTCTTAGCAATCACAGTGAGGTACTTAATTGTTACGGAAATTATTTGATATTGAGATTAATGGTCATTGGACCTTTTTAAAAAAAATACTTTTTCTGCTAGATGTTTCCTAAGACCCCTTTTCCAGGAAACAAAGCCTTTGCTTAGGCCTATTCCCAAATTTGTTGGGTGGAAAAATGTAGACCCTTCGCTTTCATTTGACACCAAATTTGATGTGCTCCTATGAACTTCTGTGTTAGTGCTCATTGGGGTTTATCCACGGAAATGTCCATAGGCTACAGTATACGATGTAGGCCTAATGGTTATTTCTATACCACCAGGCATAACCTCCTAGGCTACCTCAGGAGTCCATTTTCTGCCGAGGCTTGTTTTCTGTTCTCTTTCAACAAGGGATCGAAGATGGAGAGACGTTGGGCCTATGTGTGAAGAGAGGAGAAAACAAATAAGGTTATTTTGAGTCTGTTTTCCAGTTGAGCTACTTGCTGCAGGGAGTTGGCTGGCATCAATCTGAGTCAGTTGGGTTCGCTCTGGACTGAGAGGGCTTGACACTTCTGTCTGTCAGAAAGCCAACAGGTCAGACGGAAAAGACAGACGGCCTCCTCCGCTCCTCAAATCTGCTCCACTGCTTTTTGAATTCACATTATTCTCATAAAACCAACAGGCTGAGAGATACAGGGAAGGGAGATGGATACAGGGGCTATTCTGACCAAGGGGGAAATAAGACGGTAGGGGGAGAGAGGTGGGGGATTACTTACAGAAATGATGATTTGGGGAAGAGAGAGAGAAGGGAGGATACTGACAGAAAGAGGGCGACATGAGAAGGTGGAAGGAACAGATGAGTACGGAGTGAGAGAAGGTGGAGGTGGCAGAAAGACAAAGAGAGGGGTTTGTTGAATGGTGTGATGGATGGAGGAGAATAGAAAGGGGTGGACAGCTCTCTTTATGGACATCGTGTGCTGGGTGGGCAAAGCAACATACAGCTCAGAGCGAGAAACGGGTCAGCATCCATACAAAAAGACTAGCTTCACTACCTGTTTTATAGCCCTTGTTCCACAACGTAGCAGTAAGATGCAGTGGTTTGTGAGGTGAATGATTCCGACAGCCCTTTAGAGTGTTAATAGGTGGTGGCCAAGCTTGAAATGAACGTCTAGAACAATGACATCACTGCTTCTGAGTGGAGCCCACCACTACAGATTACATGTGAAGGTTGCATAATAATCTAGGCTACTTATCTGACTGAAAAGTGTGTGTGCGGGGTGGGGGCTCTCTACATTATGAATGTAGTGGCTAGAGAGAGCTGATGTGTGGCGAATTAAGTACACATTAGCTGTTGTAAAGGACGAGGGGGAGGATATTGAGGGTAAGATGTGAGTGGGGTAGGGTGGACTATACTAGCTGGGTGGGTGAGGTGGGCTGCACCTGTATTTCTTCTCCTTATCAGATCACTCTCATCATAAAACTGTCCATTGCCATGCAGAGGTTTAGGACAGGACTACTCTACAGCCAGCTCACAGCAAAGGCAGGAGAAAGGCTCTGGTCAAAGCTTCTGGACAAAATAATCAATAAAAAATTTAACTAATTCAAGATTCGGAGGGATGGATGGATAGATGTAAGGTACTGTCCCAGTTCTGTGTCATGGATGACATTGCAGAGGGTAAAAAGCATGTCAGGTCCCCCTCAGTAGAACGTCTTTGGACTGTGCGTGCGTGTGCGTGTGTGTGTGGAGGCATAGGGGTGTGTTGGGTGTTGAAGCAGATGATGGGAGTTTAACAGGGTCTGTTCAGGTTTCAAAGAGCCCACTCACAGCACATCATCCCTCAGAACAGAGGAGAAACACACTGATTGGCTGCCGCTCTCGCTGCCACGGCAACCCCTCATCCATCCATTTCCCTCCTCCCTCCGCTCCTCCCTCAACCTGGTCTCATCGCAGCCTCGCAGATGAATCGCGCTCAGACCGGTGAGATGGCTCATTAATATTCATGAGGAGGGATTTAATCTGATTGTGCGTGGCCTCTCCTTTGATGCACTGCATTCGTCCTTCATGGTGAGCAGCACTGTCCTCCCTCCCATCCTGCAGGTTAATCTGGGCCTGTTTGTTTGTGTGTGCGCACGAACATGACGGGGGACTGTGTGCCCCCCTGGTGAGTGAGGGGGAGGCAAGCCTAAATGATGTAACTGGAACGTTCTCAAAAAGGAGATTGAAGGTTTCTTTTTAGTATTTATTTCATACAGGGGTAAGTAGATAAACGCAGGGGTGCCGCCAGGGATTTTGGGACCCATGAAAAGATATCACATTGGGCCTCAACACCACAGGCCACACCAACCGTGCGCAATTGCTGTAACCACACAGCTCCAGAACCCAATCGACCCATTCAAAGCTTTAAATAACTCTTACCTTTGCAGGCTTGCACTCTCTTGTAGTACAATATTTACTGCACGATATTTACTGACAGTGAGCTGTGAAAATATAACACTGTGCAGACATGCAACATTCTGCATACAGTGGAATTCACTATTTGATGCAAGACTGATACCCTCTATAAGAAATGTGCTAAAGGCCATCTTTTACAGTCTAAATGTCATTTTAATGGTAAAATTCTTGAATGGAAACTTCTCTTAACATGAATGAATAACTTAAAATAAATATACATTAAACTCTTCAATTAAAATAAATTACATCATCTATAGAATGATGTAACAAACAAAATAATAAATTCCGCAGCAGATTTTTGAACTAAGTATACATGCCAACCAGAAAATAAGCAGCTGTGGAAATGGAAAACAAAATGAAAATGCCTGATGGTGGCGCTAGAGGAAAGGTCAATAGGTTTCTTCCACTTGGGGTCTTGATTGTGCACAATAAATGTTATGGCAATCCAAGCATTACTTTGAGATACAGTGGGGCGAACAAGTATTTGATACACTGCCGATTTTGCAGGTTTTCCTACTTACAAAGCATGTAGAGGTCTGTAATTTTTATCATAGGTACACTTCAACTGTGAGAGACGGAATCTAAAATCCAGAAAATCACATTGTATGATTTTTAAGTAATTAATTTGCATTTTATTGCATGACATAAGTATATGATCACCTACCAACCAGTAAGAATTCCGGCTCTCACAGACCTGTTAGTTTTTCTTTAAGAAGCCCTCCTGTTCTCCACTCATTACCTGTATTAACTGCACCTGTTTGAACTCGTTACCTGTATAAAAGACACCTGTCCACACACTCAAAACAACCTCATTTGTTTGTGTAATGCCCCTTTAGGGGTTGTGTACTGTAATAATGTAGTAGTCTAATAAAACAGAACAATCTGATTAATCAAACGTCTTGTTACTAAAGAAAGGAAGAGGGCTGCATCAAAAGCTAGGGTGGAGAAGCATAAAGAGCAACTGTACAGAAATCCAGAGCTGCTTGAGGAGAACATAAGTAAGGAAAGAGGTATAGTGCATTCGGAAAGTATTCAGACCCCTAGACTTTTCCACATTTTGTTGTTACAGCCTGAATTCAAAATTGTTTCGTTTTTTTATTCGCCCATCTACACACAATATCGATTAATGACAAAGTGAGAAAAAAAATTGAATTTTTGCAAATGTATTGAAAATGAAATACAGAAGTATTCACACCCCTGTTAGAATCAACTTTGGCATTGATTTGCAGTTGGAGTCTTTATGGGTAAGTCTCCAAGAGCTTTGCACACCTGAATTGTACAATATTTGCAATATTTAAAATTTCTTCAAGCTCTGTCAAGTTAATTGTTGATCTTTGCTAGACAGCCATTTCCACGTCTTACCGTAGATTTTCAAGCCAATTTGAGTCAAAACTGTAACTTGGCCACTCAGGAACAGTCAATGTTGTTTTGGTTAGCAACTCTAGTGTATATTTGGAGGTGTGTTTTAGATTATTGTCCTGCTGAAAAGTACATTTGTCTCCCAGTGTCTGTTGGAAAATAGACTGAACCAGGTTTTACTCCAGGATTTTTCCTGCGCTTAGCTCTATTGTTTATTTTTATCAACAAAAAAAACTCCCTAGTCCTTGTCGATGACAAGCATACCCATAACATGATGCAGCCACCACCATGCTTGAAAATATGAAGAGTGGTACTCCGTGATGTGTTGTTGGATTTGCCCCAAACATAACACTTTATATTCAGGACATGAAGTTAATTTATTTGCCACATTTTTTGCAGTTTTACTTTAGTGCCTTATTGCATGTTTAGATTTTTTTTAAAGTATGGGCTTCCTTCTTTTCACTCTGTCATTTAGGTTAGTATTGCAGTGTAACTACAATGTTGTTGATCCATCCTGTTTTCTCCTATCGCAGCCATTAAACTCTGTAACTGTTTTAAAGTCACCATTGGCCTCATGGTGAAATCCCTGAGCGGTTTCCTTCCTCTCCGGCAACTGCGTTAGAAAGGACGCCTGCTTCTTTGTAGTGATTTGGTGTATTGATTAACCATCCAAAGTGTAGTTAATAACTTCACCATGCTCAAATGTAATATCTACTTTTTTTCATTTTTTTCACCCATCTTACCAATAGGTGCCCTTCAAAAACAAAAACCTCCCTGGTCTTTGTGGTTAAATCTGTGTTTGAAATTCACTGCTCGACTGAGGGACCTTACATGTATGTTTGGGGTACAGATATGAGGTAGTCATTCAAAAATCATGTTCAACATTATTATTGCACACATAGTGAGTCCATGCAACTTATTATATGACTTTTTAAGCACATTTTTACTCCTGAATGTATTTAGGCTTGCCATAACAAGGAGTAATACTAACTGACTCAATACAATGAAGCTTTTTATTTTTAATTGATTTGTAAAAATGTCTAAACATCATTTGACTTTGACATTATGGGGTATTGGGTGTAGGCCAGTGGCACAAAATCCCATCTTAAAAAGTCAAAGGGGTGTGAATACTTTCTGAAGGCACTGTAAGCTCCCAGTAATGTATTGGGTATAAACCACCAACGTTTCGGCATCATCTTGTATTCACCTTTGAATTTGATTTTTTAAAATAATATTCGGATCCCAGTGTCCTGTTGAAGAAGAAAATCCAATTGCAAAGTAATGATTTTTATTCATTGATATAAATACATTTGACATCTTGCTTAACGGTCTATAGGTTCATTTGCATCATTTAGTGGAATTAAATTGGCCTGTGTGTATTTTTGTTAGCCATCATGCATCTTATTTATCCAACACAACGATCACAAGCGCACAGCACACATATACCAGGTCCTCAGGTGGTTGCTACTGGAGTAAAACGTGCTTTTATAAGCCCTTTCATTGCGCAACAATTCTAAATGCAATCGCGTGTTAAAAACAGTTTTGGTGCACTATTAAAAAGCGCTACTATTTTTATTTCTCAACTGGTAATTGTAGCGCACCTCCCATTCACCGTTCAAGTGCAGGCAACAGGCTGTCAACGTGTCACCCACCACTTTACAATGTGAGCTAGAAGCAGTATGCATTTTGAAAACATACTTGTTGAAACCTGACTGTTTTATTTAATATTATTAGGCATGTCTTACCTTGCTTCAAAGTAGCCTATAGGCAAAGTTCGACCATGGAAACATGGAGGTCATTATTTTATAAAGACTTCATAGGCGGTGAGTTTCAAGTTTGGGAAAGCTTACAATTTATCCTACCATTTCTATCATTCTGTGTGGCAGTTGTGATTTTTTTCATTTCAATAATGTTTTAATTTCTCAAAAATCATCCTGTTGTTAATCATAAAAATCGGAATTAAAATGATTCAAATCTAAAAATTAAGTCAACTAATGTGAGATCACCAGCCTCTGCCAAATGGACATATTGATACACCATGATCCATTGGTGGCTAAAGAAAATCAGCGCATGGAACTCCGTCTATAGGCCAATAACTTTTTTAATGTATTTTTATTTAACTAGGCAAGTCAGTTAAGAACATTCTTATTTGCAATGACTGCCTACACCGGCCAAACCCGGACGACGCTGGGGCAATTGTGACCGCCCTATGGGACTCCCAATCACGTCCGGATGTGATACAGCCTGGATTCAAACAAGGGTGTCTGTAGTGAAGCCTCTAGCACTGAGATGCAGTGCCTTAGACCGCTGCGCCACTCGGGAGCCATTGCTCTTTCACACGGAGGATTGGTGATTATCGAGGGGGAGACTGTTGGAATTTTTTTCAAATAGCTTACGGTGATATATTATCAATCGCAATTGATGTAAAAATTAAAATTAAAATTAAAACACTTTCCTACATTTCTACGCAGACGTCCAGGTACTTCTATAGGTGCTCAGGTGCGTGCGCTCCCTCAACATGATCAAGACAGAGAAACCGTACACATGCTCATTGCTAACATGGAGCACTCCAAACGAAAGACAATGAAAAAATTGACAATGACCGAAAATGACAGTTATGAAATAAACCAAAACTTGTTTCTCACAAGTGTAGAAGGTTGTGAACTCTGCAAACAACGATTCCACTCCGAGAATGAGTACGGTAAATTACTGTAATTAATACATGCATTAACAGAAATGTATGTAACCAAATGACAGGGATTTAACGAAACATTTACTACACGTGACATATGTAATGGGGAATTGCTGGGTGGGAATCAAAGGGCAAACAATTGACACAATGAATGCACAAGAACTGGCGGGAGCCATTCTGCAGAGAGACTCGCCTATATCTTTGCCAACACACCCCTCCCCTTCTTGTCTCAACATTTTAAATTGTACTCGACACATTATCTTCAAATATTTTAGATGCTTTTCACTGACAGCTGCAACTCAATAATCAGCTAGGCCTTTTGCCACGCACTGCCCAAATTGTGGGCTTACCAAATAGGCATAGGCCTACGAGCGTGTGATTTGAAACAATTCAACAGCCATTTTTTTAAAGAAGCTAATGATCATCGATTCCTCTGTGGCTAAATCATGCTTTCTGGTGTACTATTTTTAATGATTTTATTTGTTTATACATAGACAGGAGTAATTATAAAATTTGAGCAAATTTGTTTCCATTTACTTCGCTATTGGCCCCACCGCTATACCATTTCTCTCCTGTTCCATTGGCTTTCATATCAACTTTTTTTTCGTTGTCCAGAAGCCAAGGGCATAATCCTAGTCATATTAGCAACCCATCCTAGTTGTTCCATGTTTAGATTCCACCTCTTTCTAAGTATGGAACCGTTATCAGATGCGCTGTTTAGAATTATTTCCCAGGATACCATTTTCTGGCGTCTGGGGAAAATCAAAGATTATTTTTTTTGAGTGTAGTTACCCTTTAATTCAAGTGTGCATGCACATAGCACTGTTTGGTTAGCAGTGTATCTGTTGCACACACAGTGTGATGGGAGTTACATTGTACATGAATCATAAACAGTTTTTACCATTACCGTAACTGAATGTCTAATTACCATAACAGAAAACCATATGGTAATGAGAAATGGGCATTACAGTAATGAGAAGCCCTTAGCGAGTTTAGTTAAAAATGGCAGAAGCGATTATTGACATAAATTCATGCTCTTTCTAATCTGTTATACCGTGAATTATTAAATCAATAATTTTGCTCAAACATTACACAGTTATGGTAATGATAATCTAAAATTGATAAAGGGGGTGAATTATCAAATTTAATCATGAGAAAAGACTAGCTTATCTTGTAGCCATCTTTGAGCTTCTCTTAGTAATGCATTATGGGTCGAAAAAACGTAATACAAAAAACACTCTACTTTGTGCAGAAATGCTACGGTAATGAGAAACGTGCTCGGACAACTTTTTTTTAATAGATTTTTTTATGACAAGTTTGTAATGTGAATACCCAGAACTGATAACTGTCTTTGAATATGTACCACTTTAAACCAATATTTCATTGGTTTTAATTAAATATGTCAGTTATTTTTATAAATGTAATGTATTTAAAGGCCTACAAAATTGACCCGGATTTCATTACGGTAATGAAATTGAGTAAACATTTTCTATAAAAAACTTAAGCTGGCTCTGCAGTTTAAGATTTAAGCTCAAAACAACTTAACGAGCCAGAAACCAAGCAAAGTGAGCCTTAATATGATAGTAAATACTGTAAAAAAATGTGGACGATATAAGGCTGAATTCATCACAGACTTGGTTTCATGAGAATTGCCAGTGTGCGCGAAAGCTTTCACGGGTGTGAGTGTGGTGGGAGGAATGGGCTTGTCTCATAAATATATGTACATATTTTTTATTAAAATCCAAGGATAAAAGCCATGGTAGAAGGATTTAGTCATGCCAGCAATTCAAAAGTGGCAAGACGAGGGAAGCAGAGAGAGCGAGAGAGCGCCGGAGAGAGAGGGCGTTGGAGAAAGCAAGAGGGGGAGGTAAATGTGTGAGAGAGAGGTGGGGGGTGATTGCTTCTCTATGCTTAAGCGCTAGCTAGGCTATAGTTAAGCAGAACGCTTGTGGGGACTTGTATAATTTTAACCATATATTTATCCTCCACCACCCACACCCAATGCAAATGTGGATAACACCTGTTTATAATTAACTTATTACCTGTTTTAAATGTATTTGTTGGTATTGCCTAGGATGCCAGTCTTTTTGCTTGGATTTGATGTCCTCTGGGTTTTCCTATGAAGCTGCTCTCAGCTGAATGATAAAGGCCTGTATGTAAACAAATAGAACGATTATATGATCTCTTTCCTCATATTCTGAACCAAGTGACAGGCCTAGCTACTATGTAGGCTACTGTGCAGTGGGCTTATGTAATTTAGTAACTACTGTAGCATAGCTGCCTGTACACTAGTCATTAGTCTAGAGTATAGCTAAGAACTAAATAGTAGTAGGCCTGATTTACTAATGGTGTATCTCAACAGTCTAAAGGGCCTTCCTTTCCTTGTCTCCTTTCCTTCACCCGCATTGATGTGATGGGAAAATGAAACTGGTGAAGCAGATAGGCCTACCTGGCATACATCTTATTGGTTTCACCTGTCCTGTGTCTTAATGAAGGAGAGGAGGCTACATGTTGGATATGGACCGTGGCAGACTAGCTTTCATACTACTCCAGCCTTATCATATCTATCTGTTATCATTGGAACAACAATCAGGCTCATCAATCTGGTGTGCGTTTGGAGATGGTGGTGCCATTTTGTCCATGTCCACTGGTCTTTAGCTCTGTGAAGACTAATGGAGTGGAATGGTGATGGAATGTTGACATATTGGTCTGTGTTTGGAAGTTGATGGCATGTTGACAGATTGATCTTTGTGTGGAATGTTGTCCATCCATTCATCCTTCACAACAGCTGCTGTGCATTGCATTCACCACGCATCATCTCTCTCTAGAGAGCCCCCATCCCTATCTCTCACTCCCTCCCTCCCTCCCTCTCTCCCTCACACAGACACACACACACTTCTGGGGATGTGATGTGATATGTCAGTGTGGCAGGAGGGCAGACATTCATTAGTGAAAGTTGTGAGAACCTCTACAGCTGAGTCCTAAGGATCATGGTCTAAAATCATTTGCCTCTCTCTTACCCTCTCTCCATCCTTCCATCCCTTCAACCCTCCCTCCACCTGAATGTCACTGGGCCTGCTCGACTTGTTTAATCAGCAGTTTCCCCCCAAATAATTGGTGGTGTTGCTACTAGCGCTGTAGGATACAGAATGTGAGAGAGTGTTTTTAGTATTCCTCTCAGCTCATCTCTCTTGTGTTGCCTGTGATATCTGACCTCTTTTGTCTCCTATACGGCTTGATGTTGATTTGGAGGGCATTGTTGGATGGAGGGTGTCGGGGGGGGGGGGGGGGGGGGGTTGATTTACATAAGGCTTAGCCCAGATTTCGACACACTTGGAGAGATCTGAGAAGCAGGCCTGAGGGCCACGAGCTAATCATCCATGTCCTGTCGTGTGCGTGCGTGCGATATCTAAAATGTTTGTCTTTAAAAAAAAAAAATTTATGCGCTTGATCATGTGCATTTTCATGCATTAATGTTTTTCAAAAATCTCTCTCTTTCTCTCATTGTTTACTTAGGGAGGATTGTTCGGGCCAAGCGGATGGTGGTGGCTGTTAACCCTACAGAGTTTGAGTACCTGGAAGGCAACATACCCTCAGAGTGGGATGGTAATGCTGAAACACTGACACTTTAGCTATATGTCTGCTAGTCTCCGTGATATGGTGTCATGGATACTGTGAATCTGGAGCTCGGAATACACTGTAGTACAGAATAGTGCTAGGCAACAACAACAACTGTACTAGAACTAACATTAATCACCTAGGCTATTTATTCAGAAATGTATTCATGAATGTATCAAAGTCACCCTATCTGCCAATGTCAAAAACTGTTTCCATTTCCCATACAACTAGATACAAAATGTTCTGTCTCCGACTTGCTTTATCCACATTAAGCCCTCATCGTCCCGCTCCCATGCATTTTCATCAGGATGCAAATAAGAGGGGGATAAGAAGCCCAGAGTCCCGGCATGCTGAAGGAAAATCTGGGAAATCTCTCTCTTTCTCCCGAGCCTGCCCTTCCAAAATACACCTAAAAAAGAACAGAGGGAGAGAGAGCTAGATAGATGTAGAGGGGTTGATCTAAGGATCAGAGGAGGAGAAATCTGCAGTCTCTTGCCTTATGCTGTACAGTAGTTGAAATGCAGTAGCAGTATTACAGTCCCCTTTCTGCTGAGACTGGCCAATCAGAGTGATGCCATATTCTGGCTGTTGTCAAGCTGGAATTGTAATGAATGAAAACAGGCCAAAATCTGTTTCAGATCACTTACTAGTTAGATACTGTTTTAATTTACCTATGGAGTAATTCTACAAGTGTGATGCCATGCAACTGGCGTTACATTGGATGTCAGGTGTAACTGTTCATTTTGCTGGCGTGGTATGTGTGCAGTGTGGGTGCTCTTAACTCTGTCTGTTCCCTCATCCAGCTTGGATCCGAGGCAGACGGAAGCAGCCCCCCTCCATTGAGGTGCGTATCCCCTGCTGTGTTTGTGGGGGGGACTCTGTGGGACGGGGTAACCGGGAGGGAAGACGCTCAGAGAAACACTTTGATTTGCTTTCTCTCAGTTTCCAACAGAGCCAAGGAACTTTGGGGGGACAGGTGTTAAAAATAAACTGGAGCTGGCGTGTGATGGTGGTAGTGAGTGTAGACAGTCACAGCAATATGCCTGACATTTCGACGTCAAGCTGACGTCTTCCTCCGAGGAAACATCAGTCATCTTTTCGCATCCTGTACAAAGGATTAAAGTGAGAATAAAAAAAATCTATCTGCCTTTTTTTTGTCGAGGGCTCCAACTCCTTTTTACCTCTAATTAGTCCTTTTGGACGTTTTTCTTGGTAAGCCATTCTCATGATTTTTGTCATTGTTGAGCACTCCTTTCCTTTTGTTTGCTGAAGCGCGAAGGCCCACCTGAACTCTGACATCTTAATGTTTCCTTGTTAATAGAGGACGATTGACTTGAAATTATACACTGAGTGTACGAACATGCTCTTTCCATGACATGGACTGACCAGGGTAAAGCTATGATCCTTTATTGATGTCACTTGTTAATCCACTTCAATCAGTGTAGATGAAGGGTTAAAGAATATTTGTTTAAGCCTTGAGACAATTGAGAAATGCCATTCAGCGGGTGAATGGGCAACACAAAAGATTTAAGTGCCTTTGAACGGGGTATGGTAGTAGGTGCCAAGCGCACCGGTTTTTGTCAAGAACTGCAACGCTGCTGGGTTTTTCCATGCTCAACCGTTTCCTGTGTGTGTCCAGCCAACTTGATACAACTATGGGAAGCATTAGAGTCAACATGGGCCAGCATCTCTGTGGAACGCTTTCGACACCTTGTAGAGTCCTAGCCCTGACGAATTGAGGCTGTTCTGAGGGCAAAAGGGGGTGCAACTCAATATTAGGAAAGTTCCACAGTAGGTTGGTGGCACCTTAATTGGGGAGGACGGGCTTGTGGGAATGGTTGGAGTGGAATGGTATCAATTACATCAAACACGTGGTTTCCAGGTGTTTTGATGCCATTTCATTTGCTCCGTTCCGGCCATTATTATGAGCCGTTCTCCCCTCAGCAGCCCCCACTGGAAGGTTCATAATGTTTTGTACACTCAGTGTATAACTAACTGCCTTTTGTTGTCTCAATGAGTCATATTCCGTTTTAGCTTCGTTGGTATACAAGGTTCATCTAATCGACTATAATTATTATTATTATTTGTCCATTGAAATGGAGGCTATGGGAAAGCCTTTAGAAAGCAAATACCCAGGCACCCCCATCTGTATATTCCATGCCAATGGCCAATGCCATCCCACCTCGGTGTTGCCAGAACATTCTATTCCAATTTTCTGCCTACTGTCTGCCCATTCGCAGTCGTCCACAGCTGGAGAGTGGTGTAGCCAAAACCACTCCCCCGGCACTTTGTGTCCACTTCTTAACGTTTCCTCTCGTCCCTGTCCAAGTCAACATAAATTGATTGGATTAAATCCTGTCATTAACAAGCTGGAAAAGCAGCTCAATATGCTCACCTTGCTCCCCAAAGCAGGGCTGTATTGCCCTGGTCTCCCTCCGTCGTTCCCAGCCCACTAGTTTTGCTGCCAACACACAACATCAACACATCCAGGCTTCCCTCGCTCTCTGACTCTGCCAAGGCAAGACTAACACCACAGACTGGACACTAGTTTATGGATGACTTGAGAGGACTTCACTGTCACCAGTAAAAAGTGAAAAGCCTCGGTTAATTGTGTGTGTGTTTCCTACTCCCCACAGGAGCTGGTGAAAAACCAGCACTACAGGGAGCACATCAAAGGAAAGGCGAGGGAGGTGGATGAGAGAGAGCTGGCTCTGCAGGCTAAGGAGTACAAGGAGGGCCTGGTGGCTCGGCCTGCTCAGACCATAGCCAAGGGCCACGCCGCCGCCACCAGCTTCGGCCAGCCAGAGACCAGTGAGGAGCCTGTCAGTACAGCCAACACATTCCAGCCTGGCTCCTGGATACCCGCAGCCAAGAAATAGCCACGCACACACACACACTGGGTCATGATACCAGTACTGTGATACTGGAATTTTCCATGGTAAAAAAAATAAAAACATGAAGCAAACTGAACTCCTGCTGTTGTGTGATATAGCTTGGAAAATAAACAATTACTCTGGGTAACAACAGAAGGCTGTGTGTTTACAAGATTAGAACTGTTTTTCTGCCTCATGTTTTGTTTCCGCGCCATGGTACTTCTGAGTATCGCGATACTGGTACCTAAAACACAATGACACTATGGTACACACAAGAAATACACACAGGTTATATGCAGTGCTATTCATAGTTTGCCCACACACACTCACACAACTAAGAAATAGACACACACACATGCATACGGTGCATATGCACTCTCTTCATACCTACATCCAAAAAACTAGAAATGTGTAAACAAGTATAGGCCCTCCCTATGTGAGTATTCACAGACTTCCTTCCATCATTACCACCATGGATCGGCGACCTGAAAAGACAATTGAACAATTGAAATCAGCTAGAGAGGATGATGGGAAGGAAGCATGATCTGGCCAGCTTCAATGGCCTTCTCTCATTTGCGCATAAATTCATCCTCCACCCTCTCTTCTGTCCTCTCCTCCGTGACCCAGAAACCGATAAGTGGCTGAGGAGATGCCAATTCGTTAGCAGGTGAACAGAAGTGTCTTCACCTCCTCGATAGCCGCCTTTCATCAGTGAAAGTCATGTCTATCCTACCGGAGTCCTTTGCGGGATGAGTTTTGAAATCTTAAACACCCCCTTTGAATCAGCTTTTGCACAATATGCTACTTATTGTTTTATCTATAAAATGTCTTGCACAACTAACTAATTTGTTTTTATCACTTTTCACATGCATTTTTGGATCTGGACTGGGCTGTATTCATTAGTGCACACCATAAAATGTTTGGCAACGGAAACCGGTCACTATGCTCTTAAATGTGACGTATGCGGTTGAATGAATATGACCCTGGTTATGATGTAAACTAATAAAGGAAGCTCTGCTCTTCATATGCATTGAATCAGGGAGTACTTGACAGTGAATGGCGTTCATGGGATGTGGAAGGCAATTTATCTGATCTCCCTGACCCTACTGTAAACTCTTTGTATATAAAGTTCAGTTGTAGGTAGTCAAGATATCTTGTTTGATTTGTTGTGGATTATAAATGAAACTGCCAGGCTTGAGAGAACTGGGATGTGATGTAAGTACTGGAAAGTAGGTGGTCCTGTGTTTCTCAATTGGTAGATCATGGTGTTTGCGATTATCGACAGTGAATAAGTTAATGCACTCATCTTAAGATAGCAAGGTATGTGTGCACTAGTGTAAGTTGATTGATACATTTTCTGCTAAATGGCATACATATTAAATATTTTTCTGCATGACAAGGTGAAATTTATTTAATGGCTTTGTATTTTATATATACACCCCCAACACATGACACTACAAACCTTTTAAACAATTCTTTATTTTTATTAAATGAAGGAAAGGATATCGCACAGCTCACAAGATGGTTGCAGGTCTCAGGAGTAGACGTCCCTTTACAAGAAGTGTGTGTTATAATTGTCTAGATGTTAAAAACACTGAATAAAACCGATGTATGAAAATTACCTGGCTCACTTCTTGGTCGAGTTCCTGCCAGACTACAGTACACTCCTGCCAGATGTCAAAACACTTGGATAGGTGTTTAACTATAAGCAAAACACATGATATAGCTATCCATCTAAGCCGACTGAACAGTTGACATGGCATGCAACCATTGGTTGATGCACTGCATCTATTCAGTTAAGCATCATTCAGGCAGGGTTAGGGGAGGGTTATGACTTGCAAGGAGAAAACAGCCATTTTTTAAAATTCAGAACTTCATTAAAAACAAGAAAATAATTCAGATATTTAATTAGTAACTTCAAATGGAGAACTTCTTTTTTTACTAGTTAATGAAATCATTGGAGTGGAGTTGTTACAAATGGAATGCAAAGTACTGCAACACCACCAAGCTCAGACGGTGGGTGGATCTCCACATTGTGATGATAGTCCCATCGAATGAGCCTCCCCGGTCTATACCGTTCCCTCAGCGCTGTAAGGCCTCCATGTAGGGCCTACATCCCTCCTACACTGGACAAGAGTAATAGGTTGGGGACCTGCGCTGGGCTGGGTTGAAGAGACGAGGGGTGGGGGGTGTGCCAAGTAAAGAGAGCGTTGAGCATAGCTGTGTACTGTAGCTACTCTTCTCTCCTGATCCCGCTCTCCCTCTTTACGGCTCAGTCTTTCTTGGTCCTCTTGGCTTTGGCGATGTTCTCCTGGCGTTTCTGCTTTTTCTTCTGCTCGCGGTCGCGCGCCTCAATCATTTTGGCCAGTTTCCACGACAACAGGGCGCTTGCGATGAAGAGGGGTGTGAGCGCCAGGATAACCGTCGTCAGAAAACCGTACGGGTCCTTAGCCGCCCACTCCACCACGTACTCCGCCCACGCCCGCACGTCAATCATCCTGATCGCCAACAGCAACTCCAATCTGGAATATGGGAATATCGAAAAATGTAATTATTAACAAATTAGAAGCTTGGGGCAAAATGTAACCACAGATCTACATTCGGATTATCCAATCCTAAACAATTATGGGAAGAAATAATGTCAGAGAAATTAATGTTTAGGTCTATATCTTGTAACATATACACTGAGTGGACAAAACATTAAGAACACCTGCTCTTTCCATGACAGACTGACCAGGTGAATCCAGGTGAAAGCTCTGATTGCTTATTGATGGCACTTGGTAAATCCACTTCAATTCAGTGTAGATGGGGAGGAGACGGGTTAAATTAAGAGTTTTAAGCCTTGAGACAATTGAGACATGGATTGTGTATGTGTGCCATTCAGAAGGTGAATTGGCAAGACAAAAGATTTAAGTGCCTTTGAATGGGATATAGTTGTAGGTGCCAGGCGCACCGGTTGTGTCAAGAACTGCAACACTGCTGGGTTTTTCAAGAATGGTCAACCACCCAAAGGACATCCAGCTAACTTGACACAACTGTGGGACGCATTGGAGTAAACATGGGCCAGCCTCTCTGTGGAACGCTTTCGACACCTTGTAGAGTCCATGACCTGACACATTGAGGCTAAACTGATGGGCAAAAGGGGGGTGCAACTCAATGTTAGGACGGTGTTCATTTTTTGTAATGTACCTTTTGCCAAAGGTACCAGTGTCCCACACACTGTTGTCCTGCTGAACATTTAACTCTGTAACATTTCTACTCACCAACAGGTGCTGCTACTCTAACATAGAAGTAGCCCAGTCTCCATCGATACAGCCACACACAGCTTCAAATTTCAAATCTAACCAATTCACATTGGATATATTGTATGCTTGACTTTATACCTACCGGTATACAAGAGGAAAATCAATTGTGCACTACAGTCAAGCCGCCCCTGTAATTTTACAGTCTCAACCACAGACATTACATGACGAAAAGTATGTGGACACCTGCTCGTCAAACACCTCATTCCAAAATCATAGGCATTAATATGGAGTTGGTCCCCCCTTTGCTGCTATAACAGCCTCCACTCTTCTGGGAAGGCTTTCCACTAGATGCTGGAACATTCCTGCAGGAACTTGCTTCCATTCAACCACAGGAGAATTAGTGAGGACGGGCACTGATGTTGGGGATTAGGATTAGCTCGCAGTCAGTGATCCAATTCATCCCAAAGGTGTTTGGTAGGGTTGAGGTCAGGGCTCTGTGCAGGCAAGTCAAGATCTTCCACACCGATCTAGACAAACCATTTCTGCATGGACCTCGCTTTGTGCACGGGGGCATTGTCATGCTGAAACAGGAAAGAGCCTTCCCCAAACTGTTGCCACAAAGTTGGAAGCACAGAATTGTCTAGAATGTCATTGTATGCTGTAGCGTTAAGATTTCCCTTCACTGGAACTAGCCCGAACCATGAAAAACAGCCCCAGACCATTATTCCTCCTCCACCAAACTTTAGTTGGCACAATGCAGTCGGGCAGGTAGTGTTCTCCTGGCATCCGCCAAACCCAGATTTGTCCGTCAGACTGCCAGACACCAGAGTCCAATGGCGGCGAGCTTTACACAACTCCAGCCGAAGCTTTGCATCGCGCATGGTGATCTTAGGCTTGTGTGCGGCTGCCCATGAAAACCCATTACATGAAGCTCCCAACTAACAATTCTTGTGGTGACGTTGCTTCCAGAAGCAGTTTGGAGTGTTGAGAGTGTTGAGATTTTTATGCGCTTCAGCACTCGGCAGTCCCATTCTGTGAGCTTGTGTTGCCTACCACTTCGTGGCTGAGCCGGTATTGCTCCTAGATTTTTCCACTTAACACTAACAGCACTTACAGTTGACCGGGGTAACTCTAACAGGGTAGACATTTGACAAACTGACTTGTTGGAAAGGTGGCATCCTATGATGGCACCACATTGAAAGTCACTGAGCTCTTCGGTAAGGTCATTCTACTGCCAAGGTTGTCTATGGAGATTGCATGGCTGTGGGCTCGATTTTATACACCTGTCAGCAACTGTGTGGCTGAAATAGCCGAATCCACTAATTTGAAGGGGCATCCACATATACTTTTGTATATATAGTGTGTTACTCCACTAGCTAATTTATGTCACAGTCCAGCTAGCTAGTAGCCAATTCAGACGCTAAATAGGGTTAGGGTTCCCACACGGCCATATTTCCATGTTACTGCACATGTTTATGGAACACAGATGGAAGACAGTATTGACTAACGTTACCTGTGATGATTAGCTATCTGCGTCTCCGAACACCTGTGTGTAAACGGAAGGCACAAACGTGTTGTCACCGAAAAATACCGTCTGCAACTGTGTTAAACAATACGTGTATATCTTGCATTTGTGAACTTATTTTGATGTGATATGAAAGTAGAGAGCTTTATGTTTCTAGAACCGTACCGCAATTGAGAATCCATTCCCGTTTAGATGGTGTATTTGACTGTCAGAGCCAATTCGTCTCTTAACATAAAGGTCCTAACGTTAGGCAATAGGTAGCCCAATAATGGATTAACTGAGCCTATTTAGCATATCAAACAGTAAACTAGATACTCTAGAAGTTGGTGACGTGTAGTTAGCTAACGCTAGCTAGTATTCTTTTCCATGACAATGATGTTTAAAGGGAGGTTTTAGTACTCGAGAAGCAAAAGACAGATTGCCTCTTTACAACAAACATTAGCTAATTTAGCAAGCTACATAAAACGGTTAGCTTCATTACGTTAGCTTCTGTAAACAATTAAGATAGCTCCTTTATTTACATTTTTAAAACCGCTTCATCGCCCCAGCAACTTTGATCTAGTTTAGCAGTAAGCACAGAGACAACAGTTCAAATCAATGATAATCGTATAATTAAGTTAAACATACTCAACTAAGAGAAGTTTTTATTTTTATCCCACGCTGATCTGGCACCAGGAAGTGAGTTCTCACAATTGGTTATGACGTGACACCCTAGCATATAGGGAACTGTAGTTTTATTGTGATAGAACATGTACGTTTACAGGCACACTAGGGGTGCGTTTGTAAATTCAAGTTGGAGTGCCAGAGTGCTCTTTGGGCGTTCGTAAATTCAGAGCGTTGTCAGATTATACGTTCGTAAAATCAGAGTGTTTCGCTGTCGGAACGCTCTAGCCGAGGAGTAGGGTTGAGCTGAGCCTTCTTTCTGGCTTCACCAGCAGTCAAACACCCAGCTAACGTTGGCTATCTTGCTAGCCAATTCCAGACACACATGAGAGAACACCTCACTCTGACCATTTTCCTCGCCCTATGCTGGTTTCATGTTATCCAGAGCGTTGGTGACTAACTGTGCTGATGGCAACAATTTAATTACATTTTTTTGCCGACGTTTACTGGCACCAGTCATATTCAACGGGTGTCGCCCATTCGTAAATTAATCAGTTATTCTGCTTTACCGTACACTCAAACGAGAGTGCTCTGAAATCGGAGTAGATAGCCAAAGTGAATTTACGAACGCACCCGTAAACAATGTAATGGGCGTTCTCTGCGTTCTAGCGGTGTATTTGAACTGCGCATGTGCTAGGACCAGCCGAGCGAGATTCTCTTTTTAGTATGAGTGAAGTGAGTTCGGGAAAACCGATTGGAATGTTATGCGTCTTTTATAAGTAGTTTTCATATACAAGCTTTACGTCCAAACTCAGAATCAAATATGCTTCCCAAAAATAACATGTTCGCTGTGGTAGAACATTTATTTTGATTGGCGATTTTCTGCATTTATCAGGGAGCCTGTTTTCAGATGTGTCCATGTAAACAGGATTATCAGGGAAATCGTTCTTCCTGAAAAGCATGTAAACGTTTTAATCGAACTCTTATATTAATCTGACTATCAACAATAATCGCATTATTGTGTGCATGTAGTGAGTCGAGAGCCATCCATAAAAAAACGTGGTAAATTCAAATAAAAAAATTTGATAGTGTGACGGAATATGAACTACCCATTGTGGACCAAGTTTAACAAAGGACCCTAATCAATTGTGAACAGGTAGACATGTATAAAACCACCCCTAGACCTTTTCAGGTGAGCGCTTGGTGGCTTCATTCTAAATGTCTTGTGCTGTGTCACAAGTGTGTTTCTTCGTCGGAAACCATTTTGGGACCATGCTGTTTTGACAATTGTTATGTTCAAAGGGTAGGCCTATGTTACTTCATCTGCATCAATGTTTGTTTATTTGAGTTAAAACTGAAGAAGGCAGTGTTAAATGTCCTTTGATGGTCAAAATAAGCAACCAGTTTTCTGACCCTGAGTGACAAGAAAAACAAGAATAACTTGACAAAGGAGCTGCAGGCTGTTTGAACTTCCTGTGAGGAAGTATTGAAACCAAATCGGGTTTGGTCACATCTGCTCCATTCATATGGCACAGATCACTTTCAGAGCAGTTCAAAGGCCCCTGCACACAGGGGAAGGAGAGGGGTCAGACTGAAACACATGCAGGACATCCAGACAGGCAAATGCACATACCAAGCAGAGGGCTTGCAGTTGGGATTTTTTATGCTCATTTAAACTGGGCAAGGCTTTTCTTTCCTGTTCAGTGAAAGAGTCCATGACTTTCCATCTGTTTTTGTTAAGGCAAATATGTTTGTTTTTTTAATCACAGCATTCAACAGACCATATAGGCTTACAGTATACTACAGTACATCAAATAATTTTTTGCCTACTTGGAAGGTGCACCTTTCTGAACCTAAACTTAATTTCCTTTACAAATGAGGTAATGGGCTTGTAATAGGTTTATAGAATATGCCCTATTTAAACAGTTTTGTTTATTCCATCATTTTGGTGCTTGTAATAGAGCTTTGCTGAAATGGTTGCTATGAACTGAATATACTGAATTAAAAAAGATAGCAGATTGTAACGGGCTAATTTGATGCTCCATTAACCGTTACAAGTTAGTTATTGTTTGGCGTAGCACAGAGAATTTTCAACCAACTTTAACTTGGCGATACATCCTCAATTCCCAATTTGGAAGACAACCAATGTCTTCTAAATATCAATGTCTAGTTGCACAGGGGTTTGTTTGAATCTAGAAAATGCTCTGCGGTTAAGTGTTTTTTGCTCCGTGAAGTAATCTAACAATGTGTACGCTGCCATCTTGTCTTTCAAATCTAAAAAATTGAGCATTTTTCTAAATAAAATGACGTTTAGAACTTGACGTTTAGAACACATTGGTTGCCTTCCAAGTCAGATATTGAGAAAGTATTGACAAGTTAAAGTTGGTCAAAAATGTGCTGTGCTATGCCAAACAGTGCCTAATAATGCCTATCAGCCAGCTGGAACAGATTAATGATCTGTCTAGGTAATATTTTTAATAGCTATGGATAAATATAAATATTTATCATTCCATTTCTAAACTAGCCTACTGTTTCTACATACTCTAGGCATATAGGCTAGTTATAAAGTAATGTAGAGAACAGCAGGACAGGGAAGTGAACTTGGGTCTCAGGTGTGAAAGGCAAATACCTTACACATCGTGCCAATAGGGTTAACTCAATTAGTAGTAATTGTAATATGGCCCATATAGGAGCTCTGGAGTGGCGCAGCAGTCTAAGGCACTGGTTCGATTCCAGGCTGTATCAGGGCTTCTACATCTGCATTGCTTGCTCTTTGGGGTTTTAGACTGTGTTTCTGTATAGCACTTTGTGACATCGGGTGATGTAAAAAGGGCTTTATGAATACATTTTGATTGATTGATATTACAACCGGCCGTGATTGGGAGTCCCATAGGGCGGCGCACAATTGGCCCGTGTTAGGGTTTGGCTGGGGTAGGCCGTCATTGTAAATAAGAATTTGTTCTTAACTGACTTGCCTAGTTAAATAAATACATATAGTGAGGATCGCTACATTGCCCCCTCCAAACGGGAAAGCACATCCCCGTGCTTTGACTACTCAGCCCCCTTACATGTACGGTGGCCACATTCCACTTCTGACACCAATGTAGTGAATGGTGGACCAGAGAAGCGAACCCTGTTCACATCGCACCAATAGGGTTCCCACTTGGTGGGAACTGTAACTTGGTGGGAACTGTGGGAACTGTAAAAAGTGTTGAATTTAAGGCACTTTGTCAAGCATGCAAGTGGACTGTGTGTGTGTGTGTAAGCTTGATGAGGTAGAAAGCAAGAGAGAGGCTATTGATAATAGAATAAGACCTGTATTTATAAAATGACTAGAGAATTGAGTCATCCATATCCTCAGGTTCCTTTCAAGCCCTCTACCCTCGCCTATGGTTGAGAGCCCTCTGAATTTAGAAAAGATCCCAGTCACTCCTGATGTTATCGAGATGAGAGAGCCTGCGGTTGGTTGAAGTCTTCAATTCGGACCCAGTTTAAAATTCGGTTTTACTTCAACTCTTGCTTCTTTTACCCCAGTGGGGAACTATAAGACCACACATGGATTAGACCCCGCCTTTAAACTCAAACACAAACAAACTTCAAAGTCTCTTCGGCTGCAAAGGCCCCGCCCTCTCGCTCCGGAATGGCTTCACAAAGGATTTGCCGACGTTCGGGAATTCCGCCTTCAGTTCCTTTTTTAGCGCCACTCGTGCGCTGGAATCTGTCCAGGATCACACCCATCTCTGCTAATTTGACAACACAAAGGACTTCACTGAACCCGAAGACACCGCCTACTATTCCAAATAAGGGTCGTCTCTCCATGTACGGAAAACAATCGGCTGGAGAGCGTATTTTTCTCTTCCTTATCCCGTTTATATGATCCGAGAGGAACTGCGCTACAAGTTACAGCGGTGCGATCATGGCGGAGCGAGTCCAGCAGCCCCCGGCCAAGCGGCTCTGCTGCCGGCCCGGCTACAACCCGGCATGCAGGCAGGGGCAGCGGGCTGGAGGAGTACTTTGTGGCGGTCCGGGGTCCGCTCCAGGGGGATTGGGAAAAACACACAACCCCGAATCGCTGCTCGACATCGCGGCTCGGAGAGTCGCAGAGAAGTGGCCATTCCAAAGGGTGGAAGAACGGTTCGAACGGATTCCAGAACCTGTCCAGAGAAGGATCGTGTACTGGTCGTTTCCGAGGAGCGAAAAGGAGATCTGCATGTATTCTTCGTTCAACGCAGGGGGAGATGAGAGTGGAACTAGCGGGGAAAACAATGACGAGACCCAGCTGCCTTTCCTACGGGGTGTCACTCTGCTGGAGGGCGGTTGGGTGGACAACGTACTGCAAGTCGGTGAGTAGCTTTCGCTAGGCTACTGGGAAATATGATGCTGGCCGGGGAGTATCTAACACAGTTCCAAGCTAACCCACATTGCTTGGAATTTCAAGGGAACCATGTTAGTCAAAAGGCTAGTGTTATTTATATTCTCACAGACTAAGTCATTTGCCATTTTCTACCCACACTCATCCCATGCGATTCTATATTTTCCAGTAAGGGGGTAGGGTAACCTACAGAAACAACCCAGCTACCCTACCCCCTTGTTTTTGCCCAGTGCGCATATAGAATTGCTCTGAGCCATTCCCAATTGAAAGCTTAGCACTTTGTTCCCATTTTCGTGATCGTTTGTGTCTTTTCAGCTTTCTGTCCCCCTCCAATGCGTAACCAGACAATAGCCCCCCTTTTCACCACTGGCTAAATAGAAGATATTTAGAAAGGTTGGGAGGGACGGGGATTTAAAGCCACAGCGCTTCTATTTTGTTTGCTAAACACAATGTAATCTTTTGCTCTGCTACGTTTTCAGCATTCGTGAGAGATTTTTTTTTTTGTTGAAACACGAGAAAGGCTATGATATGGTACGCGCTAATGTATGCCAACAACGCACAATCATGCGCCCTGTTCAATAATGCATTATTTGATGGGATATCCAAGTATAAATATATACAGACATTTAGACTGCTATTGGCTCAACTGCTTCCCTTTGCCAGAGCCATAATATTTCCCTGCATTCGTCAGTGCAATAAACTCAGCTGTCACTCTTTGCCTCCCCACCCTTGGAAACACTTCAGCATTTTAATCCCATTACCCTCCCCAGTTCATCTGAATTTATAATGCAATCTGCAAACATGATTTTATGCATGATCTTTCCTCAGCCTCCTCCCCTTGTTCTTTCCCTTCAGAAGGTTCTGTTTTGCTCTTTGGGGCTGCTCACAGTAGTATCACTCCACCAGCTCCTATCTGTTTACCAGATTCCTCAGCAATAGGGCTTGTTTATGTTCTGCCGTTTGGCTTCTCTGGGAGACATAGATTGTCCGTTCTTGCAAATGAGTGTTAGCTCCGATTTGGTGAGGTGTGTGTGTGTGTGTGTGTGTGTGTGTGTGTGTGTGTGTGTGTGTGTGTGTGTGTGTGTGTGTGTGTGTGTGTGTGTGTGTGTGTGTGTGTGTGTGTGTGTGTGTGAGCAAGAGAGAGCGAGAGAGAGAGGGAAAGTAGAATGAAAAAAGGGAGAGTGTTTGGGTGAGAGGAATAGAAAGAGGGGTAGTGTGTGTTGTCTGTCTCATTCTGCATGCTAACAGGAAGAGGGAGGATGACCGGTGAGCCCACAGCAGGAGTGCCTGTTGTGCTGATTGACATTTTCACCCCAGATTTTTTTTGCTGTGAAAATAAAGCCAAGGAAAGAATCTGATAAATAAATGATGCCATCTTCTCCAGGGGACAGGCTGTCACTGGAGGAACGGCTTAAAAGCAGGGTGACATGGGGTGGAGCGGGCTGTCAACCGCATCACAAACCACAGCATGTAGGGACACATCAAACACAGGGGAATTTGTCCTTAAGAGAGTGTGTGTGTGTGTGTGTGTGTGTGTGTGTGTGTGTGTGTGTGTGTGTGTGTGTGTGTGTGTGTGTGTGTGTGTGTGTGTGTGTGTGTGTGTGTGTGTGTGTGTGTGTGTGTGTGTGTGTGTGTGTGTGTGTGTGTGTACTGTTGGGTGATGAGGATGAAAGACAGTACAGAGAGAGAGAAGGCAGAGGTTATTGTGTGTATAGGGAAAAGCTAATACACTTGAATGAATCTGCGTCTGTACTTCTCCCCCTCTCTCCTCCCCCTCTCCGTCTCTCCCTGGTGAACAGCTATACAACTCTCCATATTTACTACCCTAAGGCCAACTAGCAGCCCCCTGGTCTCCTGTGATTATTTATCTGTTTCTCAAAGACATTAATCACACATTATTTAATCACCCCTGTACATCGATGCTGGGTTTGAGGAATGGAACAGAGGGGGGTGCTGTAGAAGGAGGAGGGGTAGGAGAGATTGTGGGGAAAAGATGGAAAGACGCAAAGATGGGGAGAGAGAGAGGCGGGGAAGGATAAACAGTAGATCCAGTATGTAGCATAATGAAACGCTCCCCCCCTCCCTGACATTCCCCACTCTGGGAACACTGATGCTCCAGAGGAATATTCCGCAACATTACATACATGAACATTATACCAAGGTAATTTCTACAGGAATAACGTATGCAATTAGCCTAATAACAATGTACAGGCTAGAACATCGCCTAGTTAGGGCTATTGCTCTTTGTTAATACTGTTTCCCAAGAAAATACGAACAAGTGAGCACTAAAATAATTGGTAAGGATACTAGTTTCTCAACAGCCCCGGGATTCTAGGGTAGCGACGTATTCTATCATTGTGATGTGTACCTGTGGACTTATTACCAGTCACTGTGTGGTCTGCTTGGTCAATACCTACATGCTTGACAATGCCAAATGAGCACATTTGAATTCATTTGAACTATTGAACTGAATTCCACACAATGTGCTCATTCTGATCAGTGCCATAGGGAACAACACATGGCACCTTGTGTGGACTACGCCTAGCTCTTGTTCTGTGTCTGATTTGAGCTGAGAATGCAGTTTAGGGATGGCCGACATAGCATGACAAAAGCATGTCGGGACGCTGCTCTCCTACCCTGACCGTCCTTTTCCATTACTCTCATCCAGGTCATATTTTGCTCTGCCTGAAATATCACTGAGGGAAATATCACGCCTGCATGAGTGTCAATGTCATCCTTTCTTGGTCCGCTTATGATTTTGTGTGTGTGTGTATGTGTGTGTGAGAAACGGGTTAACCTCTTTACGTCCTGGTGAGTCTTGATTAGGGCTATGCACTGGCCCCTCTTCCATTACCTGCTGGAATGTTAGCCAGAAAAAGGTGTTTTGTACTGCTTTATAACAGGGTACGCCTTATGAGCTATGGAGATGATTGGCATCATGTTGTAATTATGTTGGCATCAAGCTGTTTACTCCAAGCTTTCTCTCTGTGTGTGTGTGTGTGTCCTAGTAAACCATGTCTTAAGCACTTATATGCCAATGATCAGTGTGCAAGCAGTACTGTCATCATTACATATTTCCTCCTATCTTTTAGGCCTTCATATCGCTCATATCGTCCCCAGGTGGTGAGGGTAGGCAACAACACATCCTCAAAACAGGGGCCCCACAGGGGTGTGTGCTTAGTCCCCTCCTGTACTCCCTGTTCACCCACGACTGTGTCAGAGGAAGCCCCTAAAGATTGTCAAAGACTCCAGCCACACAAGTTATAGACTGTTATCTCTGCTACCGCGTGGCAAGTCTGGACCCCCACCCGCTCCCTTTGCACTAACTTCAACACCATTAAGTTTGCTGCCAACATGACGGTGGTAGGCCTGTTCACCGACAACGATGAGACAGCCTATAGGGAAGAGGTCAGTGTGGCGCCAAGACGACAGGAAATGGAGGGCCGAGCACGCCCCCATCCATATTGACAGGGCTGTAGAGCTTCAAGTACCTTGGTGTCCACATCGCTAAGGATCTATCATAGTTCAAACACACAAACACGGTTTTGAAGAAGGCACAAAAAGCTCTACAGCTGCACCATTGAGAGAATCTTGACTGGCTGTATCACCGCTTGGTATGGCAACTGCTTGGCATCCGACCGCAAAGGGGCTTTGTACGGCCCAGTACATCACTGGGGCTGAGCTCCCTGCCATCCAGGACCTCTATACCAGGCAGTGTCAGAGGAAGCCCCTAAAGATTGTCAAAGACTCCAGCCACACAAGTCATAGACTGTTCTCTCTGCTACCGCGTGGCAAGTCTGGACCCCCACCCGCCCCCTTTGCACTAACTCTTTTGAATCACCTTGGGGTAAATGGCTCCAGAGAGAAAGAGGGGTAAATGAGGGAGAGGACTAGCCTCCTTAGCAGGGGATAAAACAACAGGTGTGTGTGTGTGTGTGTGTGCATACTCGCTTGCACTTGAGAGGACGAGTTGGTGTACGTGTTTGTAAGATAGTTTAAATGTCTATGACTTAGAGACGGTGTCATTGAACATGTGTGTATTGAACAAATGCACAACACACACACACACACACACACACACCTGTTGTTTACAAAGCATGTGACATAACATTTTATTAGATTTTCTCTGCTTCAGTGCTTCAGCAAAAGTCACTTAAAGAATTTACCAGGGCTATCCCGGGCCTTTTCAGGGGCCTGCTTTGACATTTTAAGCATTTTGTTCACAGAAGTGCAGAATTTAATATCGGGAACTTAAATCTTGCATGAGCATGTTGTCTTTGAGTCTCTCTGTGGCTCCATTTGCGCATTAAGCAACCAGGAAGCTCTAGGCCTCTACTTTCCAGTTATAGAGAAGCCTTTTTTTATTTATATTTGTATTTATGTAGAATTTTGGAGGGGGTTAGAGGAGCCTTTATTTACTTATAGTTTGCGCCTTTATTTTACCAGGTTAGTTATCTGAGCACACAGATTTATTTTTATTTTTAACAATAGCGACATGGCCAATGGGTAGTTTACATTTATCTCCTTTTCCAGCTCTTAAAGCACACTCAGAAGGCTTTTAGACATTGCTTCTCTCATTTATTTTACTGTGTGAAATAGAAAAGAAACTCAAGCACGTAATCTTTCAGACTTCAGGCCTACTCTGGTGTTATTTTTACCTTAACCCAGTAACCAGGTTAGCTTGTTGTTATTGAATTGGGCCCCGAGACTCCCTTTTCCCCTTGCCATGTGACTGACCCTGGGATCCTATCGTCATGGAAACATGGCTGGGCCTGGGGTAGTGTAAACAGCAGACTTTCCAAAGGGAACAGTAGCACCATCCAAGGGTAAGGAGTGTTTGGTGGAAAAACAGTGTTATCCCCCTCTCCTCTATTCTCTTTTTCTTCATAATTAATTCTGCTTTGCACCAATGGGCTGCTGCAGAAATAAGCCTTAATCTCTCCAAGCCACTGCTGACTGTGGGAGGAAGGTGATCCTCTGTGTGCGCCTGTATACCATGTGTGTGTGTGTGTGTGTACTAACCATGTTCTACACGTTATCATTATGACCATGGAACAGTGCTTCTCTGTGGTGTGTGTGGTCAACAGCTGTTTGTTCCTTCACACCTTCAATCGCTAAAGCGCTTTGAATCAGCCCAAAGGCAAAAACTGAAAGGTGCGTGTGTCTGAAAGAGTTCTCTGTGCTTTCAGCTCCGCCACAGCACCTGATGAACAGGCTCCCCGCCCCCATAGCACCTGGATCCCGGTTTGTGTGTACGTGTCCTCCCCTGTCCAGGTCCTCAGTCATTTAAACCTGGAGCAGAGAGGTGGATGGTTTGCCTACCTGCTGTCGTTACTGATTGAGAACAAACATCTCTATCTGCCCAAAACAAACATGGTGAGCGATCAGTCACCACTGGGGGGGGGGGGGGGGGGCTGGGCGGTTTGACTGTTGCTTCCTGTTCTTAACTGAACCAAGACTGGTTTGTGTTGTTTACGGCTCAACGGTTACTGTTGTGTTTGGATAGGGAAATTCTAATCTGAAATGAGTTTCTAAAGATAAATTGTAGATACAGTATAGCCTACTCTAGTCATTTGTGTGTGTGTCAACTTGGATATAGTTTTGGCGCTGTAATGATAAGAGGGTGGATGGCATTCCCGTCAACCAGCATTCTCACCCTATCTTGTTTCCATTCTCTCATACACACACTTGTCTCATAGCCTTGGGGCGCCAGGCAAGTTATTTTTCATTTCTTGTTTTTTTTCTTCTCTCTGGTGCCTACACAATAAGCAATACCAGACGAGGATGAGGGTTTACCTGGCTGTGAGGCAATGCACGCACTCACACTTCGGGTGAAGGTGTTCACTCCACGGCTCCGCCCTCCTCGGTGACAACGAGGTTCAGAATAGTCAGAGAGTCGCATGATTGTTTTCCAATAAGCACAACTTCACCAGCAGAAAGAGCTGGTATGTGGATATGGAGGACGCTGTTTCTAACTGTTCGCGTTGGAGAGATGTCAACGCTGTCTGTCACTCACGCTGATTGGAGAGAGAAGGTGCACGATCATCATTTTTCAGATACACATTACACGCGTCAGAAGACGTGTTTTTAAATAGTGTAGGAAAATCCTCTACAGGTATCTGGCTGAGGACACATAAACGCCCCCAGAGTAACACAAAGCACAATATGACACCGAGTAAAAAAAAAAAAGCACACGTTTATATGACACCACTGAGTATGTAGGCAGGTCTACTGTATATCGCAGTACAATATGTGATATAACTGCTGTATGCTTAAACTTGGTATTACGACGATGAATATCTGAATTTGATCCCGTATGCGTGGCTAATTAAGTCTATTGATGCGCCCGTGCGTCAAGTCTAAGTAACATAATAAAAGAATCTGCATCAAAATCCATCAGTTTACGCTAGATAGTTTTTTGTTGTTGTTGTATGGGCTGAGCTTCAATCCACCGCACCTGCCTATGTCGGTCCCTCCGCATCTGCGGTGGAAGGTGGCCCGGGCTACAGCGGTGTTTGTCAGATCATCCCGAAAAATCGGTCTTCTCACAAAAACGTATTTTTCTTCCGAACAGTTTGGTCTACATAACTATTATGACCACTCCGTTTTGCTCTATGACCCCCACAAGTGTCACGGGACTCATCTGAAGGTAAACAATACAAAAGAAAGGAAGTATGGAGGTAGTTTTATGCTAACAAAAATAAGGGGTTAAATGTGTGTCCAAAAAGGAAAAGAAAGACACTTCAAAACCTTATTTCTTGTGATTTAACTTTTATTTATTTTTTACCAATTTATGAATGTGATTCAATGCTTTTCTATGAGCTAAAGAAGTAAAGGCCAAATTCAATATTTTATCAAATTATTTTATATATATTTTTTTAAATATCTAACGAGGTCCTAAAATTCCAAATCAAATGGCTAAATGATCCATGGTATGACCATCCTTAAAACAATTCCGTATGGTATCTTAGTAACAACTGCTTTTAGAGGTTAAGCTCAACTTGTACCTGGAGCCTTTGTGCATGTCCCCAAATGGCACCCTATTCCAATAGGACTCTGGTCAAAAGTAGTGTACTATATGGGAATAGAGTGCCATTTGAGACAGTCTTTGTGTCTGTGTGAGGAGCCTGTGGCTATTCAGAGGCTACTGCTGTAGTTGAGTTGGGTGGTATGTCAGGTATGCATGCACTGCTATGTGGAAGTGAATGGCTCTTCAGGCATGAGGGGGGATGAGAGCTGTTTTAAAGGAGCAATGGAATTTAGTTTGGCCCTCAAGTTTCTTTCCATCTTAGATTCTCTTTCACTCTCCCCATCTATCTCTCTCTCTTTGTCTGTTCTCACGCTCTCCCCTACTATCATATCCTACATTTTTTTAAGGTCCAATGCAGCCATTTCTATCTCAATATCAAATTATTTCTGGGTAACCATTAAGTACCTTACTGTGATTGTTTTCAATTAAATTTGTGAAAAATAAACGGAAATAGCTTCTTAGCAAAGAACCGCCTTTACCGCCTGTTGATGTCACCAGGCATGCCAAAACTCCATTCCACCAGAACAGGCTAAAATTTCAAGCATTATTTTTAAAACGACTCTTAATGCATTTTTAGTTTATCATAATTTCACAGTATTATTCCAATGTGGAAATAAATATAAAACACAGGAATTCATTTTTTTTTTACTGCACTGGGCCTTTTAAATTTGTCTCATTTTCAACTACTTGAACACCTGATTTACTTAACAAAAGGTACCTCACAATAACTTCCGGCGCTGACAGAGATGGCCGCCTCGCTTCGCGTTCCTAGGAAACTATGCAGTATTTAGTTTTTTTATGTGTTATTTCTTACATTGTTACCCCAGATAATCTTAGGTTTT
Organism: Salvelinus alpinus; assembly: GCF_045679555.1. NCBI lineage: Eukaryota > Metazoa > Chordata > Actinopteri > Salmoniformes > Salmonidae > Salvelinus > Salvelinus alpinus. Next base: position 63,532,175 of record NC_092090.1, read on the forward strand.
ATTACATACAGTCGGGGGGAACTATTGGATATAAGAGCAAAGTCAACTCACCAACATTACGACCAGGGATACGACTTTCCCGAAGCTGATCCTCTGTTTTGCCCACCACCCAGGACAATGGATCGGATCCCAGCCGACGACCCAAAACAACGACGCCGTAGAAGGGGCAGACGGAGCGGTCTTCTGGTCAGGCTCCGTAGACGGGCACATCGCGCACCGCTCCCGAGAATACTGCTCGCCAATGTCCAGTCTCTTGACAACAAGGTAGACGAAATCCGTGCAAGGGTAGCCTTCCAGAGAGACATCCGAGACTGTAACGTTCTTTGTTTCACGGAAACATGGTTCACTCGAGACACGCTATCGTAGTCTGTACAGCCAGCTGGTTTCTTCACGCATCGTGCCAACAGAAACAAGCATCTTTCTGGTAAGAAGAAGGGCGGGGGTGTATGCCTTATGATTAACGAGACGTGGTGTGATCATAACAACATACAGGAACTCAAGTCATTCTGTTCACCTGATTTAGAATTCCTCACAATCAAATGTCGACCGCATTATCTACCAAGGGAATTCTCTTCGATTATAATCACAGCCGCATATATCCCCCCAAGCAGACACATCGATGGCCCTGAACGAACTTCATTTGACTCTATGTAAACTGGAAACCACATATCCTGAGGCTGCATTTATTGTAGCTGGGGATTTTAACAAGGCTAATCTGAAAACAAGGCTCCCTAAATTATATCGGCATATCGATTGTGCAACTAGGGCTGGCAAAACCCTAGACCATTGTTATTCTAACTTCCGCGACGCATATAAGGCCCTCCCCCGCCCTCCTTTCGGAAAAGCTGACCACGACTCCATTTAGTTGCTTCCAGCCTATAGACAGAAACTAAAACGGGAAGTTCCCGCGCTCAGGTCTGTTCAACGCTGGTCCGACCAATCGGATTCCACGCTTCAAGATTGCTTCGATCACGTGGACTGGGATATGTTCCGCATTGTGGCGAACAACAACATTGATGAATACGCTGATTCGGTGAGCGGGTTTATTAGCTAGTGCATCGGCGACGTCGTACCCACAGCGTCTATTAAAACATTTCCAAACCAGAAACCGTGGATTGATGGCAGTATTCGCTCAAAACTGAAAGCGCAAACCACTGCTTTTAATCAGGGCAAGGTGACCGGAAACATGACCGAATACAAACAGTGTGGCTATTCCCTCCGTAAGGCAATCAAACAAGCTAAGCGTCAGTATAGAGACAAAGTAGAGTCGCAATTCAACGGCTCAGACACGAGACGTATGTGGCAGGGTCTACAGTCAATCACGGACTACAAAAGGAAAACCAGCCCCGTCGCGTACCAGGATGTCTTGCTCCCAGACAGACTAAACAACTTCTTTGCTCGCTTTGAGGACAACACAGTGCCACTGACACGACCCGCTACCACAACCTGAGGGCTCTCCTTCACTGCAGCCGACGTGAGCAAAACATTTAAACGTGTCAACCCTCTCAAGGCTGCAGGCCCAGATGGCATCCCCAGTCGCGTCCTCAGAGCATGCGCAGACCAGCTGGCTGGTGTGTTTACGGACATATTCAATCAATCCTTATCCCAGTCTCCTGTCCCCACGTGCTTCAAGAGGGCCACCATTGTTCCTGTTCCCAAGAAAGCTAGGGTAACTGAGCTAAATGACTACCGCCCCGTAGCACTCACTTCCGTCGTCATGAAGTGCTCCACCCTACCTGACAACCTAGACCCACTTCAATTTGCTTACCGCCCCAATAGGTCCACAGACGACGCAATGACACTGCACACTGCCCTAACCCATCTGGACAAGAGGAATACCTATGTGAGAATGCTGTTCATCGACTACAGCTCAGCATTTAACACCATAGTACCCTCCAAACTCGTCATCAGGGTCTCGACCCCGCCCTGTGCAACTGGGTCCTGGACTTCCTGACGGGCCGCCCCCAGGTGGTGAGTGTAGGTAACAACATCTCCACCCCGCTGATCCTCAACACTGGGGCCCCACAAGGGTGCGTCTCAGCCCTCTCCTGTACTCCCTGTTAACCCACGACTGCGTGGCCATGCACGCCTCCAACTCAATCATCAAGTTTGCAGACGACACTAGAGTGGTAGGCCTGATTACCAACAACGACGAGACGGCCTACAGGGAGGAGGTGAGGGCCCTCGGAGTGTGGTGTCAGGAAATTAACCTCACACTCAACGTCAACAAAACAAGGAGATGATCGTGGACTTCAGGAAACAGCAGAGTGAGCACCCCCCTATCCACATCGACGGGACAGTAGCGGAGAGGGTAGAAAGTTTTAAGTTCCTCGGCGTACACATCACAGACAAACTGAAATGGTCCAACCACACCGACAGCGTGGTGAAGAAGGCGCAGCGGCACCTCTTCAACCTCAGGAGGCTGAAGAAATTCAGCTTGTCACCAAAAACCCTCACAAACTTTTACAGACGCACAATCGAGAGCATCCTGTCGGGCTGTATCACCGCCTGGTACGGCAACTGCTCCGCCCATAACCATAAAGCTCTCCAGAGGGTAGTGAGGTCTGCACAACGCATCACCGGGGGCAAACTACCTGCCCTCCAGGACACCTACACCATCCGATGTCACAGGAAGGCCAAAAATATCCCGAGCCCGAGCCACTGCCTGATCACCCCGCTATCATCCAGAAGGCGAGGTCAGTACAGGTGCATCAAAGCAGGGACCGAGAGACTGAAAAACAGCTTCTATCTCAAGGCCATAAGACTGTTAAACAGCCATCACTAACATTGAGTGGCTGCTGCCAACATACTGACTCCACTACAGCCACTGGAAATGTATGTAATAAATGTATCACTAGCCACTTTAAACAATGCCACTTTATATAATGTTTACATACCCTATATTACTCATCTCATATGTATATACTGTACTCTATACCATCCACTGCATCTCGCCTATGTCATTCTATACCATCACTCATTCATATATTTTTTTTTATGTACATATTCTTATTCATTCCTTTACACTTGTGTGTATAAGGTAATTGTTGTGAAATTGTTAGGTTAAATTACTCGTTGGATATTACTGCATTGTCGGAACTAGAAGCACAAGCATTTCGCTACACTCGCATTAACATCTGCTAACCAGGTGTATGTGACAAATACAATTTGATTTGATTTGAATAGGTGGTCATGACATGACACAAGTGAGGTGGTGGCCTTTCCTCTTTTGTTCTCTAGTGCGCCTCTGTTGTTTCTCAATCAAGTAGGAGACCAATGACATAACAAAGTGGCCTTCAGACCAGCTCCTTGAGTGCCCTACTCCTTGAAGTTTGTAGTTGTCAAAGAAAACAACTATTTTGCTCAAAACATGTTTTTTTTACCCTTTAGTGTGTGTGTGCTTTACTGTATTTATACATCTTTTTAAGAATGGTAATAGAAGCTCATATCTTATTTACACTCGTCCATCTAGATAGGCCCACAGTCTTTCTATACTACTTCCCGTGTCCGTAAGGCTCCCACAGGAAGCTCTACTCCCTGCTCTAGTACCATGAGCCAGACATGACCTGAGGCTCTATGCTCTCTGAACCACACCATTCCTATCCGAAGCAACATTCAGCGGTGGGGAGTGCGGACACCAGTGGCCATATTTGGTGTACGCTACCATTTGGAATGATGGCTTAGCAGAATTGATGCAGTGTTCTAGATTTGTGCCTGTGTCTGTCTGATGTGGCCCATTCTGTCCTGCCTGTTCCCCCGGGCAGCCCAACCCACTCAGGCCCTCCCAGCCCAACCCACCGAGGCTCATAGAAATAGAATGGTCAGAAAGTCATTATATTTCTATGCTCAGGCCCTCCTTGCAGCCTCAGCAGGGCCCTTGGAGACATGGCTATTCCAGGGAGAGATTGGTAATGGCCCACTCTCTGACATAGTCAGTCTATTGGACTGGATGGCAGACACACCTATAAAAACAAAATAAAGCAAAGAGAGAGTGGGGGAGAGAGAGGGGGGAGGTCGGATCGATAGAGCAGGGACAAGTCTCCTAATAAAGATGTATTCCTTTTTTTCCTCCCGCCATCCGCCGGGAAGGGAAGGAGAGAATGTGATTAGCAGCCTGGTTTTCCCAGGGTGCCCCCCCGTGTGTGTGTGTGTGTGTGTGTGTGTGTGTGTGTGTGTGTGTGTGTGTGTGTGTGTGTGTGTGTGTGTGTGTGTGTGTGTGTGTGTGTGTGTGTGTGTGTGTGTGTGTGTGTGTGTGTGTGTGTGTGTGTGTGTGTGTACTATGCAGTTCACATGTCTCTGTGTATTATTTGGACCTGTGGGGTGTGTGTTTCTTTCTCTCTCAATTCACAGGGCTTTATTGGCATGGGAGACATGTTTACATTGTTTATTTCACTTTTCCTGAGGCAACCAGAAATTAACAGTAAACATACTCAAAGTTTCAATAGAATAGAGACATTTCAAATGTTATATTATGGCTATGTTCAGTATTGTAGCAATGTGCAAATATAAATTCAACATGTTTCATGAACTGAAATAAAAGATCCCTGAAATGTTCCATACGCACAAAAAGCTTATTTCTCTAAAATGTTGTTCACAAATTTCGTTACATCCCTGTTAGTGAGCATTTCTACTTTGCCAAGGTAATCCATTCCCCTTACAGATGTGGCATATCAAGAAGCTGATTAAACAGCATGACCATTACACAGGTGCACCTTGTGCAGGGGACAATAAAAGGCCACTCTAAAATGTGCAGTTTGGTCACTCAACACAATGCCACAGATGTCTCAAGTTTTAAGGGGGTGTGCAATTGGCATGCTGATTGCAGGAATGTCCACCAGAGTTGTTACCAGAGAATTGAATGTTAATTTCTCTGCCATAAGCTGCCTCCAACGTTGTTTTAGAGAATTTGGCAGTACGTCCAACCGGCCTCACAACCGCAGACAACGTGTAATCACGCCAGTCCATGACTGTGGGTTTGCACAACCGAAGAATTTCTGCACTAACTGTCAGAAACCGTCTCCGGGCAGCTCATCTGCGTGTCCACCAGGGTCTTGACCTGACCGCAATTCAGCTTCGTAACCGTCTTCAGTGGGCAAATGCTCGCCGTTAGCTGGCATGCTGGAGAAGTGTGCTTTTCACAGATGAATCCTGGTTTTAACTGTACTGGGCAGATGGCAGACAGCGTGTATGGCGTTGTGTGGGCGGGTGGTTTACTGATGTCAACGTTGTGAACAGAGTGCCCCATGGTGGCAGCGCGGTTATGGTATTGGCAGGCATAAGCTACAGACAACGGAACACAATTGCATTTTAATGACCGCAATTTGAATGCACAGAGATACCTTGACGAGATCCTGAGGCCCATTGTCGTGCCATTCATTTTCAGCATGATAATACACAGCCCCATTTTTCAAAGATATGTACACTATTCCTGGAAGCTGACAATGTCCCAGTTCTTCCATGGCCTGCATACTCACCAGATGTCACCCATTGAGCATGTTTGGGACGCTTTGGCTCTATGTGTACGACAGCGTGTTCCAGTTCCCACCAGACAGCTCTGTGCATTGAAAATGTCAATACTTTGCACAAATACAAGTAGTGATGAAGTCGATCTCTGCTCTACTTTGAGCCAGGAGAGATTGACATGCATATTATGAATGTTAGCTCTCCGTGTACATTTAAGGGCCAACAATGCTGCCTTTTTCTGGGCCAATTGTAATTTTCGTAAGTCCTTCTTTGTGGCACCGGTGACCACATGACTGGAAAGTAGTCCAGGTGCGTCCTCTAGGGCCTGTAGGAAGTGCCATGTTGATAGCGTTTTTAAGAAGGCAGAGGTCTGTCGATAATAAAGCGCACCTCTCCACATCTTAGCTACTGTTGCATCAATATATTTTGACCATTAGAGTTTGTAATCCAGAGTTATTCCAAGCAGTTTAGTCTCCTCAACTTGCTCAATTTCCAAATGTTTCATTACAAGATTTAGAGGTTTAGTGAATGATTTGTCCCAAATACAATGCTTTAAGTTTTAGTCCTAAATATTTCTAACTTATTTCTTCCCACCCATTCTTAAGCTGACATCAGCTCGTTAAGTGTTGCAGTGATTTCACTTGCTGTGGTAGCACCTGGACTACTTTCCAGGCGTGTTGAGCCATTAGCATACATACACAGGCTTTACTCGGAGCCAGGTCATTAGTAAAGTTTTTTTTTTTAAGCAATGGGCCTGGATAGTTGCCCTGGGGAATGCCTGACTCTACCAGGATTATGTTGTAGAGGCTTCAATTAAAGAACACCCTGTTCTGTTACAGGTAACTCTCGATCCACAATGTAGCAGGGGATGTAAAGCCATTACACAAGTTTGTCCAGCAGCAGATTATGTTCGATAATGTCAAAAGCTGCACGGAAGTCTAACAAAGCAGCTCCCACATTCTTAAAAAAAAAACTCAATTTCTCTCAGCTAATCGTCAGTCATTTGTGTAAGTGCCGTACATGTTGAATGCCCTTTCCTATAAGCGTGCTGAAAATCTGTTTTAATTTGTTTACTGTGAAATAGCATTGTATCTAGTCAAACCATTTTTTCTCTCCAAACGTTTACTAAGGGTTGGTAACATCCTGGGCTATTTGAGCCAGTAAAGGGTGCTTTGCTATTCTTGGGTAGCGGAATGATGTTTGCTACCTTCCAGGTCTGAGGGAACACACTTTCATGTCGGCTTAGATTGAAGAGATGGCGATATCGTCAACTATCATCCTCAGCCTCCCGGGTGGCGCAGTGGTCTAGAGCACTGCATCGCAGTGCTATGCTGCGCCACCAGAGTCTGGGTTCGCGCCCAGGCTCTGTCGCAGCCGGCCGCGACCGGGAGGTCCGTGGGGCGACGCACAATTGGCTTAGCGTCGTCCGGGTTAGGGAGGGTTTGGCCGGTAGGGATATCCTTGTCTCATCGCGCTCCAGCGACTCCTGTGGCGGGCCGGGCGCAGTGCGCGCTAACCGAGGGGGCGGGTGCACGGTGTTTCCTCCGACACATTGGTGCGGCTGGCTTCCGGGTTGGAGGCGCGCTGTGTTAAGAAGCAGTGCGGCTAGGTTGGGTTGTGCTTCGGAGGACGCATGACTTTCGACCTTCGTCTCTCCCGAGCCCGTACGGGAGTTGTAGCGATGAGACAAGATAGTAATTACTAGCGATTGGATACCACAAAAATTGGGGAGAAAAGGGGATAAAATTAAAAAAAAAAAAAAAAAAAAAACTATCATCCTCAGTCATTTTCCATCCAAGTTGACAAGTAGACTGTAATTTTGCTGTTATCTGATAGGGGTGTCAGTGGGCTGACTGTGAACGCTCTGAGTACCTCTGGGTTGAGGTCAGTGATAAAGTAATCTGCAGCGCTACTGCCAAGAGATGAGCTGTACATTTTGTTTTGTTGTAGGGGGCATATTGGGGAGGGAATGCTGTCACCTCTAGGTAGGTGTTTGTCCCCCTTTGTGCTGAGAGTGTCCAGTTCTGGCGTTTAGGTCGCCACAGACTAGTGCATGTCCCTGAGCCTGCAAGTGGTTGATCTCCCTGTCTATGATAGGGAAGCTGTCATCGTTAAAGTATGGGGATTCTTTCTCTCTCTCTCTCTCTCTCTCTCTGTCTCGCTTCTTGTTCCCCCCCCCCCCCCCCCCCCCCCCTCAGTCCCACTCACTGTTCCTCTCAAACTCTCATTCTGTCCCGTCACATGGGTCTTCAGCAGGGATGGGTTTTCAGTGCTGTGAGTATTGGGGCGTGTGTTTTGGGTCATGACTACAGGCCATGGGTGATGAATAGCTTGACTGTTGCAGAGCCACAACTGGTAGGGAAGGAGTGAGAGAATAGAGCATGGATGGAGAAGAGAAGGGAGGGTTGGATGGATAGAGAGAGAGACTCTTCAGTGACTATAGAGGATAAAAGCAGTCTCCATTGTCCTGGAGGCAGGCAGGCAGCAGCAGCAGCTGTGTCTCTCCCCTGTGTTTGTGTCAGCTAATATTTAGTTAATCTCTGGTCTGGGACCTGCGGGACCGACCGGAGCTCCTGGTCCTCCATCCATCTTCCACTGATCTATATTCCACATTGTATCCCTCTGCCATTAACCCGCAGAGGAGAGGCGACAGCTAGTCTTACTGGTGTCTGACACATAACGAAAAATACATTACAGACCAAAGTCCCCCCCCTCTGTTCCTCTCAAAACACTCATTCCGTCCCGTCACATGGGTCTTCAGCAGGGATGGGTTTTCAGCTCTGTGTGAGTATTAGGGTGTGTGTTTGGGGTCATGACTACAGGCCATGGGTGATTAATAGCTTGACTGTTGCAGAGCCACAACTGGTAGGGAGGGAGTGAATACAGAAGGGAGGGAGGGTTGGATAGATGGATGGATAGAGAGATGTAGGAGTGGTGAAAGAGGAAGGGAAGAGCTGTTGCAAACCCAGTGAGTCTTAAAACCTATTTGGGATCGGTATCCTGCTAGCGTTCCACTACGACAACATCCGGTGAAATTGCAGAGCGCGAAATTCAAAATACAAACATTTTAATATTAAACATTCATGAAAATACAAGTGTCTTACATCGTTTTAAAAGCTTAACTTCTTGTTAATCCAACCGCGTTGTCAGATTTCAAAAAGGCTTTACGGCGAAAGCATACCATGCGATTATCTGAGGACAGCGTCCCACATCAAAATACTTTGTCAAACCAGCACAGGCGTCACAAACTCCCAAATAGCGATAAAATAAATCACTTACCTTTGAAGATCTTCCTCTGTTTGCAATCCCAAGGGTCCCAGCTACACAATGAATGGTCATTTTGTTGATAAAGTCCCTCTTTATATCCAAAAAAGTCTGTTTAGTTGGCGCCATTGATTTCATTAATCCACCCGTTCAACATGCATACAAACAAATTCAAAAAGTTACCGGTAAAGTTTGTCCAAACAAGTCAAACGATGTTTCTAATTAATCCTCAGGTACTGTAATATCTAAATAAACGATAAAATGTAAGACGGAGAATAGTATGTTCAATAGGCAAGAAAATAACGAAGAGTGCGCAACAAGACTACCTTTCTAATGAGGGACACCTTGGAAAAACTACAACTACTTGTTCATTTTTTTTTTAAACAAGCCTGAAACCCTTTCTAAAGACTGTTTACATCTAGTGGAATCCATAGGATCTGCAATCTGGGTCCTATCTATTTGTTTTTCCCATAGGCTATCATTGAAATGGCCTGTGACCTCAAAAAAAATAATTCAGGATGGATTTTCCTCGGGTCTTTGCCTGCCATATCAGTTCTGTTTTACTCACATACATTATTTTAACAGTTTTAGAAACGTCAGAGTGTTTTCTATTCAATGCTACCAATTATGTGCATATCCTAGCTTCTGGGCCTGAGTAACAGGCAGTTTACTTTGGGCACGTCATTCATCCGAACTTCCGAACACTCCCCCCGAGCCTTAAGAGGTTCCCATCCTCTGTCTGTCTGTGCTGAGTGCTGGGTTTTTTTCTCTCTCTCTCATAGGCTTCTAATGGGTTTTCCACTGTCCTGCTTCCAAACCTCCATTACTTCTCTCTTCTCTCTACCCTATCCCTTCTCTCCATCTTCTCTGTTCCCTCTCCTTTCTCTCTCCATCCTGCCTCTCCCTAATGCAGCGGCCAGGAGAACAGCTGACTAAATCTGGAGCTTGTGGCCCTGGTTCAGCCTCAGCCTCCTCCCCTGGCCCCTAGCCCTGGCTCCAGCCCCAGCTCTGGTCCTACCCCAGCTGAGCTCTGGATCTCGCGCTGGCTCTCTCTGGCCCCCACTTTTAGCCCTGGCCTTCAACCACACACTAGCTTCCACAGACACATGCACCCTGCACGTACACATGCGCATATACACTCGTATGAACAGACACACCACCTCACCACAGCCGTTGCTCTGCCTCTGCCATAGCCCCAGCCCTGGCTCTTTCTCTCTGGCTGGCTGCTATCTCTAGCCCTGGCCCTGCCTCAGCTACAGCCTCCCTTTGTCTGGCTCCCAGCCCATGTTCCTGTTCCAGCCCTAGCCCTACCCTATGGAGGCCCCTACAGAGGCTTTTTTGTTTTGGCTCATCTCCAGTTAGTTCTGGTCCTAGCTCCATATTTGTGTACTGTATAGTTCTGAAACAACACAAACCCTCTCTGGGCTGGTTTAGTCTAAACGTCTGACTGAGCTCATATGGGATGGTTTGATTTGGCGTTGTTGATGGATAGTTAGTTTCATCCAAACCCACTCCCCATTGGGCACAAACCTGTTGAATCAACGTTGTTTCAGTGTATTATGACATGGAATCTACGTGGGAAATACATTGGATTTGAAAAGAGTCATCAACGTAAACTGTTGTTTTGAAGGTGAAACTGTGTCTACAGGATTGTCATCATGGTAAACGATGTTCAACGCAGACAAACCTTTTATATAAAATATGTTGAATTTGTCATTTGAAACAAAGTCAGATCTTCAATGTTATTTCCACTATCAGAAAAAAAAACTATAGGCTGGGCAGCGCCTCCTACTGGAGAGTTCGATCTACAGCTACCCATTTGGTCTCCCATCCAGGGTTTTAACCAAGCCCTGCTTAGCTTAGCTTTGATATAACAGAGCAAATGAAATGTAACCATACTTAAGTCATATCATGTATGAGACTATTTAGTAGAGCTAGGACAATAAACCTAAAATTACCGATCTCACATTGCCTTCCTCTTACCAAAGCATTTTGCATATGTAGGTCATTTTTGGTGATTTTGCTACACATTGTTCTAAAACCATTATTCGGTCAACAGTAATAGCTAATGCATTGTGGATTCCTGCTATAAAAGTATCTCCCTGTCTGTTTCGCTGTCGGCTGCTGTTTGAGTGAGCCACTCTCACTCCCTATCCCCACTGTGCACACGTAGGAGGGAGAGATGCATTCTGAGAAGCACAAGCGTGACCGTTGCTCAAATGCAATTGTGGGGAAAAAATAAGGTTTTCAAAGCAACTACTGTTGTTCTAGATACAGAGAGGAGAGTCGCAGCTTTCTGTAAGTATATACTTTATTTCAAACCTCTTTTAATATTGAGTTCATGGCCCACTTTACAACCGGAGTTGGCTGTAGTATAGTTTTGATGCGCCCGCGGAGCGTAGTGCGAATAGGTGTACATCAAGTAGCCTAGGCCTAGTGCTGGAAACTTTTTCGTAGGACATTATTCTACATTTACTGTTCGATTAGTCAATCAACCTACATTGCTGTAGAGCAACAATATCACATTTAGAGTTAGCAATCTCGCTTAGTGTTTTAAGTTCCCACTTCCTCAGATGGTGAATAGTATAGCCTATAGGCCAATATGCACAAAGATGTCGGCAAATTCTCTAAAGAGCCAAATAGAAATCTGATCATTCTGGATCCTATTTTGACAGGTTGCACATCAAAATATAAATTCTGCATTCCCTGGATATGTAGGGTGAAATGGCTTACTTTTTATTCATAGGCTACCGTCTCAGTTGTCTTATTTATGTTGGATGTTGGATTCACGTCTCCATCTCAACCAAATTTTTTAAGTTAAAGAATAGGACTAAAATAAATCAAACTTTAAATGCACTTTAAATAAAGTTTTTGATTTAGCCCTATTCTTTAACTTCAATTTTTTTGGTTGAGATGGAGACATGAATACAACATATTAATTATAGGAATTAGCTAGGTACATTCGGTCAACTCTGAGTTGGACTCGGGATAACCGGTACCACGAAAGTGGCTCACCTTTTAGCCAGGTACAATTCTATGTCCAGGATGTCTATACCAGGCGGTGTCAGAGGAAGGCCCTTTATGCACTAACTCTATTTGACTCTATGCATACACACTGGACTCTACCCATACACTCACACATACTTACACTCCAACACACACACTCACTCACACATAACACGTACACCCACATAACATGTAGACACAGGCACATTCGCCACAGACACACACTTACACACTCATCACATACGCTGCTGCTACTGTCTTATCTATCCTGTTGCATAGTCACTTTACCCCTAACTATACTGTATGTACATTATCTACCTCAATTTCCTCTTACCCCTGCACATCGACTCAGTAACAGTACCCCATGTCTATATATATAGCCACGCTATCATTGCTCATCGTGTATTTATTCCTTGTGTTACTATTTTAGTCTACACCTGTTGTTGAAGCAGGTGACAATTAAAATTTGATTTGATTTCGTCCTTCACAACTAACCTGCACCGGGGCAGGCTAACTCGGGGCTAACTAGATTTATTATGAATGAAGTGTCTGAGCCACGAGTTAAGGACCAATGAAATCAGATACCCTTCCTCTCGCAAATGTTGTCGTCATCCCCTTCATTTGAGGAAGAGGAACTGATTTGAAATATTTTATTCATCAAATGTTTTTTGGTGTGTGAAAAAAATAATGTTAATACCTATCACATGACACATTTTTCTGATGTTGAAATTTGCGAGAGGCAAACTGACAGCTGCAGACAACCATAGACATATAATCCATAGATGGCAGTTCCCATTCAAGTCAAGACTGGCAGCCATTGCTTGCGTACCCATGATTTTAACAGTCAAATTGCCAGGTTTAGAAGTTCAAAAACCCTTCTATGGGTTATTTATCTTTAGTCACAATGCAACAAGAGGTTCCACATATAGAAGGATCGATCGAGTGCGAAAAGGTGCTCGTGCATGGATAAGTAAACCAAAGACGGCATTTATAATGAGTAATAAAATAACGGTGGAAATTCTAAAAGCCTATTTCACATTATAGCTTGCTGAATTTACAAGATAACTTTTTTTTGATTTTGACATAAATTAAAATGTGGCGCTGACTCGCCATGGATTGATGTTTCGGGCATTGTCTATGAAGAGTTCAGCGTTCTACTAGCCATGTGAGACATGCATGCTCAGTTACAAGCCTGCTAGAGTTAGCGACAGGCGGACGTGCAATATCCACGGTCATAGTACAGATTAAGCCTGGCCTGGAATGTGAAGCTAACTGAAGCTGGCTAGCTTTATAAAAGCCTGTGTAGATCTAGCTTGCTTCGTAGTATACCACTTAGGATGTGTACTTGTACATCACGCTAGCCTACATCAACAGGAGATAGGCTCCTGCCTTATGAGCCGTTCTGGCTGGGACAAGACTTGCTTCCAGAGAAGCAGGGTTGAAACCAGATTTGTTGCTTTCTGTAATTGTCACTCAGCTGTATGGTAAATCATGCTTTATGGGCTCAGCTCTGCCTGTCTCTTCACCATAACCAATATAGACAGCAGTCCCCCAAACCCCCACCCGACCCTACACACAGCCTGGGCACACACTAACACAGAGAGAGAATAAAACATGTGACATATGATTGATGGGGGGGGGGGTTCCGAATCAGACACACACACACACACATGCTCTCTGAAAAATAAAACGTGACATATGATTGGCGTTGGGGGAGGTAGGGAAAGACAATGGGCAGGAAGAAGTGGGCCTTCTCGCGTCCCGAGGCAAGCCAGACCAGTTTGATGGTTGCCCAGGGGGGAGTGCCTTTTGTCCCCCATCCCTGTCTGTCAGACTGGAGGAGCTGGAGGATGCTGTGATGAGGCCGAGCCAGGCCTCTGGTGCGTCACATAACAGTGGGAGACGTGAACCACGTCAGACACCTGTCAGTGTTTCTCTGTGTGTTTGACAGACGACTGTAAGTCTAGTCTAGGGCAGGGGGACACATCAGACAGTACTGACACGGGAAAGTTGAGCGAGACCCATAGCTGTAGCCTGCTGTGGTGCACTCACACACATGCAATCACATGCACTGTGACACACACACACACAAATACTACTACCCTTTGTGTAAAATAGGCCGAGACAACCCATTGAGAATCAGCAGTGACGTGACAGCGGATGGTTCCAATACAGCAACATTGATAATTAGGCCAACCACTGCTTGGTTGTCAATACAATCTTTGCTGTTGTTGTCGTTTTTGGAGAACTTTCAAAGTTTCCTTTGGAGCCCCACTTTTTTCTTTGAGCTGTTTAAACCAGGCGCTGACAGCGCTGTTGATGAAAGTGAATAAAACCTGTTGGGGACTTCAAAGTCTTCTCTGCGTTGCCATTTATTAACTAGAACAGAACAACCTCACATACCATATATGGATTCTTCAAAATGACTGCCTCGGGGGGAAAAAACAGGAAAGGATGATAAAGAAGAAAACAGCCAAACAGCAAGGGGGGGGGGGCAAATGGTTATACCTAAAAGCGTTGTAACTGAAACGGACTGCTTTTCAAAAGCGTTTCCAATCAAAACAAATCTGTGATGCATGCAGAGTGTTTGTGATCAGATATATTTGTGGAGAAGAAATCGTTTTGGCTGAAGATTGATGTGAAGAAGATGCCTTTCCTGTGGGAGTGTGTGTGTGCACACTAGTGTGTTTCTGCATTTTATTGGCCTGTAGCAGTAATTAGCTGTCTAACCAATGTGATGAATATGATGAACTCCGCTTAAGTCAGCTGTTTTGGTTCTGCACCCATAACCACAGTAGTCCAGAGACTCCTCTCACCTGTCCCCTCTTCCCACTCTGGCTGTCTGTCCAGAACAGCACGGCATTTAGACAAAATATCATTGACCTAATTCAAGGATGGATGCCGTCTTGATCAGCAGAAGGGTCTCCGAACCCCCATTATCATTGCGACGGTCATTGGTTGTACCCCCATTCACCACCCAACTCCCGCTCTGCTTAACCAGTGTACCATCTCAAATTGAGCTAATGACGATCCCCGACCACAGGCACGTAACAAAAGATGAAACATTACATTAATATGATTAGTCAGAGTTAGCATTTTTACAGATGATGTTGTAATAGGCCTGATTCAAGCAGTTAATAACAGCCTTGAATACTGTGTTGTCTACTAATGGAATAGAATACAAATTTGAATAGAATAGATACCAGTTAGGTGTGTGAGTCATTGGTATTTAGTTTATTAGGATCCCTATTAGCTACTGCACATGCATCAGCTACTCTTCCTGGGTTCTACATAAAACATACAAGTACAGAACAGTAATAGACAAGGACATTTCAAATCATTTTTGTACCATTTTTTACGTATAAAATACGAGCTGTATATTGGAAAGAAATCAAGAGACAACAAAAATACTGTTTACACACTATTCATACAGTATAGACACCTGAGTTGCCTAACCCATTCACAGGATTGGTTAACTCTTGATGCTCCTAGGGTTTCCACTGAGCTAGGTAAATACACCGTATTGCTGGAACAAAATTCTAAATACATTTCATCTTGATGTTCTGGTGCCGTTCGTGCAATTTAAAGTATTGATTGGGGACCTGTGTGTGTGTGTGCGCGATGCATTCGGGAAGTATTCAGATCCCTTGACTTTTTCCACATTTTTGTTACGTTACAGCCTTATTCTAAAATGGATTAAATAGTTTTTTCCCCTCATCAATCGACACACAATACCCCATAATGAAAAAGCAAAAACAGGTTTTTAGAATTTTAGCAAATTTATACAAATAAAAAAAACGGAAATATCACAATTACATAAGTATTCAGACCCTTTACTCAGTACTTTGTTGAAGCACCTTTGGCAACGATTACAGCCTAGAGTCTTCTTGGGTATGATGCTACAAGCTTGGTACACCTGTATTTGGGGAATTTTTCCCATTTCTCTCTGCAGATCCTTTCAGCTGCACAGCTATTTTCAGGTCTCTCCAGAGATGTTCAATAGGGTTCAAGTCCGGGCTCTGGCGGGGCCACTCAAGGACATTAAGAGACTTGTCCCGAAGCCACTCCTGCGTTGTCTTGGCTGTGTGCTTAGGGTCGTGGTCCTGTTGGAAGTTGAATCTTCACCCCAGTCTGAGGTCCTGAGCGTTCTGGAGCAGGTTTTCATCAAGGATCTCTCTGTACTTTACTCCGTTCATCTTTCCCTCAACCTTCCTAACTAGTCTCCCAGTCCTTGCCGCTGAAAACATCCCCACAGCATGATGCTGCCACCCACATGATTCATCGTAGGAATAATGCTAGGATTCCTCCAGATGTGATGCTTGGCATTCAGGCCAGAGAGTTCAATCTTGGTTTCATCAGACCAGAGAATCTTGTTTCTCATGGCCTGAGAGTCCTTTAGGTGTCTTTTGGCAAACTCCAAGCGGGCTGTCATGTGGCTTCTCTCTGGCCACTCTACCATGAAGACCTGATTGGTGGAGTGCTGCAGAGATGGTTGTCCTTCTGGAACGTTCTCCCATCTCCACAGAGGAACTCTGGAGCTCTGTCAGAGTGACCATCGGATTCTTGGTCACCTCCCTGACCAAGGCCTTTCTCCCCCGATTGCTCAGTTTGGCTGGGCAGCCAGCTATAGGAAGTGTCTTGGTGGTTCCACACTTCTTCCATTTAAGAATGATGGAGGCCACTGTGTTCTTGGGGACCTTCAATGTTGCATACATTTTGTGGTACCCTTCCCCAGATCTGTGCCTTGACACTATCCTGTCTCAATGCTCTATGGACAATTCCTTCAACCTCAAGGCTTGGTTTTTGCTCTGACATGCACTGTCAACTGTGGGACCTTGTATAGACAGGTGTGTGCCTTTCCAAATCATGTCCAATCAATTGAATTTACCACAGGTGGATTCCAATCAAGTTGTAGAAACATCTCAAGGATGATCAATGGAAACAGGTTGGAAACCTGTGCTCAATTTCAAGTCTCGTAGTAAAGGGTCTGATTACTTATACTTTTTTATGAATTTGCAAACATTTCTAAAGAACTTTGTCATTATGGCATATTGTGTGTAGATTGAGGATTAAAAATTATGTAATCCATTTTAGAATAAGGTTGTAACGTAACAAAATGTGGAAAAAGGGAAGGGGTATGAAAACATTCCGAATGCACTGAGGTGTGTGTACACTAAAGGTCGACCGATTTTATGATTTTTTAACGCCGATACCGATTATTGGAGGACCAAGAAAAGCAGATACCGATTAATCGGATGATTTTTATTTGTATATATATTTGTAATAATGACAATTACAACAATACTGAATTAACACTTTATTTTAACTTAATATAATACATTAAAAAAATCTATTTAGCCTCAATTAAATAATAAAACATGTTCAATTTGGTTTAAATAATGCAAAAACAAATTGTTGGTGAAAGTAAAAGTGCAAAATTTGCCATGTAAAAAAGCTAACGTTTAACTTCCTTGCTCAGAACATGAGAACATATGAAAGCTGGTGGTTCCTTTTAACATGAGTCTTCAATATTCCCAGGTAAGAAGTTTTAGGAATTATAGGACTATTTCTCTCTACACCATTTGTATTTCATATACCTTTGACTATTGGAAGTTCTTATAGCCACTATAGTATTGCCAGCCTAATCTCGGGAGTTGATAGGCTTGAAGTCATAAACAGCGCAATGCTTGAAGCACAGCGAAGAGCTGCTGGCAAATGCAGGAAAGTGCTGTTTGAATGAATGCTTACGAGCGTGCTGCTGCCTACCACCGCTCAGTCAGACTTAGTCTGTAAAATATCAAATCATAGACTTAATTATAATATAATAACACACAGAAATATGAGCCTTAGGTCATTAATATGGTCAAATCCGGAAACTATAATTTCGAAAACAAAATGTTTATTCTTTCAGTGAAATATGGAACCGTTCCGTATTTCATCTAACGGGTGGCATCCCTAAGTCTAAATATTGCTGTTACATTGGACAACCTTCAATGTTATGTCATAATTATGTACAATTCTGGCAAATGAATTACGGTATTTGTTAGGAAGAAATGGTCTTCACACAGTTCGCAACGAGCCAGGCAGCCCAAACTGCTGCACATACCCTGACTCTGCTTAATCGGGCATTCCGATTAATCGGTCGACCCCTAGACACACACTACCATTCAAAAGTTTTGGGTCACTTAGAAATGTCCTTCTTTTTGAAAGAAAGGCACTTTTTTTTTTGTCCATTAAAATAACATCAAATTGATCAGAAATACAGTGTAGACATTGTTAATGTTGTAAATGACTATTGTAGCTGGAAACAAATAACTTTCTTCTGAAACTCATCAGTCCATTCTTGTTCTGAGAAATGAAGGCTATTCCATGCGAGAAATTGCCAAGAAACTGAAGATCTCGTACAACGCTGTGTTGACAGTGCATGTCAGAGCAGAAACTATACCATAAAGTCCAATGAACTGTCCATAGATCTCTGAAATATAACTGTGATGAGGCATATATATGGAGAGGGGTAAAACAGTGGTCTCCATAAATAAAATATGGAACTACCCAGACTCTGCCTAGAGCTGGCCGTCAGACCAAACTGAGCAACCGGGTAAGGACTTTGGTCAGGGAGGTGACCATGAACTCAATGACCAATTTGACAGAACTACAGAGGTCCTTGGCTGAGATGGAAGAACCTGCCTGGAGGACAACAGTCTCTACAGCACTTCACCAATCTGAGCTTTATGGTAGAGTGGCCAGACGGAAGCAACTCCTGAGAAAAAGGCACATGACAGCACGCCTGGAGTTTCCAAAAGGCATGTGAAAGACTCTTGAGAGCATAAGGCAAAAGATTATGTGGTCTGATGAGACACAAATGTAACTCTTTTGACCTGAATGCAAAGCATTCAATGTTTTGGAGAAAACCAGGCACAGCTCATCACCCGCCTAACACCATCCATACCGTGAAGCATGTGTTGTGGCTGCCTACCTGGTGATGTCAGATACCACTCACTGTGGGGGGGTCACTTACACACAGTAACATAGGTCTGCTAGCCATGCTGAACACACAACAGACAGCGTTGTCATGGCACCTCGCATGTCAACAAAGAGCTCTGGGGGGATATTCCTTTCTGACTAGTAGCGGGCAATTCTTCTCAATCATCCATCAGTATAGGGTAGCTATTTACAAGTAATGAGAGCCATTTCAGGGAAATAGGATTCTGAAAGGGTTTTGATAATATCAGCTGTCTGCGTTTTTAGCTGGAGAGACCGAAACCAAAAGTGGCTGCAGACCCATTGAGTGCTCGGTTCCCTATTCTAGTAACCGCTCTTAGGCAAGTCGTTGATGCGTTCAGTAGGCCCACTCTTTGCCTTCTCCATGTGTGTGTTTTGTTTGAGGAAAGAAAAGTGCTACTGCATATAATGTCGGATGCTTACAGCGTTAAGAGACAATGTTAGCTATGCATTTTATAGCCTATCCATTTAGGGAATATCCTTAACCTCAACGTCAATATTTACAGGAATTGCCCACAGGCAGGAGAATCGACCACCTCTTAAGAACCGTATTATCTCCTCTCTCGCTCTCTCATCCTCTTCCTCTCTCTATTCCCTCTCTCCTCCTCAGTATCTGTCGATAGCAGCACTGGGCTGGTGAGATGTTTGACTTTTTCCTTTGTTTTGATATTTGTGTGTGACGGCTGAGGCTCTGACACAGACTCAGCGGAGGGCTGAGAGATGCTAGATGACGTGTGTCAAGTGATATTAAACGTGAGAGCCCTCCATTCCTCCCCTCTCGTTCCTGGCTTTGTCCACTGTGGTTAGTGTGAAGAATGACACGTCTCTGTTTGGGGGTAAAAAAAAAATGGCATGTCTGATGTATTACCCCTCCAATCGTGCTGGGCAGCATGACCCGGGGTCACTTTGTCCTACATAGACAAAGGCAGGTTCAGGAAGGACAAAGTCGAGCTCAAATAACACCCTATCCCCAACATATTCCCTATATAGTGGCGTTGGTCGAAAGTAGTGCACTTTTTATATGGAATTTGGTGCCAATTGATAGACAAGGCCCAGTGTAGGTCTATGTGAAGTAGCCTAAGTGCAAAGGTAAGACGGCGTAGTGATATGTGTCTTGTACCATATGTGCAGTAACATGCTTTGCGATTTCATATGGGAGCTAATCAGGGCCTGGGGCAGTGAGGGACTATTAGGACACGTTAGCTAATCTAATTGCTAATGAATTAGTGTGTAAGCTGTTGTGGTTCTGTTCCCTCTCTGCAGCCTTTGTCCTTTCAATGAGGAATTTAATAACAATAATATAATAGTTTGGTGGGTGTAAATATTTGTCCTGATTCACACATGTACAAGTGTGTATTATACACATGTGTGAAATGGCCATGATCAATTAGGGTTAAAGGGATAGTTCACCCAAATTACAAAATGACACATTGGTGTCCTTACCCTGTAATCAGTCTATGGACAAGCTATGACCGCAATCCATGCATTGGTTTAGTTTCCCTGGCACTGTTTCCACATGGTAATGTTTTAGCATTTGTGGCACAAATCTCATTCAAGTCATTGGACCGATTTTATTAGCATTTCATGCCCAAATCATCTGAAAGTATCTAAAATGGATTGTAAAGCTGAACAAAAGTCACTTATAGATGTTTTGAACAAATCTAATATATATGACTTGATGGGATTTGTGCCATGAATGCTAAAACGTTATCATGTGGAAACAGTGCCAGGGAAACTACACCATAGCATGGATTGCTGTCATACTTTGGCCATAGACTGCTTCTAGGGTAACGAAACAATGTAATTTTGTAATTTGAGTGAACTATCCCTTTAAGTGCCTTCGACAGATCGAAGGCACATCGACAGATATTTCACCTTGTCGGCTCAGGGATTCGAGCTAGCGACCTTTCAGTTTCTGGTCCAAAGCTCTAACCGCTAGGCTACCTGCCTATGGGATACCTACCTATGGGCTACTACTTGAAACCAGGTCATTCACGAATGGATAGTAAATGTGGACTATATCCTAAATGACACTGTTGCAAAAAAAGATTTGAGTAGTGTAGAAGTGAGAGAGCTATGCTTATTCATCTGGGCTCTCAGGATAGTAGGCAGTACACACTGTGAATGCAAAATGCCAAACAAATAAATATTGGTGTGTGGGGGTTAACTCTTCCAAGCTGTCGTTTTCCTAGGTGTTTAATTTTTCTCTATGTGTGATGGGACCAGGGAGGTGTGTGTGTGTTTGTTCCACAGCACCCCCACTACTTCTCTCATCCATACATTCAGGATTGCTAGTTGATAAATTGGCATGTATGGGTGTGTAGGCTTTTAGTCATCGTTATCTTGGACTGTGGGCAGCGTGTGTGTGCTAATTTCGGCTGTGTATGTGTGTGGTTAGGGTGGGGGCTGGGGTGTTAGTAAATCTGGATGTCAATAGTTGATGGTAAACGACCCAAGTGACTCCAGGAAGGAAGGGGTTAAGTCCGAGCCGGCAGGGCTGCGTTACGCTAACCGCAGCTGGCTGAAGCAGAAAGGGGAAGTGCTGAGCTCAGAGGAACCCAGACGGCGAAACCTCTCTCTCCCTCGCTACAGCTGAGCGCTCCCAATGCTTCCCACCCATGTGTGTGTGTGTTTTTGTTCTGTGTTTGTGTGTGCGTGCGCAGTGCTGGAATGCAGCTTCCCCCCCTCTGGGTGGGTGTGTGTGTGTGTGTGTGTGTGTCTGGTGTGTGACGTCAGCACACACACAGCAGGTCAGTTTAAGGTCACTACAATCGTCACTCCGTTGATCTACATCCGTGGGTTGTGGGATTTTTGTCTGTGTAGTGAAAACCATTCGGTTACATGATATCCTCGCCAGTCCCACTCCCATAGCAACGTTTACATTTAATTTTAATTTTGTGAAAGCAAAGAGTTGCCTTCCTTTGCTAGTAGTAGCTAGCTGGCAGCCTGGCTAGCTGGCTTTAGCCTGGCTAAAAATATATTAAGCTAGCTAGCCTTTCCAGCTTCCTACATCTCCATGTGAAATAATCAGATTTATAATGAAAACAAATACTTGTATACAACACTCCAAATCTTGCGTCTGTGTAGAGCGTGTAGTATGCTTTAGGGCTAGGCATCACTGAGAACGTATGTGTTGGGAAGGGGAGCAAGGGAGAAGTCACATATTCGAGAAAGGAAGGAGGAAAGAGGAGGGGTGTGTTTGTGGGAGTAGGAGATATACTTTAGGAGTCAGGAGTGTGTCGGGTGACTTTCCAAGTGGAATGTCTTTAATGTGTGCTTTTTTCCCAGCGTGGATTTGTACCATTCTCGTGACTTTATGGCCATCGTAGCTGTTTTGATATAGGTCTAGCCTCATTTGCCCTCTGTCACTGTCTGTAATCACCTTCCTAATGTAGAGGGTTGTCCTTACAAACACACTCTGCCTTAAAGAGCTGACATTGGCTTTTCAATGGATCCCCAGTACATTCATCTTCACACACACTCACACACACCAACCCGTTACATTCATCTTCAGCCAAGAGACCGTTGAGGGACTTCTCTTGGTAATTACGCACGTTCACTTCCATGCATATATAATTTCTCTCCCATTAATGAACTCCACACATGGTTGGGGGATGTATAGACCGAAGCCTAGTTTTGAGGCATGTGGTTTCAAACATAGGCTAGCCAAAGCCCTGCTGTCTAGATAGTTCAGTTGAATGTCCCACTGATAGTCAAGACAGCCATCCTCTTGCCAAGCTACAGAATCACTCAACAGGCCAGTAAACTGGCTGGACCTGAAAGTCCAATTCAATCAAATTAGACTCCATTTTGTAAGTGATAGTTTGGAAATTATTCCTGACGGATCGTGTGGCAACTAAGTGGCGGCTTCACCCGACGAGACCAGAGTAGACTGTCATTTCAGCAGCCGTAGGATGACACCTCCAATCATACACAGACGTGAACACACACACACACTCCATCCCAATGATTAATATGCAGATTTGCAGTCACATTTGCATGTCGAAGTAATGGAATTGAAATTCACAGAATGTTTGGATTTTTTTTTTAATATATATAATTTTATACACCTGGCTGTGTGTGTCTGTGTCTGTGTCTGTGTGTGTGTCAGCACCTGTGGAGGACAAGGCCTTTGCTCTGTTAGAGGGGTCACGGCACAAACAGGACCGCCCTTGGTGCTCAGCTGTGTTATTCCAGCCTGTCCCTCACCTAGAGCGCACACAGTTTAACACCCCTAAAGCAGCGTCCCTTGCTTAATGCATTGATCTGTGTTTATGATCTCTGTACGGGGTCTTCCTTATAGGACCACACACACTCTTCTCTCTCTAACACACACATGGGAATATTCATAAGCACCTCTTATGCCCCCCCTCTCCCAGTAAGACTGCACACATGTGAGGTGTACACCCTGAAATCTCTGATTCTTTATTTTCTTCTCGTATGAACGTATAAACTAAGCCCTTTGAGGTCATTTCAGATGGATGACATCACTAAGGGCTGAACAAATTGCTCACTCACTTTTCGAAGGGTTCCTAGTTCCACCCAGAACTCCAAGTGTCCATCCCAAATGGCACTCTGTTCCCTATTTAGTGCTCTACTTTTGACCAGGGCCCATACAGATATGCATCCCAACTGGTTCTACAGTAGATCTTCTTTCAGGCCAGATGGAATTCCAGACTACCAACATGCTCTTTAGATACCATAGGATCCCTCTGGCTACCATAGGATCCCTCTGGCTACCATAGGATCCCTCTGGCTACCATAGGATCCCTCTGGCTACCATAGGATCCCTCTGGCTATCTTAGGATCCCCCTGGCTACCATAGGATCCCCTTCAATTGCTTTCTTCTGCTAAGCTCAAATTGGGGTAATTTGATTAGATCTCAAAGCTAAAGTGGCGAATACTTCTCTTCTCTCTATCCTCTTCTCTATAAACCACACACACACACACAGGACTGTGTCATATTATATCTAAGTGACAGTTACTCATAAACCAATTCAGCAAATACATTTCATGAACCACCCACCGCTGTGGCTGAATTGTCTGCATTGACTTGGAAATATATGTATGATGCTCAGTCTAATTTACCCCAGTGGTTGCAAACTGAGAGCTTTTGTGCTTAGGTAAGCAGCCTCCCAGCCTCAACTAGGTCTTTTAATGTGGGAATGCTCAAATCCTATATAAAGCCTACATTCTTCCTCCTGTGGGTCGGAGTGGGTTAATTCTGGAGGGGCTTTGGCCTCTCCTTCTCCCTGAAATAAGATCAGGGTTTTGGTATTTTGGGGGCCCCATGTCGTTGAATGAGAGGAAGGAGGGCTTGTAGCTGGTCGAGAGAGCTTGCTGGCTTATCACCACTCATACGGTTTCAAAAGCAGAGAGAGAGAGAGAGAGCATCTAGGCTAGTGCTTTGATGTGGGCCCCCAAGTGTATGGGTGGTCCGGGGGCCCTGTGGGTTTACACATACACTCACTCTCTACTGCTTGCATACACTCCTCACACACACACACACACACACACACACACACACACACACACACACACACACACACACACACACACACACACACACACACACACACACACACACACACTCAGGGTGTGCTTGAAGCCAAGTGTGATTTCACCAGACCGGTCATAAGGGGTTTCTAGGGCAACCTCACAGAGGCCTTGTTCTAAAAATGTCCGTCACGGTTCCTTTGAAAGTGCGCCCTGGCCTTTCCAACACACAGCAACAGCCCTAAGCTGCACTCTGCAGCTGCAGGTGACGGGAACACACAGTCTAATAGCTAGCACATGAGATACTGAAGGCCTCATACCAACCAGCAGTCGGGGGAAGAAGAGGGAGAGAAAGGTGTGTGTGTGTTTTGTGCGTTTTCATGTTTTGTATGTGTGTAAGAGAGGGAGGGAGCACCCAATAAAGAGCCATGGCAGCAGTCTTCAAATGTGATAGGCTTTGGTGTTTCTTGTGTTATGGAATCTATCTGGACTTTTGTGTTTTATCAAACTTTTATTTGACGTCTCCATTTTATTCCTATTATCACTATTGGTCATTGTATGGTGTAGGTTTCTGGTCTGCTAAAAATAAGTGATAGGTAGGTGTTAGTTTTTCTACAGGCGTGTATCAGAGCTGCCCCGAGTTCTCTTTTTGAACCGCACATGTTTCTGATGTTCTTGTTATTCCGCTCTTTGGACTGGGACTTGCTTGTGAAAGGTTGGAGAGCACACACTGAACCGGTTTCTGAGCCGCGCTCTCTACTGCTTGCATACACACACACACACACACACACACACACACACACACACACACACACACACACACACACACACACACACACACACACACTGTTTTTCAGAGTAGCATTATTGCTCTGAGACGCGGCTTAGGCCCGAATCCTTCCATCCAAAGGCCGTGGGGATGAAACAAACGGCATGGAGTCTCACAGGGTTAGATGTCTACCTCTAGCTGCTCCCCCATTTTTGCCGCTCATTCTTCATAAAGGGTTTATTTTAGCATGGTGGGTAGGCTTCGGGTTGCGACCACTTTCGTTGCGGTCTCATCTTGTATGGGATGCCGTATTCAAGCCTCCCTCCGGTAACGCACGGCCCCATGTCGAGTAGCGGCAGCAGCTTTGATATCCCTGTTATTACACTGCTGATATCACAGCAAGCCACATCCCTTTTGATAAGCGTATTTATGCATGTATGTCTCCACTTGGCCCCAATATGTTTTTATCTCTCTCGCGCTCTCTACGAAGCGCATAAATTAATTCATACCACTCTTGTCTCCCTGGCCCCTCCCCAATATTAATAAATGCATGATCTCACGCTGGCCGCGTCTCTTTCATATGCTCATCAGTGTGTGTTTTAATACCAGCGCTAGCAGCCCTGCCCTCCTCATGCATATTCATAGTGGAATAATGCACCCCCCCGCCTCTGGAAACGCAGCGCTCAGGAGGAGATCAAACACTATTCAAATGAGCGAGCTCCATTATTGATACACACACATACTTTGCATCTCTCACTCTCCCTATCTGTGCTGCTATCGTTGTTGACCCAACCTGCCACAGGACGTCTATCTGTACTCAATGTGGCCATGCTTTTATGTTCGGAGAATATGGAATATCTTTGCACCCCTTTCATAAGGTTTAGGAAGGTTTACGTGATCCTTACGCATGACATGCCTTTCATTGAGAGAACATGGCTTAGTCATTTTAAAATCAATAAAATGTCAATTGCTTGATTTAATTAACATCTCCCTGACGTTTTAGACAGGTTTGGGCTTCTGTGTCCTAAGTCCTGCATGACGCCCCAATCATAATGGGCTTGAAATTCATAGCCCTGTCTTTTTTTCCCCCTCTCCTCCTTTATATCCTCCTCTTTTATATCCTATCTCTCACCCCCCTTTCTTTCACCTCTCCTCTTTTTATAGTGGATGCACAATAAAGGCTTGTTGAAATGCTTTGTTTTTTTTCCTTCTTCTCTCTTCCTCCTTCCCAGGGTTCCATCTGAGTGGTACGGTAACAGACCCGGCCACGTCCTCTCAGCCTGAGATGGTCTGCAGCGTGAGCGTCAGCTTCGACCGCTGTAAGATCACCGCGGTGACCTGTAGCTGCGGCAACAAGGACATATTCTACTGCGCCCACGTGGTAGCGCTGGCCCTGTACCGCGTACGGAAGCCCGAGCAGGTCAAACTGCACCTGCCCATCTCAGAGACGCTGTTCCAGATGAGCCGAGATCAGCTGCAGAAGTTTGTCCAGTACCTGATATCAGTGCATCATACAGAGGTGTTGCCCACCGCACAGAAACTGGCAGATGAGATCCTGTCAACTAACTCTGAGATCAACCAGGTCCACGGTGAGTGTGTGAGTGTGTAGGCCCCACTGAGGACATTGACTCTGTGCTAAAGGTAAAGGCTGGGCAGATCAATGCTGCTCATTAGTCTGATCCTGCCTGTAAACTAAAGCTCTGTCCACCTCTAAACAACACTAAAGACCTGGCCTTTATTTACCTTAGAGAGACAGGTAGGTAAAGGGGTAAAAGGATGAAAGGTTTCTACAGCTCCACACCTTACCTTAAATTAGATTTCGAGTTCTTTATTAAACAAATCAAATGTAGAATGTCTCATTGTGTGTTTGTGGGCCTGCCTGTGTAGGGGCCTCGGACCCCAGGGGCCCGTGTGGATGATGAGAAATGTGTGTGTAACTAACCTCTCTCTCTGTCTCTCTCTCTGTGTGTGTAGGGGCCCCAGACCCCACTGCAGGGGCCAGTGTGGATGATGAGAACTGTTGGCACTTGGATGAGGAGCAGGTCCAGGAGCAGGTGAAACTCTTCCTGTCACAGGGAGGATACCATGGCTCTGGTAAACAACTAAACCTCCTGTTTAGCAAGGTAACACACCACACATACATGCCCATCAGACACACACCTGAGCATCAGACACACACAGGAGCGTCAGACACACACACACACACACACTCCCCTCCTCTAGACACTCACTCAGCGTCTCTGTGTAAAACTTTGCAATGACTATTATTACCAGTGGAAGAGGCTGAAACGTTGCATTATATCCTCCTTTCATATATAAACGCATTAACATCAACATTGCATTTCTCCCAGTGTATTTCCACAGCCAAGTTGTTTCTGTTCAGTTCAAAGCCACTGTTTCTCTGTTAGTCTAAAGAGCCATTCGCATGGCAGTTGGCACATACATTAAACAGTACAATTGTTGAGGTTTGATGTTGCTTTTAGCCCTGGATGTATACCTGTCTCTACACCAGATGAGTGTTAGTCTGGCTGGTGTGCCAACCTCAGCAATATGATATGCTCTTCTAGTGTAGATTTAGCCTAATGTAAAATATTTAGCCTAGCGCTAATGTAAAATATTTACTCTGTGTCCCAAATGACACCCTGTCACCTATGTTGTGCGCCATTTTTGATAATGGCCCATCTGGACACTGGTCAAAAGTAGTTCTTATAGAATAGGGTATGGACTTTCGTCAGAAGTAGTGCACTACATAGGGAAAAGTGTGCCGTTAGGGACACAAGCCTAAAGCCTAGCGCTAATGTGAAATATGTAGCCTAGCGCTAATGTGAAATATGTAGCCTAGCGCTAATGTGAAGTATGTAGCCTAGCGCTAATGTGATGTACTTAGCCTAGTGCTAATGTGATGTACTTAGCCTAGCGCTAATGTGAAGTATTTAGCCTAGCGCTAATGTGAAATATATAGCCTAGCGCTATAATGTGAAATATTTAGCCTAGTGCTAATGTGAATATTTAGCCTAGCGCACACACACACACACACACACTGATGCTGTTCTCCCTGTCCCATAGGTGAGGGAGATGCTGCGTATGCGTGACTCCAACGGAGCACGGATGTTAACACTGATCACAGAACAGTTTATGGCCGACCCTCGCCTGGCACTGTGGAGACAGCAGGGCACCACCATGAACGACAAGTACAGACAGCTCTGGGACGAACTAGGTGAGTGTATATACACACACACACACACACACACACACACTAATGAACCGCAGGATCATTAACAAACATGCATGCTCACACACATACAGTAGGCTACTTTATGTACTGTACATATTTACTGATAGACAACACAAACGTAAACCTTACGTACTGTTGTATTTATCATTAAACTCTGCTGCCATCTTCTACACATGCAATCACCATACCATACTCCCTTTATCTCTGCTTAATTATTTATTTATCGACTTTCGATAGGAAGCACTCACATGTCCACTGTGGCCTTCAGTACAGATTACTTGTATACACACACACACACACACACACACACACACACACACACACACACACACACACACACACACACACACACACACACACACACTGATTGAGGTTTTGGGGTTATGCAGCCTATGTTATGTTAGTTGTGCTCTCCTGCTAATGTGTGAATGGGGACAAAAAAGTCTCTGGATG
Organism: Salvelinus alpinus; assembly: GCF_045679555.1. Classification (NCBI taxonomy): domain Eukaryota; kingdom Metazoa; phylum Chordata; class Actinopteri; order Salmoniformes; family Salmonidae; genus Salvelinus; species Salvelinus alpinus. The sequence continues at coordinate 63,560,863 of NC_092090.1, forward strand.
TCGACCTCAACCTTATTTCTGTATTCTCACATTTATTATTCACTATGTTCACAGACAGACAGACAGAGGTTTCTGCTTTGATTTGTATTTTTAAAAGTGTAAAAATGCGTCGACGTCCAGACTCTCGGAGTCCTTTTCTGACTGCTTGATATGTGGCAAATGCTGCCTCTCGGGTCGGCTGCTTTCCACTTTTGTTTTTTAGTCCTCCTCAGGGCCGCTACTTCGCTCCTCATCCAGACACACACATCCTTCCTTCATTTCTCCTCTACTTCATCTCTGTTGGCGAACCACCCCTTTTTGATTTTTTTCTGACCATCTGTCCTTGTTGCTCTCTCTCTCTGCCTTTCTGAATGTTTTCATCCCCCTTTATGTGCATCAATCGTTGCCACATCATAGTTGTAATAGCAGTGTGTGTGTGTGTGTGTGTGTGTGTGTGTATTAGCTGATGTGTTTTTGGTTTGTCTTTGTGACACTATCGTCCTACATCTTCCTGAATGTGTTATGATATCCATGGAGACTTCTTCACTTTTAGTCTTTAGTTTGTTTCTGTTTACCTGGTATTGATGTATGCAGTGTGTGTCTGTGACAGTGCGTGAAGGACAAACACAGTTCCCGCTTTTCAAAGAGTTTGTCGACAAGGAAAGTTTGTGTGTCAGCGCAAGACTATATCTACAACTACAAAGTATGCAACTCCCTTACGTTTTTTTTGGGGGGGGGGGGGGGGGGCCTTTTTTTTTACGGAATATCTAAACTTTAGATTTCTTTGAAAAGTTGGATAAACTTTCAAACCCATCTCTAAATAACAACACAACAATAGACCCAAAAATGTGGGTCCAAAACAAAAGATTGACGGGATCTCTTTTACCTGCAGTTTAGTTTTGGTTCTCTGGGTTTACCACCTTCAGACTATTCTCCTGATTCTAGCCTGAAGTCAAACATGACCTTGGGTAGGATAAGACCTAACCTGTGTGTGCGTTCGCGTGTGCGCGTGTGGTTTGTGTGTGCAGGTGCCCTGTGGATGTGTATCGTGTTGAACCCCCACTGTAAGACGGAGCAGAAGTGCTCGTGGCTCAGAGAGCTGAGGAGGTGGAACAGCGTGGACGTGTGCCCCTGGGAGGATGGTAACCATGGCAACGATTTGCCCAACCTCACCCACTCCCTGCCTCAGGGTGCCCATGGCAACCAAGGTGAGAGACGGGACTCTTTTCTTTCTCCACATCAACCCTCCTTCTTTCTTTCTCTCTGTGTATATCTGTCTTTCTTGTCTTCTCGGTCTCCCTCGCTCCATCTCTCTCTTTTGTTAGCCTGCAGCTAACGTTTGAACTCTCCCTCCCTCCAGTACCCTCTCCCACTTCATCCCTCTCTCCCTCCTCCCTTCTCTCTTCTCTGTCTAATGCGAGTCTCTCTCCCTCTCCATCCTGTCAGAGTCGCGTCCCCACAGGACGGTGTTCACACGGGCAATCGAGGCGTGTGACCTCCACTGGCAGGATCGTCACCTGCAGCACATCATTGCCAGCGACCTCTATGCCAACTACTGTTACCACGACAACCAGGACGGCTCGCTCTTCGACACACGTGGATGGCCCATGTGGCACGGTGAGTGTGTGTGTTTGAGAGTGTGTTTATTTTTAGTGTGTATCGTGATGATTGGTGTGTGTGTGTAAAGGGGAAACAGAGATCTGTGTGTGTGTGTGTGTTTGAGAGTGTGTTTATTTTTTGTGTGTGTAAAGGGGAAATGGAGGACTGTGTGTCTATATGTGTGTTGTCTTATGTCAAGTGGTCACATTTTGCCAAAAGCCTTATAGAAAGGGATAAAGACAACATTGGTTCATCTCTCTCCGTCTCTGTGTCTCTCAGAACACGTCCCGACGGCTTGTGCTCGGGTGGATGCCCTGCGTTCCCATGGTTACCCCCGCGAAGCACTTCGATTGGCCATTGCCGTGGTGAACACACTACGACGGCAGCAGCAGAGGCAACTGGAGCACTTCCGCCGACATAAGAAAGGTCAGACTGCACGTATTAGATGACATAGGACTGCTTTAAAGCCTCAATGGACTCTTATAAAGCCTCATAAGTGCAGATCTAGAGCTCTGTTACATACTAAAGTAGTAGTGTCAATAGGGTTGACACTATGTTACTATGTGCCCTGTAGTTGACATGTGTTGCATCCTGTCCGTGACAGAGCTGCTCCATAAAGCCATCACCTCCATAACCAACATGGAAGGCTGGGTGGGTCACCCCCTGGATCCCATCGGCACCCTGTTCAGCACTCTCACTGAAACGGGACGGGGGGCAGAGGAGGGGGCCAACACCTGCCTTGACCTCTCAGGTACTAAAAATAATAATCAATCTAGTCTTCTTTGTCTCCACCTTTGATTCTGATCTTCTCCTTTTTTCCCCCCTCACTCAGATGGTCCCTCTCTCAACCCTTCCCTCACATTCCCCTTTTCCTAATCCCTCTGTCTTTCCTCTCCTAGTTAAAAAATTGTCATGGCACACACTAAGCTGGCCCGGTGATATGGAAAAGTACTAGCTGGAGGTCTTGGACCCGTCCCAAGTACTTTGACCTGGGACGTGGTCAAATGTGTAGTCTATATGGAATAGGGTGCTGTTTGGGACAGACTGACCCTCAGTGTTGTGGACTAGGAGGGAGGCTCCAAACCTCAGAGAACACTGAAAAACTGACTACTAGGTACTGACCCTTTGTGTCTCTCTCTCTCTCGCTTAGATTGTTCCAGTGTGGTGAGTCGTGCGGAGCTGCAGCGGTTGCCAGTGCAGAGGTTGCTAGGCGAGGGCGAATCATACGGGGCGCTGGCTGTGGAGACTGCTCTGATTGGCTTGGGCCAGCAGAGGGTCATGCCTGATGGGCTGTACGCCCAGGAGAAGGTGTGTCGCAACGAAGAGCAGTTATTGGCCAAGCTGCAGGAAGTGGAGCTGGATGACACGCTGGTCAAGATCTTCCGCAAACAAGCCGTCTTCCTGTTAGAGAGTGAGGACACACACACACACACACACACAGTGTCCTTTACTTTGGTTATCGGATAAAGTGTCAAATAATCTTCCATATGGTTGTTATGAATGTGTGGAGTGTGTGTTTCCATGGCTGAGCTGTAGCTGTGTGAGGTAAAACGAGAGCGGGCTTTTGGTCTCTCTTTCCCTCTCCTTCCCTCTCTCCTTCCCTCTCTCCTTCTCTCCAAGCATTGAGGCTCTATGCTGAAGCACATTTCACTCCTCCATCTCAATATTTATTATCTTATTATCTTTCATTCAGTGGGGTAAATATAACTAGAACCGCCTTAAGCCGGACCAAAATAAGCCTCACACAGTAAAACTAGCGATGTGTCGGCAGCCACACACACACACACACACACACACACACACACACACACACACACACACACACACACACACACACACACACTGTACTGACATCTTGTACTGGGACAGAATGTGACTGCTGTGGTTTGGTTATGGGAGTGGGAGAGATGGTAGACCCAGCCCTCAAACCTCCAGTCCCACCCTAACCCCTGCCTCTGCCCAGGATGACCACCCACCTCTGGGCTGGTTGGTAATTGAGTCCCAGGCTCTAAGGCCTAAGACTGCTGGAGACTGTAATGGGGCTCGTGGTCTGTGGTCGGGGAGGGGGTAATGGGGCTTGTGGTCGGGGGGCGGGGAGGGGCTGTTCAGTCTAGAATAACCCAGTGGAGACGAGGGGAGGGAAGCCTAGTCTGCACCTCTGGCCATATGGCATTCACCACGTCATGGTGACCGCTTTGTGCTGCGTGGCCTTTTCTCCTCTGGACTGAGACTGGGAGGAGGAAACTATGATAGCCACTGTCTAGCCACGCAATAATACACACACACACTTATAAGTATACTGTACACACACATTCTCCTTTTATACGGCACCACAGACCGAAATATAATTAAATGTATTTTCTATTTTTGCATCTGATATTTCAATGTTCTTTTAATTTGTTCCAAACTGTTTCACCCCCTCTCTTCCTGTTTGAAACACACTGGTCTGTGGGTTAACATGTTCTTCCTCCCTCCGTGTGTCTCCAGGTGGGCCGTACAGTGGCCTGGGAGAGATTGTCCACAGAGAGAGTGTTCCCATGCATACCTTCACCCGCTATCTCTTCACCTCTCTCCTACCTCACGACGCTGAACTGGCGTACAAGATTGCACTGAGAGCCATGCGGTGAGTCACTCACCTTTATCATTATTTGTGTTGCGTTTGTGTTGTGCCTGCGCTGTATGTGCGCGTGTGTTATGCAGATGGGGCGGCTCTGTTTTGATGTTCGTAGGGGGACCTGGATCAGTGAATATTAATGATGTTAATGAGAGTTTAATTAGTGTGTGTAATGAGCAGGCTCGCACACGCCTGGCCTACAGGGACAGGACAGCTACGTGGCTAACGCTAACATCTCTCTACCATTTCACTTCTCAACGAGCTGCGCTTTGAACAATGCTAACAATGTGGTGATGCTTAATGATTGTGAACGAGTATGAGCTACGTCGCGTACGGAGAGATGCAAGCCGGAGCAGAGGCCGGAGTGTAATGAAAATGCACCACAGCATTTCCACAGGGCTCCAGGCCTCCCCAGTCCACTTCTCTCCCCACCCAGCCCTGTGGAAGGGGGTGAGGTAGACTAATGTGGCCACTACTTCTAGCTGCTCCAGGGTCCTGGTTGTCTGTCTGCTCAGCACGTAATGAATGTGTGCAATGTAGCGTGGTGCTGGCGTAATATGATAGCAGTGTATGCTTTCCCACCCTCATGGGAAAGGTGCTGCTGGTTAAATATAGTGCTAGGTAAAAGGACTGGCTTTTAATGGCCCATTACAACACTATCATAGACTCAGAGAGCCTCTCTGTATTCACACCTCTGCTTAACGCTAAGGAGGAATTGATCTTCAGCTCAAGGAATGTACAATAGGCACACCCAGCTGATTTCAATAGTGCAGGGCGGATGGAATATTATGTAGAAAGACATGATAATACCCTCATATTGTTAACGCTTCCGGAGTTTTAGATTGATGAAGATGCATGTCCATCAAAATGTTCTAATGTCTCTACCGTGGAGCCTCGACTCGTCTTCGCGGTGGCCTAGGGAGCGTTTTGTATAAAGAAGAGATGTTGAGTCGAAGTCTTCCAGCGGATGCCGGGATTTGATAGATTGGGGAAGTGAATAGACGTTTGTGAAGTGTTTACTTTGTCTGAGGGTGAAGACCAGGAGGTAGAGAGTTCAGTAGTCTCACTGATGTTCACCAGAAACCAGGACCATACTGAAGGAACTGGATAGTTGCTCTTTTTCACATCCATCTATGGGTCGTTCCACCAATTTATAGGTGCCTTTTTGAGTAGTGTGAACTAGGTGAATAAGTAGTGTAACTTGTTTAGCAAATGTTAACATTCTGTCATAAAGAGCACCTGTTCAACTTAATAAAAAACAAACATGTTTTCCCATTTCAAGAGGTAAAATAAGAACAAATGACTATAGTAAGTGCCTGCAACTTATCCGGAACGCAGCAGCCCGCCTGGTTTTCAAGCTTCCCAAGTTCTGTAATTTCTCTTAACCAACACTTGCACTTGACCCTTATTGATTCTTTTGGAAAGAAATATTCCAAAAGTTATGGTTTCACCATATTAAAATGAGAATTTAGTTCACGTAACAGGGTTGACCTTAAAATTAGGGACAGTTTTTATTTTTTATTTTTTTTAATTAATCACACATTTTGCTTTTTTTTTTCATTTTAAACGCTGCAGCTACTCTTCCTGGGATCCATGGAATCACATGAAATAAATAATCATCTTCAGAAATGACATTGTCAAAGCAACAAAAGTAACTAGGACTTTACAATGATGGTGAAAACTTGGATCAATGTTGGAGTAAAGTGGGTTAAACTTCACAGAGGACGCACAGAGGGACATGTCAAAATGCAGACGTTTAGCAAGTCTTTAATCATTATAAAAATTTTAAATAAAGATTTATTGACATTTTTCATGTGGTCCATATTAAAGGACACTTAATTTAATATCACAGGCTTTTAAAATGCAATATTCGTGCACAATTTCAGAGCCCCTTGCCCTGAGGCCCCTGGCACCCTCGCTCTTGAACACCTCTGGTGTGAAAAGTATTAAAAGCATCCCGTTCTGCCTTTTTACACGGCACTATAGTGCCACAGGACCAATCGGACACCGTAGCTGTCCTCATCAGTGGCTTGGGACTGAAGGGTGTGTTACGTTCTTACTGTTAAATGGATACACGTGTCATTGTAAAAATGGGACTTTTACGGTTCTGTTTTGAAGACTGGCTGTAAACCCGGCATTGAGTGTTTTACTGTGTCATTGATATGGTAAGATCATAATGTTCATGGTTGATGTATAGCCTAGCTTGTGCTGCGCGTGAAGTCAGCGTACATATATATATATACCTGTAGTAGGCTGTTTGAGTAGGAGAGAAAGAGAGAGCAGGAGAATACTAGCCCGAGCAATGGATTTGTTTTTGAGGTGGAATAAACGATTCAGCTTAAGAAAAATATGTGCGATTTTTCACTCAAACATGGAGTATTTTCCAAGCTTTGGCTTATCGAAGCTCCGCAACCAATCCCAACCAGTGGTTTTCGGGTAAGTCACACAAAGACAGGAATGTTGACGAAGGCTCCATATTTAGGGAATACCTTTTTATTTTATTTTTTATTTTTTTGTTGCTTCGTTCCACCCCATGAATGGTCCAGAAGCCCCCCCCCCCCCGGTGTGGTAGAGCTTTTAGCAGCTTTTTAGATGTGTTTGGAATGAACCCCTTGTTGCTATGGCATCAGCACGTCTTCCGTTTCACACCGAGTCTGTGTTCACACTCGCACAGCTCTCACCTTGCTTTTTTCCCACCTTTTTATCTAGCAAGACTGTTGGACAGACCGACCCCTATTACCTTGTCTAGGCCCGACAGACTTCAGATCAAGATGTTTAAATACAGATTTTGTTGGTGCTCACGTGGCAATAGTGTCTCTGGCCCTTTTCTCTGAAGTGCATGCGTGTGTGAGTGTCCGTGCACCGGCGTGCGTGTGTACATGCGCTGAGGTGTGTAAGTATGTGTTTGATGTGTGTCCAGCCGTAGAGGCCTGGAAGGTGAATCCCCTAATTTCCCCATGGACTCAATTAGCTTTGTGATTGGTTGATCTGGCCAGGTTCTCTTCTCTTTCAAAGGCAGCGAGACCTTTGAAACTGGGCTGGAAGAAGAGGGTTGAATTAGAGATGAGCTGCCCACAGTGGCAGACATGAAGACTACCGTGTGTTTCTGTGTGCTGTCAGTCTGTCCTATAGGGCCTGTTTTATACATTAGCAGGTGTTCCAAGCCCATGTCTTCATTAACAGCAAGAAAATAGCCGTTCTGCTACAGTTGATTCAGTTCTGTAATTAAGGACTAGGTTGGAAGTACATTTGCAGTAATAAGCTAACAACCATAATGCACTCCAGAACACTGTCAAAACCTTGCTGGAGGTCCGTCGCTGACTTGCGCTTTGTGCACGCGCCGGTGTGTGTTCGTGTGCGTCTGTGTGTGTGATCCTAATCAGCCGTATGGTTTTTCTGTGCTCCTCAGGTTGCCTGTGTTGGAGTCCACAGCCTCGTCAGGTGACCTGTCGCGACCCCATCACATGGTGTCTGTGGTCCCCAACCGCTACCCTCGCTGGTTCACACTCTCCCACATAGAGTCCCAGCAGTGTGAACTGGCTTCCACCATGCTGACCGCAGCCAAAGGTAAACACACACACACACACATACATACATACACACATACATACATACATACATACATACATACATACATACATACATACACATTTGGGTTCCTTTGTCATTGTACTGTATGTGTGTTGTCCCTGTTGTCCCAGGTGATAGTTGTAAGCTGGAGACGGTGCTAGAGTCCATCCAGAAGAACATCCACTCCTCGTCTCACATCTTTAAACTGGCCCAGGACGCCTTCAAGATCGCTACACTGATGGACAGCCTGCCAGACATTACACTGCTCAAAGTTTCACTGGAGCTTGGGCTACAGGTACACAAACACACACACACACACACACACACACACACACACCTCTTTGCCATCGCTAACCGTCTCTCGTTCATCAGGTGATGAGGATAACCCTGTCTACGTTAAATTGGAGGAGGAGGGAGATGGTACGGTGGTTAGTTACCTGTGCAACCGAAGTAGGTACGTGTACAACGTTTTCCTTTTTGACTTTCTATAATATAGTACATATTTAGTTAGTGGACAGGATGAGGGCTTGAAAATGGATTGTCTTGTTATTCAAATTACTCTGCTAATCCGTTGACTTCTCCCTCTTTTTGTGTGTGTGTGTGTGTCTCCTAGGTGTGTATGCGTTGGACAGCATCATGCAGAGTTGGTTCACCCTCTTCACCCCGACCGAGGCCACCAGCATCGTGGCCACCACCGTCATGTCCAACACCACCATTGTCCGCCTGCGCCTGGACTGTCACCAGCAGGAGAACCTGGCCTCCTCCGCCCGGACCCTGGCCCTGCAGTGTGCCATGAAGGATCCCCAGAACTGTGCCCTCTCCGCCCTCACCCTCTGCGAGAAGGACCACATCGCCTTCGAGACGGCCTACCAGATCGTCCTGGACGCGGCCGTCGCAGGGATGAGCTACACGCAGCTGTTTACGATAGCTAGGTACATGGAGCACAGAGGGTACCCTATGAGGGCGTACAAGCTAGCCACGTTAGCCATGGCTCATCTAAACCTCAGCTACAACCAGGACACCCACCCGGCTATCAACGACGTGCTGTGGGCCTGCGCTCTGAGTCACTCGCTGGGCAAGAACGAGCTGGCTGCCGTCATCCCCCTGGTGGTGAAGAGCGTGAAGTGCGCCACGGTGCTTTCCGACATTTTGCGGCGGTGCACGCTGACCACGCCGGGGATGGTGTCGGCGCTGCACAGCCGCAGGAACTCTGGGAAGCTGATGTCGCTGGACAAGGCTCCGCTCAGGCAGCTGCTGGACGCCACAATCGGGGCCTATATCAACACCACGCACTCTCGCCTCACGCACATCAGCCCGCGGCACTACAGTGAGTTCATCGAGTTCCTGGGGAAGTCCCGGGAGACGTTCCTCATGGCCCACGACGGACACATCCAGTTTACCCAGTTCATAGACAACCTTAAACAGATCTATAAGGGCAAGAAGAAACTGATGATGCTGGTGAGGGAGCGGTTTGGCTGACCAGGGTCGGTCCCTAGTACTTTTCTATTAACTCGCGTCTGCCTTTTTTCAACTTCTTTTGGACTTGAACATGGACAAGTAAAGAGAGAGACCAAGCGAAAGAAGGAGAGAAAGAAATACTGATCAGAGCCACACGGTATTATCGTGATTTGCTGTTATTGTTATGAACGTTATTACTGTCATTGCTATGTGTTCAGACGTGTTCTATTTTCAGAAGAAGAAACGTGTCAAGTTGTGAATGTTGTGAGTGTTTCTCTGTGTGTGCGAGAGGAAAAACAGGATAACGAAAATGGCTTTTTCTGTTCGTGTTTTTTTATTATTAGCATTTTTTTTATTGTGTTTTTTATTTTGGTTTTATACTGAGTATATTGTTGTCAAGTGGCTAAAGGCCCTTGTGCAAAAGCGCTTGTGTAAAAACGCATTGGCAGCCTCAAAGAGACACTATGGCTTTAAAACCACACAGCACCTCTTGGCTATTGGCTACCGAACGTAGGATGCACTGCACAGCTTGGCTCCTTGAGAAAACCACCATTAGCATTTCTGTTGACTCGGCACTTGTGTTTTCTCTAGGTCATAGGCATGAGAGAGGTTCTAGTTGTAGAATAATGCTCTTAACAGACTCGTTGTTTCAGATGTAGTAATAATGAATATCTGTTAGGTTGAGGACGGCAGTACAGGACCACAGTAATGCCACATGCACCGTAAGATGAGGATATGGAGTATTATCAAAGCGATTACTAGCATTTGATGTATTATGGCAGATATATCCCATAATGTACTTCGAACCATCAAACTTGTAATTGTGGCTTTGTTTTTTTTGGTTGAAGTCTTAAGATAAACTGTTGCTGGAGACATTGTCTCATACCTTCTTCAGTTTAACCCAGTCTTTGCTAAATGTACTGTATTGGTGTTTCAGATATTGAAGAAATCCATTAGAGATCAGGTGGATCAGAATACTAGCCTGGTTACCTGACTGTTTCTCTACTCAGAAGACTAGCCTGGTTACCTGAATTTTTCTGTATTCAATGCTACAGTACATCGCTGCCTTGGCAAGACAACCAGACACAAGGTTAGCTAAAAAAGAAACAGACCGGCACGGACTAGTGACCCAGGCTACTGGAAGATGTGTCGGACTGGGTAACTAACTACAGATCATGGTTATAGTTGTGGAGTGTAGCTCCGGAACGGGCCAGTGTCACTGCTTTCTGTGCGTGTGGAACCATAGAATAATTAGAATAGCATTAGAATTCGGGTTCTAATAGGCCTCTTCTATGTGTAGAACCTTCAGCAACTGTCAACAGACGTTCTCAGGGATTTCTCGAAAACGAAAAGGAAAAAGGAAGAGCGAACGGAGTACAGGAAAACAAAAACACGACACGAGCAAGCATTTATTGTACTGTACTGTGTGTGTATATATACAATAGTATAAGTCTGAATATGGAGGATTCAAAAGTATATGTTAACTAAATTATACAGAGTATTCTATGTAATGTGAAATACTTGAAGCCGCTGTCGCTCGCTCTTTTTCTGTTAGTCTTTCTGTACTCTTATTTACCACAGAACATGTCAGAAAGACTGAATTGGCTAATGGAGGGTTGCTGTAGGCTCACAAGAGTAGTGTCTACTAAAACATTGGTTGAGATTATTGTACCGGTATCGACGGTTCGATTGGTATCTATTCAAGTTATTAGAGTACCGTGAAACTATGTTATTGTTTCACAATTAACAGATGTATGTATTTGGCTGATGTACAGTATTCCAATGACACTGTACATGGCATATGGCAACCTGAGCATAGATTTTTCATAACAATGATCAGCTGTTGAGAAATGACTTTAGAGTTCTAACTTTAGACCAATACCTGGCTAACCAGTAGTGTGAATTCTCTGGTCAATCAATGACACTGATTGTTCCATTAAAACCAGAAGGACTGTGACCCTCGAGGACAGGAATTGTGCTCCGCTGCAATGTACTACAGTTGTCCTCCTGTCTGCTTGCATCTGAACACGGGACAGACCAAGTGCGTCTCTCTCTCTCTGTATAAGGTCGGCAATTGTACTCATAACTTGCCTTGTTTCTTTATTTTTCGTTTCTTTTTATTTTTTTGAAGCGCTTTCTCTTGTTCTTTTTAAAGAAGAAACAGACTTTTCTCTTGCCTTGTCTTAACACTTTTTAAAGTAACCAAACAGGAGTTCTAACAACCAAACAAATGCGTTCCAAGAAGTGAAAGCCAAGCCGCCTTGGTCCCAGCTTTAGTGTCCTTAATTAGTAACTGAATGGGCTCTGTAAACTCTGTGCTTTTAACAAAGCATTTCCTCGTGTGTTTGGTGGAAAAACGTCGTCCTGTGTCTCTCTTCCTCTAATGAAAGGATTTCCTCTTTCTTTCTAGCTGTTTTTTTTTTTTTTTTGTTCTGTTCGTGTAGGAAATAGAATCTTCTGTTTTTCCATTTTATTTATTACAATGATCCATGTATACATGCTTATGAAAATAAGATTTGATACACCAATATCAATTTATTTATGTAACTAAAATCACTGTTTTATAATCTTGTTAATGAGTCAATTGATTTGTGTTTTTGTTTTAATTAAAGTTTTTTTTTTTTTAAGGTACATTTAGGCCTCCTTGGTTTTGTAAATGGTTACAGTACATCTCTTTCTGAGACACAAGGCTGTTCGACAAGATGTGTTGGTCGACATTGAGCTCAACTCGCTGGTCTGTTTCTATCAGGAGAGTTCGGATCAGCAGCAACATCAACCACACCAGAAGAAGAAAAAAATGATGCAGATTTCAACTATCACCTCTGGGTGAATTAATACAGCAGTATTAATTCACATCCATAGTTTGTGAATCAAGATTTAGGGGAGCCTAGGCCAATCCCACAAACTTGTACAGTGTGTTCAGAAAGTATTCATACCCTTTGACATTTTGTTGTGTTACAGCCTGAATTCAAAATATTATTTTTCTCACCCATCTACACACTAATACCCCATAATGACAAACTGAGTCAATACATATTAGAATCATCTTTTGGCAGCGATTACAGCTGTGAGTATTTCTGGGTAAGTTTCTAAGATCTTTCCACAACATTTGCCAATTTTTCTTTTTACGTTTTTTTCAACCTCTGTTAAGTTGCTTTTTGATCATTGCTACACAGCCATTTTCAAGTCTTGCCACAGTTTTTCAAGCTGATTTAAGTCAAAACTGTAGCTAGGCCATTCAAGAACATTCAATGTCATCTTGGTAAGCAACTCCAGTGTATAGTTCGCCTTGTGTTTTAGGTTATTGTCTGGCTGAATGGTGATTTTTTTTTCTTCACCTAGTGTCTTTTGTAAAGCAGACTGAACCAGGTTTTCCTCTAGGATTTTGCCTGTGCTTTGCCCTATTCTGTTTCTTTTTGTCCTTAACTCCCTAGTCCTTCTTGATGACAAGCATACCCATAACATGATGCAGCCACCACCATGCTTGAAAATATGAAGAGTGGTACTGTTGTTGGATTTGCCCCAAACATAACACTTTGTGTTCAGGACCTGTTTGCCTTATTGCAAACAGGATGCATGTTTTGGAATATTTGTATTTTGTACAGGCTTCCTTCTTTTCACACTGTCATTTAGGTTAGTATTGTGGAGTAACTACAATGTTGTCGATCCATCCTTAGTTTTCTCCTATCACAGCAATTAAACTCTGTGACTGTTTTAAAGTCATCATTGGCCTCATGGTTAGTGGTTTCCTTCCTCTCTGGCAACTGAGTTAGGAAGGACGCCTGTATCTTTGTAGTGACTGTATGTATTGATATACCATCCAAAGTATAATTAATAACTTCACCATGCTCAAAGGGATATGCAATGTCTGCTTTTTTAAATTTGTACCCATCTTACCAATTGGTGCCCTTCTTTGCGAGGCATTGGAAAATCTCCCTGGTCTTTGGGATTGAATCTGTGTTTGAAATGCACTGCTCGACTGAGGGACCTTACAGAGATGAGGTAGTCATTCAAAAATCATGTTAACCAATATTATTGAGTCCATTTAATTTATTGTGACTTGTTAAGCAAATGTTTTATCCTAAACTTATTTAAGGTCGCCATAACAAAGGTGTTGAATACTTACTGACTCAAGACATTTTCAGCTTTTCATTTTTTATTCATTTGTAAAATTAAAAAACTTTAAAAAACACAATTCCACTTTGACATTATGTGGTATTGTGTGTAGACCGGTGACACAACATCCAAATTGATACCATTTTGAATTCAGGCTGTAACACAACAAAATGTGGAAAAAGTCAAAAGGGTGTGAATAGTTTCTGAATCGACTGTATGTAACAAACATGTATGTTACATTCCCCACAGTGTTGAGAGAACATGGTTTATCAGTTATCGTGTGTGTGACGTTAGGGGAGGGAGTGGGAACAGGTGGTACCTCAAGACTACAGGCAGTCCTGACAGCCGTAGGGTCCCTAGACTCCCATCCCTCATTAAATATTGACACAGAAACACTGGAACTGTCTGTGTGTGAACAGTAATGAAGCACAGACACACAGAGGTGGGCACAGCAACGCAGCAGCACAAGCTGTGTGTACGTGTTGGTACAGGTATAAGGTACGTTTGTCCACAGAGATATACACACAGATACTTCACAATTAATCACAATTACAATTACATCAGTCAGAGGGAAGTTAGAGCTGTCCATTTGTTGTGATGTGATGGATACCTTCTTGTGACAAACAGTTGGTGCTTGTGAGTCTGTAATCCTGTTGACAATGTTACCACACCATCCTAATTCCCCAAAGTGTTGAGAGAACAAGGTGTGTGTGTGTGTGTGGTGGGGAATGGCCATAGCATAGAAAACCGGTGCAGTGCTGGTGTTAATGACGTCCCTTGGGTCCCTACTGTACAGCAGCTTGTACAGACCTGTCTCACTGTATACCTCTAATGAAATCATGATCACACACGGCCCCCTTGTGCCAAAAGCCCTTTTCCTCCCCATCAACATCAATCTCTCTCTCTCTCACACACACACACACATCTCTCTATCTGTCCCTAACACACACACACACACACACACACACACAAACTCTCTAAAACATCTGTCAAATCACTTTCAGATATCACCCTAATACTTGATGTCTATACAGCAAATTGGCCAGTGTTACCTAGTGTTGATTTTTGAGTGTAACATTTCTAGTGTTGATTCAGGTGTTAAATGAATTCTAAGTGTTAAATTAAAACTCATTGGCGCAAAAGAACCCCAGTGTTGGTGTTAATAATCAGTTAAACCAAAACCATGCAGATAATATTTCCCAGCATGCTCTATTGCAGGTAGCTTTTTAGAATAGTTTGTTTTCAATATCTATGTTTTTGCACGTACATTGATTCATTAACGTTATGCTACTCAAAAATAAATAGGATACATTTTTCTAAACTAATCCAATCTGTTAGTAGTTGGATTTATTGCACCCGTTACTGAGATGGTTGTTCCAGTTTAGATGGTTTAGGCAGTTTCATATCTTAGTCTTCCCAACCTGACATTCAAATGACATGCAAATGTTGGATTTCCCCACTCTGGCTAGATTACAATAGGAATTACACATCACTTTGCAAGCCATCATAATGTGACTTGCAGGCCTGAAAACCATGAGTTTCAGGCCACTGTATTATGGTAAAACTAGGCCCTCAAAATAAGCTCTAATTAAAACCCCCTAGAGTCAATGTCCATGCTCCCGCATAACTGTAATTTCCATAATAAAAAAATTCCCATAAAAATCCTGTCAGTTCAGGGCTGAAAAGTAATGAATGCAACAACCATGTCTCTGTCACTAACAAATACAGTCATGGGTGGTAACTCTACAAGTCACTCGACGGGTAAGGCACTCTGGGAACTATGCAAATAAGGCTTTACACTAAACGGTGTGTTCATTTAACACTGAAAAGGTATAGCCACTGGACCAGTGTTAAATTTAACACAGTCAGTGTTAAATTAATACTGGAGAATTTGCTGTGTAGTTGAGAGAACCATTAGTACTATACTGTAAACATTTTGCGGATACATACAGTACCTAATGCATGTTTAATTGCATCTAATCACAAGTGTCGGTGGAAAATCAGTGATACTACGGAAAGAGGTTGTATATGTAGTATGGAGAGTCTTGATGCATGTCTTTTGTCAGTGTATCCTCCCTGGAAACGAGTGGCACCTTGTAATCAATGGACTCCGAAAGAAGTGCCAGCGTTTTCAAGGTGGCCCCTTTTTTTTTTTTTTTTTTTTAAAACATGGTCCTTCGAGACAGATTTGAACCAACAACCTACCGAAGTATAGCGTACAACACCCTCTGAAAAGATAGTGTGCATGCTCACTAAACCACCATCGAAAAAGGTTTTGGATAGTGTTTTGGTCATCAGTCAGACCTCCTCCTGTTCTCTGGCTGTTTTAATTTGATTCCCCCTGAAAAGAGTTCCAGACCTTTATGGCACAAGAGAGAGTTTTTCTAGCCTTTGTGCCATAAACCACCATACAAGAGGAGAGATCATAGGCCTACTCATGATATGCTAGCGAGCAGTGCTCCCAGCAGTTTGGTCACCAGTGGGACTGTTCTTCTTTCTCTTCTGAGAGAGCTGTTACAGTTTGATCTTCTTCTCTCCCCTCCACCAGCCCCGGGGCGTCTGATTAAATGCTAATTAAAGCCGTTAGCCATGCTATCGCTGGCGCTAACTCCTCTCTCTGTCACCGAGATTAATGCCCCTCGTTTATCATTCCACCTCACCGGCCCGGGATACCTGCCCACAAAACCTGATCAAGACATCCGTTCCCCACTCCCCTCCCGCTACCTGCCTCATGGAGATCGAGGAGGTTTTTAACATTTAATTTGAAAATTGCCCTCAATTACTTCGACAGTGAGCGACCACTTGCTGGAGCGCTCTCTCTGGTTGAGTGGGAAGGGGTTGGCGAAGCGGGTCAGTGAGCGCGATGAGCGATACGGGGACATTAATAAAAAGAGAGTAGTTCATTTCAAGCCGAGGGGACTTCAGTGCGGGAGCAGCTCTCATTATTTAACTCCAGTTTTATTTAAAGGACTTTATTTAAGGGTACCAAGTTAATATGTCCTCCAGGACAGAGAGTTAAAGCGCCTGACACAGTGAGAAAGTTAGGGCCATAAGTTATACCCTGTGGAAACACAGACTCTCATCTTTTTATTCCTTTTGACAAGTAGACCTTTTCAAGCATAAAAGCCAGGATAACTTTTAGAGGCATATAAACTTGATAGAACAGTGTTAGACGGTACATTGACTTTTATACTTTCACAATCATTGGCTCACAAAGGTAGAATATGTTCCAATATAACTAATCAGAATTGGTAGATGTTATGCATAGTAACAGGGCAGCCAAGTGCAGCTTGAACAGTCCCAGGATGATCATTTCATTAAACAAGAGAACCTTGTCCTTCAGAGTCCTGATGAATCTCAATTTTGTATTTCTCATGTTCGTTCTGAAATAGCAGAGGGGACGAGACTTTGAACCTAATACTATGCAGTGATTGACAGGGATTAGCCGGAGCCGGGCTTGCTCCAACGACCCTGCGTTGAAACCTGTGAGCTACAATCATTCGCCTTTTCAATCTCTACATAAAACTATTTAAAAAAAAATAAAAATAAGCTCAGAGTTCATGAACAGAACAATCAACTGCTACTATAATATGTATAATCAGGATAAGTGCAGTGAAGGTCATCAGTTCCAATGCAAGTAGCCATTCTTTCTACTTGCTCTTCATATCTGTGCTCCAGCATAGTACAGCATTAAAAAAATCCTATGCAATAGTGCACACCAGGAGTCAACTGTGGCAGTAAGACACTCCCATCACTCTGCTCCACAAATGGCCTACCCTTCTGGCTCAGAAATGAGCTGGGCCTGAGAGTGTTGCTATGAAATGGTTTCCAAGGACAATTAACAAATATAAGGACATTTTATGTGGCAGTGACCAGTTGGCAAAAACACTTTCTCACTTCATCTCGCACTGTCAGTGCCAGGACATTGCCGGATCTGCGTCCAAGCCTCCTAAATCTCTCTCCCGGTGTTTAGAATCCTGTTATATGAACAGGGAGAAATGGAGGAAAAAACCACTGCGCTGCCCAGTCGTCCTCTTAATGCCTTAATATAACTCTCCTATTATTCACTGTAATGCCTTCTACATTTTATTGTCTCACAGTAAAGGACCCCAATAAAGAATATTTCTGATTATTCAATAGAAGCTACGGTATGGGAGTCGGTCAAAGGCATGATCAATAGCATGACAATGGTTAATGTACTGGAGCTGGAGATTTACCCCACATAAAAAAATACGATAGTATACTATGGTATAATACTTTGCTGTAGTATTCAATTTAGTGTATACTGTAGTATTTACATTTAACCATAGTATAAATACTGTAGTTAAATAAAACTGTAGTATACTGTATACTATAGCAATGAATGTATTGTTTTTGTGGATTGTAGTATACTGTAGTATTCACTGTAGTGTTTTTGTCAGATGGTACTATGATGTACTATTTCCTGTAGTGTTTTTGTGGACTGTAATATACTGTAGTATTTACTGTAGTGTTTTTGTGGACATTACTGTAGTATTTACTATAGATGTTTTCTTTTTATCTTTGACATAGAAGTGGAGGCTTTCTCCTTCAAGAAACCTACCAGAGAAATACTAAAATATAAATGTTTCACACTTGTACGTAGGTAGGACAGGGGTCTGAATGGAGAGTTCAGTGTCTGCTCTTTTCTATAACCTGTAGGGAAAACAATATATGGTCTATACGTGGCATGTACTGTAGGTTTCTCACTTATAGGTGGCACAAATTGCGATATGGGCGAGGGGAATGGACAGGGTATATGCAAATTAAATACCTTAGTTTTTTACTATAGTTAAAGTGTAGTGTTTTTGCGGATAATACTTTAGTATTTACTCTAGAAAAGTGTTGTGTTTTTGCACACTAGAGTTTTTGCTGACTTTACTGTGGTATTTACTACAGTTTTTTCTCCAGTGGATAATACTGTAGTATTTACTATAGTTGTAACGGCAGCCTTCCTCCTCTTCGTCTGAAGCAGGGATCGGACCAAGACGCAGCGTAGTTCGTGTTCAACATGTTTAATAAAAAGACGATAAACGTGAACACTATACAATACAAAATAACAAACGTGGCAAAACCGAAACAGTCCTATCTGGTGCAGAGAACACAAAGACAGAAGACAACCACCCACAAACCCCAACACAAAACAAGCTACCTAAATATGGTTCCCAATCAGAGACAATGACAAACACCTGCCTCTGATTGAGAACCATATCAGGCCATACATAGAAACGGACAAACTAGACACACAACATAGAATGCCCACCCAGCTCACGTCCTGACCAACACTAAAACAAAGAAAACACAAAAGAACTATGGTCAGAACGTGACAATAGTATTCTACAGTATATTAGAACATTCTATAGTAAGTACTACACATGATTGTGGGATACTACAGTGTGTAGTGTCGTATTCAACAGTATACTACAGTTTCCTATATAATTCTAGTAAGTACTGTGGTATTCTATAGCAAATAAGAAACTGAGATTAGCTCTGCTTCTCTCCTCTGCAGCAGGCATCCTGTGCCCAATGAGCAGAGACAAAGGAAGGAAAGAGAGGGATAGAGTGAGAAATAAACAAGGGCATTCGTGTTCAGTCAGTGAGACTCACCAACAACGCACGGAGAGCAGATCTGAAGGCTACGGAACATCTAGCCATGATCATTTACATTATTTCCCTGTGCTATATCACCTGGGGACAGAAGATTTTTGCATTTCTGGGTGAAGCCCACACTATCTGTGTGAGGTGGTAGGGACACTACCACCAGTACAACATAACTGTTGCCCGTAGCTGGTTCTTTTGAGGGTGCTGGCCTAGGCTGCTAAGTAAAAATTAAGTTGTGAAAAGTATTAGCTATGTAAATAAAATATGATTTGTTTATTAAATACTGGTTGTTTTTGTATGAAATGCATGGGTCGGTTGCTGTTCTATAGATACGACACATAGTAATGAATGTAGAACCTTTTCACACTATCGTAGCAGCCGAGTTTGATTATCCTATCCTGTGTTCTCGACCTCTGCAGTCACCAGTCTCTTTTTGCTCTGCTGTAAAGAGATAGGGAGTCAAAGGGATGCACATTTCATCACTAACCCATTCCCCTCCCCCGCATGCAAATGCAGATGGCCCCAGGCTAGTCCCATGCTTCTCTATATGCAGAACCAGTGACAGGCGTTACACACCATTCTCCTGACAGTTACAAACTGTTCCCCTTAACAACCTGCCACTGTGTCCCTCTCTGGAAGTCAATCACTCAGTATGGATGGCTGTGATTGGACCAGGCACCCCGATGAAGGCTTTAATGATGAAACATGTTGTTTTGTAATGATGGCTGAATATCTCTGTCATTCAATTAACAGACATTTATTGGACTGCGAGGTAACAATCGTATAATTTGTCATTATACCTCAGCACTATACCTCAGCACAGTGAACAATGTGCTACTTGTACTCTCTGTTTATATGTAGATACTGCATAAATGTACAGTTGAAGTCGGAAGTTTACATACACTTAGGTTGGAGTCATTAAAACTTGTTTTTCAACCACTCCACAAATTTCTTGTTAACAAACTATAGTCATGGCAAGTCGGTTAGGACATCTACTTTGTGCATGACACAAGTATTTTTCCAACAATTGTTTACAGACAGATTATTTCACTTATAATTCACTGTATCACAATTCCAGTGGGTCAGAAGTTGACACACTAAGTTGACTGTGCCTTTAAACAGCTTGGAAAATTCCAGAAAATTATGTTATGGCTTTAGAAGCTTCTGATCGGCTAATTGACATCATTTGAGTCAATTGGAGGTGTACCTGTGGATGTATTTCAAGATCTACCTTCAAACTCACTGCCTCTTTGCTTGACATCATGGGACAATCTAAAGAAATCCGCCAAGACCTCAGAAAAAAATTTGTGGACCTCCACAAGTCTGGTTCATCCTTGGGAGCAATTTCCAAACACCTGAAGGTACCACGTTCATCTGTACAAACAATGGTACGCAAGTATAAACACCATGAGACCACGCAGCCGTCATACCGCTCAGGAAGGAGACGCGTTCTGTCTCCTAGAGATGAACGTACTTTGTTGCGAAAAGTGCAAATCAATCCCAGAACAACAGCAAAGGACCTTGTGAAGATGCTGGAGGAAACAGGTACAAAAGTATCTATAGCCACAGTAAAACGAGTCCTATATCGACATAACCTGAAAGGCCGCTAAGCAAGGAATAAGCCACTGCTCCAAAACCGCCATAAAAATGCCAGACTACGGTTTGCAACTGCACATGGGGACAAAGATCGTACTTTTTGGAGAAATGTCCTCTGGTCTGATGAAACAAAAATAGAACTGTTTGGCCATAATGACCATCGTTATGTTTGGAGGAAAAAGGGGGAGGCTTGCAGGCCGAAGAACACCATCCCAACCTTGAAGCATGGGGGTGGCAGCATCATGTTGTGGGGGTGCTTTGCTGCAGGAGGGACTGGTGCACTTCACAAAATAAATGGCATCATAAGGGAGGAAAATTATGTGGATATATTGAAGCAACATCTCAAGACATCAGTCAGGATGTTAAAGCTTGGTTGCAAATGGGTCTTCCAAATGGACAATGACCCCAAGTATACTTCCAAAGTTGTGGCAAAATGGCTTAAGGACAACAAAGTAAAGGCATTGGAGCGGCCATCACAAAGCCCTGACCTCAATGCTATAGAAAATGTGTGGGCAGAACTGAAAAAGCATGTGCGAGCTAGGAGGCCTACAAACCTGACTCAGTTACACCAGCTCTGTCAGGAGGAAAATTCACCCAACTTATTGTGGGAAGCTTGTGGAAGGCTACCCGAAAAGTTAAACAATTTAAAGGCAATGCTACCAAATGCTAATTGAGTGTATGTAAGCTTCTGACCCACTGGGAATGTGATGAAAGAAATAAAAGCTGAAATAAATTATTCTCTCTACTATTATTCTGACATTTCACATTCTTAAAATAAAGGGGTGATCCTAACTGACCTAAGACAGGGAATTTGTACTTGGATTAAATGTCAGGAATTGTGAAAAACTGAGTTTAAATGTATTTGGCTAAGGTGTATGTAAACTTCCGACTTCAACTGTATGTACTCCTCCCTTTTCTCTACCTCAATTTCCTCTTTTCTACTCTCCTTTCATTTTCACTGAGAGATGTGACTGACAGTGTTAATGAGTTTTTGTCAGCTTGTGCAAGTGTGTGTGTGTGTGTGTGTGTGTGTGTGTGTGTGTGTGTGTGTGTGTGTGTGTGTGTGTGTGTGTGTGTGTGTGTGTGTGTGTGTGTGTGTGTGTGTGTGTGTGTGTGTGTGTGTGTGTGTGTGTGTGTGTGTGCTGCCAGTTCCACATTTTTACTTTAAGTTGTCGCTGAACCGGGTGATAATCCATGTCTTCTACAGGGAGGGAAAACAATAACAAAAGGATATAGGTACTAATGAAATCCTAGGGGGAGAGAGATGGAAAGGAAGAAAAAAGAGGACAGCGAGAGAAGGAAGATAGAGGTGGAGGGAGAGAAAGAAGGTGGATGAAGTGGGGGATTGAATAAAGGGAAAGAAAAGGAAAGAGAGAACTACAGAGAAAGAGAAAATAAAGTGGGACACTGAATAGACGAGAGAGAGGGAGAGTAAACAGAGCAAGGCTGCTGAGAGTTCAATATCAGTTGAGACAGCGTCACTCTCTCCAGTGTCTGTGCATCCACTTGCTCTCTGACACATTAGTCTTGACTTGAATAGGACTCAGGCCCAGAGCCATTCTCCATCAGGCCCCCACTCGCCACTGGGATTGGATTAGGGCAACCCATTATACTGTTGCCATGGTGACCTGGACACCTCCGCTGATGAAGGAGAGTTTAAGAGCAATAGCCAGACTGAGTTACACTGGTGTGTGTTTGTGTGTGTGTGTGTTTGTCTGTTCATTTATTTCAATTATTCAAACTTAAAGAGATACTTTGGGATATTTCTATGAGGCCCTTTATCAACTTCCCAAGTCAGATGAACTTGTGTATACCATTTGTATGTCTGTGTGCAGTTTGAAGGAAGTTAGAGGTAGTTTCGAGAGCCAATGCTAACTAGCGTTAGCACAAATCAAAATCAAATCAAACCTTATTTGTCACATGCGCCAAATACAAAAAGTATAGGCTATACCATGAAATGCTTACTTACAAGCCCTTAACCAACAGTGCAGTTAAAATGACTGGAAGTCTAGTTACCCATAGACTTCCAGTCATTGTGCTAGCACTAGTCAGCAACTTCCTTCAAACCGAAATGCATGGTATTACATTTCCTATTATTTAGATTTCATTCCCTTCAATAACCTTTCTTTGATTATTGAAATGTCCGTGCTGGCTTCCCTGCATGTTTTAAATACATCTAACAGGCATAATTCACAAACAGAAATAACATTTATTTCAATAAAAGACCGAGCAAACTTTTATTAAAATTAAATTGCAAAACAAAAAGAAATACACAGGGAGGTCTATTCAGGAATCAAATGACAGAGATTATTATAAAGCTCAAGAGCTTGTTTGGATTTAACCAATTTCAACGATTGTTTATATAACTTTACCTCGTCTACCTGCATGTTGATGTATATGGGTACTATTGTGCCCGCTTCAGATGCAAAATCCAAAGGAAACGTAGTAAAACCATTAACAGCAGAACAATCCCACTGGGCACAGACATCAGTACAACATCTAGTTTTGATTTACATTTGGTTGAGTTGTCAACAAACGTGAATAAAATAAAAATATTCAAAAATCACCATGTCATTGGATTTAGGTTAAATGTTGGGTAAAAAATACACAACATTTGACTTTTTTCCGAATCCAAGTAGTTTTCCATCACATTGAATTTTAATTGTTGAAATGATGTGGAAACAACGTTGAATTAACCAGTTTTTGCCCAGTGGAATGTTCTTCAATCATGCCCAGTCCTTGGGAATTCAGTTAGTCAAGGGCTTGATGATTCGTTGCCTAGTTGAATCGGGTTTGTTATAGCTGGGCTAGAACAAAAGCCTGCACAGCCCAGTCTCCATGACCAGGATTAAAGTGGGGTGGCTGGTTGCACAAGACTAGAGTATGTCACAAACACTGTCTTAATGGATGGCCGGAAAAGAGATGCCATCCAACGCACCATCTGGCTAATGCCCTGTCCTCCGGTTATGAATGACACTAAATTGTGCCCAGGAGAGAACAGCCACATGTTCCTGATGAAGGCTGCTAGGGTATTAGGGATCCCCAGATCCCCGCCAAACGAGCCGTTTGTCATACGACGGCGTGACACACAACAGGATGTGGCTAATGAATAAAAAGATACGGTTTTAATGGATGGTATTTATCCAGCACCTTTCCTTTAGCTTTGACATACAGAACATGGCCATAAGTAGGTGGACACCCTTTCAAATGAGTGGATTTGGCTATTTCAGCCACACCCGTTGCTGACAGCTGTATAAAATCGAGCACACAGCCATGCAAATCTCCATAAACAAACATTGGCAGTAGAATGGCCTTACTGAAGAGCTCAGTAACTTTCAACGTGGCACCGTCATAGGATGCCACCTTTCCAACAAGTCAATTCATCAAATTTCTACCCTGCTAGAGCTGCTCCGGTTAACTGTAAGTGCTGTTATTGAGAAGTGGAAACTTCTAGGAGCAACAACGGCTCAGCCGTGAAGTGGTAGGCCACACAAGCTCACAGAATGGGACCGCCGAGTGCTGAAGCGCATAGCGCGTAAAAATCACCTGTCCTCGGTTGAAACACTCACTACGGAGTTCCAAACTGCCTCTAGAAGCAACTTCAGCACAAGAACTGTTCTTCGGGAGCTTCATGAAATAGGTTTCCATGGCCGCGCAGTCGCACACAAGCCTAAGATCACCATGTGCTTTGCCAAGTGTCAGTTGGAGTGGTTTAAAGCTCGCCGCCATTGGACTCTAGAGCATTGGAAAGGCGTTCTCTGGAGTGATGAATCACACTTCACCATCTGGCAGTCCAACGGACGAATCTGGATTTGGCGGATGCCAGGAGAACGCTACCTGCCCCAATGCATAGTGGCAACTGTAAAGTTTGGTGGAGGAGGAATAATGGTCGGGGGCTGTTTTTCATGGGTCGGGCTAGGCCCCTTAGTTCCAGTGAAGGGAAATCTTAACGCTACAGCATTCAATGACATTCAATGACATCTGTGCTTCCAACTTTGTGGCAACAGTTTGGGGAAGGCCCTTTTCTGTTTCAGCATGACAATGCCCCAGTGCACAAAACATGGTCCATACAAAAATGAGGTCCATACAGAAATGGTTTGTCCAGATCAGTGTGGAAGAACTTGACTGGCCTGCACAGAGCAATGACCTCAACCCCATCGAACACCTTTGGGATGAATTGGTACGCCGACTACGAGCCAGGCCTAATCGCTCAACATCAGTGCCCAATCTCACTAAAGCTGTTGTCGCTGAATGGAAGCAAGTTCCCGCAGAATTTTCCAACATCTAGTGGAAAGCCTTCCCAGAAGAGTGGAGGCTGTTATAGCAGCAAACAGGGGACCAAGTCCATATTAATGACCATGATTTTGGAATGAGATGTTAGACGAGCAGGTGTCCACATACTTTTGGTAATGTAGTGTAGCTTTTTATCAGTGGTATCCACCGTTGATGTGGTAGAGAATGCATCTTGGTCTGTTGAAGTTCCACATAGCTGTTTACATTGCAAGAGGAGTAACTCACCTCTCCTCACGGACCAGTGATGTGTAGCACCCACCTTGAGGATGCACGGCAGCCATTTTGTGCCAGAGTGTTCCCCACATCGTGTGTGAATGTGCCATCGTCTGTCCATTTCTCCATACATCCCAGTATTACAAAATAAAAGACTGGGATGGGCCAACTCAGTGAGGGACTGAGGGTTAGAGAAGCCCAATAGGGAGAGATGTAGAGAGGAGAACTCGTCTGTTTTTGAATTCACCACAGTGTGCCGTGGCCAGGCAGATGGGGGAGGTGGAGGTAGAAATAAAACATGCATGAGTCGCCTGCAGCCCAGGAAAATAATTACTGTCATTTAGCAGACATGTAGAGGGAGCAGCGCAGCCCAGCCTGCCCCCACCTCCCTCACTGTTACAGCCAGACCCTGCCTGCATACCGATGAACAGAGAGAGAGGGGGAGAAGAGAGAGAGAGAGGGGGGAAGAGAGAGAGAGAGAGGAAGAGAGAGAGAGAATGGACACTCAAGAGGAGAACCAGGAAGTTACGTGTGTGTGTGTGTGTGTGTGTGTGTGTGTGTGTGTGTGTGCGTGCGTGCGTGCGTGCGTGCGTGCGTGTACGCGTGCATGGTGTGTGTCTTACCCTGTAGAGGACTATACATTCCAGGAGGGCTAGGGAGTTGAAAGTGTACTGTTTTTTCCCCCTGCTGGAAATACTAATAATACCAAACTAAATGCAGGAGATAATTTAATTTAATCCTAACTCTTGGTCTAAGCTTTACCTCTAATTCGATGACTGTATGCACACATCACATGAGCAAAGATGCACATTTGCAGCTCTATTCTCCTCAGTTCATAGTGCCATAGCATACAAGTGTGTGTGTGTGTGTCTGGTCCACTGGCTTAATGAAGATAAGCTATTTATTTCCCTTACTGGAAGATCAGAGAGAGTTTTGACCTGACTGTGTTTGGGGGAAGACATAAATCCTGTTTCTCTCCTCTCTCTCTCTCTCTCTCTCTCTCTCTCTCTCTCTCTCTCTCTCTCTCTCTCTCTCTCTCTCTCTCTCTCTCGCTGCTGCTCTCCCCCTCTCTCTTTTCCTTCTCTCTCTCTCTAAGCAGCCTGAACTCAAGCAACTATAGATTTATACTACATGGAGTGCTGCCAGCGTAGGCCAAATGCATGAGGTGCTCCCTTAGTGACTCCCTATCATTCTTTATGGCTGATCCACTGGTCCTGCGTTCATTAACGTGAGTTATACTGTGTGATTATTACCTTCCCCAGCCCCAACCTCAGCCATCCTTTCAGCCCCAGAGGAATGCAATACTGCAACTCTATACCATTCCTAACGTACTCTACTGTACACTGCAACATCTGCCTCCAACATGTTCTGAATCAAGGTCTGCATCTATGGGCCTAGGTCAAAAGTAGTGCACTATACAGGGAACATGGTAACATTTGGGAAGCAATGGGGAAGCAATCCAGGTACACGCTTAGAAAAAAAAGGTGCTATCTAGAACCTAAAATGGTTCTTCGGCTGTCCCCATATGACAACCCTTTGAAGAACATTTTTGGGTTTCATGTAGAACCCTTTCCACAGAGGGTTCTAATTTACATGGAATCCAAAATAGTTTTACCTGGAACCAAAAAGGTCTCTCCTATGGGGACAGTTGACGAACCCTTTTTTCGAAGAGTGTGTGAGCATTTCTTGTAGTGGTCTGTTACAAAGTCCTGAATAATAATTCACATTTTCTTTCTTCATGTAAATACATTAAGATATAAAGGTGTAACATATACAGTATATACATTCAATATAATTTCGAGTTGAATCAAATGTTTAAACCCTTTCTCATGCTTGGAGTCTTCACAGTTTTAGCAAAAATCCTGTGACATAAAACACCACCTTTCTTTCATTATATTTATGCCGTTGTTTGTTGTTATATCATATACTAAGAGCTCTATTAAATCAAATCCGCTGTAACCGACATCCGCATAGCGGTTGTTTTGGCGGTGTCGGAGGTGGAACTGCATTTGAGCTGTCAAATCCACAAGCAGCTCCTGGCATTATACCTAAAGTGGACATTGGCATAGGCTGCACAGAGTCACATAAAAAAAACAAAAATGTAGTCGATGTCCATGCCTCCGTAGAAATCTAGTTAGCATAATACAAAAATTCCCATTAAAAAATGTGTCTGTTTAAGCTAGAGATATGTTTTTTTTGCATGGGCTGCGTCTCAATCCACCGTGTTTGTCAGACCAGGAGATGAAAATTGGTCTTCACACGAAAACCTCTGTAGCGTACAAGTGGGTTTGGCCTACAAATTATGACCCATCTATGGAATGATGAGACACTCACGAACACGATCGTGTTCTCCGTTTTGCTGTATGTCCTCCACAAGCGTCACAGGACTCATCTGACGGAAGTACTGCCGATCTGTCAACTTCTGTCTGTAGCGACTGAACAGTTTGGGCTACACACTAATATGACCCCTCTATGGAAAGGTGAGACTCTCATGAACAAATACGTGTCGGTGTTCTCCGTGTTGCTCTAGGACGCCCACAAGCCTCACAAGTCTGAAAGTAGCCTGGTACCAGTTAAAAAAATGAATGGAAGTACAGTATACAGTGCATTCGGAAAGTATTCAGACTCCTTGACTTTACGTTACGTTACAGCCTTATTCTAAAATGGAATAAATAAATGTTTTCCCTCATCAATCTACACACAATACACCATAATGACAAGTGAAAACAGGTTTTTAGAAATGTTTGCAAATGTATTAAAAATAAAAAACAGAAATAAATCAAATCAAATGTTATTTGTCACATGCGCCGAATACAACAGGTGTAGACAGTGAAATGCTTACTTACAAGCCCTTAACCAACAATGCAGTTTTAAGAAAGGTGTTCCTTTTGTCCAGGTGTGAAAGGGCAGTGTTGAGTGCGATAGAGATTGCATCATCTATGGATCTGTTGGGGAGGTATGCAAATTGGAGTTGGTCTAGGGTTTCTGGGATAATGGGATAATGGTCTTGATGTGAGCCATGACCAGTCTTTCAAAGCACTTCATGGCTACAGATGTGAGTGCTACGGGTCGTTAGTAATTTAGGCAGGTTACCTTAGTGTTCTTGGGCACAGGGAGTATGGTGGAATGCTTGAAACATGTTGGCATTACAGACTCAGACAGGGAGAAATTGAAAATGTCAGTGAAGACACTTGCCAGTTGGTCAGCGGCCTTGTGAATGTTGACCTGTTTAAAGGTCTTACTGACATTGGCTGCGGAGAGCATGATCACACTGTTATCCGGAACAGCTGGTGCTCTCATGCATGTTTCAGTGTTACTCGCCTCGAAGCGAGCATAGAATTAATTTTGCTCATCTGGTAGGCTCGTGTCAGTGGGCAGCTCTCGGCTGTGCTTCCCTTTGTAGTCTGTAATAGTTTGCAAGCCCTGCCACATCCGACGAGCGTTGGAGCCTGTATAGTACGATTTGATCTTAGTCCTGTATTGACGCTTTGCCTGTTTGATGGTTCATCAGAGGGCATAGCGGGATTTCTTATAAGCTTCCGGGTTAGAGTCCCGCTCCTTGAAAGAGGCAGCTCTAGCCTTTAGCTCAGTGCGGATGTTGCCTGTAATCCATGGCTTCTGGTTGGGGTACACAAATAGCACAGTTGGTTCAGAGACTATAAAACAGCAGCCCTCCCCTCCGGCGCCATCTTCTCCCTTATTTACATAAGTATTCAGACCCTTTGCTATGAGACTCAAAATTGAGCACAGGTGTATCCTGTTTCCATTGATCATCCTTGAGATGTTTCTACAACTTGATTGAAGTCCACCTGTGGTAAATTCAGTTAATTGACAGTGCATGTCAGAGCAAAAACCAAGCCATGAGTTCGAGGGAATTGTCTGTAGAGCTCCGAGACAGGATTGTGTCGAGGCACAGATCTGGGGAAGGGTACCAAAACATTTTAAAAATTTAAAAAATTGTCACATGCGCCGAATACAACAGGTGTAGACCTTACCGTGAAATGCTTACTTACAAGCCCTTAACCAACAATGCAGTTCAAGAAATAGAGTTAACCTCTTGACGCTAGGGGCCAGAATGTTTTTATTTTATTTTAAATAACGTTCCCAAGGTAAACGGACTATTTCTCAGGCCCAGATCGTAGAATATGCATATAATTTACAGATTAGGATAGAAAACACTCCAAAGTTTCCAAAACTGTCAAAATATTGTCTGTGAGTATAACAAAACTGATTTTGCAGGCAAAAACCTGAGGAAATCCAACCCGGAAGTGCATTTATTTTATTTTATCCCTGTTTCATTGCCTGCCCCTCTTCCATTTAAAGGGGTATCAACCAGATTCCTTTTCCAATGGCTTCCTCAGGCTGTGACCAGGCTTTAGATATAGTTTCAGGCTTTTATTTTGAAAAATGAGCGAGATTTTCCAAAACGAGTCAGGTGTCCTTTGATTAGTTCCTGCGCGCGAGAGTGGTAGCTCGACATTTTCTTTCTCTCTTTTATTGAATAGGTTACCGTCTGGTTGAAATATTATCGATTATGTATGTTAAAAACAACCTGAGGATTGATTTGACATGTTTCTACGAACATTACGGATACTTTTGGAAATTGTCTGCCTTTCAGGAACGGAACCAGGCTGTGGTTTTCTGAACATAACGCGCAACCCAAATGGCGTTTTTTTGTTATAAAACTAATATTTATCGAACAATAAGAACATTTATTGTGTAACTGGGAGTCTCGTGAGTACAAACATCCGAAGATTATCAAAGGTAAGCGATTAATTTTATTGCTTTTCTGACTTTCGTGACCAAGCTAATTTAAGGCTAGCTGTTCTAGCATTGATTGATACACTCACAAACGCTTGGATTGCTTTCGCTGTAAAGCATATTTTCAAAATCTGACACGATAGGTGGATTAACAACAAGCTAAGCTGTGTTTTGGTATATTTCACTTGTGATTCCATGATTATAAATATTTTTAGTATTATTTTTGAATTTGGCGCTCTGCAATTCAGCGGTTGTTTAGGAAAATTATCCTGTAAAAGGGATCTGTGCGCCAAGAAGTTAAGAAAATATTTACTAAATTAACTAAAGTAATAAAATAAAAAAGTAACACAAGAAAATAACATAACAATAATGAGACTATATACAGGGGGTACCGGTACAGAGTCAATGTGCGGCGGTACAGGTTAGTCAAGGTCATTTGTAAAGTGACTATGCATAGATAATAAACAGTGAGTAGCAGCAATGTAAATAGTCTGGGTGGCCATTTTATTAATTGTTCAGCAGTCTTATGGCTTGGGGTTAGAAGCTGTTCAGGAGCCTTTTGGTCCTAGACTTGGCACTCCAGTACCGATTGCCGTGCGGTAGCAGAGAGAACCGTCTATGACTTGGGTGACTGGAGTCTTTGACCATTTTTGGGGCCTTCCTCTGACACCGCCTAGTATATAGGTCCTGGATGGCAGGAAGCTTTGCCCTAGTGATGTACTGGGCCGTACGCACTACCCTCTGTAGCGCCTTAAGGTCAGATTCCGACAGTTTCCATACCAGGCGGTGATGCAACCGGTCAGGATGCCCTTGATGGTGCAGTTGTAGAACTTATTGAGGATCTGAGGGAGAAAAGGTGTTGTCATGCCCTTTTTGCAACTGTCTTGGGGTGTTTGGACCATGATAGTTCATTGGTGATGTGGACACCAAGGAACTTGAAACTCTCGACCCGCTCCACTTCAGCCCCGTCGATATTAATGGGGGCCTGTTCTGCAGCATTGAAGGTCCTCAAGAACACAGTAGCCTCCATCATTCTTAAATGGAAGAAGTTTGGAACCACCAAGACTCTTCCTAGAGCTGGCCGCCCGGCCAAACTGAACAATCGAGGAAGAAGGGCCTTGGTCAGGGAGGTGACCAAGAACCCGATGTTCACTCTGACAGAGCTCCAGAGTTCCTCTGTGGAGATGGGAGAATCTTCCAGAAAGACAACCATCTCTGCAGCACTCCACCAATCAGGCCTTTATGGTAGAGTGGCCAGAGAGAAGCCATTCCTCAGTAAAAGGCACATGACAGCCCGCTTGGAGTTTGCCAAAAGGCACCTAAAGACTCTCAGACCATGAGAAACAAGATTCTCTAGTCTGATGAAACCAAGATTGAACTATTTTGCCTGAATGCCAAACTTCACATCTGGAGGAAACCTGGCACCATCCCTACGGTGAAGCATGGTGGTGGCAGCTTCATGCTGTGGGGATGTTTTTCAGCGGCAGGGACTGGTAGACTAGTCAGGATCGAGGGAAGATGAACGGAGCAAAGTACAGAGAGATCCTTGATGAAAACATGCTCCAGAGCACTGAGGACCTCAGACTGGGGCGAAGGTTCACCTTCCAACAGGACAACGACCCTAAGCCCACAGCCAAGACAACGCAGGAGTGGCTTTAGGACAAGTCTCTTAATGTCCTTGAGTGGTCCAGCCAGTGCCCGGACTTGAACCCGATCGAACATCTCTGGAGAGACCTGAAATTAGCTGTGCAGCGACGCTCCCCATCCAACCTGCCAGAGCTTGAGAGGATCTGCAGAGAAGAATGGGAGAAACTCCCCAAATAGAGGTGTGCCAAGCTTGTAGAGTCATACCCAAGAAGACTCAAGGCTGTAATAGCTGCCAAAGGTGCTTCAACAAAGTACAAGGTAATAGGGTCTGAATCCTTATGCAAATGTAATATTTCATTTAAAAAAATTATATATATATTTTTACAGCTTACGTCTGTGCAAATCTGTGTGTGTATAGCAATGGAATGAAACATCCAACCCAATATCTCAAGTGTCGTGCTGTAGGTTCACCACACACCCAAAGGGTTGTGGGGCAGTGTCCAGAAGCAACCCTTAGCCCCAACCCCTAGACACTTGTGGAGATGCAGTACTGCAAGAATTCCACCAAACCTACTGGAGGGTAAAAGTCATCAATCCCTCTCAGATCTCCACAAGTGTCTAGACTCTGTGCAGTAGGGGCTAGGGGTTGTTTCTGGACAGGCCATGGGTATTATGATAGCTCAGTCTGTCAGTCTATCACTGTCTAAAAATGTTAATGCTTCCTCTGTCCTTGGGAGAATCTCTATTGCATTTCTTTGATTCTTCACATCCTCTCTTCTCGTCTCCTTCTTAAAACGCATTGGATGAGAAGGTCAGAGGTCCCTCCCCTCTTATTTTCTTATCCAATGGGTTTGAGAGGAGAGAGGATGTGAGGAATGAAAGAAATGCAATTGAGATTCTCCCCTTGTTTCCTCAAATCCCTCTCAAAGCACATTGGGGAGAGGAGGGAAGGTTTCTCCCCTCGGGCTCCAATGCACTTTCAAGGAGAGGCAAGGAGTGGAGGAAAAAAGGACAAAGCAATAATTTGATGTTTACTAGGCATGGCAAAGACATTTTGAATGACATGTAGATGTTTTGTTGTTGCTAGGTGGAGTTATGGTCTCATTGTGCCTATCTTGACTATTTTCCCTGCAACTACACATGTGAAGCTGCAAGAAAATAATATTTAAATGTATATCATTTTGAAATGTTCACCCCGATGTCACACATTGGCCCCTTTATTTATAAAAAGACCCATAGATTTCTTTCCTTCCATGGTATGTCTGATCTAAGAATATCACAGTCTTATTTTTTAGAGATCCAGAGTAAGGAACCACAGACACTCAAAGCATAGGTGTCCAAAGAGAAAAACACAAAAATGATGTTGCCTCTGGAGTCAGACGTCAATTGCCACACTGCCTTGTGACAATCTATTCAAAACAGTTTTTTTCAATACCCTATCCTTAGAAACTCATGTCTTCATGCGAACCATAGTGGTATAGACTGTTGCAGTGTATTTTGTAGAAAAGTGTAAATAAATAACCAAGTGTGTGTGACATCCATACCCCCTGTCTGCTGAGCACCCCTCTCTCTGTGTGTGCGTGTGTATGGTTCGGCCGTAGAGCAGTAACAGGCCTATTAAATCTCCCTGGGACTCCATCGATCTCCACATTGATTCTCTACTGCTCCAGCCTCCACCTAACAGGGGTAGTCTAGACGACGGACTAACTGCCTGGATATCGTCCACTACTACAAGGGGAAGCAACGTGTTCCACTACAGCCCGATCCCAATTCAACACACCATAAACACGGATCGGAGTTGGGGACTTTAATGGTTAGTATTGCCCTGGAGGTAAGTCTACTAAATTGGCTGTAATGGAATTATATGAGCATCATCATGTTTTTGGTTTGAATTAGATATTACTAAATGTTACAGCAGGAAAAACACCCATCGTATTTTGCGTTGTGGTATCTCTCCCTGTGACAAAGCCCAAGAGGGAAAGACAGTATGTATGGTGTGAAGAGGTCAATGGGTGAATGAGGTGAGAGACATGTCTTTGTTGAAACATGACAGAGTAAAAAAAAAAGCAGGCCAGTGCATGGAGCTGCAAGCACAACACACTTCGCACTCCTGTGTACACACACACACACACACACACACACACACACACACACACACACACACACACACACACACACACACACACACACACACACACACACACACACACACACACACACACACACACACACACACACACACACACACACACACACACACACACACACACACACACACACACACACACACACACACTGTATATACCCCATCTGATTCTATACATATGACACATCTGGCAAGCACAACCTCTCCACAGGCACATGAGGGGTAGCCTAATAAAAAAAGTGCATGGCATGGACACAGCACCAGAGTGTTCTGAGAGTATGACGCGAGTGCGATAGTGTTTCAAGCTGCTTGGTGATGCAAAAAAGTGGTGACGCAAAAAGATATGTTATTGTCGAATGAATAGTCACAAGTACTACTGCTTTTCAAATTTGCGAAACAAAAAGTAAGTTTGTGTGATAACATCATCTGTTAGCTTGCCTCCCATGTTCATAGTTGAGTGATAAGGCATTTCTCCCTAACAGTAAAGATTGATGTGATTGTAAAACAAGTGCATAGTTTCAGACAGACGTTATTTGCGGCCTGGAAACCAGAAGAGCTGTTAGATGGGACAATGTGTGGGAAATCTCAACCACAATTCCCAGTGTTAGACTTTGGTTATCAAAACCAGGCTGACGGCATCCGTCATATGCTCCCAAATTGTTCTGATTAGTCCTATAGAACTGCAAGAGTCATTACATTAACAGTTATTAAAAAAATATCATGTTTCAAATCCAACTGGGCAAAAACTGCTTGAATTAACGTTGTTTCCACATCATTTCAACAAAACAAGTCAAAGTGATGACGTTGAATCCAACGTGGAAAACTGATTGAATTTGTCAAAAAGTCATCAAGGTAAGGGACATTTTATTTTCTTCACCCAACTTTGAACCTAAATCCAATGACATGTTGACATTTTAGTAGTTTTTTTCACGTTGGATTCATGTTAGTTGACAACTCAACCAAATGTAAATCAAAACTAGACGTTGAAATGACGTCTGTGCCCAGCAGGATGTTACTCTGGTATCGATGCAACGCAATCTTGTCACTGCTTCCAGCAGACCATGAAAGTACAGTTGTTTTTTGTTTTCCACTTCTGTTTGGTTCTGGTTCATGTAATTGTTGCCAATAGTACTAGTACACAATGTTTAAAGTTGATCACATGTATATAGTTTGTTATGCATGCCCCTTGACCTAATCCCAACCAAATGGGCTTCGTCATAGAAGTAGACGTTTGTTTAAGACCACCCAAAAAACAGTCTAATAGCGCCCCCTCTGGATTTCTGGAGTTTTCCGATGTAGGCTCCTCTGCGTTCACTGCAGTCAAGAAATATTATGTGTGTGTGTGTACCGCAAATCCCCCAAAGTCCCCATAACGATAGTAAAACAAGGAAAATTTTCCCTCTTGGAGACATTTCCCTCATCCCCACGAGGAGTTAGATTTAGTGTCAGGGGTTAGGTTAACCCTGTTAGGGTTAGGGCTTATGGTTTAGCGTTAAGGTTAGGTTTAGGGTTAGGATTAGTGGTTAATGTTAGGCTTAGGGTTAGGGTTGAGGTTAAGGTTAGTGTTAGGTTTCTAACACTAACCTTAACCTTAACCTTAACCAGGTGCTTCTACACCTGCATTGCTTGCTGTTTGGGGTTTTAGGCTGGGTGTCTGTACAGCACTTCGAGATATTAGCTGATGTACGAAGGGCTATATAAAATAAACTCGATTTGATTTGATTTGATGATTTACAGTTAGGGGTTATGGAAAATAGGATTTCAATGGAAATCAATTTTAGGTCCCCACAAGGATAGTAAAACATGTGGTGTGTGTGTGTGGCTCACCAACAGCCCACATACACAAACATTCTCTCATCAGAGGAGGCTGGTTTGATGTTCATGATAACATGTTTTCTTGTATGCCGAATAAGCCAGATATTGTTGTTGTGGAGAGAAGTGGGCTGCTCATTTGATAGTTACAAGGAGCAGGCCTAATCTGACAAGCCCCTCATATCACACCTAGTCGGCCTGGGATACAGATGCAAGTTGGTGGCATTGATATTTGTCAGTCTGGAACACGTACATAGGCTTACGGTACGTGACCTTCAGATTGCAGGCCTGCTTAAGAGTAGAGCAAAACAACTCTGTTTCAGCCGTTATGGCCAGCCTAGCTGTGTGGAGGAGAAGGTACTGCTCTGTTTCAGCCGGTATGGCCAGCCTAGCTGTGTGGAGGAGAATGTACTGCTCTGTTTCAGCCGTTATGGCCAGCCTAGCTGTGTGGAGGAGAAGGTACTGCTCTGTTTCAGCCGTTATGGCCAGCCTAGCTGTGTGGAGGAGAATGTACTGCTCTGTTTCAGCCGTTATGGCCAGCCTAGCTGTGTGGAGGAGAATGTGCTGCTCTGTTTCAGCCGTTATGGCCAGCCTAGTTGTGTGGAGGAGAATGTACTGCTCTGTTTCAGCCGTTATGGCCAGCCTAGCTGTGTGGAGGAGAATGTACTGCTCTGTTTCAGCCGTTATGGCCAGCCTAGCTGTGTGGAGGAGAATGTACTGCTCTGTTTCAGCCGGTATGGCCAGCCTAGCTGTGTGGAGGAGAATGTGCTGCTCTGTTTCAGCCGTTATGGCCAGCCTAGCTGTGTGGAGGAGAATGTACTGCTCTGTTTCAGCCGGTATGGCCAGCCTAGCTGTGTGGAGGAGAATGTGCTGCTCTGTTTCAGCCGTTATGGCCAGCCTAGCTGTGTGGAGGAGAATGTACTGCTCTGTTTCAGCCGTTATGGCCAGCCTAGCGGTGTGGAGGAGAATGTACTGCTCTGTTTCAGCCGGTATGGCCAGCCTAGCTGTGTGGAGGAGAATGTGCTGCTCTGTTTCAGCCGTTATGGCCAGCCTAGCTGTGTGGAGGAGAATGTGCTGCTCTGTTTCAGCCGTTATGGCCAGCCTAGCTGTGTGGAGGAGAATGTACTGCTCTGTTTCAGCCGGTATGGCCAGCCTAGCTGTGTGGAGGAGAATGTACTGCTCTGTTTCAGCCGTTATGGCCAGCCTAGCTGTGTGGAGGAGAATGTACTGCTCTGTTTCAGCCGGTATGGCCAGCCTAGCTGTGTGGAGGAGAATGTGCTGCTCTGTTTCAGCCGTTATGGCCAGCCTAGCTGTGTGGAGGAGAATGTACTGCTCTGTTTCAGCCGGTATGGCCAGCCTAGCTGTGTGGAGGAGAATGTACTGCTCTGTTTCAGCCGTTATGGCCAGCCTAGCTGTGTGGAGGAGAAGGTACTGCTCTGTTTCAGCCGTTATGGCCAGCCTAGCTGTGTGGAGGAGAATGTACTGCTCTGTTTCAGCCGTTATGGCCAGCCTAGCTGTGTGGAGGAGAATGTACTGCTCTGTTTCAGCCGTTATGGCCAGCCTAGCTGTGTGGAGGAGAAGGTACTGCTCTGTTTCAGCCGTTATGGCCAGCCTAGCTGTGTGGAGGAGAATGTGCTGCTCTGTTTTAGCCGTTATGGCCAGCCTAGCTGTGTGGAGGAGAATGTGCTTTTGTTTCAGCCGTTATGGCCAGCCTAGCTGTGTGGAGGAGAAGCTACTGCTCTGTTTCAGCCGTTATGGCCAGCCTAGCTGTGTGGAGGAGAATGTACTGCTCTGTTTCAGCCGTTATGGTCAGCCTAGCTGTGTGGAGGAGAATGTACTGCTCTGTTTCAGCCGTTATGGCCAGCCTAGCTGTGTGGAGGAGAATGTACTGCTCTGTTTCAGCCGTTATGGCCAGCCTAGCTGTGTGGAGGAGAAGGTACTGCTCTGTTTCAGCTGTTATGGCCAGCCTAGCTGTGTGGAGGAGAATGTACTGCTCTGTTTCAGCCGTTATGGCCAGCCTAGCTGTGTGGAGGAGAAGCTACTGCTCTGTTTCAGCCGTTATGGCCAGCCTAGCTGTGTGGAGGAGAATGTGCTGCTCTGTTTCAGCCGTTATGGGCAGCCTAGCTGTGTGGAGGAGAATGTACTGCTCTGTTTCAGCCGTTATGGCCAGCCTAGCTGTGTGGAGGAGAATGTGCTGCTCTGTTTCAGCCATTATGGCCAGCCTAGCTGTGTGGAGGAGAATGTGCTTTTGTTTCCTTAAGTGTCCTAGCATCAATGACCTTTGAAATGTTTGAATCCTTTATGATGTAACGTGATTTGTGGATTCAAATAAAGTATTTAAAGTGTGTGTGTGTGCGTGTGCGTGTGCATGCGCGTGCGTGTGTGCGCATGCGTGTGTGTGTGCGTGCATATTTTGCAAGGTTGTGTTTGTGCACATGTGTATTGTATGTGACTGCCTCTACGTGGCATCCATGTACACTTTCATCAATATAGTGTGTGCTCAAGGGCCGGGTGGCGCAGTGGTCTAGGGCACTGCATCGCAGCGCTAGCTGCGCCACCAGAGACTCTGGGTTCGCGCCCAGGCTCTGTCGCAGCAGGCCGCGACCGGGAGGTCCGTGGGGCGACGCACAATTGGCCTAGCGTTGTCCGAGTTAGGGAGGGTTTGGCCGGTAGGGATATCCTTGTCTCATCGCGCACCAGCGACTCCTGTGGCGGGCCGGGCGCAGTGCACGCTAACCAAGGGAGCCAGGTGCACGGTGTTTCCTCCGACACATTGGTGCGGCTGGCTTTCGGGTTGGAGGCGCTGTGTTAAGAAGCAGTGCGGCTTGGTTGGGTTGTGTTTCGGAGGACGCATGGCTTTCGACCTTCGTCTCTCCTGAGCCCGTACGGGAGTTGTAGCGATGAGACAAGATAGTAATTACTAGCAATTGGATACCACGAAAATTGGGGAGAAAAGGGGGTAAAAAAAATTATTAAAAAAAATATAATAAAAAAAATATATAGTGTGTGCTCTGTGCTTGCGTTGTCCTGCCGTGGCATGATGTGTGTATGACATTATAACAGATGAGTGGTGTAATGTTCGATATTGCTGAGAGTGTGTGATGTGTATTAATGACGTTAGGAGGAAGGAAGGGCAGGTCTTCATCAGGGTCCAGCTGATTAACGAGCAGTCCTTCAGTTCTGTCCATGTCCCCAACACTAATGGGACTGGCTGCCTGATGGATTTTCATACATCTATAATTATAACTCAGTTATAAGCCCTACATCAACCCCCAAAGACTGTCTCTGAGCTCACACCAAAGTTGTTTAGTGATTGTGTGTTCTTGGATGTTTGATTAGCTTCTTGTTTTCATTTTCATGCTGGTTACAACCAGTGGTTCGATTGAGGATTCATAGGTAAGGGAGTTCTATTTAGAGGGGTTAGGGATAGGGTTGGGGTTGAGCCAGGGTTGAACATAAGGGTTGAAGTTGTGGTTAGGGTTAGGTTTGAGTCGGGGTGTAGACATAAAGCTAGGGTTAGGATTTAGGCCTATGGCTAGGGTTATGACTAGGGTTAGAGTTGAACTATGGCTTTGACATGAAGCTAGGGTTAAAGTTAGGGTTATGGCTAGGGTTAGAGTTGCACTGAGGTGTGGACATGAACCTAGGGTTAGGGTCTACTGTCTTGTGTATTTCTGCAAAACGCAGGTTAAGACAATCTTCATGCCTCTGTCTCAAATGGTCAGTAAGCGCTTGGAACAGTTCGTTAGAGATAAACAGTCTGCCGCTGATAGAGACCCTCATTATCAGCTACTTTTACGGACCACTAATCACTAGCTACAGACAAAACTGACAAACAGGTCAAAACTATCTCATTTCAACCAATAGGCTGAAGTCAAAACGATTAAGATTTGAAATTGATATTTATTATGATGCATTTGAGGTGTAGGACAACACTCGGGCTAGGCCATAGGGCCATGATTGGTGAGAGGAGTTTGCCACTGTAAGGGGATGTTGGAATATACCATTACAGGCGGACAAATGATATTATTCTTCTGAATTATGATTAATTACTAATTAGGAATGTTTAAAACAGCAATAAACACAAGCCATGAAATTCTATTCCATAAGATTCATTCCATTGCCAGTAATATCCTACAGGGTATTTCCAGTTCACTGTTTCTTTTATAAGGCCCTTATTCATTAGCCTTATCTATCAGTCTGGACATTGAGTAAAGTTCTACTGACCAAGGCTACACTTCAGGTGCCTTGAACACCTACAGTACCTTCAGAAAGTATTCAGACCCCTTTACTTTTTTTCACATTTTTAAGGGTCTGAATACTTATGTAAATGTAATATATCCATTTTTTTATTTAAAAAAATATTTTAACATTTTAAAAACCCGTTTTTGCTTTGTCATTATGGGGTATTGTGTGTTTTTAAATATATATATATTTATTTATTTCACCTTTAATTAACCAGGTAGGCTAGTTGAGAACAAGTTCTCATTTACAACTGCGACCTGGCCAAGATAAAGCAAAGCAGTGAGACACAAACAACAACACAGAGTTACACATAGAATAAACAAACATACACACAATAATACAATAGAAAAATTTAATATACAGTGTGTGCAAATGAGGTAGGATAAGAGGGTAAGGCAATAAATAGGCCATAGTGGCGAAATAATTACAATATATCAATTAAACACTGGAGTGATAGATGTGCAGAAGATGAGTGTGCAAGTAGAGATACTGGGGTGCAAAGGAGCAAAATAAATAACAGTATGGGGATGAGGTAGTTGGATGGGCTATTTACAGGTGCAGTGATCTGTTAGCTGCTCTGACAGCTGGTGCTTAAAGTTAGTGAGGGAGATATGAGTCTCCAGCTTCAGTGATTTTTGCAATTTGTTCCAGTCATTGGCAGCAGAGAACTGGAAGGAAAGGCGGCCAAAGGAGGAATTGGCTTTGGGGGTGACCAGTGAAATATACCTGCTGGAGCGCGTGCTACGGGTGGGTGCTGCTATGGTGACCAGTGAGCTGAGATAAGGTGAGGCTTTACCTAGCAAAGACTTATAGATGACCTGGAGCCAGTGGGTTTGGCGACAAATATGAAGCGAGGGCCAGCCAACAAGAGCATACAGGTCGCAGTGGTGGGTAGTATATGGGGTTGTGGTGACAAAACGGCCTGCACTGTGATAGCCTGCATCCAATTTGCTGAGTAGAGTGTTGGAGGCTATTTTGTAAATTACATCGCCGAAGTCAAGGATCGGTAGGATAGTCAGTTTTACGAGGGTATGTTTGGCAGCATGAGTGAAGGATGCTTTGTTGCGAAATAGGTTCTAGATTCTAAATTTAATTTTGGATTGGAGATGCTTAATGTGAGTCTGGAAGGAGAGTTTACAGTCTAACCAGACACCTAGGTATTTGTAGTTGTCCACATATTCTAAGTCAGAACCGTCCAGAGACGGGTGGGCAGGTGTGGGCAGCGATCGGTTGAAGAGCATGCATTTAGTTTTACTTGCATTTAAGAGCAGTTGGAGGCCATGGAAGGAGAGTTGTATGGCATTGAAGCTCATCTGGAGGTCAGTTAACACAGTGTCCAAAGAAGGGACAGAAGTATACAGAATGGTGTCGTCTGCGTAGAGGTGGATCAGAGAATCACCAGCAGCAAGAGCGACATCATTGATGTATACAGAGAAGAGAGTCGGCCCGAGAATTGAACCACAACAGAATTGAACCACAACAGGCCCTCCGATTTGACACACTGAACTCTATCAGAGAAGTAGTTGGTGAACCAGGCGAGGTAGTCATTTGAGAAACCAAGCCTGTTGAGTCTGCCGATAAGAATGTGGTGATTGACAGAGTCAAAAGCCTTGGCCAGGTCGATAAATACAGCTGCACAATATTGTCTCTTATCGATGGCTGTTATGATATTGTTTCGGACCTTGAGCGTGGCTGAGGTGCACCCATGACCAGCTCGGAAACCAGATTGCATAGCGGAGAAGGTACGGTGGGATTCAAAATGGTCGGTGATCTGACCTCATCCCGTCAGTTGAGGATGCCTGGTCATTCTTTAAATGTTACTTCCTCACCATATTAGACAAGCATGCTCCGTTCAAAAAATGCAGAACCAAGAACAGATATAGCCCTTGGTTCACTCCAGACCTGACTGCCCTCGACCAGCACAAAAACATCCTGTGGCGAACTGCAATAGCATCGAAGAGCCCCCGCGATATGCAACTGTTCAGGGAAGTCAGGAACCAATACACGCAGTCAGTCAGGAAAGCAAAGGCCAGCTTTTTCAAGCAGAAATTCGCATCCTGTAGCTCTAACTCCAAAAAGTTCTGGGATACTGTAAAGTCCATGGAGAACAAGAGCACCTCCTCCCAGCTGCCCACTGCACTGAGGCTAGGTAACACGGTCACCACCGATAAATCCGTGATAATCGAAGACTTCAACAAGCATTTCTCAATGGCTGGCCATGCCTTCTTCCTGGCGACTCCAACCTTGGCCAACAGCCCCGCCCCCCCCGCTGCTACTCGCCCAAGCCTCCCCAGCTTCTCCTTTACCCAAATCCAGATAGCAGATGTTCTGAAAGAGCTGGAAAACCTGGACCCATACAAATCAGCTGCGCTTGACAATCTGGACCCCCTATTTCTGAAACTGTCCGCCGCCATTGTCGCACCCCCTATTACCAGCCTGTTCAACCTCTCCTTCGTATCATCTGAGATCCCCAAGGATTGGAAAGCTGCCGCGGTCATCCCCCTCTTCAAAGGGGGAGACACCCTGGACCCAAACTGTTACAGACCTATATCCATCCTGCCCTGCCTATCTAAGGTCTTCGAAAGCCAAGTCAACAAACAGATCACTGACCATCTCGAATCCCACCGTACCTTCTCCGCTGTGCAATCCGGTTTCCGAGCCGGTCACGGATGCACCTCAGCCACGCTCAAGGTACTAAACGACATCATAACCGCCATCGATAAAAGACATTACTGTGCAGCCGTCTTCATCGACCTGGCCAAGGCTTTCGACTCTGTCAATCACCATATTCTTATCGGCAGACTCAGTAGCCTCGGTTTTTCTAATGACTGCCTTGCCTGGTTCACCAACTACTTTGCAGACAGAGTTCAGTGTGTCAAATCGGAGGGCATGTTGTCCGGTCCTCTGGCAG
This sequence comes from Salvelinus alpinus, assembly GCF_045679555.1. Lineage (NCBI taxonomy): Eukaryota > Metazoa > Chordata > Actinopteri > Salmoniformes > Salmonidae > Salvelinus > Salvelinus alpinus. Next base: position 63,603,382 of record NC_092090.1, read on the forward strand.
TCTCTATGGGGGTACCACAGGGTTCAATTCTCGGGCCGACTCTTTTCTCTGTATACATCAATGATGTTGCTCTTGCTGCGGGCGATTCCCTGATCCACCTCTACGCAGACGACACCATTCTATATACTTCCGGCCCTTCCTTGGACACTGTGCTATCTAACCTCCAAACGAGCTTCAATGCCATACAACACTCCTTCCGTGGCCTCCAACTGCTCTTAAACGCTAGTAAAACCAAATGCATGCTTTTCAACCGTTCGCTGCCTGCACCCGCACGCCCGACTAGCATCACCACCCTGGACGGTTCCGACCTAGAATATGTGGACATCTATAAGTACCTAGGTGTCTGGCTAGACTGCAAACTCTCCTTCCAGACTCATATCAAACATCTCCAATCCAAAATCAAATCAAGAATCGGCTTTCTATTCCGCAACAAAGCCTCCTTCACTCACGCCGCCAAACTTACCCTAGTAAAACTGACTATCCTGCCGATCCTCGACTTCGGCGATGTCATCTACAAAATAGCTTCCAACACTCTACTCAGCAAACTGGATGCAGTTTATCACAGTGCCATTCGTTTTGTTACTAAAGCACCTTATACGACCCACCACTGCGACCTGTATGCCCTAGTCGGCTGGCCCTCGCTACATGTTCGTCGTCAGACCCACTGGCTCCAGGTCATCTACAAGGCTATGCTAGGTAAAGTGCCGCCTTATCTCAGTTCACTGGTCACGATGGCTACACCCACCCGCAGCACGCGCTCCAGCAGGTGTATCTCACTGATCATCCCTAAAGCTAAAACCTCATTTGGACGCCTCTCCTTCCAGTTCTCTGCTGCCTGCGACTGGAACGAATTGCAAAAATCTCTGAAGTTGGAGACTTTTATCTCCCTCAACAACTTTAAAAATCTGCTATCCGAGCAGCTAACCGATCGCTGCAGCTGTACATAGTCCATCTGTAAACTACCCACCCAATTTACCTACCTCACCCCCCATACTGCTTTTATTTATTTACTTTTCTGCTCTTTTGCACACCAGTACCAATATCTCTTCTTGCACATGATCATCTGATGATTTATCACTCCAGTGTTAATCTGCTAAATTGTAATTATTCGATTTATTGCCTACCTCATGCCTTTTGCACACATTGTATATAGATTCTCTTTTTTTCTACCATGTTATTGACTTGTTTATTGTTTACTCCATGTGTAACTCTGTGTTGTCTGTTCACACTGCTATGCTTTATCTTGGCCAGGTTGCAGTTGCAAATGAGAACTTGTTCTCAACTAGCCTACCTGGTTAAATAAAGGTGAAATAAAAATAAAAAATAAATAAATAAAAATGTTGGTTAGGTCGGGGTGTGACTAGGGTGTGTCATCTAGGTAATTATATATCTATGTTGGCCTGGTATGATTCCCAATCAGAGGCAGCTGTTTATCGTTGTCTCTGATTGGGGATCATATTTAGGCAGCCATTTCCCCTTTGTGGGATCTTGTCTAGGTATAGTTGCCTGTGAGCACTACTCTGAGCTTTACGTTTCATTTGTTTGCTTTATTGTTTTTGTTATTTGAGTTTTCTCTTCCTAATAAAAATGATGGAAACATACCACGCTGCATTTTGGTCCACTCCTTATGACGATCGTGACAGCTAGCCTTTGCATTCCTAACTGCCTGTGTATATTGGTTACTAACTTCCCTGAAAAGTTGCATATCGCAGGGGCATTTCGATGCTCATGCAGTACGCCACAGGATGGTTTTGTGCTGGTCAAGGGCAGTCAGGTCTGGAGTGAACAATGGGCTATATCTGTTCCTGGTTTAAAAAAAAAATGAATGGGGCATGCTTATTTAAGATGGCGAGGAAAGCACTTTTAAAGAATAACCAGGCATCCTCTACTGACGGAATGAGGTCAATATCCTTCCAGGGTACCCGGGCCAGGTCGATTAGAAAGGCCTGCTTGCAGAAGTGTTTTAGGGAGCGTTTGACAGTGATGAGGGGTGGTCGTTTGACCGCAGACCCGTGGCGGATACAGGCAATGAGGCAGTGATCGCTGAGATCTTGATTGAAGACAGCAGAGGTGTATTTGGAGGGCAGGTTGGTTAGGATGATATCTATGAGGGTGCCCGTGTTTACGGATTTGTGGTAGGTTCATTGATAATTTGTGTGAGATTGAGGGCATCAAGCTTAGATTGTAGGATGGTCGGGGTGTTAAGCATGTCCCAGTTTAGGTCACCTAACAGCACGAGCTCTGAAGATAGATGGGGGGCAATCAATTCACATATGGTGTCCAGGGCACAGCTGGGGGCAGAAGGTGGTCTATAGCAAGCGGCAACGGTGAGAGACTTGTTTCTGGAAAGATGGATTTTTAAAATTAGAAGCTCAAATTGTTTGGGCACAGACCTGGATAGTAGTAGATTGCAACTCTGCCCCCTTTGGCAATTCTATCTGGTCGGAAAATGGTATAGTTAGGGATGGAAATTTCAGGGTTTTCCATCCCTAACTATACCAGGGTTCAGACACGGCTAAGACATCCGGGTTGGCAGAGTGTGCTAAAGCAGTGAATAAAACAAACTTAGGGAAAAGGTTTCTAATGTTAACATGCATGAAACCAAAGCTTTTACGGTTACAGAAATCAACAAATGAGAGCACCTGGGGAATGGGAGTGGACCTAGGCACTGCAGGGCCTGGATTAACCTCTACATCAGCAGATGAACAATGGAGGAGTAGGATAAGGGTACTGCAAAAGGCTATAAGAACTGGTCGTCTAGTACGTTTGGAACAGAGAGTAAAGGGAGCACAGTAGAATAGATTCAAGGCATAATGTACAGACAAAGGTAGGGTAGGATGTGAATACAATGGAGGTAAACCTATGCATTGAGTGACGATGAGAGAGCTATTGTCTCTAGAAACATCCTTTAAACCAGGTGAGGTCACAGCGATTCAGACAGCTAGCGGGCCGGGGAAAGCAAGCTAGCAGAAGGGCCTTAGAGGGACATCGCGACGGAAGAAGTCTATTGTAGCCCCCTTGTGCTGTTATGTTGGCGGACCAGCCGTGATGGATCAGCAGGGCTCCGTGTGGTGCAAGGGTCCAGGCCAATTGGCAAAATAGGTATAGTGTCCAAAGAATTTGTCTGATGGGCCTCTTCAGCTAACAGTCCGATATACTCTAGACAGCTAGCGGGCTGCGGCTAGCAGGCTAGCAGATGGGCATTCAGGGGACGTCGCAACGGAGGAGCCAGTTGAAAAAAAACGTAGGGCAGATTACGTCAGTAGTCCAGTCGGGATGGATCGGCGGGGCTCCGTGTCGGCAGTAAAAGGGGTCCAGGCCAATTGGCAAAATAGGTATTGTAGCCCAAGGAGTGGCTGATGGACCTCTTCGGCTAGACGGGAGATGGGCCTAGCAAAGGCTAGCTCCAGGCAAATTGGTTCTTGCTTCGGGACAGAAACGTTAGCCAGGAGTGGCCACTCGGATAGCAGCTAGCTAGCTGCGATGATCCAGGTGAAAGGGTTCAGAGCTTGCGGTAGGAATCCGGAGATATGGAGAAAAATAAGTCCGATTTGCTCTCGTTTGAATCGCGCTGTGCAGACTGGCAAGAGTTGTCCGGGCTAAAGGTTAGCTGATGACCACTAGCAGTGGCTAACTGACTAGTAGCTAGTTAGCTGGCTAGCTTCTGTTCGGGGTTCCGGTTCTAAAGTAAAGAAAATAGCCGATCCATACCACATTGGGTGAGGCAGATTGCAGGTGAGTATGTTGTAGTTGAGGTTAAGAAAAATATAAAATAAAATAAGCGAAGAAAAAAGATATAAAAAGATATATACACGGGACAAAGACGTCGAAGACGTCTGACTGCTACGCCATCTTGGACATTATGTGTAGAATAAGGCTGTTACATAAGAAAATGTGGAAAAGGTAAATGAGTCTGAATACTTTCTGAATGCACTGTATTACTTCATCACATGGGACACAAGTCACATGATTGAAGTGGTTTGGTTATTATTCACAACTGCTTGTGTAAACTAAACTGAACCAATCAGGGTTGAGTAAAACCTTGGGGATACAGTATTGATGCATTGGAAATATACATTGAGTTAATATCGCCATAGAGGATGGAGAGGTATTCTGCGATACGTTAGCATTGGTTAGCTCCACTCACCCCCAGCATGAGCTCAGCAAGGTAAGGCCATGTAGAAGATAAACGTCTCACTGATGAGAGCAGGTACTACAAAAGCCTGTATCTCTACCTGAGCGTCACTACAACCACTGATAAAAGGGCCTTTTCATCAGTGTGTTCAGGAGGGCAGGAAAGCAGCCATTCATGATCTTTAACCTGCATGTGTTGATTCACAAACAGTAAAAGACTAGGGGGTTAGAGCAGGATGGACTGGGGCTCGTTAGCGCTTCAGGGTAAAATGAGAGGCACAGGAAAACCTAGCGACTACTCATGCATGCAATATGCTGAAATGCACATTGATGTTTTATAAGTATTCACAAGAGCTCATGACTGCTTTACAGTCTGTGTAAACATCTATTAATGCATTAATATAATGCAGTGTTTCTTATTCCTGGTCCTGGGGATCCAAGGGGTGCACATTTGTGTTTTTGTCCCTAGCACTACACACCTGATTCCAATAATAAACTAATCAAACCTTTGATTAGTGTAATCAGGTGTGTGTATGCCTTTTGGTCCTCAGGACCAGGATTAAGAAACACTGATGTAATGCAAGACACCACGTCTTTGAGTTTGTGATGAAGCCCTTCATAATCAAAATGCATTATGTTGACATTATTATACTTACAAAATTAATACATTTGAACACATATGGAATCATGTAGTAACCAAAAAAGTGTTAAACAAATCAAAATATGTTTTATATTTGAGACTCTTCAAAGTAGCCACCCTTTGCCTTGATGACAGCTTTGCACACTCTTGGCATTCTCTCAACCAGCTTCATGAGGTAGTCACCTGGAATGCATTTCAATTAACAGGTGTGCCCTGTTAAAAGTTAATTTGTGGAATTTCTTTCCTTCTTAATGCATTTGAGCCAATCAGTTGTGTGGTATTCAGAAGATAGCCCTATTTGGTAAAAGACCATATTATGGCAAGAACAGCTCAAATCACCAAAGAGAAACAACAGTCCATCATTACTTTAAGACATGAAGGTCAGTCAATCCGGAACATTTCAAGAACTTTGAAAGTTTCTTCAAAAACCATCTAGCACTATGATAAAACTGGCTCTCATGAGGCCCACCACAGGAAAGGAAGACCCAGAGTTACCTCTGCTGCAGAGGATACGTTCATTAGAGTTACCAGCCTCAGAAATCAGCAATTAACCGTACCTCAGATTGCAGCCCAAATAAATGCTTCAGAGTTCAAGTAGCAGACACATCTCAACATTAACTGTTCAGAGGAGACTGCGTGAATCAGGCCTTCATGGTCAAATTGCTGCAAAGAAACCACTACTAAAGGACACACAAAAAATAAGAGACTTTCTTGGGCCAAGAAACACAAGCAAAGGACATTAGACCGGCGGAAATCTGTCCTTTTGTCTGATGAGTCCAAATTTGAGATTTTTGGTTCCAACCTCCGTGTCTTTGTGAGACGTAGAGTAGGTGGATGGATGATCTTCGCATGTGTGGTTCCAACTGTGAAGCATGGAGGAGGTGTGATGGTGTTGGGGTGCTTTACTGGTGACAAATACAAATACATTTGTGTCCAAACTTTTGACTGGTACTGTATATTTTTCAACCATTTTCCATCCCAAAAATAAGGAATAAGCAAAGGCTTTGATTTCTGGTTAGACAGATGGAAAAGCGATCAGATAAATTCTTAAAAAGGTATTAGACATAAATCAAAACAGATGAAGCTGATTGAGCGAATGCTTAGAGTGTGCAAAGCTGTCATCAAGGCAAAGGATGAATGAGTAGGTGTGTCCAATAAAATGCAAATTAATTACTTATAAAAATCATACAATGTGATTTTCTGGATATTTTATTTATTTATATATTTGATAAATACATTTCCCACATATATTTAAATATATTTATATTTTATTGAAATATATTCCAATATATCATTTTTCTGTATGTGCGATTTACTCCTGGAAGAGTACTTGGAAGAATGCGTGTGTGTGTGTGTGCGTGTGTGCGTGCGTGCGTGCGCGCATGTGGCATAAACTTTCTGAAAGGTGAAACGCTGCTTAAAATTATACTATGTTAAAAAATATATCGTAAGAAAACATGTTGTATAAACAACTGGACTTTAATTCTGTCAGTCGCCTTTATAATGAATGATAAGGCAAACAAATACACACACACACACACATAGATAAAGACACAGGCTTTGTGGCTGTAATTTCACACATCCAGAACATAAAACTTTCAAAACAGAGGCATGATATTAACAATTGGTGTCTTATCAACTGCTGAAATACACAGCTTGCTTCTTTTCTTTGCAGACCAAATAATATTTAAAATGTTGAGATAAATAGAGAGTGAATAGCGCTTGCTTGCTATTGGCCCCAGGTGTGGCAACAAGCAGGACATGGTGGCCTCAGAGATGTGTGTGTTTTGTGGGGGGGGAGCACTCAGGTGTGTGTGTGTGTGTGTGTGTGCGGTGGAGCAGAGCTCAGGTGATGACGGTGGGGCTGCGGCGTCCTGTCCTCTCATGGATGTCAGAGATCTTCAGGGCGATGGCAATGAGGGGACCCAGCACCGCCTGGGACACAGAACACACACACAGCTTTATACGCACTTTACACAAAGCACTAATACTGGCAATGGGGGGGGACCAAGCACCGCCTGGTATACAGACAGCACACACTGCTTCATACACACTTCACACATTACTGCCACTACTTCAGGCTTTCTTTTCTAATGGCGAATGCCCATAGAGACCTTGAAAGGATGCACTACCACTGCTCATGTTCCAATAAGTGTACAATGTACGTGTGGTATTGGTATACTAGCAACATAGTTACAGCATACTCAAAATGCAGGACGGCCAAGGGACAGTGACTGAGAATATGTTAATCCCTTACGTCCCTGTGTAAAAGGCATTGAAGGTAATCAGTAGTAGTGGTAGATTATAAGCCTGAATGCATTGGCATTCTCCTTAACTAGACAGCCCTAACCCCAGAGCCTTCTACACTACCCACATTGGTTCCTACTAAGAATCCAGTGTTGGGGAGTAGTGAACTACATATAGCTGTACTGTACAAACTTAATCAAGTATCTAAAACCAGCTTCAGAAATCAGGTGTATACTGTACTCCACCAAAACAAATGACAACAGCCTGAACATAAAAGCAAAAGCCCTCCAGTCTTACAGATAACTGTCCAACCAGACACCATAAACATCAACTCTATACACACTGAAGATACAGTATGGCAATTCTTTATAGGTTAAGTATTTAACAGCTGTTATCATTTCATTGGGTTTGTTTAGTAAGGGAGGACTCACCTCCAGTCACTAGTGAAAGTCTACAGACCCCTTTCACAGTCGTCACATTTTCTGCCTTAAAATTCATTTTAAAACTGGAATACATCGTTTTTTCCCCCAAACCAATCAACATATATGTGTTTTTGCATGTATGTTGATTGGTTTAATAGGGGGCGCCATTTTCACTTTGGGAAAAAATAGTGCCCAAATTAAACGGCCTCGTACTCTGTTCTAGATCATATGATATGCATATTATTATTACTATTGGATAGAAAACACTCTGAAGTTTCTAAAACTGTTTGAATTATATCTGTGAGTAAAACAGAACTCATTTGGCAGGCAAACTTCCAAACAGGAAGTGAAAATTCTGAAATGGGTCTCTGTGAAAGGCTTCGCCTATTCAATTGCCTTGTATTTATGGATATGTATGCACTTCATACGCCTTCCACTAGATGTCAACAGGCAGTAGAACGTTGAATGAGGTGTTTAGCCTGATGTGGGACCGAATGAGAGCTTTTGGAGTGACAGGTCAGCCATATTGGCAGTATTTTGCTGCGCACCTGGGTGCACCATATCGTTGTCTGCAATGCCTTAGGTAGACACGAAGAAATGCTCCGTCTGGGACGTTATTGGATACATACGAGAAAAACATCCTAAAGATGGATTCTCAACTGAGTTTGACCAGTTTATTTGACTTTTATTATCACTTTTTGAATTTTTCGTTCCATGCGTCAAACTTTCATGGACACGTGAGCTACACATGCTAGCCAAAGTTGCTAATTCGACAGAAGAAATGGACATTCTAAAACAAAACAACGATTTATTGTGGAACAAGGATTCCTGGCACTGCATTCTGATGAAAGTTCATCAAAGGTAAGAGAATATTTATGATGTTATTTCGTATTTTTGTTGAATATGTTGACTCCAACATGGCGGAGAATGGCTGAGCGCTGTCTCAGATTATTGTATGCTGTGCTTTTTACTAAAGTTATTTTTTTAAATCTAACACAGCGGTTGCATTAAGAACCAGTGTATCTTTAATTATATGTCCAACATGTATTTTTCAGCAAAGTTTATGATGAGTTTTTCTGTTAGATTACGTGACTCTCTAAAATTTCTCCGGACAATTTGGAGCATTTTGGCGACATGTTCACAATGTAAAACCAGGATTTGTAGCTATAAATATGCAAATTTTCGAACAAAACATAAATGTATTGTATAACATGATGTTATAAGACTGTCATCTGATGAAGTTGTTCAAAGGTTAGTGATACATTTTATCTCTATTTGTGGGTTTTGTGAAAGCTATCTTTGCGGTGAAAAAATGGCGTTGTGTTTTGGGCTATTGTGGTGAGCTAACATAAATATATGTTGTGTTTTCGCTGTAAAACATTTAAAAAATCGGACATGTTGGCTGGATTCACAAGATGTTTATCTTTAATTATGTGTACAACATGTATTTTTCATAAATGTTTTATGATGAGTATTTCTGTATTTCACGTTGCTCTCTGTAATTATTCCGGCTGTTTTGGAGCCATTTATGATCATGGCGCAAATGTAAAACCAGGATTTGTAGCTATAAATATGCACATTTTCGAACAAAACATAAATGTATTGTATAACATGATGTTATAAGACTGTCATCTGATGAAGTTGTTCAAAGGTTAGTGATTATTTTTATCTCTATTTGTGGGTTTTGTTAAGGCTATCTTTGCGGTGAAAAAATGGCGTTGTGTTTTGGGCTATTGTGGTGAGCTAACATAAATATATGTTGTGTTTTCGCTGTAAAACATTTAAAAAAATCGGACTTGTTGGCTGGATTCACAAGATGTTTATCTTTCATTTGCTGTATTGGACTTGTGATTTCATGATATTTATATGCTATTATTTACTTGTGGCGCTATGCTAGGCTATGCTAGTCAGCGTTTCTGATGAGGAGGATCCCGGATCTGGGAGGGTGGGTCGGTAGAGGTTTTTAAACCTATTCTACACAAAGATAAATAACATACATTTTTCTAAATGAATCCAATCTGTTAGTAGTTGGACTTATTGCACCCGTTACTGAGATGGTTGTTCCAGTTTAGATGATTTAGGTAGTCACATTAATCAAAATTCTGAATGCAGATTGCAGGTGATTAAAAGTTAAAATTGTTGGATATCCTCGCTCTGGCTGGATTCCAATAGGAATTACACATCACTTTGCCGCCATCATTACGTGACTTGCAGGCCAGGGGCCTCATTTATAAAACGGACTTACGATCAATTTTGATCTTAAGTAGAACTTACGCAGAAAACCACGTTTAAGTAGTTATATATAAAACCTTACTTTGACGTGGAAATTATCTCATCTCTACGCAAAGTCTAGACTTGACGTAAGGGATTTTCCTGCTGGTTATGTACGGCTATTCTTTTTATCCCTTGCAGTTTAAGGTCAGACCATTTCTTTTTCACATCAGTCACAGTTCTGTCATGCTGCCCTACCTCGTTCACTGCAGAGGCGACACGCTCCCAAGCTACCTGTTTGACTTTGTTTGTTAACCCACTATTTAGTCCACCGAATAATATGTTTTGCCTGTCTTCAATCTCCTCTACCATCACCGTGATCTCGTCTTCCAAAAAGTTTGCTTTTCTCTTTTGGTCCATGGCTATTCCTGACTAAACCCTCATTTGTGCTAGCATTCTATAAGGGGAAATCGCTGATTGTAAGGCACATTCAGGTGCTGTCAATTTTAAGTTAATTTGAGATTTATAGATCACAGGTGCGTAAGTTACAAATGGGCTTCTTAGAACCTGCGCAAGCAAGGTTTTTTTATGCTCAGTATCTTTAATGAATCGAACATAAGCACACCGTCGGAAATGATCTTAAGACTAAGTTCAAGTATAAATCTAATATTTATTTTTTAAATGAGGCCCCTGATGTGGCCTGTAAACCAGGAGTTTCCTAACAGCACAATGTTAGGGCAGGGGTTCCCAAACTTTTTCATTTAGGTCCCACTTCCAGCATTATGGAATATTCCGGAGTGCGCGCGCAACGTCTATTTCTATGGGCACAAGCACTGTACATGAGACAGACTGTTCACACCCCTCTTGTTGGTGGAAAAAACATTGAGCAGGCTTAAAGCTTATTTCCTGCAATTTGACACATTGTGTCATGGGGTGCAGAGGCAATGTTGCAGTTTTACAGCAAATTGTCTTGCAATTCTATACATTTTGCCATGTCTAATGTGTATTCGTGTGATATTTGAGTGACTCAAACATTACAACTAAATCTATTGGCTAAAAAACCTTGCTAAAAAACATTGGGCTAGTTAATCTGGACATTTCTGACAAGTTATAAATAGTTCTCTAAGGTATGTAATGACTGACATGACAAGAGGAACTGATGATGCACCACCCAATTTCAAATTGCACCTTGTGTATTCTACTATTACAACTTTCAAGACTAAAGTTGAAAGCTGGACTGAGTTACTGTGTTATGGTATAACTAGGCCCTCGAAGAAAGGCCTTATGATATACAGTATGTAATGTATTGTCATAAAGAGTTTAATTTTAAAGGCTAATAAGGCTGGTGGAACCGTTAATAAATGGTTCTAGGATCAACCCTTCAAAGATTAAGCGCGCACACACACACACACACACACTGTAATGTTATAGTACCTATCATAATGGATTCCAGTGTAAACTCCCTACCTGAGTTTCTCTGTTTTGTCTCTCGGGGTCTCTCTCTAAGCTCTCTGCATAGATCCGGACCGTGGCCCCGGCCCCTCCCCCACTCCCACTCAGACGGAAGACCAGACGGGATGCATCAGTGAAGACGATCCGCAGACCCTGTAAATAGACAGACCAGAGGCAGTGAGACAGAGAGACAGACAGACCAGAGGCAGTGAGACAGGTAGACAGACAGACCAGAGGCAGTGAGACAGTGAGACAGACAGACCAGAGACAGTGAGACAGGTAGACAGACCGATCAGAAGCAGTGAGACAGATAAACAGACAGACCAGTGGCATTGAGACAGGAAGACAGACAGACCAGTGGCTGTGAGAGAGAGACAGACAGACCAGAGGCAGTGAGACAGAAAGACAGACAGACCAGTGGCTGTGAAACAGAGAGACAGACAGACCAGAGGCATTGAGACAGGTAGACAGACCGATCAGAAGCAGTGAGACAGATAGACAGACCAGAGGCATTGAGACAGGTAGACAGACCAGAGGCAGTGAAACAGGTAGACAGACAGACCAGAGACAGTGAGACAGGAAGACAGACCAGTGGCAGTGAGAAAGAGAGACAGACAGACCAGAGGCATTGAGACAGATAGACAGACAGACCAGCGGCAGTGAGACAGAGACAGACAGATCAGAGGCAGTGAGACCGGTAGACAGACAGTCCAGCGGCAGTGAGACAGAGACAGACAGACCAGAGGCATTGAGACAGGTAGACAGACAGATCAGAGGCAGTGAGACAGGTAGACAGACCGACCAGAGGCATTGAGAAAGGTAGACAGACAGACCAGCGGCAGTGAGACAGGAAGACAGACCGATCAGAGGCAACTGCACTGTTGGTTAAGGGTTTGTAAGTAAGCATTTCACGGTAAAGTCTACACTTGTTGTATTCGGCACATGTGACAAATAACGTTTGATTTGAGACCGGTAGACAGACAGTCCAGAGGCAGTGAGACAGAGGAGAGTCAGGGTTGTTTAATGCAGTATCAAATGACATCCACTAGATGCCGCTGTAGTCATATGAGTAAAGGTAAGAATTGACCCTGCTGTGTGTATGTGTGTGTGTGTGTGCTTACCTACAGTGCAACCCTATCTGTGTTTGTGTACATGTAGTTGTTCGTTTGTGTCAGGAGAGAGAGGGTCAATGTACAATAGTATGTGTGTAATCTGTCTATGTGGTAAGAATTCAGTAGCAGGCTACAGAGGCAACCCACTCATAGCTCTGTAAAGCCCCTCTTCCCTCGACATGTCATCACAGCCAGTCTGCATGTGTGTTTGTTTGTATGTGCACAGCATGTGTACAGTATCTCTGTATGTGTGAACATTTGTGAGCTTGTGTCTCCGTTTTAAGAATATATGTATACTCCGGCGTGTGTGTGTAAATATGCTTATGTGTGTGTACACGTATGTGCGGGACAGCTGACACCGCCCTCCCTCTCACAGGCAGACAGGCAGAGGGGAGAGACAACAGCTGACACAACCCTGTGTCTATGTGGAATGTCTCATGTAATAATATGGACATGGGGGAGCAGGGTTTACTGGGGGAGGGGAATGTCACACTTTTGATTGACTGACTTACTCGCTGTAATTGCTGTGCCTCTGTGGAACACTGTGAGCTCACGGTGACAGTGAAGGATGGCCCAGGTTTGATCCTGCTACTGTCACAGGCCCGATTGGGACTGTGGCTGACTGAAAACACACACACACACACATACACAAACGTACAGCTAAACACACACACACACGCAGACACACACGCTTCCATCTCTTATGCCATCATACATCCCAGACCAAGACTCCTGACACCAATGGGTGGCCATCAGGATTTACGAGTCATTATTTTGTCTGTGTGTGTCATATGAGCTGGGGCTGGAGGCTGAGAAATGTCGATGCCAGGCTAGTTTCCACACATTCCAGGACAGAACGAGGTAGTCCGCAGGGTAAACTTCACAGACAAGGATATGATGGAGGCGGGGGGGGGGGGCAGTGGTGTGTGTGTCTGTGTTTACATTCACCAACAGTAGACTGTCTATAACACTCATCATCTTTACTGAGATGTGTGTGGACGGCTGACACAGACTCCGATTCATCAGTCTTTCCACCAATCACAATACAGGCCCCAGCCGAGACATATCTGCCTCCACCAATGACATTGCAAACCCCAGACTAAACCAGGTCAACCAATCAGAATAAAGGCCAAGCCAAAACATCAGCCACTGTGACATCACTGCCTTATGCACATCACTTGTTCCCAAACCGTTTAGCCCTGTGACCCACCTACAATTTTGGGAGTCTTCTCATGACTCAACATGTCACCAGAACCAACGCCATAGACATATGGTCTAATGTGCTGAATAGCTTTACTTCTGAAAAACACGCAGGACTCGACTGTGACCAGCGGGGCCTTCACACCATTTGGGAACCAGTGAAGTAAGAGCCGGAGAGAAGTGTTTACCACTCAAAAGTATGTTCAACATCAACAGTAGGCCAACTGTTCCTAACCAGAGGTTGTATATCACACCACTACTGTATCTCTGCCTGTCTAGCTGCCCTGTTTCTGTCTCTCAGTGCTGGTGCAAAGCAGTGCTCTACTGTGTGTGTGTGTGTGTGTGTTTACTGGCTGAGGAGGAGGGATAGAGACAGCCATGCCCAAACATGGAACCCCACTCTGGGTACATGCACTCTGGGTGGTGTGGAGCAGAGAGGAGTAGGAGGATAGAAAGATAGAGGGAAGAGGAATATATGCCGACTTTTTGACTAATAAAGTGAACAATTATATAGACCTCATAGACAACCAAACCTCCTTTCCTTCTCCCCTCCTCCCCTCCTCTTCTCCCCCCTCTTCCCCTCCTCCCCTTCCCTCCTCTCAGAGCCATGGGGCAGGTAGACTGACCTGGTTGCGGACCACGGTTCCGTCCACAGGGTCCACGTACTCAAAGTTATCAGCCCGCTCCACGCTGTAGACGGCATTCCCCACAGCAAACTTCTGGCTTGGGAAGGCTTTGTCTGTGATCACCCCCTCCAAGTCCCTCATCAGATAGAAGGCTGCTCTGGGGTCCACCCCCTCATAGTCAAACCTGGGGACACACATACACAGGTGTGAACACAGGTGCGCGCGCACAGATTACATGAACGTTTTAGTCATTTGGCGGACGCTCTTATCCAGAGCGACTTACAGGCGCAAAAGTAACTTGCTCAAGGGCACATCAACAGATTTTTCACCTAGTCGGCTCGGGGATTCCAACCACATACACATACACAAATGCAGCATAAAGACACACAAACACTCCTTGAAACCATAAGCACAGAAACAAACACATGTTAAGACACTTAATTAACTGTAGAGCTTCTTTAAACAACGTTAGAGCCTTGACATTTACAGACACTGAACAATTCCTGATATAAATCTCCATTCATGTTCTGTCTTCACAGTAAAGCCCAAACAAAGTCCCAACAGTTGGGTCTGTGTTGAGACTGAGGTGGTTATTTCCCCTCCATCTCCCTCAGGTTTAGGAACATTTACGTGGGAATATTGAGCATTATGTATTTGGACAATGGGGAACACTGGCAGTACTAGTCTCTCTGTCTCTCCTGGGGGAGCAGCTAAAATAAGAGCTAGAAGGGGGGTGGGTACAGGGGGGACTGACTGAGATAAAGAGACTAATGGGGGGTGCATAACGGAGTCATCCGGGGCAGGAGAAGGGGACACCTTATGCAACACCAAGGCATCAATATGGTTTTAATGGGGGGGGGCTCCATTGATTGATTGATTGATTGATTGCATAGCAGAGTATCGACTGTAGTGACCTGCAGAAGTAGTTGCGTCCGAGCTTGGCCCAGTGGTCCTTGACGATCTCATCCACGCCCTGTTTCCTGGCAGCCATCATGGACAGCCACACCAGCACTGACCACAGACCGTCCTTCTCACGGATGTGGTCTGAACCTGTACACGGGTGGAGAAAAGGTAGCCCAGGAGAACATGAACCTTCATAACCCTGTTTTAAACCTTCATAACCCTGTTATTACCTGTTACAAACATATGGGGCAGAGTGGGATGTTAGACCAACATGGGATATTTGTTAAAGGATGTTACCCTGGAGAATTCCTTGGCTAAAACTGATTAAAACAAGGTTTATTTCATAGGCATTTTAACAGACATTCTAACAGGCATTCTGACAAGAACCCTTTCTTCAGTTCAACTCTGAGCCATAGACTTTAACAGCCACTAGTTTGTTTCTCTGGCTCTCACACAAACACACAAACATGCCTCTCCTGAGTCTCTCTGGGAGTCTGATGGCTTTCTACAGAACAGGAAGCCAGCTCTCTCACAACACATTCTGTTGGTAGTACTATTCATATTGCTGATATTGATGTGGCTCAGTTGGGTTGGAAAATGGTGCTTGTAGAACCAGGGTTGTGGGTTTGATTTCCCGCATAGCCACATATGCTGAACGTATGAGTAAAAGTTGTTGTTATTTAGTTATTTAGAAGACACTCTTATATAGAGTGACTTACAGTATGGTTAACTGTAAAGTATTTAGGTAGCCTAGTGGTTAGAGCATTGGGCCAATAACTGAAAGGTTGCTATGACGAATCCCCGAGCTGACAAGGTAAAAATCTGTCGTTCTGCCCCCAAACAAGGCAGTTAACCCACTGTTCCTAGGCCGTCATTGTAAATAAGAATTTGTTCTTAACTGACTTGCCTAGTTGAATAAAGGTAAAAATAAAAACAAAGTCGGCTGGGGAGAGAGGAGTATACTAACACAGACAGACTGGTATCTCTAAGTGCAGCTAGTCTCTCTGTGGAGAGATCAGTCTGTTCACACTGCCAGTGATCTCTAACTGTGTCACAGCCGTTGTAAGGAGGAGACCAAGGCGCAGCGTGATATTCGTACATTCTTCTTTAAAAAGAACGAAACACTGAACAAACTAACAAAACGATACGTGAAGCTAATATGGATAGTGCAGACAGGCAACTAAACATAGAACAAGAACCCACAAAACCGAAAGGGAAAATGGCAACCTAAATATGATCCCCAATCAGAGACAACGATAAACAGCTGCCTCTGATTGGGAACCAATTCAGGCCACCACAGACATACATATGCCTAGACTTACCAACACCCCTAGACATACAAAAACCCCTAGACAATACAAAACAAGCATACCCACCCTCGTCACACCCTGACCTAACCAAAATAATAAAGAAAACATAGATAACTAAGGTCAGGGCGTGACAAACTGAGGTGGCCTATTCTACACTAAGGACCAGATCTAAGTGTGAGTTGCAGTGCAAATTTCACACCTGTTAGTTTTAGATGGGAATAAAAGACGCAAACAATAAAGTTATGTGCATTCGGAAAGTATTCAGACCCCTTGACTTTTTCCACATTTTGTTACGTTAAAGCCTTATTCTAAGATGGATTGAATAGTTTCTCATCAATCTAAACACAATACCACATAATGACAAAGCAAAAACAGGTTTTTAGATATGTTTGCAATTTTGAGGAAAACCCCCCTCCCGAAATATCTAATTTACATAAGTATTCAGACCTTTTACTCTGTACTTTCTTGAAGGACCTTTGGTAACGATCAAGTCTTCTTGGGTATGACGCTACAAGCTTTCCAAGCTTGTATTTGGGGAGTTTCTCCCATTCTTCTCTGCAGATCCTCTCAAGCTCCGTCAGGTTGGATGGGGAGCACCGCTGCACAGCTATTTTCAGGTCTTTCCAGAGATGTTCGATCTGGTTCAAGTCCAGGCTCTGGCTGGGCCACTCAAGGACATTTTCACTTGCTTTGGCAATGTTAACATATGTTTTCCATGCCAATAAAGCCCTTGAATTGAATTGACTTGTCCCGAAGCCACTCCTGTGTTGTCTTGGCTGTGTGCTTAGGGTTGTTGTTCTGTTGGAAGGTGAACGTTCACCCCAGTCTGAGGTCCTGAGCACTCTGGAGCAGGTTTTCATCAATGATCTCTCTGTACTTTGCTCCGTTCATCTTTCCCCTACATCCTGACCTGTCTCACAGTCCCTGCCGCTGAAAAACATCCCCACAGCATGATGCTGCCTCCACCATGCTTCACCGTAGGGATGGTGGCAGGTTTCCTCAAGATGTGATGCTTGGCATTCAGGCTAAAGAGTTCAATCTTGGTTATATCAGACCAGAGAATCTTGTTTTTCATGGTCTGAGAGTCCTTTAGGTGCCTTTTGGCAAACTCCAAGTGAGCTGGCATGTGCCTTTTACTGAGGAGTGGCTTCTGTCTGGCCACTCTACCATGAAGACCTGATTGGTGGAGTGCTGCAGAGATGGTTGTCCTTCTGGGAGGTTCTCCCATCTCCACAGAGGAACTCTGGAGCTCTGTCAGAGTGACCATCAGGTTCTTGGTCACCCTCCTGACCAAGGCCCTTCTCCCCCGATTGCTCAGTTTGACCGGGCGGCCAGCTCTAGGAAGAGTCTTGGTGGTTCCAAACTTCTTCCATTTAAGAATGATGGAGGCCACTGTGTTCTTGGGGACCTTCAATGCTTCAGACATTTTTTTGGTACCCTTCCTCTGATCTGTGCCTCGACACAATCCTGTCTCGGAGCTCTGTGGACAATTCCTTTGACAAGAGGTTTGGTTTTTGCTTTGACATGCACTGTCAACTGTGGGACCTTATATAGACAGGTGTGTGCCTTTCCAAATCATGTCCAATCAATTTAATTTACCACAGGTGGAAACATCTCAAGGATGATCAATGGAAATTGGATGAAATCTTTTTTTCCTTTGTCATTATGGGATGTTGTGTGTAGATTGATCAGGATTTTTATTTATTTAATCCATTTTAGAATAAGGTCTGAATACTTTTCCGAATGCACTGTATATGGAATAAAACATCTTTATTCACGTAGGCCTCAATTCCAACTCGAGTTAAACGAGCGTAATGGAATGTTATTCCCTTTTTATGCACTTTTCTGTCTATGCCCATTTTTTAAACTTTAACTTAAGAATGAGAATAGCATACTATTCCCTATTAATTCGGGGTGGAGATCTGAGAAATGAAGGCGTGGCAGAGCTGTGTCTACAAATAAGCCGTATTCTGGCCTTGATGTAATTCCCTTATAATTCCACCACCTTTACGTGCGAGCAAACATGAATAAGGTCGAACGAACTTGCTGTTTCCAAGTGGAAAAAATGGACTTTTTCCCCGATATAAATAACAGGATTCTCCATGCACTGTATTTTACAACTTGATAAGAGCTATTGATAAGAGCTAGGTAAATGAGTAATCCATTTAGAGAAGGGGATTGTAAATACACATAGCAACTGTTTTAGATTAGTCTTCCTTATGATCCCTGGAGAAAAAAAGTAAAACGAGCCACAGTGAAATAGGCTGTAAATAGCTGTGCTGTTATTCCCAGAATTTTTATTGTGTGCCCTCATAATTTGGGTGGATGAAATTTGGACAGCCAAGCTACAGGCTTCTGTGGGGCTAAACCTGCAGAGTTTATGTATGAGCTTTAGAATGTTATAATTATAGCCAATGCCTGGGCTTTTCTCCGTTTGATTTTGATGTTAAATATTAGCCAGTATCGGGAGCCACCATCAGTAAGACCCACATACATTAATAACAGTCACTTTAATGTTTGTTTCCTTCAATTTGAAGATTACATTCTGCATCATTCCCTGCATTTACCTTTCTTTCCTCTGTCACATCCGTGTAAGTTGTTCCTGAGGGTCGCTAGCATTAGTGGATCATATTAGGCTAACGCTGTGCAATAATTTAGGACATGTAGCCTATTTGAATAATTCTGGAACTCAGACCACACGTAGCAGGTTAAACCTGGAGCCTGGCGCACGGTTCACGACGACTGGACCGTTGTCATCACAGTTCCATGATTAGTGAGAGTTTGGGTACATTCATAGGACTATTATTCAACCCCTATTGTACACTTTTCTTTCCACCTTCCAATATTTCATGGTTTGAACTTGAATATGACAACTTTCAGGATGAATCAAACCACTGTATTTTTTATTCATCGATATATTTTGTGGATAAAGGCTCTCCAAACCTGTTTTCTTTTATGGTTCATACATACTTTTCTTAACCCTAAAATGTGCCTAAATAATCTACAAAATCAGAGTATTTTTTAATCTACCAGTTGATGCTGAAACTGAGACGAATATGCATAGATGGCTGTCTTTCATTGATCCCTATTTTCTGAACCCATTCTCTCGATGTATTCTAGTCTGTCGGCAAAATTATAATTAAAGGTACACCATATTTAAAGGGATGGCTTAAGATAAATGTACTGAAAACCCTATTGAATGAAAACTCCAAGAGAAAATCTGTTGGCCAGCAAGTGGGCGGGTTTTCAGCTGTTGAATGACATTTATTCAGCATGCGCAAGTGAACCACGCCTGCAAAGCCTATTATGCACCTTCATAAGTCTGAATACCAACTACTAAGAAGTGCGTAGGAAAGGTGTGCGTAAGAAAGGCGGAACCGGCCCATAGTACACTGAAAAAAATATAGGTTCTTAAATGAAATGGTTCTTCCTCAGCTCTTAAGGTTCCTTGGAGAATTCTTTCTCAATAAAGAACCTTTGACTTAAGAGTGGGGTTCTTGACGTGACATCTACAGTTCTTCCAAATTCTAAAAGGTTCTCAAAATGTATGGAAGCCTGCAGATGTGTCCCTTTCATAGCACACAGCAAATTCACCAGTGTTAACTTAATTTTTCAGTTTAACATTTCTAGTGTTGAGTTAAAACATTACTATAAAGAGTTCAAATAACATTCAGTGGTGTAAAATAACCCCAGTGTTGGTGTTAATAACCAGAGTTTAACCAAAACCATGCCCATCATTATCATATTTCCCGGCATGCTCTATTGCAGGTTGATTTTTATAATTGTTTGTTTCAACATCTATGTTTTTGCATGTACATTGATTGATTGAATGCAACAACTATGTCTCTGACACTTGCAAACGCAGTCACCCTGGGAAATATGCAAATCAGGCTTAAAAGCAGGGCTATTCAATTCCGGTCATGGACGCCCAAAAAACATTTCTGGTTTGGGATTTTGTATGGTTCTTCAAAGAACCATCCCATTTATGGTTCCAACTTGTACCTTTTACATCTGCTCCTTTCTTTTTAAAATATATTTTTTGTTATGTTCTATGTTTTGTTTCCTGTGGAAACTAAGAGGTGCATACTTTGTTGTGGAGTAAATGGTTAGTAAGTCTGGCCCTAATAGAACACTGTACGGCTGTTGGGAAATTGACAGTTGCCAATTTCCTCTGCCTCGCCGCTGTCTCTCTCCACCCCCTCTCTGTCTTTCTGATTTCATTGAAGTTAATTTTGTTGTGGACATGCGCACGTACGCAAGCACACATGCACCGGCACACACACACACACACACACACACACACACACACACACACACACACACACACACACACACACACACACACACACACACACACACACACACACACACACACACACACACACACACACACACACACACACACACACACACACACACACACACACACACACACACAGGATGTCTTTACAAGCTGTCTAATAAAACAAAAGAAATCACAAGATCAAAATCACAAGATCAGTCCTTTCCTTCCATCTGCCTCGTAGTGTATAACAATAATAAGAAGAATGAGAATAATAATGATAATAATCTCCTGACCTTTATATCTTTCAGCTACAAACCACCAATTTGATTCTCTGCCAATTTCAAGACAATGAGCAATAATAATGTAATGGTTTTATGAAGCACTTTGAGAAGATCTCAAAGCTCAAATTTGATTCTATGTATGTAAATTAGAAGACAAAAAAATACAGACCGGACTAATGTTTATGAATAAAAGTTCCAGCTGTAGCTGTTTGACAGGGAGAGAGAGGATCGAACATAGCCCTAATTTACTGCTGCTCCTTCTAGCCGTTTAGCCTTAAATGGGTCGAGCAAAGCACAAAGTCACATAGCACTCTGTCCTATTCATCTCTGTCTCTTCCACTTTTCCCCTGCTCTCCATTCCCCCTCGTTCTCTTTTCCCTTAATTACCTCCTTATCTACTGTCCCCCTGCATCTCTCTTTCCTTTCGTCTCTCTCCTGCTCACTTCAACTTTCTCTACTTCTTTCTCCTGTTCCCTCCCACCTTCCCTCTTTCTCTCTCCATACTCCTCTTTCCCTTTCTATCTCTCTCTCCATCTTAGATGCCTCAGATTTCACTTGCTTTGGCAATGTAAACATATGTTTCCCATGCCAATAAAGCCCCTTAAATTGAAATTGAGAGAGAAAGAGAGAGAGTGAGTGAGTGAGGGAGAGAGAGAGAAAGAGGGAGAGAGAGAATAAGAGAGTTTTTCCTGGTGGGCTGAGCAGCTGCCAGCAGAGGCAGAGGGTTCTGGTGATTCACAGAGCTCCTCTCTCCTTTTATAGCAGAAGAATGGGGATTATTTACACACACACACACACACAGCCCCTCATATGTATTATGCTGGGATGACTCCCACCAGGCCTCTCTATTTAAGGATGTGATGTACTGTATATGGATGCTGCTGGAACAGACTGGCTTTTACTGAAAGTTGAGCAAACTTAGCTGTTAACAAGCTGCAGTACGGCTCAGATGAATGTAAATGTCAAACAGGAGTAGAGAGAAACAGTCAGTAACACTCACTTGTCCCGAAGCTCTCCTCTCCGCAGAGCGAGCACCTCCCGGAGTCCATCAGGTTCCCAAAGAACCTCCAGCCTGTAGGAGTCTCATACAGCGCCACCTTCAAGGCCTTGGCCACCCTACACACACACACACACACACACGGGTTAGTGATAGTTAGAGTATGTATACACACACATAAATACGCACACGCACACACATCATTTGGATTGGACAACACACCTCTGGAGAACATAATCAACATTAGCCAATGTATGAGTAGCCCCTTTCTCCAGTTATGAGTCAGAGCTCATAAACTACAAAGTGACCTTTCAGGCTGCTGGCCTGCCAAATCAATCTGCCATCTACTTATCCAATAACTTAATAAGGAGAAAAGAGAGCATCAAAACTAGCTAACCTTTCAGCTAATTGAGCCATGTGCTCTATCACACAGTCACAGAGAGAGAAAGTGACAGCAAGAGAGAGAGAGAGAGAATACCAAAATACCTTACGACAGACAATGTATACACCCTTATTGACAAACAAACAAAACAAAAGCAAAGTCTTGTCAAAAAAGCTTTTGATTCAATTTGAGGATCTGCTATACAAATTGATGGAAAGCGGTGTTGGGGGAAAACATATGACATTCTAAAATGAATGTACACAAACAGCTTGTGCCGTTAAAATTGGCAATAAAAACACATACTGTACGTATTTCCCACAGATCACACAGACCCACAAAACAAATCAAACATCGATAAACTCCCATATCTGTTAGGTGAAATACCGCAGTGTGCGATCACAGCAGTAAGATTTGTGACTCGTTGCCAAGGACAACCAGTGGAGCACAAACTACATTGTAAATACCACCAATATTTACCTGTTTATTTATCTTTCCCTACTATTCATACTACAACTATTTGCACATTGCTAAAATAACACCTGAAATGTCTTTATCTTTTTTAAACCTTTTTGAGTGCAATACTTCCCGTTAAATTCTAATCGTTTTATGTTGATGTTGTTTTGTGTCTTCTCACTCTCTTTGGTAATGTAAACACGTTTCCCATGCCAATAAAGCCCCTATGAATATATGAATATATGAGAGAGAGAGAGAGAGAGAGAGAGAGAGAGAGAGAGAGAGAGAGAGAGAGAGAGAGAGAGAGAGAGAGAGAGAGAGAGAGAGAGAGAGAGAGAGAGAGAGAGAGAGAGAGAGAGAGAGAGAGAGAGAGAGAGAGAGAGAGAGAGAGAGAGAGAGAGAGAGGTTTCGAGGGAGGAAGCAAGCAAAGAGATAAAATCGAGAGGGGGAAAAGAGCAGGATGGAAGGAAAGTCTAGAGAGAGAGGAATAGATAGAGATATCAAAGGGAATGAGAAAGAGAGAACATAAAGGGACAAGGGGAGGGAGTTAGAGATAAAGGGGCAGAGAGAGTTAGAGCAGGAGATGAGGGAGAGAGACTAAACTTGTAGTCTGCTCTCTGGGAGGGAGCTAGTCAAAGTTCGAGTAAAGAACCAAGATGACCCCTCACCTCCTCACCTAACTCTCAGTAAATACATCAAAGCATCTGCAGCACTCACTTCTGTCATCATGAAATGCTTTGAGAGACTAGTCAAGGATCATATCACCTCTACCTTACCTGACAGCCCAGACTCACTTCAATTTGCCTACTGCCCCAATAGATCCACAGACGATGCAATCGCCATCGCACTGCACACTGCCCTATCCCATCTGGACAAGAGGAATGCCAATGTAAGAATGCTGTTCATTGACTATAGCTCAGCATTCAACACCATAGTACCCTCCAAGCACATCATTAAGATCGAGGCCCTGGGTCTGAATCCCGCCCTGTGCAACTGGGTCCTGGGCTTCCTGACGGGCCGCCCCCAGGTGGTGAAGGTAGGAAACAACACCTCCACTTCGCTGATCCTCAACACTGGGGCCCCACAAGGGTGTGTGCTCAGCCCCCTCCTGTACTCCCTGTTTACCCATGACTGGCGTGGCCATGCACGCCTCCAACTCAATCATCAAGTTTGCAGACGACACAACAGTAGTAGGCCTGATTACCAACAATGACGAGACAGCCTACAGGGAGGAGGTGAGGGCCCTGGGAGTGTGGTGCCAGAAAAATAACCTCTCACTCAACGTCAACAAAACTAAGGAGCTGATCGTGGACTTCAGGAAACAGCAAGAGCACCCCCCTATCCACATTGATGGGACTGCAGTGGAGAAGGTGGAAAGCTTCAAGTTCCTCGGTGTACACATCACTGACAAACTTAAATGGTTCACCCACACAGACAGTGTGGTGAAGAAGGCGCAACAGCACCTCTTCAACCTCAGGAGGCTGAAGGAATTTGGCTTGGCACCTAAAACCCTCACAAACTTTTATAGATGCACAATGGAGAACATCCTGTCGGGCTGTATCACCGTCTGGTATGACAACTGCACTGCCCGCAACCGCAGGGTTCTCCAGAGGGTGGTGTGGTCTGCCCAACGCATCACCGGGGGCAAACTACCTGCCCTCCAGGACACATACACCACACGATCTCACAGGAAGGCCAAAAAGATCATCAACGACAACAACCAACCGAGCCACTGCCTGTTCACCTCGCTATCATCCAGAAGGCGAGGTCAGTACAGGTGCATCAAAGCTGGAACCGAGAGACTGAAAAACAGCTTCTATCTCAAGGCTATCAGACTGTTAAATAGCCATCACTAGCACATTAGAGGCTGCTGCCTTATATACTGTACAAAGTCTTGAAATCACTGGCCACTTTAATGGAACACTTTAATAATGACTAATATTTTATGTACAGTGGGGAGAACAAGTATTTGATACACTGCCGATTTTGCAGGTTTTCCTACTTACAAAGCATGTAGAGGTCTGTAATTTTTATCATAGGTACACTTCAACTGTGAGAGACGGAATCTAAAACAAAAATCCAGAAAATCACATTGTATGATTTTTAAATAATTAATTTGCATTTTATTGCATGACATAAGTATTTGATCACCTACCAACCAGTAAGAATTCCGGCTCTTACAGACCTGTTAGTTTTTCTTTAAGAAGCCCTCCTGTTCTCCACTCATTACCTGTATTAACTGCACCTGTTTGAACTCGTTACCTGTATAAAATACACCTGTCCACACACAATCAAACAGATTCCAACCTCTCCACAATGGCCAAGACCAGAGAGCTGTGTAAGGACATCAGGGATAAAATTGTAGACCTGCACAAGGCTGGGATGGGCTACAGGACAATAGGCAAGCAGCTTGGTGAGAAGGAAACAACTGTTGGCGCAATTATAAAAAAATGGAAGAAGTTCAAGATGACGGTCAATCACCCTCGGTCTGGGGCTCCATGCAAGATTTCACCTCGTGGGGCATCAATGATCATGAGGAAGGTGAGGGATCAGCCCAGAACTACACGGCAGGACCTGGTCAATGACCTGAAGAGAGCTGGGACCACAGTCTCAAAGAAAACCATTAGTAACACACTACGCCGTCATGGATTAAAATCCTGCAGCGCACGCAAGGTCCCCCTGCTTAAGCCAGTGCATGTCCAGGCCTGTCTGAAGTTTGCCAATGACCATCTGGATGATCCAGAGGAGGAATGGGAGAAGGTCATGTGGTCTGATGAGACAAAAATAGAGCTTTTTGGTCTAACTCCACTCGCCGTGTTTGGAGGAAGAAGAAGTATGAGTACAACCCCAAGAACACCATCCCAACCGTGAAGCATGGAGGTGGAAACATCATTCTTTGGGGATGCTTTTCTGCAAAGGGGACAGGACGACTGCACCGTATTGAGGGGAGGATGGATGGGGCCATGTATCGCGAGATCTTGGCCAACAACCTCCTTCCCTCAGTAAGAGCATTGAAGATGGGTCGTGGCTGGGTCTTCCAGCATGACAACGACACAAAGCACACAGCCATGGCAACTAAGGAGTGGCTCCGTAAGAAGCATCTCAAGGTCCTGGAGTGGCCTAGCCAGTCTCCAGACCTGAACCCAATTGAAAATCTTTGGAGGGAGCTGAAACTCCGTATTGCCCAGCGACAGCCCCGAAACCTGAAGGATCTGGAGAAGATCTGTAGGGAGGAGTGGGCCAAAATCCCTGCTGCAGTGTGTGCAAACCTAGTCAAGAACTACAGGAAACGTATGATCTCTGTAATTGCAAACAAAGGTTTCTGTACCAAATATTATGTTCTGCTTTTCTGATGTATCAAATACTTATGTCATGCAATAAAATGCAAATTAATTACTTAAAAATCATACAATGTGATTTTCTGGATTTTTGTTTTAGATTCCGTCTCTC
The DNA here is from genome assembly GCF_045679555.1 of Salvelinus alpinus. Lineage (NCBI taxonomy): Eukaryota > Metazoa > Chordata > Actinopteri > Salmoniformes > Salmonidae > Salvelinus > Salvelinus alpinus. The sequence continues at coordinate 63,629,487 of NC_092090.1, forward strand.
ATAGTTGAAGTGTACCTATGATAAAAATTACAGACCTCTACATGCTTTGTAAGTAGGAAAACCTGCAAAATCGGCAGTGTATCAAATACTTGTTCTCCCCACTGTATATACTGTATTCTATTCTACTGTATCTTAGTCTATGCCGCTCTGACATTGCTCGACCAAATATTTATATATTCTTAATTCCATTCCTTTACTTAGATTTGTGTGTTTTGTTGTGAAATTGTTAGATATTACTTGTTAGATATTATTGCACTGTTGGAGCTAGAAACACAAGCATTTCGCTACACCCGCAATAACATCTGCTAAACACGTGTATGTGACCAATAAAGTTTGATTTGATGGGTGACTATTATTACTTCCTTCTTTCCATCACAGATGAGTCATTCAAAAGAACCTGCAACTAACATAACTGTTTGCCGATCCCAAGTTGGAAACACTGCTGAACACATCGCACTTCAATTCCAGATGCTGAATGCTGGATGGTGGAATTCAGTTGGAATTCTGAGGGGGTGATATCCCGGTGGGTGAGACGTTGAGATGTTGTCTGCACCGTGAAATAAACCCACAGTGTTTGTGTGTGTGAAGCCTTTTTATTTCCCTCAGGGAATGGCTCTGGAACAGAAAGCCTGGTGTTCCAACAAGAAAATAGAAACTCTGACCCTTTGACTCACTGTTGACGTTTCATTCGCATGTCTGCAGCCAATACAAGCACCCGGCACAGCCCTGGTCATGCAGAACGTTGCCGCAACGTTAGGGGGATGTTGGGGCAACGCTGGGGGGGATGTTGGGAAAAAGTTGTTTGTTTTCCACGACATCGTAACGGCGCTGAGGGAATGTGGTGCTTTTCTAGGGCTTAATGCTCGCACCAGCCGTGCCCTGACCACAACCTGACAACAACATAACATAAGCACCAGGCCCCTTCAGAGCTGACAACACACGAAACAACCTGACACGAGCTCACAGCTGACACATAACCTTCCCCAAACATTCCAGCGATGCTTTAGCAACGTTGTCAATTGTCTCAATGGGCAAACTCTAAAGGGAAGAAGACAGTTGCTTGTTGGCTGCGTTGACTCCCTTCGTGCTTTCAGTTAAACCCAACTGAGAACAGCAACTGTTTTCAAAAACGGACTTCGGTGATGATAGCCGATATCGGTACACAGAAAAGTTTTTCGACCAGTACTACTCCTCCCATGGGGGTGCCCTGATTCAGCTGTCAGGAAAGGCTTGGAAGACACATACAGAGACAAAAGCTTCATAGTCATTTAACTCGCATGTATCTTGTACTCCAGATGCAGTCCTCGTCATTTTCCTCTCCGTAACACAAAGATTTGTCGTCAAATGTATGTCCTCTTATAACCACAATTACAAAAACCTGTTCTTTGTTCCGTATGACAGTTGTGTTCCCATAAAGTTGTTGACTAGGAGAAGTAAACACAGTAGTTAAATTCTAATGAGAGCTATTTGGGCCTGTATCTGAGAAGCAGGCTCATGTCCAACTGTCAATCAAACTATTCAAGGCTGATATCTCTCTGCTCGTTAAATCTCCCTCCAGTGTAAAAAGACATGTTAGAAATGGACATTTGGGTGAGCACTAGTTCTTTCTCTCCCTCTCCTACTTCATCTCTCTCTTCCTTCCGTCTCTCTCTCCTGCTCTCTCTCTCCTTCTCTGGCTCTCTCTATTTCTCTCCCCACTCCTCTCTTTCTCCGTCCCTCCCTCCCTTCTCCCTCTCTCTCTTTCTCTCAGTCCCTCCATCTGTGTCCACAATGAAAACAGCCTCTTTCCCAGCAGTCTTTGCCAGAAAGGAGGGATGTTGGCAGACGAGTGTTACTGGAGACGTGGGGAGAAGATGGACAGTTTGGCCCAGGGACATTAGGGTCAGTAAGAACCAACCGTCTTCTGCATGTTTACACTGTTCCCTCACTGTAACAGACATTGTATAAGACTACTATTTAAATTAGTACTACTACCTATATCACTAACTAACATATACAATCCATCCAATGACACAATCCATTTTCCATGTCATATAATCCTGTTCCTTAATGCCAGCACCTGAATGTGTGTATAATGTATAGAACACCTAAAGCCCATATCCTGTTGCTGAGAAGGCATCATTAAGCCAACAGTGTTAGATGGGACTGGATGGATCTGGTCTCCTGAATGTTCACCATATATCCTGGTTCAGGAGGACAGGAGGACAGAGAAGCATGAGCGGGGGGATTTTCGCAAAAGGTGCTGGGCTCAGCAATGTCTCCCTGGCAACTAGCGTCACTTTCCAGTCTTATAGATGAGACCCACATAAATGCACCCAAACGCAGATACATAGACGAGCGCACACACAGACCCAACCCTACCCCCCCACACACATACACACAGACACAAACCCACACACAAATCAGGGAGACAGAATTTAAACTTTTTAAAGGCCTTGTTTTTCACTGGTTTATCCTAGTAACAGGCAGAACAGTGGCCTAGCCAAACCCCTCCTCCCCTCTTCCTCCTCCCCTCTTCCCCCTCCCTCTCTTCTCCCATCCCCCCTCCCTGGAGTGGCCAAAGCAGAGGCAGATGTTTCCTCTCCCACCTTCCCTTCCCTCACTGCAGAAACATAGGGCTTCCCTCGCTTGCGCACACACACTCACACTCACACACACACACACACACTCACACACACACACTCACACACTCACTCACAAACACTCATACACACCAATCACACAAATATACATGTATACACTGACACACACAGTCACATAAACACGAGAACACATATATACATGCAAGCATACACACACACACACACACACACACACACACACACACACACACACACACACACACACACACACACACACACACACACACACACACACACACATACACACAAACACACAAACACACACACAGGTAGAGCATGGTTGCTCTCACACTCCTTAAAAGGCATACTACTGGGCTGGGGCCATCATAAAGCTCTCCAGCACTCACTAAATAACACAACACCATTGAGATACGCAGACACAGGTACCGATACAGTACAGGAATCAGCCAGTGTGTGTATCATATGGGCGTGTGTGTATTAATCGGTGTTGGATGACCTTGTGGTGCAGTGGGACTCATGAAGATCATCTTTCATGTGTCAGTGTGTTTTGGAACAGGACATTGCAGTCATCAGTGTGTCCATGATGTTTCTATATCAGAAGACATAGCCCCAGCTCTCGTTCATCAGGTGATGAGGATAACCCTTTCTACGCTAAATTGGAGGAGGAGGGAGATGGTACGGCGGTTAGTTACCTGTGCAACCGAAGTAGGTACGTGTACAACGTTTTCCCTTTTGACTTTCTATAATATTGTTACATATTTAGTTAGTGGACAGGATGATTGCTTGAAAATAGATTGTCTTGTTATTCAAATTACTCTGCTAATCCCCTGACTTCTCCCTCTTTTGTGTGCGCGTGCGTATGCGTGTGTGTGTGTGTATACTGTACATATGTGCGCGTGAGATCAGTTCCACGGCGAGAGGGCCATCAATGACGTGATGTCACGTCAACCTCACACGTGACCTAGGGTTAGCGATAGCGGCTGCGGCCCCTTGAGATATGGGCTTGGGGAGTGAGCTCATTTCCTCCGTGGCTGCCAGCATTAACAGGACCGCCACTGAGTCCACCAACCCTCAAGAGAAGAGAGGGTCAGGGGCCAGGGTTACACACACACACAATGTTAATGTACATTACTGACCCCCTGATCACACCGTCTCAGTCACCACTGCTCTTATGTCTCAGTGTGGGGGCCTTTGGGCTGTATTTATAGGCAGATGCTGTGTGTGTGTGTGTGTGTGTGTGTGTGTGTGTGTGTGTGTGTGTGTGTGTGTGTGTGTGTGTGTGTGTGTGTGTGTGTGTGTGTGTGTGTGTGTGTGTGTGTGTGTGTGTGTGTGTGTGTGTGTGTGTGGATTGGGGTTCGCAAGAGTGGGAGACATAGGGATGAAAGAGAGAGAGGGATGAGAAAGGGATGAGAGAGAGAGAGAGACACGGAGGTGGGGGGAGGGAGAATGATGAGGCTAAAGGTGAAGAGGTGTTGAAAAATGGAAAAGTCATGTGGAGCATTTTCTCCAGCAGCCACAAACAGGGTATAGGGATATTGGTGTGTGTCCTACCTGTCTAAGGCGGTGCTGGTAGCCATACTCCTAGCGAAGCCCTTTAGTCCCAGCTGTCTGAAGTAGGGGATACAGGAGAGGTTGGCCGCCATAACAGCCAAGGAGTCTGAAGGGTTCACAAAGAAACCATTCTCACCCAGGATCATATACCGGTCCTGCAATACATACACTCATCAACCATACAGCAATACATGAAGAAATAATCAATGCATAGCCAATAAATACCTAATCTAATCCTCCACTAATTAAAGTATGTTAAAGATAAACATTTGCTGTTACTCTATCTGGCATTCCCATCCCTACCAGTTGATACACGGTTGTTTAAATGGCATCTCTCCCAATCAAATCAAATGTATGGGACACACTCCTTCCTACTAAGATGCAGCACTGTAAGCACTGGGAGAGGGCTCCAATGGAACACAAAAGAGTGACATAATTCTCCTGATGCTCGGCCCGGTAATTGAGTTAGGCTAATGTGCGTGAGCGTGGCGCTGGTGCAAATTACTACGTGAGATGTTGTGGGGGAAAAAAGAGATGTCTGTCACAGATATTAGCTGGTCCCATTGCCTAACATCCTGCTATTGACAAGGAAATAAATGCAGACAAAAACAAACAAAGGCAATTCCAAGTTCCCATTAGATAGCAGACCTGGGTCCACATAGGTCAAGTTCTTGTTTTTTCCCAAATACTTTACACATGCTTGATTTGGCTTGCTGCCAAGGAACCAATGGAATAGTCCCAAAAGTGTAAACGCTGCCCATTTAAGCAGAATCAAACATGCTCATCCTCATCAGCTCCCCTGAAAGTGTATTGTAGTACTTTGTACATTATACAGTGCATTCAGAAAGTATTCATACCCCTTGACATATTCCACACTTTATTGTGTTACAGCCTGAAATCAAAATGGAATAAATAGATTTTTCTCTCACCCATCTACAAACAATACCCCATAATGGCGAAGTGAAAACATGTTTTTAGAATTTTTTGCAAATGTATAGAAATGTATAGAATCGCTTAGTGGCAGCGATTACAGCTCTGAGTCTTTCTGGGTAAGTCTCTAAAAGCTTTCAACACGTTATTCAAGCTCTGTCAAATTGGTTGTTGATCAGTACTAGACAACCATTTTCAGGTCGCCATAGATTTTCAAGCAGATTTAAATCAAAACTGTAACTCGGCCACTCAGCAACTCCAGTGTATATTTAGCCTTGTGTTTTAGGTTATTGTTCTGCTGAAAGGTGAATTAATCTTCCTGTGTCTGGTGGAAAGCAGACAGAACCAGGTTTTCCTCAAGGATTTTGGCTTTGCTTAGCTCCATTCCGTAAATTTTTTTTATCCTGAAAAACTCCCCAGTCCTTAACAATTACAAGCATACCCATAACATGATGCAGCCACCATTATGCTTGAAAATATGGAGAGTGGTACTCAGTAATGTGTTGTATTGGATTTGTATTCAGGAAGAAACATTTAATTGGTTTGATACATTTTTTACAGTATTACTTTAGTGCCTTATTGAAATCAGGATGCATGTTTTATTCTGTACAAGCGTTCTTCCTTTCACGCTATCAGTTAGGTTAGTATTGTGGAGTAACTACAATGTTGTTGATCCATCCTCAGTTTTCTCCTATCACAGCCATTAAACTCTGTAACTGTTTTAAAGTTTCCATGGTGAAATCCCTGAGCGGTTTCCCTCCTCCCCGTCAACTGAGTTAGGAAGGACGCCTGTATCTTTGTAGCGACTGAGTGTATTGATATACCATCCACAGTATAATTAATAACTTCACCATGCTCAAAGGGTTATTCAATGTCTGCTTTTTTTATTTTTACCGATCTACCAATATATGCCCTTTGCGAGGCATTGGAAAATCTCCATGGTCTTTGTGGTTGAATTTGTGTTTAAAATTCAGTGCTCGACTGAGGGACCTTGAAGATAATTGTATGTGTGGGGTACATAGATGAGGTAGTCATTCAAAAATCATGTTAAACACTGTTTTGCACACAGAGTGAGTCCATGCAACTGATTATGTGAGTTGTTAAGCAGATTTTTTAGCGTTGCCATAACAAAGGGGTTGAATACTTATTGACTGAAGACATTTCAGCTTTCATTAATTAATTTGTCAAAATTTCAAAAAAACATAATTACACTTTGACATTATGGTGTTATAGTGTGTGTATGTAACCGATGTGAAATGGCTAGCTAGTTAGTGGGGTGCGCGCTAATAGTGTTTCAATCGGTGACATCACTCGCTCTGAGACCTTGAAGTAGTTGTTCCCCTTGCATAGAAGGGCCGCGGCTTTTGTGGAGCGATGGGTAACGATGCTTCGAGGGTGGCTGTTGTCGATGTGTGCAGAGGGTCCTTGGTTAGAGCCCAGGTAGGGGTGAGGAGAGGGATGGAAGCTATACTGTTACATGTAGGCCAGTGAAAAAAAAATCTACATTTAATTCATTTTTATTTCCGGCTTTAACAAAGTATTCAAAGTCGAGTTCTGCAGTGGGGTCACCAAAATAAAAATAAAAATAACAGTTAAGAGTACAGATTATTGTATGGGACAAGATACAAACGTTTTTAAGAAAGATACAATTTGATTGAGTTAATGTATTTATTGGTTTCTTTTCATTTTGATAAGAGATGAAAATGCAATGAATTGAAGGTTATTTGTTGATGTAAAAATCTAAATGTAATTATTTTATTAAGATTGTGTCATTCAATTTTGGGCGGGGTGGGGTCGCAAGAAATTGTTGTGGGGGAAAAAATGGGGTCCCCTCTGAGTTTGAATACCACTGCTGTAACACAACAAAATGTGGAAAAAGTCAAGTGAATACTATACTTGGTGAAGGCAGTGTTCCTCTCCTCCTCAGCTGTCTTACCCCGTCTGCATCGAAAGCAGCTCCAAAACCAATGTCTCCGCCCTTCATGGCATCAACCAATGGGGCTGCGTATGTGAGGTTGGGCTCTGGAGGCCGGCCCCCAAAGTCCTCCATGGGGACACAGTTGACAGCAGCGTTGGCAGGAGCCCCCAGCTCATCACACATGATACGGCGCACGTAGAGACCCATCACTGACAATAGAGTACAATATAATAGAAAACAATACAATGGAATATAATACAATACAACACAATACAATAGAACACAATACAATATAATCACTGGTAAGCACCTGATACAATACTGTAACTACTTTGGTCTTCATTAGTATTGTCCTACCTCCGTTCATGGCGTCTATGCGTATCTTCAGCTGTTCAGGTCCTGTCAGAAGGCTCTTGATGGCATTGAAGTCAAAGATGGTTCTCAGCAGGTTGAGGTACAACTCCACTGAGTCCACTATCTCAACTAACAACACATAGAAGAGGAGGGCAGTGGCTCAGAGTCTAGTCTGTATCTGTCTATCCATCCAATAGCATGTACTTGTATGCAAGAACAGAGTGTATGTGTGGTGAGACTGTGTATGCCTGGCGTGTGAGTGTGTGAATGTACAGTGCATTCGGAAAGTATTCAGACCCCTTCACTTCTTCGTCATTTGTTACGTTACATTTTTTTTTTAAATTCCTCTCATCAATCTACATACAGTACCCCATTATGACGAAGCAAAAACTTTTTTTTATGTTTGCAAATGTATAAAAATAAATAATAATAATACCTTATTTACATAACTATTCAGACCCTTTGCTATGATACTCGAAATTGAGCACAGGTGCATCCTAATTCCATTGATCATCCTTGAGATGTTTCTACAACTTGATTGGAGTCCACCTGTGGTAAATTCAATAGACTGGACATGATTTGGAAAGGCACACATCTGTTTATATAAAGTCCCACAGTTGACAGTTCATGTCAGAGCAAAAACCAAGCCATGAGGTCAAAGGAATTGTCCGTAGAGCTCCGAGACAGGATTGTGTCGAGGGTAAAAAAAACATTTCTGCAGCATTGAACGTCCTCAAGAACAGCGTGGCCTCCATCATTCTTAAATGGAAGTGGTTTGAAACCACCAAGACTCTTCCTAGAGCTGGCCGCCCGGCCAAACTGAGCAATCAGGGAAGAAGGGCATTGGTCAGGTTGGTGACCAAGAACCCGATAGTCATTCTGACAGAGCTCCAGAGTTCCTCTGTGGAGATGAGAGAACCTTCCAGAAGGACATCCATCTCTGCAGCACTCCACCAATCAGGCCTTTATGTTAGAGTGGCCAGACGGAAGCCACTCCTCAGTAAAAGGCACATGACAGCACACTTGGAGTTTGCCAAAAGGCACCTAAAGACTCTCAGACCATGAGAAACTAAATATTCTGGTATGATGAAACCAAGTTTGAACTCTTTGGCCTGAATGCCAAGCGTCACGTCTGGAGGAAACCTGGCACCATCCCTACAGTGTAGCATGGTGGTGGAAGCATCATGTTGTTGGGATGTTTTTCAGCGGCAGGGACTGGGAGACTAGTCAGGATCGAGGGGAAAGATCAACGGAGCAAAGTACAGAGAGATCCTTGATGAAAACTTGCTTCATAGTGCTCAGGACCTCAGACTGGGGGGCGAAGGTTCACATTCCAATAGGACAACGACCCTAAGCACACAGCCAAGATAACGCAGGAGTGGCTTCAGGACAAGTCTCTGAATGTCCTTGAGTGGCCCAACCAGAGCCCGGACTTGAACCCGATCAAACATCTCTGGAGAGACCTGAAAATAGCTGTGCAGCGACGCTCCCCATCCAACCTTACAGAGCTTGAGAGGATCTGCAGAGAAGAATGGGAGAAACTCCCCAAACAGGTGTGCCAAGCTTGTAGCATCATACCCAAGAAGACTTGAGGCTGTAATCGCTTCCAAAGGTGTTTCAACAAAGTACTGAGTAAAGGGTCTTTTTTAATGTTTTTTTCTGTCATTATGGGGTATAGTGTGTAGATTGATGAGGGGAAAAAACGATTTAATACATTTTTGGTTAAGGAAGTAACGTAACAAAATGTGGAAAAAGTTAAGGGGTCTGAATACTTTTCGAATGCACTGTATATGTGTTTGCAGTGTGTCTGTGTCTACTCTGTGTGTGTGTCTGCTCTGTGTATGCTGCTCTGTGTAGGGGCGTAGGAGCCCCCCCCCCCCAATGTTAGAAGCAGGTAACATGCCCCCCCCACACACACACAATTATTCATATTTAAAAAATCGGAACTCTCAGCTTACTGAGTTACAAAGGTAGAATACACAAGGTGCAATTTCAGAATGTGGTTGTGCATCAGCAGTTCTTATCTTGTTATGTCAGTCACTGAGAGTCACTCAATTAGCCATGTCAGCTCAAAAAAAATGCATGTCTAGCCAGCTATCTAAACTTGTAGTAATTATGGTCGAATTACCGACCGGGGGGCCCCCATTGATTTTGTTAGTCACTCTCACTCAGATATTATATTAAAAACTGAAAACATTTCTCTCCAGGAAATTGCAAGAGATTTGTCTCATGGGGCGGAGTAGAAATAACCACCAACTAAATTTCATTTAGGGCCCCCAAACGCTAGGGGCGACTCTGACTGCATGTGTGGGTATGGATGTGTGTAATCAGACCTGATAGCCACTGCAGCCCCTCGTGATGAGTTCTGATTTTTTGTGGCCCCGACCCCCATCAAAGTTGCCCATCCTTGGTCTACAGCAGGGGCATTCAACTCTTACCCTACGAACCTGCTGGTTTTCTGTTCTTCCTGATAATTAATTACACCCAGGTCTAAATACAATACAATTTGTGTCCCAGGTCTAAATCTGTCCCTGATTAGAGGGGAACAATGAAAAAAAAAGGATTGGAACTGGCTTCGCGGTCCAGAGTTGAGTCTGAGGGGTCTTGGGCAGCGTTTCCCAAACTCGGTTCTAGGGAACCCAAGGGTTGCACGTTTTAGTTTTTGCCCTAACACTACACAGCGTATTCAAATTACCAAAGCTTGTTGATTAGTTGATTATTTGAATCAGCTGGGTAGTGCTAGGGCAAAAGCCAAAACGTACACTCTTTGGGGTCGCATGGGCCGAGTTAGGGAAACCCTGGTCTAGAGGGTGTATTGGATGTGTTAACTTAATTCAGGAGTGAGGCAACGATGATGATACCCACAGACAGACAGATAGGCAGAGAGGGAGAGCAGGTAAGATAGTGAGAAGGGCCACTCCAAGCTCATAGAGTTCATAGACTGATCTGTCATAGTGTGAATCAATCGGAATGATCATATATGGTCTCTGATGAAACGATAGCAGCTTAAGTCTAGAGGGTGTATTGCATGTGTTAACTTCATGCATGAGAGAGGCAGCCATGATGATATAAAAAAAAAATATATATATATATATATATATAATTTTGCCGAGTGGAGATTCATTAATTTCAGTTTGACCTTTCATGCATACCTTTTTTATTTATTAAAAAGGTTTTAACACAGTATAATAACTGTATTATAAGTTGACAATATCACAATAAGTTTCAACCCATACTGTATGTAAAGCAGCAGTTGTAACAACCCATACTGTATGTAGAGCAGCAGTTGTAACAACCCATACTGTATGTAGAGCAGCAGTTGTAACAACCCATAATGTATGTAGAGCAGCAGTTGTAACAACCTGACATAGTGGAAGACAGAAAAATACTAGGAAATTAATCATACAGTAGCAGAGAAAGAGTACAAAATGGTTGTGTATTTGAATATATGCACATTAACGGTCACACTGGTATTCAGTACAGTACGAATGGCCACGGCCCTCAAGACTGACTGGACTGTATCAGAGTAAATGCCCCTCTACAAGGGCCCCCTTAGCCTTGTACATTTGACCATTTGTAAGTTCATATTTTTCTGTATCCTTTTTTCAAGTCACTATAAATTAGCATTTAAAACCAATTTTTTCAACAACAAAAAATCCCACGTAGCAAAATAGTTCCCCCCCAATGTCATTGTCGCTTCAACGCCCCTGGCTCTGTGTGTGTCTGGTCTGTGTGTGTCTAGCCCGTGTGTGTCTGGTCTGTGTGTGTCTGGTCTGTGTGTGTCTAGCCCGTGTGTGAGTCCTGTACCTCTGAAGGGTTTGAACTTGTTCTCCAGGTCAAAGTCGTGGCGTCCCAGCCTGGCCAGGTCAATGCGGAGGTCAGGACATATGGCATACTCCTCCAGGGTCCTACTCACCTGGGCAATCTTCTCCATCACCGTGTCCGGAGACGGGCCTATGGGGGGGTGGGACGGTTACCATGGACACTAATGTTTGCACATTATGTGACCTGTTCCTGGTCTATGGTTGTTGTTATACAGTGGCTTGCAAAAGTATTCACCCCCCTTGGCATTTTTCCTATTTTGTTGCCTTACAACCTGGAATTAAAATAGATTTTGGGGGGGTTTGTATCATTTGATTTACACAACATGCCTACCACTTTGAAGATACAATTTTTTTTATTTATTGTGAAACAAACAAGAAATAAGACCAAAAAAATGAAAACTTGAGCGTGCATTACTATTCACCCCCCCCAAAGTCAATACTTCGTAGAGCCACCTTTTGCAGCAATTACAGCTGCAACCCCCTCCTTTCCCCTGTAACTATTCCCCAGGTCGTTGCTGTAAATGAGAATTTGTACTCAGTCAACTTACCTGGTAAAATAACGGATAAATAAAAAAATAAAAAAATAAATGTATTTTGGGGTATGTCTCTATAAGCTTGGCACATCTAGCCATTTAAATTTTTGCCCATTCTTCAAGGCAAACCTGCTCCAGTTCCTTCAAGTTGTATGGGTTCTGCTGGTGTACAGCAATCTTTAAGTCATACCACAAATTCTCAATTGGATTGAGGTCTGGGCTTTGACTAGGCCATTCCAAGACATTTAAATATTCCCTCTTAAACCACTCAAGTGTTGCTTTAGCAGTATGCTTAGGGTCATTGTCCTGCTGGAAGGTGAACCTCTGACCCAGTCTCAAATCTCTGGAAGACTGAAACAGGTTTCCCTCAAGAATTTCTCTGTATTTAGCACCATCCATCATTCCTTCAATTCTGACCAGTTTCCCAGTCCCTGCCGATGAAAAACTTCCCCACAGCATAATGCTGCCACCACCATGCTTCACTGTGGGGATGGTGTTCTCTGAGTAATGAGATGTGTTGGGTTTCTGCCAGACATGGCGTTTTCCTTGATGGCCAAAAAGCAAAATTTTTGTCATATCTGACCAGAGTACCTTCTTCCATATGTTTGGGGAGTCTCCCACATGCCTTTTGGCGAACAACAAACGTGTTTGCTTATTTTTTTCTTTAAGCAATGGCTTTTTTCTGGGCACTCCTCTATAAAGCCCAGCTCTGTGGAGTGTACGACTTAAAGTGGTCCTATGGACAGATACTCCATTCTCCGCTGTGGAGCAGTGCAACTCCTTCAGGGTTATCTTTGGTCTCTTTGTTGCCTCTCTGATTAATGTCCTCCTTGCCTGGTCCGTGAGTTTTGGTGGGCAGCCCTCTCTTGGCAGGTTTGTTGTGATGCCATATTCTTTCAATTTTATTATTATGGATTTAATGGTGCTCAGTGGGATGTTCAAAGTTTCTGATATTTTTTATAACCCAACCCTGATCTGTACTTCTCTACAACTTTGTACTTGACCTGTTTGGAGAGCTCCTTGGCCTTCATGGTGCCGCTTGCTTGGTGGTGCCCCTTGCTTAGTGGTGTTGCAGACTGGGGACTTTCAGAACAGCTGTACTGTATGTATGTCTAAGTCTCTGAACAAATTGTGTGTGTGTGTGTGTGTGTGTGTGTGTGTGTGTGTGTGTGTGTGTGTGTGTGTGTGTGTGTGTGTGTGTGTGTGTGTGTGTGTGTGTGTGTGTGTGTGTGTGTGTGTGTGTGTGTGTGTGTGTGTGTGTGTGTGTGTGTGTGTGTGTGAGAGAGAGAGAGAGAGAGAGACTACATGCCAAATCTGATAAGCATCTTATTGACTACAATACAGTCAGGTTTTACGGAGCACCAATTGTTGAGACTTGGTGTAATTGGGCCAGATGCTATGAGGAAACATTAGATTAGTGTGTGAGCGGACTTAATCCATAATCAACCATGTTGGCTATCTCATTACCCAGTGATATACCCGACCCTCAATCAAGATAAAGCGACAACTTGAAAATAGAGATGACATTAGCGCCCTTACTGTCATTTTCTCTGTAAATGATTTGAAACCCTAGAAGGCCAGTATCCCGGAGTCGCCTCTTCACTGTTGACGTTGAGACTGGTGTTTTGTGGGTACTATTTCATGAAGCTGCCAGTTGAGGAATTGTGAGGCGTCTGTTTCTCAAACTAGACACTCTAATGTACTTGTCCTCTTGCTCAGTTGTGCACCGGGGCCTCCCGCTCCTCTTTCTATTCTGTTTAGAGCCAGTTTGCGCTGTTCTGTGAAGGGAGTAGTACACAGCGTTGTACCAGATCATCAGTTTCTTGGCAATTTCTCGCATGAAATAGCCTTCATTTCTCAGAACAAGAATAGACTGACGAGTTTCAGAAGAAAGTTCTTTGTTTCTGGCCATTTTGAGCCTGTAATCGAACCCACAAATGCTGATTCTCCAGATACTCAACTAGTCTAAAGAAGGCCAGTTGTAATGCTTCTTTAATCAAAACAACAGTTTTCAGCTGTGCTAACATAATTGCAAAAGGGTTTTCTTATGATCAATTAGCCTTTTAAAATTATAAACTTGGATTAGCTAACACAACGTGCCATTGGAACACAGGAGTGATGGTTGCTGATAATGGGCTCTGTACGCCTATGTAGATATTCCATTAAAAATCATCCGTTTCTAGCTACAATAGTAATTTACAACATTAACAATGTCTACGCTGTATTTCTGATCAATTTGATGTTTTTTTAATAGACAAAAAATTTGCTTTTCTTTCAAAAACAAGGACATTTCTAAGTGACCTCAAACTCTTGAACGGTAGCGTATACTGAGATCACATGACACTTAAATAAAGTCCACCTGTGTGCAATCTAACTAATTATGTGACTTCTGAGGTAATTGGTTGCACCAGATCTTATTTAGGAGCTTCATAGCAAAGGGGGTGAAAACATATGCAAGCACCACTTTCCATTTATTATCATTTTTAAAAAATTTAACCAAGTTATTTTTTCATTTCACTTCACCAATTTGGACTATTTTGTGTATGTCTGTTACATGAAATCCCCCCCCAAAAAATCCATTTAAATTACAGGTTGTAATGCAACAAAATAGGAAAAACGCCAAGGGGGATGAATACTTTTGCAAGGCACTGTACATGTTTAAGAACAGTGAAGCCTATGGTGGCATTTTAATGCACAACTGTTATTCATAGGAAGTTAAATAAAAAAATCCTCTAGATTGAGAAGTCATATTACTGAGAAGTCATCATCTTCTATGTACCATGTGAGGATTGTAAGACGCTACTGGAGTCATGTAGACATTGACAAAGTGAACATTGTGTAGAATCCTTTTGAGAGCCACAGTCTGTGGGCTCTGAAAGATAACTACTGTTGCGTGAGACATGAGGGATGAGGAGAGCAAGACCACTTTGCTCTATTTATACTACTGGAGGATGACTGAGATTCCACAGTAAAGCCCTGGGGACTCGGAAGGCCTGTCCATGATGGAGCTTCAGGAATATGTGAGTATTCCTTGTTAAGAGAATACACGGATAATTGCTAGGGCTGTGAGTGGGCTATGGTGCCAACTCTCTTAACTCAGTCAATAAATCACCAATATTGTATTCATATAGCACTTTTAACAAACACATTTATAATAAAGAGCCCACTAATAACCTGGGCATAAAGCCAAGAAGAGCAAGCACAAGTATCAGAAAACTTCTTAGGTAGGAGGACATCCATCAATCCTTTAACTGACTGACAGATTGACAGGCTGGCAGGTTGACAGCAATCAGTCAAATAAGCAGCTCACCTCCATTGGCCACGTTGAATTTGACCCCAAAGTCTCCCCCGGGGCCTCCTGGATTGTGACTGGCTGTCAGGATGATTCCACCAATGGCCTTGATCTTCCTGATGATGCAGGACACAGCAGGGGTGGAGAGGAGGCCGTTGTGTCCAATCACCAGCCGACCAATCTGAAAGAAACAGACAGAGGGAGAGTTTGAGGAACTTCAGCTGACTGAATCTCATTCTGGGACCTATGTTCGTATTGAAGTAATTAATCGTATCATACATTAATCAAGACTAAGGCATGTACAAACATCGCAACTCAAGAATGAAAAGGCCTATTATTGTAGACTAGCTCAGTGTAGCTTACAGAATGATTTAATTCGCATTTCTTTATTGTAATGAGCTTCATGTCATGCATTTAGTCAAGAGATGTTTTCTAGAACTGGTCATGTGGCTTATGTCATGACGCTCAGGGCTTCATCTTTCCAGACCAGATGCGTCCAGAATTTGGCACGGACTGAGGTTCCAGACGTTCTATCAGGCTTGGACTAGGCTACATTCCAGACAGTCGTCATGGGCGTCTACATCCATTTATTGAAGTCGCGCGAACACTCTCGCGTGTTCTGTCCCTAGGCTATAGCATCTCAACTATTCTAAATAAAAGTGTCCTCATTCATGTGGAATTAATTATTATGACGTCGGCGCATCTCCTCACTTTCAGGATTTCGAGAGAGAGAGAGATACTCTTGGCTCTATTCAATCAAGCCTGGTTACCTTGTTTTTGGCATAAGAGCAAAAACATTTGTATGGTTTGAAAGCAAAATGAAATCAGCTGTGTTAATGACAACATTCTCTCCCCGTAAAAAAAGTATATATTTGTATATTTAAACCTATCCCAGACATCGCTTTGGATCGAATAGTGCCCTTTGGGTGCGCACTTAACACCTGTCATGCACTGTCAGCGACCCGTTGTAGGTCTACACGCCTATCATCATTCCATACTCTGCCCCCAGAATTTCACAAATATTCTTTCAATGTCTTCCCAGCGCTTATCTCCTGTGAGTTTGGCTCGTGGCCACTAAACTGGGTATCCCCCAAGCTTCGAACGAAGCAGGGAGGAATGTAGCTGAGTGGCGCGTGGGCAGCAGGGGACGAGGGATTGAACAGCCGATAAGGCAGGAGACATTAAGCTGGGCAAGCAGAAAAATAGACCCATCTCAAAACAAATACATTCCCCTCAGTTTTTCCTTTAGGTATTTCACCAAGCTTGTTGTCGCATAGATCTGAGAATAGACTGCTGTCCTTTCCAAGCGCTCTGCGCAATTGGTTAAAAGGCTCCGCCACTCACGCAGGTCCGCGCACGCACGCACACACACACACAAACACTGGGAGAGGCAGGGAGGAATGTAGCTTTAGGTTGTAACATAGCCTGCCTATCTATATGCACGTACGCCTATCGCCATAAATCTGAGTGTTGTTAAAACTAGGCCACTGGATTGACTTATCGTTTCAGAGGCGCATAAACAGAGCAGGCTTTGCTAGGTAAACTAGTGTACAGCATTCCCTTGTATGCACTTGACTAGAGTTTCCGCTGTATAAACCATAGTTTATTTATTTAACTAACATTTATGTAACTATGTATAAACCATAGTTTATACGACCCATGGGCATATGGAGGATTAACAATCAAATACCATGTTTTATTATGCTATTTCTGTGCTTCGTTTATCATGATCATGATCATCATCATCATTATCATCATCACGAACCCTGAACCATTCCAAACTTTCTGACATGACATTCTTGTCTTACCCCGTTGGCAGCAGCCATCTGAACTATAATCTCGGTGGCTGCTCGGCTGAAGTAGCGTCCGTCGCTGCCCACCACCATCGTGCATCCCTGGCGGTCTCTCAGGTCGATGGACGACAGTACACTTTGGATGTAGTTCTGCAGGTAGTTCTTCTTGCCCTCGAACACAGCCGTCTTCCGCCGCAGCCCGTTGGTACCGGGCCGCTGGTCATCAAACGGGCTCGTCTGGACCGTTACCACGGGAATGGGGTTCGTCTCCATCCTCCGCACAAGAACCCACCGGGAGTGGCGGGTCGACTGGCTATACCGGGGATGACTCACTGTCGGCTGGATAGAGGTGGAGAGTCAAACATATGTAGGAGACAGACTGTGTTAGGGAGGTGAGAGGTTCAGTGATGTTCGCTCTAGCCCTCCAGAAGTAGCACTTTCGAGGGAGGTGGGGTATGCGCTTACGCAATGACAGCACACCAGCGCTTTCCAGAGGGATGGCTATTAAGATGATAAATCCCCGTCAACAAATTCCTTGGCTTGTAAACTCGGTTTGAGATATATGCTAGTTATAGGCCTGCTGTCGGTTTTAAACACATGCCACAGAAAACTTGCAGCGAGAGCTTTGGATAGGCGAATGAAATATTAAGCCAAGTCTCTTCCGCCTGACAACTCCCTATTTTCCAAATAAGCCCGACTCTCCACAAGGACATGCGCCTGCCAAAATCAGGGAGGGCCAAAAGCCCCTACAATCAGCTGCGCCTCTGGACAAAAATAGCCCGGTGGAGTACGGGGAGAATTGTGTCGGGCTGGGGCTGTAACCGGACAAGGCAAAGCACTGTCAGTGTCAGTGTGCGAGCATTAAGCAGTTAACGGTCAAAGACATGCGGAAAAGTGACGAGGCAGGACCTGAGGGCGCACTGTTGGCCATGGGCAAAGCAATGCGTCAAGCAGACCTCCCCTGTCCCACATATTAGGCAATATAGTACATGGTAAAGTAAAACAGACTAGTTGGTTTTAATATGATACTTTAAGCGAATGGACTAGAATGATAACATGAAATCCACTCCCTTTTCAAGATAACTAAACTGTGACAAAAAATGGAGTGCGTCTTTTTTAATGGCAGCTCTCTCTATCTCTCTCGCTCTCTTTGTACTATAATGCATAAAAGCTAGCATCAGAAGAGCAAGATGCGTTATGGGTGGCCAGAGAGAAGCATATGGGCTGGTTCACTGATGCATAATTTAGTGGACAGCGCAACCAGGAGCAAAATCAAGGAAAGACATTTTTGTAAAACGTGCTTTGCAAAATTGTAGGCCTATTGGTCCTATAAAAGTAGTTGTCTGTATTGAAATGCATTAAACCTGGGCCACACGGTGGCAGCATTGAACTGGCTTACAGCTGGATGCAGACGTTCTCAAGTTTTCATTCGATTTTGAAGGAAATTAAGATGGAATCAATTGTATTTTAATGGGTATTTAATGTGTTTAAAAGCGATTCAATTAAATATTACAATAATGATTTGCAATAAAACAAAACAGGGCATGAAATTCGCACTGATGAGACTGATCTCTTTTAGTGACAAACAAGAGTTGTTTCGCCAATTACAGGACAAACAACATTTATATGAGCCTACGCTTACAATAATTCACAATAACAAGATCTTAAGTAGATCATATACTGTAATTTACTGTTCCCAATGCCTATTTTGCCTTTTTGCGAAGTAATTCTGTGCAATATATTATAGTCCTGCTAATTTAGACCTGGTTTTCCAGAAATTTAAATTGAAAACCTTTAGGTGCAATCATTTCCTCAGGTTATTTTGTACTAATAGATGGCATCTTTAGCAGTCAATTTCTAAGTGTAATAAAATGTGGGGAAGGAAATAAGTTGGCCTAAGCATAATCAAACACCGCAACAACAAAAAAACTGACGGTACGGTCAAACTATTTTTATTGTTTCATTTCAATGACGAAAATCAAAATACAATGGATTTTTAAAACATTTGGCAAAAGTGGTTCCACTTTCACATTGACACCATATTTTAACAAATATATTACCAGTCTACATATGTACATTAACTTCATTTGACATACTGTATTCAACATTGAATGAACATAAACAATATGCAGTTTAATTAAATCATTTCTTTGAGAAACGCGTAAACGTGCCTCCATTGGATCATTTTATCACTTGTATACAAACACAGGGGTTTCTTTGGTTAAAGCTGTAACAAACAAACACTTCAACAACTACGGTAAGGCGTTTGGACATTCTCTGTTATTGAAGGAACAGCGCTCAACATTGCATTTGGGCAGAATGGAGTCATTGGAGCTGGAATCAGGCTCGGGAACCAAACAAGCAGGGCCCGTGAGAAGACGAACAGAGTTCTGTGGATTTGAGTCATGTGATACATAAGGAAAGGTTCTAGTCATAATGCTGTCAATACTGAATGAACACTTCGTATGTGTGTCGCTCGCAGCCTTCTGTACTGCGGGAGTTGCTGCGCAAAGTTGCTTTCTGAAGTCCATGGGGGCAACTACCTTACAGCTGCTGCTTAGACTCGGGTATGGTAGATAGGAGGAAGGTAGCATCACGAGCCCGTCCTGAACCGGCATATACCAGAGAGGGGCAGCCGGTACGCTCACTTGGCTTTGGACGCAGTAAGGCCGGTAACAGCTAAAGTTTGGGTAAAACATGAGTCCATCTTTCATATACTCCGGCTGGTTTCTCTTAAACCTCTTCCTGCGCCGGAGAAAGCTGCCGTTGTCAAACATGTCCTCAGATGCGGGGTCCAGAGACCAGTAGTTGCCTTTTCCTGCGTTTCCAGGCTCTCTCGGAATCTTGATAAAGCAGTCGTTGAGTGACAGGTTGTGCCTGATGGAGTTCTGCCACGCCGGAAACTTCTCCCCGTAGTAGGGGAACTTGTTGCTGATGAAGTCGCAGATGCCACTCAGCGTCAGTTTCTTCAGAGGACACTGTAAGATTGCCATGGTGATGAGAGCGATGTAGGAATACGGGGGTTTTACAGAACCGTGAGGTCTTCCCAATGAAGGTGTGTCTGCACAGAAACTATTCTCGCTCTCCCCAGATGAGTCGAACTCAGAGCAGTCCAGTTCGACGCTGGACTCGGCGGATGAGCTAGGCTCCCTGGTGTTGTCCGTCCGGTAGAGAAGATGCCGGTCAAGGAGAGGCTCGTCCTCTCCCGCTATGTATACTTCATCCTCGTCCAGTGGCAAGCCAGTCTGCTGGGACGTTTCATACTCCTTGGAGAGGGTCATGGCTCAGACCACAACGTCCACACACGCGTAAAAGCGAAACTCTTACCACCGTATCATTAATTCTTAACATGCGTAAAAGCGTCTTCTCTGACTTTCTCGGCTCCTCCGGTCCCTGTGGTCCTGGTCAGCCTGTTTATGTTGACCGGGAGTTTCCTTCTTTTTTTTTATTAGTGGGCTGTTGTTGTACCCCCCCCGCCCTGCCACAGCCCAGTCACACTCAGACCTATCAGAGTAGTCCCTCGCCCCAGGGTGTCAGGGCAGACAAAGGGAAAACTAATCCGGAGAATCCTCACATACATAATTGATCTAGTATGCAGACACCTCAAAGTTCATGAAGCATAATACTTTTAAGTGAAATACACTTATCAAATGTAGACCTATATATAATGATTTATTACAAAGCGAGGGTAGAATCAGATGGTGATTTTAGCAAGATCCCCCATGCGTATCCAGGTCCGTCTATAAAAGTTTCCCGCTCCAGACATGGCACATTATGTCTACAAATGCAAATACATTGTCAACTTTATAACCTTAATTGGTATACAGTGTGTTCAACTTTATTCGCGGTCAACATTAGACCGATAACCTTGGCACATTTCCTGTTCAATTAGGCCTATTAAAAGCTACGCAGGGCCTCCGCCCGGCAGACAATAGAGTAGCACAGTAGCTCGGCTGGAGCCGGGGATGCGATGTGAAGTTTGAACACCACGCCTACGCCTGATAATAAACGCAGCGTTTTACCCCCCAGACCCCCGTGGTTTCGTTAAGTTTGCCACCTCGGGATGCCCGCAGGTGGTGTGACCGTGAAAATGGCCGTGGGACAGCTCCCCGTGGCCGGGAGAGTAAAGCGGCTATAGAGGCAACTTAACGAGCCAATAAGCATCAGAATCGGGTTGAACACTGCGCAGCTGCACGGTGAGCTATAGGGCTACGGGACATAGCCGGGGTGAATGGCCACAGCAAATTAGACGCACATGTAGAACTAGGCCAGACAATTATGTTAGAAAATGACATTTTAACAAATTTAACTGTGTTTATATATTGGGTAAAATTGTAAACGTAGACTATAAGCCAAAATGTATTTGACTTAAGACAAACCATCCGAATTTACAGGGCTATTCTCCGTCTAATTGGCCGTTTACTTCCACGTATTTGATTTAAATTCGTTATTTTACATGAATCGCATAAATAAAACTCCCTAAATCTTCTCACTATGGCAAATTCCTTGACTGAGACTTGTCAGCATAATTCTTAGTAATTCAGAATGTGAATGGGGACCCCATGCAACGTCACTTCACAACAACAAAACAAAGGTGTTAATATGCTTGCAGCGTTTTACGCACCTTGTGGAATATCGCATTGGATTTACGCATTATTTAAACACCTTCAGACAAGACCCGAGTTTATATCAATTCGCTCGTTCACAATTATTAGCCATCACAACAAAATGCCAGTCAATACTTAATAATAGTGAAATATGAACATTAAATATTGTAAACACCAATCTTTAAATCAGATTCTTGTTTATTTCAATAATTTAAACAGCCCTTACATGATAATATGTGAAATAAAAACAAACGTATTCACAGGTCAAGCTAATAGTCAAGCGCGCGTGGACATTTACAGACCAGTCTAATTTTGTGTTGCACCACTTTTGAGATGTGATAAAAGCCTGTACAAAACCTTAACTTCACCAACAATTTACAGACCTAAAACACAGCCTAACTATTGACGAATACACTCAAACTTAAATGAATAAGGTATGGATGTTAGGGGTTTCCAAAGTTTAAAATAATTTACAGAGAAAATGACAGTAAGGGCGCTAATGTCATTGTTTCTGTATGATATGTCGGATTAAGGAATAAAGACAGACACCAATGTTAAGTTCAATAGCCTTGTTAAGCATTGTACAAGTCCCTACGCGTGGAGTCTGGGGAACAGTCCAACTAGTCGATTACCTATCAACTAGACTCCGTAACATCATCCTTTTCAATAGAAAGTGCAAACATAACGGCATAACATTGAGTTCTTAACAGTCAAGTCATAACAATTGAAAAGCATGACATTTTCTTTTTACTTCAGCTGTCATCTTCCTTTTTTAATATTTTTTTACATTTTTAAATATTTTTTTAATTAACAGACAACAAGTTAAGTCTCTTGCTTACAGAGTAAGCCTGTCCGGTGGCTTGCACAGCCGACCCACCCGTGAGTAAGTATTGGCTCTGACAGGGGTAGGATTAGGGCCACGAGCTGGAGAGTTTGGTGGGGTAGAAGCTTCACCTTCAGTTGGCTCATGTCTCAATTCTGCACCCCTTACCCTTAGGCCTGGACTGTGATCCAGCTCATCTAGGTGAATGTATGGCATGTTCTGGTTTGTCTGCTCTGCTACGCGCAGATCCACCCGATTGCGACGATAGAGGGAGCCACCAACATCCACCAGGTAAGAACGTGGTGCAACTCTCTGTAGGCATGTGCCCAGCCTCCAAAGTCCTGTGTGGTCTCCCGGCAGCGGTTTCATCCTTATAGTTTCACCCACCTCCAGCTCTGGTAGGTCTCGAGCAGTCCGGTCGTAGAAGCACTTAGCGAGCTGCTTTCTGTGACGCAGTTTGTCCGTGACGCCAACCATGACGCAGGGCTCAAGTAGCTTGTTAGCTACGGGGATAGTAGTCTTCAGACGTCTGGACAGAAGGCGTTGTGCTGGGCTGCTGTCCATGTTTTCGGTGGGTGTGTTCCTCCACTGTAAGATCGCTTTCCATGGGTCGTTGCTGTCGCGCAAGGCCCTGCTTAACAGGTTTTTTGCAATCTTGACAGCTGATTCTGCCTTGCCATTTGCTTTTGGGTGTCTTGGAGAGGAGGTCACGTGGTCAAACTCCCATTCTGAGGCGAAACGCTTGAACTGTGCAGTGAATTGTGGGCCATTGTCCGTGATTACCTTGTCAGGCTGACCTTGCCTTGCAAACTGCGCCTTGCAGCGCTTTATGACCGTCTCTGCAGACAAGTCAGGGAGCAGTTCAATTTCCCAAAAGTCAGAGTAATGATCAACGAGGAGAAGATAGTCCTTTTGTCTGTGGCTGAATAAGTCCATGCTGATGATTTGCCAGGCCCTTGTGGGCAGTTCGTGTGACATCATGGTTTCCTTTTGCTGTTCATGAGCGTACTCGTTGCATGTGGTACAGTTGCTGACAAAGTCTTTAATTTCTGCTTGCATGTTTGGCCAGTATAATGTTTCACGAGCCTGACGGTAGCATGCGTCACCTCCAACGTGACTGGAGTGTATGCGGGTAAGCATCTCTGGACGTAGTGATTTGGGAATAATGACCTTCTGACCTCTGAACAAGACGCCATTTTGCACACTGATCTCATCTCGAAAGGTCCAGTATTCTCTCACTGTGAAAGGTGTCTCCTCTTTCAGATATGGCCAACCTGCGAGAGCCATGGACTTCAGTGACTGTAGGTGTTCGTCCTTGTCAGTATGTTGCCTGATCTGGGCTAGGCGGTGATCTGTGACGTTTAAGTAGTCTGCCTGATTGATCTGTTGAACATCTTGTTGTTCCTGCTGTAGCGAACAGATGGCCTGCCGCTGATAGGCAGTGCCTCTACCTGTACATTGTGCTGTTGCCCTGCTCAGTGTGTCGCTGATGTACATCTCAGGTCCTGGCTTGTAAATGACCTTCAGGCTGTAGTTTTGCAGAGTCAGGAGCATACTTTGAAGCCTCTTGGGCGCGTTGAGGAGAGGTTTACTGAATATGGCAATGAGTGGTTTGTGGTCAGTTTCAGCGGTGACCAGCTCTCGACCATATAAGTAGTGATGGAATCGCTGGCAGGAGAAGACGATGCTGAGGCACTCTTTCTCAATTTGTGCATAGTTTTGTTCGGTGGGGGTGAGCGCTCTCGAGGCAAACGCAACGGGCTGGCCTTCCTGCATAAGGCAGCATCCAAGTCCCCTTTGGCTAGAGTCGCTCTGGATTGTGACAGGCTTCGTGACGTCGTAGTAGCGCAACACTGGCATGGATGAAGCCAGAGATTTCATCTCCTGCACTGCGGCCTCGTGCTTGGGTAGCCAGTGCCATGGTGTGTCTTTGTCCAGCAACCGGCGCAGAGGCTCACAGACTGCTGATAGGTGTGGCATGAACTTTGCAAGATAGTTTGCAAAGCCGATGAGACGCTGTACTCCTTTTGCATCCGACGGGTTTGGCATGTCGAGGATCGCTTGGACCTTGTCTGGGTCCGGCTTCAGGCCTTTTGCCGAGAGAATGTGGCCATGGAAGTGGACGTCTTTCACCTTGAACTGCAGCTTCTTCAGGCCAAGACGAAGCTTAACTGATCGGCATCGCTCCATCAGTGCCAGGAGCTTCACATCGTGGTCGCGTTCTGCTTCTTCGTCTGTTTCACCACAGCCTACGATCAGGATATCATCGGCGATGGGTTCAATGCCCTTGAGCCCAGCCAGTAACTCGTGCTGCTTGCGTTGGTATACCTCAGGCGCCACTGAGACACCAAACGGGAGCTTGAGCCAGCGTTTCCGACCCCAGGGGGTCCAGAAGGTAGTCATGAAGCTGCTTTCTTCGTCCAGCTTGCATTGAAGGAATGCATCTCGGGCATCCACCAAGGTGAAAATCCTGGCCTTGGGAAGCTTATAGAGGACATCCTCTAGTGTCGGCATGATGTAGTGGGATCGTTTCAGTGCTTGGTTCAGATGCAGACCCTCAGCTTCTCTGGTTTTTTCACTATGACCATATTGCTGATCCAGTCAGTTGGTTCAGTCACAGATGTCATGTGGCCATCGGCCTCATACTTGTCCAGCTGGGCCTTCACCGCCACTTTCATTGCAATGGGCACATTGCGAGGAGCACACTGGACTGGAGTAATGCTCTCATCCACTTCAAAGTGTACCTCCCCAGGCACTGATTCAACGGGCATGTTGAATACATCGTCATATCTGCTGAGTAGTCGTTCTTTGGACAGGGGTCCATGCTGGACATGATCCACAATGTGCAGGTCATTTGGTACAGTGAACTGCATCAGTCCCAAGCGTTCGCATGTAGAGCCTGAGAGGAGAGGATTTTGACTGGTTTTCACAATCTCAAACTCCAGCTTGTGTCTGCGTCCCCGAATAACACATTCGGTCTCAAAGGTGCCCATAGAGCTCATCAGTTCTCCTGAGTACAGCTTTAGTCTAGTATCGCTGGGCAATAGATGTGTGTCAGGTGCCAGATTGATTTTGTCTTTGTAGCTCATTACGTTGCATGTAGCACCCGAATCCAGTTGACATTGTTGTTGCTTGTTGTGTAATCGTAGTGTCACAAACCATTTCTTCCCTCTTGAGTGTACAGCCCCAATGGATTCATGCATGTAAATGTCACTTTCACTGTTCAGCTCTGAACATTGAGTAACATCATCAACACAGTGAATCTTGCCCTCACTCACCCTTCTTTTGCTTTTGAGACACACTTTTGCAAAGTGATTATTAGTTCCACAAGCTCTGCATGGTTTTCCGTAGGCAGGGCAGTGCTCTTTGCCACGTGTGTGTGTATTCCCACAGTATTTACATGCTACGGGGCTCTCTGTGTTCACCGTTCGTGGTGAATTACTCTGCCTTGATTGGTTTTGTCTGAATGTCTGCCTAGCAACAGCGTGAACAGTATCAACGTCGGAGCGTGGGGTTTCCGTTTCCATTGCTCTCATTCTCATGTCAGTGACTTCAGCAGTGCGGCACATTTCGATGGCAGTTACTAATGTTAAGCCTCTCTCTCTCAGTAGACGCCGGCGCGTATTCTCATTTGCAATTCCCAGTACTATTTTGTCACGAATCAGTTCATCTTTCAATCCCCCGTATTCACAAGTGGCGGATTTCTCTCTCAAACGGGTTACAAAGTTGTGTACTGACTCACCCTCTTCCTGTTTGCAGCTTCCGAAAACGAACCGCTCGTAAATGACGTTTCTGGCGGGTTTGAAGTAATTCTCCAATGCATCCAATATAGCCTTTGCATCACACTGTTGTCGTGCCGTGAGGGTGAGATTGTGCCGGTAGATATGCCTGCATTCACTGCCCATTAAACTCCTCAGAGTTGCCGCTTGTACCTCGTTGGGTTTCTCATGTAGACCGGTCGCCAGCGCATAGTCCTCGAATTCATCCCTGAAGTTGTCCCAATTAGTATTCCAGTCCCCTGTGAGAACCATGTGATTAGGTGGCGGAATGTTCGCTGCCATAGCAATGGAATAGGAGATTTCTTTGCCTTCAGTCATGGAAGTAGGTAGTGATGCTAGCTAGCCAGCTAACAACGAGTTGATCAGTGTTGTGAGTAGGAGACGGCTTGTGTTCGCATATGGAACGTAACTGCGCCTATACTGTACTTAGCTACAAAAATAACAAACGTGTGTTTTCCGAGCCACTTCTGATACCATGTTTCTGTATGATATGTCGGATTAAGGAATAAAGACAGACACCAATGTTAAGTTCAATAGCCTTGTTAAGCATTGTACAAGTCCCTACGCGTGGAGTCTGGGGAACAGTCCAACTAGTCGATTACCTATCAACTAGACTCCGTAACAGTCATCTCTATTTTCAAGTTGTCGCTTTATCTTGATTGAGGGTCGGGTATATCACTGGGTAATGAGATAGCCAACATGGTTGATTATGGATGAAGTCCGCTCACACACTAATCTAATGTTTCCTCATAGTATCTGGCCCGTGAGCAAGGGGCCCAATTACACCAAGTCTCAACAATTGGCGCTCCGTAAAACCTGACTGTATTGTAGTCAATAAGATGCTTATCAGATTTGGCATGTAGTCATCATTAACAGTAAATACCATAACGTTTTGAGGTCCTACTGGACTGAAGTGAAACAACAGGATTATGAGGATTAACACAATTGCAGTAGGTAGGTCCTCATGTGTATCAGGAATAAACTGGAATAGTTCACTGTGAGGAGAGAGGGGGGAGTTCTTGTTTAGTTCCTGTTCCCCACCTTTAGTACTGCTGAGATGAACTGTTCCTGTAGGATCTCTTTGTCCAGGTTTCTCCCTGTAGAGGTGAGGGGATACAAAGGCTTTATTGAGTGAGGTACACATCAGAAGAATGCATTCATACACACACAGTGCTGACTTATGAAGACTAGGTGGTTGACCCTAGGCTCCTCCCCCCACACCTGCGGGGACTCATCAAGCTCGTAGAGTTCATGGACCCCCTGCAACGTCACCTGGTGGGCTTTACCTGCAATAGACACGATCCCCTGGGATAGCTTGGTCGCAAATGTGTCTTCCAAATGGACAATGACCCCAAGCATACTTCCAAAGTTGTGTCAAAATGGCTTAAGGACAACAAAGTCAAGGTATTGGAGTGGCCATCACAAAGCCCTGACCTCAATCCTATAGAAAATTTGTGTGCAGAACTGAAAAAGTGTGTGCGAGCAAGGAGGCCTACAAACCTGACTCAGTTACACCAGCTCTGTCAGGAGGAATGGGCCAAAATTCACCCAACTTATTGTGGGAAACGTTTGACCCAAGTTAAACAATTTAAAGGCAATGCTACCAAATACTAATTGAGTGTATGTAAACTTCTGACCCACTGGGAATGTGATGAAAGAAATAAAAGCTGAAATAAATCATTCTCTCTACTATTATTCTGACATTTCACATTCGTAAAATAAAGTGGTGATCCTAACTGACCTAAGATGGAATTTTTACTTGGATTAAATGTCAGGAATTGTGAAAAACTGAGGTTAAATGTATTTGGCTAAGGTGTATGTAAACTTCCGACTTCAACTGTATCTAAAGTGCCCAGAAACGAATACACACAAAAGGTTGAATCCTAACTTGAAGTTTGCTACCATATCAAATGTTGCCCAACTTACATCTCCCATTAAGATCAATGGGCAGCAGATAGCCTAGTGGTAGAGCGTTGGACTAGTAACCGAAAGGTTGCAAGATCGAATCCCCGAGCTGACAAGGTAAAAATGTCGTTCTGCCCCTGAACAAGGCAGTTAACCCACTGTTCCTAGGCCGTCATCGAAAATAAGAATTTGTTCTCAACTGACTTGCCTAGTTAAATAAAGGTAAAAAAAAAATGAATGCATGATTTTGATGGAAGGTATACTGTAAAATAAATGCCCACTGTATTTGCACAGGGATGCCTATTGAAAACCAGTGACAAAGGCTGAATGTTGTTTCACATTCAACCGAATGACATTCATGGGATGTCCAGCTGTAACGCTCTGGGTGTCGGGGGGTGTGAAGTCAGGCGCAGGAACAACAGAGAGTTCAATATAGTGCATTTAATGCACACACGGTAAACAATGTCCCCACGAAAACACTGGGTGTAACAAATAAATGTCCCATACACGGGGGACAAAAACCCAGTCCAAATATACTCTATGAACGAAACAAACAAATACGTTCGTCTACTCCCGATACCAATGTACAACTGAATCAATCCCGCACAAAGAAACGTACGGGCTGGCTGACTAATAAAGCCCAACTAATTATAATCACCTCAACACAGGTGTAACAAATAAACACATAAGGAGGGGGAGGAAAAAGAGTCAGTGGCAGCTAGTAGGCCGGCGACGACGACCGCCGAGCGCCACCCGAACGGGAAGGGGAGTCACCTTCGGTCGGAGTCGTGACACCAGCTTTGTTCTTGAATGCTCTCTCTCACAGAAGATCCTGGAAAGAAACAAGCTATTGTAAAACGGAACGTTTCTGATGCGAAAAGATTAGGTTTCAAAACATTGATGTTATAGCCTTCATGAGAATCATCAGTCTCGGGCTCCTGGGTGGCGCAGCGGTCTAAGGCACTGCATCTCAGTGCTAGAGGCATCACTACAGACCCTGATTCGATTCCAGGCTGTATCGCAACCGGCCGTGATTGGGAGTACCATAGGGCGGCGCACAATTGGCCCAGCACATGATTAATATTGTTGCATTTTTTAAGCGTAAAAGCAACTAAAAGTAAACTAGTTTTTGTCCTTGAAATGACTACTGTTGCTTTATGGTTGTAATTAAAACTTTGATTGCAAAAAGTTATTGGGAAACAAAACCTTTGCATGCTTTATATTGCTAAATAAAACAATCCTTTAATTCATGTCAATATAATCTGCTTGAGTAAAGTAAATCATAGTTAAATCGAACCAGCACATTCTTAACATTTAACAATGGTATTGTCCCACCACATTTTAAGTGCTGCTGATGAGTTTGTCCACGAATTCGTCAAAAAGCTCAACTCTATTAAGTACCATAAACCAGCTGTGACGTCCTTATTTAACCCCCCCCATCCTCTCTTTACCCTCCCACTCCCCCGCTGTATACTCCCTTACAGCATTACAAGGGCACTTCGCATATATTTTGGGCATTGTGAGGAAGTGTTAAGGTTACACACTTCCTTTTTCATTTGGTATAACACTCTCATTAGCATGAAAAGAGCAACTTGGAGGGAGGGAGGGAGGGGAGTTTGGCCCTCCGGAGGCAGGACTGTGGGGAAAGGGAAGTTTAGCTCATTTGTGGGAAAGGGGACCTGGCAAAAACTGATGACAATGCAGACATTAACCCCCCCTTAACAAGCCCACGCCCTGTGGTAGCTGTTGTGAGGTGCAAACAACATGACTGATGACCAATGCCAAGCCAAGCCAGTCTCGTTCAACTAACCAATGAGCACACTACCCCAGCATTTCCCCATATGATGGCATTTGAGGCAGGATTATTCAGAACAGATGTCTTTGGGTCGCAGACTAAAAATTGATCCTGGTTTACTTGGTTTACTGTCACAAGCACAAAAACAGAAAAGCAAAGTGTGAACTTTTCACTAGTGTGTCAGCCCCTGAAGGCATTAGGGGCCAAACTCTGCCCCAGGACTGTGTCTCCCTGGCCCACTGCATACAGAGCAGGCCTGGGGCCGATTCCACTTCAATACAGGGGGTGAACTGAAATTCAATAAATTAATAAAAAATGTCCCATTATTTTCACCTCCTCAAAGGTGAAATATAATTGATCCCAAACCTGTGGTTGTTGATTAGACGACTGCTAATCTATTCTTTATAAATGCCAGATCGTGGGCCGTCTGTGAAAAAAAAACTAGACCAAAACGATATTGTTTAAGACATGGATAGAGCAGGCCTAGTCAAAGTAATTTCCCTTTCATGGATCACCATTGGCACTCATTACCTTGTCTAGATGTTGTCTTGTTGCTTCCACAAGTTGTAGCTTTTCTGCCAAACTGTAAGATAAAGAAGCAACAGTGAGGAGTGCAGTGTTTCTGTTGTATCTTTGTTTACATGACAACGGACCATGCAAACACATGGCTTGTTCTTCAATCGGGAAGCATCTACCCGTGAGATTAATATGGTGTTCTTTTTAGAGTTTTGTTAAGCATTCTGTGATGTTATATGGCTGCAAGAAGAAAGGTATTTTCATATGTCACTGCATACAGCAATGCAGGTCTAGGGAAAATAGGATTTTGAATGAGAATCAAGTGTGTGTCCCCACAAGGTTAAACAAGACTGTGTGTGTGTCTGTTGGGGCATATTAAGAGAGAGATCAGCTGTGGACCGCAAACCCTCACACCCCCCCGGATCCTGTCCTGTTGTCCCTCTACCTCCCCCCATTGACCCCACAAGGAGAACAAACATTGTACAGCAGCTTTAGCCCTCTCTGCTGCTAGCGCCACACAAGTGGACCAGTGGGGGGTTGCTTCAAACAACCAGCGTGGGGGGGGGGGGGGGGAAGCCGGGGAAAGGGCCTATCTGTGTGGACAAGTGTGTTTAGATGACTCTCCTCAGGGATCATCACACACACACACACACACACACACACACACACACACACACACACACACACACACACACACACACACACACACACACACACACACACACACACACACACACACACACACACACACACACACACACTAATCCACTGCAGCTGGCTGGGAGAAGAGAAAACACCAGTGACTGCATTCATGTGAAGAGTGTGAAGAGAGGTTTACCACTACTGAATCCATTCATGTGGAGAGGTTTACCAGCACTGAGTCCATTCATGTAATTTAAGTTTTACTGTGGTAACAATGAGCCCCCCCCCATGGACTTACAATACACCAACCCTTCTATAGCTTCGGCCCTTCATTACAGGGAAACATAGTCAACAATACCACCTCTGTGTAGGCTGCTACACTGCCATGTTTAATATACTTTGCTCGTAGAGAGTGATTGAGAATGGAGCCGAGAGTGGTGCAGTCCTTATGATTCAAAGCCACACTTACTTTACTCCAGGGATGCCGATCCAGTACCTGAGATAGGGCCACCCAAGAGAAACACGTAACATAAAAGCAGGTTGATGTTTATTGTCTTGAGTCTATTCCTGGGTGCAGAACTGAGCGATTTCCCCTTAGCTGCCAGCAGCAAAGTCAAAATTGGCTATATTGTAAAAATTCATGAAAATAAAAATAGCTTTTTGGGCTGAAATTAAGGTTAGGGTTAGGCATTAGGGTTAGCAGTGTTGCTATGGTTAGGTTTCAAATCCGATTGTATGACTTTGTGGCTGTGCCAGTTAGTGACCACTCGGCAGAGCTGCCGCAAGAACAAAATGACAAAAACGTTAACCTGCCAAGTAAAACACGGCTGATTTTTGGTTTCATTATAACGGGAGGGGAGTAGACGGTGGGTCAACTTAGAGGTGCCCAAAATGCTTTGATATTTGTATTATAACATGCATTTGCAATGAAAGCAACAATGTTGATGATACAATACCACTGCAATGAATAGGACTCATCTGGACTGTTATTAAACCCTTTAAGATCCAGTCCACAGAGAACCATTGACACATGGCAGGAGGTGTGGGAATGCTGTTCAGGTTAGCCCTCTATCTGTGCTCTGTTGCCTCTGAGTGCAGAGTGGAGCTGAGACACACCCTTCCTATGATACATGCAGCGCACACACCACACACCACACACACACACACACACACACACACACACACACACACACACACACACACACACACACACACACACACACACACACACACACACGGTGGTGCCTGGTGGGGCGTCAGAGAGCAAGGGTTTGTGGGAAACTGAACACCGCATGGTTGAGGGTTGTGTTTGTGTAGGCGGGGGTGCAGCCCTGTGGAGGGAGGGGGCTAAAATACAATGTCATGCCTAATATGTTTAATCTGTGATACAAGGACAAAGCTGGGAAAACATGCAAGGGGAATAATTGGGTGTGTGTGCTTGTGCTAGTTGTATGTGTTTGAGAATAGTCATAGTAATTGCCCTGTAATGTGAAGCATGGCGTTGTCTCCATGTCTGGTTATGTCTCCAGGTGAGAGTAGTGCTACAGTAGGCAATGGTACACGTTCAATAACCCTCCACCGTTCATTTGGGCCAAATGAACCAACCCACCTTGACTTAAGCGTTTCCAGAATCTTGACCAGACCATTTATAGACCTGTAGAGGAAAGGAGATATGTTTATTATTACGCAACAATACCATCTATAACATATAGTAATCGCACATCTGATCTGAACAATCAAAAAGCGCAATTACAAATTGACACAGATCATCACTTGGCTAATCTTTTAGCAGGACAGTGTATTTGTTAAAAAAAGGTCTGTAAAAGGTGACTAGTTGTCTCTAAGGTGGTTGAGCTCCTCTCCAGTCACCAGGTCAGTCTTATTGATGATGGTCAAGTCTGCCAGGGCTACCTGCCTGCAAATACAACAGTAAAACTAATACAGTGACCATTACAAAGTTGTCTGATGGTAACACTGGTGCTGGTGTCCCACTTTACTCTTCTCTGCGCTCACCCCCCCTGAGGTGGATGTGTATACTGTGTGTGGATGGCATGGTAAAAGATGTGCTACGCTCAAATGGGACCCCCATTTTGTTAGAGAGGAAAATACAAACAGAGAGCAGAGGGTCTGAGGGTGTGTAAACATTCCTGTCTGTTGTATCAACAACATCACCAGGCAACCAAAGGACTGATGGGACAGTGGGTGTACCAAAACTAAAAGCCACAAACAGAGAACCTTTCTGGAAATACAACTGTGAAATAATGTGTTTGTATAAAATTAAGCATCGGCGGTTAGTAAGTACAACACATTATTTCTTCTTGCATTGACACAGAGAGATACAGAAAGGGAGAGACGGACAGACAGAGAGAGCATGCTTGGCTGCTTCATTGACCAGTCCCTCTGCTTTATCCTCTGCCGGATGCTGCAGGAAGATAATCAATTAACCAAAGTGAGTGAGTCCGACTTTCGGTTCTGACAATTCATCACCCTCCGGCCTACTGATGCAAAAGAAAGTGTAAGCCAGTTATCACCTTTAACTTCCTTTCAAACCTGATTAAGCCCTGGGACTGGAGAGTAGATACATGGGCCCTCTTATGTTTTCTGCAGGTTATACAATAATAATGTCCTCATCCATCTTCCAACCCCAGTCATACACCCCCTAAACCTTTATACGGGTCACTCATCCTCATGTCACAGCTGACACAAAACGTGTCGACCCAAAATTGAACAGAGGAACTTGAGTGAAACTCATCTATCCGACCTGTGATAGCAGAAAGAAATCACCTGTTGAAACCACGTGAGATAAATCTGATTTACTTTTTCTATGTGTTCTGCCACTGTGTCAGGGATGAAGCGAGCGCTGGTTCCATCTCCTGAGTGAAATATGGAATAACAAAGGGACTAGGGATCGTAACCTCGTCTCCTGACACCTAAACATCAACCTGTCAGCGGATGTCCCTCAGCTACGGCCTGTAGCGAGTGATGGAAATCAAAAATGAAATGCAATGATCACCAATATTATATTACCTTCCTCCATCACCGTAAACATGCTGGCCAATACCATGATACTCTGGGGCCTGGTGGTGAGTGAGAGGCCTGGGACTTGAGTCCCCACCTGCCCCCAGTCAGATTAGTATTTCAGGGGGTAGAGTGATCTGCTCTGATATCAATTGCCCCTTCAGTTTCAATCAGCCTCAGCACCCCCCCCCCCCCCCCCCCCCATCCCCCCTATGTCACTTAGCCTGTTCATCTCTAAAGTGTTTGAGTTGGGGGGGTGGTGTGCGTGTAGGGGGTAAGCAACTCTCTATATACAACTTGCAGTCAAGAAAATATAGTTTGACAAATTCAGGATTGTTGTGCGATTTCAACTTTGACATATTACAATAAACAGGAAATGACTCTTGACATGGAGCTTTTGAGAAATAACATTTCTATATTCCTGCCTGAAGATTTCTATCAAAATTAACATCTTTCCGGTCTGACGTTCAGGAGAATGTAGAGTAATAAAGACACATGTGCTTTCACCTGCATTCCGTATTTTGTGTGGATGACTGTGCCTATACCTGTAAACAAACATAACCAGAAAAGGCAATGAGAGGGCTTGTACACACTCTTTGATGAACTCTGACCCTGCAGCCTTTTGGTGTTTGGTTTAGCCTGTGTGTTTAAGTCACTTTCTCTGAGGGTTTTCCAAGTATTCTGTCATAACAGAAGGAACAGCTGAGTATTCCTCCTGGGCAGTGGACATTCCAAACATTTTCTCTGTTCTACAACAAGAGAAAAAAAACCCCTAGGAGAGTAATGAAAACACTGTTTGTGAGTGGCATCCCATGCACCACCGGTCCAGCCTCTTCCTCAATGGGAGGGGCCAGCCCCCTGGGACATCTCTGATTGACAGGCCTGTCTGTGCCAATGACAGCCCTGTCTCAGTCAATAACCAGCCTATCTCAGCCAATGACACAGTGGAGGGGTGAGGCGAGTCCCGGTCTGAGCACGCTCTGTCAGGCCCGTGTGTGTGGCCCAGTGGGCTGTGGCTGGCTGCATCCCTGGACCACTGACACCGGTCACTTATTGACAAACTCCAGTCGTCACAAGGCTCTCCCTGTAATGGCCTCCTATTGATTTCCTTTCCCCCCCGAATCCCTGGCTAAATGTTTACGCCTGATGGCTTCCCTGTCCTGATTGAAATAGGCGGTTCAGATATCACCCCCCAATCCAGAGGGTGATGCGTTCCCCTAGAACCTATAGATGAGCCGGCACTGTTTTCGCTCTCCTCTGCTTCCCCAGCATGATTCTCCCTCCGGGAGGTCAATACCAGGGAATAGAGGGTATGTCATGGGTAATGTAAGGAGACAAGCTTTATAACCAGGAGTGGAAATGCTAAACTGACCACAGATATCCACTTTTAAGGTAATGCATTGTAATGTGAACCACAAACCTGTGAGGGTTTGTTTGTTATTTGTTTTGCACAATGTGTGTAATTTGCCATTGTCTCTAGAGGGAATGAACATTGAGATTAGGAATACTGAATATGAAGTTCTATACATCCATACAGATTTGAAAGCTACTGTAGTGAAAGGTGATGTAAAGTGGCAATATTTCTTATTGTTAGAATATACATACTTGACGGAGCAGCAGAGGCAGCCGTTCCTCATACAGCTCTCCTGCATGGCTCACAGCTAGAGACTTCTCCAGAGCGCTTCCTACAGGACAGATGAGGGACAACAATATTATCAGAGAAGTAAACATGTTTTAGTTTTTTTACATAGAACCATAGTATACAACAGAACACATCAGCTTGAGAAAAATCCATTGACACAGTAAAAAATGAAATATGGTCAAAATGTAGGCAAAACATTTTTGTTTAGTTGCACCTGATAAAACATGTTTATGTTCAAAGCACAAATCTGTTGTTACTCAGCTATAACCTTATAGCGTTACATTGACCGAGTCCACACATAGATATTGTAGGCTTATTTCATGATAATTGAGAGCCAGACAAAACTACAGGTACATATTACTTCAATTACCTCGACTAACCGGTGCCCCCGCACATTGACTCTGTATCGGTACCCCCTGTATATAGCATCGCTATTGTTATTTCACTGCTGCTCTTTAATTATTTGTTACTTTTATTTCCGCCTTTTTGGGGGGGGATTTTCTTAACTGCATTGTTGGTTAACTTCTTATGGCTGAAGGGGCAGTATTGAGTAGCTTGGATGAAAGGTGCCCATATCAAACGGCCTGCTCCTCAGTCATAGTTGCTAATATTTGCATATTATTATTAGTATTGGATAGAAAACACTCTAAAGTTTCTAAAACTGTTTGAATTATGTCTGTGAGATTAACAGAACTCATATTGGCAGGCAAAATCCTGAGTTGAAATCAAAACGAAGTCAGAAATCTGAGCTTGTATGTATTCACCAGAGTCCCTAATGAAATCCCCTTGAGATATGAATGATTGTGCACTGCCTAGGGGTTCCACTAGATGTCGACCATCAATAGAAATTATAATGAGACTTCTATGATGTTGTGGGAGAGAATGATAGCAGAATCAGTCAGGTGTCCATCAAGCAGCCATTTTCTGATCATGCTTTTTCCTCATGGTAGTCACTTGCGTTCCATTGCTCAGGAAGACAAGAAAGAATACTCCGGTTGGAACTTTATTGAAGCTATATGTTAAAAACATCCTAATGATTGATTCTGTACTTAGTTTGAAATGTTTCTTCGACCGGTAATATCACTTTTTAAAGTTTTTGTCCGATATAACGCTGACCAGAATTAGCGTTTGGATATGTAAACCAGACGCGCTAACAAAAGAAGGTATTTGGACATAAATAACGGATTTTTTCGAACAAAACAAACATTTATTGTGGACCTGGGATTCCTGGTGTGCTTTCTGATGTAGATCATCAAAGGTAAGGGAATATTTATCATATATTTTCTTGTTTATGTTGACGCCATCTTTGCGGCTGTGGTGTTTTACTTTTGAGCGCCGTCTCAGATTATAGCGTGGGTTTCTTTTTCCGTAAAGTTTTTTTGTAATCTGACACAGCGGTTGCATTAAGGAGAGGTATATCTATAATTCCATGTGTGTAACTTGTATTATCATCTATATTTATGAGTATTTCTGTTGAAACGATGTGGCTATGCAAAGTCACTTGATGTTTTTGCCACTAGTGAATCTAGTCGCCTCAATGTAAACTCAGATTTTTTGATATAAATATGAATTTAATCAAACAAAACATGCATGTATTGTGTAACATGAAGTCCTATGAGTGTCATCTGATGAAAATAATCGAAGGTTAGTGATTAATTTTATCTCTATTCTGGTTTTTGTGAAGCTATCTAGCTGGAAAAAATGCCTGTGATTATTGTGGTTTTGTGGTGACCTAACATAATCGTTTGTAGTGCTTTCGCTGAAAAGCCTATTTGAAATCGGACACTTTGGTGGGATTAACAACAAGATTACCTTTAAAATGATATGACACATGAATGTCTGAGGAATTTTAATAATGAGATTTCTGTTTTTTGAATTTGCTCAAGTGAGGCTGTACATGACCTTGCAGCATCTCAAGAGTTTCATCTATATATTTGAACCAGCTCTTTTCTGCTCCCTAGAGCACTTAACCCCGTGGTACATCCAATAAAATAAAATGCACACCCGTGAACACACTGCCGTCAAAAAACAGCTGTAATGAAGCAACAAGTAATTGTGTACCTTCCCGAAAAAATAGATGGACAACATGTGCTGTTACCACAAAGGTGAACATACCTTCTCCAAATTCATTGAGTATGACAGCGATTCTCTTATTGTGTTGCTCCGTTAAAATGTAATTCAACCGTGTTGTCTTCCCAACACCTATATGGTTTATGAACGAAATGTTATGGTCTGCACAAGAGGTATGAATTCTATTCATAGCACACTGTACTTACTGTAGAGTTCTATCCCAGTGGTAAGTCACTACTCATGGACATGCTACAGGGTGGGCAGGCTTTTTGTTCCAGCCCAGCAATAACACATATGATTCAACTAGAGCCTAATCAAATTACTTGTGAGCTAGACGAAACAGGTGTTTTAGGGGTGGGTATAATTTGTGGAACGTTCCAACAGGAATCTGCTCTAAAAACTTCGTAAAGTACAAGGATGCCAACAAACAACGCATACAAAATAGCATGATCAATTCACCTAGTTAACTAGCTGCCGAATAGGCATCAACTCACCACGTAGTTTAGAGTGAGGACAGACCCGGTATCTTAATTTGCCGCTATACAACTTTGTGTGCGTTGTTTGTTGGCAACCTTGTTATTTACGAAGTTTTTGGAAGAGATTCCTGTTTGAAAGTTCCACAAATTATACCCACCCGTGTTTTAGTGCTAGGCTTGACGAAAAAAAAATACACATCATGTATTTCTCGAGGACCAAGATTGATGGCCACTACCTTCACACATTTTCTAACACAGCAGTATACATTGTGTTAGAAAGGTAGCCAGTGATGATGGTCACAGGTATCTGCATGCCAGGTGAGGCATGCAGAGGCTTTCCTGAGATGGGGACCAACTCTAGGCAGTCATCCTCCTCGTCCATTAAAACCTAATCCATTGCTGTTATTTTTGCAAACAGGACAATCTTTACATCTGTATTGTATTAATAGCGTTAATAGCTATAACTAGGGCTGGGCGGTATACCGTATTTTATGATATACCACTATTGATGCAGGGACCGGTTTGGGTTTTTACTTAACCTTCTATACCGGTATTTGAATGTTTGGTTAGTTTAATATGATACGCCACGTGTAATGTACATTTTTTTAGTTTACTTCGCTACTTGAGTCATCACTCGCCGCGCCACTTTCCATACAGACCTAGCCACGCCCCCTATCACTCATGGAACGCATTTGATGTTCAACCACGAAACACTTGCGTTCAATCTGCATGGTAAATGCAGCACATGCAACAATGTTGATTACAACAATGCTGTTTTCACTTTGCTTAATATAAATCCACTAGCGTTCTATAATGACACTATTAGTTTTTCTTACATCAGCAAACAGCTAGTTTGTCCTTTCTTAGCAAGTTGCCCTAAATCTTGTGAGACGCTAATTGTTAGCCGCTAATGCCAATAGCTAGCTAACTAATAAATATACTGAGTAAGAGACGTATAGCTAGCTAATACAGCTTGATAATTCCAGTGATGGTGTAGACCTATATCATCATCTTGTTTGTGCAACAGTATCTTCTAAATCAAAGAGGAATATGCAAAGCAAGAATATGTTAGCTACAATCAGTAGCTAAGAGAAAACATGCAATGTAGCCAAACGCTTATAGGGTCCCCTAGGAAACACTTATCAACACTTTAGTTCCTACCATGTCACAATAACTCCTCCTTGGCATTTTATTTCGTTGTCATCTCAAACAACACTGTATTCAAAGTGCCCACTATTATATTCTAACTATAGAATTAGAATGGTCATTCTATTTTGATGATTCCAAAAGTTTTGCTCTAATTGGCAAGTCAAATCACAATTGCAACATTTGGTTAAAAATATGTCCTAGATGATTTGCCCATATCTTGCAGCCCTATGTGGCAGTGTGAAAATTCTCTCAATTGAGCAGCGGTGTAAAGTACTTAAGTAAAAATACTTTCAAGTACTACTTAAGTCTTTTTTTTTGGTATCTGTACTTTACTATTTTTTATTTTTGACTACTTTTACTTTACTATATTCCGAAAGAAAATATTGTACTTTTTACTCCATGCATTTTCCCTGACACCTAAAAGTACTCGTTACATTTGTAATGCTTAGCAGGCCAGGAAAATGGTCCAATTCACACACTTGTCAAGAGAACATCCCTGGTCATCTACTGCCTCTGATCTGGAGAACTCACTCAACACAAATGCTTTGTTTGAAAATTATGATTGAGTGTTGGGAGTGTGCCCCTGGCTATCCGTAAGTAAATTTAAAAAAAACAAGAAACTGGTGCCATCTGTTTTTCTTAATATAAGAAATTTGAAATTATTTATACTTTTACTTTTGATACTTAAGTACATTTTATCAATTACATTTACTTTTGATACTTAAGTATATTTAAAACCAAATACTTTTAGACTTTTACTCAAATAGTATTTTACTGGGTGACTCACTTTTATTTCAGTAATTTTCTATTAACGTATCTTTACTTTTACTCAAGTATGACAATTGGATACTTTTTCCACCACTGCAATTTAGTGCAGGAAATGGAGAAATGATAAAAGTGCTGAATTTTGTTTTGGTTGAAGTTGAATTGAACTGTATAAAACAATCAGAATGGAGAAAGACTCATTGAAATCACTGAGAATATATGTGTTGCCACCCTAGGATCACTCACTACTCATAAAGCAAATGTAGAACCTTTTTTTAGTTAACTTAAAATATACATAAAAACATACAGTCCATATATATATATTTTTTTTAAATACCGTGATATAATATTTTGGCCATATCGCCCAGCACAAGCTTTTGCCCTTGTTCATGACTCTCAGTTCCATTACATTATACATAAGAGTCATTGGACAAAAGCAGAACATTAACATGCATTCCTTGCAGTACGGTTTTGGAAGCATAAGGACCTTTTCTTTCATATCAGTGAGAAATAACAATAAAAAAGGTTAAATTGATACACTCCTTTATAGGATTAGGGTTCCCACAAGGCCATATTTTCATGTTACAGACTTGTTTACGGAAAACAGACAGAAGACAGTCTGCATTTGCACAGGCAGCCCAATTCTGATATTTTTTCCCACTAATTTGTCTTTTGACTAAATAGATCAGCTCTGAAACAGACCTGTTGTGATTGTTCAAAAGACCAATTAGTGAAAAAAAGATCAGAAATGGTCTGCCTGTGTAAAACGCAGCCACAGTGGACTGACTACCTGTTCTAATTAGATATCTGCATATTCCAACACTTGTGTGTAAACAGAAAACGGACGCCAGAAAACGTGTTGTCATTCAAAAATACTGTCAGCTGCAACTGTGCTAAAACCGGTTAAAACAGTGTACATTAAATGTGTATTTTGCTTTTGTGAAATTATTTTGAAGTGGTGAAAGTAGAGGGATTTGTTTCTAGAACCGTTCCGCAATTGAGATTCGATTCACGTTTAGATGGAGTAACGTTCTTTGTCTGTTTTGGTTTCCAGGGCCAATTGAGATTTAACCAGAACATGTAACGTTAAGGTCTTGACCTTGGACCATAAGGAGAAACGTTAGGCTCCTTTAGCCTATTACTGGGCTAACATAGCCAGTTAATACGTTAACTTCTCATTTCAAGCACAGGTCTAAGTTAGCTCTTACAGCCTTAGGTTGAATCTGGTATATTTGGTCAAATTGCAAGCTGTCAATGTGGGACCGTTTAAAAAAAAGTCCAGCAGTGCTGTAGTATAGAGAAGTCAGCTAGCTGGCTAACTCTGCTTCTAGGCTAGCTTGCTGACGCTGCCCATTCATGCATATGCATTGTTGGCAGAGCAGCTAGCTAGAACACCGCTGCATTTAAAACTGTCCCATCAATATGGCAACTGTCAGTCTGAAACAAATCAATCAACCTGATTTTAGCTTTAATTAGTAGGCGATTTCATAACTATTTCCATGCTGATGTTTTTGTCATGTGTTCCTTTCAATTTTGTACAATATAGACAATCCGTCTGAGAAAATGATTTGTTAGTTAAACAGTTCCGCAAGACCGAACGACATCTCTGAGACGTAGCTAGCTATTCATTAAAAATAAGTATGAAAACACACACCTCTAATCAATAAAACGAATTAATAACTATGCCTTGAACAACGTGCGGCTGTATATATCATGTCAACAGTTATTGTCTGACGGTAGAGGGCGCACGCACCTAGCTATTCAATCACAGGCTATAGCGACATCTATAGCCAAGGATTTTTATAACTAAACCAAGATAGACCACAACCCGACGTTTCAAATGGGAACAAATGAGTCATAGTGGGCCGAACAAGCAAGGAGGTGGGCAGAGCCAAGCACGAGCTAACGAGATTCTATTGGCGCGTTCTAGCAACATTTGCATATTTCCTTTAGGGAACGCCTGTAACGTGTGCACTAACTCAATTCGCCTTTGCATTCTGTCAACACCCCCCCCCCCCCCCCCCCCCCAGCAAACTGTACTGAGATCAGATGTTTCATCGATGAGAAAATGTGCAGAACGTCGGCTAAAATACATCTCGTTCCGTCTTCTCCCACCGCCGGCCACTGGGCTTCCTCTCACTACCATATTTGAAATTGAGTTGAAACGCCAAGCGGAAGCTTCACATTTATTTATCCGGTGAAATATCTGTCTCATTGTTCTATTTGTGCTATAGGCCCCCATTGGCCTAATGGCATACATTTTGTAGCAGTGCAGCACATTTGTTTTGAATCAAGCAATAGTACAATTTGATTTGTTTTACATATCCCCTCTGATGTTGTCAATCCTTTATACTTCTATATGAACCCACCTAGTGAAGATCAAACTCCCGTCCAATCTCACCCTCGACGTGCGGAGCACATGCCACTATCAACAAATTACTTTTCAAAAGTTGTGCTACAGCACACATTTGGGATCAGAACATATTGGAAATAAATGGGTTTATGTCAATGTGGTCATTCCAACACTTCTCTCACCCTCACCAGACTGCGTATTACGCAAACCCAAGGGCTTATCTAGCAGCGAGAGTGTGCGTGTCTGATCCTCTCACACTCCGCAGCCGGAGTCTGGCTGTTTGGGATGGGGACGGTTTCAAATGCGGAAGTTTCCACCCATAACGCTGCCACCCCGAAGATGAGGCTTGCAATGACATTTGCGCTAGCAGCGCGTTAGGAGAAGTTACCATTCCGCAGGGAAACTGTTGCTATACCTCCGCGGAACTGGAGTAAACTTCACATGGCGTCTCTGGCGAGCGCAGAGCGACGTGCATTCGCTCTGAAGATCAACAGGTAATGTTCGTCTCTTTCACAC
Organism: Salvelinus alpinus; assembly: GCF_045679555.1. NCBI lineage: Eukaryota > Metazoa > Chordata > Actinopteri > Salmoniformes > Salmonidae > Salvelinus > Salvelinus alpinus. The sequence continues at coordinate 63,672,341 of NC_092090.1, forward strand.
ACCTTTATGCCTTTTGCGTCAGGTTTGATTTGAGTGAGCTGTGTTACGCCAAAGGACGGTGAGTGGATTCCTTAACGGGCAGCTAGCTACATGTTGTGAATGTTTGTTAATACTGTAGGCTAGGCTACTCTATCATGGGTGGGTTGCTTTCCTTCAGTTAAACACTGAGCTATTTGCTTTAATAACTATCAATAATAATTCTCTATGAATAAGGAAATTAAACAGAATATTAAACAGGCTTTTGAGTATAATAAACCAATCACACATTTTATTATACCATTTTTAAAGTAGTAAACTAACAATAAAACCCTATTCTATCTACAGTAGCGCTTATATACTTTATTTCCCCCCCAAAAAACAAGAAAACATGCATATTTTCTGTCTACTTACAGCTCATTGAGTTGATGCAAACATATTTTTGTCGGCTTCATTTCCTCCTCATTGGGTATGTTTCTATATCTGGTCTGTATTTGATCATTTCCCCTCTGCATGGTGTATATGAAGCCCATCTAGCAGCCCAGTCGGAGATGCTATAAATTGGGATGTAGTCATTGTTCCTGCTCTGACACACTGACCAGCTGGAGAGGATGTAGTATATGTGAGACCATTGTGTGTCGTGCCTTTAGGCCATTGATAAAACAAATACATATCTCCCATGGCCCAGTAGACTTCTATAACTTCACATAAAAAAAGGAGTAACTGTGGAGCTGTAAAAGCCCTTGTATTGAGTAACCCATACCTCTTGCCGTTTCTGAACATTTTGTGGCATTCTAACACGTATCCAGTATCCAAATCGCCAACCTAGACTGAACTATAAGTTACATTACCCATTAATCGATGTGTGTCCTGTCCATTTAGCTCAGTCGCTCACCCCCTGTCTTCAGTATGCTGATGAGACCTACCATTTATTTGATTGTCAGTTTGATTGACGTGGAGAAGATGGGGCAGTATCTCCTGTGTAATAGGGCTGAGGTCAGCTGCTGAAAGGCAGAGAGCATCTTATCTCGCTCCTTGAATGAACTGCTAAGCCAGCTAATGGTCTGGCTCTGTCTCTACAGCCTATATTGTCCACATGGGTTTTTTGTTGCTGACCATAGCTGGTCACCAACCTATGAAAATTCAGGATTGTGTGTGTGTTAGGGGTGCATGATATGGGGATAAAATGTAATAGAGAATAATTTTTTTAACCAAATATTGTGATTTTACTTGCTATATAGGTTTAAAAAAAAACTTGGGTGAACTGTTGGAATCTTAGAAATATAATTAATTATATTAAGAAGAGAAGTGGAAAGCAGCATTGTTCTTGTTTGGAAAGTCTGTATTTGACTTTCTGAGGATGTCGGGAGATGACGTGAAAAACCGACTGCTAGGGGCAAAAGTGAGCGCTGTTACCTTCAAGTGGGTTTCGTAAGCATCTGCCTCTGATTCCAAAGGATGCATGTTCGAATCCAGTCATGGAAAGTTGTTTTTGTTATTTTTGCTTTAAGCCTATCCTAAACCTTAACAATTACCTTAACCATTCAGAGTCAATGGCTAACCTTAGGAATTTGGCTTTAATGCCTAAACTGAACCTTAAACACTTAAAAATAAGACGTTTGAGAAACATGGATGAACATTAATTCTCACGTGAGACTGCGTTGCTTGAGTGACAGGGTGCGAGGCTTGGTGTGTGTGTGGGAAGCAGCCGCAAGAGAGGGAGATGGAAGAAACAACTATAAAAACGGACATTAGACTCGGCTGAGTGGCGTTTCAAAATATTTCATGTGATATGGATATTGCACATCGAATTTTATTTGTCACATGCGCTGAATACAACTGGTATAGACTTTCCAGTGAAATGCTTATGTACGAGCTCTTCCCAGTGATGCAGTGTTTAAAATAAAATAGAAACACAAGGAATAAAATAAATTACACAAGAATGGAGCCACAGTGCATTCGGAAAGTATTCAGACCCTTTGACCTTTTCCACATTTTGTTACTTTACAGCCTTATTCTAAAATGTATTAAATATTTATTTCCCCCCTCATCAATCTACACACAATACCCCATAATGACAAACAAAGTTTTTTATAAATTTTTTGAAAAACGGAATCACCTTCACTCAAAAAAAATCACCTTTACTCAGTACTTTGTTGAAGCACCTTTGGCAGCGATTACAGCCTCGAGTCTTCGTGGGTATAACGCTACAAGCTTGGCACACCTGAATCTGGGGAGTTTCTCCCATTCTTCTCTGATGATCCTCTCAAGCTCTGTCAGGTTGGATGGGGAGCGTCGCTGCACAGATATTCTCAGGTCTCTCCAGAGATGTCCGATCGGGTTCAAGTCCGGGCTCTGGCTGGGCAACTCAAGGATGTTCAGAGACTTGTCCTGAAGCCACTCCTGTGTTGTCTTGGCTGTGTGCTAAGGGTTGTTGCCCTGTTGGAAGGTGAACCTTCGCCCCAGTCTGAGCTCCTGAGCGCTCTGGATCAGGTTTTCATCAAGGATCTCTGTACTTTGCTCTTCATCTTTCCCTCGATCCTGACTAGTCTCCCAGTCCCTGCTGCTGAAAACATGATGCTGCCACCACCATGCTTCACCTTAGGGATGGTACCAGGTTTCCTCCAGATGTGAGGCTTGTCATTCAGGCCAAAGAGTTCAATCATGGTTTCTCATGGTCTGAGAGTCCTTTAGGTGCCTTTTGGCAAACTACAGGTGGTCTGTCATGTGCCTTTTTACTAAGGAGTGGCTTCTGTCTGGCCAATCTACCATAAAGGCCTGATTTGGTGGAGTGTTGCAGAGATGGCTGTCCTTCTGAAAGGTTCTCCCATTGCCACAGAGGAACCGTGGAGCTCTGTCAGCGTGACCATTGGGTTCTTGGTCACCTCCCTGACCAAGGCTCTTCTTCCCTGATTGCTCAGTTTGGCCGGGCGGCCAGCTCTAGGAAGAGTCTTGGTGGTTCCAAACTTCTTCCATTTGAGAATGATGGAGGCCACGATGTTCCTGTGGACCTTCAATGATGCAGACATTTTTGGTACGCTTCCCCAGATCTGTGTCTCGGTGCTGTACGGACAATTCCTTCGACCTCGTGTCTTGGTTTTTGCTCTGACATGTACTGTCAACTGTGGGACGTTATATAGACAGGTGTGTGCCTTTCCAAGTCACGTCCAATCAATTGAATTGACCACAGGTGGACTCAAATCAAGTTGTAGAAACATCTCAAGGATGATCAATAGAAACAGGATGCACCTGAGCTCAATTTCGAGTCTCATAGCAAAGGGTCTGAATACTTATGTAAATAAGGTATTTCTGTTAATTTTTTATACATTTGCAGAAATGTCTGGAACCTGTTTTCACTTTGTCATTATGGGGTTTTGTGTGTAGATTGAGGACATTTAAAAACATTTTTAATCCATTTTAGAAAAATGCTGTAACGCAACAAAATGTGGAAAAAGTGAAGGGGTCTGAATACTTTCCGAATGCGCTGTATATACAGGGAGTACCAGATCAATGTGCAGAGGTTCGAGGTAGATGTGTACATGAAGGCAGGGTAAAGTAACTAGGCATCAGGATAAATCTTAATAAGAGTAAAATAAAGAGCAGAGTAGCAGACTGCCTCAATTACGCTAATACCAAAGAAAACAAGGACCCGAAGAGCCTTCATATTATAGGCTCATTTCAATCATGTAGTTTCCAAAAAAGTGTTAAACAAATCAAAATATATTTGAGATTCTTCAAAGTAGGTGGGTTACCTGAGGTACATATGGTACTTTTTTGATGCTGGATCTTTGTGGACTTTTAACACATTTTGTGTCTGCCCGGAATTGTGTGTTCTCTAAGGCGGCAATTGGTCGGCGGATGAAAGGGAAAACTTGGTTGGTTTTTGGTTGGTTTTCTTTGATTGGTCTCGCCTCATTTATTTTCTTCTGTGGATTATATATGGTAGTTGGCATCCAAGTTTAAGGTGTATTACCGCCACCAACTGGACTGGAGTGCGAACCTCGTTCAGTCCAGTCCAGTCCAATGAGTAGATTGGAGAGGCGGTACTTGCAGCCCGTCAGACGTCTGTAATATAGAACCAAGTTCTGTTTTGGCGCCTGCCTACGATGACACCCGACAGCAGTTATTTTGCAACGCTTCTCACACACAACGTGGACGTTCTGGTCAGTATGCTATTCTTGGAAGACATGGACGTCGCTTTAATTATTTATTTTTGTGTATGTATATGTGTGTGTATTTTTTGGGATGTGTTATTGTTGGTTTTGTCTGTATGGACAATGTCAAATAAAATGTTTGAAAGAAAGGAAGGTTTTCCTAATGTTTGTTTTGTACACTAAGTGTAATATATATATATATAAGTTTTATAACACCTACTCATTCAAGGGTTTTTCTTTATTTTTACAATTTTCTACATTGTAGAATAATAGTGAAGATATCAAAACTATGAAGTAACACATATGGAATCATGTAGTTACCAAAAAAGTGTTAAATAAATCAATCTGTTTTATATTTGAGATTATTCAAATAGCCACTCTTTGCCTTGATGACAGCTTTGCACACTCTTGGCATTCTCGCAACCAGCTTCATGAGATAGTCACCTGGAATGCATTTAAATTAACTGGTGTGCCTTGTAAAAGTTAATTTGTGGAATTTCTTTCCTTCTTAATGCATTTGAGCCAATCAGTTGTGTTGTGACAAGGTAGGGGAGTATACAGATGATAGCCCTATTTGGTAAAAGACCAAGTCCATATTATGGCAACAGGAGCTCAAATAGGCAAAGAGAAACAGCAGTCCATCATTACTTTAAGACATGAAGGTCAGTCAATCTGGAAAATGTCAAGAACTTTGAAAGTTTCTTCAAGTGCAGTCGCAAAAACCATCAAAGCGCTATGATGAAACTGGCTCTCATGAGGACCACCACAGGAATGGAAAACCCAGAGTTACCTCTGCTACTGAGGATAAGTTCATTAGAGTTACTAGCCTCAGAAATTGCAGCTCAAATAAATGCTTCACAGAGTTCAAGTAACAGACACATCTCATCATCAACTTTTCAGAGGAGACTGTGTGAATCAGGCCTTCATGGTCGAATTGCTGCAAAGAAACCACTACTAAAAGACACCAATAAGAAGAAGAGACTTGCTTGGGCCAAGAAACCCGAGCAATGGACATTAGACCGGTGGAAATTTGTTCTTTGGTCTGATGAGTCCAAATTGGAGATTTTTTGGTTCCAACCGCCATGTCTTTGTGAGACGCTGTGTGGGTGAACGGATGATCTCCGCATGTGATCTCCACTGTAAAGCATGGAGGAAGAGGTGTTATGCTGTGGTGGTGCTTTGCTTGTGACACTCTGTGATTTATTTAGAATTCAAGGCACACTTAACCAGCATGGCTACCACAGCATTCTGCAGCAATACACCATCCCATCTAGTTTGGGCTTAGTGGGATTATCATTTATTTTTCAATAGGACAATGACCAAACACACCTCCAGGCTGTGTAAGGGCTATTTTACCAAGAAGGAGAGTGATGGAGTGCTGCATCAGTTGACCTGGCCTCCACAATCCCCCGAACTCAATCAAATTGAGACGGTTTGGGATGAGTCGGACCGCAGAGTGAAGGACAAGCAGCCAACAAGTGATCAGCATATGTGGGAACTCCTTCAAGACTGTTGGAAAAGCATTCCAGGTGAAGCCGGTTGAGAGAATGCCAAGAGTTCAAAGCTGTCATCAAGGCAAGGGGTGGCTATTTGAAGAATCTCAAAAACAAATCGAAATATATTTTATATAACACTTATTTTGTTACTACATGATTCCGTATGTGTTATTTCTTCATAGTTTTGAGGTCTTCACTATTATTCTACAATGTAAAAAATTGTGAAAATAAAGAAAAACCCTTGAATGAGTAGGTGTTCTAAAACTTTTGGCCGGTAGTGTGTGTGTGTGTGTGTGTGTGTGTGGGGTCAATGCAGATAGTTCGGGTACCATTAATTGACTATTTAGCAGTCTTATGGCTTGGCGGTAAAGCTGTCTCGGACTCTATTGGTTCCGAGAGCTGATGCTCCGGTACCAATTTCAATATGAATTAGATTAATTATGCAGCCCTAGTGTGTGGGTGGGTGGCGGTTCACCCCTAACAACAGTCATCTGTCACTCACTGAGTTTGACACATTTCTGCCGTTGTGTGATGATGAAAAGCTATTGTTTACATTCTTGACGGACAATTTATCAGCCATTTTTGTATTTTTCCAAATGTGAACACGTTTCATATGCCGTAACGTTGAATGAAGTAGGCAGGCAGTTTGGAAGTAATACACAACAAATCCGCTCAACCCTTTCTGTTTGTCCAGTGCACTGTAGCATGTCACACAGGCACGCAAACACACGCATGCAAAGATCAGTACATTCCTCTTTCTCTCTCAAGATGGAGTGAGAAGGAAATCCTGCTATTTGACGCAGACGTGTGTTTCACTTCTCTTTTCACTTCAGGACTGTTTTAAAAACAGGAAATGTTGGTTTCTTACCCAAGATAGAGGAGGAATTAAAGATAAGTGCAAATATTTGCTCTGTAGAAAGAACGTAAATGCTATCCGCTCTACTAAGGCAAATGTATGAATCAATTAGAATGTCAATGACATATAGACAGTGTTCTTAGGTCTACACCTGATGTTGTCAGTTAAACTCTGCAAATAAGCATTATACTTTGAGTATAGTAGTGGTAGGATAGCAGACCAGTGTTGATTTGAGGCCCTCCTAAATGCTTGGTCTGGACCCCCTACTCACTCAGGGCAGATTCCATCCTCCACTTTCTCTCCTTGGGGCATCATGGGAAAAGTATCCTGCCAGCTATTTGATGTGTTTGTGTCTGTCTTATCCCTCCTCCCAACCCTCTTCTGGACAGGAAGCTGAGCTCTGATGCCACTGATAGGACTGACTGGAACCCATTTAGTCTGCAGCTGGAAGCTACTGTATGTGGGACACAAAGGGTGACATCTCAATAGTCTGAAGTAGTTTCCCCATCTGCTCTCTTTCACCCGAACCGACTTTTTAAGGAACTGGATGGGTGAACGACACTTCCTGGTGGGCAATGCATCAGGTATCTATATAGTTTCCTCCATGCCCATGTTTTCAGATTCGTGCAAATGAAGTAGAGAAGTCGAGGAGAGGAAGGTACTTCAGACTATTATTGAGATGCACCCAAAGGATCACCCAGCTCCAAAAGAATGACTCACTGGTAATACCAGCGTGTGGGTGGTTGTAACAGTGATCATGACTGGGCCCGTTGGCTGAATTATAGGTTTAGCTATCTGGTGGCCCTGAGCCTGACAGCGTGAGCATAGCTGTGAGTGATAATAGCCTACAGTGAGGAATGCTACAGAATGAACCAGAAGTGCTCAAAGGCACACTACGCCACTACACACAAGTGCCGGCCTGCCACATAGTAATGTAGCCTGGCATGGCAAAAAAGACTGAGCTTTTTCCTGTCAGCAGAACATTCCCTAAGGGCTTTTCCATGTGAAAGGACTCATGAGCACCAACATCGGAAGTTCATAGGAGCATGTCAATTCTGTTGTCAAATGAAACCTAAGAGTCAAATTTTTTGTTGAAATTAAAGCACACTGTATATACATTTTTCAACTATCTACCAGAGAAAGTCAAAAGCTATTATAAATACTTCAAAACACAATACTGTTGACGTAAAGACTCCTGCCAACTAGTACAGTAACAACACGTATATTTAGTTTTGGAGAAATGATTTGCCTTGTGGAAGTTTAAGAAACATTGCCCTGTGCCTTGAAATTCCGTTACCAAAAAACCCACATCTTTTAACATATTTTCTGACTCCCCAAAGAAAAAGAAAATGTAACTCGGTGCAATAGTTTGTCTGAGGAAATCTGTTATTCTCTGGCACACTTAGTTGAAATCACAACAGCGTGATATCAGTCCTGTCCACTGGGGAGCTATGGAGCTAACAGGGTAAATACACTTGCACTGTAAATTGTTATTTGGGTTCTGTGAAGCAAGACAGATGCTACATTTGACTGTTGTCGAGTTGACTATTATGGAAAGGACAAATCAAAGGTGGTTGAGTCCGTTGCGCGTTTACAAAGATGTTGCCAACATTGACTCACATTCTGGGTGTCTGATCTTCACTTTTAATAATATGTTATGGTGTAATAAGGTGTTAGGCTAGCTGTTTCAACACCTTTAAATACTGTTGTTGACTTGGTTACAATTCCTCTTGTCAGCAAAGAGAAAGGGAAGTCCTACCATTTTGGGAGAACATCAACAGCCTACCCACACTGTGTCTTAAAGGGGCAATCTGCAGTTGTTATCAATTTTTTTGACTAATAAATGAATGATATGTAACCCATTGATTCTTGAAGACTATAACGTATGTCTCGTGAGCTTAGTTCAACTATCGTACCCCAACAAAGTATATGTAAACAAACACTATAGCCTCAGTCAAAACATGGTTGAAACTATAATTTTGATATCATGGATGGTCAGTCCTTGGATCCATAGCTCTGTATGAATTTGAGTGGTTACATTTCTCTAGCCCCATCCTTCAGTTTTTTTACTGAAACAGAGCCAGTGAGTATGCTATGCTATGTTATTGTTACAACTGCAGATTTCACTTTTAATGAGATGGAATTAAACCATGCTGGGCTGACTGTTGTGGCCTGCCTGGTTTTGGCCTTTCACTAAATCTGTTACTTCAGGAAGTTTTGGGCAATTGTGTTTCTCAATAGAGTTATGCTGGATGTTGGCTTGTCTCACTTTATCATGCCATATTGTGTGTGTGTGTGTGCACATGGTTGTGTGGTGTGTGCGAAAGGTGGAGTAGTCTGCTTGTGTTTTACAGTGTTCTCTATTTAAACTGTGTCTAGCTCTAGTTCACGACCATGCTAGTCGCATATGCCTCTAAATATTTTGCTGTGTGACCTGACATTTTTAATATTCACCCAGATAATTCATTGAATGACAATTCTATTTTTACCGTTTGGGAGCAAGCACTCTGACTTACATCTGCATCATATTTGACCTGCAGGGAAAGTCACTAGTTTCATTTCACATCACATGTGAGACGAGAGAATTCAGTAGCTGTTGTTGGACAATGGATACTATGTGTGAAATGCTTAATAATGTCTTTTCTGGGTGATTTTAAATATTGACTGGCTATCATCAAGCTGCCCACTCAGGAAAAAACTTCAAACTGTAACCAGTGCCTGCAACCTGGATCAGGTTGTCAGTCAACCTACCAGGGTAGTTACAAACAGCACAGGAATGAAATCATCACCATGTATTGATCACATCTTTACTAATGCTGCAGATGTTTGCTTTAAAGCAGTATCCAAATCTATAGGACGATATAGTGATCACAATATAATAGCCATATCTAGGAAAACCAAAGTTACAAAGGCTGAGCCTAATATAGTGTATAAGAGGTCATACAATAAGTTTTGTAGTGATTCATATGTTGATGATGTAAAGAATATTTGCTGGTCTGTGGTGTGTAATGAGGAGCAACCAGATGCTGCACTTGACGCATTTATGAAACTACTTATATGAAACTACTTATTCCAGTTACTAATAAGCACGCACCAATTAAGAAAATGACTGTAAAAACTGTTAAATCCCCTTGGATTGATGAGGAATTGAAAAATTGTATGGTGGAGAGGGATGAGGCAAAAGGTATGGCAATTAAGTCTGGCAGCCCAACTGATTTGGCAAACGTACTGCAAATTAAGAAATCATGTGACTAAACTTTAAAAAATAAACTACACTATGAAACCAAGATTATAAAGAATGATAGTAAAAAGCTTTGGGGCACCTGAAATGACATTTTGGGGGAAAAAAGACAACTTGGCTCCTTAATTTATTGAATCAGATGGCTCATTCATCACAAAGCCCACCGATATTGCAAACTACTTTAATTACTTTTTAATTGGCAAGATAAGCGTAACTCAGGGATGACATGCCAGCAACAAACGCTGACACTACACATCCAAGTATATCGGAACAAATTATGAAAAACAAGAATTGTACTTTTGAATTCCGTAAAGTCACTGTGGAAAAGGTGAAAAAATGATTGTTGTCTATCAACAATGACAAGCCACCAGGGTCTGACAATCTAGATGGAAAATTACTGAGGATAATAGAAGATGATATTGCCACTCCTATTTGCCACATCTTCAATATTAGCCTACTAGAGAGTGTGTGCCCTCGGGCCTGGAGGGAAGCTAAAGTCATTCCGCTACCCAAGAATAGTAAAGCCCCCTTTACTGGCTCAAATAGCTGACCAATCAGCCTGTTGCAAACCCTTAGTAAACTTCTGGGAAAAAATGTGTTTGACCAGATGCAATGCTATTTTACAGTAAACAAATTGACAACAGAATTTCAGCATGTTTATAGGGAAGGACACTCAACAAGCACAGCACTTACACAAATGACTGATGATTGGCTGAGAGAAATTGATGATAAAATGATTGTGGTGGAAGTCTTGTTAGACTTCAGTGCAGCTTTTGACATTATTGATCATAGTCTGCTGCTGGAAAAACGTATGTGTTATGGCTTTACACCTCATGCTATAATGTGGATAAAGAGTTACTTGTCTAACAGAACACAGAGGGTGTTCTTTAATGGAAGCCTATCAAATATAATCCAGTTAGAATCAGGAATTCCCCAGGGTAGCTGTTTAGGCCCCATGCTTCTTTCCCATTTTTACTAACGATATGCCACTGACTTTGAGTAAAGCCAGAGTTTCTATATATGTGGTTGACTCAACGCTATACACGTCAGCTACTATAGGGACTGAAATGACTGCTAAACTCAACAAAGAGCTGCAGTTAGTTTGAGTGGGTGGCAGGGAATAAGTTAGCTCTAAATATTTCTAAAACTATAAGCATTGTATTTGGAACAAAACACTCACTAAACCCTAAACCTCAACTAAATCTTGTAATAAATAATGTGGAAATTGAGCAAGTTGAGAAGACTAAACTGCTTGGAGTAACACTAGATTGTAAACTGTCATGGTCAAAACATATTGATGCAGTAGTAGCTAAGATGGGGAGAAGTCTGTCTATAATAAGTGATGCTCTGCCTTCTTAACAACACTATCAACAAGTCAGGTCCTACAGGCCCTAGATTTGTCGCACCTGGACTACTGTTCAGTCGTGTGGTCAGGTGCCACAAAAAAGGACTTAAGAAAACTGCAATTGGCTCAGAACAAGGCAGCACGGGTGGCCCTTGGATGTACACAGAGAGCTAATATTAATAATATGCACGTCAATCTCTCCTGGCTGAAAATGGAGGAGAGATTGACTTGTTCGTTATTGACATGTTGAATGCACCGAGCTGTCTGTCTAAACTACTGGCACACAGCTCGGACACCCATGCATACCCCACAAGACATGCCAAGAGGTCTCTTCACAGTCCCCAAGTTCAGAACAGACTATGGGAGGCACACAGTACTACATACAGCCATGACTACATGGAACTCTATTCCACATCAAGTAACTGACGCAAACAGTAAAATTTGATTTAAAAAACAATTTAAAAAAACACCTTATGGAACAGCAGGGACTGTGAAGCAACACAAACATTGGCACACACACACATAAGATAACATATGCACTATACATGCACATGGATTTAGTACTGTAAATATGTGGTAGTGGGGGAGAAGGGGCCTGAGGGCACACAGTGTGTTGTGAATGTATGTTTTAAAATTGTATAAACTGCCTTAATTTTGCTGCACCCCAGGAATAGTAGCTGCTGCTTTGGCATTAGCTAATGGGGATCCATAATAAATACAAAATGGAAGTTAATAAAAGTGCAGCATGTTTCAGACTTTACGCCGTGTACACATCCCAAATTTGCAGTCCGCTGCGCTGGAAGTCATTCATTTCAATGGGGACGTCCACAACGGAGTGGCATCGCAACGCCCCCTTGCGTCCAAGGCTCAGTTGCGAAACGCATGCCGCATACTTGCGTGTAGGCAGTCGTTGTAAATAAGAATTTGTTCTTAACTGACTTTCATAGTTAAATAAAGTCTTTAAATAAAATCTTTCCATTTTTCAAAACTCTGCGTTGTCTTCAGTCTGGTCAGATTCTGTCAATAGAACAGGAAGTTACCTAACCACAGAACAAGATGAAAATAATTCTGGTTTTTGGCGATGGCTTTATGGGATAGCTAGCAACTTATAAACAATATAATATATGCCATTTAGCAGACGCTTTCATCCAGCAAACAGTTAACCAGTCCTGTTAATGAGTATTTTAATAGTAATGTTGAATAATTCAACATTGGCTGTTAAGCCGATTATATTATATGACTGTAGCCGCCCGTTTTAATTCTGGAAAGTGTCTTGTGATGGTAATGATACGTTTACATTTTGGTGATAATTATTAGGTGTAGGAGCTACAGTAACTTCAACCTAGCTTTTAGCTAGCTAGCTAACGTTAGCGGCTCTGTGTAAGCTAGCGTGACTTGCTAGAAACTAAAATAAAAATGTTTCTCCTGTCTTGAATGAAAAGGTGATATTTTGCAATTTCTCAAAATAAATGCGATCTCTGTCCAGAGACAGGCTCTCCTCTGTCTTGCGTAATAAACACTAGGCCTACACTTGTCCAACCAGTAAGACTGCGTGAAAAGGACATTATAGCCAACGGAATTTCGTCCATTTGTGTACGAGGCGTTAGGCTGTCTCTGGGTTTTACAATACAATAAATGAAGGAAGCATTTATGTATTACCTACTATTGGTCAGATTTTTGCAACTAATTTACCAATCACGTCATGTTTTGTGTTGTATTCTAATTGTGATTGGTCTATTAACCTTAGATGCCATTTTGAATCATCTAAAAGCCTCTTTTTCTAATCTGTAACAAAATGATGAAGGCAAAGGGCCAAAAACATTGTTTTACTGTTAACACAAAAGAAGCACTTGTTGCTGATTGTTCTCTTCACTTTGCTCCGTCATGATGGTTGGGCCTTTACAATGCAGACCGTTCAAAAGCCCAAACCATTCAAATGGTATGACTCATATTAGTAGAGATACATTTTGTATTTCTATCGTGGATTCGCGGGTCACATAATTTCATAAACCTTGTCACGGGCCAATTTTAAAGTCTGCTACTTGCGGCCGCCAACTATTGGTTAATAACAAACAACCTTGTCCAGTCATGTTAGAGCTGGCTAACAACCTTGTAACCTGCCCAGCCCAGTAGGGTTTAAGGTTACACTGGAAGAAAGGAAAGGAGCTGTGTTTTTGTTTTCCACTCCTGCTACTAAATGCTAGGTTTTAACCTTAGCAGCAATTGTACAAAACTACATTAGAAGATACAGTATGTACGCATGATGAGTTGATTTGAATACTGTACAAAATATACTGTATTCTTTGTATAAGGGCTTATTTTGATTCCAGCCGTAGCATCTTAACTCCAAGTTGTTTGTTTACAGTTGGTCTTGTGTATATATTCACCAACCCATGGAACATCCAGTTCAGACTCACATTCCTTAGACGTTCATAAAGGTGTGGCGAATACCAGAGGTAGTCTTAGAATGGCCCTTGTACTCTTCAGTATATGCAACTCTCCTGGCGAACAGCAGTGGTGTTATCAGTGTTTTATGCCGTGCCTCCTCCTGCATAGTTTACCTTAATAACAGTTTTCTAATTGAAGTGAACTATCCCTTTTAACAGGAGCTCGCTCTCTTGCTTTCTCTCGTGCTCTCTCTCTCTCTCGCATACTGCCTAGTCTCATTCCATGTGGTCACTGAGCCTGTTAGGAGGAACTGCAGCCACATGGCTCTGAAGGTCATGACCTGGGCGGGATGCAGGCAGGCAGTTGGGAGGAGAGTAGCATGCAAATGAACACAAGGCAAAGTCCAACCAGTTAGAGCCACAGCCCAGAGCCACATATACAATGTGGTAAACACATCACATTTTGTCCAAATTCACGCTTAAGTCACCAGAGGAAAGTTGACAAAATGGTACGGGAGGTTAACTATAAACTGTGCTAGACTGACATAAAGGTACCGCCTCAGAGTTTCTGTTGGCTAGCAACACATGGTAGGCCTGGGGTTGAGATGCCCACATCATTCTGTTGGTTGGGGAAAGGGGCGGAGGTGATTGTTTAGTTGCAGATCAGAGCTATCCTAAACAATGGCCACAGTGAGTTAATGAACACAGAGCAGTAGGACGTGAACAGCATGGGGAATGGGAGAGAGTCAGGGGCACTGACCAATTTGGCAGTGCCCCTCAAAGATTCCCAACTCCAAGTTTTAATGTCACATGCACAAGTACAGTGAAATGCCTTTCTTGCAAACTCAAAACCCAACAATGCAATAATCAATAACAATATATTACTAGAAAAAAAAACACGAGAAATAAGAAGAACACAATAAGTAATTAAGCATGCTATATACAGGGTCAGTTCCAATACCATATATACAATGTGCAGGGATACTGGAGTGATGGAAGTATACTGGACAAAAATATAAGTGCAACATGTAAAGTGTTGGTCCCATGTTTCATAAACTGAAATAAAAAAAATCCCAGAAATTTTCCTTATGAACAAAAAGCTTATTTCTCTAAAATGTTGTACACAAATTTGTTTACATCCCTGTTAGTGTGCATTTCTCATTTGCCAAGATAATCCATCCACCTGACCAGTGTGGCATATCAAGAAGCTGATTAAACAGCATGATCATTACACAGGTGGAGTTTGTGCTGGGGACAATAAAAGGCCATAATTGATTTTGCCCAAATAGGTCTGGCATATTCCCAGATTCAAGAAGCTTTCTGTTTTGATTGGGTTATTTTGCCCAAAAAACTTTAGGCCTACCTATAGAAAAGAAGAATAAGAAAAAACTCTGCATCTCTGCCCAGCCTGTCAAGAAGGGCCAATAGGATGTTTAGCCTGCTCTCCAGGCTCCATCTGAAGCCAGAGACTGTTTCAAAAAATGTATTCTAAAAATAAATTCAAAGGCAGTAATAAGTAATTTTTCATTTCATTTGTATTTCATTCTAAGTCACAGCCTATATGCAAAATGTATAGACTATAATGATTTAATACACCAAAATGTTGTTTAAATGCTGAGCGCTTTATGTCGGATCCGAGATGGCGTAGCAGTGCAGACGTGGTTTGTCGTCCTCTTGTGCGCTTTTGTATTTTCCGTCTTTTTTTATATACATTTCAATTTTATTTTCAATCTCTTTTGCATTTTTAAATTAAATATACCTTCCGGTCACACCCAATGTGACACGGATCTGCAATTTTTTAGACCTTATAGCCAGAACCTCCATCAGAAGCTAGCCAGCTAATTAGCTACTAGCTATTTAGCCAGCTAATTAGCTACTAGCTATTTAGCCAGCTAATTAGCTACTAGCTATTTAGCTAGCCAGCTAATTAGCTACTAGCTATTTAGCCATTGTCAGCCACTGCTAGTGGCCTTTCCTTCTGCACAGACACCAGCCGTTTAATTTTTTTTTTAGCCTGCATAATACTTGCCAGCATCGGACTGCTTTCTTCACTACAACGCCGGATTCCTGCACCATTACTCCTGATCATCACAGCTAGCTAGTTGCCACCGAGTGACCCAGCTCCGAAGCTAGCCCTGAGCCAGGCCCACCTCCCGGCCTACTCTGTGATCACCCGGCTACTCAGCCAATGCCTCCTGAACTCTACCCCAACAACTGATCCTAGCATTAACTGATCCTAGCATAAATCCTAATTGGATGTTCTGTTGTGCATGTGCGTTTATGCTTACACAAGCGCACATGTCAAGGGAAGAAAACCAAGTATCCTGGCAGATTACAACTTGTTAGCCAGGGTTCGTGAAGATAACCAAGAATTTACCACTTTCAGATGAGACTAAACAAGGTGACGATTAAATATTGACTGCTATTGATGTAAAAGATTACCAGGTCTTTAAGAGTTTATTCGGAAGATAACAGCTCTATAAACATTATTTCGTGGTGCCCCGACTTTCTAGTTAATTATTTACCTGATTAGCTTAATCAGGTAATATTAATTACAGAGAAATGATTTTATAGAATTGCATGTCATATCACTTAATCTGGCATAGCCAAAGACACGACATCACCATACCCGTCTGTACATTATGCCCTGAATCTATTCTACCACGCCCAGAAACCTGCTCCTTTTATTCTCTGTCCCCAACGCACTAGACCACCAGTTTTGATAGCCTTTAGCTGTACCCTCATCCTACTCCTCCTCTGTTCCCCGGGGGATATGGAGGTTAACCCAGGCCCTGCGTGTCCCCAGGCACTCTAATTTGTTGACTTCTGTAACCGAAAAGCCTTGGTTTCATGCATGTTAACATCAGAAGCCTCCTCCCTAAGTTTGTTTTACTCACTGCTTTAGCACACTCCGCCAACCCTGATGTCCTTGCCGTGTCTGAATCCTGCCGTAGGAATGCTACCAAAAATTCTGAGATTTACATACCTAACTACAACATTTTCCATCAAGATAGAACTGCCAAAGGGGGAGGAGTTGCAATCTACTCCAGAGATAGCATGCAAAGTTCTGTCATACTTTCCAGGTCAAGGCCCAAACAGTTCGAGCTTCTAATTTTAAAAATGAATCTCCAGAAACAAGTCTCTCACTGTTGCCGCCTGTGATAGACCCCCCTCAGCTCCCAGCTGTGCCCTGGACACCATATGTGAATTGATTGCCCCCCATCTATCTTCAGAGTTCGTTCTGTTAGGTGACCTAAACTGGGATATGCTTAACACCCCGGCAGTCCTACAATCTAAACTAGATACCCTCAATCTCACACAAATTATCAAGGAACCCACCAGGTACAACCCTAAATCTGTAAACATTGGCACCCTCATAGATATTATCCTGACCAACTTGCCCTCCAAATACACCTCTGCTGTTTTCAATCAGGATCTCAGCGATCACTGCCTCATTGCTTGCATCCGCTATGGGTCCGCGGTCAAACGACCACCCCTCATCACTGCCAAACGCTCCCTAAAACACTTCTGCGAGCAGGCCTTTCTAATCGACCTGGCCCGGGTATCCTGGAATGATATTGACCTCATCCCGTCAGAAGAGGATGCCTGGTCGTTCTTTTAAAAGTAATTTCCTCACCATCTTAAATAAGCATGCCCCTTTCAAAAAATGTAGAACTAATAACAGATATAGCCCTTGGTTCACTCCAGACCTGACTGCCCTCGACCAGCACAAAAACATCCTGTGGCGGACTGCACTAGCATAGAATATTCCCCGCGATATGCAACTTTTCAGTGAAGTCAGGAACCAATACAAGCAGTCAGTCAGGAAAACAAAGGCTAGCTTTTTCAAACAGAAATTTGCATCCTGTAGCTCTAACTCCAAAAAGTTTTGGGACACTGTAAAGTCAATGGAGAATAAGAGCACCTCCTCCCGGCTGCCCACTGCACTGAGGCTAGGTAACACTGTCACCACCGATAAATCCACGATAATCGATAATTTCAATAAGCATTTCTCTACGGCTGGCCATGCTTTCCTCCTGGCTACCCCAACCCCGGCCAACAGCTCCGCACCCCCCGCAGCTACTTGCCCAAGCCTCCCCAGCTTCTCCTTCACCCAAATCCAGATAGCAGATGTTCTGAAAGAGCTGCAAAATCTGCACCTGTACAAATCAGCTGGGCTAGACAATCTGGACCCTCTCTTTCTAAAAATGATCCGCCGCCATTGTTGCAACCCCTACTACCAGTCTGTTCAACCTCTCTTTCGTATCGTCCGAGATCCCTAAAGATTGGAAAGCTGCCGTGGTCATCCCCCTCTTCAAAGGGGGTGACACTCTGGACCCAAACTGTTACAGACCTATATCCATCCTGCCCTGCCTTTCTAAAGTCTTCAAAAGCCAAGTTAATAAACCGATCACTGACCATTTCGAATCCCACCGTACCTTCTCCTCTGTGCATTCCGGTTTCCAAGCTGGTCACGGGTGCACCTCAGCCATGCTCAAGGTACTAAACGATATCATAACCGCCATCAATAAAAGACAGTACTGTGCAGCCGTCTTCATCGACCTGGCCAAGGCTTTCGACTCTGTCAATCACCGTATTCTTATCGGCAGACTACATAGCCTTGGTTTCTCAAATGACTGCCTCGCCTGCTTCACCAACTACTTCTCAGGAAGAGTTCAGTGTGTCAAATCGGAGAGCCTGTGGTCCGGACCTCTGGCAGTCTCTATGGCGGTACCACAGGGTTCAAATCTCGGGCCGACTCTTTTCTCTGTATATATTAACAATGTCGCTCTTGCTGCGGGTGATTCCCTGATCCACCTCTATGCAGACGTCACCGTTCTGTATACATCTGGCCCTTCTTTGGACACTGTGTTAACTAACCTCCAAACGAGCTTCAATGCCATACAACACTCATTCCGTGGCCTCCAATTGCTCTTAAACGCTAGTAAAACCAAATGCATGCTCTTCAACCGTTCACTGCCCGCACCCGCCCGCCCGACTAGCATCACTACTCTGGACGGTTCTGACTTAGAATATGTGGACAACTACAAATACCTAGGTGTCTGGCTAGACTGTAAACTCTCCTTCCAGACTCACATTAAGCATCTCCAATCCAAAATGAAATCTAGAATCGGTTTCCTATTCCACAACAAAGCATCCTTCACTCACGCCGCCAAACATACCTGCGTAAAACTGACTATCCTACCGATCCTCGACTTCGGCGATGTCATTTACAAAATAGCTTCCAATACTCTACTCAGCAAACTGGATGCAGTCTATCACAGTGCCATCCGTTTTGTCACCAAAGCCCCTTATACCACCCACCACTGCGACCTGTATGCTCTAGTCGGCTGGCCCTCGCTACATATTTGTCGCCAGACCCACTGGCTCCAGGTCATCTATAAGTCTATGCTAGGTAAAGCTCCGCCTTATCTCAGCTCACTGGTCACGATAACAACACCCACCCGTAGCACGCGCTCCAGCAGGTATATCTCACTGGTCATCCCCAAAGCCAACACCTCCTTTGGCCGCCTTTCCTTCCAGTTCTCTGCTGTCAATGACTAGAATGAATTGCAAAAATTTATGAAGCTGTTTATTGTTTTATTGACTGTACACTTGTTTATTCCATGTGTAACTCTGTGTTTGTGTCGCACTGCTTTGCTTTATCTTGGCCAGGTCGCAGTTGTAAATGAGAACTTGTTCTCAACTAGCTTACCTGATAATTATATATATTTTTTTTGAAATGTCCCTACCAGTCTGTCGCACTCGCAAATGCTTCACAGTGTATTTCTTTGTAGGCTATAGACTTGAAATCATAGAATAATATAGCCTAAATATTACATTTTCATTCCTTCTTAGGCTCCCTGTCTGGCTCCTGATGTATTTCGAGTGTTTATATGCTGATTTAATATGACGTAGCCTATTTGCAATGATGTGCGATTCTTACATTCACCGTTTCATGTTTATTCAAGTACTTTTAATGTCAAATCATATGGCTTGGTTTCAATACTTCAAAACCAAATGGTAGGTCCAGGTAGTGAAAAAAATAGATGGGTGTTGGTTAAATAGTGATTTTAATGAATGGAGCGAATTTAGAGCGGCAGTTTAAATTTTTTTAATTATCATGGAGCGGTTTTTAGTGGAGAGGTTGGAAAGGACATAGAGTGCGCACCGCTCCATGAACGATGACTGGGATTCCCAACCTCTCGACTCTGCACACATACTCTGCTGTGCGCGCGCATGCACACGGGTAAACACAAACACACACATGTACACGGTAGCCTACACACACATACACACTTCACATAGGCAGACTGCAGCACATTTTTGCTACTGAGGGACTTTTCATGTATTTTCTATTACAGCAGAGAAGGAGAGAAGTAGATGGCATTGTGTACCTTTTGGTAGGGGTCCAATGATATGGTGGATTAATTTGTCTATAAAGACAGTAGCTGAGCATCTCATTTTTGTACTTTCTCAAACACCAAGAGACACACAGACCTCCCCCTTCTCTCTCCACACACACACACACACACACACACACACACACACACACACACACACACACACACACACACACACACACACACACACACACACACACACAGAGAGCTCCCATACTCGCATTTTCTTTAGGGGAAAACAATGGCCTGATCTAGTAGCCACAGATTACCAACCGACACATTATTACCCAGAAGTACAGTGGTGTTATTATTGAAGTTGCTGGCTCTCTCTTTCCCTCTCCCTACTCTGTTGTTGATTGACTCTAGAACCCCCCCCCCCCCATTCCATACACATTCCTCAGTAGTCTGAATGACTCTCATGAATACTCAATCAGTGACCAACACTAATCCTTACCATAATGACCAAGTCATGCTGCCCCTCGAAAAGCTCACGAGGTCAAGGTGTGAGTGTGAAACATCTCTGCCTGCTCTCCTCTGTTCTAATACCATTTCAATACATGTCCACTCTTTCTCTACGGTACCTTTTTGATCATCTGTTTGGCCGCACATCTCTACGAGTTTCTCCTCTCTGTTTCAGACACTCGTCTGCTGAGATCAGGAGACACTTTGGTGGGACGTATGGCTCCCCTCAGGTCTCCATGCAACACAGTCATCATGGCTCCAACGCATCTGCCTCCATGTGCTTCACCGCGGTGAGTTACGCTATTACAGGACTACTACAACTCACTATGCCCTTTCATGGGTAGCAGCAAATAGCACCACGGTGTAGTATTTAGCTACCCTAAGGAGACTGATTCTGAGTGAGACACTCAGACAGCATTTTGTGCTGTAGGCCTAATAATGTAATCCTAAAGAGGGATTGTGTCCCACCAGACATTGTGACCCCTCACTTATTCTCGCTCGCTCTCTCTCGTACTAAGTGCACTAATACCTCTCTATATTTGACAGGCTTAAGGCATCAGGGTTTACTGTAAGTCTCTTCATATCATGACTTGCCTAGTTAAATAAAGGTTAAAAATAAAAAATCTCTCTGACTCTAGGCTTCAGCCCTTTGATATGTCTCTGTCGGCTGCTCGGCAGCTGACTAGGCCAGAGGAGGGAGAGTTGGCCCATCCCCTAGTTATTATTATGATTAATGTCCAACCTGCTTGGGAAATGGGTCAGGGCGCAGGCTACTGTAGAGATATGGGATGGCCTGCTTACCTTCCAGCTTACACTGACAAATATGTCATATCTGTGGATTTGCAATTGCAGGAGAGTGGTTTTTAATAACATCCTCTGCATGTTGATATTTTCCCATGGTGCATCATCAGCGGAGGAGCTCAGTGGAGCTGCAGGCAGATGTGTGGGATGATGATGATCATTGCTATGATTCATCTCTCTATTTTTAGGACGTATAATGATGCGCATTGTTATTAGTTAATAATCATTTCCAAAATGATGGATGACGTGAGTGTGTTTGTGTTGCGCTTGTCTGTGCGTGCCCCGCTTTTGTAAGAGTGTGCACTTGCTTGTGTGTGTGGTGGGGTTCTGTCTCTAGAAACACAAGAGATGATTGATGGAGGCCTTGTCGATGCCACTTCCTGTAGTCAAGCGTTTTACCTTGCTTGTTGTTACCACATATTTTTTTACCAAATCAACTCCTAGTCACTTCCCTTACCTACTTCACGTAGAGACCTAAAAACATTGGATAGCTATTAGCAAAATGTTGATGGCTCCACTTTGCCCTCTGAAAGGCTGGGAGTAAATTCCACCAAGTTGCTTATACCTATCCACTCCTTTCACATCAATTACAATGCCTTGTGGTAGGGGCTAGGATTCACTTTGGAATTGGGTCTGAGGGTCCCTCTGAGTCTTGTGAGAGCTTGTGGTTAACTCTTCAATTTGTCAACTTCCCTCTTACATGTTGAATATTTAGCCGGGTAAGTCTACTTCCAATACAGTGTACCTGTGTTATAGTTCTACTAACGGTCATCTCGAGACCTACACTTTATGTTTAAAATGTGTGTGTAAAGCAGACTGTTAGACTGGGTATTTGGTACAGCCTGTGGGTAGTAGTTTCCTCTTAGGGAAGTAGGTTACTGGTTCTTTATTAGGCTGAAAAGACACATTGCGGAGTTGGTGGTATAACTGTGTTCAAATTGTATTAGTCACATGCGCCCGAATACAACACCTTACAGTGAAATGCTTACTTACGAGCCCCTAACCAACAATGCAGTTTAAAAAAATACGGATAAGAATAAGAAATAAAAGTAACAAGTAATTAAAGAGCAGCTGTAAAATAACAACAGTGAAACTATATTCAGGGGGGTACCGGTACAGAGTCAATGTGCGGCGGCACCGGTTAGTTGAGGTAATATGTACATGTAGGTACAATTATTAAAGTGACTATGCATAGATGATAACAACAGAGAGTAGCAGCGGTGTAAAAAGGGGATGCAAATAGTCTGGGTAGCCATTTGATTAGGTGTTCAGGAGTCTTATTGGGGGGGTAGAAGCTGTTTAGAAGCCTCTTGGACCTAGACTTGGTGCTCCGGTACCGCTTGCCGTGCGGTAGCAGAGTGAACAGTGTTACTGTTAGGGATAGGCAAGATGTATCCTCATATATATCTTTTGGACAAAATACTACACACCCCCAGGACAAAATCAAGTTTATTTTATATAGCCCTTCGTACATCAGCTAATATCTCGAAGTGCTGTACAGAAACCCAGCCTAAAACCCCAAACAGCAAGCAATGCAGGTGTAGAAGCACGGTGGCTAGGAAAAACTCCCTAGAAAGGCCAAAACCTAGGAAGAAACCTAGAGAGGAACCAGGCTATGAGGCTACAGGCTACAAAACAACAAATGTGCATATTATGTATTAGAAAATATGATATTTTAAAGGTATTATCAAATATAATTACAAAATGCACAAAAGTGATTGAAACATGTCTTGCAGCTTAAGTGTTATTGAAATGCTTCCCATCCCTGCTTACTGCTTCAGGAGCAATAGTGTAGTAGTCTAATAGTCTGACTGCTGGTATGGACAACAGCCTGTTCCTGGTCCAGCTAAGAGCATTTCTCCATAGTGCAGGATGCCTGGGAGTTAGGACAGAGGTATGCATATATTTGCATGTATTTGTTTCATTTGGCTCCCATGCTAAGGAAGGGAAAGAGAACAATACAGTATATTATGAAAGGAGATATGCAGCCATGATTCCCCAAGCATTTAAATGTCTGGGGTTCACTCAAATAACTTAGGGAGTATTAGGATGCTGGTCCAGATTCACTCCTCACACGAAACAAAATACAAGCAATGAAGCCTTGTACCATCTGGTAAAGACATACCGTTTATTTTGGACACATCACCCTCTTTTTTTTTTGTCTCTTTTTTTGTCTATCTATCTCTGGTCTTTCTCTCTGTGTTGCAAGTTCCTGTTTTCCGCCTAGCATGACACCGGTGTAGTAAAAAACACCACGGATGACGTCAAAAACATGTCAGAGCCAAAGGAATCCAGGACTGCTTTCACCTCTGTTTAACACTGCTGCATTTCTTTATTTTCTTTATTTTCTTTTCTTTCCTTTCTTTTCCTTCTTTCTTTCTTTCTTTTTCTCGCTTGCTCAACCTCCCTTTGACACAGATGTAAGCACAACAGTACACGTTTTCTTTTCCTGGACACTTAACATTTTTACATTTTAGTCACAAATCTAAGCTTTCGTAGCATTGTACACCGATGCAGCCGTATGTAGGATCATACGTATGTGGTTGTCGTATGCACAGGTTCAGCACTACAGCCCTCTCTGAAGCACCTGCAATACCCTCCTGTCATGCCATGCCCTCGCATACAGCCCAGAGAAGTGTATAAAGATACAGATCTGGAATACGTACAGTATCACTACGAGGCAGCCTCTCGTCTGCGATAGTCATCTGATGGCCTTCTCTGGTGACAAAAAGCATGTTTATTTCCCTAACTCTTTTATCACAGACTTGTGTGTGGGATAAGGCTGGAGGTGTGAAGTTGTTGCATTGCCAGCTTTTCTGAAGGGCTCTCCAGGTTATTCTCCATTCAGATCTTCTTTGCTTTACCACAGTGAACGAAAGTTCTTCAAGGCCTATTGAAGATTTCTGAGCCATACTTCACAGATTACCGTATAATAATTGAACTACTGTCTATGCAGCCACACACAGTTACTGCTCCAGCGACGTAATTAGACGAGAATTTATTAGCATTCAGGTATTGTTTTATGTGCGTGTCTTTACAGCTTCCACACGAAGAGTCATTTCATTTCAAGACCACAGTAGTTGCAGTACCGACACAGCATAACAACAACTTAGCAAAAATGTTGTCTGTTTTTGTCTGTAATGATGTTCCATACATGACACAATGAGCTGTCATCCAAAGGTCAGTCACCCGTTGGGATAGGGAGTTACAGGGGTATAGTTCCCCAGGGGTTGTAGTATGGTTGCAGAGCGTTAGACTCTTAGGAGGAGGATGAATGGACTAATATGATAGGAATGGATAATGGTCTATCTGAAGTTTCCATCGAAAGGTTATGTCAAGTTCCTCTAAGTTCCTTTTCTCTCTGTGTGAGCTCGGTCCCATCATTCCCGACAGATCTGAGGTTGTTGAGAGCAGAGTAGTGATCCAACCTGTCCTCCTCCCAGCTCTTTAATATTTGGATGTGACAGAGGGCTATAAGAAACTCCCTGTGCTTTACCCAGGCCCCCAAAGCCTTCAAGGATGATTCATCTTTCTGTTTTTCATTTCTCTCTCTCTCTCTCTCTCTTTTTCTCTCTTTCTCTTTTTTTCTCACTCACTCACTCACTCACACACACACACACACACACACACACACACACACACACACACACACACACACACACACACACACACACACACACACACACACACACACACACACACACACACACACACACACACACACTTCGTTTTGCCTCTCTCCCCTTAAAAAATTTGTTAAGTTGGTATGCTTCAAGTCCAGGCAATCCTTTCATTGACGCGAATGAATACATGTCTGGAACCATCTGGCTCTAACCTCTATCAATTTCACATTTAGATGCACTACAGTGAGTGTATTCATAACCTTAAGAATGCCATCATGTAGTTGCTTTGTGTCTTAACCATTTCCTGCCCGTGCCCTCGGCATGAAACAAAAAAAAGTTTTTCTCTCTTGCCCCTCAGCTATTGCTCTCTCTTTTCTCCCTCTACCGCTCTCTCTCAATCCATCTCTCCATCCATCTCTCTGTCTCCTTCTCCCCCTTTCGCTATAGTGTATACAATATAGTACAGTATAGAAAACATACTGTATCTTTCCACTCTAGTTCCAGTCTGTGTTGTCTATGTAATACTTGTCTGTTTCTCTATTTAACCGTCCCCTTCCCCTCTCTCTCTCTCTCTCTCTCTCTCTCTCTCTTTCTCTCTCTCTATCTCTCTCTCTCTCCTTCTCCAGCCCCAGTCGTATGACGCGGTGGAGCCCTTGGACTTGGAGGAGTTTCTGATGTCACAGCTGCAGGGCGGAGACTCCGCCCTCATGCGGGAGCTCGGAGATTTCCCTGACGATGACCTGGAAGTAGAATATGTGGAGAAGGAGTGTCGGACCGTACGCCACTCTGTACCTGATGAGGGGTGGGTTGCATGGTCACATGTTCAATATAGAATAAAGTCAACCATACCTGTTACTACAGTGGCAAGAAAAAGTATGTGAACCGTTTGGAATTACCTGGATTTCTGCATAAATTGGTAATAAAATTTGATCTGATTTCACAACAATAGACAAACATAGTGTGCTTAAACTAAAAACACACAAATGATTGTATTTTTCTTGTCTATGTTGAATATATAATTTAAACATTCACAGTGCAGGTTGGAAAAAGTATGTGAACCCCTAGGCTAATGACTTCTCCAAAAGCTAAATGGAGTCAGGAGTCAGCTAACCTGGAGTCCAATCAATGAGACGAAATTGGAGATGTTGGTTAGAGCTGCCTTGCCCTATAAAAAAGACTCACAAAATGTGAGTTTGCTATTCACAAGAAGCATTTCCTGATGTGAACCATGCCTCGAACAAAAGAGATCTCAGAAGACCTAAGATTAAGAATTGTTGACTTGCATAATGCTGGAAAGGGTTACAAAAGTATCTCTAAAAGCCTTGATGTTCATCAGTCCACGGTAAGACAAATGGAGAAAGTTCAGCACTGCAAACATTGCTGCACGTCTGAAGTTTGCAAAAGTGCATCTGAATGTTCCACAGCGCTTCTGGCAAAATGTTCTGTGGACAGATGAAACTACAGTTTAGTTTTATGACAGAAACACACAACTCTGTGTGGAGACAAAAAGGCACAGCACACCAACATCAAAACCTCATCCCAACTGTAAAGTATGGTGGAGGGAGCATCATGGTTTGGTGCTGCCTCAGGGCCTGGACAGCTTGCGATCATCGACGGAAAAATGAATTCCCAAATTTAGCCTAACATTCTCCTGCAAAATGTCTATCTGCCCGCCAATTTGAAGCTCCACAGTATTCGGGTGATGCAATAGGACAACGACCCAAAACACAGAAGTAAATCAGAATGGCTTCAACAGAAAATAATCCTTCTGGAGTGACCCAGTCAGAGTCCTGACTTCAACCCGATTTGAGATGCTGTAGCATGACCTCAAGAGAGCAGTTCACACCAGACATCCCAAGAATATTGCTGAACTGAAACAGTTTTGTAAAGAGGAATGGTCCAAAATTCCTCCTGACCGTTGTGCAGGTCTGATCCGCAACTACAGAAAACGTTTGGTTGAGGTTATTGCTGCCAAAGGAGGGTCAACCAGTTATTAAATCCAAGGGTTCACATACTTTTCCCACCCTGCACTGTGAATGTTTACACGGTGTGTTCAATAAAGACATGAAAACATATAATTGTTTGTGTGTTATTAGTTTAAGCAGACTGTGTTTGTCTATTGTTGTGACCTAGATGAAGATCAGATTACATTTTATGACCAATTTATGCAGAAATCCAGGTATTTCCAAAGGGTTCACATACTTTGTCTTGCCACTGTATATTGCTTATGCCTATTAGATCTCCACAGATTGTGGAGAGGGCCTGGGTCTAGAGTTCTGGGGTCGGCATTGAGTTAAGACAGGCTAAAGTCCCAGTAACTTTCTCTGCTACGAGCCTATATCTGTTTCAAGGGCCCCACTCACTAGTTTACTAGATCCCACTACAATGGCTTATCATACCTCAGAAGGCTCTTACAATCCAGAAAGTACTGTGCAAGTGGTATCTTAGCGTCTTTGGATTGTCACTCACCTTGAACATGATAGTACAGGTAATGCTGATAAGATAGGAATGCAGAAGGAGTGGAACAGGTCATATGCGGGCTGTCTGTGGAGGGTATTTCCGCATGTGTGTGCGTGCCCGCACACGTGAATGAGTGCATACGTGTGTATGCTGCCGTATGTGTGTGCGTTCCATCCTTCTCATTCCCTCTCTGTCCTCCTGTATCTCTATAGGGTGGAGTTGGATTCCCATGTGAGGGACTGTGTTCAGAGTTACACCCAGCCCTGGCTGATGGTCAGCAGGAGGTGAGCTTCTTATCATGGCACATTCAGGGGCTGCTTTCTCTCCTCGTCTTATTTTCTTCATGACTACTGACCTGTCAAATGCTTGACGTGTGTCCGCTACTGGTCATTAACCCTGGAGTGCTACTTGGTGTGCGGGCGTTGGGACAATATGCCTAAAGGCTGTGGAGCAGCAACTTAAGCCTTACACCCCAGGTGGCTCGGTCTCCAGGACCAGGGTTGGTGACCACTGGTGCAGACGACACAGTGGAAACCTATGCAGTGGTTTATACAGTGGAAACCTAGCCGGTGGAAACATAGGCAGTGGAAACCTAGGCAGTGGTTTATACAGTGGAAACCTATGCAGTGGTTTATACAGTGGAAACCTATGCAGTGGAAACCTAGGCAGTGGAAACCTAGGCAGTGGAAACCTAGGCAGTGGAAACCTAGGCAGTGGAAACCTAGGCAGTGGAAACCTAGGCAGTGGAAACCTAGGCAGTGATTTATAGAGAAGAAAACTATGCAGTGATTTATACAGTGGAAACATATACAGTGGAAACCTATGCGGTGTGGAAACCTATGTAGTGATTTATACAATAGAAAACTATGCAGTGATTTATACAATAGAAAACTATGCAGTGATTTATACAATAGAAAACTATGCAGTGGTTTATACAGTGGTTTATACAGTAGAAACCTATGCAGTGGTTTATACAGTGGAAACCTATGCAGTGGTTTATACAGTGGAAACCTATGCAGTGGTTTATACAGTGGAAACCTATGCAGTGGTTTATACAGTGGAAACCTATGCAGTGGTTTATACAGTGGAAACCTATGCAGTGGTTTATACAGTGGAAACCTATGCAGTGGAAACCTATGCAGTGGTTTATACAGTGGAAATGTTTTCTTGTCAGATGCAGCACCACAGGTGTCCTCGCCCCTGTCTGTTTCACAGGAAACAGAGAGATATCTGAGAAACTGTGATAACCCCTCTCTTCATCTTCACACACTGATTACAGCCAAGGCCTGCTGGTTTTATCTCTCTCTCTCTCACACACACACACACACACACACACACACACACACACACACACACACACACATGCTGCGGTTCTGTTTGTAATCTGGTTTGTTTTAGATTAAAATTCCACCGGTGTATCAGTAACCATGCCGTATCTGGGGTTGTGTGTGTGTGTGTGTGGGGGCAGGTGCCAGGGAGATGGCTGGAGTGCATATTCCGAGCGGGCAAGTCTACACAAAACTCTGCGGAAACAGACTTTTGAATCCGACGTCCAGCCAGAGAAACAAGAGACACGGGTAAGCACAAAATATACACAAGAATGCATACACAACACCACGACAAAGATGACCCAAATAGGTTTTAACAAAACAGATCAGGGTTCGGGTCCGCAAGGAGCAGTTCTGTCAGTCCCATTGTCATCAGGAGACCAGAGTACATCCAGAGTTTACAGTAGTATCGCATGCAGTTCTCAGATACATTACGGATTGAAACAGAGTAACATGATACCCTGGGTACTGTATAAGAGAAAGGTAACATGTTCATCGTGAAACCCAAATACTACAGTTTCAATCTCCTCACTCCTCAGATCGATTGATATAGATCGTTTTTTTTAGCTTTATGCAGTGGTTTATACAGTGGAAACCTATGCAGTGGTTTATACAGTGGAAACCTATGCAGTGGTTTATACAGTAGAAACCTGTGCAGTGGTTTATACAGTGGAAACCTATGCAGTGGTTTATACAGTGGAAACCTATGCAGTGGTTTATACAGTGGAAACCTATGCAATGGTTTCCTTGTCAGATGCAGCACCACAGGTGTCCTTGCCCCTGTCTGTCTCACAGGAAACAGAGAGATGTCTGAGAAACTGTGATAACACCTCTCTTCATCTTCACACACTGATTTAATGGTGAGGACAATCTAATCAGCGTGCAATGAAAGTGGAGAGGCTGAGTGAGAACCGGAGGGAGAGAACCGGGAGGGAGAGAACCGGGAGGGAGAGAACCGGGAGGAGGAGAGCACCGGGAGGAGGAGAGCACCGAGAGGAGGAGAGCACCGAGAGGAGGAGAGCACCGAGAGGAGGAGAGCACCGAGAGGAGGAGAGCACCGAGAGGAGGAGAGCACCGAGAGGAGGAGAGCACCGAGAGGAGGAGAGCACCGAGAGGAGGAGAGCACCGAGAGGAGGAGAGCACCGAGAGGAGGAGAGCACCGAGAGAACCGAGAGAAGGAGAGACAGGAGGGGTTGGGGAGCACAACACTGAACACAGAAGTGTTTTGTTACTCCTATTACCTCTGTCCTGGCACCGTCTCCCTCATGTTTACCCAGCCTGCCCTGCACCCAATGGGGTGTGAATATTCATGCAGTCCCCGTCTGTTTCCGACCAACCCCAGGCAGCATCCAATTCTCTGTCCTGCCAAGTCCCCGGACAGCACCCAGCCAACCCCATGCTTCAGCTCCACCTCTCCCAGTCCCAAGCTCAAAGCTCCAACCCCCTGACAGTCACGTCCCAGCCCCAGCTATCCTCTGTCTCCAGCCTTAGCCAGCCCCCAGCTCTATTCAACAGTCCTTCCCCCAGCACCAGCCATCCTCAGTCAGCTCCCAGCACCAGCCAAGTTGTCTCCAGCCCTAGCTCCTCTCCCCATCCCCAGCCCCATTCCCCAGGTATTGCCAAGTCCCAATCACCCAAACCAAAGGCTAATTGTTCCAGCCGTGAGTTTCCCATCCGCTCCAGGCCAGAGAGAGGAGAAGAACAGGCCTATTGTAACTCAGCCTCTAATTGTCCCATGCTCCAACACTGCAGCACTCTGGGGATCATTAGCAATCCTGTGGGGTTGCCTGGAGCCCTGTGGCCCAGATTGGGGAAGCCTGGTTGGGATTGGGGCACTGTGAGGCAGTGGTCGGGGTGTGGAGGTTAGATGGAAGATGGATGTTCACTCTTCCGTTTTCTTTAAAGGGTGAAATTCCTGGATTGTTGAAGACAAAAGATTTGAGTAAATATTTTGACCCAAATGAGGCAAATTTGCTGAAGGATGGCAACGGGGTTGGCAGGTGGCGGGATAGTGTGGTTGGAAGTAGGACGTAGCCTGAGAAATCCAGAGCCGTCTTGTCATGTAGCTCAGTGGTAGAGTGATTCCATGTTTGCAATAGCCCTGATTTAACACGGGTCTCTCTGTGGTGGTAGGATGCACCCCTTTGCTCCGAAGTTTCTGGGCTCCCCTGGAGTTTAACCCATTAGTCATGGATTCCATGAGGTTGCCTTGATTCTCTTGATGTTCACACACAGTTAGGAATCAATGGACGACGACTTACCTCTCCGCTGCACTTGCATAGCAAGTTACCGGCCTAAGCTCTTGAAGTAATGCAATTATTTGGAAACACTTGCAATGTAGGCCTACATGAAATATACTTTGGTTTGGGAGAAGTAACATTATTTTGTTGGGAGAATTGGGTATTTTGGATGTTCTCTTTTCCATCCTCTTCCTACCCCTCTCTTCTAAAACCTGTCATTATTATTACAGGTGAAGTCCCCCTCCCTGGCGGTACTGAGTGATGACTCCGGCAGGACCCTGACCTCCTCTGACTTTGACCTCCGCTCTGGTCTGAGCCCTGACCCCAGAGTGGACGGGCTACTGCGCTTCAGTAACCATGATGACCTGGACAGGTTCAACCTGGAAGCCCGGCAGGCGAACCGCCACGC
The DNA here is from genome assembly GCF_045679555.1 of Salvelinus alpinus. Taxonomy (NCBI): domain Eukaryota; kingdom Metazoa; phylum Chordata; class Actinopteri; order Salmoniformes; family Salmonidae; genus Salvelinus; species Salvelinus alpinus. Next base: position 63,703,523 of record NC_092090.1, read on the forward strand.
AGACCTGTTCGCCTTGTACCCACCCACCGACGAGGTGAGAGGGACACGCGCGCGCCCGCACACACACGGACACTAGCGATACGCGGGTTGACTCATAACCTGCAATCCCCGCGGTTACAGTCCCGAATGGCGCAGCGGTCTAAGGCACTGCATCTCAGTGCTAGAGGCGTCACTACAGGCCCTGGTTTGATTCCAGGCTGTATCACAACCGGCCGGGATTGGGAGTCCCATAAGGCGGCGCACAATTGGCCCAGCGTCGTCTGGGTTAGGGTTTGGCCGGGTAGGCCGTAATTGTAAATAAGAATTTAGGGTTTAGGCTCATGAAGTATTGTGTGTATAAAGAGTGGGTGGCGGGTGGATTGAATAAAAAGAAAACAATTCTATAAAAAGTCCATAAATGTATCATTCTTGTGAAATTGATATCTATATGCTACATTGAGGTTTTTCTTTTCATTATTTTAGGCTTTCTGGCATTAGTGCATAAGCCTAAGCTTTATGGCATAACAGTAGGCCTACACGTGCCAAATAGTCTACGCCAGTCGCCAAACACTTTTGTTAACGTCAATCCACTGATGAAAAAAGGACAATGTCGGAGTTCAATTCAATAGGAGAAAAGCTGTGAAATGCAGAGTTGAAAATAGAAGGGAGGGCCAGAAAAGTAGTGTTTTGGAAAGATTTGGTGAAGAGGATAATAGCAGAGGCGCTATACAAATTCGACATTCACAAGACGGGGGATTTCAAATATGCCTAAGGTACATAAAGGGAACTGTAGCCTACTGTTTAGATGGGTTAATGGGAAACTGAAATCTGGACATTGACTGTAGGTGTAAAACCTCTCACAGCCTTCATATTAACTCTTGCAGAATTAAGCATTTCTTGAAGTAAAATGATACTCCAAATGTAGAAATATTTTGACTCGGGAACAGGAGTGAATTATATATATAAAAAAGAAAAAATCTGCATCTTGAGAGAATGTGAATGCGCAGTTACAGTATATACTGTCTGTAGAGGTGTATCATAAAGCTGATTTAGTATTTCAACCACATAAAATATGAATCCAAGCCAAACTGAAATCTTATCAGAAACATGTTGGGTCATTTTTACAGCTTTCTATTTCCTAATAACCGGTCAAACTGATGTCATTTTTGAACATTTTGCCCAGAAAATCTGACCCGTTTACATTTTTTGTCATTGCATTTTCTCCCCGGTCCCTAAACTTCTTTGCTCTGAGAAAGAAGCATTAGATGACAGAGCACTTTACAGATGTCAACTAGAGTGAAGCATTTATGACATTCTGGTGAGCGAGGGTTTATTTAGTCTTCTAGGGCAACATATAATAACAGAAGAGAAGCTGCATGTATCTAATTATAGACAAGTTGACTAACAAATAACCTACCAAAATGTCATAAATTATAAAAAATAATCATATCAGGCAAAAATAAACCTGTTCCCACTGTCATAAAAATAGTTCCACCATCTCTGACTGTAGCCTACAGCACATTTTCTATATTAGCGGGTTAGGGTCGGGTACGAGCCTCAGATTTTCACTTTATCACGTGTAGTCGGGTGGTTGTGGATGGGTTATTAGCAATTGCCGGCGGGTGCGGGTGAACAAACAGCTGACCCGTACATCACACCAAGCGCATGCTTGACTTGCTATGAGTGGCTAGATCCATGACGTTCCTCTGGTATTCCAGGATGATGCAGTGGAGATCCGGCCTATTCCCGACTGTCCCAAAGAGCACGTGGGAGACCGGATCATCATCCGGTGCCAGGCCATCAGGTACAGTAATTACATTACTTATCACAGCAGGAACATAATTGTATGCTTCTAACTACCTGTATGTGAGCATCAACAGAGTGTGTCTGACAGGGTGTCGGAGAGAGCGAGAAGTGTAGCCCGCAGAACGTTTGTGTGAGAAGAACACTGAGAGAGGACATTTAGCATGACTTTGTGTGCTGCTGCAGCTGTCAGACCATCATTTGTCTTGGAGAAGTCTAACCCAGACCATTTCCGTTTGGTCTGAACCATTGCCTTTAGTGTGGTAGCTGTGCGGTACAGTGGCTGTTGCATATCCTCTAAACCAGGGGGTATTCAACTCTTACCCTACGAGGTCCGGAGCGATGCTGGTTTTCTGTTCTACCTGATAATTCATTGCACCCACCCTGATGTCCCAGGTCTAAATCAGTCCCTATTTAGAGGGGAACAATGACAAAATGCAGGCCAACTGGCTTCGAGGTCCAGAGTTGAGTTTGAGGGCTCTAGACAATCACTTTCTGTGAGATACAGTCCCTCTCTCTCTTTCCATCACTCATTTTCTCACCCTCTCTTCCACATTCTTTCTGTGGGCTCGCCTCTTCTTGCTCTCTCTCTCTCTCTCTCTCTCTCTCTCTCTTTCTCTGCATTCTCTCTTTGTTCTCTCTCCTTTTCTCTCTTTCTGCCTCTCCCACACTGTAAAACTGCCAAAGATTTCAGCTAAGTTCTGCATCATCTCTCAGCAGTGTTTTGGCAGCAGCCTGTCCCAACTTTCAGCTTGACTCATCGCTCTCTAGATGGGATTAGTGCTATGCAAGTGCATGCGTCCACATTTCGTATCCCTGTTGCATCTGTCGATTATCCTGAGTTGATGAACAGAATAGAGTAGAGTACAATAGAATAGATTGATTTTTAACAGGTGATGCTTGCTTGCTTGTCGACACACTGCTGCTATGAAATGACAGTCTGATACTCTTTCTTCCCGGTCCAACATAGGTTTGAGATTGATATCGAACCACTGTTTGCTACCCTGGCTCTGTACGACCTGAGAGAGAAGAAAAAGGTACAGTAGGCCTTTCCTTCTGTTTTTTTTTTTTTTTTTTAGAGTGCTGTATTATTTCAAATCAAATCAAATCAGTATTTGGCCTGCTTATGAGGTCATGAAGAATCCCATGTTGTTTGAGGTTAATGCGCGCCAAGGACAAGACGCGGCGTAGCAAAACGTCGGCCGGCGCGCAGTAGATCCCCTCCTTGGGTGTCGACGAACCGTGGCGATTCAACATGTAGAATTGGCGGGGGAAATGAACAGAAAGCGACAGCCGACGTTCTGGTCAGAGGCAATAGGACTTTCTTTTCACTGTTCGTCAGCACAGCGCATTTCGTCCTTTAGGTGATCTTATGGCCAGTGTGTTAGGTTGGTGGTCAGTGAAGTGATGTATCAGTGGGATACCCAAGGCTTTAGCCACAGTCCGGAGGCCCTGGGACTGAGAGGCCTCACCAGTAGAGCAAGCATAGCCGTGTTCATAGGCGTGAACCATCTAATTCACACTGTACTCTCCTATCCAAACACAACACCGTTAGCCAAAGCTAGTAGCATGTGTGTTATGTTCTTACACAGCTGGATATTGTTTTGGAGTGGAATTTGAATTTAGGGTTTTAAGCCTCAAGGGCACCACGTGTCCCTCATTAGGATTTGAACCACTGACCTCATGGTCATCTGGTCACACTGCATCCTGGTTGGGCAGTCTGTGAAAGTATTACTGTTGTTTTTGTACTGCCTTTCCCTTTATTATGCGCCACATCAACTGCATAGCGAGGGACTAGATACTGCTATTCTCCATAACATCCATCGGGCACAATGTGTTATTGTGAAGGTTAACACAACATCCTCCTTATTGAATTCATTAGAGGAGGCAGATAGGCCTGACAAAGACACCATGTTGTTGGCCCATGAATCATCCCTCTGTTACGGACCAGGATGACATACTGTCCAGCTTGTTTAACCAATTACAATTGACATGACTCAATCTGGAAAAGAGGCGTTTGGGGACTGAGGTTCTCGCTCTTCTGTCGCTGTCTCTCACACTCTCTCTCGATCTGTCTCTGTCTGTCTCTTTCTTTCTTTCTGTGTCTCTCTCTCTCTCTCTCTCTCGATCTGTCTCTGTCTCTGTCTCTCACACTCTCTCTCGATCTGTCTGTCTGTCTTTTTCTTTCTGTGTGTCTCTCTCTCTCTCTCTCTGTCTCTGTCTCTGTCTCTGTCTCTCACACTCTCACTCTCTCTCTCTATCTCTCTGTCTCCCATACTCTCGATCTGTGTCTGTCTGTTTGTCTCTTTCTGTCTCTCTCTCTCACACTCTCTCGATCTGTGTTTGTCTCTTTCTGTCTCTCTCTCACACTCTCTCGATCTGTGTTTGTCTGTTTGTCTCTCTGTCTCTCTCTCTCTCTCACACTCTCTCGATCTGTGTTTGTCTGTTTGTCTCTTTCTTTCTTTCTTTCTGTCTCTCTCTCTCACTCTCGATCTGTCTCTCAATTCAATTCAATTCAAGGGGCTTTATTGGCATGGGAAACATGTGTTAACATTGCCAAAGCAAGTGAGGTAGATATTATACAAAAGTGAAATAAACAATACAAATTAACAGTAAACATTACACATACAGAAGTTTCAAAACAATAAAGACATTACAAATGTTATATTATATATATACAGTGTTGTAACAATGTACAAATGGTTAAAGCACACAAGTTAAAATAAATAAGCATAAATATGGGTTGTATTTACAATGGTGTTTGTTCTTCACTGGTTGCCCTTTTCTTGTGGCAACAGGTCACAAATCTTGCTGCTGTGATGGCACACTGTGGAATTTCTCCCAGTAGATATGGGAGTTTATCAAAATTGGATTTGTTTTCAAATTCTTTGTGGATCTGTGTAATCTGAGGGGAATATGTCTCTCTAATATGGTCATACATTGGGCAGGAGGTTAGGAAGTGCAGCTCAGTTTCCACCTCATTTTGTGGGCAGTGTGCACATAGCCTGTCTTCTCTTGAGAGCCATGTCTGCCTACGGCGGCCTTTCTCAATAGCAAGGCTATGCTCACTGAGTCTGTACATAGTCAAAGCTTTCCTTAAGTTTGGGTCAGTCACAGTGGTCAGGTATTCTGCCACTGTGTACTCTCTGTTTAGGGCCAAATAGCATTCTAGTTTGCTCTGTTTTTTTGTTAATTCTTTCCAATGTGTCAAGTAATTATCTTTTTGTTTTCTCATGATTTGGTTGGGTCTAATTGTGCTGTTGTCCTGGGGCTCTGTGGGGTGTGTTTGTGTTTGTGAACAGAGCCCTAGGACCAGCTCTCTGTCTGTCTGTATTTCTTTTTCTGTCCCTCTTTATTTCTCACGTTCACCATCGCTTTTCTGTTTCTATGCAGTGAAATGCTGTGTTTTAATGCTCTTTTGGTTTCACATCTGGGAAATATGCAGCAGATGTTGATATAATTCCCTTGAAACGTTCCTCTAATCCTGTCCTGCCCTGACTGACTGACTGAGAGGGTTACAGTACACCAGGGGTCCCCAACTAGATTCAGTCGCAGGACAATTTTTGTTCTTGAGTGGATGGTCGGGGGTTTGGAACATAATTATGAATCATTTGTACTCTGCAAGAAGCCCAAACAGATATTACAGTACGTTTCACAAAAACATAATAATTTAAAACCTTGATTACAATGGTGCATGATCAAATACTGTATGTCTCTCTATTTATGAGTGGAAGTACTTGGGAAAAGATATCCTAAATTGAAATCATTGTAAGCTCAATTTCTAGTGATTTTTACAGTATTTTATGCCCCCCCCCCCCCAAAAGAAAAAAATAAGACAATTGATTATTTACTTTTTGCTCAGAAAAACTTTTGGTTGCCAAATAAAATGCACCCAAAAGGGCCACCAGTTGACAATCCCCTGCAGTACACAGTAGGAACAATTATTATAGCGACAATGGTTATGATTATTAGACCAACCACGGTGTGCATATTGACTACAACAGCAATAGGATTATCATACCAAGCATGGTGCATCCAGGGGATTGTGCGGTTAAGTGGAGGTTTATGCCAAATGTTTAGAACACAGCCAGGGATCCTCAGCTGTGCTGTGTCTCATCAAAATTAATATGACGTGCTGTGGAACTCTTGGCTTTTAAAGTTAATAAACTTTGCATAGCTGCCACTATGGAGACGATGCGAAATGTTGAACTTTGACGTGTTGACCCAAGTATCAGAGAGAGACGGACGGCAGTTTGTTGTAGCAGTCCTGCTATGAAATGTTAAAGACTAATAATGTGACATGTGGAATGAGGAGAAGTTGTAATGGACCTCACATGACACTCACAGAGTACAGGGTCTCCATAGGGTCATCCTTTTCTTAGGACACAGTCACAAAAGGAGGTGTAGAAACAGAGGCTCTTTGTTATTTTGGCTTTCTTCTAAATGTTTTTGGTCATTGCTAGGGCTAGCTGCGACTCAACCAAGAATTGTCTTTTGACATTGTGCTGGGAGACACTTCGTTAAGAAAAGATAGGGAAGTGGAGAATGAAAATAACCCTACCCCCAATATAGCTGGTTTAGCGTTTTTGGAGTTAAGCAGGCTATATTGGGGTACGGTTATTTTCTGTCTCCACTTCCCGATCTTCTCGCGACAAAGTATGTCTCCCAGCACAATGTCAAAGACAATTTTTGGTTGATTCGCAGCTATGCTAGGACCAGTGGGCTATTGATGTGCTATTATACAGATGCAGTCAAATACACTGAACAAAAATATAAACACAACATGTAAAGCGTTGGTCCCATGTTTTATGAGCTGAAATAATAAAAGATCCTAGAAATGTTCCAAAAATATTATTTCTCTAAAAATGTGCGCACAAATTTGTTTACATCCCTGTTAGTGTGCATTTCTCCTTTGACAAAGATTATCCATCCACCTGACAGGTGTGGCATATCAAGAAGCTGATTAAACATTATGATCATTACACAGGTGCACCTTGTGCTGAGGGCAATTAAAGGCCACTCTAAAATGTGGAGTTTTGTAACACAACACATTGCCACCGATGTCTCAAGTTGAGGGGTGTGTAATTGGCATGCTGACTGCAGGAATCTCCACCAGAGCTGTTGCCAGAGAATTTAATGTTCATATCTCTACCATAAGCCACCTCAGCATCATTTTTAAAGAATTTGGCAGTACGTCCAACCGGCCTCACAACCGCAGACCACGTCCATGGCGCCATGTGGGTGAGTGGTTTGCTGATGTCAACGTTGTGAACAGAGTGCCCCGTGGTGGCGGTGGGGTTATGGTATGGGCAGGCATAAGCTACGGACAACGAACACAATTGCATTTTATCAATGGCAATTTGAATGCGCAGAAAAAACGTGACAAGATCCTGAGGCCCATTGTGAGGCCCATTTTTTTTAAAGGTACAATATGTGACCAACAGATGCATATCTGTATTCCCAGTGAAATCCATAGGTTGGGGCCTAATTACTGTTTTCCTCATATGAGCTGTAACTCAGTAAAATCTTTGAAATTGTTGCATTTATTTTTTTGTTTAGTAAATATTGGCACCCTTGCATAATTATTTTTTTTATAATACTTTTTTGGGGGTGGTTACACGTGTATTTGTTTGATTTACAACAGCACAGGACCAAAAAAAATAAAAATGTAGATTTAAAGTCAAATGGTCAGACAGTGCATTCGGAAAGTATTCAGACCCCCTTATTTACATAAGTATTCAGACCCGTTGCTATGAGATCCAGTTTCCATTGATCATCCTTGAGATGTTTCTACAACTTGATTGGAGTCCATCTGTGCTAAATTCAATTGATTGGACATGATTTGGAAAGGCACACACTTGTCTATATAAGGTGCCACAGTTGACAGTGCATGTCAGAGCAAAAACCAAGCCATGAGGTTGAAGGAATTGTCCTTAGAGCTCTGAGACAGGATTGTGTCGAGGCACAGATCTGGGGAAGGGTACCAAAAAATGTCTGCAGCATTGAAGGTCCCCAAGAACACAGTGACCTCCTTCATTCTTAAATGGAAGAAGTTTGGAGACACCAAAACTCTTCATAGAGATTGCCGCCAGGCCAAACTGAGCAATCGCGGGAGAAGGGCCTTTGTCAGAGAGGTGACCAAGAACCTGATGGTAACTCTGACAGCGCTCCAGAGTTTGCCAAAAGGCACCTAAAGGACTCTGACCATAAGAAACAAGATTCTCTGGTCTGATGAAACCAAGATTGAATTCTTTGGCCTAAATGCAAAGCGTTACGTCTGGAGGAAACCTGGCACCATCTCTACGGTGAAGCATGGTGGTAGCAGCATCATGCTGTGGGGATGTTTTTCAGCAGCAGGGACTGGGAGACTAGTCGGGAAAGATGAACGGAGCGACGTACAGAGAGATCCTTGATGAAAACCTGCTCCAGAGTGCTCAGGACCTCAGACTGGGGGCGAAGGTTCACCTTCCAACAGGACAACGACCCTAAGCACACAGCCAAGACAACGCAGGAGTGGTTTCGGGACAAGTCTCTGAATGTCCTTGAGTGGCCCAGCCAGAGCCCCGACTTGAACCCGATCAAACATCTCTGGAGAGACCTTAAAATAGCTGTGCAACGACGCTCCCCATCCAACCTGACAGAGCTTGAGAGGATCGGCAGAGTGCCAAGCTTGTAGTGTCATACACAAGAAGACTCAAGGCTGTAATCGCTGCCAGTAGGTGCTTCAACAAAGTACTTAGTAAAGAATCAGAATATTTTTTGCTAATATTTCTAAAAACATGTTTTTGCTTTGTCATTATGGGATATTGTGTGTAGATTGATGAGGGGGGGAAACTATTTAATCAATTTTAGGATAAGGCTGTAACGCAACAAAATGTGGAAAAAGTCTAGGAGTCTGCCTGAGTACTTCCCCAATGCACTGTAAATGGCCTGTACAAAATTATTCACAATTCACATTCATTTGGTTGGAGGCAATGATTTTTGTTTACTGTGTAATTGATCTCACCTGTGGTAAAATGCAGGTCCCTTTATAACCAAACTATTGAGTAAATTTCACACGACATTTCTGAATGCGCTTTTTCTGAAAAGTCTGTGCATGTACAGAAATATTGAGATTTATGAATTTAGCGCATGCCTCCCATGTAGGCCTATGCATGTTTCCCGTTAAATATGGGACCTGTCGTAACCGTGCGTGTGCGAACGAGTATTAAAACTCAGATTGGAAAACACTCTCCAGTCATTTTTATGGTGACAATAATGTATTTTGGGGATTATTGGAACTAGGCCACGGCAGTTTCTATAACAAAGAGCAATGGCAATTTTGATCACGTTGTCGGTAGATGTGTAGGCAGAATGTTTTGATATTTTCCAGTGAATTTTTCAAACATTATCTCATTAGCAGGCGTGTGTGGAACGCGCAGGAACAGTAGCCTTCACGTTGCTACTCTTAGCTGCCTATATAGCAAGTGCCATGTCCGCGCATTCTGCAAGATAGATTGTATGTTCGAAACTATTTCAAAGTAGGCTGACTGCTACAGTCCACACTTCTATGCAACAATGAATTGTTGTTCAATATTTAGTTTATCAATAGATTATTGGGTTTCTATGTCCTGCCATAAACTCTGAGATTAAATAGGTTTAGGATGTCGCACTCCTATTGCACAGCAATACTGTATCCTACCCATTCTGTCAAAAATGTTACATAAACTACCGGTCTATTTACTGTGTTAGCAGAATGTTTCAAACTTTTTCAGTAATTTTTTATATATATTTTTTTTGTATTGTTTGTATAGCGTTGTGTTTGTGTGATTGTTCTTGTCTATCAGTGTTTTGTTACTTGTCATGTTTCGTATTTTTGTGGACCCCAGGTAGAGTAGCTGATGCTTCTGCAAAAGCTACTGGGTATCCAAATAAACAAATAAATAATTAAATGCATTCATGCTATATCTCACACACTTTTTGGGGGATATATTTTGTACACACGCACACAGCTTATAAATGAGGCCCCAGGTGCCTACAGGGTAAAAATAGCCATTCAAATGGGTTTGAAAAGAAAGAACAGAACATTCGGCTCCATTGTAAAGTGAAAGGGTGCCAATATATTTGACTGCATCTGTAGTGGGATGGTGATTTATAGTAGAGCTCTTAGCTGGGTGAGGGAGTGGGTTCAACAGCTGTCTGTCTGATCCCGACCTCTAAAAAGAACATGGTCAAAAGCCTGTCTGACAGAAACTAGTTGGAATGTGGGATGAGGGGGAAAAAGGCCTGTCCCAATACTAATTTCTCTACTGTACTGGGTCACATTCATTACGGCACACCGTAGCAAAACGTTTTGCAACGAGTTTGTCCAATCCACTACTAAGGTGAACTCTAGCGTTGACCTTCTATGTTCGACTTCCTCAGATATCCGAGAACTTCTACTGTGATCTGAACTCGGATCAGTTTAAAGGGTTCCTGAAACCCCACACGCCACAGACGGACCACTCCACCCTCTCCCGAGCAGCCATCTTCTCCATCACATACCCCTCCCCAGATATCTACCTGGTCATCAAGGTAAGATATGCATCTTATCCACCTGCATCGATCTACAGTACTTGCTCATTCAGGTAATAGACATACCCAATACTGTGCACAGATCTACAGTTGTCGGTCATTAAGGTAAACATTATAGACCCATCTACCTCCCCACATATTACCCATGATGCCTCTATTGTTCTAGACCCGGTTTCCCAAAATAATTTTAAGTTCATTGTTAGAACCTTTTGTAGGAGCATCATTAAATCTCTGCGTTGTTTCCCAAAACCACAAACAGTTGTACTCTAAAACCTGCCTCCGCTAAGTGTCGTTAGATGCTTTTTTTGCCCTCCCACGTCACTTTAAACACACAGGATCTCCGCTAAACATAGAATCACATGGTTTATCCATCTCTCTGTGTCCACCGATAACATCAGAACAAAGTAGACTGCAAATACAAAGTTGCCAATGTTTTTGCAATTGATACGTATATAAATATGCTTAAAATGAAAACCGAGATTACTGCATTCAAATAGAAACAGTAAGCTATAGGCCTATTTCAATCATATTGAAATACATTTCATGTCCAATCAATTGAGTTCTATTTTGCTACTTGTAGGCTACTGTCTGTAATTTGCCCCAATATATTAATGTCTAGCCTAACATGTGCGCAATGATGTGCCAAATTGGTGATTTCGTGCATTTGCAGCCTTAGGTGGTAATATCTATCTAGGAGCTGATCCGTCGTCAGTATTGTGAAATAATTATAATGTTAGGGAAAGATTTGAATGGAGAAAGCTGATCCGAGAGCAGCGTTCCCTTTCGATCTTATCAGTATTGACACATGCGCCAACGACACACGTAGTGACCCGTCTCTCTGCGTGGTGTTTTGGGAAACGCATGTTACATCTTCGGGCGTTGTAGGAAAGATGCACTGTTAAAACACTCATAAGCCTAAGTTCCGTCGCTATCGGGAAACTGGGCCCTGTGTGTTAATTAAGGTAACATTGTATGTAACTGACCATAGACACCTGTGTACAGTATTAGCTTGTCCTGGCTGTGTTTCAGATAGAGAAGGTGCTGCAGCAGGGGGAGATCAGTGACTGTGCTGAACCATACATGGTTATGAAGGAGAGTGACTCAGCGAAGGTAGTGCCATGAGGAGGCCCGTCACACACACACACACACACACACACACACACACACACACACACACACACACACACACACACACACACACACACACACACACACACACAGCAGCAGCTATAGGTTGTAATTGTGCGTATGTGTGGTTCCCTGGATCAGAATAAGGAGAAGTTGGAGAAGCTGCGCAGCCAGTCAGAGACGTTCTGTCAGAGACTGGGTCGCTACCGTATGCCCTTCGCCTGGGCCACGGTCAACATCATGAACGTCATCAGCACCGCCACACTGGACCGGGACACCACCGACTCTGACAGCCTCAATGGTCAGTGTGTGAGATTGTTTAATTGTTTTGCGTGCGAGTGTGATAAGCTGGTTTACTCTTGAACTGAAGTCCAAGGCTTGTTGGATCATACCTTACATTTACCTTACTTTACCTTTCTGTACCTAACTTGAGGGACTTGTCATGGTTCACCTCCCCTGTCCAGGTAAGTCCAGCAGTCTGGATAAGAGAGGCCAGCTGCCCAGGAGGAACTCTGAGAGGTTCGCTACCATGGAAGACCAGTGTAACATGTCTGCCTTCAAACCTGCTACCATCACCATCAGCACCTTCTGCAAGCAGGTCTGGAGACATGCGCTATAGAAAACAATACAAACACACACACACACACACACACACACACACACACACACACACACACACACACACACACACACACACACACACACACACTACAATATAAGCATTGATACAGCGATATAAGCACCGATATGCTCAAAGAATGCTCAACTTTGTGGGTGTCACCTCGAGACAAGAAATTATTTCATTTCACACATAATCCACAGAGCAGACATACAGTCGTGGCCAAACGTTTTGAGAATGACACAAATATTAATTTCCACAAAATCTGCTGCTTCAGTGTCTTTAGATATTTTTGTCAAATGTTACTAGTGAACACTGAAGTATAATTACAAGCATTTCATAAGTGTCAAAGGCTTTTATTGACAATTACATGAAGTTGATGCAAAGAGTCAATATTTGCAGTGTTGACCCTTCTTTTTCAAGACCTCTGCAAGCCGCCCTGGCATGCTGTCAATTAACTTCTGGGCCACATCCTGACTGATGGCAGCCCATTATTGCATAATCAATGCTTGGAGTTTGTCAGAATTTGTGAGTTTTTGTTTGTCCTCTTGAGGATTGATCACAAGTTCTCAATGGGATTAAGGTCTGGGGAGTTTCCTGGCCATGGACCCAAAATATCGATGTTTTGTTCCCCGAGCCACTTAGTTATCACTTTTGCCTTATGGCAAGGCGCTCCATCATGCTGGAAAAGGCATTGTTCGTCACCAAATTGTTCCTGGATGGTTGGGAGAAGTTGCTCTCGGAGGATGTGTTGGTACCTTTCTTTATTCATGGCTGTGTTCTTAGGCAAAATTGTGAGTGAGCCCACTCCCTTGGCTGAGAAGCAACCCCACACATGAATGGTCTCAGGATGCTTTACTGGTGGCATGACACAGGACTGATGGTAGCGCTCACCTTGTCTTCTCCGGACAAGCTTTTTTCCTGATGCCCCAAACAATCGGAAAGGGGATTCATCAGAGAAAATAACTTTACCCTAGTCCTCAGCAGTCCAATCCCTGTACCTTTTGCAGAATATCAGTCTGTCCTTGATGTTTTTCCTGGAGAGAATTGGCTTCTTTGCTGCCCTTCTTGACACCAGGCCATCCTCCAAAAGTCTTCGCCTCACTGTGCGTGCAGATGCACTCACACCTGCCTGCTGCCATTCCTGAGCAAGCTCTGTACTGGTGGTGCCCAGATCCCGCAGCTGAATCAACTTTGGGAGACGGTCCTGGCGCTTGCTGGACATTCTTGGGCACCCTGAAGCCTTCTTCACAACAATTGAACCGCTCTCCTTGAAATTCTTGATGATCCGATAAATGGTTGATTTAGGTGCAATCTTACTGGCAGCAATATCCTTGCCTGTGAAGCCCTTTTTGTGCAAAGCAATGATGACGGCACGTGTTTCCTTGCAGGTAACCATGTTTGACAGAGGAAGAACAATGATTCCAAGCACCACCCTCCTTTTGAAGCTTCCAGTCTGTTATTCAAACTCAATCAGCTTGACAGAGTGATCTCCAGCCTTGTCCTCGTCAACACTCACACCTGTGTTAACGAGAGAATCCCTGACATGATGTCAGCTGGTCCTTTTGTGGCAGGGCTGAAATGCAGTGGAAATGTTTTTTGGGGATTCAGTTCATTTGCATGGCAAAGAGGGACTTTGCAATTCATCTGATCACTATTCATAACATTCTGGAGTATATGCAAATTGCCACCATACAAACTGAGGCAGCAGACTTTGTGAAAATGTATATTTGTGTCATTCTCAACTTTTGGCCACGACTGTACATGTGATTAGGCCTGGCCATATCTAACCAGATATCATATACACTTACCATAAATCCTCATGAATATTTGCAGCCGTAGATGGTAATATTTCTCTAGGAACTGCTCCGCCATCAGTATTGAGAAATAATGATAATGTTGAGGAAGGAAGGACATAATCCACATAGCAGACATGCATGGAATAGCATCGCACCGCAAGGGCGCATTTTTACATCCTACTATCTGTGGATAAGCCCAAGAATTGGTGCTGCAGAAACTCTTAGTTGCACCCCTCAATATGTGCCCCAAGTATTTGTCACTTTCTTACAGTATGTTTAGTTGGAAAAGATGAGAGGTCTGCTGTGCAACACTGCATCTTCACACTTTTTAAAACTCTGAGACGGTATATCATCCCCACCACACCTCTTCAGATATGCAGAAAGCCCTAGTCCGACATTGTTGCTTTTAGCACATAGTGAATGTTTTGTTGGGCTCCACTTTTTCTACAGATGAACACAAACCCATGTGTATTTGACTGAACTAGGATCCTGCTGTGTTTCAGGAAGGCGACCGTCTGAGTGATGAGGACTTGTTCAAGTTCCTGGCAGACATCAAGAAGTTCTCATCCCTGCAGAGAAGAATTAAAACCATATCAGGTAATCCTCCATTCAACCACACAGAAAGACCTGGCTATCTGTATATGCTGTTTCACTCCATTCCACCCAACAACACGTGACTATAATGTACAATTTCTAAGAGCAAGTTGTGTGTGTTTGTAAATGTTATGCCTGGGTTTATGTGTCTAAGTGGGACTGCAACTTTCCTTTATGTGTGACCTACTTTGAAATATCTCTCTGAAGAATTCACATAGTTTGAGACTGTGTTTGACTTGTTTCTGACATGGTCCGTGTTAGGTATGATTAAACTGGATGTGACCCCGGTCCATGACAACCCGATGGCATGTCTCTCTGCTGAGCTGATCCCAGTCAAGCCAGTGGCTGAGAAGAACCTGAGACCTATCAAAGAGGTGTTGGAGTTCCCTTCCAGCGAGGTCTATGTTCCACACAGCACTTACAGGTGAACACACACACACACACACACACACACACACACACACACACACACACACACACACACACACACACACACACACACACACACACACACCAGTTCATACACACACACAAATTAGTCCATGCATACAAAACACACACAGGCAAGCGCACAGGCAAACACACACACAGTTCATGACAGCATTTACAGGTTAGTTCACTCACTGCATCCTCTCTGCTCTGTAGGAGGAAATGCCTTTTAGATGTGCCTTGAAACACCTTTTCCAATATTGCATATTCTGCATGTTCTCCTCAAAGCTCATTTCATCACTTCATTGTCGCTGGATATAACCTTTAGCGAGTTAGACAGAATGTAATTACCAAAGAACAAACCCTATATATACAAAAGTACTGTATGTGGACACCCCTTCAAATTAGTAGATTCGGCTGTTTCAGCCACACCTGTTGCTGACAGGTGTATAAGATCGAGCACACAGCCATGCAATCTCCATAGCCAAACATTGGCAGTAGAATGGCCTTACTGAAGAGCTCAGTGACTTTCAACGTGGCATCCTATGTCATAGGATGCCACCTTTCCAACAAGTCAGTATGTCAAATTTCTGCCCTGATAGAGCTGCCTTGGTCAACTGTAAGTGCTGTTATTGTGAAGTGGAAACGTCTAGAAGCAACAATGGCTCAGCCGTGAAGTGGTAGGCCACACAAGCTCACAGAACGGGACCGCCGAGTGCTGAAGCACGTAGCGCGTAAAAATCATCTGTCCTCGGATGCAACACTCAATACCGAGTTCCAAACTGCCTCTGGAAGCAACATCAGCACAATAACTGTTTATCGGGAGCTTCATGAAATGGGTTTCCATAGCCGAGCAGCCACACACAAGCCTAAGATCACCATGTGAAATGCCAAGCGTTGGCTGGAGTGGTGTAAAGCTTGCTGCAATTGGACTCTGGAGCAGTGGAAACTTGTTCTCTGGAGTGATGAATCCAACTGTAAAGTTTGGTGGAGGAGGAATAATAGTCTGGGGCTGTTTTTCATGGTTTGGGCTCCTTAGTTCTAGTGAAGGGAAATCTTAACGCAACAACATACTATGACATTCTAGACGATTCTGTGCTTCCAACAGTTTGGGGAAGGCCCTTTCCTGTTTTAGCATGACAATGCCCCCGTGCACAAAGTTAGGTCCATACAGAAATGGTTTGGCAAGATCGTTGTGGAAGAACTTGACTAGCCTACACAGAGCCCTGACCTCAACCCCATCGAACACCTTTGGGATGAATTGGAACGCTGACTGCGGGCCAGGCCTAATCGCCCGACCTCACTAATGCTCTTGGGGCTGAATGGAAGCAAATCCCTGCAGCAATGTTCCAACATCTAGTGGAAAGCCTTCCCAGAAGAGTGGAGGCTGTTATAGCAGCAAAGGGTGGACCAACTCCATATCAATGCCCATGATTTTGGAATGAGATGTTTGACGAGCAGGTGTCCACATACTTTTGGTCATGTAGTATAGCTTCAAGCACTGTTGGTCCATTACTTACTACCCCTAACAGTGTATTCACTGTCTCCATTCTTACCACCATGTATACATTTCCCTTCATGTGAGATTTACACATGTTAGACAGCCAGTCTCCAGGTGTGATTGTACTGACCACAGCACAATGAGCACGTAGCTTCAGGCCTCATAGTTTCCACCAACGTTGTAAACACTTCTACCAAGAGTCTGACCTGAGTGCTGTCAACACTTCACTCCTTCCTCCTCTTTGCGCTAAAAATGGCACCCTATTCCCCATAGAGCAGTGGTCAAAAGTAGGGAATTACATAGGGAATAGGGTGCCATTTGGGACACACCCTAAGCGTGTGTCTCCTGTCTCAGGACAGATGACTACATTTGTTATGTTGTTTTTGATGCCGTGTAATTGTGCAATATCATGCATTTTGTACTTCGCTCCACAGAGTGCCATCTAGTGGTCTAGTATTGATGTGCAGGCTCAGGATGTCTTAACTCTGAGGTGGGAGCGCTGCACATGCCCTATGGGTTTTTCCTGACCACCTGACCTGACCGAATGCACTAGCATTTAACAGGGGTCTGTGCTATTCGAGATCTTTGGGACCTACCCTAAACCATAATCCTAACCTTAACCCCTACCCTAAACCTAACCATAACCTAATCGTAACTTTAACCCTAACCATTTGAAATTTCAACTTCAATGAGGTAGGGACGTCCCAAGGATCCCGCCTAGCACAGACCATTTCACAGGTGGTGTGCATTTACTCACTACTTCCCACAAATCTAAAATAATTGGATTAGAGGAGGCATGGGCTCGTGGGAGTTTCCATATTTCTTATACCAGTTATTTCCTTTCGAATCAGTGAAGGGAAGTGAAGAGGTGGGAGGAAGGAGAGATAATTGGCATATCCCCAGTGTTTTTCCTGGAACTATTATTCTCTCTTAAATGACCACACCATCCCTTCCACCATGAGGATGTACTGTGAACAATCTCTATCTCTCTCTCTCCCCCTCTCTGTCCCTCTCTCCAGGAACCTGTTCTATGTGTACCCCCAGCGGCTCAACTTTGTCAACAGGCTGACTTCAGCAAGGAACATCACCATTAAAATCCAGTTTATGAGTGGAGAAGATCCGAGCTGTGTGCTGCCTGTGAGTTTGACACACACACACACACAATGTGTGTCGCTGTGACATTTCTTGGGGGGTTTTATCGATTTTACTCTGCTTTCTTTTTCCTCCTAGGTCATTTTCGGAAAATCAAATGGTCCAGAGTTTGTGCAAGAAGTATACACTCCGGTCACGTACCATAACAAGCAAGTGGATAGATGCTAATAATACAACTACTGCATGATATGCATATTACATTTTCTAATATAATAATCTTCATTTTTTCCCTGTGTTCTCTGTGTGACTGGGACTCAGGTCTCCAGACTTCTATGAGGAGGTGAAGATAGCTCTGCCTGCCAGGCTGACTGAGAGACACCACCTTTTGTTTACCTTCTACCATATCAGCTGTCAACAGAAGCAGACAGCCACCAGTGAGACATTCATAGGATTCTCTGTAAGTCTGACCCCTCACACCTGGTCTCACCTGGGCCTATAGTCATAAAGTGCCTCAGAGTAGGAGTGCTGATCTAGGATCAGCTCCCCTCTGTCCATGTAATCGTGTTCATTGTGATCGAAAAGGCAAAACCGATCCTAGAGCAGCACTCCTACTCTGAGACGTAATGGCTGCGTTTACACAGGCAGCTCAATTCTGATCTTTTTGCCCAATTATGGGCAAAAGATCCGATCTGATTGGTCAAAAGACCAATTATTGGCAAAAGATCAGAATTAGGCTGCCTGTGTAAACACAGCCTTTATAACTACGGTCCCTGGTCTCATCTGATCTGGATCACACTGGTTTCACGTGGTCTTACATGAACATGCAGCTACTCTACTGAACATGGCGATGCACACAACAGTTCATTCATGTTCATGTATGGTCAATATACTTACAATATGTTTGGTAAGTGATACTCCTCAATGATATGTAGATAGTCTATCTCCTGTACGTGGGTGTCCATAGTGTCTGTCAATAGTCAATGTGTGCTGCTAGCTGATGGTCTGTCTATCCCTCTGTGTACTGTAGTGGCTGCCTATACTGAGTTGTGACAGATTACAGACTGGTCAGTACTGCCTTCCCATCGCCCTGGACAGACTGCCTGTCAACTACTCACTGCACTCACCTGAGGTAACCATTAATTTGTCCATTTCAATTCTCCAGACAACAGTTCAACAAAAAAAATATCAGTAAAATGTGAGGAGTGGCTCCCCCTTGTGGATAGAAGATACTTATTTGCCATTTATTGATTGATTTACTGATTTATTGATTGGGTTTATATGGCCATACAGATTATATATATTTTTTGTTGAAGCGCAAGGCTTGTGAGTAGGCTCAGAATGAGTTAATATGTCAAACTCGCTCTCTTTCTCTCTCTGCAGAAAATTCCCCCTCAGGTCCCTCCAGTCAAGTGGATGGAGGGCCACAAAGGAGTGTTCAACCTGGAGATACAGGCTGTGTCCTCTGTACACACACAGGTGAGTCTATACACACACACGCACACACATGCACACACACACAACAACAAAAAAGTGATATTTTTGAACCCCTTCCCCACCCCAGGATAACCACTTGGAGCGTTTCTTCACGTTGTGCCACGCCCTGGAGGGCGGAGCGACGTTCCCACTCCGGGTTCGGGAAGAGAAGATTCCGGAGAACAAGCTAGAGAACGAGCTGAAACTGAGCATCGTCTCCCTGCCCTCCTCCAGACTGGAACCTCTGGTCCTCTACCTCCACCTGGTCTTAGATCAACTCTTCACCCTCATCATGCAGCCCATGGTCATCGCTGGACAGATAGGTACCTATATATAGGGAGAGGTCACCTAGGGCTTTCAGACAGACAGTTACCCAGGGGGACGTCACTGTCCTGGGCTTTCAGACAGACGGCTTGAGCAAGACAGGCACTCCACTGGAAGGACAGACAGGAAGTGGGAGAGTTTACCTGATGTGTTTGACCTGTGTTGTGTTAACTGTGTGTGTGTGCATGTATTTATTTCCTAGCCAACCTAGCACAGATAGCTTTTGAGTCGGTGGTGTCCATCGTCAACAGTCTCCACAACAGCCAGGAGCTGGCCAGGGACCAGCAGGGTAGGAACGGTCTCCTAGCAACATACCTGTACTGGGTGTTCCGCCTGGCCGACTCTCCCCGGGATCTCCTCAACACAGGTAGGTACCACCAGACCCGTTGTCATGGTGATGGGAGTAAGAGAGTGGTCACTTTATATGAAATTTGCCTCATGAGCACTACTAGAATATGCTTCACTCAACACAGTAACTGCAGATAAGATACATGAAACGGTAATAATTTAAATGAAGGGTAACTATGTAATTACGGCAATACATTGCTATAGTATTTTACCTAGTTCTTTTCAGATGATCTCATTTTGCTCTGTTGTAGCTTTGGCAACTATGTGTGTGTTTTCTATCCCAGTTTGCTCCTCTCCCTGTAGGCTTTACAGACGCTCCCCACCCCTTAGCTGCAACCCTTCTAATTTAGTGTACCCTGCGCGCACAACCCATTTGGAATTTCTGGTCTCCGGCACCGTTTGGAACTGCCGAGCTGCGGTCAAGAACGCCGAGTTCATCTCAGCCTGTGCTGCCCTTCAGTCCCTAGACTTTTTGGCCCGGACGGAGACATGGATCACCCCAGAGAACACTGCACGGGGCCACTCATTTCTCCGGTGGAGATTTTGTCTTTTCTCCGTCACTCACCTGTCCATCTCCTCATTTGAATTCCATGCTGTCACTTGTCCACTCAAGCTTAACGTTGTTGTCTATCGCCCACCAGGTGCCCTTAGAGTTCCTCAATGAGTTTGACACCTTGATGAGCTCATTTCCTGACGATGGCTCACCGCTCTTTGTACTGGGCGACTTCAACCTCCCCGATGTCTGCCTTCGATGAATTTATTTCCAACTCTTTCCTTCCCATCCTTGCCTCTTTCGACCTCACCCTTTTGCAGTCCCCTGTCACTCACAAGGCAGGCAATACGATTGACCTCCTCTTCACTAGAGGCTGTTTGCCTACTAATCTCAAGGCAACCCTCCCTCCAGGTCTCTGATCACTACTTTGTTTCTTTTTCGGTCTCCCTCTCCTCCAACCCTAGCCACTCAGCTCCTACCCAGATGGTCATGCACCGTCGCAATCTTCTATCTCTCTCCTCTCTCTCTCTCTCGCTCTCTCTCGCTCTCTCTACCTCTCTCTCTCTCTCGCTCTTTCTACCTCTCTCTCTCTACCTCTCTCTCTACTCTTTTCCTCTTCTATCATATCTCCCTTCTGCTAAATCCTTCTCCCTCCTGCCTCTTCGACCCTACTAACCTCCCTTTACGCATGCTATGACTTTCTCCTTTCCCCTTTCTTCCCGGCCGGCTCGGCCCTCCCCTCCTCCTCTGTGGCTGAGTGACTCATTACGAGGCAATGGAGGAGAACTTCACTTCTGGAGGACCTATTATCCTTTCACTCCCTCCTCTCTACCTTCTCTTCCTCTGTATCTGCTGCTAAAAGCACTTTCTATTGCACTAGATTGCAAGCGTCTGCCTCTAACCCTAGGAAACTCTTTTCCACCTTCTCCTCCCTCCTTAATCCTCCACCCCCCCTCCTCCCTCTCTGCAGATGACTTTGTCAGCCACTTTTAAAAAGAAGATTGTCGACATCCGCTCCTCATTCACTCAGCTTATTAAATCCACTGGTCCCACTACCCTACGCTTTGACCCCTTTCTCCCCTCTCTCTCCAGATGAAATCCTGCGACTAGTGAGGTTCAGCCACCTGACAACCTGCCCGTTCGACCCCATCCCCTCCTCCCTTCTCTAGACCATCTCTGGAGACCTTCTCACGTCCCTCATCCCAGACCACTGACTTAAAAATGTCCAGAATCGCTCCCCTCCTCAGGAAACCAACACTCGAACCCTCTGATGTCAACAACTACAGACCCTTCTTTTCTTTCCAAAACACTTAAGCGTGCTGTCTCTGACCGACTCTCACACTATCTCTCTCAGAACCATCTTCTTCACCCTAACCAGTCAGGCATCAAAACGTGTCACTCAACCGAGACGGCTCTTCTTTGTGTCCCGGAGGCTCTCCGCACTGCCAAAACTTCATCACAGTTGACAACTCCATGGTGTCCCCCTCCCAGAATGCAAAGAACCTTGGCGTGACCCTGTCGTTCTCTACAAACATCAAAGCAGTGACTTGCTACTGCAGGTTCATGCTCTACAACATCTGTAGAGTACGACCCTACCTCACACAGGAAGCGGCGCCGGTCCTAATCCAGGCATTTATCATCTCCCGCCTGGACTACTGCAACTCGCTGTTGGTTGAGCTCCTCGCTGGTGCCATCAAACCACTGCATCTAATCCAGAACGCTGCACCCCGCCTGGTGTTCAACCTTCCCAAGTTCTCCCATGTCACCCCCACCCCCCGATAAACCTCCCACTCCACTCCCCACCTCCAAACCTCCCCAGCCCTGTGTAGATATTTAGGTTCAGTGTGTAGGTTCAGTGTTTAGGTGTAGTGTTTAGGTGTAGTGTGTAGGTTCAGTGTGTAGGTTCAGTGTGCAGGTTTAGTGTGCAGGTTTAGTGTGCAGGTTTAGTGTGTAGGTTTAGTGTGTAAAGCAAAGTGTCACCAGGTAGATCATGCCAGTGACATGGCTCTCCCCTGTGTGTCCAGGGCCAGATGGGCTGTTACCTCCCACTGAGGGGCGCTACAGTACTATGGGGCGGGCCTCAGCCACCACAGTAGGAGCCATGCTACTGCAGTCTCGGCTCCGCAGCAGCAGCAACCCTGATATACCTGCTCCACACAGTGCAGAGGACACAGAGGTCAAAAACATCCTGTCAGCTAAGGTACTGATACACATGCAGAGCCGTGGTTGAGTGGGTAACACACCCGGCAAATCCATGCCTGTGTCCCAAATGGCAACTTGTGAGCCCTGGTCAAAAGTAGTGCACTATATAGGGAATAGGGTGTCATTTGGGACGCAGGCCGGTCTGTCTGTCTCTGTGTTTCTAAAGCACCAATAACCCAGATGGTCCAGTGTGGTTCAGGTTCTTCATGACCACCCCGTTGTTGCGGTCTTCTCCGGCAGGGCTACAACAACCCAGGCTGTCGCATGTCCACCTATGTGGATTCGAGCAGCCACCCTCAGAGGTCTACAGGCGGGACCCGGCCCTCCAACAGAAAGGTAACACATACCAGAAAGAGCCACCGTAATAAATTGTTATTCACACCTGTGATACCAACAGTCACCAGTGGAGGGCAGTGTTATACTGAGAAGGCCAGAGCATATACTAACACGTAAACTACTGTGTCTTTCATAATGGCTCAACACTGACAATAACATCCCCATTTGCATTCTGAGTAGAATGCGATTTATACATCTCGGTGGGATGTTACGTAGTAGCCAGTAAAATCTTCCATATAGTGTGATGTGTATATTGGTGGTTGCGGAGTCAACTACACTGGCATGTGATATAGAAGCTGAACATGACGTTGACCTGAGGTTCTACACAGTCTCAGACTTAACAGACATCAAATTGTGTGTGTGTGTGTGCTTCAAAATTAAATCACTTTGAGACGCTGTTCTTGTGTTGTTAGCCATGTGCAAGTAAGACCAGACCCTTCCCTTGAAACGGTGTATCTGATTTCCCTGGCTGGGGTCACTGTGGATTGGCTAGCTCTGGTTTGTGTAGCCACCAGCTACAATGTGCCTGGCTCAGTCTCTGTCTCGCTAGCTAACATATAGGTTGTATTTAGCTTACAAGAAGTAACATGTGGTTCTTATAAAGAGTACGCTGTGTTCTACATATAGGTCACCAGACACTACTGTATTAGCGGTGGTAGTAACGTCAAGGCTCTGTGTTTCTCTGACAGCAGTTCCATGAAGAGTTGGCTCTACAGATGGTGGTCAGCACGGGAGTCTGCAGAGAGAACGTGTACAAATACGCCTGGTTCTTCTTTGAACTGCTGGTAAGTGTGTGCAATATATTTTACAATATAGCCGTAGCACGTTTTGCTTAATGGAGTTGTTCATGGACTACAAAAAAAATGAGTGTGTGTGTGTCCAGGTGAAGAGCATGGCCCAGCATGTGTCTCAGCTGGAGAAGCAGGACGTCCCTCGCAGGAGCCGCTTCTCAGACCGCTTCAAAGACGACATCACCACCATCGTCTCTGTGGTCACCGCCGAGATAGGGACCATCCTGGTCAAACAGCAGAAGGTTAATAACAGTGTATCATTTATACACGCTTGCACTTTTTGTAGACTCAATTCGTCAAATCATCACTTCCAATATTAATTTTAATAAAAATGACAATATAATGTTTGATCTTGTGTCTCTAAGGAGACCGTTGGCTGGTATTAAGTGAAAATCCACATTATATTTTATATTTGTTTGTGTTGTTGTTAGGAGTTGGAGCAGGCAGAGAAGGTCAACATCAGCCTTGCTTTCTTCCTGTATGACCTGCTGTCTCTCATGGACCGAGGCTTCGTCTTCATCCTGGTCAAAAACTACTGCAACCAGGTCACTACCACAATACACTTTCTAACCACAATATTCTACCGTCCTATTTTAAGTGACACTACAAAAGATGGTAGTTACCTATAGGAAGTTGCTTACAGCATAACTACAAAGGAGGTGACCAATTCTAGACTCTATTTCCATGTCGCTGACCATATCCCATGTCAATAACTTAACCTGACCTTGACCATGTGACCTGCCGTAACCTTTCTGATTGGTTATTTCCAGATGTCGGCAAAGAGCATTTCCATGCCAACCATGATCGGTATACGATTGGAGTTCCTGCGTATCCTGTGCAGTCATGAGCACTACCTCAACCTCAGCCTTTACTTCAGTAGTCCCGCCTCCGCACCCGCCTCCCCATGCCCATCCATCTCCTCACAGGTCAGTCTGCATGTCAGTCAAAATCCTATCGGCCAGTCCGCTGCACTCACCTGGCTTTGGGATTTGAGGTTGTAGTGGAGTATTATTAAGTCGGGGTGTTGAGGAAAGTATTGTTGCGTGAAGTGCTCTTTCTCTCCTTGTCATTTCATTTCCCACCTCTTGCTCTCTCTCCTCTCTCTCTCTCTCTCCCTCATCTCTCTCTTCCCCCGTCTCTCTCTCTCGCTCTTCCCCCGTCTCTCTCTCTCGCTCTTCCCCCGTCTCTCTCTCTCGCTCTTCCCCTGTATCTCTCTCTTCCCCGTCTCTCTCTCTCGCTCTTCCCCGTCTCTCTCTCTGTCTCTTCCCCGTCTCTCTCTCTCTCTCTTCCCCCGTCTCTCTCTCTCTCTCTTCCCCCGTCTCTCTCTCTCTCTCTTCCCCCGTCTCTCTCTCTCTCTTCCCCCGTCTCTCTCTCTCTCTCCCTCTCTCTCTCTTCCCCCGTCTCTCTCTCTCGCTCTTCCCCCGTCTCTCTCTCTCGCTCTTCCCCCGTCTCTCTCTCTCTCTCCCCCGTCTCTCTCTCTCTCGCTCTCCCCGTCTCTCT
This sequence comes from Salvelinus alpinus, assembly GCF_045679555.1. Taxonomy (NCBI): domain Eukaryota; kingdom Metazoa; phylum Chordata; class Actinopteri; order Salmoniformes; family Salmonidae; genus Salvelinus; species Salvelinus alpinus. The sequence continues at coordinate 63,728,487 of NC_092090.1, forward strand.
CTCTCTCGCTCTTCCCCCGTCTCTCTCTCTCTCGCTCTTCCCCCGTCTCTCTCTCTCTCGCTCTTCCCCCGTCTCTCTCTCTCTCGCTCTTCCCCCGTCTCTCTCTCTCTCG